>NC_041048.1:6927732-8292204 GCF_900634775.1 Gouania willdenowi | reverse complement strand
TTTCTGCTTGAAAGGTAATTACTGCTGTTTGATTTACATTTTGTCTGATTTGTAATTGTTACACTAGAACTCTGTAGTGCATGTGTTGTTCATGTGCACGCAGCAGCCTCTGTTTGGGCTGCTGTAAGTGACACTGTGTTGCTGCTGCTGTTGCTGAGGTGTTGTCACATTGAGAGAGAGAAGCGCTGCAGTAATATAATTTTAACAGAGCATGTTATATTACAGTGATGTTGCTGTCTGGCTGACGTTAGCTTGTTAGCTCCTCTGAGGGAGGGACTTTGGAAAGTTTGGAGGCAGGGCAAGAGAGCAGCGGGGAGGGAGGGGAAGAGAGGGATCTGAGAGTCGCGGACTGCCCCTTAAAAGTAAAGACTACTAAAGCTTTTATCTTTATAGGTAAAGCCAGAAGGTAGCACCTGCAACTGTTTACAGTCATATTCATGTAAACTAATTTAACTGTATAAGACGTTGATGAAGCATCATGTTTGTCTGAGATGTGTTGCACTCCTTCTTAGAAGCTCAATTTATGTTTTTCAAGTCCCATAATTGTTGAAAAGTAACCAAGCAAGATAAATTGCATTTTTGTACATGTCTTAACACCAAGCCTGGCTTGGCAGAAGTCCTTCAACGTCTTGTAAAAGATATACATTTTTATGAGTAAATTTATTTTTAGGCTTTCATATTTTAGGGAGACCCTACCTTTTGTTCCAGCTTGGATGTCCTCTGTCTCCATCTGCTCACTGGTGCCAATATGCGTTTCCACTCGGATGCGATAGCAGTACCTCTTGCCGTGATTTACATCACTGTCCCTGTATTTGGCATCAGGACCAATCGGCCCGACTTTTTTCCATGTGTTGCGGCCAACCTGCTGTCGCTCAAGAATGTAGTTTTCTATTTTGCAACCGCCGCTATCCTTTGGCGGCCTCCATTTGAATTCAACAACAGATGAGCTCGCTTCAACAATCTCAAGAGGGCCCATTGGAGGAGTAGGTTTGTCTGTAAAAACAGAACAAAGACTTTATGAGTACACAAATCTGTGTACCCTTTGTTCTTTGGTTATTCCATTCTAAAAACAAATCAAAATAACAAATAAACAGTGTGGTTATTTTATTTTACTAACGTAAAACCAAAACAGAAATACAGAAAAATCAAAAAACCGCAGTGTTTTTCTGTTTTAAAGTTAAATATTGTTGTGTTTGTGAGATATTTGGGTATTTAAGAGAAACTAGGCTGAGAGCTTCATGTTTTAAGCTCACCACACAGAGGGGACCCCCAGACGGGGGCATACTTTTACTCCTGGACAAAAAAAAAGCAGCAACGCATAAGTCACATTACTGATGAACTGGTGAACTGAAACATTATTAATATATAAATAAATCAAAACAAAAACAAAAAAATGGATGTTACATCAAGCATGCATATGATATGTGATTAAAGGAACCAGATGTGGTGTAATGAATCTACTGGTGCTCCTTGTTTCTTGTGATCAACTTCCGTCCGTGTTGACGGCTGCTATCAGTGGCTAGTGGTGTTATAACATTCAAAAAATATATTTTTTACTGCCCTCAAAAAGCTGTGTAATTGTTTTTGCAAAAGTGTCAAATCATTGAAGTACTAAAATATATTGCTTACACCAGTCTCACAGTCGATAGTCAGTCACCATTTTATTTGGATACTATTTGGACCGTAACACTGTTTGGTAAAGTTGGCACGATATTCATAGATTCAAACTTCCATCATCAATAACTAACATGCTCAAGATCATTTTTATCAATTGCAGAAGAGTAAACGTTCACCCCCATCTGTGGGTCCTCTCTGTGTGTTGAGCTTAAAACGTGAAGCTCGTCCTAGTTTCCCACACATATCCAAATATCACACAAATTTTAAAACAGAAAAACGCTACTTTTCTGTTTTGTTTTGTTTTTTTTTCTGTATTTCTGTTTTGGTTATAAGTCAGTATAACAAAATTACCACACTGTATATTTGTTATTTTGATTTGGTTCTAAAGCGAAATAAGAAAACAACTATGGGTACACAGACTTGCACCCTATATCCAAAAATATTCACAGTTCCTGAAGCAGATATTGTACAAACCGAGTACTATGAGCTGGCTGAGAGCCTCAACAGTGCCGAACTCATTTTTGAGTTTGATCTTGATTTCTCCGCTGTCTTTGCGTTGCAGTTTAGTGAGAAGCAAACGAGTGCCTCCCTCTGAGTTCTCGATTTTGATGTTGGATTCGTCTGACAGCTCTTCTCCTTCAAGAAACCATTGAATTTTTATAGGTTCCCGTCCAATGAAAGGCAACTTGAAAATTGCTTTGTGCCCTTTTTTCACAGTCACAGGAGTTTTAAAAGCTTCCAGATCCTCCTTTTCAAATCTCGGTGGATCTAAACCAGAAAAGAGGTATGCACGAAAAACATCTCAGACCCTAAGGCAATAAGTTAGAGGTGTATTTATTTATTGTCAATGTGTTTTTATTTATTAGACGCAGGGACGTTACCTTCAACAACAATCAAGGACTCTGTCTTTCGTCCGTCTGCCTCAAATTTATATTTTCCAGCCAATTCCTCTGTTACTTTGTGTATTTTGAGCTTGTGGATGCTTCCTTCTTTTGAAATAGTGAAATCCTCAGATGACTTGATCTGGAAAGTGAACAGATATGTATCTTAAACAGTTGATTATAACAAATTCTAATCACACCGTTTTATTGCAGCATTAACCAAAAATAATTTTACTACGTCGTGGCTTGGCTCACCTCATTACCATCTTTATACCATTGCCCCTCACAGTCTTCACTGCTGAGTTTGCACTCCAGCTCTGCTGCTTCTCCAACAACGGCTTTGCAGTCAGAAAGGCCAGCATGAAAATGAACACCTGGGTCTAAGGAATCATCAACCAAAAAGTTAGTGCAAGTACTAGATCAAGCCTTCTACAGTGTAAATTATTTTAGGGCTCATATTTTATGCATTCACAGATGCATAAAAGTTTAGTGTCACCCGGTAAAAAAACCAAACAATGTGTGTAGAAACCTACCTCACCCCTAAGAGAATTATTTCATTTCCAATGAAACATACCAGAAAACATCTCTAGTCTAATAAAAAAGAGCCTATTTTTCGCTTTGAAACTCGATGGGTGTGTCTTCTTCCATGTTCAACTTTACAAAGCCAGCTCATTAACGTGTCTTCACAGGGTTGTCCTTTTACTCTTGAAAGAAAAATGTGCCTTTATGATTGTTTCCACTTTGCTCAGCATTAGTTGGAAGAGAAATTCCTCCTTCGGCATCCAGTAAAACAAAGAGAATGCACCTGAGTGCAGTCATCCTCTGAAGTCAGCACAAGTTGTCTTCTCACTCGCACCGAGGGTTCTTTAATAGTGTGCAAGAGTTTCATCTGTATTTTGCACTAAATTGGATCTGCACTGGGTTTTTTTCTTTTTTTTTTGCTGTCAAATAAATGACCTCAATGCACTGACTCATCCTGAAGTAGCAAGAATGTTAACACAGATGCACATAAAGCACATATGCGTTTGAACATTGCTTGTACGGGCACACACAAACACAGAGGTTTATCAGTAATACCATGAGCAAATTCTGTTGATATTCACCCTGTAAGTCAAAAAGATTACATAATAAATTAATTACCAAAAAAATGTAGATACCATGTAATGCATAACTTTACTGCCATTATCTGCCAAAATAAAATTATACAGTAAAACAGTCGTGCGTCCGAGTTGTTTAGCAACTTCTTCAAGCAGCCCCAAGCTGAGATTAAAAATTGTTAAGCTCTTGGTCACTCTAAAAGGCCATTTAACTAATCAGTTTAAATGTAGCCTTCTGCACAATCTGCACACACTTTTTTTTCGGATGTTCTCCGACCACTGAAAAGTCATCTGCTCTGCAAATGACTTTCTGCAGTGACAGGGCTTTTCCATGCAGCTGTTAATCTAGCGCTGGTGGTCTTACCACTAACTCTCTCCTCCATCAATGGGCCTTGATGTGCACGGCCTAAACGGGCTGCAGCTGCTGCTGGTTCAACACCGTGTGTACCTTCATCATATTCAGGAGATTCTTCACTGCCTGCTTTGGGCTTTCTGTCATTTCCAGCAGTGGAATGGCTTCCCTCTCTGTTTTGTGCTTTTCAGGTTTAGGGGATATCATTACTATCAGTCTTTCTCATTTGCTGTTGGATATACCTCACAAATAACATGAATGACATAACATTTCAAAGGTCACAATAGATAATCTACAACTACTGTTGCAAAAGCACAGGGCATTGGAAAAGGTGCGTTTCTTTCAGGTCAATTGAGTGCTTTGTGTATTATTCGAAACACCTCGTGCTGGAAGCCATATTCAAAATGACTTTAATAAAGTTTTTCCACCTTTTCCACTTGCTCTCATTTGCCAAAATCAGACTACACAATTTCAAAATGATCTTCACTCGATCTGCTTGTGCCAAATGCATTTCCAATGTTGTGAGAGATGGAGATTGACCGGGAAACAGCTTTTGTGTCTGCGCTGGTATTTGACTCCACCATGATTGATACTTTTGTATTACCCAGCTCAGTGGGAAATTTAACAATATGAAGATGGATCAGCTGCCCATGTTGTAGGATGCAGTAATTTATCCACAAACTATTTTTCTCATTATCGTTCAGTGTTTTATTTGCCATGATATATCACTTTCTGTTGGCTTCTTTGTCCCACCATAGGTTCAAGGTTAGCATTTTAAAGGGGCAGTATTATGAAAAAAATTACTTTATAATGGGTTTGCTACAGTTGTTATTCCACATTTTGTAAAAAGTCATCCCCCAATAATATGTCATAAGGGGGAAACTCCTCCTCCTGACAATCCTGGCTCCTCCTACCCTATAAAAATGTGAGCTCCTCCCTCTCAAACTACCTCACAGGTAAAACAAACAAAGCGAAGGCAGGTTGAAAACATAGTTACTATCACAGGTAATATCCTTACATTCAGTATAAGATAAACCAAAGAGCGCTCACAATCAGTTTCACTTTTAGTAGCCGTTACATCACCTTGTATTACCTTTTTGGGATGATTTGACGGGTTTGTGACCCAATGCGACGCAGCGGTCGGACAAAACAATGGACGACCGTCTTAAATGGACTATGAATGTGGTCAGAAGTGGTGAGGATGACAAAAAAGCGACGTAGCAGCTCATGTGAGTGTTTGAAACAGCTCACTCAACTGATAGTTGAGCGTTTACTTCCTTGCGGTGCCGAGCGAGCGCCGAGCGTTCACAATCACTTCCACTTTTAGTAGCCGTTATACCACCTTGTATCACCTTTGACATGATCTGGCGTGTTTGTGACCCAACGCGACGCAGCGGTTGGACAACACAAATGACTATCGTCTTAAAGTGACTATTCATGTGGTCAGAATAGGTGAGGAGGAGAAGATAAGCTGCTAACAATTTACTGCTGCTGTTGCTGTGATAAACACCTTCGAAGCAGCGTCTTTGTTTACGCCTACTCATACATATGCATGAAGGAAACAGGCGAGTTTGGGAAAATAAACCTACAATACTATGTTGTTGGGGACATTGGTGAAAATTAGCATAATACTGGACCTTTAAAACATTTAGTGACATAAAGCCATTAAAAGGTTACACACCTGATGATAACTCAGTGTATCTGACATGCCTTACTTGTCATTACTGATACTATGTAGTCTGATCTTTGCATGGCATGACAAACTCATAGAAACGTACTATGATAGCAAAAGCGTTGCACTATGAAAAAGATAAGAGCACATAGATTGTATATGTTGTTTAACTGCCTCTCAGACAAAGCACAAGCACAACACCAACACATGATGAAATGCAGACGTGAAGATTTAATTTAAGCACAATTGGTTGGTGCATTAGAAATCCCTATAATCTGCTAATGACTTACCGTGACATCACTAACAGAAATCTAGAATAATTGTCAAACACAGGTTTGACAAGACGTTTCAGTTCAATGGAGCCATTTGTGCAGTTGGCGCAACATGGCAGAAAAAGGGGCTTTTAAACAATAGGGTTTGAATTGCATTAAGTAGTAGAAGTGCTACTAATGCAGCTACATCCAAGTTAGGATGGATGTCCCCTGCAGCTCTGACGTCAGTCATTTTCATTCTCAATGACTTTAATAGTCAGTAAACAGCAACATGCAGCCTTTGACGTCCCTTACCAACAACAGGTTCCTCAAACGTCACATTTTTCTTTCTGAGCCGTTTTCCTTTTTTCCCAGACTTTTCACCTTGTTGACATTTGGCGTCCTCATCATTTATATCCCCTATTAGTAATAATACATAGCAGACACTGGTTTTGTACTGATTCTGCTTCAATTGATCTGTTCCTGTAAAGCTTTTGTTCAGCGCTTAAAGAAACTCAACACTGACTGATAGAATACAACAATAAATCTGAAATCATAGAAGAAGCACAGCAGACATTAAGATTATTGAAAAGCTTGGACAAAGGAACAACTGAATAGTAGATTAGTTTTGCAATACACAACATGACACAGAATTGTATTACAATCTTCTAAAACACACATTTATGACTAACATTTAGAAGACACAAAACAAACACTGACTGCATTTTTTGGGATCGCGACAATAATAATTTAGGAATAAAAAATATCTTCTTACCTATTACAGTGTCGGGCACCAAAGGACCAGCTGTGACACGCTTCTTGCGTTTGCCACCTTCTCCTCCTTCTCCACCTTCATTTTCTACATCATCTCCTTTTCCGTCTCCTCCTGCTCCTCCAGCTTCTCCTTCTATATCATCTCCTTCAAATTCTTCATCAGAATATTCAAGAAATTCCCCTTCAACCTCATTTTTGAGACCTTCACCGCCTCCACCAGCACCACCCATGCCTTCAGCTGAAGCTCCAGCTCCTCCTTGAGTTCCAGCTGCACCACCAGCACCAGCTGCTGCACCACCAGCACCACCAGCACCAGCTGCACCACCAGCACCAGCTGCACCAGCTGCACCACCGGCACCAGTTGCACCACTAGCACCAGTTGCACCAGCTGCAGCACCACCGGCACCAGCTGCACCACTAGCACCAGCTGCACCACCAGCACCAGTTGCAGCACCAGCTCCGGCTGCACCTCCAGCTCCGGCTGCACCGCCAGCTCCGGCTGCACCGCCAGCTCCGGCTGCACCGCCAGTTCCAGCTGCACCACCAGTTCCAGCTGCACCACCGGCTCCAGCTGCACCACCGGCACCGGCTGCCCCACCTGCTCCGGCTGCACCACCGGTTCCAGCTGCACCACCGGTTCCAGCTGCACCACCGGCTCCAGCTGCACCACCGGCACTGGCTGCACCACCTGCTTTGGCTGCACCACCAGCTCTGGCTACTGTGCCACCAGCACCACTTGCACCTTTAGCACCACCAGCAGCTCCAGCACCACCTTCTCCACCTGCAGCTGTAGCTTTTTTTGTCTGAGCTTTCTTTGCAGCCTCTTTTTGTGCTGCTTCTCTTTTTGCCTTTGCTTCAGCCTTAGCTTTAGCTGCAGCGGCTGCTTTGGCTTCCTCCTCTGCCTTTCGTGCAGTTTCTGCCTCTGCTCGAGCAACAGCCTCTAAAGCTTCTTTCTCCTCTTGGGCTTTTTTGGCTTTGGCCAATTTTTCTTCCATTTCTTTTTTATATCTTTCTTGCTGTTCCTTTGCAATTTTCTGCAGGTCTTCATCACTTCCACCTCCAGCCATTGTAGTTTTGCGAGTTGCTTTCTTGCCTTTGTTGGCTGGATCTTTGTTAGCTGTTTAACACAATACAAATCATTTGACAACAATACTGTTTTTTGATTTATAGCAGATTATTTTATCATCTAGATCAGTAGTTCTCAAACATTTTTGGCTCAAGTACCCCCTTTCTCTTATTTCTGAATCCAAGTACCCCTTTATCTGACTACAAGGTTTTGCTAAGAAAACTATTTAAAAACAACTATTGAGCTTAATGATGGAACGAACAATCCCATTTTGTAAATAAGAAGAATGAAACCGTATTTTTGTGCAGTTGTTCCCAACCTTTTTTGGATCATGACCCCAATTTGATCAAGAATTTCTGGCGACACCAAAGACATATATATATATATATATATATATATATATATATATATATATATATATTAGTTGAACTAGATTTATATTTCACAAAGTAAAAGTATAGAAATACAGTTGTTTAAGATTGTGTTTTAATTTGAAAAAATCATAAAACATTGGAATTTCAGGTGACCCTAAGGTTGAAAAACACTGATTTAGTGGCTCCTAAATAGATTTATTTCTATAGTTTTTATACTTTATTTGTTAATTTTCCCCTCTCTCTCTCTCAAGTACCCCCTGGAGTGATATTGTATACCCCTAGGGGTACACATACCCCTATTTGAGAAACACTGGTGTAGATGGTTGTGTTTTTAATGCTTTTTTTTTTTTTTTTTCTCACCTTCAATTATAAGCCAGGCATTACATGATTTGATTCCTGCCACAGCAGCGTAGATGCCACCATCCAAAGGCAGACAGTCCCGTACGATCAATTTGTGAATGAGTTTATCATCTGACACACTGATTTCATACTTTTCACTGTTTGACAGTGGGGCATTTTTGCCATACCATTTGATCTCAGTCATTGGTGCTGTCAGAACACACTGGAAAAGGGCATCCTCTCGTTCCGCTGCTTTGACCTCCTGTATTTTGACAGCAAAGTCGACATCAGCAACTGTGAGTTTAGGAATGAAAAAGAAGCACTATATTAGGGTTGGGTATGTAAAATCATTATTGTCCCAATAACTATAGGCTATGATACTATAGAGGATTTATAATGAAGGCATATAAGTTGAGTTTTTCATTGGTACAATAAGACAAATTAAATTGTTAGGTGATCCCTTCAAACCCGCTCAGTCATCTTCGCTAACTATGTGCTAAGCTAATCAGAACCACAAGCTCAACACTGCCTAAAGTACAGAAAACATGTTAGAGTTTATTCACATTCTTCAAGAGACACATTTACTGTTTGTGATCCATGTAACGCAAGCATAACCAGAGGTGTTGACTTGATATCTTTAGTATCGGAAACATCATTCATTGTCGTTCTCACCTTTGTATTTAAACAGCTACATTTCTAATGTTAGTTTGTGTATTTAGTAATTGAATTTTGACAAATATTATTTTATTGATTCTTGTTTCTTTGAACTAAGCGTAGCAGAAGTTTTTTCTTCGTCTTCTTCCGGAGAAGCACTTGCCCTTAACTAGCACTCTTTATTTTTACTGTTGTTGAGTATTAGACAATAGATAACTAATAAACAGTATAAATGTGTATTTTATTCATAGATGTAATTGAGTCACTTCTTTTTCCTAAAAGGATTTGATGGTTTTAGTCTTCAATTACAAATCGACGGAAACAATTTTTTCTGTATTTTATAATCATTTTTTTTTAAAGAAGCTTAAAATGATCATATTTTTCCACCTCAAGCAGCTTTTGCTTTTTTTTCTCCTCCAAAAGCATTTTCGTACTAGGCATGGGCAATGTATCGTCATTCAAGATATATCGAGTTTTCTATTTTTGCAATATAGAAAATAACTTTCGCCTATTACATTACATATCTATATGTTTTTAGCTTGTTTTTATTAATATAATCACACAGTACACATCACATCATACAAATATTTAATATTATTCATAAAATATGCTCAAACAGTGTCCTTTAAAATTTTTCTGAGATACTGTGTATTTTTAGGAGTCGCTGCTGTAGTTACTTCTCAGAACATGAAAAGCACAGTTGGATGTATTACCGAGTGCAAGTGTGCAAGCCACGCTACAGAACTTACTCGCACGTGCTGTCCTTTAGTGGAGAAAATGCCAAAAGTTGCACATATTGTGCTGCTGTTTATTAATAAATGTGCCTGTGTGGCATTTACCATCAACAATTGTCTTTCTGGTCAGACTTTTAGTTAAAAATATCAAGATTAATACTGTATATTGGCATTTTGAGAAAACATATAGAGATATAGGTTTTGGTCCATATTGGCCAGCCCTATTTCATACATTTGGTTTATTTGGAATTTGTTTTTGTTTTATACTGTTTTCTTCGGTTTGCAAAAGATGTTTTACAAACCGTGCTGAACCCTTTGTGAAATACGTCCAGTACATTGGAACCACTGGTATTCCCTATTGTTACATAAAAGCCACATTCCACTAATCTCAATTGTTTATTCCTGGACAAGAGATTTACCTTTAAAGTCAGTGGAAAAAACATTGACACCCTCTACATCCACTGAGTACAGTCCAGCATCCTCATTTGCCAGCTTCTTGATTGTGAAGATGTACTTTTTCCCGACTTGTTTCAAACTATGCTTCAATGAATCACTGTCTTCCTGGGTGAACGGCACCATGACACCATCCTGTGGAAATGCAAAACAGTTTACTATCTTAAACGTATAGATCATGCAAATAAGTTCATAGAATGGGATGGGGTCAATTATAATTGTAATCCTGTTATTTATATTTAATTACAATTATGGCGTAATTATAATCTGTTGCTGTCGTAATTTAATTTTAATTGAGTTAATTGAGTTTGTAATTGTAAGAGCCATGGAAAATCTATAAAAAATGTTAATTATGATTTAACGCTAAACCAGGAAACCATGTTCTACACAAATGTAATTAAAAACCAATAAAATTCGTTTCATGTCAAGCTTGCTGACATTTTATCATTTAAAAAAAAAATTAAAAATACATAAATCGAGAGGTATACTGACATAAAAAAGGCTCAGATGGCCACACCAAAAATATTAAAACAACAATTCATTGATTAGGAAGCTTAACCAGGTAACCAATAGATAGGAAATAAATTAGATGAGATATATATATATATATTTCGGTGTATTTCACAGCTAATTTAGGACCCGTTATCATAAGAAATGCTAACAGAAAGCTAACACAAGTGGAAGGCTAACTTTTATTAGGTCATTTATTTCAGGCTTGTGATTAATTGTATGAATTTTAGTAATTGAGAACGTAAAAAATAATTGTAATTGGGAAAAATGCTGGCCACTGTAATCATAAGTGAAATGTAATTGAACGAGGAAAATTTAATTATAACTGAATAATATAATTGAACCCAACCCTGGTGATTTGTGGCTCACCTTGTACAAGAAAATCTTGCTAGCAGGATCCTTTAAGTCCATGTCCAACTCAATCGTTGCACATCCGTCATCAGTGACTTCAATTGGTTTTAATGTACTGATGTGTGATACAAACTATGGCGGAAAAATGAAGTTACATTAAACATATTTTATATAAAGGTTGTCATATTAAAAGATCAATGTGCTGCGTACCTCTGCAATCTCTTCTTCTCGCTCTTTCTTCATTTCAGAAAGTTTCTTTAGCATGCCTCGAAAGTTAGTGATGCCATATTCCATACAGATACGCTCATAGTCCTTCTTATCTGCACTGAGAAGGATTTCCCACACCTTCTCCTCTGGCTCCATTTGTTTTTCCTCACGTGTGCCATCAGGTTTACTGTCAAGGTAAAGATTTCATTAAAAATCATGCACCAATTTCCTAGTACCGCAGTTTAAAAGTGTTAAAATGTTAGAAGTCCATCCATCCACTTACCGTTTCTTCAGTTGTTTTCTGAAGTCTATCAGATCTAAAGATCGAGAACAAAAATCACTTAATCTGTGAAGTCGTACTTTCATAAATGTTGAACGTTTTAAAAGAAGTAAAGTAATTTGTTACATTTCTACACCCAACCGTTACTGAGTAAATTATAATTTTTTTTTGTTTTAAAATGATCAACAGACCGTGTGACACTACAAAAAAATGAAATGACCAGACGACAGTCAAATGCATCACTTCATAGCCAACCACTCAGATTAAACGTAATGCACTGTGCCAAAAACATTATTAAATAACGGTTATTTTCTCAGTTTTAGAGTTCATAAATGTATCTATACTTAGAGCCTGACATTTTTTTATTTTTTTATTTTTGAATTTATTTTATTAAAAAAAAATAAAAAATACATTTTAACAAACCTTTTATTTTATACAGATGCCTTTGTGTAAAATTTAAGTTCCAATTGTGCACGATTTGGTCTCTTTCTTTTTAAATTTCTACAAGAGCTATGTAATGTATATTTTTCAACAAAAATAGACGTTAGAAGTGAAAGTAACTAGTAACTTTTACTTTTGAGCTACTTTTTATTTGTACTTGAGTATTTAATGTATGACTTACTTGTACTTGTACTAATTTCAATGAAGTAACAGTACGTTTACTTGAGTGGCACATATCAGTACTCTTTACACCTCTGTATTATAACCATTTTTAAATTGAAATTGATATTCAAAACCTATATCAATGAGACATGAATTTGTTTATTTGAACGCTGCTCTGATCTACAATGAGGATTTTATCCTGTTTTCATGTGATAACACTTTTTAATTACTGAATGTCACTGATGAAGATGCTTATCTCATATCTTGCTGTAATTGTTTTCAGTAACACTGTGTGTCATAGTTTAAAATACACTTTTATAAAATAGTACAGGTGAAAGACCACTATGTGTTACCTGTCTTACCTTCACTTTGTCGCTTCTGAAGTTCCTTCGATTTGGAAAAACCAACTATAGAAAAACATTGTGACAAATACTTTAATCACCTTTTAAGTCTACATTATCCATTTTGTTGCGGCATCAGTGACACAAATGAAAAACAATACAAAAAAAAAAAACACCAATGTATGCCTACCCTCAATAATGTTCAACACAACAGTACAAACAGCCCTCCCATGTTCATTTGTTGCAAAACATTTGTATGTGTCGGCATCCTCTGGAGAAACCTTTGGAAACTAAAGAAATGCAAACAGAAGTAGTTTTGATTTTTATCCGTGTACCCTTCGTTCTTTGGTTATTCAGTTTTGAAACCAAATCAAAACTACAAATAAACAGTGTGGTTATTTTTGTTTTACTGATTTAAAACCAGAAAAGCAGCGTCTTTCTGTTTTTTTTTTTAAACTTGCTCTGTTTGTGTGAGATTTTGATATTTGTGGGGAAATTAGAGTGAGAACTGAAGTCCGCTGCACCTCGTTTCCCTCCCCAGGCCTACACACATAATAAAACTGTTTAGGATTTATTTCAGCAGTTTTCTAGTCCTGCTCTTGTTTTCATTCAGTCTGTGGATGTTTTAGTGTGTTACGGTCCAAACAGTATCCAAATAAACTGGTGACTGACTATCAACTGTGAGGAACAATCAATGTTACAACTTCTATGATTTGATACTTTTGCAAAAACAATTAAAGATTTTTTGAGGGCAGTAAAATGTTTATTTTCCACGTTATAAATACCGCTAACAGCAGCCGTCACGCACGGAAGTTGATCACAGGAAACGAGGAACACCAGTAGATTCAATACATCACCTCTGGTTCCACATATCATGTGCATGTTTTATGTAACATCCATTTTTTGGTTTTGATTTATTTATGGATTGATAACATTTTAATTCACCAGTCATGTGACTTATGCGTTGCTTCTTTTTATGTCCGGACCGGAAGCAAAAGTCAGCCCAGTCACTAGTTTATCTGGATACTATTTGGACTGTAACACTGTTCGGTAAAGTTGGCAGATATTCACAGAATCGGACTTCCAGCTTCAATAAGTTTAATAAAACGTCATCGTCTGCCATCAGTGTTAGGTGGACAACATGTTGCAAGATCATTTTTTTATCAAACGCAGCAGAATAAAAGTTTGTCTGTTGGTCGTTCTGTGTGGTGAGATTAAACCATCAAGCTCTCATCCTAGTTTCCCTGTGAATATCCAAATATCACACAAACAGAACAAGATTTAATTTGAAAACAGAAAAACACAGCTTGTTTGGTTTTTGGTTTTTCCGTTTTCCTGTTTCTGGTTTTAAATGAATAGAACAAAGAAAACTAACATTTTTTCCTATTTTTTTAATTTAGTTTTGAAACAATATAACCAAAGAACAAAAGGTACACGGATTTATTTTGTATTCCATTTGTGAATATATCAAAGAAGACAAATGTTTGTGCTTCTGAAGTGTGACAGCAAAGCTCACCTCAAGGGTGTGCTCATGGGACGCCTCGTCATACTTCTGTACGCAGATTTCTGGGTGGAAATGTATCTCTCCATTTGCTCTGCCCCATGTGACCGTTGGTGTTGGATCGCCCACAACTTTGGCTTTGAAGACTGCTAATTTACCTTTAGAGGGAAACAATTGATGATAAGTGGCTTTCATTTGTAAATGTGAGAAAATAGTCATATGACTTATGAACGCACATTATATTTGCAGTTGTGTAATAGTTTAAAAAAACAAAAGACAAAAAAGTGGAACAAAAAGAGTAAAATTAAGGAAACAAGTGTTATTTTTATGGCAAAATGTATCCTTTTAGGATGAAAAATGGCAAAAAATAAATAAAAAAGAATTGACAAAAATTGGATAAAAGTGTCAAAAAGAACTTAAAAAAACAAGGAAAAAGGATATTTACTGGAAAAAGAAAGCTAAAATTTGAAAAAAAAAAACCAAATAAATTAAATAAATTTGAAAAAAAAATGTCACATTTTTTGGAAAAGGGGCAAAAACGTGACAACGGAAGTTGCAAAATGGCCAAAAAAAAAAAAAAAGGTAAAAAGGGGTTAAAAAGTTTCCCCCTTTCAGGGTTTTCTGGGGAAATAATAATACAATTTAAGATAAAGAGCCACATGTTGAGTATCACTGACTTCACAACAGCTTTATCATGGTTTTAGTGAATTAATTTAATAAATTAAATTAAGTGTCGACGGTTGCCCTACCCTTAAAACACCCTCACTTTGAAAATCGCTGATCCACTCCTGCCAATGGGTTTTATACATGCTGCACTCACTTATGGTCAGTGTCAGCATGTTTTACCCTGAGACATGAGGATTTACCCTCTTGAATAGTCAGTGCGATGGGTTTGCGGGTAAAGTCCGGAGTGGATACTCCCTCTGGAAGCTCCTCCTTAAACTGCGTGATCATCACCCCTGGAACTTTGGACTTCTTCTTGATGCCTGATCAAATTAAAGCAAAAATACAAGTTACATAAGCAAGAGTACTGAAGACAAAATGAACTTGCTGGAATTCAGAATACTGCAGGTAGAATGTATAATAAACGTGGTGAATGTTAGAGCACACTGAGAAATAGCTGTTGAGTTTGGTGAATAAAGACATGAATGAGTTCTGAGGAGTCACCTCAGTGAAGCGATGATGTTTTTAAAAAGAGTCAAAGAATATTTGCAAATGTTGATCAAAACCAATACATATTTAAATCCTATACAAGTAATTCAGCAAACACTTAACATTGTCAATGTCAAACATTGATATATTCAAACGTAAAAGTAAATTTTTATGCAAAAAAAATATTTTCAAAATGACCACAAAACATGTGTAAATATTTCCTCCCAATGTCGAACTTCAATTTGAGCTTAAAAAGCATAAAAAACGTAAGGTTTTTTACTTAAATTGCTCAAAACAAAACAAGGAAGTTTATTTACATTTCCAACCTACTCTGCGATCTTATGTTCTGACTTATCTCTAACACTTTTTTGGTTTGCGCTTTTTAAAATTTGCTACACTCTAACGTAAATATGCTACAATGCCTCCTTTACGAATATTAAGGGTTTAGTTTCTATATTCTTTTTATCTTGTTTAAAAACAATCTGATTTCTGAGTTTATTGTTGGGCCATTGCTGAGTTGCCAAACTTGTGAGTACCAAAGCCTGATTTAAACATGCAGCTCATAAGACCCAAAATCTTCTAATCACCAAGGTTACGTCATTAATGGATCCATTCTCCTTTCCATAAACATCACTGTTTATGTCCATAGTTGATGTTAATAGATTGTGACACAAATCATACATAGTACAGTTTACAGGTAGATGGATTGTTAAAGTACAGATTGCCATAAAAGCTGAAAACATAGTTTAATGTAAAGCATCTTTGTATTAAAATGATAACAGCAACTGCAATTTACAATGGTTTATTTCTTCAAAATCCTGTGTTTATTAATCTGCACAGTTCAGTCTAAATTTGTGAGAAACCAAAACTAATTTTTAAAAGCTCTAGTTTTTACCGTTGTGTGTGCGTGTGCGTGCGTGTGTGTGAAAATCCAAGCAATTTATTTAAGGGTGTCTTGATCCAAAATTGATATTGGTCCGATATTATCAGAAAGCATTGAATTATATCGGCCTTCAACTAAGATTTCCAATATAATATATTGATTTTATTGGATTTATTGCAGTTATTTCTTTGTTTCTTTAGTTTAATATGTAAAAAACCAATAATCAATGGAATATCAGCATCGTATCGGAAGTGAAAAAAGTTGTATCGGGACACCACTAGTTTTAAGTAAGGCACGTCCGCCTCACAGCAAGAAGGTCCTGGGTTCAAGCCCTGTGTGGAGTTTGCATGTTCTCCCCGTGCTGCGTGGGTTTCCTCCGGGTACTCCGGCTTCCTCCCACAATCCAAAAACATGACTGGTTGTCTGTCTGTGTTGCCCTGTGAGGACTGGCGCCCTGTCCAGGGTGTACCCCCGCCCAGCGCCCTATGACCCCCGCGACCCTGATAAACGGGAATAAGCGGGTATGAAAATGGATGGATAGTTTTAAGTAAGTAAAGGAGCGTTCGCAGCGCTGCAAGCTTCCATCTCCCCTGATGTGTCGCTTGCGACACACATCGTTCCAGTGACGCGATCACCAGGGAACAATGTGTATGTATGTGTGTGCGTGTGTGTTGAGCCGGTGACAGGGTAGAGAGAGGGTTGGTCACTTATTTTCACTCAGAATGTGTTATGATCCGTAGTTACTGTGGTTTTTTAACAAGTTAACTGCTTTAATTTTCCCCCGATAAATTGAGGAAGTGGTACAGGCCGAAACGGGAGGGAGCAGGGAGGGGCTGCAGCCTCCGCTCTACAGACAGTGAAGGACGGGAGAGTTGTCGCTTGAAGCCGCTTAAAAAGTTCAGGTTTTTCAACTTTGAGTGACGAGGTCGAGCGCGACCTCGTCACTCAAACTACACAAGTCACGTCACTTTAGGTTGAGATTACTTGAGGTTGCGTCATTTACATTCATTTTAATGTAATTGAGTTGCTTCAGTCACGTTCGGTGTGAAAGCACCTTAATATCTTTAAATAGATTAATGCTTGTATTTAGTGAACTTAAACAGATTAAACCCAAAACTTAAAAACATGTGCATTTTGTAATAAAACCAATGCAAAAAGGCCATTTTTAGCTACTAAGAAATGGGTTTACACTTAATGCTCTTTGCAACAACTGCTTATTCTCTATCTTGAAAAAAAGCTTTAGCCATCAAACCCCAGAGGTTTCAGAGCTTTATTTCATTACTTATGCTTGAGCTAAAATCTTTGAAGGATGCTGTGATCCATTTGTTAAATATCTCCCTGCTCTTCGACACCTAATTGTCGTGAGTAACTGTCATCGGGACATCTGCAGAGCTGTAAGGGGAGCATTAATTAGATCCTGTCGATCTCAAAGGAAACATATTCCTACAGGACACTGGAACTTCACTAACTGAGTTTGACAATCTTTTACTGCCAAAAGTGACGCCTTGCTAAGACCATGAAGCAGGAAAACAAATTAACATTGTAAAAGACGCCAAAGGATGCCAAGGTGTCAGTAATTACATTATAAATAATTGAGTTCCCTTTACTTTAAAAATAGAAGTTTAAAACAGAAAGAGGAAGGTCTGGCTCAACCTAAACTACAACAGAATCTAAAGATCAGTAACTTCAGTTAAAGCTTATTTTGCTGCAATAAAAAGTCTGATGGGGAGATTTTTGGTCATGTTGTTGTTTGATGTAATGTGTTTTTTGCTGATTTTAAATGTTGTTGCTGCTGATTTTAATGTTCTTATCGATTTTTAAGCTGTTGAATGTTTTCTGTTGCACTTTTTGATCATGTAAAGCACATTGAGTTGCCTTGTGTATGAAATGTGCTATACAAATACATTTCCCTTACCTTGCCTTGCCTTAGCCTGTCAGAAAAATAACTTACATTTACGTTTTTTTTTTTTTTTTTTTTTTTTTTAAAGTGAAGTTACAGCATGAACGCAATTGCCATAGAGTCATAGTAAAAAAAAGAAGCACGTCTGGGCCAGCAAACACAAAAACCTCTGCTATTGCACAACTGAATTGAAATCCATGGTTGAGTGGAAAAAGATAGACTTCCTCAGTGTAGATTTGTAGAACATCAAACTATAACACAAAGGAAGAGTGAGAGGGTGACACTTTGATGGTACTTGTACAATGACAGACACTGGCTTTCCGCATCACGAGGCCAGTTGTTGATGCTGTAATACAGAATAACAAATTACCCAATGACTACAAGCTACTTCAGAACTACAAACAGTTTGCATGACGAAAAAAAAGATCAAGAGAGAAATACGAAGAGCGTAGCACAGGTGTTGAATGAATTTGTTTGAAGAGTGAAATCACGGATACTTTATGACGAGAAACAGACTTTCTGAAGATGTAATGCTTTTCTATTGTAGAAAGACGTACGTACCGTGGTTGAATCTGCAAAAAAAGTAGTTATGCATTCTTTTCATGATTGTTTTATTTATTTGGTTCATTTTTTTCCCCTTTTACTTTAATTGCAATGGGAAATAAATGTGTGTGTTGCGAAACTTGCGATACAATCCAATATTGTACCGCAAGGAATACCAGCATGAACTAACCCTGGGCGTCATTGAGAGCGGATTCCATTGGTATGGCTGCTTCCACAATCCCTGGCCTTTAATTATTTTCACTTGGCCTGGCAGACCTATAATGCAAAACATGAACTATAGAAGGCATGGATATAGGGTTGAATAGAGGAAAAGGAAGCCTCATCATTTTTGCAATACAAAAGCACGTAAGGGGATAGAATTGCATGCTGCAGGTGCTTGTGACACAGTGGGTGTGATTCTGCACTTTTGCTTATGTTTTGCAGCTGTTAACAAGCCCAAGGTTCACATGATGGAGTTGTAAGGATGATGCTGACATCGTTAAAAGCACCATGTCTTGAATGTATTGATCAGCATTTGAATGTACAATAGCAATTAGGGCTGCGTGTTTAAGCCAGGCATCGATTTTATGGGTCAGTCAGCAGAAAGTGCCTAATGAGATGGAACACGCATAAATTTGGAGCAAAAAGATAAATCAAAGCTCACATTGGGGCAGGTCTGACCTGATATACAGTATTAGTTAGTTTTAGGCTTTAAAATCATAGGTGAGGTGTAGTAAGTAGGCTTACCTTATCGTCAACACACAACTGATACTTTGTTTTCATTAAATTATAAAAAAATATATATATACAGTATATCTACATTTCTATACTAGTGCGATTCACACCTTACTTACATACAGTAGTTTTCTGCTTTAAAGAGCCGTCATTGTTGTTGAAGTCATTGTATTTTTTGAAGTCCCGCTTTACTATTTAGAGATTTTTTTAGAAGTGTTTTTTTTTTTTTTTTTTTTCATTTTACCTCATTTTTGCTTGTGCGTCACATTTGGAGAACTCAATTATAGTCGTCCTGAGGATGAAGTGCTGCCAGAATGTGCATTTTTAATGCACCTTGAATGGCACTCATTCAGAAATAAAAGCAAAAGATTTTTTTTTTTTTTTAAATCTGTCTTTCTTTTCTACCCTGTAGTTATAGCATTTCAATAAAGTACTGTATAATTTATTCTGCACTAGTTGTACCAGAGAGGCATTTTTAAATGAACTCTTCTTATCTTTGGCACACAGTGTTTGCCACAAAGTAACAAAGACCTAAAAGAAACACAAAGAGCAAACCAGCTTTATTAATTCAGACGATCCCAACAAGTCTATTTATAAAGCCTGATACCCTGCAGTTAAGGCAACATGTATTTATTATGCTCTTCTGTTTGTTCATTTTTTTCAGGTGTATTTCTCTATGCATCATTTTCAATGGTTCAATTTTACTGACTTCCATAAATAAAAATAAAAAATCACCACAAACATAAATAAATGAACAAGGTAATTGGACGGTGCACTGTAGCCTAACAAAGTCTGCTAATTCTTCTGTTTGAACCCATTTATCAGTGCAGCTACAGTTGTCAGCTCAGTGACGGGACTCACTAGAGTGATGGTAAATGCATATTAAAAACTCATTATGGTTGTTGTTTGATAAGAATCTGAAAAATTAAAGATTTAGTCACAACTAAGGTTCTTAATACAAGAGCATAATGGAAATGTTCTTCTTCAGCACTCATGCGTAGAACACCTATTTTCATTTCCTGACTAAAGCAACCTGAGCCAAAGAGCAGAGCTGTATGATTATAATGGAAATTACAAGCAGCTAATTTTACCATCCGTCAGCCAATGGTGTAAAAAACGGCTGAGTGGGTGATGTAATGTGTATAATCAGGGGTGGACAAGTATGCATGCTTAGAATAAGATAGTATGTGCACAAGCTCAATTGTGCTCCTAAGACTTGAGGAAAGCAAAGAAAGGAGTAGACTTCTAACTTTTTCAACGACACCTGATTAGCTGATACACATGTCTCCCTATTCAGATTGCACAGCAGAGGGGAGGGAAACGAGTGAAAGAAAACACAGGTTAGACACATTTTAATGTTATGAACAGATCCAGAGTGGAGTGTAGATGGTGCCACCGAAATATTTCATATCACACAAGTCCTGCACAGACACATGAGAACAGCCAATCCATGGGTGGCATTCACTGAATCTTTTGTATTTTATAACTTAATATTGTAAATGTAAAAAATATGTTTTTGGAAAGTGATGCGCAACCCATCACATGATTGCACTTTAGATGAAATGTCTACAGCTAATTAATAAAACTTACTATTTCATGTAAGAAATGTCTTTGGAGGCATCTTTATAGACTTTTACTCTCAAACACATAGAAGTGTCATGATATCTCGATACGCCGATATATATCGCGATATTTTTTGCACAACCGATTATCGACATCGCTAAGTATCGATTTTTTTTAAAATTTTTTTTTTAAAAACCTTTTCTGCTTTTTCACTAAAATGTGCAGGTACGTCTTCACAGAAATGATGTCGCTGTTTGTTGAAGGAACCAATTCATTGTTTACTGGAATATTACACTATAGTGATGTCACTGGTAAGAAAGACTTTTTTGTTTACAGAAAGCACTATTGGAGATAGTTATTCATTGGTATGTTGACACTTATTTACAGAAATGTTGCACTAAAATAGAGTCACTGTTCATAGGACACGTTTACAATTTATTGTCTTTCAGAGATGTAAAATAAAAATTTTAATTTTATCACTTAAACTTTTTTTTTTCTTGATATGTCATAGATTATCCTATATATTGATTTCTGAACCGATATAGCAATAATCGCAGTATCATCATATCGTGAGGTATTCATTATCGTGAGCTTTGTATCGCGTATCGTATCGTGAGGTACCCAGAGGTTCCCACCCCTACAAACATAAAATATTCAATTTTTGAGATTTTAGCCAATCATCACTTACATATTCTTTGTATTTCCACTTCTGATGTTTTACCAGGAAGTTAGAAATTTGACATTGGAATTCTTTCAGCATCCAGAGAACTTATATACCCAGTCCTAAACACTGAGCAATGGCTGCTCATGCTCCGAGGTTCCCAAAATGAATCATGGAGGACGACAGTTCTGCCAGTTTTACATGTGTCCTCGCTCCAATAATCATTTTAAGGGGACGTTTTAATCCACTTTTCAATCTTTCACTTTGCTCTTAACTTCACACGACATTGTACTGTGTGCACTGTATGCTTGGCTCATGTTACGATTTGGCAATTTTGGTTTGTAAAATAAATCATTTTAGACACTCACAGTTTGGATCCCTAAAGACGGAAAAATATCAAGACACTGGCTGTCAGCCTACAACTAGATAACGCTAAAATTGATAATAATTATTAATTAGCTGCGACTGCATAGTTTTGATAGTCAACAACCGAATAAGAACTACCCATTGTTTAGAAAAATAAAGTAGAAAAATAATTTAAAAAAATAGCATCTCTTATTTCGGTTACATGACCAGAAGTTGAACCACGAGAGAGGGGGCTGTAGGTCATTTATTGATGATATTGTTCGATTATTGATATTCCTGCTGTTTAAAGTAAAACAGTTTTCAGCTAACACCATGAATGTTTTGGATCCCTAAAGACGGAAAAACATCAAGACACCGGCTGTCAGCCTACAACTCGAAAATGCTAAAATTGATAATAATAATATTAATAATAAACTATCTGTGACTAAATAGTTTTTATAGTCAACAATTGAATAAGAACTACCCATAGTTTAAAAAATAATAAATAAATAAATAACAGAAATTGAACCATGAGAGCAGGGGCTGTAGGTAATGTATTTATTGATGGTATTTTTCTTTTAATAATGTTAGATTATTGATATTCCTGCTGAAACATTTTGATTTAAGAAATGAAAAGTTGTCTTTCTTACACTGAGGCACTGGGGTAAGATGGGTAGTGTTTTTCATACAAAGGAAAGCTTCCCGCAATGAGCAGGTTCACCTATTGAGACTGAACTGTGCCATCACAAATACAGGGTGAATTAGCATCATGTTCCCTTTGCGTTACACACTAACATAAACAAATGGCAATCAACCACAGTGCCCTCTAGCAACAGCCTGCAGTTAATATTCGCATTGAAAGTTTGGAAAATGTCACAATGAACTGCATCCATTGTGACATTGAAAGTAATATCATCCAGGACGGATGGCATCTTTCGAGGAGTGATGAAGACCACAAACATACATGCAACACAACCAACATGGACTCATGCTCATGTTTACAGATGGTCAATGGGTTTGAGTGCTTTGATTTCTCTTTTTGCTCGCATACCTTTGTCGTCCGGGTGAAATCCTTCAGAACTGTGGACTTAGCACGCAACGAGACAGCGAGAGAGGAAACAGGACAGGCACATTTTACTCCTGTCAAAGTCACCATCGGAGACCATGGAACTTCGGCAGGATTAGAGACACAGAATCAACATAAAACACCACAGTATAGTGTTCTGTCTAAGGAATGGGAAGCACAAACAAGGACACAAGGCCTGAGCAACTCTTTATCGTTCAGAGACATTACACAACAAACACTGTTAGTCATAGACACAGTTGATATCAGTGAGTTAGCAAAGTGGCCTTAGAACACCACGCTGGGATTAGACTTGGATTCAAGTTCTTAGATATTATCTTATTGCAGACATCTCAGGATGATCCCTGTGCAGTGCTTGAGATAAAGTAAGTAAATAAAAAGAATATCCTGGATTTGGTCTTCTTCAAAACAAGAAATCCTCAGATCATCTTTTTGTCAGAAGAGGTCTCGAGATCTTTTACTCATTTATTTATTTTGTTTCCACAACTTTGTGGCTCTTCTTCTTGAATCCATGTTAGTGGAAATTTCTTCTTTACATAATTCAAAGAGGAATGTTTTGATTTACGACCACGGTCAATCCCAGTGTTCATCCACTTCTTTTCTCTGACAGATTGATTTGTAAAAGAGTTGAGTCTGTGCGATTGTACAGACCCAGACAAGTTGATGTTTCCGTAAATTGTTCAGGATGGTTCCATTATCTGAGTTTCTGATGCTCCATTTAAAGATTCTTCCTCTGAAAATGAAAGACTGTTGAAAGTGTGCATCTTATTTCCTTTTCTCCTCTTGGTTTGTTCCGGTAGCTTTTAGAAGTCCGTCATATCCCATGTCGCCAAAAAAGATATTTGAGATATTTTGTTTCTTGGCTTTCGTTGCAGTTATTTTCTTCTCTTTTAGCTTGACGTTTCTTTTAATCTAATCTTTGGATGTTTTCTTTGCTTGTGAAGATTGTCAACACTGTGGCTCTGAGATGTAAATGACTTTAGTACCAACCTGTGACGGATGTTTGCACTTACCGGCCTGCCCAGCGGCAGTTTGATCCGTCACCTTTGACCTCTTCCACATCTTTGCTTCCTCTCAGGCTTTGCTAGTTCAGAATGCTCTGCAACATAAAACAAAGGAAACTTTCAAAAACTTCTCTTCATCAGTGTTCATTTTGTCAACTAAACATTTCCATCATAGTTTTTGTCAACAACATTTTTTACAGTGACAATGGCTGTGTTCGAAATACGTACCACTCATACTAAGTCTGACGTCAAAATCAATAATACATTTTTATTGGCCGCATTACAATCGTTTTCTAAGAAAAATCAACACAAATGCCGCAGCCTAACATATGTCGCACTCTATTGGCTGATGAGGGTGTCCTTCAGACGACTCGGCCAATCAGAACGGGCAGGTAGGCGGGCTGCTGCATTCAAGTTAGGTTGCAGGGAAATGTCCGTGTTTCAATAAGTTTCCTTTGCTACATGAAGTCTCCTCCTCACTGCCCAACGTCTACGTATCAGTACATTTACAGCTTTTTATGGTCACTAACTACTGCGGAGCGATCACAGCGAGTCGGACTCTGAGTCAGAATACGGACGTGATCGCTTCTGAACAAATACAATATGGTGGTTTTCCAACTTCATGCTGTTATGCTACTATTACAAACTGACTGACTTTTACTGTAGACGGAGCATCTCCATCAGCCTCAGAGTCCAGAGCACCGATTAATCCTGAACAAACTGCTGCCGCGGGCGCTCGCTCTCTCTTGCTGCTATGATGAAGCAGTGTGCATCATGACAAAATGAGTGATCAGAATGATTCAGTGCGCGCAAGAACGATTTAATGTTAACAATTTCATTGTTCCACCTGGTCTAATGTGACGGAGCTCAATTTTGTGGCAGCATAAAGCTTATAAAACCGGGTAAAATCCACAATTTAGTCGCATCATTGTTTAAGCTACAGGGTTCAAAGCGTGTGAAAAAAGTAGTGCCTTCACATTAGATTGTATAAATAGATTGATATAGTATTGATAGAGTATGCAAGAAATACCCAGATGTATACTGTATTGGGATATATTTGGAGAATGTAAAATCGTCCTGGGACCGGTTCAAAGCTAAAAGTCAAATGTCCCCTTTTCAAAACAAAAGCATCTCTTCTTGTCTTTCATTAGTTTTATTCAAGGTTTTGTAAATAGGGCTCTTGTTTTGAAGTTAACCGTAAGTTTTGTCAGAATTTTATGGATCAAATGACCACATGTTGATATTCTACTTGGTCACGTTCTCACTTCAAATGTTTTCAGAAGTTTCAAATTCGTGATAGACCGTTACATCGGCCGGGCCGATATTATCAAATGATTATTGCGTTTTTTACCTGTATCGGCATCAGTCGATGCGGGCTGCTGCGTTCGCCAATCCACATTATTTACAGAGAGCAGAAATATTTTTTACTTGTTGTCGTTCTACCTCCTTTGTTAATTTCAATCAATGTTCCTTTTTTAAAAAACTGAGACTCGTACCGTTTGTTGTCATCATTGTGTAATTTTTATGATGTAAATTGAAGCAGCAAAAGTAGTATCTGCTCCAAATATCGGGTCAAGAAAATTGGCAGTCTGTATCGGTCATCGGCTAAGGCTGATGGGAAAAAAAATCGGTATCGGTCGATCCCTATACCAAAGGTGGAAAATCAATAGTCTCAGTGTTCTTCAGGTTTTTGTCGTTGTAGGTTCCAAATGCATCTTGGGAATCTTGAAGGTAAACTTCAGTGGGAACGGTCGTCATCGGTCATCATCCTAATCATACTAATAGTCTATAGTAGACAGTATATTGAGTTTGTAGGGCATAGTACAGCCTATGCCATTTGGAACATAGTCATCAAAAAAATACGTGAGAATGAAAACTGTATCATAATATATTGATATATTTGTCAACAAATAAACTAAACAACAATTTTGTCACATGGGACAAAATCCAATCAGAACTCATGTGATCGTGTGGTGTCACGTCTTGATAAAAATATGAATACCACTTCATATCTGGTTGATAAACGGTAATTTAATATATATATATAATTTTAAAAAATGAATGCATAAACTCTTATGCGATATATATTAGTCCACTATTTTTGCACAGTGAAACTGTCACTGCACTTTTTGATCTGACCCTGCTGATATACAGTATGTTTATATTTTTGTATGCATATATGCATTTATAACAATGATGTGATGATATTTTTTATGCATAATTATGTATATTTATTATGATGTTTGCTCTGACCAGACAAATTTCTCCCAGGGGGAAAAAATAAAGACACTTTAAGATTTTAGTGGACTAAATCTCTTACAGATACAATGAAAGTTCAAATTAAATGTCATTTCGTTGACTATAACTAGACTGTAACTAAAATAGTCCTGGTAAGAAATTTTCGACTAAAGCTAAGTTGCATTTTATCTAAACGCTATTAAAATTAACACTGCTCTTAATACACATTTAAAGCTGCTTATATATTTTCTGAAAACTGAAACTGATTTCACTGACTTGAATGACTAATAAACTCTAATATTTCAGAGGTTTTTCTCCTGAACGCTAGTGCAGTGATGCTGACCTGTCAGTAAGAGGCAGCAGCCAGTCTTATTTAGATAAACTGTTTGTCTCAGCACAGGCTTAATGTCACACTCGGGGATCTTTTTCAGCCATTAGATTGTTGAATAAGGCTTTCACTGAGGCCTTTTAGAAAAGAGGTCAGACGTGGTTTAAAATAAAGCACATAGTAGCATTGCTTGTACACTTGGAATTAATAAATAAGTAAATGAGGGATCATTTTGAAGAATTAAATGTAAAGCAAATGTTTTCAGTTCATAAAAACAGGAGTTAAGAGACAATGTCAAATGTGGTGCATGAGCCTAATTTTGTGTGACCCCCCAAGGTAAACACAAAATAATCACTCCAAAATGCACAAAATGACAGAAAAACACTCAAAACAACGATAATATGGAAAATGGCAACATGATTACACACAATTACTTCAAAAACCCACATAAATACACAGAAAATACACAATATTATAGAATAAAGACTCACAAGTACACAAAACGACTAAAAAGCACAAACAAAAGAACAACCAACCCACAAAATAAGAGAATAACATCCAAAATGACTCCAAAACCAAAAATTACATGAAAGAATATCATAAAAAGATTAAAAAAAAAAAACACAAAATATTTCTGTTTTTCTCACACTCTACTCAGGGGTTAAATGTGCCTTTATGTGTTTTGCACCGCTTGTCTTATCTGTGTTTTCTAGGCGTAGATTTTCTTCTTGTTTTTGCTCAGGATTTTCTCATCCCCTGATTACCTTCCGTGCACTATTTAAGGTGTGCTTAGTGTGGTTTGCTGGTGGGTTTTCTTTGCATTCCACTTGTGTTCATGTTCCAGTTTGATGGTTTGTTACGTTCTGTGTTTTGCTCGTGAATACATAGACTTTGCAAATGTCGTACTTTAGTTGGTTTTGAAGTTTCATTGCTTTTGGAACATTCTTGACAAAAATGATGGACAGGCAATGTTTTTTCATACTTTCTACTGGTAATACTGGTTAAGGTGAGCTATCTCTGCTACAGCTGCCTAGTCAGTTAAAGTGTTTCTCTGTAAATCGTATATACTGTACTGGGCTGTGGGTCAGTTCAATTGGGATAAAGCAGGATTCAAAATGCCAAGCATTTTATTATTTTTTACGACCTGCTTTACCTCTCAAGTTACTACTGTCCTTATGACTGGCATTACAAGAGCGATGTCATGTTTTCTTATGTTCTGTCTCCACTTGTGTCTTGCAACTGTTATCAGTTTTATGTCAATTTGGTATTTAGAAAAATTCTTGAGCATGAATAAAGTAAATCTGGCCCAGATGTGTCAATAGGCTTCAAACTAAGAATAATATATATAAATAGCCTCCTTAAAATGCAAAAAAAAAAAAAAAAAAATCTAAATAGTACATTATCATGTGACTGAAAAGCTTTATGGAAGGTGAACCTTTCGAGGACAATGGGTAACTAGTATAGGAAACAGCAGTGCAGCAAAAAAAGTCTTAAATGATGAGGAATTTACCTAAATCTATAAAAATATGTTATTTCTTCATGAGAAAGTAATACAATTCCTCAATAAACTCGTCAGTCTATAAAATGAAGCTTATTTAATTGAGTCAAATTGCACTGTTTTACATAAAAGCACAATTCCACCAACATGGACCATCTAGCCTCATCAGTTTTAGATTTTATGAGCTGATAAAGACGTTATTTCATTGGCCATGAGGGTTGTTTTTCTTAGCTTTATAGAATAAAGGGCTGGAGTTATATTGAATGAATGAATAAAATGTAAAACTTGCTGCTGTAAGAGTCGAAGTCATTCATTTCACACCTATTATTTATTATTTATGTTACGGTTTCACATTTATGAAGGTCACCTGCATAGCGACATGTCAATTCTATTTTCTGATCTTGTAAATCTTTGACCTGAAGGCTCGCAACAGGAGGCCGTATATGTTTGCCTTCTCGAACAGAAGGTTAGAAAATGTGTGTAGACAAACTGGTAAAATAGATATAATATAGAGCAGTGGTTCTCAAACGTTTTGGGCTCAAGTAACCCCTTTCTCTTATTTAGTTATTTCTGATACCCTCTTTGTGCGCCTACAACATTTTGCTGCGAATACAATAAAAAAAAAAAAAAAACAACTATAGAGCATAATAATGGATGAATGAGTGATAACACATTTTAAAGGATCTCATTTTGTAAATAAGTTAAATTAAACAGAATTTAGTGCCTCCTGAATAGATTTCTTTCTATAGTTCTTATCATTTCCCGTCATCTCTCGCCTGGTGTGGGACCAAGATTCTAACTTGTATTTGCAGTTCATGTTCAAACAAGATCATTTTCATCATCAATTTAACACATAACTAGAATATTTGCATTTCCTGACGAAAATGTAAGTGAGGATGCAGGTGCTGTCCGCCGTCGCAGTGCATTAGCTAGCATTAGCATTAGCATTGGCTAGCCTTAGCATTGACTAGCATTGGCTAGCATTAACATAAATATGTTAGCATTGGTGTCCGCTAACATTAGCGTAAGTTAGCATTAGCATTTGCCACAAAAATGTGGATTTGAGTTCAAAACTCACTGCGGTTTATGGGCTGTAGGTCATAAACAGTTGAACAGAGAAAAGTTGAAAGACAACACACAGATATATATTTTAAAAGTTGAATGACTGAAATCCGTTGAAAGAATGGCTGAATAGTTCCAAGTTTAAGCGAAAAATGTTGAAAAGTCTAAAATGTCCAATAGAAATCAATGGGGAAAAAAAAAAATCACAAAAGTTTAAAAGTCACAAAACAGATGGCATAAATCTCGTGAAGTGTAGGAGGAGTTAATGTCAGACAGAAAAAATGGATAACAATAGTGAGGATGCCTCCTGCTTCCTCACTAAATATACATTATAAAACCCCATATTTTAATGCTTTCATTTTTATTTATTTTTTTCACTCTGTCTCTCTCTAAAGTACCCCCTGGAGTGCCATTGCATACCCCTAGGGGTACACGTACCCCCCTTTGAGAAACACTGGTATAGAGTATATTGTTGTTTTGTTTTGTATCTTGGATTGTCCATACACAATGTTGGATATATAGAGCAGTGAGGAGTAGTACGTATTCTTGTTGTGAGGCAGAAGAGCTAACGTTAAAATGACAAAAGCCGAAAACAAAACTTGAGATGATATTAAGATCAAATCTTTGCTTTTTTCATGTTTCACACTAGACAGTGTAAACTGTAAACTACTATTCCTAAAAATAAATAAATAAAAGTTCTGAAAGTGTGATTTTCATCTAAACACAATTGTGAACTTGTGTTGAACGTTGCACATTAAATTTTCATCGCTCTCAATTAATCACCACCCTGAAATATTTGCCAACTTGGAAAGAAGCTATATTTATTCATATGCAGCATATGTAAAAAAGAAAAATGATGGCTTCCAGCATAGGGTTTGGCTCTTGTTGCATCTTGAAAATACACTACATTCCACATATGGTGAAAGCACCACAGCTTGCATGGAAGCATCTTGTCAGGAAGCTGAGTGCATTAAAGGTAGCTCATCACCCCCCGTCCACTGAGTCGCTCTGCATTTTTATCTCATTAACTTTCAAGTTTAACATCACGGATGTACGGTACCGTATTTGCTTTAAGGTATTTTCATCAATGAAGTATAGGAATAGCTTCTTGGTCATTATTCTTACCCACTGCATTGAAACTTCCAAATATTTCATCAGCAGGCTTCTGTTTGAAAGTATTATGAAGTATGTCTGTATCAGAATAACATATACCCAGCCTGTGCAGACTGGATCCATTGCAGGTACATGGTGTTTTCAGCTAGGGGAATTAGAGATGGGCTATCTATCTATAATGCAGACTTTCAGTGTGCACTTTCCTTAATTCTGTTGCATGCACAAAGACAAAAAACAAAATTGCTGATGGATGCATATTTGATTGCAGGTTTAACGTCTTGCAGGACATCAGAGTGTGCAGAAGTCAAAGAACTTAGACGATACACAGCAGATAACCAGATGACTGCAACACATACTCGGGGAAAATAGAATCTGGTTGCATCTTGAATGTCCCTCACTGCATTTTTCCACACGTCATTCATAACACCCGAGGCTGTGCAACTGGCATTAAACCTGGCCCGATGACAAGGTCCTTCAGTGTCAAATAAGGGCTAATGGTATAGTAACAGATGTATATCATTGCTGTGAAAGAGCAGAAGACTTAAAGCATGAATCATTTTCAAGGTGGGCGGCAAATCACTTTTTAATCTGCAGTCATGTCACTTTTTATACTCTGAATGAGAGTATAAATGTCAAGAATGTAATGTTTGTTTATTTAATAAAAAACTAAATCAGGTTGTCTAAGGAATTTGTGTAAGTCCATCTAAGTTTAGATTGTACATGTGTGAGTATAACAGTGGTAAATTTTATTTTTAAGTGTTGTATGTAAAAGAGGGCGATTGAACCTTAAAGAAATATTCTTTTTTTTCCAGGTTTGTTTATTTAATTTGATTTAATTGGACTGTTTTTTTTATTTCTCTCTGAGTTTTGTTTTATGAAAAAAGTACTTGTAAAGATCATAGGCATCTATTTACTTTGATCTTTTATCTGTCAAATTGTGTTGTATGCCACCCTTTGTAAACGGTGAGGGATTGTTCAAACAAAAATACATAAAAATAAAGAATAAAAATCATTTTAAAATATCTTATTTCTAGCCAAAAAACACTCAACCGTAGTCTAAATCGTACGTTTCATACCGGTCCAATACTTTGATCCAAAGTTATTCTTAAGCTAGTAAAATTCAAACTGTGAAGAACAAATGCAGATATAGTTATATATAGCGTACACTTCTGAAACCAGAGAGCTCATAAAGGTTGTATTTATACACAGCTTTATTGCTTTTTAAGGGCACTAAACTTAATGCAAGTCTAATTGAAGCATGCCTTTTTGACGTGTTTGTGTGTTAGTACAAAATGCATTTCTACTACTATGCAGCTGGTGTAAAATAAGTTATTCTAATTAATAAATTAATTTTCACCTCATGCATTTGAGTCATTTTTCCCTTCTTTCTATTATTTCAGGGACGACTTACCTGCTCACAGTCCTCAGTGTGCTCCGCTTTTCTCCCTCTCAGACAGCTGTCTGCCTACACTGGCTCCTCCTAATATTTTTATTTTTATTTTTTATGTATAGATCCTTCCAGCAGGGTGCAGGTCTGTGCTTAATGTGCGTCGTTCCTCTACCCTAAACTTAGTGACAAGAGCTATGTTGGAGTTTTTTTTTTTTTTTTTTTGTATTTGTACCGGCTCCAAAGACAGTGGAGGGTGGGTGGGCGATGGAGCCGAGTGCAGTGTGACGACAAGTGTATCAAATAGCAGCACGTCTTTTTTTTCTGAGTGAGATGGAGGGAAACACATGAGGACAAAGTTTGTTTACGATTGAGGGATTTAGACACGTCTGAGATCCCAGTTCAGGACTAAATTGAATATTTTACATGTGGGTGTTTGGTATAAATCTTGTTTTTCTAGTTTTTGTTTATTTACTTAATACATAAGATAGGATGAACCAAACCTCAGTTGTTTGTTGTGGTTTATTTTGTCATGAATAAATTACATTAATAATCAAAGTTCCACCCATCAGCCAAAAACAACAACTGTGTTGCTTTTCCGAAAAATAGATTATTCAGTTCTTTTTCGCTTTTCCCTGCTTTTAAAGAGTCAGCCTAACATTTTGACAGACTATAATAATCATAATCGATTAACTCATATCGGTTACTACTGATTAGAATATAGACATCCTTGTTTAACTACCTTTAAAATCAAGGTTAGTGCTGCATCCTATTTAAACGTCATGTCAGGAGTTTTGGCATTATTTTTAAGATGTGCTCTAAAAGTTGTCTCACACTGGCCACGTTTACATGGGAGCTTTAATTCCCCTTTAATTCTGAATAAAAGTTAACTTGTGAACACTTTATTCTGAATACAAATGTAATTCCGGATTAAACTTAAATCTAATTTAGGTTTGACTACATGTTTTGATTCCAAATTAAATAATTCTTCGATCTTGTAGGCACTTAATTCCACTTTAGGTTAATTCTGGTCATTCTGCGTATTCTTGACTTCTCGCGATGACATGCTGGTGATGACATAATCCAAGATGGCCGCCCAGACGGGAGCCAAGACTATTTATTTAATGGCAGTGACTATTCGTATGGTAGTCTTATCAATACACCAACATTCTATCAATACGTAGTGCCCCGCATTGGTCAGTTTAGGTCACATGACTATGATGCTACGTACTTGTACTTTTGTATGTTACGGACATGCTACGTATTTATGACTTGTTGTGATATTCATACGTAACCTAACCCTTTTGTTTTTTTCTTTTGATTCTTTATTTCGACCCTAACCCTAAGACGCTATGTATTTGTACTTCGGTAAACGTACGAATAGCACCTGGGGTTGTCCGTACAGCTATTGTACAAATAGACACTTTCTTATTTAATAAGAGCATTAAAACACATAGATATAATGAAAAGAGTGGATGGACTGACGGACGCATAAACATGAGGACATTCACACGGACAGACAGACATATTACACACACACGGACATCGGCAAACAGAACAGGCTTCATGGGGGCATGAAGCACTGGAGCTTCACTAATGATGCGCGGATCATTATGAAATGTATTTTTCACTCAAAGTCCCGTAGAGTGGAGGTAGAGTAGCTGTTGCAATAACTGCTGGCTTTGATTGACCAAAGTATGGTCTTCTATCTCTCTTCTCCTTCTCCGAGGACTAAAGCTAAACCATGTTATTGTTGAGCTGATGCTTCAAAACTACAATCAAAATAAAAGTGAAAACAGTTCCTATTATGTGGTTTGTATGTTGTAGCCAAAAAGAAAAGGTATCGTGTATTTTTCCCGATAGACTTGAATACGTCACGTTAGCCCCCTGTCCAATCAGAACCCTTCGAAACCTCCCACGCCGTCAAAGCCGAATTAAATAAAGCTGAATAAACCGGTTTTCCATGTAAACCTCAATTTGGAATTACTATTTCCATGTAAACCCGAAGCAGAACACTTTAATTCTGAATCATTTAATTTGGGATAATTAATTCTGAATTAAAAAACATCATGTAACCGTGGCCAGTGTCTGCTGAGGCTTACAGAACCAATCGATATGCACAAAGGAAGTGAGTCACATTGTTCCTTCTCATCAGGGGGTCGTGCGAAGCATGGGGGCAGCTGTCGGGAGTTTGTCATGTTCCTATGAACAAGTGAAACCCGATCAAGAGCATCTACAAGTGTTACTTTAACAAAACAAATTCCAACCAGAAATACACACAGAATGAAATGTGCTATAAAATTACTGAAACACTATTCACACAATTTTCCTCATTGGCCACGTTTACATGGGAGCTTTAATTCCCCTTCAGAATTAAAGTAAAATCCTTTTTAAATTGACCTTGTAAACACTCAATTCCGAATGCAAATGTAAATCTGATTTAAACTTAATCCAAATTAGGTGGCTGGTTTATTCCGAATTAAATAATTCTTCGATCTTGTGAACACCTAATTCTGCTTTAAGTTAATTCTGGTCGTTCTGTGCTTTGCTTAACTTCTCCCCCAGACCTGAAGCAGAGTTTAATAAAGCCTAATAAGCCTGTTTTCCATGTAAGCCTCAATTCAGAATTATTATTTCCATGTAAATACGAAGCTGAACACTTTAATTTGGAATAATTTAATTCAGAATAATTAAATCAGAATTAAAAAAACATCATGTAACCATGGCCAGTGTCTCATTATTGATTATTTTTAAAAACCTAGATTTCAGGGTAAATATTCACTGACACAGACATGCCACCGTTTCACAGACCTCCCTGATACATGCAGTGTTTTTTTAACCACATGCCAGTCTTAAAGCTTTCCCACACTGACCATTAACTTTACCTCCAACTAACAACAACAACCATAAAGCTGCCACACTTGAAGAAATATGCCTCCAGATATCATCTTCTTGGGGTTGGCCACAGGTCTGTCACTGGCCAGTCGAGGCAGATTGGAACATAAGTTACTGCATACACTACCATTACGGTACACACTTTATTTATTTATGTATCTGTTGAGAAAAGGCATCTTAAGGGATAAAATTGGAAGTAGGGGATGCTCAGTTGCTTCAAAGGCCTTTTTTTTCCAGGCGTTACCAGTCACAAGTGCCTACATGTTATACAGTCGTGAGAACCTAATGCCTAAGCATACATACATTCCTGCCAGTTATTTAACAGCCCTGTTGGTTCACTCACATTGTAATACGACTCCGCTGACAGGCATGGGTTTATGGTCTGAGGTATGGATGTGTCATCTGGTCAGGCTGAGGTCTGGGGAGGGTCAGCGAAGGGCACAAAAAGCTTATTCGTGCTATATTTAGAAGACTGTGATACCAAAAGCAGCAAGTGCAGCGTTAATGCGGTAAGACGACCATGATTGAAACTGTACTAAAGAGATTACATTTAATCATTTAATAGCTTCATATGGATGTGCGACAATTGAGCAAATGAATACAAACTGTGAGAAACTAGAAGAAGAGGGATTTAATTAAGACTAGGTAGCATTTAATTTCATTGTGTCATCGCTAATACAATGAATTCAGAAGAGCTGCAACTGAAAGGTATATGGAGCTCCAATAATAAAGTTGTGCATGCTAAAATAACCAGCGACTTTAAGCAACAAACCACATGTAAAAATGATGTGCATTTTTGTTACTTTTGACCAGATTTACTGCAATATTTGTTAAAGTTGTATTAATGTCAATTATAAACAGTGTTGTATTAGTTACTGGCTTTAAAATGTAAAATATTTATAATACAATATTACCAACTCCAAAATGTAACTGAGTTACACTATTTTAAGTTACTTTTAGCTAATTATTTATGTTATGTGAAGCCATTTAGAAATACTAATCTTATTATACCGATACCATTACAGATTAATGTCTACAAATGACACCACAAAACACTTTCCTTTTCCTTATAATATTTTATTGACCTATGAATCAGTCATCAGCACCTTAACATATTCCATCCATTTTCAGACCCACTTGCCATGGTACTGGACAGGGTGCCAGTCCATTGCAGGGTGACACACACAAACAGAAAACCACTCACACTTGCATTCACTCCTACGAGCAATTTGGAGAATCCAATCAACCTAACAGTCATGTTTCTGGAATGTAGGAGGAAGCCGGTGGAAACCCATGCAGCACGGGGAGAACATGCAAACTCCACACAGAAAGGACACAAGTGTCCACCCCACGGCTTGAACCTAGGACCTTCTTGCTTAACATGTTCTTACTTAAGAATGTAAACATACTGTATAATCAATGCAAGGACCTGACCATAGCCAAATGGATATTATATCACAATGACAAAATAAAGAGTCAATTTAGTCCTGTTCATTAAACACAAATAGACGAACAAAAATTCATCCATTTAACAAAAACACAAAAGAAAGCCGTAATGTTCAGGTATCGTTAGGTATGATTGGATGAATTTGAAATAGTGGGAGTAATTCCACCGTACAAATGTGCAGTCTGTTTCCATGGCCATGCGTTATGATTTGCAGCAGTCCACTCTGCAGGAAGGAAGTAGACGCTAAGCTTCTTCTTCTACGCTGCAAAAAGGGTAGAATTTACAATGGTGTCTTCAACACTTTTTTGACTCTTTTTTTTTTAATATTCATTGGAGAATCAGTGGAATTCATTAAAGTCTCTGTAACGAGTAATATATTGCTGATTTTTGTTTCAATAATGCGTTATTATATTGTGTTATTGAAAAAAGGAATATATTACAGTAACTTGTTAATTTCGTAATGCATTACTCCCAACACTGATTATAAATCTAAATGTAAATGTTAAATCTAAATGTAAATGTTAAATCTAAATGTTAAATGATAGACCGCAGATAGTGCTCGTTCACATCAATGGCCTTTTATTTTGGTAATTCTGGTAAATTTGCATATTAGCTAAATATTTAGTTCACTCATGACATTTAGATTTAACATTTAACATTTACATTTAATATTTATATATAACATTTAGCATTTGATTTAGATTTGACATTTAGAATTAACATTGACATGTTTTTACGAGAAAAGGAAAGGTCAAAAACTTCACAAATATTGCTGTAAATCTGGTCAAAAGTACCACAAAAAAATTCACATAGGTTTTTTTTTTTTTTTTAAACGGGTTTGTTTCTCAATGTTGTGAAACGTTGCTGTTTATTTTAGCATGAACAACTTTGCAATCGGCGCCCCATAAAGTTGCATTAGAAGAAAAATGCCTTTCAACACAGACTGAGGTTGGTTTTCACAAAGATCAGTGAATAAAGGACTTTGACAAAAATACCATTTAGAATTCTCTGCTGGGTTTCCTGGTGGGAGTGGACGGCCTGGGGTGGGGTGGTCCGGTGGCTGGTATGGTGGGCTTGGTCCTGATGCGGTTCTGCAGCTAGGCACGTTAGGATAGCTTGGGTGTTGTATGCCTCTGATTAGCCTGTGGGCAGTCCAGTTGATGCAACAGGTTGAGAACTCCTCAGTTCTCTTGGTGACTGTCTGCCTGGCTGGTCTCATGGGTCCGGGCTGGCCAAATAGTATCCAATACGGGCTCATACACGTACATCTAATGTGGACACACATGCATGCCTTGGGCTTCTGGACAGCTCTTGTTGTGACATAAATTAGATCATAGATTACCTGGAAAAAATCTGTGACCACAAACAAAAACAAAAAAACAATCCGTTTTTTCTATATTTGGTTTTGAAACAAAATACCGAAAGAACGAAGGGTACACGGATTGCAAACCCATATGAACCTGGTTTTGCCAATTGATGTATTTTGTGGTAGTAATTCTACACACCCTCCAAAAAGAATAGAATAACCTGACTAAAAACCTGACCTGTCTAAAAAAACACTCTACTATTGGGTGTTGGAACTCTATCCCGAGGTGTAAGATATTGTTAATGAGCTCACTCACTCAAATCTGCTCTTGTGCTTTTAACACAACGGCAGTTTTTCTGAATGAAACTTCAAAATACACATTAATACATCACTATTCTCCAAATTCCTTCTGACTTACGTGCTAGCTCTTTTTTTAACATTTATTTTTATTTTTTTTATGGTGCGTTACATAGTTCCTCCTTACTTCACCCCTTGTCTTCATCCTCCCTTTACCAAAATGTGTCAACCTATTTGATGATATTCAAACCCTACCTTTCTTTTAATATTCCTCCTCATGCTATGTTTGAAACTCTTTCAATAATCCATCCAAAGTAACCTGACATAAGGCTGTATTTTCCCACTCAACATACTGTATGCCAACAACGCCTAAACTCATCTCTTTAGTGTATGTGCTGTTTCTATTTCTAACTGAATGCTTTTAATCTTGTCAGATACAGAGTGATATTTATAACAACTATGAGTAATGTTTTGGAAAGCTTTTTGGGCACACCATGTGATCAGGAAAGGCAATGCCCTCGATCCCTCTAAGATACAAAACGTCTGATGAGTTTCCCCTCGTACGCGTGATTTAATAGCTTGCTAAACTTACCATGCTGACTCATCCTGCTAAGGACAAAGCAGCACATTTTCAAATTCCTTTAGTTGTAATAGAACTTGCAAAAATATTGTTATAATATAATATTAATTATTGAAGTTATGGCTTCAGTGTTGCAGAGTCTAATATCTCACTTTAATAATCCAATGTTTGTTTTTTGGACTGAATCATGAGTCAAGCATAGAATGCAATACCATCTGAAATAGTGCCATGGGCATGTGCAATAATAATAATAATAATAATATGCATTTGTAGGACTCTGTATTAATGTTTTGAGTATTTGTATGTCAGTTTTACATCAACCTGCTAAGGGACTGGAGACAATAATTAGCCATAAGCTACAGACTCATACAGTATATATGCTAACTTATTCATGGGTATTGTTCCTTTTAGAAATAAATAAATATATATACATAAATAAATCATGTAACAATATCACATTTCTCAATCGCTGCAAGAGACATTTAATTGCACTTTGCATACTGTACTCACGTTACTGTAATTTAGTTGCTTTTATGGGTACTTGTAATTTTTTGAGTATATTTCTAAATCAGTCATTTCACTTGTACTTAAGTACATTTTAAAAGGTGTAAAGTAATTTTTTTACAATCCTACACCCAACCATTGAGTAAATTATTATTTCAGTTTTAAAATAATCAACAGACATTCTGAAACTACAAAAAAATGAAATGACCGGACAACAATCACATGCGTCACATCATAGCCGACCAATCAGATTAAAAGTAACCCACGGCGCCAAAACAGCATTGAATGGAGGTTATTTGTGGAAAATAAATGTTCTAAGATTTGGTCTTTTCCTTTTTAAAGAGTTACTAAACACCTGCTTTCTGCTCACCTGCCACTTGGAGGGAAATTCAAAATATGCCTTACATTACAACTGTAGCAGTAAGACACGCCCACTCAAGCAGCCCACACCGCTGTGTGCAGAGACAGACAGTAATACACACAATGATGCGTCTGTACACACACACATAGTGTGTGACGCTCATACAGAGCCTTACAGACACCACTCAGGGGCAAACAGCCCTGCTCTCTGACCACCTCGCACACATAGTGATAAGACGTACACACACGTCCGTGCACACGCAGAGACAGATGGGAATACACACATAGCATAGATGTGTCTGTAAATATACACAGCTTGATGAACCCTTTATAGAAGCACAAAGTCAAAATCTTCACCGCTACATCAGCTGTTTCACACTGAACACAGTGTACTTCCTCATTTAGGCTGTTATTTAATGCTCACTGAGGGCTGTGACTGGAGGAAACCATCCTCCCTCCTCTCAGCTTTATAGGAGAGGCGGGGCAAACAGTGAAAATGATGACGCAGGGGAATCTAAAGAATCAGTTTTAGCCAATAGCAAAATTCACTTACAATAGCCAGTGTTCAACCCTTAGAGGCCAGTATATCTGACACTTTACAACTAAATACGCAAAATTAAGTGGAACTAGGATTAATAAACTAATATATATGTATACAGCAGAAAAAAGTGGGTTTGGGGTTTAGTTACTCTAAGTTTATACATGAGATGTTTACTGTATACAAAAGAACCACGAGATTTATCCCCAAAAATAAACATGGGGGTGAACGTAACTAGTAAATTTTACTTTAAGTACTATTTAATTGAGCTACTTTTTACTTGGACTTGAGTATTTTATATATGACCTACTTGTACTTGTACTTGGTATAATTTCAATCAACTAACAGTACTTCTACTTTAATAGGATATATCAGTACTCTTCATACCTCTGCTTTTAGAAAATGAACAAATACATGAATAAATGAATAAATACAATTAAATCATGTAACAAAATCACATTTCTCAATCACCGCAAGATAAATAGTTAAAGTTGCTCTTTGCATTCTGTCAGCTTGGTTGCATGAACTGCATGAGTGCCAAAGGTGGAATAATGTCTCAGAGGTAAAGAAGACACAGGAGAAGTAGTGGCAAGACATCAATAGTTCATTTGGCCTTATCAGAGCTCACTGATGCAACTTTATTCAAGTCATTTATTTGTTCTGAACAGTTTTATGTCCATAAACTACTGTCCAGCATATCATTTTATATTTTGAAAACAGTCCCTCCTCTCATTTATTTCTACTGTAGCAACTCAAACTGTGAATGCCAACTGAGACACTGAGGTGTTAAGCATATTGCAGGCTTAAAATAAATGATTGGCTACTTTTTTGAAGGTGTGAGTCTTTGTGTCATTTCCCTGACTGTGTGATTAGTTCAAGCTAATGAAGAGAGAAACGTGCACACAAAAAGCTGAATTCCCCGTGGCTTCACGGCCCATGTACACAGCTCGGGCTCCGAGGCTCAACTGAACAGATGGCTGCACTAATGTGTGTACTGCTTCAGTATGAGGGATGATACTGTCTTTACACGTGTTCATTTACTATTTAGTGGGTATGTGTACGAGTGACTCTGTGGCACAATGCCAATACATGAGTGGGAGTTGGTGTAAATCTGAGTGTTTTCAATGGGTTCAGTTGTGCTTTCAAATCATTATATCATGCATAAAGACATATTTACCTTTTTTAAGCAGTAATAACACATTTACAACGGATCTTTTTTCTTGTGGAGGGGTGTATTCTAAAAGAAAATTATGCTTTCTCACTAGGTGATTGTTTATAATCTCTTTCCGTTTTTTTTTTCTCCATCTAAACCTGCTTTTAACTAAACTTTAATTATTCAGTGGGTAAATGTAACTGTAGCTGAGGTCATCCCACTGAGCTGAGGGTGAACTAATTGGACCTTCTCTGACGTTTCAGGATTTTTGTCCTACATGTCTTACAAAACCAGGTCAGTCTGGTCATGTACATCATAAACCATAAAACAAAGCCTTTTGACATCAAGGAACCATTTTTTTTTAACTTTACCAAAGTTTTCAGTTTAACTAACTGGTGAGATAGAGACTTTTTTCTCAGATTTTGCCAGATGTGAAAGTAACGGATTAGAAGTACTCACATTACTGTAACTGAGTTGCTTTTATGGGTACTTCTACTTTTTTTTTTTAGTATATTTCTAAATTAGTAATTTTACTTTACGTTTTAAAAGAAGTAAAGTAATTCATTGCATTTCTACACCCAACCGTTACTGAGTGAATTATTATCTTTTGTTTTGAAATGATCAACAGACATTGTGAAACTACAAAAAAGGAAATAACCAGACAACAATAAAATGCATCACATCATAGCCGACCAATCAGATTAAACATAATGCACGGTGTTAAAACAACATTGAATGTCGGTTATTTTTTCAGTTTTAGAGTTCATAGATGTAGCTATACTTAGAATCTGTGAATTATTATTATTTTTTTTAATATCTTTAATTCAATGTATTGGTGTTATTTTACTTAATAAGATATTTTTGACATTTCAAGTTCAATTTATTTGCCATTTGCGTTGAAAAGAATCCACACTGGGATATTTGTGCAAAAATACACCAGTATGCACCAGAGACGGCGACAACAAACACCAAAATAGACAAAATAAATGAACACAGTAAAAGTTCAAATTGAAATATTTCACACGATGATGCGAGGTGATAAAAACACACTTATGACCCAATTCAAACAATACAACAATAAAGCGATAACACCGATAAAAGTGCAAGAATTTTGACAAACCTTTGTGGAAAAATAATTAAGTCCCAATTGTGCAAGATTTGGTCTCTTCCTTTTTAAGTTTATACATACTGTATGCAAGGGAACCGTGGCAAGAAAGTACCTAGTAACTTTTACTTTGAGCTACGTTTTACTTGTGTATTAAGTATTGAGTATTTTATGTATGACTTACTTGTACTTGAAATGAATACAATTTCAATCAAGTAACAGTTTTTCTACTTGAATGTGAATATCAGTACTTTACACCACTGGATTTTACACGTTCTAAGATGTGGAGAACGTATAAATGACTATATTCCCCGAAACAACAGAATCAACAGAAATCGAGGGTGTTGGGTTTTGGTCGCACTGGTATTTTTTATTTACCATCTCATGGGGGATAACTGAGCCAGCTCTAATTAAACTTTTACCACATATCTTAACCCCACTATATAAAGGGCATACATGATACTGGGAACTGTTTATTATTCTTCAAAGCATTTTTCCCCCTCAGAGGTATCTTCTTGCATATTTGATCGTTTATTGCTTGACTGCTGCTGTGTCCCATTCCAAAGCATGTTCCTCTCCATTTGGACGTGGTAATAAACCCCAATCTGTCCCTGTCATGTAATACACAGAAGAGTCATAAGCACACCACCTGTTGCCTGTGCATGCGGTTACACTTTACTTGGGATACTGCAAACTAGGCACTTGTCACGCCCCTCCCTAAGTATTGTATTACAAGTAGCACAAGTGCAATCGCCGTTATTTAATCAAAACTGCTGAAATAATCTACACAGAACTGTACAACTGTAAAATAAAAGCAGATAGATCCTGTTTAGGTGTTCATTGGATGATTCTGAAGCTAAAAGTGTTTTTTTAATGAATATTTATGAACAATTGTTTACCTAAAATATCAATATCGATATTAGTTGGTCAGTTTGAATATATGATTCAAATTTACTGTATATGGATAAACAAAGGCTGAAGATGATGAAAATAAACATTATTTTAACAACATTATTAGGTGATATCAAGGGCAAAACAGATAGTAATACATGTACATCTTTGTTCTGAATTGAAACTGATCATTGAGCAAGAAACTTCAAAATATTTACCCTTGAACCAGGTTTCCTTATCTCAGTGACCCAGAATAAACATTAATTAGACATTTTTCAGGAAGTATTTCTGCGTAGTGTTTACCTCTACAATTAATATGTAAAGGAAATGTATATATTACATAATAAACATAAAAAAGGAAAGCCAATAATCATTTTCTCAGCAATATGTAATTTATTGTAAAAATTTGAAATTTATTATAATTTGGTTTTCGTCGTTGGGAATAGCTTAAAAATCAAGCTTGATGCAGTACGATAAAGAATATTTACATTTAGATTTCCAAACCTCTTTAACTCTGTGAGTAGGATCCACTAAAAATATTACTTTAAAGTAGCATTTTATATTTTGAGTGCACAAAAGTTCACTGTCGCTACCAATATAATCAAAGCATTTGTTCAAAGTTCAGAGTTCTCATCTCAGCTAATGTTTGTTCCTACTGACGGACAAATGGATAATTGAAGCATAGTCACAAAAAGCTTGTAATTGATGAGCTTGTCCTCAATTAACCAGGCATCAAAATCAAAACTAACAAAAGCTTGCATTATAATTACTTGTGTCTTTATGATGTCGGTGTGCTTTAGCAAAAGTAATTGTGCAAAGTTCATTGTGGTTTCCTTTTCAGAAACAAATAATACATAGAGTTAGGGTTAGTATTAATCATAATAATTATAGTATTTGTTTCTCTCAATGCTGCTTTAGAACATAAAAACCGAACAAGGAAATAAGGATATGCCTCATCCTGCCCAGCTGATAACTGATTGTTCTGCTGTGTGATTCATCTTTACTTGTATTTCATCAACGAAAAAATATTCTGGCTTGTTTGTGCGTTTGCTTTTTCCTGAATGGTAATACGTTTTTTGAGATACTTTACAAAAGACAAGTGGAGATGGAAGCAGTGATCGTCCACATTTTTGGCCTAAAATCTTTAAAATGAACCTATTATACGATGCACCATATTCATGTACTTGCCTTTTAAAAATGGAACTACTTTACAGTTTCAGAGCCTGTGTTCCACCATCTTGAAATCATGTGATTGATGATGTCACACGGCCCCACTGCTGTAAACATCCCATTGTTTTCTATTGGAGTGGAGCATTCAGCCTGCTTTTTAGATCATTTAGCAGCTTTTTCAGTGAAAATGCCAACTTGTGCTGCCTTTGGTTGCTCTAAATGATCAGAAAAAGTTAAAGACTCCAACCTAACCATTTTGTTTACCAAAAGAGGAATAAAAAGGACTTCCACCCGAAAGGACTTATATCCTCAGGGTTTGCAAGACTTCAACAGTTCATGATTACTCGCTAACTTCAGCCATCAGAGCATCGGCAGCGCACTGTTTAAGGGAGTGTAAAGGCCTCTTAGGAGAGCTCTTCTTCTCAGCTTCATTGTCTACAATGAAATCGCAGCGTTGGAACTGTCACTCCCCCACGGTGTCAGATTTTATTCAGGTCACAACGGTTTTTTGTTTTTTTTTTGGTAAATAAAAAGGGTTACATCAGCATCTTTAACTGTTCTTGATTATTTAGAGCAAACAAAAGCAGCACAGGTTGGCATTTTCACCAAAAAAAGCTGCTAAATGATTATTTATCTTTTTTTAAAGGCAATTAAATGAATATGGTGCATTTTAGTAGGCATAGATCAACTATTTCAGGCCAAACTTGTAAAAAGAGAGAAGGATCACTTTAAATGAGCCTCAGTTTCCAAATTACAAAACTTGCATGCATTAAATTGACTTAGAAATGAAACGATAATCTAAAACTACCACACATAATTGTGTTTATCTTTTTAATTAAGGATGTTTTAGATGTTTTTCACAATCTGGATCTTAGCCGTCAAGTGTGCTTTGCCTGCAAGAACAGCACGTAAACAACTACAAGGCATAAACCAGTCTTCATTTATTATTTCTTTTGCATTTCCAAATACATAAAGTATTTCTTCATAAAGCTCATGTGCAAATAAAAATTTTGAATATTCCTTAAATGGAAGAATGAAGATTAACCAAGCTTGTGGGAGGGGCCTCAGGGGTGAAACTAGGTCAACACATCCTGCTTGTTGTGTTCGAGCGCTGAAGGACCTCCAATGACTTGTTCAGAACTCCTCTTACATTTGACAATCCTCATCCTCATTATTCATGCTCATGAACCGTTAAACACGTGTGTTGACGTGTGGACAAGGTGTCATCTCATAGATTGTGGACACTAGGTCTAAGGATTTTTAAAAAAAAGAAAAAGAAACAAAAGAAGGCTTATTGCAGAGATCGTGAAGAAGTGTTGTCACTTGATCAGGCCGAGCTGGAGTCTTTCAGCACCATTTGAAGCCCAGAGGTATGCGCCAGTGGCTTGTGTGTGGCCTGCAGGTTTTAAAATAGGCTTTTGGAGAAACTAATCGTCACCATGGTGCAGCAGCAGTAAAGACCAGATCAGATTGCTTCCTAGCACACACACACACACACACGCACACACGCGCACACACACACACGCACACGCACACAAGACTATTAGATACAGTCAGAATTATAAAGCAACATTAGGCACTTACAATCGATGCAGTTGTTACATTTTATTAGTTTCTGTCTCTTCTAATGAAAATCTTCTCGTACAGAGAGAAAAAAACCTTGTTTCTGTTGAAGAGGGTCTCATACTGTCATCAGTGTTGCCACTAGATGGCATTGCTATGCTTGCACTGCTCAGCCCACTAAAGAAAGTAAGGCTTATTGCATTCAGTTTTGGTACTTCTGAATTGGTGAGATAAAAATAAGTGGAAAAAACCCCCCAGTTTTTTCTGTTTTTATAGAAAATGTTTTTCAGTTTTTATCACAAGAAATTCAGATAAACTGAAGAATATTTTCTATAAAAAGTTAGTCAACGGGTTCCAAATACCCCAAGTGTGTGAATCTGTTATTTTGGAGTAATTTGGTGAAGCAAAACGGTCAAAACGTTTTATAATTACGGCTCCCAAGGTAAGAGCGCAGTATTGAGCACGCCATTTCCGGTCACCGTGTCCAGTTTGTTTGGGTTAAAAAAGAAAAACAAAATGTCAATATTAAAAACATTTTTGTACCGCTAAAAGTCATTTAAGTTAATATTTCATGGTTATTTAATATTATTCCCGTTTGACCGTTCACTATTTAGACCAAACGGACCTCACCAGGAAGTGATTGACGGCAATGGCTGCTGTGTTGAAAGTTGCACATTTCTCTGCAGCGCGTGTGTGAGAGAACCAACGGAGGAGATTTGAGTCCCAGGTAGAGAGTCACACACACACACACACACACACACACACACACACACGCACACACACACGCACACACACACACACACACACACACACGTCGATCAAGTGCGCTTCACTATTGATCACCATGCGTGCAGGTATGTGAGTGTTGGGTGTATAACGGACCACCATTTAGTCCGGTTACAGTCTGTGTCACAACACCTGTCCTTAGGGTGGTAGTGACTGTAGTGTTACGCTCTGAGTCAGATCTAAGTGTTTACATGTTACGTAGACGGTGCTACATAGAATGGATCCCCCCCCACCCCCCCACCCCCCCAACACACACACACAACAAACACGACAACAAAAATATGGAAATGACTCAAAATACACAAAACTAAATATTTATACAAAAAAGACACAAAAGACAACAGAAATGCAAAAAACTACACTAAAAAAAGACACAAAAATACACAAAATGACTCCAGAATCACACTACAATGGCAACAAAAAACTATAATTATACAAAAAATGCACAAAAATACAACGTTGTTTATTATTGTATTATAGTTACTGGATTGTCATTATGTTTTGTTATTGCTAATATTGTTTAGTGTAAAACCCACCTCTCTTCTCTATGGTCGTGTGTTAGACGTACATGATGTTTACGTGTATTTAATTTTGTGTTTTTCCTTGCCGAGGGTCTAAAGACAGGGGATGCTCTGGTACATTTATTATCCATTTACCTAAGTCCAGCAAACATTGGTGCAACCTTTATCTATTTATCATGCGCATGTCCCATACAATTAAACCAGGGAAATCACACACTATTTTACTTTGCACCCACAAATAAACCCCTTTATAACACTACAGAGTATGTACACCTCTTTGTACATCCAAGCTTTAAACACATACTAATTTGACCATAATTGACAACTCTACTTAAGCTCCTCCCACTATATGAATACATACTTCCGACGGACATTGTACTAGTCTCTTTAATTCAGAAAAAAACAAAAAAATATTTCCGCGAAAAAAGAGGGAATTTTTCTTTTTCTTTTTTTTTTTATTAATTTTGAAACTTATTTCTATCTCAACAATTCAGAAAAACCTAAAAACATTTCCTATAAAAACAGAAAAACAAGGCTTTTTTTTTCCATTTACTTATTTTTATCTCATCAATCTTTTTTGTTTCCAATGTTTGGAGAAAAGCTGCTGTCCCTCTACAGCATTTATGTTTTCAATGAAAAGTGATTAACAGCTCTGTTTATTGCTATATAAAGCATTTTTCACATGGAAAACCACATGGTGATGACTTATTTTTCCAAAGAGGTAAACATCAAGATTGCCAATTGTGAACATATGAAGCCTTAAGGTGTATTTTAAATGCTCTTATTGAACAAACATTGGCTTTCAAACACCAAACTTCACAATGCATTTGTTGAATGAAACGGTTTAACAAATTTCAAAGTCACGTATTTCATTTGTTATTTCGTGCCACCCAGAACAATTTTTAAACAAATGTATTTTGTTTTCAGGATGAAAATGTGCCATGTGCCCAAAGAAAATTTTTGAACTTTATTGTATTTTTTCCGTTTCTGGACCTTAATTACAACTGAAACATTTTATTCAAGGTTAGGGTTAAAGAACATGTTTCTCAGTAAAAATGATAGAGAAAACAAGAATCATTGTGTAAATGAATATTTGCAGGGGCTCACTGCTTTACTGATGCTTATATCACATGATTGTAGTCATTTTTAATGTTAAATATTCGAAAAAAACTCAAAATTCTTACAAAATACTTAAATTTTCCTCAAATTATGAAATAATATATAGAAATTGGTCACAAAATCTAGGAAATTTAAAACAAGGATCCTGTTGGGACTTATATTTATCACTTATTTCTCGTATAATGTTAGTTTCTTACATATTTTGTATTTTATGTATATGTAGAAGTGCAAACTAGGGCAAAATAATGTTGAAATTACTCCCGCATGAAATCTGTGGCCCACTTGACATCTAACTGCTCTATATTTGGCTCCTGAACTAAAATGAGTTTGACACCCCTGGTTTAGAGTTAGGGTTACAGTAGGGAGAAAAACTTACAATTGAAATATGTCAGTTTGAGATTATTTCCATGCAGCACAAAAAAATAAAATAAAGGAAATCGCGTTTGCACGCATTAGATACATTCATACATTGATGTGACAGTTTCTAGATCCCCTATGAGACTAGGCTGGGAGGTCACTTCAGGATGTGATAAAAGCCCAGTTACAATCCAATTCTTCGGCCATGACAAATATACAGTATAAACAGAGCCTGCAGGAAATCCAAATTCTAAATTCCAATCCAGTAACCAGGGAGTCTGCCAATGTGGTCCAGTACCATTAATGTGGAGTATCTTAACACAATGAGTCCCTGCAGCATAAAAAACATTAGCAGTCAAAATGTGAACCTTTTTTTTTTTGATTTAAAAACAAAAATATTCAAACCATTCTCGGGAGCATTTGTCCACTTTTACCGATTACAGCTGACCTCTCCTGTCTTATTACAGTCTTACACTCTGTCACTAACAAATGTGTCAAATGCCACCTGCTCTCACCAAAAGAACTACAACGTTGGCCATTAGTTCAAATGTTTTTTTAAAAAAAAACAAAAGAAGAAGAAAAATGACAACTGTGCAACCTCTTTTTATGAGACAAATCCTTTAATCTGGAAACCAAAGGCAGAGCCAGGGTAATGCTTTTGTTACAGCAGAAATTGCACAAAGGCTTGCAGAACAAACCAAGCGCGAGCAGATGGGAGGTCTACAGACGTGGGTGAGCTGCCTGTGCATTGATGATAAACTTTATTACATGTATTTTGTCAAAAATTTGAACATGTTATGTATTTTTAGGTGGAAGAAATTATACAAAGAAGTCTACTGTATTCATATATTTTTGTAGATTTTTATACTAAAACTATTTGAATGAGTAATATCAATATTCACTATATATCATTTTTAAGACAATGTTTTACTTGGCTTAAAATGGTAATGGCTTAGGCATCATTAGAGCAAATATGAATACATTATTATTATTATAATAGCTGCATGTAGCCCCTCGGTTCAATTGTCGTGGCTGGAGACCTAATTTTTCTGTTTTCATTGTTTTCCAATGCTTGTGTGCTTTTCTCTAAGTAATATTGCACACTGTGTATTAAACTGATTTCTTTATGTGTCTAACATGTGAAGTATACCTCACTCAATTTCATTCCAACTAAAGAAAAAAAAAAAAAAAAACAACTCTTCTGCATTAATCTTTGGCACCCTGCAGTGAATAAGTGCCATTAGCTGTTTATCTTTACAAAAACCCACTTTTAATATTTCCATTTGTGACAGAGGTTAAAGATAAAAGGGGGAAATGCTCATCTTAAGACTGTTTGGTTCAAATTTGCTGCATATTTGCTACCTTTGTACCTGGAAGTATGTGAATGAGAGGCATCAAAGAGAAAAATGTCTTTCAATGCTTCAATCAATAATATCATTGTGTTTTTCATCTTCCTCTTTTTCTTCTGAGGCAAACCTATACCTCTCCAATTTGTGATTGCTTTCACATTCATATATTTCACAAGCAACACTAAGTACCAACAAATGAGCCAAAGCAGAGCGGTGATCCATCTTATGATGCTTGGCTGGTATTTATCTCTCCGTCTTCATCCTCATCACTCTTCCTCCCGCTAGCCATTGGAGCACTGCTGTGTTATACTGAAAACAACAATAACTCAACATTTGTAATGGAACTCTGCAAAGCTATGATCATACACGAGTCCCTGTTCTGCCAATTCATCAGTAAAGCATGTTTGATTGATCAACTTCCTTTTTTCAAGCTGCAATGGAAGGAAATTCAGAAGACTGCAGTCTCTACAATCTCGACACTTCACAAGAGCCCTTTGATTTTCAATGGTTTGTTGTGGGAAGGTGCATAGTATCAGATTTACATTGTGGTGTTACTTAGAAAGTAGCAATTAGCATGTTTTTGTTAGATTAGAGTTTATATTGATTCTAATTTATTCTAGTAGCCTAGTTGAAGACATTTCACCTCTCATCCAAGAGGCTTCTTGAGTTCTGAAACTAACTACCGGTAGTTTGGAGTCTGGAATTTAAACAGTGGAGTTGATCTGTTCACATATTTAAGCAAAACAATAATTCCAGTTGTCTCAATTGAGCTGCTGGAATTGAAATTAGCTGGATGACTGAAATCTTTCACAGACTAATTTGCCTGTGAAGGCTGAACGCCCAAAGTTATTGCCTCCACCAATGAACCAATCACTGTTGTTTAATTATTTGTTCATTTGTCTGTAGGTACTTAATGATATTGTCAAAATATTAAATAAAGATAATAAGGAAGGCTAGCAGTAACTTAAAAAGGTAGGACATCTGAATTTATGCAATTGTTTCAATTTCATTACATTTCATAGAAAATTATAATAATTTTAATAATAATGCATTGGATTTTATATAGCGCTTTATCATAGACACTCAAAGCACTTTACAGAATTAAGGCATTATTCTTTCACTCCACACTTAGTGGTGGTAAGCGACTATTGTAGCCACAGCTGCCCTGGGGCAGACTGATGGATGCATGGCTGCCATAGTGCACCATCGGCCCCTCCGACCACCACCAACACTCACTCACACACTACATTCATACTAGGCAATGTGGGTGAAGTGCCTTGCCCAAGGACACGATGACAGATACCACTGGAGCGACTGTCCCCCACTGTGGCACCTGGAATTCTCAGTGTTCTCCTATCCAACTACTAACCAGGCTCAGACCTGCTTAGCTTCAGAGATCTAATGGTCAATGACAGGCTGGTATGGCCACATTGTCATCTTCCTGTTTTACTAGCTACCACCAAAATCCACCTTGCGTTTTTTTTTATTATGTTTTTATTATCTGATATTATATTATATACAGTATAACATAACACAACCCAGAGGTTCTGAGGGCACCTCACATGGTCCATGAGGGCTACTTGGTGCCCGTGGGCCCCATGTTGGTGACCCCTGTCATACGCAATTAAAGATTTTGGAGTTGATTTGGATCAATATACTGATTCTGGATTAGTTTAGAAATAAAGAAAATCCCAATTTTTCAATCTTGTGCTTGGTGGAGGTATGTACTCTTATTTTATTTGTACACATCTGGTGGGAAAAACTCTAAACTTGGTAAAATTTCAATGAATGAGTCATTCATAATAATTTATGACAACAGTTTTGTCTCTACATTTATCAATGTAAGGAAAAGGAGAAGAGCCACACACAGCTGTAATGCAGTCTCTAATATCCAGCTTAGTTGCATTCTCTGATAATCTTCACTAAATCTTCTGTCAGCACATTGTGTTTGCGTGATTCGATGACAGTGTGATTGATTGGACTCTTGGTACCGATATGTACTCTTTAAAATGATTGTGTGTGGGGTTTTTTGTCTTTGTCTTCAGATATGTATAAAATTATGTTTGCAATGATACACGTTTACAATAAAAAATCTATCAACTACTTTGCATGTTGATCAATAATTGTCATGTTAACACTAACCGGCGGCATGTCTATTTATCTGCATATAGTATGGAGGCATATAACGTTTTGTGAGCGGGTGGGTCCACAACCTCCTCAGCAGTAATGGCTATTATGTAAACAAACTTGCAAAACATCTTAACGACGACGTTAGCCTGACAGTCAAGGATATATGAGGTTTGTTTGTCACATACATACAGGTACATATATACTACTACTGAATAGTACTTTATGACATGTAGTGAAATAGCATTAGGGTGTTCAGCTTCATGTGCACAGTATGCAGCAGGGGTGAAAGAAAGAAGGTAAATAATAGTAAATGAGCATTTAACAACCTAATGCTATATAAACACAGCCAGAAAAACAAAGTTAGCTCGCTAACATACCTCTGACCAAGTGGTCGCTATAGACACGGGCATCAGCAGACTCTGCACCTCCCGACCACAGACGTAGGTTTAAAATCCACTTTTTACTGCATTGTTCTGTGAGCTTTTAACATTTCTCACATTTGTGAACGACAATCTTCGGTACTCTATAAAATCTCTTTTCTTTTTACAACGATTGGAACAGCCGCTAAATACACAAAACATGGATATTTTGATGAATTCAGACGGCAGATTCTTGCGCCCTCGCTTTGTCGCAATGCAACAATGTGAGTGACATCACTTGAATCAACAGAGCAGGCCATAGACATATACACATTCTACTGGCCAATCCTAAAAACAGCTCTAGGGTACGTTCAATAGGACAAATGTAAAACAATTATACCACAGTATATTATATCTATGGATCAGACTCCCGTCCGCTGTCAGTGAATGGACACAGTCAGTTGCGATAGCCAATCTGATAGGGCAGCATTACTATTGCAACAACACATCATCAGTAGGGTAAAACTAACGTGCACAACTGTTAGAAACCTTGGGGTTCTGTATGATCAGGATTTATCCTTCAACTCGCACATAAAACAAACTTCAAGAACTGCCTTCTTTCATCTCTGTAACATTGCTAAAATCAGATCTATCCTGTCTCAGAGCGACGCCGAAAAGCTAGTCCAAGCTTTTATTACCTCTAGACTGGATTATTGTAATTCTCTTTTAGCAGGATGCCCGAGCAAGTTGCTTAAGACACTTCAGCTGGTTCAAAATGCTGCAGCACGTGTACTGACTAAAACTAGGAGAAGAGATCACATTACTCCTGTATTAGCCTCTCTGCATTGGCTTCCCATAAAATATAGAATAGAATTCAAGATTCTTCTTCTCACTTTTAAAGCCCTAAATGGACAGGCACCAGTCTATCTCAAGGAGCTTGTAGTGCCATACAATCCCCCCAGAACACTACGCTCTCAAAATGCTGGACTACTCGTTGTTCCATTTGTCTCTAGAAGTAGTATAGGAGGAAGAGCTTTCAGTTATCAGGCCCCACTTCTCTGGAACCATCTACCAACCACGGTTCGGGGGGCAGACACCCTCTCTACCTTTAAGGTTAGGCTCAAAACATTCCTCTTTGGTAAAGCTTTTAGTTAGGAACCAGCTCATAGCTCAGAGTTAAGATGCAATAGGCATAGACTGCCGGGGGGGTCTGGCATGCTCGGTTGGAGAGAGGTTGGAGAGGGCGTTAAGAGAGAGGTCATTTAGGTTAGAGAGAGACCGGAGAGGGTCCCATTCCTCTCTCTAACACTCCCTCTATGTCTACTTCTTCCCTTGTGTGTTTGCTCCTGTACTCCTTCTGGCTTTTGTCTTGCAGGTCCGTGGGATCCTCAGTGTGGAGTTACAGAGTCTCAACAACTCTGTCTCCACCCTTTCCTCTGCACACACCCAACACAGCATAACGTGGATGGCTGTTCATCATAGGAATGGGATCCACACAAGGTTCCTGCAGCTTAACAGAAGGTTTTCCTTGCCGCCATGATGAATTCATGTTGGGTGTGGGATACTAATGTATGTGTATATACGTATATATGCATATGTGTGTATCCATAAAATGAAGAGTCCGTCCTTAAGACTGCTCTACTGTAAAGTGCCTTGAGATACCATTGGTTATGATTTGGCGCTATACAAATAAAAGATTGATTGATTGATCTTTGATAAGAAGCTCCCCTCGTAGTGGGAAGAGTGGGGTGGGGGGGGGCACAGCAGGTTAACTGGGGGGAATGCCCCCCATGATGCCGACACTGTGTCTCGCTACTGTTTGTTGGGCTTCTTGTTTCTATAGTGTATTATAGCCCAGTCTTTTTTTTATGCATTATAACCCAGTCGGCCACCGTACTCTAGAGCCAATGATGTAAATGGCGCAAGATCATTGATGAACATCACACACAAGAAAATGGAGCACTTGACAGAGCATGTCCAAACAGCTTGAAAGTACTGACATTACTTTCAGTTTGACTCTGTAAAAGACAAAAAAAAAAAACATTAGCGCCTGCTGTGCACTCTGCGTGGGAAGAAAACTTGTAGAATTCCACCTCAAGTCTGAGTAAGCACCCAGAAAACCAGCACAGGAATGTCAAAGTCATATAAAAAGCCCTAGATCTCACTGCTGCTACATCATCCACTTCCACCGAGCCAAACTCCGAGGTCCCATCTCCTGCTAAACAGGTTAAAATAGATTTAAGAGCGACAGGCAGCCTGTCGCTCTTAAATCTCCGACAGGAGTTGGTGCTGCTGAGCTGTCGAAGCTCGTCGCTGGCAATATTATCGAGGACATGTTGCTAATTTCCACCGTTGACTCTGAATCATTCCAACGCATCGTAGAAAAAAATACCGGGCTAAAACGCCGTCAAGCTGCCACAGGGAAAGTCAGAAACATAAGTTAATAGAAGAAAGAGTTGTTTTATTTGATTCAAAATTGCACAATAAACAAGTTGCATTTAAATTATTTTTTGCTAAACGCAATGTGCACAGAAAATTAGTAAAACAAGATTTAAAAAAAGACCGTTTCATTTGATTCAATTTTTAACGTGGAATGTAATTAGGCTGAAAGGTCTACTGATTCATATTTTGTGCATCACATTTTTAAAAAGTAACAATAGTATATAAAGTAAAGTAATTAAAGTACCTAGACACTTTTGAAAATAAGTAATCAGCAAAGTAATTGCATTATTTAATCACTAACTAATTACTATTTCCATGTAACTTCACCAACACTGGATATAAAAGATGTGAGCATATTGGTTGAAAACTATTCAAGCATTTCAACTGCCTTTTCCTTCTCATTGTTATATTTTTACAGCTAGTATTCTATTCTGCACGATTTAAAATCGTGGTCATAGATGAGTGGAATACCTGCATGTCCTCATTATAGTTTTTTTTATATAGAAAACCATTAATTCTACTGCAGCTGACGAGCCGTCGGACAGACCTCATTGAAATCCCCATGTGACGTTGTTTTCTGCCGCTGCTTCTATCCTTGGAGAAAAGGGCAGTTTGAAATCTGAATAACAAATCAAGTGGCCTTTCGTAGCTGACCTGTGACCCCTTTCAAACATTTCAAACATGTGAGTCATCTTTTAGTAATTACAAGGCTTGTAACCAGCCTAGGGCAGCAGGTATATATCTGATACAACCAGAGCACATCAGCCAAGATACAGCCTTTGCCTGAAAGAAAAGACAGTAAAGAAAAAGCATTAAGAACCTGTTTCCTGTTTAGAACTCAATCTAGACCAAAGTGAAAATCTGAGACGGAATTCTGCTTTTCTTGCACGTTTTTGAGAAAGTGATGGATCACCTTTTTTTTTTTTTTAATGTATAGACTGAAATTGCTGTTTTAACTCATTCTAGCATTGGACAGCCATCAAGTAAGAGAAGAAAACAACTATGATTGTACAATATATCATTTTCCATCATAACAGCCATTTATCTACTGGTAATGCTGATGGAACAAAAAAAAACAGCAATCAGTCAGGAAGCAGAAAATGTGTGTATTGTGTTTGAGTAGAAACTTACACACTGAGTACTGGTACTCTTAATCGTATACATTGGTTTTCTCAGTGAGTATAGGTGTGAGAGTGCTCGCCTCAAGACAGGAGTGTAAAGAGCTATAATGGTGTGTTATGGTAGACTACAATGAAAAAGTTAACTCTCCCAGTTCTCCACTTGTCATTCTGTGAGATATTTTGCTTCGCTTATTTTAAACTCCTGCAGCTAGATAGGAATGAAAGATAAAGAAAGTCCTTTTAAATCGATTACCCCCTCTAAAGAAAGCCACTTTGAGTCTCTGAAAGACATCATTTTAGGGGTTTTGTTTTATTTTACTCCACTTGATATGTCATTGTTGTAATAATTATGCTGGCCTTTTATAAATCAGAGATTAGATATTTCAGAGGAATAAAACATTTGTTCTGATGATGGAGAAAAATACAGGCCTTTGCCAGACAAACGCACAGAAACAGAACCACAGGCAAAAACACTTTCAGCTCTAAAGCCACTTAAAGCCATACACAACCATCACATGAATGCACTTTAGATGATAGCTCTGAACGGAAATAATGAAACCTTTTTTACTAGTTTGTGTAAGAAATGTCTTTCTAACCTTCAAATACACATAGTTTCCCTTAAAGGGTACCTGTGGTGAATTTTAATTGCAAGCTCTATCAAAATATCATATTTAATACTAAGGTTTTGTTGGATTCTTTTCTTTAAAAGTCCTTTCAGAGCAGCTTAAGGTTATTAAACCTGACATTTTATCAAACATGCTTGCTGTCATGTTGCACCTCAGAGTCATAGGAGGAGTTGAGACACAATCAGTTCCATGACTACATGGCGATTCTGGTCGCTTCCGTGAAGCCGTCATTAAACGCTAGCTTTGGTTGCTAATGCTGGCTAATGCTGGCTAATGATGGTTAACACAAGATGGCCAAGGTTTATAAGTAAATATGTTTATGAATACCCATTGGAACGACCGGACCCATCATTGTGTTGAGTCACAGTTTGCCACTACTATTGTAGTGGGTGTTTGTTCAAGATGAAAATACAGAATATATTATATTAATATTGGGCTAAAGCAGCGGTTCTCAACTTTTTTGATTCAAGTACCCCCTTTCTCTTATGACAATAGTAATATTAGTTTCCTATTAAAAAAAAAAAAAAAAAAAAAAAAAAGTGATTATCTAGACTTTAGAGAGCCTGGTTTCCTTTTGTTGTGATGGGGTAGTTGTGTATAAGCTTTTGCTTCAATTTACACAACTGACTGTTGTTTATTTTATACATAAAAAACTTGAATATTCATTAAAATAAAATAAAATTGTAATATGTATATGTAGTTACTAACTTTTGGAGGCCAGTGTGCCTAAAATATGGGTCTAAAATGATAAATTCAGTTTGAAAATGTCTATTCTTGTTGATTATTTGCCAATTAGATAAAACAATGATTAGGTTTAATTTTATACCGTAGATGCAAAGTACCATAAATGTGCATATTTTCCCGGCAGCTTTTCTTTTTTCATTCTTTCTATCATTAGTCGGTAATGAAGCAGTTTGTTGTTTTTAAGCACTCATGATTGGACCAAAACAAAAGCAGCAGGAAACCTTTCCGAACAGTTAATAGGCAGTGCAGTGGAGAATTAGCCAAGTCACCTCCTGGAGTCTTTAGCCTGTTTCACTTCTGAATATCAATCAAATTTCTTATCTGTTTGTTTCCTTTGCTTTGGGATGTACTGTCACAACACATATTTAAAATAGAAACAATAAGCTGAATGATATACACTGGGTTTCAGTGTTCAATGAATAAAAAACACTTTATATTTCACAGCCTTTATTGGTGCATTAATGCTGTGAAGTGAAGCTGGAACACACATAGAACAGATTTAACTTACCATAAATGTTCTAGCAAACAGTAATAAATATATTTTATTCACTAGAATAAATTGTTTTAGTGGGCTATATGAAATTATTAACTCTGAAACATTAATTTTACAGAATTATTAACTTGTTTGGATTAAAGCTCGAGTATGAATATAGCATATCCGGCACAACCACGACAAAAGCAGTTTAATGAAGGCAGTATTGGATTCATATAATGTATGTTAATTAAAAAGACTATTGGATTGTGTGTACGTTCACAGAAAAGGCTTTGCAATAATAATAATGATAATAATAATTTACTCAGTAATAATTAGGGGTGTGTATTGGCAAGGATGTTGCAATACCATACATATCACGATACTTGGGTCACGATATGATATTATCGCGATATTCTACCTAGTTAATATCAAAATTAAACGGAGATGAAAAATCAAGTTGCTGTATATGTTCATCAGAAGATATTGATCATTCAAATTCAAAACTATTTGCTTCAAAACATCCTATTTATTATTTATTATTAGTGTTTTTGCACATTTTCACTAAAAAAAAGAAAATGCAAGTTTCTTTTCACTGAAACTACTCTGTAGAAGTCTCACAGTAACCATGACAACATCATGACGGCATGGTAACAACTGTAAGTGAGAACATTAAGGATAAATCATCCTGAGTTACTGACAATGCACAAAAATAAGAAACATTTATAATATATCCTATTGTGTCAGTTGAAACACTGATCTGAACAGATTATATAAAAAATAAAATGTCTGCATACATAAATAATGCAGACATTACACACTAGCATCATAAAATCAAGTGCATCAAATCTAACCATTGCAACACATTGGAAGCATTGTAACCGCCACTGAAATATTGCACAAATACACAAAAATATTGATTAAATATAAAATAAGTAAATAAATAAAAAAATCTATTTAAAATTGGCACCCAAAAAATTGCGATATATTGTGAAATCGATTTTTTTTCACACCCCTAGTAATAGTTGGGTGTAGAAATGTAACAAATTACTTTACTTCTTTTAAGTAAAATTACTGATTTAGAAATGTAGTCCCCATAAAAGCAACTCATTTACAGTAACGTAAGTACTTATTTATTTTAGCCAACCTTGAACAAATGAGCATTTCAACATCCAATCAAGTCTTTAAAAAAAAAAAAAAGAAATAGAAAGAATCCTTCTTGTTTTCTTCACCAACATTTTCAGAGACCAGGTTTCTAAACAAATAGAGAATTATTTGATATCTATATGCTGTGATTACACATTGACAAGTTGCCATCTGCCTGTACCATCTTGTTATCTTGTATAGCTTCTGTTTCAGTGTAACACATGCAGCAGGACACATGTAAGGCAGAAAGGAAAGACAAAAGGGCCACAAGAAACATTATTAATTTATTTAAATGTATTTTTTTCCCACACAATAGTAATAATCAAAGGAAGCTCTATAATGCATCGAAAAATGAATGCACAAAATTACTCCAAACATACAAGGTACAGAGAAATACACAGAATGACACCAAAAACACACATAATAGCAGAAAAACACACAACTCACCAACACAAACCAAAACAAAAATGACTTCAAAAAACAGCAAAGTCAGATTTTTGCACAAAACATGAAAGGACAACAAAATTAAACCAAAAAAACAAAACAAAAACAAAAACACACACAAGACTACTACTAAAATAAAAGAAGAACATGTAAAAGAAAAATACACAAAATAAAATCTACAAAAAGGACAAAAAAGGCACACAATCAACCAGAAAAATACACAGAACGAGAGAAAAAATACACAAATGACTCCAAAAAAACATCCAAGATTACAAATTAATGCAACAAAAATACACAAATGTATTTTAAAAACACACAAAATGACAACTAAAATACACGGTGACAGAAAAATGTACAAAAAGACAAGAAAATGCGCCACAATTAAAAAATAAAATAATGTAAAACGTATTAATTGTCAGATCAATCTTTATTCTAAATTTTGACACTAATGAAATGTTGATCACAATGATAGACAATACCTATCTCTGCCCTAAACACTTATTGTAGGATAAAACAATCCAGATCCCCTTAAATTACGCCGTGGACTGTGACAAAGTGTCAATCATATCACATAAAAAAGCACAAGTGTAAAGTAAATAGCTTTGGAGAAGAACTGTACCACTGATTTTTCCAATATTTACTATCTGGCAAAGACATGCATTTTCTTTCACACATATTCATTTTTTTGTATTGACTTAAATCTTGCTTTTGAGTTAAACTTTTGACATACAGCCTAGGTTTATAGTCACAAAAGTCTTTAACACTTTACTTGAAATGTTATTCATAAAGGCTGACATTACGCTGTCATTATTATGACATGACACCTGTCAAACTAATTTCCCCCTGGGATTATTAAAGAATCTCTGATTCGCATGAATAAGGTGTCATGGTTCATAACCCTAACCCTAACCCTACTTAACCCCACTATCCCTCCACCTTACCCAGGGATCTGCAACCTGCGGCTCGGGAGCCTCATGTGGCTCTTTGACTCTTTTGCAATGGCTCCCTATAGCTTTGAAAAAACTATTGAAATAGTTATTTTTTTACAGAGGCTGTTAATGATTAATGACAAATAAAATCAAGATGTAACAATTTGTTAACTTAAAAATAAATCACTTTGTGCAATGACTCAGCACATTCCTACTTCACCTCCTGCAACATCTACAGAACATCAACTTTCCTGCACCTGTGGCTAACCTTAAGTTTTAAATCCCTGGTATAAATAACAAAACCAACAAAAACACTATTCTGGAAGAAAATGGAGATTTTAATTGTGTTGGAACAGATTCATTTAACCACCAATGTACTGGTTAAATATGCTTTATGTGTGGCGAGAAATGAGCAATTAGCATGTGTTGACCACATGATCATGTGTTATCACTTTTTGTAGCCTTTCAAATACATTAACTAAAAAAATCCTTCTTTATATAACATTGTGTTCATGTAAACTGAGATGTGTAAGAATTTGAAGATGTAAGATACTATTTTATTTCTTGATGTCAATTTATTTTATTTTAAACTGTTTTTAAGTTTTTATTTACATGATCAATATAAATGAAATCAAATGAAATCAAACATTATTGGATATCATTTTAACTGTTTAGAATTTAATACACTGTATTGTTTTCATTGAGAAGGTATTTTTTTCGGCTCCGGGAGGACTTTAATCCAGGTGAGATGAGCCAAAATGGCTCCTTGTAGAGTAAAGGTTGTAGACCCCTGACCTAACCCAAAAAAATTAGCTAAAAAGGTGTCATAATTTAGCAAAAGGTGTCATAATTTAGCAAACAACACTTAATGACAGCATTCAGACGCCTTTTTCATGCTAATGACAGCGTAATGTCAGCCTTATGTATACAACTTTAAGAAAAGTGCTGCCCAAAAGTCTGTGGACTTCATTTTTTATCTCAGGAATGAGTTTAGCAGCCAAATCAATTCAATGAAATCACATTTTAGTGTGTTTGAAAAGTGAATCTTATAGTAATGGATATTCCCTGGTACTTCGCAATTTCCACTTTTGTTGCCCACGGGCCTGAGCAGAAATAGAACCAAATATTGCGGTGATTATTCCTTGTTAAAGGTTAAAGTCTGTTGAACTTAATCAATAGGGGGTGTTGCTCAGTGTGGGGTAAATCTGCTCCAGACCTCGCACTCTTCCATTCCTAGGAAATGAGAAGGCTTTTGTACCCCATGTATCACATTTACCTAGAGTGTCATCTACCATGTGACAGTACGGAGGAAGGAGGAGACCCAATGACGTTCAATAAATCATGATTTTTTAACAGACTGCGGGAGAAACTGAGTTCATCTCCAACTAGGTTTGACCTACTTCTCCATGTAGTCCACACATCACACTGCTGTCTAGTCTCCTGTGGGACAAAAGATAAATGTAGATCTTTTTCAGTGTCCTTTGTCCCCTTTGTCATTTCATCAGAAAATCACTGCTCTAATCCACCATCCATGACTTCTTCACTATTTCAATAATCAAGCCCTTTATTCCCAGCACTGCCTGGAAAGTGTTTTTTTCACCTAAAATAAAATATTATGCAGAACTAAACATAGACATATATAACAACTTTACACCTATAGAGACATTTGTTGCATCTGTTGTTATTTCTTATGACGCAACTCTTTGGACCGCATTTGAAATCTCAGTAAATAAAGAGATTTCTTATAAGAAATAATGCCACACGAAAAACGTATGAAACGGTTGTTTTTGTTGACCAACATCGGTCAAATGTGCTCATTAGTCAAGTGCCGATAAAGTCGATTTATCCTGATTCTTTGTTACATGGTGATCTGTAAAATATAGCGCACATTACCTGTGACATGGAGGTGGCTTTTGTTGCTTCTTTGACAGACAGTTACACTCTTTGTATAATAAACTCAATCCTACAGGCAAAATCAAGGCATAAAGGGTTATTATGTATTTGAGTTTACTATAAAGCAGTGGTTCTCAAACTTTCTCTCATTTTTGAATCCAAGCACCCCCTTTGTCCGACTACAACATTTTGCTTAAAAATCTATAAAAAAAACAACAACCATAGAACGAAATGATGGAATTTTTTTTATCATTTCTGGTCATTTCGCAACTGGTGTGGGCCCAATACTGACCCTTGTATTTTTTCAGTTCATGTTCAAGATCAGTTTCATGATTATTTTTATGATTATCATTTTTAACTAAAAATAAACATTATAAACCCCCATATTTTTTACGTTTTCGTTTGTTAATTTTCCCCTCTCTCTCTCTCTCTCTCTCTCTCTCTCTCTCTCTCTCTCTCTCTCTCTCTCTCTCTCTCTCTCTCTCTCTCTCTCTCTCTCCAGTATACTATCGCATACTCCTATTTGAGACACACTGGTATGAAGTATTGTGGCTGTATTTAAACAAAATAATAAGAACAGTCCACATGGACAGACGGACGGACAGACAATAAAATGCTAATGAAAACATTACCTACTTAGTGTAATAACTCATTTTCCTGCTGACCATAGAGTTTGGCACTCCCCCTGCTGACTGGCTGCAGTATAGGCCATAAACCCCGCCTCCTCAATGGTAACAAATAGGATTTGGGTCAAACTGTAAAGTTAAGATACTCGTCACATAATTTCTGCTGATCATTAGTTATCATTACCCTACATTGTGTTCAAGTGCTCATTTTTCTATGAAGTTTTCTTTAAATAAGTTATTTGATGTCATAAACAACGATGATTGACAGCCGACGATTGGGCAGTACGCTAAATGGGCGGGGCGTGTTATAGCTACAGTGCACGCCCACTGGTTTGGAACAGTCGTTTGCTTTTAGTCAGGTATTCACTGTGAATCTATCTCATAAAGAAAAGCAACAGCTTTGATGTTTTAGTTCTTTTGTGATTAAATATAAACATATGATGACATTAAATATTAATCAAACACATTATTTATTAAAAGATCAACATGTAAGCCTGGACATATGGTGCTCTGCTGCAGAGTACGTGGGTGGTGAAAACATTGTTCTGTCATTATGTGAATAATATTGAGTCCCATTCATACAGTGGTGAAGCCTCCCAGACACAGAACCAAGAGGAAATATATCATCGTCACCATGTATTGTAAATACTAATGCATTTGAGGTTGGCAGAGAGGGGAGAGGAGAGTGAAATGGTGCATAGCAAATGAAAGCAATATTGGCGGGGAATAGAGGAGGCACTGGCTTTGGTGTTCTTGGCTCTGCATTCTACTGTCACAATCATTCTTAGTCCTTGTTAGGATGGCCTAGTTTCTCTGTAGGCTCTGCCCACCTCCCCACACATTCGCCTTATTTCTCCTCCAGGGAAACATGCTAGCACAGTGTCTCGTTTTAACCTGAAGTTCTTTACATATTGCACTCTTCTAGGTTCCTCAATTTTCCCCAGGCTCCATTAGAAAAAAGAGAATGTTGACTGAAGATCATAGACAGCTACTGACCACAAACCACTGTCATAAAGAGCCCTGGGAATCTTTAATCGGCTCCATCAAAAGGAAAAACAGACATTTTGGTCAATATTCAAGAACAAAAAAGTGTGAGTCAGGGTTGTGGTCAGTTACATTTTTCAGTTACAATTACCTTTTCAATTACCTATATTCAATTACGCAATTTTTTCCAATTACAATGAAATTACATTTATTTTTTTTAAATCCTAATTACGTTCTCAATTGCTTAAGTTCATACCATAAATCACAATAACCTAATACAAGTTAGCCTTCATCTTGTGTAAACTTTCTGTTAGCATTTCTTATGATGATGGGTCCTAAATTAGCTGTAAAATACACTAAAGAAATATATATCTATCATTTAATTTCTTTCCTATTTATTGGTTACCTTGTTAGGCTTCCTAATCAATTTAGGCATATGTTTTGATATTTTTGGTGTGGGCATCTGACCCCTTTTCATGTCCATATGCCGCTAGATTTATATATACATTTTTTTTTTTTAAAGGATAAAATGTGGGAAAGCTTGATATGAAACATATTTATTGATTGTTAACTATGTTTGTGTAAAACATGGTTCCCCAGTTTAGCATTGAATCATAATTCACAATTTTTATAGGTTTTTCATGACTATTACAATTACATAGTGAGGGAATTACGATTACGACAGAAACAAATTTTTAAAATTACAATTGCGATTATAATTACGCCATAATTGTAATTACAGTATATCAATTACGCGATTGACCCCAACCGTGGTGTGTGTTAAAAGCTTTTTTGCAAATGAAACTATTGTAATTTCTCTAAAAAAAATCTAACTCTTTGCAAATATATATATATACTTTTTTCTTGCACAATCAACCACAAACACATAAAAAAAAAGAAAACAACATTATTTGGAAAATGCCATTCTGACCCAGTCCATTATATCTTTACATGTATAATCTGTATCTTGCAAAAAAAGATGCAGCATGTTCCATTGCTATGCGTACAGTACAGTTGTTCTCAAGCTTTTCACTCAAGAACAATTGTAATGCAATAAATACTGTATGTGCTGCTGTCCCCTTTCCTCCTCCCCTCCCCATGGTTTGTTTTGTTGTAATTTGTATACATTTGTATGTAATGTTCATTTTGCTTAAATTCATTAAAATATATAAATAGAAAAAAAAAAGAAATTTCAAACTAATTTTAAAATTATTCAAAGCTCTTCTTACTGTTGGTTTCCATTGAATGAGTTTCAAATATGTGTAAAAATATGAACAAAATGACCACACAGTATCATAATTAAACCTGGTCAATGATGTGAGATTGAGTATATGTTAAAAACTGTATCAAAGGAGAAAATTTAAGTTATTTTTTTTTCTATCAATGTATCTCATTGATGTGAAAAAATGATTTCCACTCCCTGAAATGGAAAATGTAATTTTATCATAAATTATAATGGTGTAAGGGTATAATAATAAAAAAGCATGTTTCATTAGAACACAGAAAAATGTATTATAAGAATTCCACTGAAATGAGCAATAATATATTCTATTAACATTTTGCTTTTTTTTTTTTTTTTTAACAGGCACTGAAGTGCTCCTGCTTTGATTTTTTTGTAATAACTGCAGGATATTCATGAGGCTCTGTTTCCTAGCAACAGAAGATAGTGTAGGCCATCTCTGATCAGCCATCATTGAGAGTGTGTGTGGATTACAATAGCATTTCTACACAGCTGAGCAGAGTCAGTCCCATGGCCCCAAAGTGAGAAAACACCACCGTACTTTACCTCTCAATGCTGAACAACCATTGATGCGCAATTCATGATAAATATGCTCTAGTGCTCTTTGCCACCTCAGGTTATAGTTACGTTACGCATTTTTCAGGTGTGCTCAGGATAAGAGTTTCACCCCGAGTACTGATATTTTTTACTTAAGTAGAAGAACTGTTACATGATTGAAATTGTACTCAAGTACAAGTACAAGTAAGTCATACATAAAAGCTCATTAGCTCATTAAATACAGTAGTACTCAAAGTAAAAGTTACTAGTTACTTTCACCCCCCACATTTATTTTTGGTAATAAATCTTGCCACGGTTCCCTTGCATACAGTAAACATCTCATGTATAAACTTAAAGAGACAAAATCTTAATTTTTTTTCCACAAAGGCATCTGTATAAAACAACAGGTTTGTCAAAATGTACATTTACTTAAAAAAAAAAAAAAAAAAAGAATAACACCAACGAATTCATTTAAAAAAAAATTCTGAGCCTCTAAGTATAGATACATTTATGAACTGATCTAAAACTGAGAAAATAACCTCCATTCAATGCTGTTTTGGTGCGGTGCAGTACATTTAATCTGATTGGTCGGCTACGATGTGATGCATTTAATTGTTGTCTGGTTATTTCATTTTTTTTGTAGTTTCACTATGTTTATCATTTTAAAACAAAAAATAATAACTTACTCAGTAACGGTTGGGTGTAGAAATGTAACAAATTACTTTTCTTCTTTTAAAATGTACAAGTAAAATTACTGATTTAGAAATATATTCAAAAAAGTACAAGTAATACCCATAAAAGCAACTCAATTACAGTAATTTGAGTACTTGTAATGAGATTATGAATTTAAAGAAAGTAACAGTACTTCTACTTGAGTATGATATATCAGTATACTCTTTACACCTTTGACATTATTGATCTATTTACTAATTTTAGTGATAATGTTCTCGGGTTAATAGCCTGTCCAACTATTCACAAAATCACAAGAATAACTCCACTTTAAATGGTTTCCACAAGTCTAATCAAATGCTATTACTTATGCAGAGCTGTCTTGCACTAAAGCAGTAAGTGTTATTTTATTTATTTATTTATTTATTGCTTTTCTTTTCAGGGATAGCCAGTGCAAATGCTTTTTAAAGAAAAATGTGTAAAAAAAAATTGAAATCAAAAGATGTGATTTATTCCATGATTGATTCATTTTTGAAGTTATGAATATTCAGGCTGGTTAATATTATTAGCGTGCACTTCCTGTATGGGAAAAAGCAAATTGATTTAGTTTAATCCAAATGAATAATCCAATCTAAAGCTGCTGCCTTTGTCACAGTGATCACGGGGTGATGATGAGTGTGCTTTGACTATGAGCGGAGCAGCATTTTCTCTGGATATTTTCTTTCAACATTATGAATCTCTCCCTGAAAAAAACACATATGAACAAATTGCATCAAACTCAACATTATTTCCTCCCACACTTTTTTTGCTCTTGGATGTGCTGAGCCACTGCACTGGTGCACGGCATCTTAAATTATCCCAAATATTGTTTCAAGTTTCAGACTGAGGTGCAGTGGAGCAAAAATAGGCCGTTTGTTCGCGGAACAACACAGCTGTTTTCTCCGTAGTCGGAGGAAAGTTATGGTGGTGAACTTTGGAACAACTTCTGTTTCTTCACATATTTCCAAAGTTTTAAACCTTACTCATCATTCTGATATTGTTTGTTTTGTAGGTCATTGCTCTGTGTGTAAACAGCACAGGTTTAGTTTTACCAAGGGACCACATGTAATAAATAAATGACCCCCCAACGTCTGCTTCTTTTGTGGCGCATTCGCACGGGACAACCGAAGCCTGGACATCTGAGAACGTGAAACAGTGAGAGTTGATGTTAAAACAACTTTGCAGGCTTTTGACCACAGCTCGGTGCTGTGTTACTGCTAGCGCTAGCCGGCTGTAATAAATAGAAGGCTGCTTCTAATATTGCTCCTTCTCTTTTTGTTGCTGTACGTTACGGGCTGATAAGGTTTTGCTGGTCCGGGACCCAAAAGGTTTTCTAAACACTCCAATGCAGCCTCCATTCTTCGCCAAATGTAAATAAACATGCGTCCCGGTGTCACGGTCAGAGTTTACCTCGTACTGAGATCGATTATGAGTATGTATATGCGCATGCGCACTACTGGAAAATACATTTTTGCTAAATAATAATAAGAATTCTGTTTTGTTTACTTTTGTTTTCATATATGCACACATATGTAAACACAGACACCAGAAACAAAACAACATGTAATCAGATCCCGCCCATTTCTGTCCAAATTACAGAGATGCCTATTCGCATTGGATTAGTATTATCACAGGACCTCGGAGTTCAGCTAAATATAGTAGGTCATTTGCGGGGGAATTTTTACTTTACAAATTACTGACATGGCCGATTTGCACGGGAGTAACATTACAAACATTCTCCGCAATTATTACAAATTGCATGTTGTCCCTAGGTAAAACTAATCCCATGCTAATATGGGTTTTAGTCACCGTCCTAATACAAACCATTTACAAATGTCTGTCTTTGTTAGAGCTTTTGACTTATGGATCAAATTGAATAGGGACCTGAACGACATGTCAACTTTACACATATTTAAAAAATCTTAATGTTTATATCATGTATTTTTTAAATGTATTTGTTGCTGTAATGAAAATGTGTCTTGAAACATTTTATTCACAAATGTGACCTACAATGATTGCTAAATTCTCCAGGTGTTCATAAAGGGTAACAGATTTAATTTATTTCCATGTATCAGTTTTCTACAAAATAAAATATATGGAATTTGCTGGTTTAAAAACACTGTAATTTTTCCTTTTTTTTTTTTTTTACTTAAGTACATTTAGTTAGCATGTGCTTTTTTACTTTTCAAGTAAGGGAGAAACTTCAATACTTTTACCAGTCATTTTTCAAGTATCTATACTTTTACTCGAGAACTGAAGACGAGCACTTTTGCCACCTCTTCCCTTTCCTTGTGTCTCTCAGTCAGCTCAGCTTAGGGAGTCTGTTGGTTCTAATGTACCCAGAACAAACAACCTTTCCCCAACACCCAAATTCAAACTTTGGTGACATATGAAAAATGTGTCAGCAGTTTTTCTTTTGGGTGAATAAACAACGCTAAACCAGCCACAGATGAACAACATTACTTGTTATCTCTTTGTGTGTCAATGAACAATAAACATATGATGACTGATTTTGTAAATATTTGTTCTGTGTTCTTCCAGGCAGAAAGGGATGCAATGTTGTAGAGAAGTGTGTCCCTTGCATTGGATTGGGCTAATATAATCTAACAATTGAGTGTTCATTTGCTAGACTTGCCATGCATTGACCATTATCTGCAAGGCATGTTGTGTGTGGAGTTTTGCGGAGGCGTGAAAATGATAGATGCAGGGGTCTTGTTGCAGGCACAGGCCTTGGATTTGAGCAGAAGCAACCCATTCATTTAAAATAATTTCATGTCCATCCTCCAGCTCTGACCTTTCAGCCATATAATTAAAGCAATTGGCGCACTGTGTTTTTCAGGATGGCAACAATTGTATTTCCTCTTCAGGGCAGAAAAAGTAGCTTTTTTATTTGCATTTTGGATGTTTTCTGTGTTTGTTTACAACATTAAAACTTGTAAAGAAGTACTATTAATTATGTAGCTGGAAATTACAATGTTATCTTGTTTTTTGTTTGTTTGTTTGTTTTATTTTTTGTAGATTAAACAAGGAAGGTATTGAAAACTCAGGTGCGTGAAACCCACAAATTTAACTTTAGATCATCAAAGATTTTTATTAGAAATAAAACTTTGTGTAAAAAATAAAGAAAGGAATCCTAACATGCTTTACACACATTTCACGAGTTTTCATGAATTTCTTTGTTTGTTTGTTTTTTTTTTACAAATACATAATCAAATATCCAGGCACTTTTTTTTTTGTTCTTTTTTTATGTTGTTGTACATTTGCCCCAATTTTCAGATATGCAAAGACATAAAGCAGACAAGTTCAAACTTATTTCATAATATACATTAATATACCACTGAATTTTGGTCAGCACTGACATTACATTTTTCCCAACACAAATGGCCGTTAAAATCAATACAGAGATGCATGGACATCAGTGTTGATTTCACAACAAATGACCCAACCCTGTTATCTCAGTGACATAAAAAAGGCTCTTTATACTGCATAAGAGAAAATATTTGTATCTTCAGACAGTTCGGGAAACCGTGTACCCTTCGTTCTTTGGTTATTCTGTTTTTAAACCAAATCAAAATAAACAAACTTTGTGGTTATTTTGTTTTACTGGCTCAAAACCAATAGATTCATTACACCACCTCCGTTTTCTTTAATCACACATCATGTGCCTGTTTTACGTAACGTCCATTTTTTGTTTTGATTTATTAATGTATTAATGACATTTCAATTCACTAGTTCATCAGTAATATGACTTATCGCTCCTTTTTTGTCTAGGAGTCTGTGGGTCCCCTCTGTGTGGCGAGATCAAAACATGAAGCTCTCGCCACAGATTGCCGTAAATATTGAAAAATCAGAAAAACGCTTCTTATCTGGTTTTTGATTTTTTTTCTGTATTTTTGTTTTAGTTTTAAGTCAGTAAAACAAAATAACTACATCTTTTATTTGTTATTTTGATCTGTTTTTAAAACGGAATAACCAAAGAACGAAGGGTGCACAAAGTTTCAGGGTGCTTGATAAAGACAAATGTCTAATTTTCGAATTCGATTTTCAATTGTTGAAATTCCTTAAAATTTCCCGGCACCACCTTCTTATCATCAAAGCACCCGAGAACGACAGTAATATAATGGATTTTCTAAGTAGCTGCTCCATTATGGATATCACCTTCTGGGGTATATTGCATGATCCTCTCGAGGACATACAGTACTTTATCTTAATTCTTTGTAAAAATTAATCTGTACAGCGATGCTTGACTTTGAACACTTTTTGCACGTGATACCGTGAGTTATGGCGGCAGTGATGGGGATGGTCAACATGGATGACGGCTCATACTGTGAGGAGTCCTGTCCGTTTCTTAGAACCGCGCCACTGTTTTCAAAGCACAGACATGTATTATGCAGAGGGCAGTGGCAGCCTTGGGTTAGCTGGTAGTACAAGTCATGGCCTCACTTTTAAACACAGAGAAACAATCACTCACTAGACCTTCACCATTTGAAGACAATTTTAACATACAAAGGCCCAAACAATTGTAAACAATGCTGCAACAGAGACATTCCAAATATTGTTTTTTTTTCTTAGCAACACAACACGGGGGCTGAACCGGCATGCTTTAAGTCTGCAAATAATGTTTTGAAATCATGATTTATGAACTTGGGCTCCTGACGGTGGAAATTAACCTAAATGGTGTCTGGTAGACATCTGTTGTGGCGATTATCATCATTTCCCAGTTTTTTTTTTACTAATTAGACTGGAATTGACCCTTGGCCATGTCTTCGTCGTCTCCATTCTTGATGCCTTGAAGATTTCCGATCATTTTGAGTTTTGTAAAACTGGCACAAAACCTTTGAAACATCTTAACGTTTTCTTGACGTCACTGATGTTCAAGATGCTAAAAGAGGCCTTGGAATAGAGCACAGCCGAAATGTTAACACTTAAAGGAAAAGCTCCATTAGTTGTCGTTGGGCCTCTGCCATGCAATTATTTCTTATTTCTCTTATCTTTTTTTTTTTTTACATGTTTTAAATGAGGCAGACCGTATGTGAAATTTTACATTTCTTCTGTTATCTGCTCCGGTTTTTGTGTTTTCCAACCCTGTGCCTTGTTGTCCGTCCTCAATAGGCTGCATCGTTGGGCAAATGCTTGTCTGATCTCCACCAACACAAAGGCACAGCAGCTTTTTCCTCCCCCCTCTTTTTCTTCTTTTGCCGATTGTGTGGGGAAAATCCACAGCATTTTTTTTTCTTTCCACCTGGGTGGGCATCCTGAATCGTATTAAGAACCATTGTCCCTTAGATTGTATGGTTGCTGTAGCTGATGTAGGTTTGCTTCGTAGAGAAAGCTGAAAGACAAGAATGGGAAAGAAAAAAGGAGCTTGAGACTCAATTGGAGCCAAAGAGAACTATTGTCATTTGTTACATAAGTGAAGGTTGGATCATTTCGATGTTGCTTTGAGGTTGTGGTGAAAAGAGTGTGAAACAGATTGTCACGTAATTGCTAAGGATTTCATTACGGTACAGGATGAGTCATAGAATTTCACAAAATTCTGACGTTTGTACGCCTTTTTTTTGCTCCTTGCCCAAAATACATCACAACTACCTCTAAGGCTGCACGATAAATCGATATAAAATCAAAATTGGATTATTTATTGAGGGCGATTTTATCAATTGGAATATCGATTGTTCCATTTACGAGGGTAAACAGGGCATGATGTATCACTGCCTTGGCCGTCTTTGGGCTGTGCTCCTCCATGCCACCGTAGTAATTAGCGCTACCCAAGCGACGTGGAAAAGGATTACAGATGTGGTGGCATTCCACGTTGCTAAGGACCTGGTCCCTTTACTACGGTGGCTGAGAAGTGCAAAAGCACTTTTACAAATGCCACAACAAATTTACAATTTTGAAAACAAAAACAAATATTCATAATTATCTGGAAAAAACACTGTGCTGAAATGCTGAAACAGATTTGCAGTGGCACTTTGTAAGTGTAAAAGTGTTTCCATATTTGTTAACTTGTTTTGACCTTTTGTAAAAGTGTTGCAGTAATTTTTATATTTGTTTCCAGCATTTGTAATTGTGTTGTGTGAAATCATACGGGGGGGGGGTTCTGAGAGGCAAGCTGTAAAGTCACGCTTTGCTTATTAACTCAGGAGGTTTTGACCGTATTTCTGAGATAAATAAGCTTTTAAAAATTGTAAATTTGTTGTGCTATTTGTAAATGTGTTCTTGCACTCCTCAGTCAGTGTACTTTACACACTGGTTTCCAACACATTTAAAGTGATAGACACCCATTACAACCTCTTCTTTTTAAAATGTTAATTTAAAAATGTTAATTTCTTTGTTAAAGCTTTATATTTTTTAAATTGAAAAAAAAAATGTTTATGGTCTTGGTCTCGTTCTCGGCTTGTCTCGGTTTTGGTCTTGACTCGGTCTCGGCTCCCGAAAGTCTTGGTCTTGTCTTGTTCTCGGTGCATTCTCGTCTCGGGCAAGTCTTGGTCTCGGATAGTGTGGTCTTGAACACAACACTGTATATGCATGAGTGGGCGTGTCTGTTGAAGCAGACTTCATGCCTCGCTCTTACGAGGGAAATCAGTGATCACCAAAGCGATTGTCTGTTACTGTTTTTAGCCAACAAACTGCAGATTACAGTAAAACACATGGCTGTTTAAGCGGTTATTGTGATTGTGAGTTATTCTCAGAGCTGCTTCAGGGTGTGTGTTTATCACATCAGCAACAGTGGAGTCAGTCAGCTGTTTCAAACACTCACCTGAGCTGCTACGTTGCTTTCTTGTCATCCGCACATATTCTGACCACAGAACTAATCCATTTAAGATGATAACCCACTGTTTTGTCCAACCGCTGCGTCACATTGTGTCAATAACACATCAGATTATGTGAAAGGCGATACGAGGCGGTATAACGGTTACTAAAAGTGGAACTGCTCTCCGGGCACTACATCGTGGCTGTCCACTGCTCCTCAGGGAGGGGTTAAGTTCAGAGAACACATTTCGTTATGACAATAACATTTATTCAATATTAAACTGCAGTGTTTGTTTTATCTGTGAGATAGTTTGAGAGGAAGGAGCTCACATTCTCACATTCTTATGTAGGGTAGGAGGAGCCAAGATTGTCAAGAGGAGGAGTTTCTGCGATCTGACGTCCCGACGTGAGAAAAATCCAACTCGCCCGTTTGGAGCTGATTTTTTTATAAAATGTCGAACAATAAGGGAGGGAGGAAACATAACTTTTCCAACTTTGACCCTCTGAATGAGGCTAAAGGAATGTGATTTTTCACCTTTAAAGGCAAAAGAAAATTAGTTTTCACTTTTTTAATTAAAAAAAATAAATAAATAAATACTTTAAATAATATAATCCAGTGAGTTTTTTTTTGAAAAAAAAGGGGATTTAGTTTTTAGCTAAAGTCATGCGGCCTTATTCACCCAACTTGTTTTTCTGCTGTAATCAGTCGGCAACCTGCCGGTTCTCTCTGCAGACCATGTCAGCTGATTCGCTGAGGTGGAGCAGATAAATGTTGACATATCACCACCAGATCTAGGCTGTAGTGTGAGTCAGCCAAAACAGGAATTTTTCAATTTCATCAAGCTATCTATTCCCACCAGCATTGACAATGACAAATGGTGCTTATTCAAATAGCCATGCACTGTGCAGCCCCTGTAAACGGTAACCCCATCAGGATAAACTGCAGCTGGCTATCATTCCTGCGTCTTTGCCTCCTCGCCACTTATTCTAACAATAGCCTTTATTAACCCTCCGCGAAAAGTGGGTACCAAGAATGAAAGAAAAAAAAAAAGTTTGCGTTGTTAATGAGCCTTGCGAGACAAGACCATTGTCTGTACGGCGTGTATTCAAATTATTGTCTTAGTTTTTGCATTGACTTCAATTTCAATATATAAATGTGAAAGCATGCGAAAAGCATGGTTTTACCAGTACGTTTGTGCCTAAATTAGGAAATATATCTATGTTGACAACAAGGAATGATTAAAACCCATTCCTGCCGAGATAAGCGATGTCATACAGATAAAGCCACAACTGTAACAGTATGACACTAACACATAGAGCCAAGCATAATTACTATTGAGATGGGAAGGAGGCACAAGCTGGCACTGAAGAAATGAGTCATAATCTTTTGTTGTTTGTTTATAGGGATTTTGCCATTTTTGATTCCTGCAAGGTTTGTTATTCTTAGGGGTATTTAGCAAAACAGAAAACATATTTTTCAATAATACGCTTTTAGCATTTTTATATTTCATATTTTTTGAGTTACTAGTTAGTTTATGTTTATATGATTGTTATAACCTGATGACCAGTCTGCAGATAATATCACCTACAACACCCACAGCTGCTGGAGACATTTTTTTAATATTAATTTTTTTATCAGATAAAGACATGGTGTAGGCCTTATAGATCAATGAATTGACTATGCTTTACTCAAAAAACGTTGAACTTGGTGCTCGAAAGTTTGCTTTTTTTCTCCAATGTAAACATTATTGTATTGACATTGCCTGACGTGGATTCCCATAAATGGATGCATAGAAGTGTTTTCATGTCATTCTGACTTTGATTTCTTGTGTTTTCTTGTGTGACTTCTGAACACATTTCTGGTGTTTTCACAGACTGAAAGTTGTGACAAAACAATGGCAGATTTATTTTGGTGATTACATGTGAAGATCTATATCAGGACAAATTTGAATGTCTCGCCAAGTGAGTTGATATCACAGGGGATACAGTAGTCCCTCGCTGTATCATGGTTCACCTTTCGTGTTTAGCTGATTTTTTTTACAGTGCAATTTTGGATGTATTTTTTTAACAGCGTATGAACGCGCATTGTGTTCTACGTCCTGATTGGCTAATACTGCGTTCACCCACCAGCGACACACCTACTACCACCTCCTCGCTGTTCTCCTCCACACCAAATCCTTCCTAGTCCGGTCCTGGTTATAAAGGCCGTATCATACAGCTCCAGGTGGTCACACACAGCTTCTACTCCATGGTTGAATGGGTGAACAGACTAGTGTCCATGTTGACGTGACGTCATCATCAACAAAGACTCTGAATGCGTTCGGCATCAATGTCTGATCGCTAGCAGTGTGACTCTGAAGTGCTTTATGTTTGAAAACAGGTTTTATGTTTTAAAATCTACGAAGGTTTGAACTTTGAGAGTGTTTAAACAAGAGAGAAATGTTAATTCCTCTGAGAAAAGTGTATAAAGTATGTGGTGAGGGGTTTGACAGCCTTAAAACATGTATAATAATTGTAAGAAATACAGCTGACTACTTCGCAGATTTCGCCTATTGCGGGTTGTTTTTAGAACGTAACCCCCACGATAAACGAGGGACTACTGTACTGGGAACAAACTAGAACAAAAATGGTGTCAAGAGAATCACTGTCCTCCTTGTCTGGTGAAGAAACACAGGGAATCATGGTAAGAATGAAGTAAACACACTTTTGCGTCCGTCTACAGGTCTTTAATCCCACAATACAATGTGCAAAACTTTTCCGACAATCCCAGTGGAGATCAAAACACATTTTCGAGCAGTTTCAACCCTTTACATCTTTTTTTCAAGCAAATTATCATTGATTTATGAATCATTGTGGCCTACACCAGTGGTATCGCCAGGCTTCAATTTCATAGTACGCACAGATGGTTTCCAGAAATGCAACGTACAAATTAGAAAAAGAAGAAGAACTCTGAAGCGTCGCCATTAAAACAGAAGAAGAAGAATAACCCGGAAGTGGAGAGACACTCGCAAATCTCAGCAAAAAGAGCTTTAGAAAAGAAAAGGCGGTGATGAGAGGGACTGGCTGGACAAACGTGGGCAGCACAGTCCGTGGCACTGCTTCAACAGTGCGATACCCTTACGAGGAGTGATCGGGATTTCAAACATGTTTGATTGATGAACGATTTAGCAGAAACTTGGCCCGATCCCAAAAAATAGATGCACGAGTCAAATTCAGCAGAAATGAGCCAAAAATTGCACAGTGTATGGCCGCCTTTAACAGCTGAATAAACGCTCAGCACGAGCAGTGGACACGGGCATTGTTAGGAGAACCTTCACATCAGCATGCACATTGGGATTAAAGTCTCTTTAAACCCTTTAGTTGTTTTTTCTTTTTTTCCACAACTTCAAAAAAAATGTACGCACAGTAGGTACAGGATTCCGGCTGGTGGTGCCACTGGCCTACACAACGTCTTTATGTGACTAAAAATTATGGTTTCTCCAGCAGCGTGAGTGACTTCTCAGAATAGTTTGAAAGTTACAGAGGTTTATGGTCACGATAGGAAATAGTAGTAGTAGTAGTAGTAGTAGTAGTAGGTATACAAGACTGGTTCTTCATGCTTGGGGGCAGCTGTTGAATGTCAAGTAGTACGGTATCAAAGTCACTGCTGTGGATCAAGAATTCCTCCAACAGCTCCTGACAGGCCTGCAATGGCTAAGTTATTAGCTGTCAGCATCATCAGTTTTCTTTCAGATGATGAATTAATTTGGTTACCCGAGGAGAGTATATGGAATGAATAAAAAAAAGAAAATACGCTGACGGCGTTTTGACCATGCTGGTTTCATTCTATCACTATCACCTTTAAACACATCAAAACGATTTCTTCATGGGTTCAGCCATTTGTCCCCATTATATAAACAGCAGAGTCGATGTTAAATAACATGCAGTCAAAGGAAGTACTGTTCACACATGTCGTTTCATTCTCTAAAACAGTGGTTCTAAACTTTTCTCTTACTTTTGAATGCAACATTTAGCTCAAAATTCTATGAAAAATAACAACTATAGAGCATAATGATGGAATGAATGAGTGAGAACACACATTTTAAAGAATCTCATATCTTTATAAAAGCAAGGAGTCTGTCTGTGACTCAAATATCTCTGCTGTTCAGGGACAGACAGAGCTACAGCTTGCTTCAAAGCTGTTCGACATTGGAATTGTTTGGACTGTAATAGTTCATTTAATGAATAATTACATAAAATTACTGTCCACCTGTGACTATGGACTATAACGTTTTGTTTTGCCAATCATTCAAAACGGCATACAGCTTATAATCGATATGCTCCGGTCACATACACTCTCTCACTCCGCACACGGTGGAGCGACAATTCATTCGCAGTTAAAGGGCCACACACACTCACATTTCCAACGGGCACTTTCTAGTTTTGTAAACAAACGGAACAAAACAGTATTTCCGGTCATCTCCCTCCTGATGTGTCATTTTTTCATAATTGTGTGTGTTTTTAATGTCCTTTTTTCTATTTTGATATTGTTTGTCTGTCTGTTCTTTTTATTATTCAGTATATTTTTCTCTTATTTTGTGTGTTTTTGTTATAATTTTTGTGTGTTGTTAGTGTCAGTTAAATTATTGTTTCTCAGTGTGTGTTTTTGGTGTCGTTTGGTTGTTTATTATGTCGTTTTGTACGTTTCACTGTTATTTTTGTGTATTTTGTAGTGATCTTGTGTATTTTTCTCTCATTTAGTGTGTCTTTGGTGTCGTTTTGTGTGTTGCTGGTAATAGTACGTATCTTTTCTCTCTTAGTGTGTGTGTTTTTGTTGTCATTTTGTGTATTTTGTTGTTGTTTGTCTGTTGTTTGTATTATTCAGTATATTTTTCTCTTATTTTGCTTGTCTTTGTTGTTGTTTTGGGAGTTGCTGGTAATATTTAGTATGATTTTCATTTTTAACTTAAAATAAACATTGTAAAACCCCATTTTTTAATGCTTTCATTTGTTAATTTTCCTCTTTCTCTCTCAATTACCCCCTGTATTGCCATCGCGTACCCCCAGATGAGAAACACTGATTTGAAAGACAATCATGATCATCTTATGTATTCTTACACTGTGTTTCCAAGCTTTCGCACAGCTCGCTGGTCGCCTCTCCGTTGGGTCTGAGTCCGGCCTTGGGGTTGAACTTGTTCGACATGGCCGCCGCCGTGACCACGGCCTTGAGGCTGTGCGTGCGCTTGGGCACGTTCTGCTCAGGGTGACAGAGGATGACGTATACCTTTGGCATGTAGAGCAACCCGAGGGACACGGAGGCACTCAGGCTCACAGAGATGGTCAGCGTAGTTGTTTGAATGTACATCTGCAAGAAGCACACACCAACGGTTAATAATGTCATTAGTTACTTCACTACAGACTGTGTTTCTGTTCTAACAGGTGACATCTGCAGTACATCAATATAATTAGTGCGCTCCATGATACATTAGTTGTTAAGATGTGACATACAGAGACTTTGAATTCTCTTAATACACCTTGTGTGTAAATCAGCATCTCATCTGCTTTTATGGACACTTCTGTTTGACCAATTTTATGCTAGGCTAGTTTTATTACTGAGCTTCGTATCCAACTGAACACGCTTTAATAATACCACTCAGTCGGATCTTTAGGGTTCCTCGTAGGTTTGCTATAATTAAGGCAAAGAAAAACAAAGTCATAAAAACTAAACATAAAGTGAAATCAGCTGAATTATTAGAGTGAACAAGACAAGAACAATCATTATTCGTCTGGGTGTTGTTTCCAAAATTACAGTGACATACGTTGAAATAAAACTCTTAGGGTTGGTTTTCCAAATGGAGGTTGAAACTTGTAATTTCATGACTAAGTGACTCACAATGAGTGACGACAAGTCGTGATAAAGATCTATTCAGATAGAATTCAAGTCATGGCATTATAGAAATAATGCAAGAGGCTATTTGAATTAGAAGTAGGAAGTAAATATAGCAATGGAGAAAGTTTCTGTTGCTCTTCACTTGTTTTAAGCACAACAATGATGCCTCACTGTTTTGACAGCACCACCAACTCACACAAAGACAGAGCTGTCACAGCTGCCATTCCATGGATTCAAGTTGAAACCGGATCTCGTACTTAAGTTTACACCTTGCACAGTAAAATAAAACTCTCCATACGTTAGCAGGACATACTTGTTTATTCATGTCATTGATCAATTGGCCATTTCTTTTCTACTAGCAAAGTTGTAACTAATATCCAGCAACTTGATTGGTTGTCAGTTAAAAGCTAGAGAGCATCTACTGTTTGAATCATTTTTGACTAAATATATATTCATATTTGATATAAACAATGTATGCCTATATGTCCTTTAGGGCCTGTACTACCAAGCTGGATAACTATATCCTGGATATCTCTTTGTTAGTGGGCTTCACCTAAATAAACATTCTCCGTCAGAGAGCCCCTGTCCTACGAAGCAGGATATAAATACGTTCACTTAAGCGAGGTGATTTCAGCCTGTGACAGAGGTGGAGATTGCAGCGTCAGACCAATCACAAACGTTGGAGAACTCAGTAGAGCATTTATGGCTCAATTGAGGAATAATTCTTTAAATCCATACTTAAGATGAAAACAAACACTGTTGCTGCCAAAAAAGCAGGATGAAAGAAACACAGGCGGGAAGCTGCTGACACCGTTAAGGCATAAAAGTGTTGATATTATTCCATTGGATGATAAACGTGCAGGAATCTGATCACTTTATTAAGGCACAGATGTGCTCCTATAGTCCCCCTCAATGTATCACACACATACTAGGATGAGAGCACATTGTTTAACTGTAGTTAGTTTAATTGAGAACCTCTGCTCTAGCGTATATGTGAATGAATGACTAGATAAGTCCACGATACGGAGAGTTCCTGACACAGGCTTCATCGACTGTAGATAAGTCCATCAGATGTAAATGTATACAACTTTCCTAAAGGATATAATCTGTAAATAAAAATAGGTGCATTTATCCATTAATAATCTTTCTTTCCTAAACGCAGCTGTCAGATCTGCACCAACCAGGATCTTCTATCAATGGACAGGTCATTTTCTAGGAGAACTGATTGTACTTGCTCAGATCTTATCCACTTTATAACCTGGTCCAGACCAGGTTAGTCATTCAGCCCAAGGGTGGAATGGCCATCTGGCATACCGGGCATCGTCCCATTGGGCCGTTGACCCGAAATGGGCCAGTCTGTGGTAACAGGTGGCCAAAAATAGCTCAAAAGTGGCAAAAAAGTGGCCAAACGCAGTCAAGACTGTCCAAAACAATGGGCAAATAAAAAGAATCCAGGTGGTATATATTGGTAAAGGGTAGCTTTGATGAGCAAAATGTGGCAAACAATAGTGAAAAAGGACAAAAATATCAAACAACAGAGGGTAAAAGTAGGGGAAAAAGGAAACAAGTGGTATTTGGTGGGTAAAAGTTAGCTTATTTGGATGAAAAATTGCCAAAAATTGATAAAAGTGTCAAAATGAACTTGCAAAAATTGACAAAAATAGGAAAAAAAAAAAAAAAAAAAAGAAGGTATTTTTTGGCAAAAGGAATCTAAAATCTGAAGAAAAAAAAAAAGTGTCAGAACTTTTTGAACTTTTAATGTTTTCTGGGGGAACAATAATTAAAATTAAGACATAAAAAGCAACATGTTGAGCATTACTAACTTAATAACTGCTTCTACGTGGTGTTGCTGATAATGTAGTGGACTGGTCTGGACAGAAGATGCAAGGGATGAATTTTTGTCCAAGCCCACCCCTGGTTACTTCTAAGTTACCATGGTGATTTAGCCCAGTAAGAAGGCAACCAGTGTAGTCTTACGCCACACACCGAATAAATCCCGGGAGTTAGCACAAACGCTCCTCAGTATCATTCAGCAGAAACACAAAGAAGGAAAACATAGATGTATGCTCATGTTAAATGTGAACTGATGTAATGAAAACACTCCTATGGGGGCCACATGTGTCTGATTTCAGCTGTTAAACAGGCCAGCACAGTCAGTGTAACATTCCGCTGGGGGGCAGAATGAAGTGAATCTCAGTGGAAAAACAAGTGCATGGCTGAGAAACAGTGTAATTGTTCCTTAAGCGAGAAAAAGAAGAAATGTATGAAAATAACGGACAGAAGAATGAGGATGACAGCAAACCACATTCAGTCAATTCTTGGGGGCCTAATGTAATAATCAGCCAATTCCACATTCACGTATTATCATATATAATGAATACTTTCTATTGATATTTGAGTCCTTTCCTTCTTTTCCCACTGGAAGGCTCCACAGTTTCTTTTTCGTCAAAGTATATATAGAAGCATTTAGATCCCCAGGTGTGACCTCTGCTTGAGTGTTTTGTTTGTTTTTATTCTTTGTGCCTCTCTGATTTCCCTACAGACTGTAAACATCTCTTTGTAGCCAACATGAGTGTCATGTGGAACTTCTGGCCATGGGGAAGAATAAAGCAACAGAGGCAGAATGAAGAAGGGACAGCTGTAGTACTGTAGTTCCCGTTCAGCTGCAGTAAAGGTTTACCAGTTAAAGCTCGGGGCTCCTATCGCTGCTGTCTCCGGTACTGACTGTTCCATTCATGCTGATTCAAACACACACCGTTATAGTATCCAATGGAGTATGAAAATTAGAGCAGTCATTGTGTTTTAACAAAGGAAATGTATTACTGTGTGAATAAAGAAATGGTTCAATTGAGTTTAAACGCTTTTCCACTTTGCTTATTTGTATTTTCCAACATACAAAATGAACAGATGTGGCTGAAAAACTGAAACAAATCATTATCCCAAAAGTTAAGTGTGCTTTACACTCTGATCAGGTTCCCATTGAATATTTTGGCAGCGCATCTGGACCACTTGTGTTCACCCTTGGGTATGAGCTTAGCTAATAACAATTGCCCCCCCCCCCCCCCCCCGAAATATTGAGTTAAGCATGTCAGTTTTTTTTTTTTTTAAGTAAACATAGTCTGACAACATTTTCAACGACAACAAAGGTACACAATCCCTCACGGAATCATCAGTTACAACTAAGTTAGAATCTATTTGTATATGTAAATATGTAATGTGATAGTAAGTGCTAATAGAAAGCAAACCACCATCATCTTTTATTTTCTGCCGCCTTTGGAAAGCACTTTGTTACATGTGTTTTGAAAAGTGCATTATAAATAGTGTATTATTATTATTATTATTATTATTATTATTATTATTATTATTATTATTATTATTATTATTATTATTATTATTACTATCTATCTAATTACCTCCTTGATTAGTAATGTTATATTTCAGGGTTAGGATTAGGTTGGATTTCAGTCACATAAAAAAATAAAAATAAAACCTACCTAATTAATTTAATTCTGAAGCGTTTCAACCATTACTGACAGAATCTTATAAAAGAGAAATACAGCACTTAATTTAGGTCCAACAAAGAAGATTTAGCGTATGGCTGCATTAAACCCTGAACTTTGTGTGAGGGATAAATAACAGGGATCTAAAAGTGCAGAAGAAATAAAATGAAGTAACGAGAGAGCTAGACCATTGCTAATAAATGGCAGTGATTAATTCAAGAAGTTGCAAATGTAACCACATTATAATTTCAATACGTGTCTGCAGTGACTTTTCATTACTCACCAAAGTTCATTTAGGCTAAACTAAATTTCCCGACATACGTTTAGCCACTGTTCTTTTTTCTTGCTCTCTCATATTCAGTGTAGGGAATGGAAAATACAGGTATTGGAAATTTGTTGAAATAACTTTAATAAAGGCTGCACATTACGATTTTGATGGAGAAAGTGTTATTGCGCTAAATGTCGAGAATAAAGTTGAAATACTGGGATTAAAGTTGAAATTTTGAGAATAAACTCAAAATACAAAATGGTGATAAAAGTCGAAGGTTTGCTGATAAAGTCAAATCTACGGAGGCTAACTTGGACCAATTCACCACACACAAACTACATTAAACCTAAACTGGTGAGGGTTCTCCACACCAGAGCCTCCTCCAGAGGAGATGTGGAGATCCCACACAGAAGAACAACATTTGGACAAACTGTACTGTCCATCAGAAGAGGTCAGTTCCTTCCCACAGACATAAGAGCTCTTTTAAAAAACAACTTAAACACCATCTTAAGGTAAATCAGTCCTGCACTCATTTGAACTAAAATGTCACTTGTATTGTTTTTATATTGTGTTTTGTAGTATTTTATACTGAACATTGTATTACTTGTGTGACCTGCCTCAAGACTACAGATGTAATTTTGCAGTTTTGCTATAATCTGGCTCATTTACAATTTGTGTACAACTTGTATATTATTGTTCATGGATGTGTGTTGTCCCGATCAAATACATAAATAAATAAATACGACTACAGTCTCCATCAAATCTAGCTGCTCAACAGCCACAGACGCAGTGAAAGCTCCACCTCTACCAAACTTGACAGTTTTTCCTTCTAAACAGATCAAGTTTCTGGCGTTATCTCTTCAAAGTCCTTAAATAAATTACAACACTTTGTTTTTGAGCTTAAAGAGAAATAATCTATTTGTTAATAAACCCAACTTCGAAGTATAATTTAACACATTCACAGATAAACGGCATTTTGTAGACGGCCACGATCTGCTCTTTGTTTTCCTTTTTTCTCCAGGATATACAGAAGCAGACCAATTGTGATGAAGAAAATAATGTTGGGCAAATCAAGAATAAAGTTGAAATGTTGAGATTAAAGTTGAAATTTTGAGAATAAATTTGAAAATATAACATTGAGATTAAAGTTGAAAAGACAAGACTAATGTCGAAATTTCAAAAATAAGCTAAAAATACAATATTGTGATGAAAGTCGAAGGTTTGCTAAAAAAGTCAAATCTATGGAATCTGACAAGGTCCAATTCACTATATGACAACAACTTTATCAAATACTTCCACTCAATCAAAGTGAATCAAATAACAGGATTTCTGAACTGAATGATACTGTTAAACCATAGGGTACATGTAGAGAATTGGGCTGATTAGTATGGGATTGCCATGGAAACCATAAACACCAACATGTCACAAACAAATTGTTGCCATCTCACTATAAATCCCACTTTTTAAAGTGTACTGACAGTTCGAGAAGTGAACAACAGCATTCAATTTATTAGCTCAAATATACCGAGCGATGGCAGGTTTTTGTTTTTTTTCTGAAGGTTCTCCTTGAGCTGCTCTCTTCAGACAACCATTGATTTGGAAGTCATCTCCAGGTAAGCATCTATTCCAGAGACAAGAATAAATCTCTGGGGGATGACACTGTGCAGATACAGCAGAGTCTTTGTTTAAGAAATTGGAAAACATTTCATGGCTTTTGTTTTATTTATTGTGACACCAGATGACAAATATTGGCTGCTTGTCATGCTGCTATAAATGTATGATGAGCTCTTAAGCAGGAAGATAAGACGGTTTATAATCGAGTAGAGGAACTGGAGAAGTGAATTGCTATGAAGGAGATTTCAGCGCGGGCTGTAAGGGGTTTGTACAGCCTGTCATTTACAGTAGAGTGTGTTTGACGTGACATTTATTTTAATTCCTTAAAAATAAGAACTTAGTTTGTCAATGTGTGAGAGCTCAGTTCATCTGCCACTATTTGACTTTCTATGTTTCACATTCAGCAGGCTGCACTGAATGCAATAAAGTTTATTTCTCTACAGTGTGATACATGTTGGTTACATGATCTAAAAATACCAAATATCAGTTTTATAATGTGCTGTAAAGTCAAAACTATGTTACATTTGGATTAACGACTTAGAATGCGATTCACTCTTTTTTAGTTTTTTTTCATGTTTTCTATTGAGACCAAACTAGACCCATATGGTCCACGAGTAAACTATACCATCCATCCATCCATTCATCCATCCATAAATCCATCCATCCATCCATTCATTCATCCACCCATCCATCAAGCCTGAGACTGACCCCTTTCTCAGCTGGGGGGCTCCAATTGTTGGATGCTTTGAGTCAAAAGGAAATCTCAGGCCCATACTGCCCAACCCAAACATAGATTTATACTGTATCACTTTAAACCGACTTCAAGAGCATTATTCTATGAAGTTGTAATAATGCCAAAACTTCAAAAACACACACGTGTTTTACACACATCCAAAGTACAAAACATCATTCTGAAATGAATGCATTTTGTTTTTTGCAAATAAGAATTGTACCTATCAAACAAATACATCATGATTTTTAGTTGATAATTAGTAATGACTTTAATGTTAGACATTTTATCCGACAGCACAGGAAGATGTTATTGGGGTGGTTTGAGGTTAGACTTTGCCATCTCTTTTTTTGTCTTGCAAACTAGTGTTTGGACCACAAATATAGAAGGGTTTTGCAAATTTTTTTAGTGGATTGTTTTTGTGTGATTACCCAAATATATATATATATAAAAAAAACCTGCAAATAATAAAGAATAATGATATTATTATTATTATTATTATTATTATTATTATTATTATTATTATTAATAATAATAATAATAATAATAATAATAATAATAATAATAATAATAATAATAATAATAAAAATTACATTTATAACATTTACTAATTCAAAGCTACCATATACCTAAATATCACAGAATATACAGTATATATATAAGTATTTGCTTATTAGCATTAGCAACATATTGGCTCTTAATAAGTCATCATTAAGTACTTTTTAATGCCTTATTCTTATTAATGCTTTATTATACACTTAATGGCAGTCCATTATATATATATATATATATATATATATATATATATATATATATATATATATATATATATATATATACAGTATATATATATATATATATTCTTTGTTTCCACAGTGATATGGACTGCAATCTTTTGAAGATGCAGAGTGTAATATAACATCCCTTCCTTAATAAATAATGTCCTATTCTGGCTAAATAAAGACGTGGGACCAAAAGGTTTCCCTGCCTCTCCTCAAGAAAAGACAAGGTCTGGCTACACTTTGAATAATGAAAAATCACTTTGCGCCACGCTCTTCCTTTCTCTATTTCGAGTGTTAAACTAGCACATGGCAGACCAATGAAGGAGCGTATGATAAATGCAAAATATACTTTTTTGTACGATAGATGGTTCAGGCGTTAAATGGGCTGTGTCTCTCCTGTCGTTTTTCTTTCTTTCCCTAGCCTTTAGATATCTCAACCCTCCCACCTCATCCTCAGCTGTCATCTCTCCCTGTGGGAGGGTGTTCTCATGGCTCTCCTAACCTTCGCCTTGGTTTGTCGACTCCTACTTAAAGTGTACAACCACCGTTACCCCCATGACAACACTGATTTCTGATCTAAGTCATTATCAAAGCTTTTTGAAAACTTTTTTTTTTTGTATGAAAGTTGCTATTGTGTGAACCTTTATTCTTTGTTTTTGTTCTCTTCTACAAGCTGAGCATAACATCTGGTATGTTGCTGAATCTGACTGTGCCCACAGAGGGAGTTTCATGTAATTTCAATCAAATTACACAGAGCCTGGCTGTCACTAGGGCTTTTATCTTTCATATTGCCTTCCACTACCATCTCAGCCTTACTGCAATCAGCCAATAGCATCAGACCTGCCTTCATCACTCTGATGAAAAGCACCTGATGATAGGCTCGTATCGCTGGCCTCAACTATAGTAACAACATTGAAGTGTCTGTCTATATCCAAACCCTGATCATACCTGATCATCAAAATGTGAACTTCTCATCATTATCATGGCATAATTTAGCCGGTATCACATCACAACTAGGGGTACCTCACGATACGATGCACGATACAAAGCTCACGATAACGATTATCTCACAATATGACGATACTGCGATTATCGATATATTGGTAGGAAATCAATCTACCATAATCTATGACATAACGAGAAAAAAAAAAAAAAAAGTGAAAAAAATAAATTTTTTATTTTAAATCTCTGAAAGACAATAAATTGAAAAAGTGTCCTATGAACAGTGACACTATTTTAGTGCAACATTTCTGTAAATAAGTTAAGTAAGTAAGTAAGTAAGTAGTTTATTTATAGTAGTTTTTTTGCAGATAAAATCACAAAGTGCTGTACAGAGTTGTGGTAAAAGTACAAGTGCAACACAATAGAATAATAAAACATGAGTGCATTAATATCATCAGAACAGCAACATTAAAGGACAAATAAACATTAAAATCCAGTTAACTAAAAGCTTTTCTAAATAAGTAAGTGTCAACATACCAACGTGAACGAATAAGTGTCTCCAATAGTGCTTTCTGTAAACTGCTTCAATCAAAGAAAAAAAGTGTTCAAATGCAGGTTTTTTTTGGGTGTCCAATATTTTTTTTGATTGAAGCAACTTTTTTGCGATTGAATATTAGCAACACAAAACTACCTCCATAAAAACAACAACATAATGCTTTGTGTTTATGTGACAAAAAAAAACAAAAAAAAAAAACAGAGGGTTGTTTGCCGTGAGGTGTGTGACTAAATATTGACTACTGAATAATGTATCACCACCATTATCACAACAGGGCATGTATTGATGCAGTGTAGTAATGGTAATAGAGGAAAAACTACTAAACTGCTATAATACACTCAATCAACATTCATCCACTTAGTTTTCAAACCTGGTGAAATAGGATCTCAATAGAATAAAGTAGCACAAGTATAAGACATTTTCACATCAACTGCTCATACATTCTTGGAATTATTTCTGGAGAACCAAATAAATATAAAATTAAAATTGAGCAACACAGAAAACCAAAATCAACTCAAATGAAATGCACTAAAATTGCTCTTACTCTGTGAAAAAAAATCTGTATTTCCATTTTATTCAATGTTTTGTTGTTTTTATTAACATAACACTGAAATTAGCACATCCCGAGCCATCTTCTGCTTGCAAAAGATAATTATTCTGGGAATAACACAATATAAAAGAGGATACTGATAATTGTAAAAAGTATATAAAAGTTTGGACATCAAGAAAAAAAAGTCATCCATTTACATTTGTTCTTTCTATTAATGTATAATTCTATTTTATCTTCAGAGAGGAGCAATGAAATTGTTTAAGCAGAAACTAACAGATATTTATAGTGTGAATAAAGAATTCTTTGCATGATAAAACTAATGTTGGGATTGCACACGCAGCCTTTTTCCTCTGTACTGTCTATGCTACAGGCTGCATGATAACGTATATAAACAAGAGCTGACAGCCAAGCATCTCAGAAAACAATAATGTGCTAGTTCGAGCACAGCAGGTTTTTTCTGCTATTTACAACATATTTAAGCAGTTTCTCGCTGTTTGGTGGTTTACTGTAAGGAGCAGCAGGCAGAAAATTGTTTTCTGAGCCCCTGTAAATAGGACTTTGTTGAATTAAAAGAACAATCAGCATCAGCGTATTGAAATGCATACACTAAGATCACGCATTGTGAATATCAAAGGAATACCACAGCTGTAACTTCATGTGTCCATATGGTATGATACCGAGGAAACTATTTTTAGGTATCTTTAACCCTATAATGCCAAACTATTGATTTTAAAAAAAGTCAATGAAAACAAAACAATATAATATATAAAATAATACTGATTTTAATTATTTTGATTCTAAAACCAATCAGAAATACACCATTTTTATTTTTTTGTATTTGTTTTTTTTGTTTTGTTTTCCTGTTTCTGGTTTTAAATTAAAAAAAACAAACAAAAAAAAAAAACAATAAATTTTTTCTATTTTTTTATTTGTTTTGAAACTAAATACTCAAAGAATGAAAAGTACAGGGATTATACAGGGATTATATTTGTATATATTTGCAGGTATATGAAACTCTAAATCAGTAATTTGTCGTTGTATTGCATGTCATGCATTTTACAGTATTTTTTTTTTTATTTTCAAGTAAACTAAATAAATGTTTAAATTGGATAATTTGGTAACCAACATGGGAAACAGACAGAGATGTAAGCATGTGCAGGCCACTTTACCCATGATTAATGTGAGTGCATCTTTATCTGAACAAGGACACCATGCAAAACTAAAAGTTTGTGGTCCACAAAATAAAGAAAAATAAGTGAAAGGTTATATGTTATAGACTTCACTGATATAACATTGTTGCATGAAAAAAGCACTGAAAAATGTATGTATGTATGGAATGACCAATTTGTTGACATGTTGATTAGTTTTTATGTTTTGTTGGTAAAAAAAAAAAAAAAAAAAAAAAAAAAAAAAAAAAAAACTCATAAATGGAAACTGGACCAATAAAAGTTTCCAAACATTGGAGTTTTCTGTCAATTATTTAATGATTCGGGCTTTACAGAGTTGAACGACGCAGCATACTGTTATCTGTTATCCCACAACACTAACAAAGCCACTCGGCTTTCCAGGACGGCACTTTGATGCATTGTTTTGTTTAATGCTAAAGGGAAGAGGTGGGGAATAATTTGTTGCACCGTCAACCTGGAGCTGGCACAGCTGATAGTGGCCATGCCAATGAGAGGCTATTGCCTTACCATCGTCCTCTCTCTTAGCAAGTGAGTTTCCTTTTGCTCCACAGCCAAAGACCACTTAGAACAAAGACTGACCACATTTGTTAAAGGGACCTCTTTGGCTTTGCACTGAGCTCCAGGTTGTCTTTGTAGGTCTGATTATGGATTCCTCTTGACCGGAATCTTTGTGATGTTCCAACTGGTGATGATCCAACTCTGTGGTTTACATCTAAACTGACTATTCAGAATGAGAGCGCAGGCTTGTGTTTAAATTGATAACGCATGGATCATTGATTAATATGTTAAAAACGGGATTTTTGTTCTCCCCACTGTAGCTGATGCATGTTCATGTGGAATTGTTAAAAAAAAATGTCCACTTTGTTTATTTATTCATTCATATAGTATTTAATTATTTAACCAATTAATGTGTTATGTATAAGTTATATTTAACACCCAGTTTAGATCTTCTCACATCAAATCATTGTGAGATATGAGTAAATTGTACCTTTTAACATAAATATTAAAACTGATTAACAGTTTAAGGAGTTAGTTTCATAATTCCAGTTCATTATGTATGAATCTATGCTGAATAAAAGCTTCAGACTGAGGCCTTAATAAGTGTGTTTCTTTTAAAACAACACAATGAAAACAATTTTATTTTTTACGTTTTTAAAAGAAAATTATTATGAGTTAAAGTTTTTAGGTTTTTTTTTTTTAACCAATACTACCCCCCCCCCCCCCCCCCCCCCCCCCCCCGACCCCACCAAAAAATACATAAAATAATAAATTAATTAATTTAAAAAACAAAGAGATTATAGAAAATTGTGTAATATAATAAGAAATTGAGGAAATTCAAATTGAGGTCCTAATAAGTGTGATTTTCTTTTGAAACAACATAGTGAAAACTATTTTATTTCACAATTTTAGAAGAAATTAACAGTTGTTAATAATAATCTGCATCTTCATTATTAGTTAATGTTTTGTTTTGTTTTTTTAAACCAATACTACTGTGCGTTGTTCATGGTATTGTAAAGTGCTTTGAGACCACTTCAGTGTGGGGATAAAGCGCTATATAAATCAAGTCCATTTACCATTTATAAGAAAATAGTGGAAAAACATTAGGTTGTAAATCCAAAATATCTTGTATTCAATTTCTATAATGGCAACAGATGACCTTTTAAAAAAAAATCTAAAACAAAAAACAACTTTACAAGCTTACCTTTTCTGTTGACTGTGACGTGCCAAAAAAGATTGGGATGAACGCTAGCCAAATAATGCAGGTGGTGTACATGGTAAAGCCAATGGGTTTGGCTTCATTGAAAGTCTCTGGGACGCCTCTGGTTTTAATGGCATAGACTGTACAGGTGACCATCAGCAACATGCTGTAGCCGAGCAGGCAGATGAGCGACAGATCAGAAATGTCACACTTCAGCACACCACGAGCCAGCATTGGGTTTGATGTCCTCTCATCTTCATAATCAATAAAAGCCTTGGAGGGATCCACACCAAACCAGATACACACCCCCAACAGCTGCACTGACGCCAGCGTGAACGTGATCACGAGTTGGGAGGCGGGAGAAATGAACCTGGGTGCACTCACGGACATGGCGCCCTGCTCAAAGATGCGGTAAATACGATTGGTTTTGGTGAGCAAAGCGGCGTAACTGATGCTCATCCCTAAACCCAAGAAGATTCTGCGTAGGGAGCAGATTCCCACATCGGGGGCTGAAATCATCAGGAAAGTTGTGGCGTAGCAGAGGAAGATGCCAGTTAGCAGCACGTAGCTCAGCTCCCGGCCTGATGCTTTCACTATGGGAGTGTCGTTGTAGCGGATGAACGTGACCACCACAAACAACGTGGCGGCGATGCCAAACACGGCGATAAGCACTGGGATGACGGCCCACGGGGAGCTCCATTCCAGTTTAACGATGGGTATCGGGACACATCCGGTGTGGTTGTGGTTGGGCCGTGAATCAAAGCGACACATTTTACACGTGTAGGTATCTGCCTGGTACTGATAGCCATCGCAGCGCTCACAGTGCCAACAGCATGGGATGCCCTTCACTATCTTCTTGCGTTCACCAGGCTGACAGGGAAGGCTGCAGATGGAGGTCGGAATCTGAAGGGCGCCGCCGGGCCACTGCATCGTATGGACCTGCACACATTAAGACAAACAAGACCAGAGACAATGAGTTGACAGTGCAGCAGAAAAGGACAATTCAACCTTATATCAAAATGGAAACACATGCAGAATTTTTACATTTCAAATTTTTTTTCGTTCTTCCAGGCTGTGCCTGCTCGTCAATGGTAACAACCAGAGGTGAAAGTAACACATTACAAGTACTCACGTTACTATAATTGAGTTAAATCCAGCAAGTTAATTTTGTCGTTTAAATATACACCTCTGAGGAAGACTGGCAGTTGACAGTCGAAACATGTTAGGAGATAAAATTTCCTGAAAAACCTTGTCTTTAAAAGACGTAAGGTCATTTGTTACGTTTATTCACCCAACTGTTATTGAGTAAATTAATAGACATTGTGAAAGTACAAATAAATGATATGACCAGACAGCAATCAAACGCATCACATCACAGACGACCAATCAGATTAAACGTAATGCACAGCGCCAAAACATCATTAAATGGAGGATACTTCCTCAGTTTTAGAGTCCATAAATGTAGCTATACTTAGAGCCTGAGAATTTAAAAAAAATTTGAATTCATTATTGATATTTTATCTAAATTTTTTGTCCTTTTTGAAAAATCTTTCATTTTATACAGATGCCTTTTTGTCTCTTCTTTTTAAGCCTATAAAAGATATGTTTACTGTATGCAAGGGAACTGTAAACATTGGGGTGAGCCCGAACTGTAAAAATTACCCAAAATGTAACAATACCCGAATTGTTACATTAAAAAAGTAAATACCCAAAAAGCAATAGCTGCTCAATAATGTAACAAAAGTGCTGGCCCCAAAATGTAATTAAAAAAAAAAAATGTAATAAAACCCAAAATGTTGCAACTGGTCAATAATGTAACAAGATGCTGAGCCCAAAATGTAAAATAATAATAATAAAATAAATGTTATTACTTTAGGGACAGGCACAACATTTTCCCCTATTAGTGTAATAATTGTATTATATCATAGAGTTAGTCAATGATTTATGGAATAAAGGGCTTATTGCTTCAATGTAGAGAGTAGTATCATACACAAATGTGTATGCCTAAATATACAAATAATATATAAATATATATTTGTTGACTCTGGGAATATATGGAATGAATGAATATATATGAGAAAAGTTTAATTATTCAGTATATACTGTATATTTATTAATGACAATAAATTATTATTATTATTATTATTATTATTATTATTATTATTATTATTATTATTATTATTATTATTATTATTATTAATAAAGCCTTTAGTAATACCTTGACATTTTTGGTAACTTTTTAGGTTTTATTACATTTTTTTAACAACAGTTTGGCTCTTGTTCCATTTTGGGTCATTACATATGGGGCTCTAACATGGCTGTCATTTTGAAACCAAGAAGAATGACATTGAATTTCCATTTAATTCCATTTAACACGTTTTAATTTAATTCTGCTGGCTTCCAAATGTGATGCAGCAGATTTCACAGTAAACATAATTTACATTTGGTGTTTTTTTCTTTCACAGCTGCAGTGTTTAAGAAAAAACGAGCCTTTCACACTGAGTCTCAGTCAACACGATTTGTTAAAATACCGTTGCTTAATCACTCTGACAGCCCACAGTTCTATTTTAAAAGTCACTGATATTGTCTGGAGAGATTATAACAAATACGTCTGTCTTTAAGCTCTTGTATTTTCTCTTCCATCACATCTCGCCTTCTTCATCATTTGAAAGCTGCCTCTGGATATTTACACCATTGAAGAGGAAACAAAGCAGTATCAAGTGCTTATGTAGGAGTGTATGATCCAACGCATGGCAGCAGAGCTGAAAGAGGCCACAGAGAAGGAGAATACAAGAGTTTGCACAAATAAATGAGTGTATAGCTCACATCTAGATTAAGCTGATCCGTCCAGTGACCGATGATCTTGTATTCAGCAGTTCGGTTTCTGATCTGGTATTGGTAGATCTCGTAGCGCCCAGGGGCATCCCCATTTTCATTGAAGAGCACTGGGTTTCCAGCAATGCCTAAATAAGAGAGCAGTCATTATTAAAGCAGCAGGTATCTGTTTGTGAGCACAAATGTGTTGATTGATGAGGATAAACAGCTGCAGAGAAATTAAAATAAATGGGTTTAAACAAGCCTTTAATAGACACACTTTTCATATCTCTCTAAATTATGAATAAGACAAACAAAATAACAGAAGAAATAGATTGTTCTAGGGTAAAAAATAAAATATTTTCATTTTCCTTGAGCATCCATGTACCCTGCAGAATATGTTCATCATATTTCTTCACAAGTTAAAAGTTTGAGTTAGGGAGGTTGGTAACATTATAAAGTCAGGTTATTTACCATCTAGACCCACGTTGCTCAAAGCAAAATAATTGGCAATTAAATTCACAGATCCAAACTTGGAAATAATATGAGCTTTTTATTTTTGCAGATGACACAAACTTGAACAAGAACAGAAACATCCACCAAGTTTAGACGCTCAAAAAGATCTTCTAGATGCTGTATCAACCAGGGTTGGGGTTAATTACATTTTTAGTGTCTTGTCCTTATCTCAGAGAAAAGAAAAAAAAAAAACAATTCATTTTTTATGCCTTACTAGAGCCTTACCCCTGATTTTGGGTGTTTTATGCCATAGTGAATATTCACCCCAGTTTAAGTCTGCACATCATATTTGAACTAGTTTTTAGGATCATGTGATAGCTTTATCTAAAAGAAATAAATAAAACTCCAAAGTTTTTCCATTTTAATGCCTTACCTCTGATTTTGGGTGTTCATCATTTTTTTCACATTTGCAACTGATTTTTGTTTCGTTTTTTTTTTGTGCCTTAATGCTTTATTAGCCCTGTTTAAGTATGTTCATTATATTTGCAGTAGTTTTTAGGGTCTAATGATGGTCCTAACTCCATTTTTTTTATTTTTTTTTATTTTTGAAAAAATATGCCTTGCTATAGCCTTACTTTTGATTTTGAGTGATTTTTGTTTTTTGTCATTTTTTGTGCCTTAATGCTTTTTTATCCCTGTTTAAGTATGTGCATTATATTTGCAGTAGTTTTTAGTGTCTAATAATGGTCCTAACTCAATTTTTTTTTTTTTTTTAATTTTTGAAAAAATATGCCTTGTTATAGCCTTACTTTTAATTTTGGCTGATTTTTGTTTTTTGTCATTTTTTGTGCCTTAATGGTTTTTAGCCCTGTTTAAGTATGTGCATTATATTTGCAGTAGTTTTTAGTGTCTAATAATGTTCCTAACTCAATTTTTTTTTTTTTTTTTTTTTTTTTTTTTAATTTTTGAAAAATCATGCCTTGTTATAGCCTTCCTTTTAATTTTGGCTGATTTTTGTTTTTTGTCATTTTTTGTGCCTTAATGGTTTTTAGCCCTGTTTAAGTATGTGCATTATATTTGCAGTAGTTTTTAGTGTCTAATAATGGTCCTAACTCAATTTTTTTTTTTTTTTTTTTTTTTTTTTTTTAATTTTTGAAAAATCATGCCTTGTTATAGCCTTCCTTTTAATTTTGGCTGATTTTTGTTTTTTGTCATTTTTTGTGCCTTAATGGTTTTTAGCCCTGTTTAAGTATGTGCATTATATTTGCAGTAGTTTTTAGGGTCTAATGATGGTCCTAACTCAATTTTTTTTTTGGGAATTTTTTTGAAAAAAATGCCTTGTTATAGCCTTACTTTTTATTTCGGGTGATTTTTGTTTTTGTAATTTTTTGTGCCTTACTGCTTTCTCAGCCCAGTTTAAGTATGTGCATTGTATTTGCAGTAGTTTTTAGGGTCTAATGATGGTCCTAACTCAATTTTTTTTTTGGGAATTTTTTTGAAAAAAATGCCTTGTTATAGCCTTACTTTTTATTTCGGGTGATTTTTGTTTTTGTAATTTTTTGTGCCTTACTGCTTTCTCAGCCCAGTTTAAGTATGTGCATTGTATTTGCAGTAGTTTTTAGGGTCTAATGATGGTCCTAACTCAATTTTTTTTTTGGGAATTTTTTTGAAAAAAATGCCTTACTTTTTATTTTGGGTGATTTTTGTTTTTGTAATTGTTTGTGCCTTATAGCCTTTTTAGTCCAGTTTAAGTATGTGCATTATATTTGCAGTAGTTTTTAGGGTCTAATGATGGTCCTAACTCAATTTTTTTTTTGGGGAATTTTTTTGAAAAAAAATGCCTTGCTATAGCCTTACTTTTTATTTTGGGTGAGTTTTGTTTTTTGTCATTTTTTGTGCCTTATAGCCTTTTTAGTCCAGTTTAAGTATGTGCATTATATTTGCAGTAGTTTTTAGGGTCTAATGATGGTCCTAACTCAATTTTTTTTTTGGGAATTTTTTTGAAAAAAATGCCTTGTTATAGCCTTACTTTTGATTTTGAGTGATTTTTGTTTTTTGTCATTTTTTGTACCTTAATGCTTTTTTAGCCCAGTTTAAGTATGTGCATTATATTTGCAGTAGTTTTGAGTGTCTAATGATGGTCCTAACTCAATTTTTTTGGGGGGAATTTTTTTGAAAAAAATGCCTTGCTATAGCCTTACTTTTGATTTTGAGTGATTTTTGTTTTTTGTCATTTTTTGTGCCTTAATGCTTTTTTATCCCTGTTTAAGTATGTGCATTGTATTTGCAGTAGTTTTTAGGGTCATGTGATAGCCGTATCTCAAAAAAAAAAAAAAAAAAAATTCCCAAAGTCTTTAAATTTCTATCTTTTAATATAGTCTTATTGTTGATTTTGGGTGTATTTATTATCTTTTGTATTTTCTTATGTCTGGTGTTCAGAAGAATTGAACCCCTGCTTGTCTGTGGGCAGTAAACTCCAATGCTTCCTGATGATTGAACATTGTTACTATCACTTTTCCACCACACTATATGTTAACACTACCTTCAAATGACTTATGGGATATTTGACTTTCACATTTGTGGACATGAGCTAAAACTTCAGTTGTTCCCACACTGAGTATTGAACTCATGTTTGTTAGTTAGAAGTGCAGTTCTTACAGTGTGAGCTAAACTCTGCTGCACTATTGACAGGATTGATTTATGGTGCTTATGATTTACAAAAAAACACCAAACAAGGCAAGCCAACAGTGTTCACAAGTTTACTTAGAAAAAATAATTTTGACATTTTTTTCTTTTTATTGCATTTTTACACCAGTTTAAGTTTAAGTTTAGTTTTTAGTGTCTAATAAGGGTCCTAACTCAAAATTTTAATTTTTTATTATTTTTTGAAAAAATATGCCTTGTTTTAGCCTTACTTTTAATTTTGGCTGATTTTTGTTTTTTGTCATTTTTTGTGCCTTAATGCTTTTTTAGCCCTGTTTAAGTATGTGCATTGTATTTGCAGTAGTTTTTAGGGTCTAATGATGGTCCTAACTCAATTTTTTTTTTTTTTTTTTTTTTTTGAAATTTTTGAAAAAAATGCCTTGCTATAGCCTTACTTTTTATTTTGGGTGATTTTTGTTTTTTGTCATTTTTTGTGCCTTATAGCCTTTTTAGCCCAGTTTAAGTTTGTGCATTATATTTGCAGTAGTTTTTAGTGTCTAATAATGGTCCTAACTCAATTTTTTTTTTTTTTAATTTTTGAAAAAAATGCCTTGTTATAGCCTTACTTTTAATTTTGGCTGATTTTTGTTTTTTGTCATTTTTTGTGCCTTAATGGTTTTTATCCCTGTTTAAGTATGTGCATTATATTTGCAGTAGTTTTTAGGGTCTAATGATGGTCCTAACTCAATTTTTTTTTTAAGGAATTTTTTTGAAAAAAATGCCTTGCTTTAGCCTTACTTTTTATTTTGGGTGAGTTTCGTTTTTTGTCATTTTTTGTGCCTTATAGCCTTTTTAGTCCAGTTTAAGTATGTGCATTATATTTGCAGTGGTTTTTAGGGTCTAATGATGGTCCTAACTCAATTTTTTTTTTGGGAATTTTTTTGAAAAAAATGCCTTGTTATAGCCTTACTTTTTATTTCGGGTGATTTTTGTTTTTGTAGTTTTTTGTGCCTTACTGCTTTCTCAGCCCTGTTTAAGTATGTGCATTGTATTTGCAGTAGTTTTTAGGGTCTAATGATGGTCCTAACTCAATTTTTTTTTTGGGAATTTTTTTGAAAAAAATGCCTTGCTATAGCCTTACTTTTTATTTTGGGTGAGTTTTGTTTTTTGTCATTTTTTGTGCCTTATAGCCTTTTTAGTCCAGTTTAAGTATTTGCATTATATTTGCAGTAGTTTTTAGGGTCTAATGATGGTCCTAACTCAATTTTTTTTTGGGGAATTTTTTTGAAAAAAATGCCTTGCTATAGCCTTACTTTTTATTTTGGGTGATTTTTGTTTTTTGTCATTTTTTGTGCCTTATAGCCTTTTTAGCCCAGTTTAAGTTTGTGCATTATATTTGCAGTAGTTTTTAGTGTCTAATAATGGTCCTAACTCAATTTTTTTTTTTTTTAATTTTTGAAAAAATATGCCTTGTTATAGCCTTACTTTTAATTTTGGCTGATTTTTGTTTTTTGTCATTTTTTGTGCCTTAATGCTTTTTTATCCCTGTTTAAGTATGTGCATTGTATTTGCAGTAGTTTTTAGGGTCATGTGATAGCCGTATCTCAAAAAGAAAAAAAAAAAAAATTCCCAAAGTCTTTAAATTTCTATCTTTTACTATAGTCTTATTGTTGATTTTGGGTGTATTTATTATCTTTTGTATTTTCTTATGTCTGGTGTTCAGAAGAATTGAACCCCTGCTTGTCTGTGGGCAGTAAACTCCAATGCTTCCTGATGATTGAACATTGTTACTGTCACTTTTCCACCACACTATATGTTAACACTACCTTCAAATGACTTATGGGATATTTGACTTTCACATTTGTGGACATGAGCTAAAACTTTAGTTGTTCACACACTGAGTATTGAACTCATGTTTGTTAGTTAGAAGTGCAGTTCTTACAGTGTGAGCTAAACTCTGCTGCACTATTGACAGGATTGATTTATGGTGCTTATGATTTACAAAAAAACACCAAACAAGGCAAGCCAACAGTGTTCACAAGTTTATTTAGAAAAAATAATTTTGACATTTTTTTCTTTTTATTGCATTTTTACACCAGTTTAAGTTTAAGTTTAGTTTTTAGTGTCTAATAAGGGTCCTAACTCAAAATTTTAATTTTTTATTATTTTTTGAAAAAATATGCCTTGTTTTAGCCTTACTTTTAATTTTGGCTGATTTTTGTTTTTTGTCATTTTTTGTGCCTTAATGCTTTTTTAGCCCTGTTTAAGTATGTGCATTGTATTTGCAGTAGTTTTTAGGGTCTAATGATGGTCCTAACTCAATTTTTTTTTTTTATGGAATTTTTTTGAAAAAAATGCCTTTTGAGTGATTTTTGTTTTTTGTCATTTTTTGTGCCTTAATGCTTTTTTATCCCTGTTTAAGTATGTGCATTATATTTGCAGTAGTTTTGAGTGTCTAATGATGGTCCTAACTCAATTTTTTTTTTTTTTTTTTTTTTTGAAATTTTTGAAAAAAATGCCTTGCTATAGCCTTACTTTTTAGTTTGGGTGATTTTTGTTTTTTTGTCATTTTTTGTGCCTTATAGCCTTTTTAGCCCAGTTTAAGTTTGTGCATTATATTTGCAGTAGTTTTTAGTGTCTAATAATGGTCCTAACTCAATTTTTTTTTTTTTTAATTTTTGAAAAAATATGCCTTGTTATAGCCTTACTTTTAATTTTGGCTGATTTTTGTTTTTTGTCATTTTTTGTGCCTTAATGGTTTTTATCCCTGTTTAAGTATGTGCATTATATTTGCAGTAGTTTTTAGGGTCTAATGATGGTCCTAACTCGATTTTTTTTTTTATGGAATTTTTTTGAAAAAAATGCCTTGCTATAGCCTTACTTTTGATTTTGAGTGATTTTTGTTTTTTGTCATTTTTTGTGCCTTATAGCCTTTTTAGTCCAGTTTAAGTATGTGCATTATATTTGCAGTAGTTTTTAGGGTCTAATGATGGTCCTAACTCAATTTTTTTGGGGGGAATTTTTTTGAAAAAAATGCCTTGCTATAGCCTTACTTTTTATTTTGGGTGATTTTTGTTTTTTGTCATTTTTTGTGCCTTATAACCTTTTTAGCCCAGTTTAAGTTTGTGCATTATATTTGCAGTCGTTTTTAGTGTCTAATAATGGTCCTAACTCAATTTTTTTTTTTTTTAAATTTTGAAAAAATATGCCTTGTTATAGCCTTACTTTTAATTTTGGCTGATTTGTGTTTTTTGTCATTTTTTGTGCCTTAATGGTTTTTATCCCTGTTTAAGTATGTGCATTATATTTGCAGTAGTTTTTAGGGTCTAATGATGGTCCTAACTCAATTTTTTTTTTTTATGGAATTTTTTTGAAAAAAATGCCTTTTGAGTGATTTTTGTTTTTTGTCATTTTTTGTGCCTTAATGCTTTTTTATCCCTGTTTAAGTATGTGCATTATATTTGCAGTAGTTTTGAGTGTCTAATGATGGTCCTAACTCAATTTTTTTTTTTTTTTTTTTTTTTTTAATTTTTGAAAAAAATATGCCTTGCTATAGCCTTACTTTTGATTTTGGGTGATTTTTGTTTCATGTCATTTTTTGTGCCTTACTGCTTTCTCAGCCCTGTTTAAGTATGTGCATTGTATTTGCAGTAGTTTTTAGGGTCATGTGATAGCAGTATCTCAAAAAAAAAAAAAAAAAAAAATTCCCAAAGTCTTTAAATTTCTATCTTTTACTATAGTCTTATTGTTGATTTTGGGTGTATTTATTATCTTTTGTATTTTCTTATGTCTGGTGTTTAGAGGAATTGAACCCCTGCTTGTCTGTGGGCAGTAAACTCCAATGCTTCCTGATGATTGAACATTGTTACTATCACTTTTCCACCACACTATATGTTAACACTACCTTCAAATGACTTATGGGATATTTGACTTTCACATTTGTGGACATGAGCTAAAACTTCAGTTGTTCACACACTGAGTATTGAACTCATGTTTGTTAGTTAGAAGTGCAGTTCTTACAGTGTGAGCTAAACTCTGCTGCACTATTGACAGGATTGATTTATGGTGCTTATGATTTACAAAAACACACCAAACAAGGCAAGCCAACAGTGTTCACAAGTTTACTTAGAAAAAATAATTTTGACATTTTTTTCTTTTTATTGCATTTTTACACCAGTTTAAGTTTAAGTTTAGTTTTTAGTGTCTAATAAGGGTCCTAACTCAAAATTTTAATTTTTTATTATTTTTTGAAAAAATATGCCTTGTTTTAGCCTTACTTTTAATTTTGGCTGATTTTTGTTTTTTGTCATTTTTTGTGCCTTAATGCTTTTTTAGCCCTGTTTAAGTATGTGCATTGTATTTGCAGTAGTTTTTAGGGTCTAATGATGGTCCTAACTCAATTTTTTTTTTAAGGAATTTTTTTGAAAAAAAATGCTTTGTTATAGCCTTACTTTTTATTTTGGGTGATTTTTGTTTTTGTAGTTTTTTGTGCCTTACTGCTCTTTTTGCCCTGTTTAAGTATGTGCATTATATTTGCAGTAGTTTTTAGGGTCTAATGATGGTCCTAACTCAATTTTTTTTTTTGGGAATTTTTTTGAAAAAAATGCCTTGCTATAGCCTTACTTTTTATTTTGGGTGATTTTTGTTTTTGTAATTGTTTGTGCCTTATAGCCTTTTTAGTCCAGTTTAAGTATGTGCATTATATTTGCAGTAGTTTTTAGGGTCTAATGATGGTCCTAACTCAATTTTTTTTTTTTTTTTTGAAATTTTTGAAAAAAATATTCCTTGCTATAGCCTTACTTTTGATTTTGGGTGATTTTTGTTTGATGTCATTTTTTGTGCCTTATAGCCTTTTTAGCCCAGTTTAAGTACATGCATTACATTTGCAGTAGTTTTTAGGGTCTAATGATGGTCCTAACTCAATTTTTTTTTTGGGGAATTTTTTTGAAAAAAATGCCTTGCTATAGCCTTACTTTTTATTTTGGGTGAGTTTTGTTTTTTGTCATTTTTTGTGCCTTATAGCCTTTTTAGTCCAGTTTAAGTATGTGCATTATATTTGCAGTAGTTTTTAGGGTCTAATGATGGTCCTAACTCAATTTTTATTTTGGGAATTTTTTTGAAAAAAATGCCTTGCTATAGCCTTACTTTTTATTTTGGGTGATTTTTGTTTTTTGTCATTTTTTGTGCCTTTTAGCCTTTTTAGCCCAGTTTAAGTACGTGCATTATATTTGCAGTAGTTTTTAGGGTCTAATAATGGTCCTAACTCAATTTTTTTTTTTTTTTTTTTTGAAATTTTTGAAAAAAATATGCCTTGCTATAGCCTTACTTTTGATTTTGGGTGATTTTTGTTTTTTGTCATTTTTTGTGCCTCAATGCTTTCTCAGCCCTGTTTAAGTTTGTGCATTATATTTGCAGTAGTTTTTAGGGTCTAATGATGGTCCTAACTCAATTTTTTTTTGTGGAATTTTTTTGAAAAAAATGCCTTGTTATAGCCTTACTTTTTATTTTGGTTGATTTTTGTTTTTTGTCATTTTTTGTGCCTTATAGCCTTTTTAGCCCAGTTTAAGTATGTGCATTATATTTGCAGTTGTTTTTAGGGTCTAATGATGGTCCTAACTCAATTTTTTTTTTAAAGAATTTTTTTGAAAAAAATGCCTTGTTATAGCCTTACTTTTTATTTTGGGTGAGTTTTGTTTTTTTGTCATTTTTTGTGCCTTATAGCCTTTTTAGTCCAGTTTAAATATGTGCATTATATTTGCAGTAGTTTTTAGGGTCTAATGATGGTCCTAACGCAATTTTTTTTTTTTTTTTTTTTTTTAAATTTTTGAAAAAAATATGCCTTGCTATAGCCTTACTTTTAATTTTGGCTGATTTTTGTTTTTTGTCATTTTTTGTGCCTTAATGGTTTTTATCCCTGTTTAAGTATGTGCATTATATTTGCAGTAGTTTTTAGGGTCTAATGATGGTCCTAACTCAATTTTTTTTTTTTATGGAATTTTTTTGAAAAAAATGCCTTGCTATAGCCTTACTTTTGATTTTGAGTGATTTTTGTTTTTTGTCATTTTTTGTGCCTTAATGCTTTCTCAGCCCTGTTTAAGTATGTGCATTGTATTTGCAGTAGTGTTTAGGGTCATGTGATAGCCGTATCTCAAAAAAAAAAAAAAAAAAAAATTCCCAAAGTCTTTAAATTTCTATCTTTTACTATAGTCTTATTGTTGATTTTGGGTGTATTTATTATCTTTTGTATTTTCTTATGTCTGGTGTTCAGAAGAATTGAACCCCTGCTTGTCTGCGGGCAGTAAACTCCAATACTTCCTGATGATTGAACATTGTTACTATCACTTATCCACCACACTATATGTTAACACTACCTTCAAATGACTTATGGGATATTTGACTTTCACATTTGTGGACATGAGCTAAAACTTCAGTTGTTCCCACACTGAGTATTGAACTCATGTTTGTTAGTTAGAAGTGCTGTTCTTACAGTGTGAGCTAAACTCTGCTGCACTATTGACAGGATTGATTTATGGTGCTTATGATTTACAAAAAAACACCAAACAAGGCAAGCCAACAGTGTTCACAAGTTTATTTAGAAAAAATAATTTTTACATTTTTTTCTTTTTATTGCATTTTTACACCAGTTTAAGTTTAAGTTTAGTTTTTAGTGTCTAATAATGGTCCTAACTCAAAATTTTTATTTTTTTTATTTTTGAAAAAATATGCCTTGTTTTAGCCTTACTTTTAATTTTGGCTGATTTTTGTCATTTTTTGTGCCATAATGGTTTTTAGCCCTGTTTAAGTACGTGCATTATATTTGCAGTACTTTTTAGGGTCTAATGATGGTCCTAACTCAGTTTTTTTTTTAAGGAATTTTTTTGAAAAAAATGCCTTGCTATAGCCTTACTTTTTATTTTGGGTGAGTTTTGTTTTTTTGTCATTTTTTTGCGCCTTATAGCCTTTTTAGCCCAGTTTAAGTATGTGCATTATATTTGCAGTAGTTTTTAGGGTATAATGATGGTCCTAACTCAAATTTTTTTTTTTTTTTTTTTGGAATTTTTTGAAAAAATATGCCTTGCAATAGCCTTACTTTTGATTTTGGGTGATTTTTGTTTTTTGTCATTTTTTTGTGCCTTAATGCTTTTTTAGCCCAGTTTAAGTATGTGCATTATATTTGCAGTAGTTTTTAGGGTCTAATGATGATCCTAACTCAATTTTTTTTTGGGGAATTTTTTTGAAAAAAATGCCTTGTTATAGCCTTACTTTTTATTTTGGGTGATTTTTGTCATTTTTTGTGCCTTACTGCTTTCTCAGCCCTGTTTAAGTATGTGCATTGTATTTGCAGTAGTTTTTAGGGTCATGTGATAGCCGTATCTCAAAAAAAAAAAAAAAAAAATTCCTAAAGTCTTTAAATTTGTATCTTTTACTATAGTCTTATTGTTGATTTTGGGTGTATCTATTATCTTTTGTATTTTCTTATCTGGTGTTTAGAGGAATTGAACCCCTGCTTGTCTGTGGGCAGTAAACTCCAATGCTTCCTGATGATTGAACATTGTTACTATCACTTATCCACCACACTATATGTTAACACTACCTTCAAATGACTTATGGGATATTTGACTTTCACATTTGTGGACATGAGCTAAAACTTTAGTTGTTCACACACTGAGTATTGAACTCATGTTTGTTAGTTAGAAGTGCAGTTCTTACAGTGTGAGCTAAACTCTGCTGCACTATTGACAGGATTGATTTATGGTGCTTATGATTTACAAAAACACACCAAACAAGGCAAGCCAACAGTGTTCACAAGTTTACTTAGAAAAAATAATTTTGACATTTTTTTCTTTTTATTGCATTTTTACACCAGTTTAAGTTTAAGTTTAGTTTTTTTTTTTTTAAGGATTTTTTTTGGCTCTAGTGGCCTTTATATGACAGTTGCTTGACAGGAAAGGGGGTCAGAGAGAGCAGGGAATGACACGCAGGAAAGGGTCCCAGGCCGGAATCGAACCTGGACCCGCTGCAGGTGAGGAACTATAGCCTCTGTACATGGGGCGGGCGCTCTACCCACTGAGCTAAACACCGCCCCTTAAGTTTAGTTTTTAGTGTCTAATAAGGGTCCTAACTCAAAATTTTAATTTTTTATTATTTTTTGAAAAAATATGCCTTGTTTTAGCCTTACTTTTAATTTTGGCTGATTTTTGTTTTTTGTCATTTTTTTTGCCTTAATGCTTTTTTAGCCCTGTTTAAGTATGTGCATTGTATTTGCAGTAGTTTTTAGGGTCTAATGATGGTCCTAACTCAATTTTTTTTTTAAGGAATTTTTTTGAAAAAAAATGCCTTGCTATAGCCTTACTTTTGATTTTGGGTGATTTTTGTTTTTTGTCATTTTTTGTGCCTCAATGCTTTCTCAGCCCTGTTTAAGTTTGTGCATTATATTTGCAGTAGTTTTTAGGGTCTAATGATGGTCCTAACTCAATTTTTTTTTGTGGAATTTTTTTGAAAAAAATGCCTTGTTATAGCCTTACTTTTTATTTTGGTTGATTTTTGTTTTTTGTCATTTTTTGTGCCTTATAGCCTTTTTAGCCCAGTTTAAGTATGTGCATTATATTTGCAGTAGTTTTTAGGGTATAATGATGGTCCTAACTCAAATTTTTTTTTTTTTTTTTTGGAATTTTTTGAAAAAATATGCCTTGCAATAGCCTTACTTTTGATTTTGGGTGATTTTTGTTTTTTGTCATTTTTTTGTGCCTTAATGCTTTTTTAGCCCAGTTTAAGTATGTGCATTATATTTGCAGTAGTTTTTAGGGTCTAATGATGATCCTAACTCAATTTTTTTTTGGGGAATTTTTTTGAAAAAAATGCCTTGCTGTAGCCTTACTTTTTATTTTGGGTGATTTTTGTTTTTGTAATTTTTTGTGCCTTACTGCTTTCTCAGCCCTGTTTAAGTATGTGCATTGTATTTGCAGTAGTTTTTAGGGTCATGTGATAGCCGTATCTCAAAAAAAAAAAAAAAAAATTCCTAAAGTCTTTAAATTTGTATCTTTTACTATAGTCTTATTGTTGATTTTGGGTGTATCTATTATCTTTTGTATTTTCTTATCTGGTGTTTAGAGGAATTGAACCCCTGCTTGTCTGTGGGCAGTAAACTCCAATGCTTCCTGATGATTGAACATTGTTACTATCACTTATCCACCACACTATATGTTAACACTACCTTCAAATGACTTATGGGATATTTGACTTTCACATTTGTGGACATGAGCTAAAACTTCAGTTGTTCCCACACTGAGTATTGAACTCATGTTTGTTAGTTAGAAGTGCAGTTCTTACAGTGTGAGCTAAACTCTGCTGCACTGTTGACAGGATTGATTTATGGTGCTTATGATTTACAAAAAAACACCAAACAAGGCAAGCCAACAGTGTTCACAAGTTTATTTAGAAAAAATAATTTTGACATTTTTTTCTTTTTATTGCATTTTTACACCAGTTTGAGTTTAGTTTTTTGGGTCTAATGATGGTCCTAACTCCATTTTTTTTTTTTTTTTTAATTTTTAAAAAAATATGCCTTACTTTTGATTTTGGGTGATTTTTGTTTTTTGTCATTTTTTGTGCCTTAATGCTTTTTTAGCCCTGTTTAAGTATGTGCATTATATTTGCAGCAGTTTTTAGGGTCTACTAATGGTCCTAAGTCAATTTTTTTCTTTGAAATTTTTGAAAAAATATATGCCTTGTTATAGCCTTACTTTTGATTTCGAGTGATTTTTGTTTTTTGTCATTTTTTGTGCCTTAATGCTTTCTTAGCCCTATTTAAGTATGTGCATTAAATTCACAGTAGTTTTTAGGGTCTAATGATGGTCCTAACTCCATTTTTTTTTTTTTTTTTGATTTTTGAAAAAATATGCCTTACTTTTGATTTTGGCTGATTTTGGTTTTTGTCATTTTTTGTGCCTTAATTCTTTTTTAGCCCTGTTTAAGTATGTGCAATATATTTGCAGTAGTTTTTAGGGTCTAATGATGGTCCTAACTCAAAATTTATTTATTTTTTTTTTTTGGAAATTTTTGAAAAATAATGCCTTGCTATAGCCTTACTTTTGATTTTGGGTTATTTTTGTTTTTTGTCATTTTTGTGCCTTAATGCTTTCTTAGCTCTGTTTAAGTATGTGCATTATATTTGCAGTGGTTTTTAGTGTCTAATAATGGTCCGAACTAATTTTTTTTAATTTTTGAAAAAATATGACTTACTTTTGATTTTGGCTGATTTTTAGTTTTTGTCATTTTTTGTGCCTCTATGCTTTCTTAGCCCTGTTTAAGTATGTGCATTCTATTTGCAGTAGTTTTTAGGATCTAATGATAGTCGTAACTCAATTTATTTATTTTTTTGAAAATTTTGAAAAAATTTGCCTTGCTATAGCCTTACTTTTGATTTTTGGTGATTTTTGTTTTTTGTAATTTTTTATGCCTTAATGCTTTCTTAGCCCTGTTTAAGTATGTGCATTATATTCACAGTAGTTTTTAGGGTCAAGTGATAGCCTTATCTCAGAAAAAAAAAATCCAATAATTTTTTTTTGTCTTACTATAGCCTTAACACTTTTGGTGTTTGTCACTTTTTCTCATTTTTCATGCCATGGTGCATTTTTACCACAGTTTAACTGTGCAAATCATATTTGCACTAGTTTTTATGGGAATGTGATAGCCTTATCTCTGAAAACAAGTTCATGAAGTTTTTTTTAAATTTTTATGCTTTACTATATATAGCCTTATCTCTGAATTTGGGTGTTGTTGGGTCTTGTTTCTCACTTTCCACTTTTTTCCTAATTTTTCATGCCATAGTGGTTTTTCACCCCAGTTTCACCTGATTTTAAGTGTTTGTCACTTTTTATCGAAGGAATTTACAAAAGTTTTTCAATTTTTAATCCTTACTATCCCCTGATGTTTCATGCCATAGTGAATTTTCACCCAAGTTCAAGTGTGAACATTTTACTTCCACTAGTTTTAGGGTCTTGTGATAGCCTTGTTTCAAATTAAAAAAAAATCATTTTTTTTTTCCTATTTTTATGCCTTATGATAGTCTTTTCTCTGATTTAGGGTGTGTGTCATTTTTTTCTAAATTTTCATGTCTTGATTATCCACCACACTATATGTTCACACTACCTTCATTTGACTCACAGGGCATTTTACTTTCACATTTGTGGATATTAGCTAAAAGTTCAGCATTTCACAAACTGAATATTAAACACATTCTTTGTCTGAGAAGCCGTTCTCACAGGGTGAGCTAAACTCACTAATGAAAATAATTTGTCTGGCTTCATAAAAAAAAGGACCAGCCATTTGTATTTACTAACTGTAAAGGGTAAACAATATGCTGTTTGGCAGCTTTTTATAATGTGTTTTTTTATTGTCAAGAGAGAGAAATAAAAATACTTTTTGGTCATTTTAAGCAAAGTAAGTCTCTGAAGCTTGTTTTTTGTTAAGTGCTAAACCAACCATCTCTTAAATGGTTTGATCAGACTTCTTTGGACACCTTACAACACACTTTGTTAAATAATTTTGATTTCAAACTTGGCTATGAATTGGAAAAAAAAAAGCCTATTTTCTACAGCAAAAGACCAAATGATTTAGAAGTGTTTTGTTTGTTTTTTTCCACATGCACAGCCCCTTCATGTCAGTTATTCAGTGCTTTTTCTTTTATTGTGACTATTTAGCATAAATACCTCTGTTATGCCCCCAGTGTTGAAAAATGTGAGTCATTTTTTTGGGTCCCAGCTGAAGTTGACATTTAACAAACGTTTCCAAGGAAAAGGTCAACTCCCTTTGGCTTCCTAAAAATGATTTTCAATTTTCAGGATATAAAGTAAAGGAGGATTGCGTCCTGTTTTTCATTTTTTTCTGAGCACATAAAAGATAACACAATTGTATATATGCACACAGGGCTTGATTTTATCACCAGCCAAACGGCCAAATGCAGGTGAATTTTCAGCTGTGGCGGGTAACACCTCTACTCCCACAAGCCACTATGGCGGGTTGAATTTCATATATATCAAATTGTGGTTTTTTCAAACACCACCTGAATTAAAGCTGCAGTTTAGAACTCTTATAAAAGTGACTTTTTGTCATATTTGCTAAAGCTGTCACTATGTAAGGACAGCTTTACATGAAACTAGTAGTTTGTGTGAAAAAAACAGACTCATTGAGTCCCCCCCCTGCTGCTCCTGCAGCCTTTGGCCGATTGCCAGAATGCACTGCGACCGAGCAAAAAGAACCAATCAGAGCCAGGATGGTGTTTGATGGGCTGTCTGACAACTATTGCTCACAGTCACCCTCAATGGGTGCTAGGAGGGGGCACACCCTGGACGGGGCCGAGAAATGCAAGATTGTAAGAAATGATTGACAAACCTCTCGTAAACAAAGGTGTTCATTGTGGCTTTTTAGTGGTATGTGTGGAATCTTTCCTTTCCATGTTAGTCACACAGATGTGCAGAGATGCAACTTACCTTTTAAACTAAGGCTTACCCAATATGTGTGGAGGTCTCAAGTATTCTTTTGTGTAATTGTGGCACTGCAAACTAGTCAGAATTTTTCAGTGTTTTCCATTGTTGGTATGTCTTGGGGATTGCTAAGATAATTAACTTCATGAGGTCACGTTTTGCTTTTGGTATTTCTTATGCATGTTTTCCATGCTTTTCTGTGGAGTTATTAGATTTATTTGAATTATTCAAGATGTATCCATAACCCATTTTTTTTTCCTTTAATAGAGGCTTGGAAATCTTTGCGCTGTGTGCCTGCAAAGTATCAGTCCTAGTTTGCTGGTCCAGAAATTAAATCTAGAATACAAGCCGCAAACTATTTTTTGATTATTCAAGGTGTGACCAGATCCAGCCAGCTTGTTGTAGAGGTGAGGACTACTTGGCATTTGCACTCCTTGATCGGTACAAAAAACTGCTGTAGTATAAGCCGGTCTGGATCCTCATTGTATTACAATGTTTTCTCTACACTGGTAATGGTGGTGCACTGTATGGTACACTCCCAAAGTGAGAGGACAGCATTTGTAGGCGACACTGTAGAGATGGAGTGCATACGGAGAAAGATTTGTATTCTGTAGAGTTTACGGCAGGGGTTCTCAACTTTTTCAGCCCACAAAATAAAGGTTCCAGAGACCAGGGACCCCCATTGTAGCTGAAGGTCGTTCAACACAGACATAAACATTGAAGAACAGTCATGTAGAGACACGAGGAATAAAGGGGAGAGCTTTTTGGGGCCCATCCATAAAGTCAGAAAAATGATGGTCCATTGTTCTATGAATCTGTGATAACCACATTTATTTATCTATCTGAATAATATTCAGTGTTATCGAGGAAGTTTATTATTATTTGCGCCAAAGTATATTGCCATCTTAAAGCTGTAGATCTTTGTTTTAATCAGAAATAAAATGACCAAAATTGTGAAAAGGGTGGTAAAAAGGGTTCAAAGTGTCAATATTGGCTTAAAAGTGGCAGAAAAAAGTAGGAACAATGAGTTAAAACTGCTAAATAATGGGCGTGACAAATGGTGAATGTGGTTAAATTGGCAAACATACGGAAAGCATGAAATATGGTGAAAAGAGGTTAAAAGTAAATGTCTTGAAAGTGAAAAAAATGTTCGGAAAAGAAGTTGAAATTTGATAGAGAACTCACTAAAATGGGAAGAATTTAAGGCAAGGCAAGGCAAATTTATTTGTACAGTGTATTTCATACACAAGGCAACACAATGTGCTTTACATGATCAAAAAGTGCATCAGAAAACATTCGGCAACAATGCATTAAAAGGAGCAAACATATGGCAAGGAAAAATCATGAAAATAAGTTAAAATATGGCAAGTTTGGTGTAGTTGCAGAAAAAAATGTAAAAATAATCAAAAATGAATTAATCAAAAAATCATTTCACCCCCCTCCAACCCCTCACCTTGGTGTAACACTGCCCTCTCTCTTTTACATCCTCCCTTTAATAAAGTATTTCTTACCCTTCCCTAGGGAGGGCTGGTGACGGTCACAATTATGCAATGAAATAAATAAATTTATTTAATTGCAATAATAAAATATGCATTGCTGTTAAAAGATTGCACTTCTTGTAGTGTTAACCTTCGACAGCATGTGCAGACAAGGTAAAAAAAAAAAAAAAAAAAAAAATCCTTTCAGTTTCTTTAAAGCATCTGGAAACCCCCTCCAGTGTCTGGGGTCCCGACCACAAGGTCGGTACATTGGTTTTCGTCAATCAAGATTTTTATTATTGTTGTAAAGTCAGACGAGGTTGTCCCTTTAACTATGTAGACATAAGCGGACGTGTATCTACTAACTGGCAGTGCAGCATAAAATCCACCAAACCACGCCTTGTTCTAAGAACACGACCACAATTATCAATATGATCCTATGGGCCCTATTGATTTCACCAAATAGTGCAATAGTCATATAGTCAAGTATATTAGTCTGCATTGCTCCCATAGTTAGACATACATAAACAATACATAAAAAATGTACTTGAGTTTGTTAGTCTAACTTTATGTTAAATCCAGACAATTCTTTCAGCATATTATACTGTATTATCACAGACCTGCAAAGTTGAGGCGTCGAATGTGCTTGAGCAGATGAGTGCCATTGATGGTGTCCATCTTGGCGCAGAGGCCCACGGTTCCTGGGCATAGCTCCTGATGCATGTTGTGCAGGGCATGAGCCATGGAGTAAACTGCATCGATCACAAACTGGACCTTTCCCTCCTGCTCGTAGTTGGAATCCTTACCAATTCTCTCCAGATCTGTGAGAAAAGAAGACAGAGACATGTGGGAATTGTCACAAATTACATTTACACTGCAGGAAAGTGACTGCGGTCAAAAACATTGATGCTGTCTATGGTTAATGAGTGAAGCCATTGACTTCACTCTTTTGTCCCATAGCTGAGTATCTTGAGGTCAAGGCAAAGAAACATTTCTCTCATTTTTCATTCATTTTATAAACAGGGAAACAGAATGTACAGGTTTCATAAAATCAACCAGTACAAGATTTTAAAACATTAAGGCAGAAAATCTGTAAGATTTGTCAGTTAGAACATTTAAAATTAGTTGAAAAAATCATCAGTAAAAGCCAAGGGTGGACTGGCCATCTGGCATACCGGGCATCGTCCCGGTGTGCGCTGGTCAGGTTTTTTTTTTTTTTTGGACGAGCAAGTAAAGGTAGACATGGTAACAGTTGGCCAAAAATGGTCCCAAAGTTGCAAAAAAGTGAAAAGTGATTAAAATGGGCCAAAAAATGGCCTCCAGATGGCATGTAATGGCAAAGGTTAGCTTTAATGGGCAAAATGTGGCAACGAATAGTGAAAAAAGGCAAAATGGGGCAAACAACACTGAAAAAGGGCAAAATGTGGAACAAAAAGAGGCAAAATGTAGAGGAAAAAGGAAACAAGTGGCATTTATTGGGCAAAAGGTAGCTTATTTGGATGAAAAATGGCCAAAAAAAAGGACAAAAATTGGATAGAAGTGTCAAAAAAAAACTTGCAAAAATGGACACAAAATATGAAAAAGGGATATTTATTGGCAAAACACCAGGACTGAATTTTTGTCCCTGTCCACCCCTGGTAAAAGCAGATAAATGTATGACCATTAGAGTAAAAAAGTTTTGAACATGGGTTGATTTGGTGCTGTTGACTTTCGTTTTGCGGCAGTGTTTATTTCTTTGGGTAACAACTAAAAGCTGTGCTTTACCATGTTTGGTTTAAAGTTTGGCCTCCACTTATCTGATCTGTGTCCATAGATCTGAGCGACCTGCTGGGTTGATATCTGATTAGGAGCTTACTGATGTTTTCTGGATCAAACTCTTTCAAGTTTTTATTTTATATTTAAAGTCTATTCTGAGGCTGACAGGGGAGCCAGTATAAAGACTATTATAAAGAAAATGGAGTAATGTGCTCTGACCTGTTTTGTTTGGGTTAAGACTCGAGCTGCAGCAGTTTGAACCAGCTGTAACTGCACTAATGCTTTTTTGGGGGCGGATTCCTGTCAGAAAACTATTACAATAATCCAGCCTGGTGGAGATAAAAGTACGGAGCAGCTTCTCTTGGTCTTTCTGAGTCATGAAACCAGTTCCTAAGGCTGCTAAATGTCAGTTCTGAGTCATTCAGTGGACTAAAATTTGGGATTTTCACAGAATCCATACTATAAAACTCTATAATGACTATATATTTGTGTACAGTTATTTATTTAAATCCATCTTGACTGAGGGTCAAATTGTAAATTCCAATTCTGTGTGTATTGCGCACACGTACCGGTAAATGGAAGAACAAAGGAAGAGAAAAATGGAGACATCCATTTGGAAGACAGGGATAATCCCCTTATCGGCTCGATGTAATAGTCCCATGATATGAGTGTATTAATCCTGGCCCAGGTGGTTCTGTGGGTGGTTGTTGCGGTTAATTACTGAGAGGAGGTAGGGTCGGAGCGGAAGATGCAATTTGCCAATCCAGAACGCTTCTTTTCCAACACACAAGCCCGCAAAGCGACATGTATGCGAATCTCTGGGTGAGAAGCTTATTTAAAAAGAAGCAACTGTGTTCAATTAAGATTGTGAATGGAGTAATTACCTGGGATGAGCTAATGACGCAGCGCTATGCATTTATGCCACTGCCAAATGGAATTAAATTTGGCTTTTCAAATACGAGCCCAGAAGATCAGCTGCAGGGACTCTTTTTGTACAGGTAAAACAACTGATAAAAAAAAAATAATAAGAAAAATTCAATGGGTCCTACTGTGTGCTGTGAAAAGTAAATGTTTCCACTGTGGTCACGGAATAACATACTTATTCTGGCTTCTATTACCCAAAAGCACCTTTACTTCGTTCTGTAAATTCCTTTACCATGTTGTGCGAAATGAGATCAGGCTGGAGATACGGAGGGTTGATTATAAACTCAGTAACCCCTATTGGGGACAAATAAAGTTATTGATTGATTTGATACCAGAGGTGTAAACAATACTGATCTATCCTAGTAGTAAATAGTAGATCTATCCAAGTAGAGTTACTTGATAAAATTGTACTGAAGTACAAGGAAGTCAAACATAAAAGACTCAAGTACAAGTAAAAAGTAGCTCAACTAAATAGCACTCGAAGTAAAAGTTTCCAGTTACTTTCACCCCCCACGTTTATTTTTGGTAATAAATCTTGCTACGATTCCCTTGCATACAGTAAACATCTCATCTATAAACTTGCACAAAATAACCTCCATTCAATGCTGTTTTGGCGCAGTGCATTACGTTTAATCTGATTGGTCAGCTATGATGTGATGCATTTTTTTTATGTTCCACAATGTTCATTGATCATTTTAAAACCAAAAAAAATATAATTTACTCAGTAATGGTTGGGTGTAGAAATGTAACAAATCACTTTACGTCTTTTAAAATGTACTTAAGTACAAGTAAAATTAATAATTTAGAAATATATTTCAAGTACCCATAAAAGAAATTCAGTTACAGTAACCTGAGTAATTGTAATCCATTTGAGGTGTATTGACTGCTTCACATGTGTAGGAAATTAAATCATCTAAGTTGAACTTTGACTGAGATACTGTACTAGCCTCAGCATTGGGGTCAGAAGGTCTGTCTCCCTCTGTGAAGTGCAAATGTGGACCAAGGGGGGACCCTTTCCCCTTCCTGGCCAAACAAAGGAACAGTAGACTCAAAGAACAGGTTCGTTCCTGTTATCATCTCTTTGCTACATTACGATCAAAAATAAACAATCAGTCAATGTTTACTTGCTAAGTTTTCAAACTCTGGGCTCCGACCCCCTGCGGAGCCCAGGGGATTTTATCACCCCCAAAGGTCACTCAGGATGTTGGAAGAATACCAGCTGTTTGTTTCCCCCTCAAAATGAGATCAAAGATTATGTACTAGTTTGAAAAGTCACAAAAGAAATCTTGCAGAAATCTAGATTGCAAATATTGTTTGTCCAATGCCACTCTTCAGATAATTCAAGAACCAACAGAATGTTCTCATTCATATAACCCATTGTCAACTACCCTTATCCTCCTACAAGTGTTATTCGTTCTATGCTATATACCTTTTCATCTAAAAGCTCAGTATAAGTCTATGCATATAAGCATATGGGGTTTACTATCCTAGCATTTGTCTCTGTGTTCCTGCTGTTTGCGTGTGACATTGCCTTGTGACAAAGGGGGGCATCCTATCCCCATTTCCTGCTCTTCCTCAAATTGTAAATTCAGGCCATAAACTATCTAACTCCAGCCTTTGTTCATTGCCATGTGAGGGTCTTACCACCTTAATGGACAAATGTTGCTTCCTTTCTTTGTGTCCCAGAGAAGGGTCGTTAAGTAATCATGTGATATCTGAGAACTTTGTGAAAGATATAAGCTTTTCTCTCCTGTTCTTGCTTCAGAATAAATCTGACCCCGGCTGCTCTCACAGGGTTTTTGTCTCTCCCCTGTTCTTTTGATTCTGCTTGTGTTAATAAACTTTGCATTATTATGCGAGCCAGTTTCATCTACGATCCTTATTCATCCTCCACATCATCACCCGGAAAAACACAACACATTACTTTCACCTCTGGTAACAAGAACTTAGGTTATGTGTGGGGAAAGTCTCAAGGAAATGACAGGGTAGGCAAATAATGTCAACAAAACTGTATCTCTAGATGGATTTTCCTCTGATCAAGTCTTGGCAAATGAGCTAAACAACTTTTTAGGAATAAAACTACTTTGTTAAAAAGCTTTTTGTCTGATTTTAGTGAATACGTGTTTGCTCTGTTGTCAACTCCTTTAAACAATGTAAAACTGAAACAAGTGTTGGCCCGGATAAGATTAGCAGTCATATGCTTATCAACTGCTTACAGCAGCTGGGTTCTATCTTTACTGATATTCTTTACTTATAAAACTTGTATCTCTCTCTATTGAGAGTCCCAGCAATGTAGAAACAAGCCATTATTGTCCCTGTTGCTAAAACATCAAATCCAAACACTTTGAATGAATTCAGGTGCATTGCTCTGACCTCTTTTGTAATGAAATCTTTTGAAAAGTTGATTTAAAAAACAACAGTATCAAACAGGACTGAACATCTGCTTGAACCTTTGCAATGTGTTTACAGATCTAAGAGCGGTGTCCAAGATGCCACAATAACTCTGCTTGATTACATTTATCGTCATCTTGAAGGCTCTAGCACCCCATGCTAGATTACTATTTGTTGATTTCTCTTCAGCCTTCAACACTATCCAGCCTTATCTGCTTGTCAGGGAACTTATTGACCAGTTCGGCCTTGGTGGTAATAGTATTGCTGGTTGGGTTTCAGATTTCCTTATGCCTAGAACTCAGAGAGTGAGAGTATATTGAGCTTGGCTTCTCTGTAACATCCACCAGGTCTGCATAAAGATGTGTTCTATCTCCCCTCTTCTATATCATGTATACGAAGGTCTGCAGTCGCACATATGGAAATTGCAATATTCTACAGCAGTGGTCACCAACACGGTACTCGCGGGCACCAGGTAACCCTTATGGACCATGTGAGGGGCCCTCAGAAACTCTAGGCACCAATGAGCTCCATTTAAAATGTGATTTACTTTCCAGGATTCAAACTCACAAAGAGAAATAGATTTTAGAAATGTAGTTAGTATTTAAGTACAGTTAAATGTTCCTGAGAAAGTTTTAATATTAGATGAATCATCTTTAAATGTTTATTTTCACTGAAACATTGTGAGAAATGTTTTTAAATGTTGCAGGTCTGGCATATGGTCAGTGGTATGTTATGTCATATGATATATATAACATATGTTTTAGAAACTCAAGGTGCATCTTCTATACAATTTAATGAAAATGAAACATTTGCACAAATTAGGAGAAATAGTTTTTTTTCAGAAATTTTACTTTGATCTCCTGACATGTTTTGACTGTCAACTGCCAGTCCTCTTCAGAGGTGTCTGTTCATCACTATGATGTTAAAAACAGTAGTCTGAATAAATGAAACCTCAACATATCATTCAAAAAGAAGACAAAAAGAAAACATCAAAGCCATCAGCGGACGCCTCTCAGGAAGACTGGCAGTTCAGATTTGAAACATGTCAAGATATCAAAGTAAATTTCCTGAAAAAAGGTTGTCTGAATAAATGAAAACTTAACATTATTCAAAAAGAAGACAATACATTTGCTGGACTTTTATTTTTACATTTTTAAGTTACTGCTAGCCTTCCTTAATATCTTATCCTCTAATTGAAGTGAAACCATGAAAATGTAGTATTTAAGAACTGCATTTCAAACTGGTTGCCCTTCTGACTATACAGTACCTATGAAGTAGCTCACAATTTCAGAAAGGTTGGTGACCCCTGTTCTACAGTTTGCAGATGATACTGTTATTTTTTAGCTTGTTTAACTGTGAGGAGATCTCTCATGGTTTTGTCATTGATTATTTTGCAAGCTGGTGTCAGAATTTTTTCTTATCTCTCAATGGGACCAAGATAAAAGACATGCTGATTGTATTTCAGAAACTCTCCAGCTCCTTCTTCTGCCAGCACTATAGTCAATGAAGAGATTATTGAAATGGTGTACTTGAGCACTGTAATCAATAACAAACATCCTTGTTAAATATGTTTTATTGTTCTTTCATTGAGCCAGTGCTCACCTTTTGTTTTATCTATTACAGTAGTTTCAATCACCAAATATTAAAAACAAAAATGTCCTTTTGAGTAGGAGTTAGAGTCTGGAGCAAAATAATTGGTGTGACTCAGGAACCTCTTCAGGATCTGTACAATAAAAGCGTGTGTAACATGGCTAAGTCTGTCTTGTCAGATAGCTCACATTCATTAGATCATCAATTTGAGTCTCTCCCATCATAATCTCATTTCAGTCTTCCACCGACCAAACCAACAGATACAAACACTTCTTCAACTAAACCATGACAAGATGGAGGTTATTGTTTTTGGTAACAAGGAAAAGAGGACCGCTGTCAGTATCTTGAGTCTTGATCTTTAAAAGCTAAAGACCAAGTCAAAGACCTTGGTGTTCTGATTGACTCAGATCTGACATTCAGCAGTCAGATCAAATCCATCACAAAAACAGCTTCTACCACCTAAAGAACATCTCCAGAGTGAAAGGTTTAATGATTCAGAAAGATCAGAAGAAAATAGTCCATGCTTTTATCTCCAGCAGACTGGACTATTGTAATGGTCTTCTGACAGGAATCCCCCAAAAGAGCATCAAACATCTACAGCTGGTTCTGTGAATGGGTTTGGTCCAGAATACATCAGTGAGATGTTAGTCAGGTATGAACCCAGCAGGTCTCTCAGATCTATGGACACAGGTCAGATAGTGGAGCCCAGAGTTGACAGTAAACATGGTGATGCTGCTTTTAGTTGTTATGCTGCAAAGAAGTGGAACAAACTGCCAGCAGAACTGAAGTCAGCATCACATGTGAACATTTTTCAATCAACATTAAAGGTTCTCTTTTTCTCTACTGCATATGATAGAGAGGGAGATTTTTGGTCATGTTGTTGTTGATGTTTGTTGATGATTTCAAATGATTTTACTGATGATGTTAAATGTTTTTTTGCTGCCAATTTTAATGTTGTCATTGGTTTTTAAGCTGTTGAATGTTTTCTGTTACAATTTTTGATCATGTAAAGCACATTGAGTTGCCTTGTGTATGAAATGCATTATACAAATACATTTGCCTTGCCTTGCCTTCTTTATCCCTATTGACATCTCTCTTCTTAACTCCAGGAGAAGAAGGTGGTTCTTGGAGTTTTCTCACTCTGTGACAACCAGTGGGATGAATTTATCAATCAATTGTTTTTACAGGATTTATAATTATCTCTTATTTTATGTTACATTGTGTTTTGAATGCATTAAATTGCACTGTTAAATGTTTTAATGCACTCTTGTGCATTTTATTGTAACTTGTATGTTTTTATACTCCCCATATTTTTGCATACTCATTCACCCCTAAATAAAAGTTATTGATTGACTGATACCAGAGGTGTAAAGAGTACTGTTTTGTCCTACTCAAGTAGAAGTACAGTTACTTGATTGAAAATGTACTCAAGTACAAGTAAGGCATACATAAAAGACTCAAGTACAAGTAAAAAGTAGCTCAATTAAATAGTACTCAAGGTAAAAGTTACTAGTTACTTTCACCCCTATGTTTATTTTTGTTGTCTGGTCATTTCATTTTCTGTAGATTCACAATGTCCGTTGGTCATTTTAAAACTAAAATAATAATTTTCTTAGTAACGGTTGGGTGTAGAAATGTAAAAAATGACTCTTTTAATACGTATTTAAGTACAAGTAAAATGACTGATTTACTCAAAAAAGTACAAGTACCCATGAAAGCAAATGCAACTGAAATACAGTAGCCATGAGTACATGGTAGAACACGGGTGTGTTGAGATCAGGATATTAATTTAATTCACCTGCACAAACTTCTCTGTGGGATGTGATGTATTAAGGGAATAGTGTGCACAGTTTGCTCAGCCCGGTTTGATAAATCGGAACCTTTATTGGCGAAGCACATTTTGGAGTTTTGTGTGCATGTAAACTTTTAAAATTGATTCTACCCAGTGTTTTATAAACAAGGCCTCAGTAATGTAGGTTTTTTTTTTTTTTAACTAATTGTACGCTCGGTTTTGTTTAGAGGTTTTAATGACTTGGAGACAGTTGACTTTATTTACCTGCAGAAATATTTTCTGATAATAAATCTTAAAAGAAAATAATTACGTCTCATTTCATCCATGTTTGGCCAGCAACATGATGTCAGTTCTTACTTTTGGCCACTTCTTTGTGAGTTTGAAACTTTGGGTTTAATGTAATTTAAAATAACCTGCTACTGTATGCACTTATTTATTCACCACATCTACAAGAATATCAGACCCTTATGTGGCACATATATTATAAACTTGGGGGTTGGGGGCTTATAAAGAAAAATAATACGTGTCTTGTGGTCAAATTCACCCTCTGAATTGCTCCCTTTGAATTTCTGTGTTTTGTCGGGTTGATTATATAGAGCGCTCTAAAATGACTCATGTGGTGATAAAAGTGCTATAGGAAATCCATTTACCATCTTTCTGCACAGTAGAAGGATTAAAATGCATCCTAATTATCTGATGAGTTTTTCAGCTGCAAAAATTATCAAAGACTATGGTTCAGAGAACATAGACCATGGTTTGTGTTGTGAGAAGTTCTGCAAGCCAAAGTTTATGTAAGTGTGGCATTTTACCACATTTAAGGCACCAAATTCAGAAATGTGTGAAATGTGTGTGTGTCCTCCAATGAGATGCCACAGAAGAATCTTTTTTGACATTTGTGGGCAGACAACCTCTTTTTTTTAGCGTGCCACTGGCTATTTAGTCAGACAGCTGCACTGTGTGTTAAATTCATCTGACATTGCTGCAATAGCTCCTGCTACTTCTCTGTGTAATCTTGACCTTTACTCTTATTTTCGGTGTGTTAACGAATTCAATTTGATTGGATTTGATTTATTAAGGTCATTTTTTTGTTTGACAGGAATCAATTTTTTTCAAGGTAGTTCATTTGGGTCCTGTGTGCTTTTTAAAATGTACATTATTCTTGAGTGATTCAAAACAGAAATCCATCACCATGGAATAAATACCAGGTTTGAATTGAAGGGAACATTGTTTTTCTTAAAGAACTCATTGAATTATATATTTTTGATTTATTTAAGAGGAAGAGTGAACTTTCACAGCAAGCCTGGGTGACCATCCATCATCCATCGGACGATGGATGAAATGCAGAACCTTCTTACTGAGAGTGCCAAGCACTAAACTAACCCTTTACCCGTTTTTCCACATGACATTGATACACCTAAGTATACCAATATTACTTTTCAGTGATAACTCAAACATATATTGCAATGTACTTCATTCCCCAAAATGCCTTTATGTGCTTAAAATAAGTCTGAATAATTGTGTACAAATCGTGCAGCATACATACTGTACGTGTGAAAATTAAAAACTAAAGTGCAACTAAGGTTAATGTGCAAATATATAAATAAGAGCCTATTGTGATAATTCGAAGAAAAAAGTCTTATTTTGATAAGAATGATATACATATATGCAAATCAATCATTCATTGCAGTTTTGACTGGCCTATGATGTCATATCATTGCTTTTCTATGTTATTTTAAAGCTGCTGGAGATAAAAAATAAATAAAAATGTTTTTTGTCAGATAAAGACATAGTGTAGGCCCCATAGATCAATAAATCGAGGATCGTTTGTTGAAACAAAAAGGTGTAAAAGGTTCAAATTCCCGCTCGACAGTTTGTTTTGATCTTTACCACTATTACTGTCTTATAAACATTGTCGGGAAAGTACTTCATTCTTACTGTGATTTCATGCGTTTGTCCCCAAAAACTCAGCCAAGGTGACTTTTACCAACACATTTTTTGGTGTTTTCACGAACTAAAAGTTGCAACAGAAAAAAGTTGCAACAGAACAATGGCGAATGCTTATTTTGGGGATTAGAGATGCAAATCCGGCCAAAAATTGAATGTCTCGTGGAGTGAGGTGATATTCCAGAGAATACCAGGAAGCAACTAGAACAAAATATAGTGTCAATTGAACCAATGTCCTCCTTGTCTGGTGAAGAAGAAAATGTATGTAAGAATGAAGTAAAAACACTTCTATGATCCATGTTCACAATGTGGCTGCGTTAAAACCTAGAGCTGAGCCGTGGCTTAATGAGTCCAGGTGAGTGCAGGAGAGCTGAACGAAGGTGGAAAAGGGATAAGTTGTAGGTTTCCTTTCAAATGTTAAAAGACAGTTTGCATAACTATCAGAAAAGTGAGAAATCTGCCAAGGCTATGTATATTGCTGATATGGTTACTAGGGTTACATCCAACAGGAGCAACCCTCAGGTTCTCTTTAATATGGTGAATACTGCTCTTAATGTTCCTCAGTCCAATAGCCTAGAAGCGACACCTGCAGTGTGTGAAAACTTCTTGAACTTTTTTATAAATAAGGTTGTGACCACTAGGGCCCTTATCAGCCCTCCTTCTGTTGGCGTGTCTGACTATGTCACATGCACAGCCTTGTTCTGTCAGTTTGAGCCTGTGACACTCTCTCATTTAGAAAAGGTGGTCAGTCAAATGAAGCCCGCTGGCTCACCCTTTGATCCCATTTCCCCACGCCTGTTCAAAGACGTTTTTTCCACAATAGCACCCTGTGTTTTGGATTGTATTAATGGTTGCTTGGTGAATGGGGCAGTGCCTGCAAGTTTCAAACATGCTGTTGTTCAGCCGTTAACTAGAAAGCCAGGCTTTAATTCTAAAGGATGTAGGTTGAAGCAAAGCTGATACAAACCTACCCCATCACAACTAATCAAAACAAGGTTCTCTAGAATAATATCACACACACACACAAATATCTTGTATTACTATTTTTACAACATACATTCAATATATATTCTGCACAAGTTTTATATAAACAGTTTATACATACTGTATACACACATACACATCATGAATGTACATGACATGCACATAATATTAATATTATACTACTTCATAGCTATGACACAAATTCTATCAATGAAATTTAGTGCGGCAATATATAAATTAACAAAAACCTTTCATTATGTGTATTAAGAATTTAGATATTTGATACCATTATATACATTTTTCTTATACTTACTCATGATGTATATCTTAAAAATGCTTTTTAAACTGATTTATGTTGGCGCCGACGCTATGCTTTATTTCATCCTTTAGGCCGTTCCATAATTCAACACCTGCTATTGTCATACTCATCTTTTTCAGTGTTTTTCTAGCATATTGTGTCTTGAAATGATTCAAGTGATTTATTGATGCCTACAATATGTCTTTCTCTGATAAAAAGAGAGAAAAAAGTATTGTCTCCAGCAGCTTTAAGTTACTTGAGGCTGGATTTTGAATTGTAGCCCAAACTTGCAAAATCATGCTAACTTTCTTCACTCGGGTTTGAGTTGTTTTCAGTTTTGTTTAAAGAAAGGAAAATCCCTATTTCACAAACTGAAAAGCTGTCAAACATCTCCCGTCTCTGACCCACTGCATGCTGAAACCCTGTCCAGGATCAGCGGTTGAACGATAAATGATTGGAGAGAAAAGCAGGTGTTTTCTTTATCTGCACTGCTTTTGTTTCTTGCTGTTTCCACAAACACTGAGCCCTGCTATCCCTCTGCTTCCACAGTGATCAATATCAGTTTTACATCGCCGTAATTCACAGATAAAAGACAGTCTTAGTTTTTTTTTCCCTCACGCACTCACCTCCTTCGTAGCCTTTGATCACGTTGAGCTGCCTAACCTCTTAGGACACTGATATATCAGCAGTCAGTCCCACAGGCGTTTGGCACAGCTGCCTCAGGGACATCACATGGCATTTCAACCTCAAACACATTGTGGGTTACTAAAGATTATAGTTAGACTTAGATTTAGACAAATAGTGAAGAATGTTCACCATGAACAAAGGAAAAGCTGCCTTTGTTTATCACCTGTGCCTCTGCATAATTTATACTAATCACACACAGGCACTCCTAATGCAATTTAAAAAGAAACTTTGAGATAAAAGCACTATTTGCTTGGTGGTATTGTAAATAATAGGTTTTAGGTAGCTATATTTTAAAGGTCCAGTATTATGCTATTCTTCACCCATCTCCATTTGTTCTAAGATACCCAACAACATAGTATTTGAGATTTATTTTTCCAAATTCGCCTGTTTTCTGGAGTTTTAGCCCTTATTTTCAGAGCGCTCCTAAAAGGGTTAGGGTTAGGGCTTCATGCATATGCATGAGTGGGCATAAACACACACTAATTCAGGGTGTGTGTTTATCACAGCAACAGCTGCAGCAGCAATAAATCATCAACAGTCTTCTTTCTCCTCTTCACCTGTTCTGACCACAGAAATAGTCTATTTAAGAAGATAGTCCATTGTTTTGTCCGACCGCTGCATTGCATCGGGTCACAAACACGTCAGATCATCTCATAAAAGCGATACGAGGTGGTGTAACGGCTACTAAAAATGGAACCAACTGTAACCGCTTGCTCTGCGCCACAGGGAAGTAAACTCTCAACTATCAGCTGAGTCAGCTGTTTCACATACACTCACATGAGCTGCTACACCGTTTTCTTGTCCGTCTCACTTCTTCTGGTCAAAGAGCAAGTCAATTTAAGACGATAGTCCATTGTTTTGTTCGACCGCTGCATAGCACTGGGTCACAAACATGTCCGATCATCCCATAAAGGCGATACAAGGCGATATAACGGCTACTAAAAGTGATACTGATTGTGACAGCTTTTTGGTTTATCAATATACTGGATTATCTATATACTGAATGTAAATATATTAACTGTGATATTGACTCTAATGTCAACCTGCCGTCGCGATGTTTATTTTAGCTGTGAAGTAGTTTGAGAGGGAGGAGCTCACATTCTTATAGGGTAGGAGGAGCCAGGATTGTCAGGAGGAGGAGTTTCAGCATTGTGATGTCACAATGTGAGAAAAATCCAACTCGCCCGTTTGGGGCTGACTTTTTACAAAATGTGGAATAACAAGGGAGGGAGGAAACAGAACTTTTTCAACTTTGGCCCTCTGAATGAGGCTAAAGAATGTATATCACTGCAGCAAAACCATTATAAAGTGATTTTTTCACAATACTGCCCCTTTAAGCTTTTTCATTATTAATTTAGTTATCATTCAAAGTTTACTTATTTACTTATTACTACTTTTAAAGGACTAAATGCAAACAAACTAAAACTGTGACTCAATTATTTTCAGCTTTTCTTTAGCAATCAGAAGTTGAATCACTGCACTCACGACCAAATTTGCCAAGGTGCCAGAGCTTAAAACATATTTGTACAAAAAAAAAATCTGCACACTTGGATAAATGCATATGCTTTGCAAAATGATTTATCTAACTCACAATAATAGAATCCTTCTTTAATTTAACTAAAAAATAAGGGTTGCCCAACATTTACACATTTTTCCTTTCAGATTCCAACATGCAGACTCTCTCTACCCTTCGTTGTTCTTATTGTTCTTATTTTTAAGTAGATGCAGCAGAGGCAGGATTCTGCCCCCACATCAGCAAAGGAAGTTTGTGCAGACCGTAAACATAGTGCAGACTGTGTGGATTTATTTTTTTAAAGAATGCCATGGTGATTATGGTGACGACCATATATCAAATCATAAACTCTATCTTCTCGCCCATACTAAAAAACCCACGTCATTTATCTTGCAAGTTGTCTCGAATGAACAATAAAATGTGGCAATTTTTCCCGTTGTCATTGATTTAAATCAGTGGTGTCACCTCACTCAACGACTGAAGTTCACAGACTTCGGTAACGTTCTGATTTTATTACTGTCAAAACTTTCCAAAGCACAGCCTTTGTTGAGAGGTTGATGACATTATTTTAAAAAACATTGAAATTATTGAGTAAATCAATGGTGTAATAAATAAATAAATGAAATAGCCACTCTAATATAAAGCATAAAAAATAAAATAATAATAATAAAAAAAATCTGTATATACAGTATTATTTTTAGGGTGATTATTCTGTATTATAGATACAAAATACTGTGAGCAGTACTTACAACACTTTGAGATCAGCTTTTAAATATCATACCTATTATCATTCCTATTTAATACATTAATAAATGATCTAATACCCTAATAGATTAGTTTATCTTCAAATAGGTCAACTTAAGTCTATTTAGCCAAAATAGATGTGCGATAATCCCAGAGGCATTTCTTTTATTAACACTTGTTCCATGATTGCTGCTGTGTACACAGGCTACTGTGATGACTGTGTTAGCCTCTTTGTGATGACTCAGGAATCTGAATGACGAGTCTGTGATTTTCCAACTCCGTCTTTTCTTGATGATTTGATCTGTTGCCCTGTTTCCCTGGTTTTGCCTTATAACTTCATTTGTTTCCCATTATTACACAATAAAATGTAACAGTGTCTTTCTACTCTCATGTATTGGATGTTACTGATTCCTTTTTGATTGGTAAACTATCTTTAAATTCTGTGATTTAAATCAACTCAAAACAATGTTTAAGATTCAATAAATCCAGCTCGTGCAACTGTGAAGAATTAAGTCACGTACTATACATGGCTTGTAAAAAGCAGCATTTAAAATGAGCTTAGTGTTTTGATGAAGAATGGGACTGCAGTGCTTTAGGCAGGACGAGGTACTTATTAAAAAGATTTTAGCAACACAGCAGGGTGCCGAGTCAGGGATTCTCTCTTTGCAGAGCCAGGTAGGTACAGAATAATATTTCAGCCAAGCAAATGCTTATCCTGTGAGAGCCAGTTACTCTAATTCAACAAGTAGAACTCTAAAATGACCAGACTGGATTTAAAGCCTCATAGAGATAAATTAATATGAGAAACATGACAGATTGTGTTAAAATATTAAGACCCTCGGACTTTGTCCCTAGTTGCCTACGGCTGAAGCGAGCGGGTTGAATCAGTTGTGAAAGATTTGAGATCAAATCATTTCAACGGTCTTCAATCTTCAGAACTGTGGAGTTTAATTAGATTTTTTTTCTACCTTTGAATTGAGTACAAATGATGAATAGGCCACAAGTCTTATTATGTCTCCTCCTGAACTGAAAATATTAATAATCTGAACTACAGTGAGTGTATTGCTTGAGTCAGTCTTTCTACAGCCTAATCAACCACACATTTATTATTTAAAGATTTTTCTTTTAAAAAAAAAAACAAAAAACCAACAAGCATTATTTAATTTTATCTATATTTTTTGTCCCCATTAAAAAAAAAAACCTAAGAAAAATAACTGATGAAAATCTATTTTTGGCCTCACAGAGTTTTTCCTTCATCTTGGCCAAGGCGCAGTACATGTATTTCTTAGAAAGCCTAATGTTCAAAGACGTAAAGGTGCTCTGCAGCATGCCAACAGCTGTTCACTACAACTACCGACACACAGAGAGAATTTCATGAATATACTTTGGTCAGAAAATATATTTTGTAGAACAATTAACTTAGAATTTTTAAAGTTGATGAGTAGAAAACGTATGAATTTTCACATTGAGTATTTTTTTCACAAGCTATATAACTAAAGCTGTAAAAGAAAAAAACTTTTGACCAAATAAGCTCTTAACATGCTAGGCTATGTGGGTAAAACCCAGATGACTTAGGAAAAAAAGGTAATGGCTGCAATAGAGATGAACCAGGATGAAGAATAATGACTTAATAGCTCATTCTTGTCTAATAGGCAGGCAACTTGGTCAAACCTATCCAATATAAATGTGTCACCCATTACATAAATGAAGGACGTTTCAAAGTTGGTTCAGTGTTCAACCTATTAGAGAAAAGCTTTGAGTAGCTGTTTTTCAGCAGAGGAATGTCTTACTTGTGCACTTTTTAAGTCCGGACCCTTTCTTCACAGCGTGACGGCTGAGTTTGCAGTTGAAGTTATTTTCCCAGAATTCTGCAAACCAGATATTTCTTCTGTTGTTCTCCAGAGTGCGGCTGATGAAGTAACGATCAAAACCTAGAAAGATCGAGGGGGGCAGTGTCATTGACGTTGTCGGGACCAGTGTGAACACAAGTGTTAAAATCTGCAAACCACAGACAGAGTTAAGGTTAAAAACACTAAACCTACGAAACAATACAACAATACACTTCATCAACATTCTCTGTTTGGTAATCAGATTTATAGATTCGATTAAATGACTTAAACATACATGCATCTATGGAAGAAGTCATTTCTTGCACTAGAATGATTCAGTCACACTTTATTTGAAATTCTATACATAAGGCTGACATTACGCTGACATTACGCTGTCATTATCAGTCATTAAATGTCATTTGCTAAACTAGTACAGTGCCTGTCGGAAGTATGTAATCATACAGTGGGAACTTAAGTAGAGTTGTCAATTATGGCCAAATGTGTTTGAAAGTTGGATGTACAAAGCGGTGTACATACTCTGTACTCTGTAGTGTTATAAAAGGGTATATGTGCAGGTGCAAAGTAAAATAGCATGTGCAATTTCCCTGGTTTAACTCTATGGGACATGTGCATGATAAATGTGTTTGTTGTTTTTTTTTTTACTCATTTTTATATTTTTGTCATTTGGTGTATCTTTCTGTAATGTTTTCTGGAGTCATTTTGTGGGTTTTTGAGCTTATATATATATATATATATATATACATATACAGTAATCCCTCGTTTATCGCGGTTACGTTCTAAAAATAACCCGCAATAGGCAAAATCCGCGAAGTTGTCTGCTTTATTTTTTACAATTATTATACATGTTTTAAGGCTGTAAAACCCCTCACCACATACTTTATATACTTTTCTCAGACAGGTATAAACATTTCTCTCTTGTTTAAACACTCTCAAAGTTCAAACCTTTGTAGATTTTAAAACATAAACCTGTTTTCAAACATGCAGCACTTCAGAGTCACACTGCTAGCAATCAGACATTGATGCTGAACGCATTCAGTCTTTGTTGACGATGACGTCACGTCAACACGGACACCGGTCTGTTCACCCATTCAACCATGGAGTAGAAGCTGTGTGTGACCACCTGGAGCTGTATGATACGGCCTTTATAACCGGGACTAGGAAGGATTTGGCGTTGAGGAGAATCAGCGAGGAGGTGGTAGTAGCAGGTAAAAGTTCTCTCTGTAGCACTGAGCTAGGATAACATTAGCCGCTAATCACACCGGCTTTTTTCACTGGTGGTTTATGTTAATGAGAGGAGAAAAAGGAGCGCAGCTCCTCGCTTCAGCAGGCAGTGAAACTCACCGAGTTGGATGTGTCGCTGGTGGGTGAACGCAGCATTAACCAATCAGGACGCGGAACACTATGCGCGTTCATACGCTGTAAAAAAATACATCCAAAATTGCACTGTAAAACAAATCTGTGAAACACAGAGGCCGTGAAAGGTGAACCGCGATATAGCGAGGGTCTACTGTATATATAATGCCAGCGTAATGTCAGCCTTATGTATAAAACCTCCAGTAAAGTGTTACCAATAATTCTAGTGTAAGAAAAAATGGAACAACAGGAAAGTTTCTTGTTCTACACAGTACTCTTTACCTCTGATAGACTGCCGCTTCGGCAAGATGGTGACTGCTCCCTCTGCCATCTCCTCCTGCTGCACAACCGGAGAGATTTTGGATCCCCAGCTGTCTGAGCCCACCCAAATGAAATGACCTGTCTGGTTGGCTTTTTTCGCTGCTTGGAGTAGCCGCCTGTGAAAGGTGAGGAAACATATGTTGTAGTGGATAAGGTCAGCGTGGCAAAACTACTACCCTTTGATTTTGTTTTAATGCTCCTCAGAGTCTGGCAGCACTGGAGTATGGTATTTTTATCCATGTGATTCTGAGCTGGTGGCTCCAGCAGTGCTTTTAGTCTTTGTAGTCTTATGGGGCCTTACCTGATATCATCTTCATTAGCAAAAATGATTATCACTCTTGCATTAGGATTTTCTCTGAGTCGCCGGATGACCTTGTCGAACTCGCCAGGCTTGGGCTCTCGGGGAATCTTTACTGACTGAGAGATGCAGACGCCTCCTGAAACACAAATGTAGACATGGTTAATGATATTTCATATGGTCTACAGAGCATAAAGCTCAACAGCATAGCTAAGTAGCTTTACTGCAAATGTTTATTAAAAAGTATTTAAACTCTAGGTTTTGACTGACGTGCATCCAGGCTGGAAAATAAAAAAATGCCTTGATTATGGGCGGAGCTCCTGGAGCAGTTAAGACTCGCCCAATAAAATCTCCAAAGAACAAGCTATGCTATGCTAACTAGCTATATCTCTCTATTCACAATTATCTCAATCCAACCTTGCAGAGTCCACAGGTGCTAGTTTTTATAGAAGGGGTGGGGCCAAAAGAGCTGGTTCGTGATGCAAGAAACCACCAAAACATCACAAACCGCCATTCTCAGCGAATAGCTAAATTTATGTGTAATCGCCAGCTTTCAATCCATAGAGGGCAGTCACTCTTACGCTTTTACCACCAAATATGCCAAATTGACCCAGTTTTACTGAAATGTCAAGAGTTGGACAATAATCAATGAACAACACTCCTTCATACCTAATCTGTTTTCAGCAGTTATTGTAGTCAATAGATGAAAATTATCTTCCTACGTGCAATGAGTTTCATTTCAAGATAATTAATACAATTACAGACATAGGTTATATAAGTATACTGTATTTTGAATAGTGCTCTGTGGCATTTCAGTTTTAAAAATTGAACCCAGGGCTTATAATTATGCGTAATCATGCTTATTTTAACACAATGCTGCTTTGACTTGTGGCTGAAAATAATTTCCTTTAACATTATAGGACTGTATAAATCAGAGGTTTTTGTAATCGTCAGTTTCTGCAAATGCATCTTTGAGTTTCTTTTTTTTTTTTCAAAAATGTTTATATCAAAGTGCTTATTTGCCAATACTGACTGCTTTATTCCCACTGATCCACAGACAGACAGTCTGAAAGTCCTCTGTTCATATGTTTCAGTTTTTCTCCCTTCTTCACTGCATTCATTAGAATAAAAAAGCTTGACTTTGCTTGTGTATGAAAGAATGGCTTCAAAGCTATTCTGATACAATTATATGGAGTTTAGTCTAATTTATTTGGGCCATACTTAAGGGATGTATTTAATCAGTCATTTCTCAAAAACAACCCTTATTTATGGGAAGGCTTTCATCCTTGGCAGAAAAGAGACGTTTTGCTGTCTCCTGCCTTGCAGCAAAACACTTAACAACTGTCACAGGAAAGATAGCAAAACCTTCTGATCACATATGCGCATGCATACAAAAAAAGAAGACAAGGGGTTGAGTATTTTCAAAACTAATGAGACTTTGAGTATGTGTGTGCTACTTTCTTCATTTGGATCATTATTTTACGCAGCACATCCTAGGCTAACTTTTAGTTCTGCAGAAGTAGTAGACAAATGTGTGTGGAAAACACACTGTTATAATAGCTGCTGCAGAGCAATGAGCAAAGCAAGACAGTAGTGTGTAAAGGAAGATTTCCAACAGCTGTCAAAAATTCAGTTATCCTAAAATACACATATTGGAGATGGAGATGTTGATCATTTTTCAAACAATGATTTATTGGTTCCATTCGTGAAACACTGATGTTAAAAAATGCCATTTTTGCATTGACTCCAATTGTTTGCATGGAAGCAAATTTCAAAATTAAGGAAAAATTGTGGGATGAGATATGTTTATTAAATTTGACAGTTTTTAATCAAAAGAAAGGATTGTGATACAATGACCTAAAAGGATTGATAGTGAGAAGTTCAAAAATGGTGCTACACTAGTTGTAATTCTACTGTTCTTGTTCTGAGCTCAGAAAAACAAAAGGGGCAAACAGCAATTTGATAACATAAATCACAATCTATTTGTCCAATGTACAGAGCACAAACACCAACAAATCTAAAATTGAATTTCTTATATAAAAAAGGGCTGCTTGATGATGAAAGTGATGCATTGGAACACTGATAACTAATGTAAGTGCCTTTATGCTTCAGATCATTCTTTAGCCAATGGCAGGCAGCTGCAGGCTGTGCTGTGCGTGTCTGCATTCAAGTGAAGAATTTCATCACTTCAACCATATCTGTCTCTATTGACCCACTTATCCACTTGAGTCAAACCGACTCTATTATCTGGCATTTTGGAAAATCCACTTAAATGGATTGCTTCAGATAAGTGAGAATTGGACAACTATTATGTGTCCCCAAAGCCAAGCCACCATATCTGCCTCCAACTGACACTAATTGTAACTATGGAGCTTTGAAAAGAAAAAAAAAATACATTCAGTCATATGTATTGTATATCTCACCACAAATATTTACAATATCCCCAAAAGTTAATGTTTATTTTCCCTTCACAAAAGATTGGATTTATTACAACAACAAAAAGTAGGAACAGATTTAAATGGACAAATATAGCTTTGTCATCAAATCACATCAGTATATAGAGAACCAAGCCTGTCAAAAAAAAAAAAAAAAATCATTGTTTCATTCAGTGTTTTAAATGCACAATATCAAAAGCGATCACTTCAACTCTGGCAGTCAAGGAACTTTTCTCCTCAAGTGTGAAATTATGAGCAAGTACTGTTCCACCAACACAAAGAACAATTGTACAAATAAAATAATTTACTATGCTGGCAGATGACCTGAATGATTATTTATCTAAAATGTAACATGGATGAACAAACTTTAAAAAGTTTTACTTGCAATAGTTCTAATATAAATAAAGATATCACAGTTGCAAGAGAAGTAGTATTTAGTTTGAGTAAGAGCAAAAACATCTTAACTCGGCCAGGGTAATACGGTGCTCCAGGTGGGAGTAGACTTTGGCGGGTCAGCACATAGATTTTTCATATTGAGCTTTTCTGTTCTTTTTGTTATTTAATTAAAAGTAAACGTGTTAAGTAAATGTGAAGGATGGGTTATAATTTATTATTCGTATCTAATTTTTATTATATTTTAGTTTTTATTTCACTTTGAGAATTCAATTTTTGCCATCCTCGAACCGCCTGGTTTGCCTATGCCCAGAGCCGGCCCTGAACACAGCTTGATACTTGTAAAAGTACAAGATGTAGTTTCAATAGTTAAGTTTTTGATCAAATAAAGACATGGTTTTGGACTTATAAAACAATAGATCAAACATCACAAAAAAGATGTAAAAAGTTGCAATTGCAGCTTAAAAGTTTGTTTTAATCGCGACTGCAAACTTATTGACACTGTGGGAAAAGTTTCCCGCATTGGACTGTATAGATGTGGAGTCCCGCAGACAAAGTTTTTACAGTTTTTTAGGAATATCTTTATTCTAAATAAATAAAGGCATCATAGTTGCAAATGAAGAATCTTAACACAGCTCAAAACTTGTAAATGTACAAGATGTAGGCCTCATAAAACTACAAATCAAACAGGATTTTCTCAGAGAAAAAAACAAATTAAAAGGTTGCAATTTCTGCTTGAAAGTTTGTTTTAATCCCCACTGTGAACACTCATTGATATCGTTGGAAAAGTTCCACGCATTGGGTTGTATGGATGTGGAGACCCCTAGACGGATGCATAGAAGTGTCTTTACTTCATTCTTACTGTCATTTCTTGTGTTTGCTCCCAAAAAACTCTGCCAAATGACTTTCAAACGCACTTCGGGTGTTTTCGTGAACTGAAAGTCGCTGCAAAACAATGGCAGATGTTTATTTTGGGGCTTACAGAAGATCAGAGTGAAATGATAACGCGGGGAATAACGGGAAGAAACTGGAACGAAAAGGGTGTCAAGTGAGTGACTTTCCTTTTTGTCTGCCAAAGAAAATGTTCATTCAAACTAAAGTCAAAAAAAGGAATCATCAGCTGTGACTGAAATAAAAAAAATGTAAAAAGTGAATAAAAAATTAGGTAAAATTGAACTTAAAATGCCTGGTACATTTTACCCAATTTTATTTAAGTAGTTAAGAACTCAAAATATTAGGTGAAACAAACTCAAACAGCTGAAAATGAAAAGGGTGAAAATAGGTTCCCTTTCTTTAATTGAGTAGATAAATAGGTTGTACCTGTTGAATGAGAAATACTGTTAGTATTTCTATAAGTAAAAAGTCTTAACTAGAAATTAATTTTAAAGTTTAGTCAATTAATACCAAAAAGAGTTGCAATTAATAAGAAAAGACACACAATTGCCATTTTCTGTCAATATAAATGCTGCTTTAAATAAATGAACAGCCTTGTATTAACTAATGACTGAAATTACAGCCACCGTGTGCTGCTTGTTACACATTTTGTTTCTTTTATTCTTATTTCAGATTTAGAAATGTTTAAACTCTTGTGAATCCCTGTCGAGGGAGCTGGAGTAATGGCTGCTGAAAAGTCACAATTTCTCACAAAAGGATTTATCTATTTATTTTTGTTTGTTTGTTTTTTGGTGTGGTTTTCAGGTCATGATGATGTTTTAGTATCTGGACTCACATTTTGTAGAGAACAATTGAATGTATATTTTGGCTGGGAGAAGGATAGAACTTGATAAGACACTTCAGAGGTGGGAAAAAGTCACCGCTTCTCAAGTAAGTCTCAAGTCATAGATAGATATATAGATATAGATATAGATATAGATATAGATATAGATATAGTTTATTTGTCATTCATACATACACACCATAGGCACATACAGAATAAAATTTGCTATTTGGCTTTAAAAATAAAAGCATCAAAACACACAATAAAACAGTATAAAAACACACATTTAAAACAGTGATTAAGTGCTGACAGGATTACTAATAATTATTGCACTGGGCTTGTAATAAGTTATAGATTATTGTTAGTTTTACTGCAGTTACTTATAGCCTGAGGGATGAAGCTGTTGCAGAACCTTGCAGTTCTGCACTTCAGGCTACGGCACTTCCTGCCGGAGGCCAGCAGAGAGAAATGTCCAAGTCAAGTCTTGAGTCAAGGCCATTCAAGTCCAAGTCAAGTCAAAAGTCCTCAACTTTAAATTACAAGTACATAATGTACCACAGCTAGTGCCATTTTACAGTTCATTCAACTGACATAAACAACTAATGAACAAAGTACACATTTGTCAAATAATAGTGATATCAAATTAATTATTAATCACGGTACAAGCTTTAAATTCAAAGGATGTCACTCTTGGAATAATTTTCTCTACTAGTGCACGCATGACTCAGCCCAGCTTGATGTTTTCAGCTGCTTCCTGATTGGCTGTCAGTGGACCTGTCAATCAAAGTTCTGTTTGCCGAGCCATCCCACAGGAGTTTAAGTAGTTATTGCTCATTGATATTTGCATTTTATGAAATCTTTTATCATGGAAAGGTAGGAAGTCAAGTCTTTCCGAGTCAATAGGCTCTAGTCAGAGTTAAGTCACGAGTCATTTGTTTTCAAGTCTAAGTCTAGTTGCAAGTCCTTTCGTGATTTTGTGAAGTCATCAAATTTGTGACTCGAGTCCAAGTCATGTAACTCAAGTCCAACATTAGCTCATCAGCCATACTCTGTTGCATCTCATTTATGAAAAATAGAAAATTAGAAACTATAAAAACAACAATGTCAACTCACCGCGGGTGTATCAGGGCAGAAATCTTTGAATGAGTTGTTACCATGTGTCTGAAACACACCCTTTTAAAACACAGTTAACACCCTGTTAACTGTTAAACAGTTATATAATATACATGAAATAAAATGTCAAACCCAAACACCAAACACGTTTCATCCACTGTGACACTGTGAAAAGAAATGTATATAAATGAAGCTCCGATTACAGAAACTTTGAGGTGAACCGTAGACGAACTCAAGACAAGACAAAACACATTAAAAGTGCTGTTTAACAGTTAGAGCTGGAGTTAATAATATCATCTCTGTCAAACTAATTCCTCTCATGTAGAAGACGGCGCCACATTTAATCACTACCAAGTATTTATGAGCCATTTGGCATTTAGGTGAATAAAATAACAGTCATGTAACTGTGTTCTCCCTCAGGACAACCTGGTTGATGTTCTGATATGTCATCACTAATATCCTAATAACACTTAGGGTGATACAGGCCCTCTTTCTCGAGTGCAAAAATAGAAAACCACATTGCTGCCAAATGATTTCACTTCTATTTGTTCACCTCATCTCACAATAGTGAAGGTAACTGTTTCAATCACAATATTTAACCCGTGCCTGACCTTTTTCCAGCGACTACAGACAACTAAGAACAGGTCAAAGGCAGAGCTGAGGCTGCACACTGCACCCTAACAACATCAGTGTTTCAGGCTATACCTTCCTAATTGAGTTTGTGACAAAGTCAGAGTTCAATGACACTGAGCCCTGAAGCTGAGTTAGTTCTGAAGCTTTATTCGGACACAGTGATACGTTGAAAATGACAAAAGGGTTTACTGATAAAACTGTAGTTCATCAGAAATATGAGCAAGACCCAAAACAATTGAAAACTAGATGATTTGTGTTGAAACCTTATTGGCAGTGGCTATCCGTACTATTAACGTATCAATATACCGACATTCTATCCGTACGCAGCGCTCCTCAGTGGCCAGTTTAGGTCATGTGACTAAGACTAAACCTTACCCTATATCTAAACGTAACCCTAAAAATTGTTGCAATATTGGGTTATAATCTAAACCTAAACTTAACACTAAACCTAAACTTAACACTAAACCTAACCCTAAACCTAAACCTAAGCCTAAACCTAAACCTAACACTAAACCTAACCCTCAACCTAAACTTAACACTAAACCTAACGCTAAACCTAAGCCTAAGCCTAAACCTAACCCTAACCCTAACCCTACACCTACACCTAAACCTAACCTAAACCTGACCCTAAACCTAACCCTTAACCTAAGCCTAAACCTAACCCTAAACCTAAACCTAACACTAAACCTAACCCTAAACTTAACACTAAACCTAACCCTAAACCTAAACCTAAGCTTAAACCTAAACCTAAACTTAACACTAAACCTAAACCTAACCCTAAACCTAAACCTAAACCTAAACCTAAACCTAAACCTAAACTGAACACTAAACCTAAACCTAACCCTAAGACACTACGCACTTATGCTTCGGTAACCATACCAACAGCACCGGGGGTTGTCCATACGGCAACCGTACAAATAGACACTTTCAACCTTATTTGACGGCTGGAAAAAAACAACTATGACATCATCCACCAATCAGGAGCCAGCATTTTCCTCTGCTGGCCAGGCCACCCAGTGTTAAAACATTTAATATAACCTTTATTGAGGCCTGAGGGTTTACTTTTAGTAATTAGTTTTAACACAAGCTAATTAACTTAGTTTAATTGTTTGGTTTTTGTGCTGTTTGATTCATTTAAATAACGATAACTTTGATGTTTTTATTGTTGTTGTTTTTGAAAGACTGAAACCTATTTTATTTTATCTCATTCATTATTATTCCCCTTCCTTCAACTACGTGAAGATCAATTATCTGAAATCATTTATAGTTGGTGTTTCCTGTTTGCATGAATGACCTTTTAAAGCTCCTTTCTCTACCACTGGATGCTTGCAAGAATTAAAATAATTAGTAAGTCATAATAATTATAATTATAATACTGCATTGGATTTTATATGGCTTTTCATAGACACTCAAAGTGCTTTACATTGTATTATTCTTTCACTACACACTCAGTGGTGGTAAGCCCTAAGGACACAATGACAGATGCCACTAGAGCAGAGGTTCCCAACCTGTCACAAATATCCGGCAACCCCAGAGACATTTTTTTTTTCTAGAATTAGTCTTTGATCATGTTTATTAAAGTGTTTAATAAATACAGAGTATACAGGATTAATACACAAAGTGACAAAATGCACCACCTCAAATTTTTATACTGCATTTTAATTGAACTAAATTCATATTTGAGAGAATTTAAAGATAGAAAACAGTTGTTTGATATTTATTGTGTGTGATATGTTAATTTGAAAAATAATAATATTTTTTTTTTTTAATTGTAAAAATATAATTTTAAGCATTTCTGAATTTTTTTTATTGTTTTTACCAATTGGTAGAGATTTCAGGTGACACCAAGGTTGAAAAACACTGGGTTAAGAATACAAATTAAATAATAATAATAATAATAATCATTTTAAAAAAACACATTTTAATGAGTATATTTTTATCAATTATTAGACATATTAGGCGACCCCATTTTATTTCCAGGCGACCCCACATGGGGTTACGACCCCAAGGTTGAAAAAAACTGCACAAGAGCAAAAGTGGCACCAGTGCTCTCCCACCCAAGTACTAACCAGTTCCAAAGTATTTAAACTGTACATTGCAGAACACTTAGTGAGTTTAATGCACAAGTCCATAGAGCTAATGTTTGCATTTGGCTAGGCTACAGATGAGAGCCGCGCTACTACTGTACTGTATGTGCTGCTGCAGTATAAGGGATGGACGGCATCCATTCATTAATACTTTAATTACTCGCATAGCATTTTGGCTACTTTGCTTCATCATGATCGAGGCCTCACAGACACTGTGCCAGTAACAAATGGGGAGGAAATCTAAATGATCCTGATGATAAGTCAAGCATCTCTTTGAATCCTCGGGGTTTTCTGATATTAACAGTTTTTTAGAATCCTTTGTGTGGGCCAATGGTGATTTTTTAACTGAAGTGAGACAAGATAATCGCACACAGCCAGACTTTGTTTATTTCCTTAGAAAGTGGCTCCAGGGTGTGACCTGGGTTTGCTCACAGGCTGAGACGCACTTTCTAATAAGTCTTTGGTTAAAAGGCATCTCTCAGTGACCACAGATCTCCTGCAGGTAAACCAGTTTCTCTTATATCTTATCTTTCTTTTATACCTTACTGGGAGAGAGTAATACGGACAAAGAAAGATGAAACAACAAGAAAATAGAAAACAATCCTTAAAACCCAGGTTTTAGTGCCTTGAGAGCAGAAAGGGAAATATTCTTAAATCACAATTATGGTAAGAGCTTGGCAGCACAGAACTAATACCGCATCAAAGGAGTGAGATGAAAAGAAATCAAAGCGGCAGTATTATATTATTCTATAAAATCTCATGCAGCCACACTATTTCCTCTTTGCAGCTGCCTTCCTGCACGGTGCATTTAATGTGCTTTTCTTTTAAAATTCCCAAAACTCTTGGTTTGGGTATAAAAAGCTGCTTATTAAATACTAAATTATGATGTCTCTCTGTCTGCTTTTACAAATGTTTGTAGAAGCAGTCTGCATGTGTGAGGACTTTGTACACTTATCAATATGGGAGTAGACAATTATGCAGATGGGTGAGTGAATACTTTGCATATCATTTTTATATTCATATCGACATGTTGGTTTTACAGTCATATCTGATGCTGCATTTTATCAATGCATTTATCATGTTTTTCATAGGCTAAGGCAGTGTTTCTCAAATGGGGTCACGTGTACCTCTAAAGAGAGAGGAAAATTAACAAATGAAAGCATTAAAAATATAGGATTTTATCATGTTTATTTTTGTCAAAAATTATAATCATACTAAATAATACCAGCAACTCAAAACGACAACAAAAGCACACAAAATAAAAGCAAAATATACTAAAAAAATAATATAAAAAAAACAAACAAACAACAACAAAATACACAAAATGACAACAATAAAACACACATTAAGAGAGCAAAATACTTACTATTACCAGTAACACACAAAACGACGACAAAGACCCACTTAATGAGAAAAAAGTACACGAGATGGTTACAAAATACACGCAAATAACAGAGAGAGAAACATACAAAACGATGTAAGAAACAACCAAATGACACCAAAAACACACACACTGAGAGAGCATAATTTAAATTATATCAACAATATATGAAAACGACAAAACACAAAACAAGACAAGCATATAGTGAATAGTAAAAAGAAGATTCAAACAACAACAAAATACGCAAAATGACACCAAAAACACACAAAATGAGAGAAAAAAAACACAAGATCTCTAAAAAATATATGTAAATAACAGAGAAACGTACAAAATGACATAAGAAACAACCAAACGACGCCAAAAACACACAGATGACGTAAATACTAAAAACTACGGAAATACGTAAATCTATTCAGGAGTCCCTAAATACTGTTTATTTCCACTTATTTCCAACATTCTTTAAAATACCTTATCACTCATTCATTCCATCATTGTTCTCTATAGTTGTTTTTTTTATTACAGAACTCTGAGCAAAATGTTGAAGTCGGACATAAGGGGGTACATGGATTCAGAAATAAGAGACAAAAGTTTGAGAACCAGTGGGCTAAGGGATCATTCAGTGGTTTGCTGGGACACATGATAAAAGCAGACAGAGCCAATCCTGCGTCTCTACACCCATCCTATTCCAGTCTAAGTAGGTCCTTAAACTGGGGGAACGTTCTGTTACAAGCAGAAATCCGAACCTTGAGGCGATAGCTGTTCCCCACTGAATTTATTTTGTGCACTTCGGCACATCTGCCGCTGCCCTTGGCGAAGAATTTCTCGTTTCCTCACAAACACAATTCCACTTATTTCCTGTGGTATAAACAATGTGGGTAGAGTCAGATAATGATGTTACCGTATTTACAAAAAATAGGCCTTAAGGCTTCCCCTGCAGGAGGATTCTGATGCTCACGTAAGGACAAAGCACATTTAAAATCAACCTTCCCAGCTTAGTTTTCAGTAATCATTTATATTTAGTATGCATAATGTTGTAGAAAATGAATAAATGCATGAATAAAGCACTGTAAGTTTTGTTTTTAGAGATATTTTTAATTAACTCTTAGGAATGCAGATTCATACATTGCATTCTCTGTGAAAGGAAAGTTATCAAAAAAATGCAAATAAGAAATGTGCGGGGAGGAGGAAGTCAGTGTCCTGGCTATAGACACGCCCACTCATGAATATGCATATATAATTTTTACATTAAAGTAGAAAATAAACACTATACAAGTATGTCTGTTTGAGCTAATTCACAAACAAACAACAAATTGTGATATTTTGGTGTATATAGTGAATATACAGTATATAGGCCAGTCTGTCTACTAAAATCTGGTTGAAAAACAAGCTTAAAGTGAATCCTCTGGCTTGTAAATATCGTTATGGCGCTGCAGGAGTGGCTGAATGATGAAAAATAGATTTAATTTCTCATTTTACTGCATTCTCTATAATACAGCAGAGAATCCTGATGCTCGTTCGTGCGCAAAAGTAAAAGTCGACATGTTGCTCGTGGTTAGGCTGTGGATCAAACTTTGTGAGGCAGGACAACAATATTAAACCAGCAGGTCAGCTCAGTGGAAAACAGGCCACTGGCCAACTGTACCATTACAAAACAGCCTAATCTACGCAGTCAATGAAAAGCAAACAAATACACAACATTTGTTATATTCACTCTGGCCATCCTATTGTTTAGGGGTGGGAAGCATTTGGGCACCTCACCATTGGAATATGATTATAGAGACTGTGATTTGATTATTAATCGATGCACCGAGATGCATGTCATTGTTTCTCAGTGTGGCCAATGATCAATTGCTGTTTTTAAAAAAATACATTAAAAAATTGCATTTACATTTTGACCCAGGAGACAAATTTGTCTTTTTTACCTTTTGTTAAAGGGCACCTGCAGTGGAAATGTCTTTAATGTATTACCAATAAACAAAATATGTGCACTTTTATTAAACAAAAAACAAAACAAAATCCCACAATAAAATGACTTTTTAGAATGATTTTTTTTTTTTTAACCTTGCTACAGCTCACAGGAATCAACGAACCTACGTCGTATCCTGACCAAAATGGCGGCTCTCCATAGTTTATGCACCAGTGTATAAAATCTTTGTAAAAAGTTATTTTAATGTGTTTTGGTTATACATTAAACGTGTTTTGTTATATACATTTCCACTACAGGTACTCTGACCAGAGGAGATCTGCAAACTATTAAGTTAGAACTGCATGATAACATGGCAGCATCCTTGCTAGCAACATATACAATGCAATAAACAAACACTAAACAAAAGGGCTGTTTTAAAATACATTACATACAGTTTATTATATATATACTAAACTAAAGCTCAACCATAGTGCTTTGAAAACATCTGCAAATAGACATTCTACAGTGGTTCATGTAATTTACAGTAGAATGTACAGTGCATCAGGAAAACACCTACAGCACGCGCTTCACTTTTTCCACATTTTGTTATGTTACAGCCTTATTCCAAAGTGCATTATATCAATCGCTTTCCTCAAAATTCTACACAAAATATAAAATTGTCATATATGTGAAAAAAATCTAAAAAAAAACCCAACACTTTTTCACATTGTCATTATGGGGTTATGTGTGCAGAATTTTGAGGAAAGATATTAATTCAATGCAATTTGGAATAAGGCTGTAAGATAACAACATGTGGAAAAAAATGTACTCTTACAAAGAGCTTCAGGCATAGCACACGTTTTGCTTGATGTTACAAAATTGGATATTGATTGCTTATTAAATGTTACAATCTCGGCTTTGAAACATTTGATCACTTTTTTGTATTTTATTAAAGTGCATTATATGCATCATTACTGTGTATATAAAAATAAAAAGACGTTTTCCAATAAAAATATTTTCATTATTATTCAGTCTAAACCTGTTCAGTATCCTATAGGGAGCTCATTCAAAGTCAGCATAGTGAACCAAAATAAATAAATGCTCCAGCTTTAAAGCAACATTTTTTTTTCACCAGCTATTTTACATTTACAGTTTTAGTACAGTCACAAGTAGAAACCAGTCGACTGCGATAAAAAGTGTCATTTGTTTCTGATGCTGCACAGACTTGTTCTGTATTCCCTAAGCAGGATGACGTCTCACCAAAGGGAAATTTCTCAACTACCACAAGAATAGGCTGCACCCGTGGGTGGGTACGCTCGTTTCCTCTTATCTACATCCAGTGTGACTGATGCTGCTGTCACTGCTGAATGAAGGGATATACTTTTTTAAATTCATGAAAATTCTATTGAGTTTCATCAAGGAAGTGAAGGAAAGGCGCTGAATAAAACGGAGCTTTGTCCTATGGGGCGCCAATCGTAAAGTTGTGCATGCTAAAATAAATAGCAATTTTTTGCAACATTTACTAACAAACCACGTTTCAAAAACCTATGTGAATTTTTTATGTTCCTCTTGACAAGATTTACAGCAACGTTTGTGAAATTTGCTTTTCTTGTTAAAAAAAATAATGTCATTGTTTAATATAGATGTTAAATCTAAATGTTAAATGTTAAAACTAAATGTCAGGGGTGAAAGTAAATATTTAGTTAATATGCAAATTCACCAGAAGTACCACTATGAAAAATACGTGAAATTTAGATTTAACATTTCATTTTAACATTTAGATTTAGATTTAACATTTAGATTTTCTTTTAACATTTAGATTTTCTTTTAACATTTAGATTTAACATTAATATTTTAATTTAACATTTCATTTTAACATTTAGATTTAGATTTAACATTTAGATTTTCATTTAACATTTAGATTAAACATTTAGTTTAAGATTCAACATTTAAGATTTACATTTACCATTTAGATCTAACATTTAGATTTAGATTTAACATTAAGATTTAACACTGACATTACATTTTTTTATAGAAAAAAAAAAAATCACAAATCTGATCAAAAGTAACACAAAAACAAAATCACAATTTTAACGTGGTTTGTTGCTAAATGTTGCAAAAAGTTGCAGTTTTATTTTAGCATGCACAACTTTCCAATCGACACCCCATATTGTGCAGCTGGTTAAGTTAGCCTTTAGACATTGAAGCATCCACAATTGTTTGTGCATCCTGTCAGCTCGCCAACATAATTGATACTGTTCATTACATTATAGAGAGGGGAGGGGGGAGTTATTGGTTAGGTGAGTATAGCAGTAGCTGGACCATTGCTGAGAGCAACTTCCACTGAGATGATTGATAGAAAGCGAGCTCCTTAAACGCTGGCGCGTTTGTTGCCGAAATGCAAGTGAGTGTTATTCTCTCTGCTGGCCGAGGGCGCTGCCATTAATAAAGCGTGCAAATGATGATAGCTGTGGTATTGATTCCAGTTTGCACCCAACCAGCCTGTCTTTCTTCAATACTTTGCCTCAGTAAACACAGGCATTACAATCGTTGACCCACGTAGTCTCTGTCATTGATCGAGACACAGCACTCTCTTTCTTTGCCTGGTCGCAGAAATATAACAATGCCTGCTGATGTCCAAGAAAAGGAGAACGTATAAGATTTAAAGGATTTATTGAAAAAAATAAATAAATAAATGGGGGGGGTGGGTATTTTGAAGGAGGGTGTTTCCGACAGGTGTAGGCTCTGCAACCAGTTTAATGAAACAGTCCCGCATCTAATGAGTGAATGTCCTGCTTTGGCAGAGACTGCTTATTAAAAACGGCATGATGGAGTTGCCTGAACATTCTACTATTGACTCCGGTATGCATGTGGATTTGACGATAAGGTCCATGCATGGTACGATCCACAATATGTTCAGAACTGTTTTTAAACTGCTCTGGTACAGGCCCATATACAGCCTGTGGGTAATCAAAGCAATCAAACCTGATCTTGTCTTCTTTGATAAGTCTAATGAAGTCATTTACATTATTGAATTTTTTGTCCCTTTTGGCAGCAATGTGATTGGCAAGACTCAGGAAAAACATACCAAGTATGCAGACCCCGCCTACTAAATGTCTCGCTTGCATCCAAAGTACAAAGTAGTCGAACACTCCATTATTCTCGCCGTGAGAATAAGCCTGTACATATTTGAAAAGGAGTAGGAGTAAGTATAAGCATATATGATTCTGCCCCTTGTACAGTATATCTAGTACTATACTTTATTTCTATAAATTGTTCTTCTTATAATATACACCTATTTACACTATAAAAGGAGACATAATTCATTTATATATATATATATCAATATACTAGTGATTATATTAAGTAGTTAATTCATGTATACATTCATCTGTCCAAAAATACACATACATAAGTATATATACACTTATCTATATATTTTTTGCCCTTTAACACTATGCTTCGAGAAGATAAATTTGATGCATTTCTGTTGAAACTGTTTCTAATTCCACACACAAACTGTTCCACAACCTGGTATTACTTACTGATACACAAAAGCTTTTTTTTTTTTATGTTCTACTCATGTGCTGACTGACATAGATACTATGATAAATCAGTGGGTATATACAGTATATGCTGTTTAAAAGCAGTTTCACTCAAGAGCAGCACTTGTTTTTAATGCCAACAGGAAACACATTTTCATTTTGATGGCTGACAACAGAATAGATTAGTGTTGACACTCTGCAGCTTCCTTAATGTGTAAAGTGTATCAAATGACTGCTTTCTCACTCACTAACCAAGGCCCACCTCATCTAATCGACACTCTTCTCACATCACATCCTCCTCTTTTCTTTGTTTCAAGCAGCTTGTAAACACTATGTTCCTTTTAGTGGAAAGTCAAACTAACACCATGTAATGGTGCAGAGCAAAATCACTCTATATTTTTTCTTCTAGATAATACATTCTCTGGCCAAGCTCGCATACTGACCAATGTCTTGATACCTTTAAAAATACTTAAAAAGCTCAAAGCTAGCATACTTCTCTATTGAGTTTTTAGTAGATATCTGCAAAACACAGGCAACCTTTTTAGGGTGTCACACCAGTTTAGTCCGGGACTCAGTCCTTTTAACTTGGTTTGGCTCAGTTTGCGTTCACAGCGCAACTTCTGATCTGCTCCAAACAGCCTCTGGTGCAGTTACATGAGCTAACCGCTTGAGGAGGGCATTACTGGAGTAGAGAATTCTCTTGGCAGAAAGACAGAAACACTAAGAAGATGCTCTCATCTAGGGGTCAAAACGATTACTTAATGGTGTGTTCACACCAAACGCGACTATAGCCGCTTAAATCAACCGTGATGAGTTGCTTGAACATAGTTGTGGTTTATGGTCGCTCCAGTGAGGTGACAACCGGAGAAATAGTATGTGTCTGTAGAGCTGGAGGCAGCACCGAGTGGGCTGTACACTTCTTCACTGGCCGTACGTACAGCGCTTATCATACACAGCGCTGCTTGTACTTATGGTTTAAATGCTCAACGTACAGAATTACTAAAGTATGAGTTCACTCAAAATATACTTAGAATTTAAAAGGCTTATTCAAGGAGTATGCCAGTGTCATCTTGGCCGCAGAAAGTTGAAGAAGTGTACAGCCTTCTCGCTGCAGCCTCCGGCTCTGCAGAAAGAGAGAAACTCATTGCCGATTGGCTGCCACGACACAGCGTCACTCAAAGTTTCTTGGAAAGTTCACATTTTTCAACTTTGAGTGACTTCCAGGATGCTCGATTGAGTTGCTAGAATCATGCGAGTTGCATAATTTACATTGATCTTAAATGTAACATAGTCGCCAGATTTGCTGAAGTCGTGTTTGGTGTGAACGCACCTTAAGAATGCACAGACATCTTTTTTTTACAACATTCAACAATAGAGCAGCAACAAGTTGCTGTGGTTTTGGTGGTCTTAATGCCCTGTTTTGCACCACCACCGGTTCTCCTGATCATCCATAATGCCGTGGGTTCGATATCATCTCCAACACTTCCTGTTGTTAATTCACGCCAAATGCGGTTGTGTACAAATTGGAAATGCTCCAAGATCGGCAGAAACAATTCCTCTAGAATTCCCGTTTGATCGGCTCTAGACTTTGTTTGTGTTCAAACCGCTCAAATGAGACAAGCAAACGACACTAGAGCTTTCTAAATGCTTTAGGATTCGTCAGAATGAACGTTACCTTAATTACCTTTTAAAATGTGGTACCAATCAGAACAGATTCTAAAACAAATGTGAAGACTTAACCAACGGCAATAAAAGGTTCCAGCTGATTGGGTGTAGCATAAGCAGGCAAGTCTAAACTACAACAACTCTAAATGTGTGGTGACTTGTCAGAATCAGAATTCCTTGTATTGTCATTGAGCATACACTTTCATACACACTACAAAAGTGTGGCCTGAGTTATTGGCTTTCATGATGAAGAACAAGGGCATAAACACGCATAAATAAGCGGACAAATGAAAAGGAGCAAGCAAGCTGGAAAATGGATGGATGGATGTTCTATGTTTTTTATTTTTTTTATTTCTACATGTGTCCTTATTACTGTATAGTACAGCCACAGACCACAAAGTAAATAAAGAAAGACCTCAATGTTATCAATATTTTCCCTCTTTGCGTCACTATTTTTGTTGTGTTCAAAGGCCTTTGTTGTGCAGGGCTATAGTTTGAATTGTTTAGGGTGTCACGGCACAATGAGACAAAAGAACAAACTGCACACACTAATGCAATATTCCTCATTACTCAGGAATAATAAACCCAACTTTGACTAATTCAATTTACCATTTTGTAAAAAAAAAAGTTTTTGTTGGAAGCCAGAAGTGCAGATGTTTTTGTTTTAATTCTTTTTATTTAACATTTATGATGTTCCAAGGGCATTTGGAAAACAATAATTGAGGATTATTGTTATATAAGCTTATGTTTATGGTCGTGAATAATGACAATCATTTCCCTGATATTCATCTCCACCCTATTCTGCAATTTAATCCAAAGCACACTTTTTCCCCCTGATTTCATCCAAGTTAATAAGAAAATTGAAGTTCTCTTTGTGTCTCCCTGTACAGCCTGTTACCTTCTGAACATCCCCTCACAGTTCATCACTCATGCTTTTTATCCTTAATTCAAATTCACTCTCCACCATCAAGGTTTTTTGAGCATTCAGTGTATAGAGATTGCTTGTCCCTGGCAGTCGGCAGTAGGTTTGTGTCAGTATTTTTTTTCTATCATTGAAAGGAAAGTACTGAAGCTTGATGCATTCACACTCCTGAAAGCTATAGTTAGTGCCTGACTAACATAAGGATGCTTTTACTGTTGCCTTTTACTGATCATTTCAAGGAAACTCATGCAAAATGAGACACATTTTTATTTAAGAGTGGAAAGTTTCGGAAATTTAAAAAAAGATAGTTGTATCCCCAATATTAGTGGTTCTCAAACTTTTTTGGCTTAACTACCCCCCCTCTGTCCGACATACAACATTTCGCTCAGAATTCTTTAAAAAAAACCATCATAGAGCATCATGACGGAATGGATGAGTGATAACACACTATATTTTTAAATAATTGGAAAGAAACCTTATTTTGTGCCTCCTGAATTAATTTATTTCTATAGTTTCTTATCATTTCTCGTCAATTTCCACCAGTGGCGGATGCTTTAAGACTACAAGGGAACCTCAGCTTCCCCTAAAATCAGTGGTCAAATATGTAGTGTTGTGTGTACATTTCATTGACTAAATATATGACAGAACACATGTATGTTTAGTTCAGAATCAGCTTCTTATAACAGGAAACTGACAGTGACAGCGTGACGTTCTTCATTCATTACCGCAGCGTCACAGTGTTAATAAACAGTGGTGAAGTTCAGCTTCAATTGACTTCAATGAGAGAGGATTTAGGGGTTGATCCACTGCAGTCAAACTAGACGCTCATTGGATAAATGCTCGGTTATGACGCACTTAGTCCCGCCCATCGGACGCCGGGCTTCACAGGAGGTCTACGGAGCAGTGGGCTGGATCTGTCTGTTCCGGACGCTGGAATAATGGATGATGATTGGATGATCTGTCTCAGGCTAATTCAATTTTGATTGACAGCGAAATGAGCCAATCAGAGAGTATGACGTTGTAAGCACACAGGCGGGGTTTTCAAATATTTCAGTCCGTTGCTCTGTGTTGACACGGAGACTTTGCTGATCCTCTCATAGCGAATCAACTTCTGACAAACCTAGTGTCTGTTTTTGGTGTTTGTGGAGACTGTTACTGCTTGTGTTGTGAGACTTTTGACCAAACACTCACACTCCAGCGCGCAGCAGCTACGCGTGTGCGCGCGCGCGTGCGTGTGTGATAATCTACAAATAGTTGTTGACAACAAAATGTGAATTCTGCTAGAATTCACATTTAAATAAACAGATACATTTTCTGAAGTAGGCAGAAAATGAGCTTCCCCTGCATGAAAGACCAGCAGCCGCCACTGATTTCCACCTGGTGTGGGACCTTGTCTTTTTGCTTCATGTTCTAATCAAGACCATGTCCATTATCATTATGATGATTATCATTTTTAACTAAAAGTGAACAAAAACCCCTATGTTTTTAATGCCCTTTATCAAAGATGTCAAAACGCAAACTAGTTCACAAGAGAGCTGCAAATACTTGGACATGTTAACTAGTCAATCATTGATTAAGGTCTCTAGTTAACTGGTCAATCATTGATTAAGGTCTCTAGTTAACTAGTCAATCGTTAATGCTATTTTTCACCCAGCTCCATTTGTTCTAAGAGCCCCAACAACACAGTATTTGAGGTTTATTTCAAAAACTCGCCTGTTTTTTGGAGTTTAGAGAAAAATCAAACTTCTACGTTTGGAACTACATTTTTACAAAATGTGGAATAACAAGGGAGGGAGAAAACAGAACCTTTTCAACTTCGGCCCTCTGAATGAGGCTAAAGGAATGTATATCACTGTAGCAGAACCATAATAAAGTGATTTTTTCATAATAGTACCCCTTTAAAGCTCATATCCGGAGAAATCTATGATGATGTATCATTCTTGTGAAATGCGAAAAAACGCCTAACTAGTCTTTTACTATGGTCTACTGCCGGTGGTCATTTATATACGTCAATGTATATAAGTCTCGCCTTCGTCCTATAGACCCCTATACAAATAGAAGACTACAAAATGAACAGAAAACACACAAAATGACTCCAAAAACACAAAAGGTGACAAATTTTAATCACTATACTTTCTGTTGTGGTCTTAACCAGTGAAGTGTATTTGAGTCTCCTGAAAAGCGCTTTTAAAAAAAATCTATTATTATTATTATTATTATTATTATTATTATTATTATTATTATTATTATTATTATTATTATTATTATTATTATTATTATTATTATAAATCCACTTAAGGCTCCAATTTGGCCAGTGACCTGTCCATGGTCGCAGCGTCTGCTGGTGTCTACCTCCAGCACTCAAAGGGCGCTATAGGCAGGGGAACGTCAAAAACATGAAAGCAGTCGATTTAATCAAAGCCTAATATTAGATTTTAGAGGGACAGACTGAAATATGAAAGTGGAGGGGAGTGATGAATCTGTTCTTAATTAACAGCAGCCACCCTCTTTTCTTTTAAAGGTCACCGTCAACTCATGAGAATAGCAGTGTTCATCTCCTTAATGACAAAAAATGTGAAATTACCAAAATAAATCTGCCAATGCATAGAAAAGTTGAAGGGCTTTTAACACTTCCTCTTTTTCCTGAACAAGGTGTCTTATTTTTCTTCACACCATCATCAAACTGCATGGATACAAGAGCAGCACTAACTAAAAATACCACGGACACATAAAAGTGTTGCAACCTGCCCATTCCTACATTATTCATACACAATACATCTTTGCTGATGAGCTCATTTTTAACTGACGGTTATGAAGAATTTCAAGCCCTTTTTTTTGAAAACAGGATGTTTTCAAGTGAATAAACACAATGGTTTGGTGAAAAATGCCGTAAAGTCAGAAAAAGTAAATTGAATTGCAGGAGGGACATTTCTTGGGTTAATTCTGAAACTTGTTTTTGAGAGACAGCTTCTATCAGGATGAGCAGAAACAACATGAAAAGGCAACTAAACACAAAAATCTTCCCTAGCTACTCATTAGAAGTTAAAACCTTAAAGGAAAATACATTTAAATACCCTGATGGTTTGTGTTTCTTCAGGACTTCATGTTTTATTGTATTATTATACACATTTGAAGCTGTTTCTGACAGTTGTTGGAAAGAATTCGCCTCCCCATTGACATAAATAATAATTTATTTTCTGGCAAAATTACAAGAGAACTTTAGTCATACATATTCAAGTGAGGTGCAAACAAGGACACGCTTCATTCTTTTAGGAGTTACTGTTTGAAAAACACTGTTTTGATGGTTTAATGACAACTCCACCTGTTTTCCACTTAAAGCGAGAATAATATCCACCTGCAGGTTTTCACAAATCATGCATTTAATGATTTTATATTTTAGTTAATTTGTTGGAAACTTCTTAAATGCAAGGATTGTGTGTTCAAATGATCACAGGCATGACTCCTCCCAATCAGAGAAAGTAAAAAAAGGAAGACCAACTTAACGAAGAGAGAGTCCAAGAGATAAAGTGATAACAGACAAAATAACAGACGTGCGTGTTCACGAGGATGTTGGTGTACGACAGGGAAACAGGAAGTAAGTCATGATCGAAACTGAAAGAAGAGGGGGATCGTAGTTGTTTCCATACCAGTCTCACAGATTCTACATACTGCAGCTTTAATGGTCAGATTAATTTTCCAAGTGCTGACATGAATCTTGATAATGTGACCCTAGGTTTAGACATTAGAAATGATTAAAGAGATATGTCTACTCTGCCACTGGCCTGAAAAGATCCTGACTCAAAATATCCAAACATGAAGCTGTGCAGCAAATTATTAACAGATATTTTAGTTTTTTTTTGTTTTTCTAGATCTATAACTTTCTTTCGAGCTTGTTTTTAATGATGATTCTAAATAATTTCTCTTCTAGAAATACAGTATGATACTATATCATCCTTAATATAAGTTACATAAATAGAATCTTTGTCAAAGATAATCAAAGTTAAGTTTGTACTTGCTTAAGAAAACTGTTTTTTTTTTCTTTTCTCTCAGCTTAAAATCAGTAGATAACTGTTAAGTTGATGATGATGAATAAGAGGGGAAAAAAATAGTGATGATGAGTGTTTATTACTCAGCCACTTGCTTTGACAATACATGCAAAGACGAGTAATTGTGGAAATAAATTGTAACAGGACATATCTGAGGCACTAAGGGGTTGTTAGCATGGGGCCAAATAACGACTAAGAACATAAAGGGGCTTAAACGTAGCACATGAGCCAGCAATTAAATACCATATGGATGGACACGGGAGCATTGGTGAGAGTGTGCTGTAGTCTGGTCTCACGGAAACTGCTGACATTTGATGTACAATTGTATTAAACTACACGTTTGTTGCTCTGAGTGAAGTCGAGTCATTAGCTTCTTGTTTCCTCTTTATAATTTCATATTTCCTTTCATATCGCTGCATGCTATTATATATATATATACATACATACATACATACATAATTATCATTAGTCGAGCTGATTACTGACTCATTAATTGGTGGCTTACAAAGGTTTGTTTTACAATTTTGAAATATTAACCAGTAAAAAAAGACTCGACATTTATATAGATAGATAGATAGATAGATAGATAGATAGATAGATAGATAGATAGATAGATAGATAGATAGATAGATAGATAGATGGATGAATGAATAAATAAAATAATAAATAAATAAGATGTAGTATTGTATTTTATCTTACTACATTTAAAATCTCCAGAAAGGCAAACAAATACTCCTAATAAAAACAAAATGGTTTTGCACTGAGACTATAATAAAATTAAGTGGGGAAAAAACATAATTAGCCTAATTTCCTCTACTAGGCTCATGCTTCATTTAAAGTTATGAAGAATAATATTATGTCTGCTGTATCTATTATTGTTTGTATTATAATTTTATGAATATCTTAAAAAGCCACACTGTGTGGCTTTGTTTTCTTGGTTTTTTACATTAAAAAAAAAAAAATGTTTCATTGTAATCCTTCCCATCAAAAAGAGGTGGTGGATGTCAGGAAGGCCATCGGTTTGCAACAGAATCTTGTTAGGGTTGATATTGACATTGTGTTTCATTAACTTGATTAATGACATCTATTTAGCCATGCTCCAAAGTAATCAACGTATCCGGCGGGCAGAGCTAATCCCCCGACAAGATCAGACTCCTCAGGCTTCTTTCACCCATACTTGACCGGCGTTAATCTATAGAGAAATCCTGAGGAAAGACACATGAAGACATCACACACTAGTCAAGAGTGCAAGAAAAAATCAATTATATGAATGTATGGATAAATGTATAAATTCAAAGGCAATTCTCACTGTTACATAGTGAAAGTAATGAATTACATTATTGAGTATATTTCTAAATCATTTATTTTACTGATACGTACTTAAGTATGTTTTAAAATAAGTTAAGTAATTCATTACATTTCTAAGCCCAACCGCTACTGAGTAAAATGGAATTTTTTTTGTTTTAAAATGATCAATGTACATTGTGAAACTACAAAAAACAACAATGAAATGCATCACATCCTAGCCGACCAACCAGATTAAATGTAACGCACCGCGCCAAAACAGCATTGATGGAGGTTGATTTCTCATAAATGTCATTGAATTCATTGGTGTTATTTTACTTAAAAAGAATTACACATTTTGACAAACCTTTTATTTTATACAGATGCCTTTGTGGAAATCTAATTAAGTTCCAAATGTGCTAGATTTAAAAAAATAAAATGTGGGTGGGTGAAAGTAACTAGTAACTTTTACTTTGAATACTATTTAATTGAGCTACTTTTTACTTATACCTGGGTATTTTATGTATGACTTACTTGTACTTGTACTTGAGTATAATTTCAATCAAGTAACAGTACATACTTGAGTAGAATATATCAGTATTCTTTACACCTCTGCACTGTTCTGCTGCTTGCATTGCAAGATTGTCAAATATGACTAACTAACCTGCAAAAATGAAGGACGTGAACGCATATTTGTGCATCACGGAGAAAGCTTTCATACACCACACGACCTTGCTTCAATATAGCAGTGCACAAATCACTGGGGGTTTTAGACAAGCAGGATAGCAAAGTTGCTTCAGTGAAGCACAAACTCTTCACACATAGCTTACATCCTCTCCTTGTGTATCATGTAGGTTTACTTTAAGGGAAGGTCAGATCCTAGGTCAGTTTACTGGAGACAGGACACGGCTATACCTCTGATTGTCCTCGGAAATGAACACTGAAGAGCTCCAATTCTCCACTCCAGGCACTTTCACCAGCTACAAAAGCAGAGATCAAAAAACCCCACCTGGAATTCGTATTTACCTTTCATCATCTGCTTTTTACCCAGATCGCACTCTGTTATGTTTGCTGGCTCTCTTGAGGGAAAGTGAGGGAAAAGGCTGTGCTGTTGCAACTCTGAGCAGAGGGAGCTGACTCAGATAATCCTTGCTTTCAGGTAATTTTTCTTTGTACGTTCAGCTCGAAACATTACAATGTGGCAAAGCAGAGGCAGGATTGCAGCATTGAATTACCAGAATCTGTATAAATACTGGATTTTAAGTCACATCAATTCCACTCGCACAATATTTTGTGCAGTTATCAGGGTAATAACACACTAAAGACAACAGGATTCATGCTTGAAATATTGGCAGAATTATAAGTTAGTCCACTAATTAAGGAGTTTAGAAAACATCAGTTAATCACTTGGTATTTGTTTCCTTCTATGCTGGCATACATAAGGAAGTATTATTGATAGAAATGTTATAGTGGCTTGAATAATTACTTTCTTTTTCATCTTTTGGACTTGAGTTTGATTTTCAAAGCATTTTACGCAAAAAAGTTATATTCAAAGTCAACAATGAGCTAAAATAGTTTTTGGATAAATTGTCTGATGTAATTATTTGTTCCATATGTCAGTGTCTTTAAATTTTACCCTGTGTGTCTGTGTGTTTTTGTGTGTGTGTCACATATAAAAGTGCTTATCCACATGTATAGAATCAAGTAGAATCGTTTTTCCTCTCCCGCTCTCCTCTCTATCTGCCCTGGCTGCTTGTTTTGGCTGCTGCTTGTAGGAGACTCTCTTTGTAGTCATCCAAAAACCAAAAACTATGCAATTGGTCAGCTGGTCATTTAATGATATGTATAATTTTTTTTTCAATGAAAAGACGAGGCCGAGGTGAGCCTGTGTGCCCTGCTGGAACTTTCCGAGCTGGATATTCAATAGATTCCTGGGATTCGTGGAAGGTCGTCTGTCTGTCTCTATTTTCAATTGAGGACGTCGAGGATATATACATGATTGGAATTATGGAAGCAGGGATGCTGCTAATTGGAGCTGGCTGCTATCTGTGCTTTATTGTAAAGTCTGTATTTCGTTGGCAGGCGTTTTGGGAAGGCTGCCACTCATCACTGAAGGTTTGGGCAGGGCACTGAACTCTCAGACTATAAAGAATCGATCTTGGAAAGAATGGAGAGGATGTGTCGGCCAATTGTTTGATCCCACACTATTGGATTACTGTGAACAGAGACTTTGAAGAAGAATGCTAGCCTGTAACGACAACAATTCACTATCACCAATTGACCTCCCCCAACACTATCAAGGATGTGTCCAGTTTCACAGGGATGTTTACAGATGTGACTCTCTGTCCTCACCCTGAACCATAACATCTGACTTATCAGAGGAGAGCAAAGTTTACTGAGTCTACATCTTCTCTTCTTCTACATATGTGTGCGCGCACAATTCTACATATGTGTGCGTGAACGATTCTACATATGTTCGTGCATTATTATATTTCATGTGTGTGAGAGAGCATTTTCATACGTGTGGGTGATTGTTTTTTATGAATAATGTCCCTAATGGCCCCTCATACTTTTGCCCTGTTTGATGATTGCTTTGAATATGCACATATACCGCAAAAAAAAAAATATAAGAAAAAAAAACCCATCATTTTACGAGCTAAAAAAAACATTTACCTCAAAGGTTTAAATGTTTGAATTTAAAAAGAAAAACTTGGCCTGTCTGTGCTATCCAATTCAATCCAATCTAACAAATGCAACAAACTACAGAGTGTCAAATAAAGGCTGAGAGAAAGGACAGGCCAGCACATGTATTGTGTAAAACAAAATTTTTACATTTTCTGGGTGGATTTCTTACAATATCTGAAAACATATTCCTTTAGGTTAATTGAATTATCTGAACTGAAAAGGAGTGTTTTTTTTTTTTTTTTCCCAGTGACTGTATTTGTGTATTAACCAACAATTGATCAAATACACACATTACAAACGCGTTTGAGGGTTGTTCTCCTATAACATGTCTTTGTACAGCATCTGAAATGTCCAGAACTGAACAGAAAGTAGCTCTATTATTATTATTATTAGTATTATTGTATAACATGAGTGCAACAGGCTTGGCCATGAAGTCAAGGATAGCAAACAGTTCAACAACAAAGCTATGAGTGAGGCATGCACTAAAAGGGCAAAAGGTCCTTAAACAGTTGGTGAAAGTAATGGATTACAAGAACTCACGTTTTAAAAGAAGGAAAGTAGTCTGTTACATTTCTACGCCCAAACAATACTGAGTAAATTACATTTGTTTTGTTTAAAATGATCAACGGACATTGTGAAACTACAAAAAATGAAGAGACAACAATCAAATGTATCACATCACAGCCGACCAATCAGAATAAACGTGACGCACCACTCTATAACAGCATTGAATGGAGGATATTTCCTCATAAATTTGTTCATAAATGTAGCTATACTTAGAGGCCAATTGTAAAGTTGCACATTCTAAAATAAAAAGAAACTTTTTTGCAACATTTAGCAACAAACCACATTTAAAAAACGTATGTGATTTTTTTTTACGTTACTTTTGACCAGATGTACAGCAATATTTGTGAAATTATAAATATTAAATATTATATTATATATTTAAATGTAACATTTTGATTCCATATTTAACATTTCAATTTAATATATATTTTTGAAAAATATATATTAAGGTTTCATTTATACAGATTTATCTAATCATTTTTTTCAAGAGATTTGATCTCCTGACATGTTTTCAACTGTCAACTGCCAGTCTTCCTCAGAAGTGATAACATAAAGTACTTCTACTTGAGCTATCGCAGTTATATCAGTACTCTTTACACCTCTGGTGACAGCCACACTTTACAATAAAAGCTGATCAGATGTTTCCTTAATAATAATTCATTAACATTTACCATATTTTATACCTAAGGGAATTTAAGGTGTGTAGATTTGTTGTGGCCTTTGCATTTTAATCACCCTTTAGCAAAACCAAAAGGTTACAAATGTTTTAGCCAGTTGTGAAAAATGTCAACCAAGCATTGCCGAAAGCATCACGACTAATCCCGTCACTTCATTTTTAGGTCACCACCCCTATCGCCACTTAAAAGAGCACAACACAGAGCTTATTCATGCATGAAAAATTAAAAAAAATCAAACACAAAACTCAACAGTCTGTTTGTAAGCAGCACTGTACGTTTATGCTGTATTTGACTGCACGTTTCAAAGAATGCACATACAAATGCATTGCTCTATAGTTTATAAATGTGCTTAGGATTTGTTCAAAGGATATGTGAACTATCACCCTCTATACGGAAAAGCATAAAAAAGCCTGTGGATCAGTTAAATCTATAAAAATATCAAAGGTCATGAGAAAAAGCTGAGCAGTGTATTAGCATTAAATCCTCCATATCAGACGCTCTAATTAAAGGCAATCCTTGAACAAATTGGTTGGCTCGAGCTTTGAAGATTTTTGCCAGGGTTGGGGTTTATCATATATGTAATCACGTAATTGATCATTAATTACAACAATGGCGTAATTGTAAATGTTATTGTAATTTAAACAAATCAGTTGCTGTCGTAATCGTAATTAAAGTGTAATTTTGTTTAGGTAAGTGACCTGAAAATTCTATAAAAATGGTAAATTATAATTTCACTCAAAACTAAGGAACCATGTTACAGTTTTATGTACAGTTCTACACATAAGTAGTTGTTAACAATTATTAAAATATGTTTCATATCAAGCTTTCTCACATTTTACGATTTAAATAAATGAAATTGAGGGGTTTACTGACCTTTATTTTCATTGATTAGGAAGCCTAACAAGGTAACCAATACATAGGAAACAATTTAGATGATAGATAATGGTTTTTAGTGTATTTTACAGCTGATTAGTACCCGTTATCAAAAGAGATGCTAACAGAAAGCTAACACAAGAGGAAGGATAACTTTTATTAAGTTATATATTTCAGGCTGAGTAATTAAACTTTAGTAATTGAGAACGCAATTGTAATTGACTTTCTAACTTTCGGATAAAAAAATATTGTAGTTCAATTTTAACTGGAGAAAATGCTGGTCACTGCAATTGTAATTGAATTGTAATTGAACATGGGCAGGGGTGGACAGGCCGTTGGCATTCCTGGCATCGTCCCGGTGGGCGGTTGACCCAAAGTGGGCCAGACCGGTCCGCTACATTTTTTTTCTTTTTTTTGGACAAGCGAGTGGAGGCAGACATGGTAACAGGAGGCCGAAAATGGGCAAAAAGTGACAAAAACAAGGCAAGAAAAGAGTGAAAAGTGACTAAAATGGGCCAAAAAACAGTCAAGGGTAGCCAAAAAATGGGCAAATAAAGAGGATCCAGGTGGTATGTAAAGGCAAAACATTGCTGAAATGTGCAAACTGTAGCAAACAATAGTCAAAAAGGGCAAAAATGTGGAACAAAAAGAGACAACATTTAGGGGAAAAAGGAAACAAGTGGTATTTATTGCGCAAAAATTAGCTTATTTGGATGAAAAGTAGCCAAAAAAAAAAAAGAAAAATAAAGGATAATTTGGATAAAAGTGTTGCAAAAATGGACAAAAAATATGAAAAAAATTATATTGATTGGCAAAAGGAGCTAAAATCTGAAAAAAGGGTCAAATAAGACAAAAAATGCAAGGATTGAATATTTGTCCCAGTCCACCTCTGAACATGGGTAATTCAAAATGTAATTGTAACTGAAAAATATAATTGACTCTGATATTTGCTGACCAAAATGTATAACCTTGATTATTGACGTTTGATGCACGTCTTTGTGTCTCAACCCGTCAGCGCTGCGAGCGAGACAGTTAGTGATATTATACGACTACAGCGGTAAATACTCACCATCCTCACGGGACCTCTGTATGAACGCATCCACACCGCTCTCTCCATAGTTCCCCTCGGAGGCCACGGTGGAGACGTAGTTCCAGCGCATAGCCTTGACTATGTCCACCATAGCCTGGGCCTGGTAGGTGTCGGGGGGCACCACCCGGGAGAAGAAGTCATAGCGGATGTTATCGCTGAGCTCTGGGGCCGTGGAGGCGTAGCTGACCTGAGGTATCTGCACACAAATACATTTGACCGTGTTTACAAGAATTGCTAAGAAGTAGTGCATGGAAAGGCCTGTAAATGAGGAAAAGGAGATGAAGCAGTTTGATATGATCACAACCCTATGCTTTTTTTTTTTTTTTTTTCTTTATTTAAACTAAAGACTGTAATCCTTTGCAGATTTTCTGTCAGAGATATCTGGCCTAACATTTGTTTTGTAGTGAGAGAAACAACGATCCAGCTATTCACAACCGCGGCTTTAATATCACCCTGCATCACTTGTTCTGTCGTGATACAGCAGGCTGTTCACACAGATGGAAGATGAAAATGTCACACAAGAGCAGAGGTTACTTAGAAAGCATAAACAGGCCTCTGTGAGTCATATCATCGTAGCAGAAGGGTATGTTCCACCATGAGATTCTTTTAACATGAAGAAAAATGATCTTTTTTTACTGTTTTTTTTTTGGATTTCTAATGATGGGATGTGTAATGTAGCATGGTTGGCCATGTAACATTGATAAAGCTTTAAAAAATGTTTTATATATTTCCAGTATATCTACCATTTGCCCATACATCACATCATTAATTCAACATATTGCTCTGCTTTCCATATCCATATTTTCCTACTCACTCTTTGAGAGGCAGTTAAAAAAAAAGTCCTTCAGCATTACGCCTAATTATTTCATGCCCTCTCCCACTTCACTCTATGTCAGATATAGGCAACTGGTGGCCCTCAGTCTACAAATTCACTTCTATCAAACGTATATCATGGCAGAGCCAGCAAAAAAAAAGGCAGAAAAGACCTTTCTCAGTGGAATGGAGCAACTCTATGCAGTGACAGCTCAGCAGCAACACAAAGCAACCACACACACTGTCATCACGGCAATAGGCACGCACACACACTTGCAACCCAGCACTCCATCAGGCAGCACACACACAAATATCTATCTATCTATCTATCTATCTATCTATCTATCTATCTATCTATCTATCTATCTATCTATCTATCTATCTATCTATCTATCTATCTATCCATCCTTCCATCCATCCATCCATCCATGCATCCATCCATCCATTTTCAGAGCCACTTTGTCAGCACACAAACGAACACATCACACACATTTCCACACACCCTTCCGTATTACTCCAACATCATTCTAGATTTTACTTGTCTCTCCTCCTCATACTGTTCACATGGTCACATGGGACTATATGTGTGAAAGCACCCTTAGTGTCACTGTTGTATTAGGATTTTACAGTGATCGGTTGCTACCGTCTTGGGAGAGCAAAGGTGCGCATGTAGCTGTGCGGTGGGGCAGGCGACGGGGGGTGCGGAGTGTTTACGACAGTGACATAACCACTTTTAGGGGGAGTGCTAAGCGCAAGTTACTTAGTTCTGCTTTAACGCTCATTATTCTAAATGCCGATGTTGATAAAACTTTCATCAAACAACACATTTTTTGGGCCCCGCTGTGATAAAAGTTGTCTACCTCTACTCTATGCCACCCTGATTACAATCCACATGTAATATGTATGTTTGTATTTGCATGTGTACATACAGTATGTGTATGTATATATGTATGTATCTGTATATATGTTTTAAGTTTGTATTTTTTTTGATTTTCAATTCATATTTTGTTCAATATTTTCATTTATCTTGAAAATTTTTTGTAAACGTTTATATATTATTTTTCCTCATATATCAAAGTACAATTGTGCTTTATTGAAAGGAGTGGAGCTCTTATACAAGACCTTTGGGCTTTGTTGTTTTTTTTTTTTTTTTTTTTTTTTTAAATGTGTGCTAAATAAATAAATTAAATTAAATTAATATCTAATTGTGACTAATTCCATCCTCATTCTCCCACGGCAGCAACGATTCAAGCATGTTCAATAAAAGTCTTCTACTGTATATAGGGCAGCTAAAATACAAAACCATTCATGAGTGACTGTAATATTACTACTGGATTTGTTCTTGTTTTTTTTTTTAATAGTTTTCCACGAAGTAGTCTTTTTTTCAGGAGCTGCATCATGTTATAATGGCTAAACTGTGCATCCTGTGCAAACAGTGTTTTTCTTCACCATGGCTCACAGTGAACATAACAGACAGAAGGCAGGGTGTTTGTTTCTTGTTAATGACACACAGTGGGCCTTTTGATGACTGATGACGATGTCACCATGTTTTCTTGTGCCAGATCAAAATCAACACGGGGAACACTTGATGAAAGACAAACCTAATGCAGACCATGCTAGTTTTCCCGCAGATGCCTCTGTGGCACATGCAGCATTGTATTATCAGACACAGTCAAACACACACGCGCACACACACACACACACACGCACACACACACACACACACACACACACACACACACACACACACACACACACACACACACACACACACACACACACACACACACACACAAAGATTACTCTTTGATACTAAACATTCAACCAATTGATATCTGTGCAAAACGAAGAGCAACACAGTAGCTCAATCATGCTATGATAAACGTATATTGATGAAAGCTGAAGTGGTTTATTTATCTCTGCAGGCTTGTGACCCAGATGTGTATTCAAACAGAGCAAACACAAAGAAAATATGCATTAGATGAGAGCAGGGGGGCCCAATGCCTAGATCGCAATCTACCGGTCGATTGCAGAGGCATTTTATGTCCATCGTGCCCATGGGCTGCAAGACTTCATAAATGAATGAGAATAGCACAGTCACGTATACCAGAAATGGAACTAATAATTCACCAGCCTTGAAGGGGGCGCAAGTGCACCAATCGGTTCATTTACAACCTCTAATAATAAGTAGAAGAAGACCCTCTTCCAGCCCAAAGCCACCGGCCCGACCGACTACATTTATTAGCAGTATTAAGAGACAACCAACATGTGGTGGAAGCCATTAAAGTTCTTATAAAAAAACAAAGTAAGCTACAAATACTTAAATGCTTTGTGTGCTACTGACTGGCACTGATAATTATTATAATTTTTATTGTGGTTATTACGGCTATTCATACATTTTCTCATTTATTAATCTTCCTCTTGTATCTTCATCATAGAAGGGTTGATGGTCCATCACACGGTTAGAGATCATCTCAATAATGTTTAACTTCTTGTATTTAGGCTAGAGAGTCTAATGAGCCTGTAGCATACAGGCTTTGGAACTGGCAAAATAATACAGGGTAACAAAACAAAAAACATTAAAAATAAAGACAACCAGACATCAACTTTCATCCAATAAAAAACAATTTTTGGTTAGTGATGCCACTGTAAAAATGTACCTTATAAACTCTTTTTTTATCACTCTCACTCACTCTTTTTAATGGATTGTCAGCTCTAACCCAGAGTAATACAACATATGGACTGTGTTGCAAACATGGCATTTGTACTTAAATGTTCTAAAAACTGTTCCTGCTTAGTTAGAGACGTATTTTTTAAAGACAGCTTGGAGGTTTTACAGCAGTAACAGAACATGGAAATGATTTCCCATGTGAGAGGCATGTAAAAACAGGGAATAATGCATTAAGTATATGTTTAAAAGTTAACAAACGTGGAATTTTTAGCAAACCAACCGTAATATATTACTGATCAAGGTTCTTCATCAGAGATGCAGGTTGTCAAATAAAATTGAATGTACACTTCCAGGTGTGCCTTCTAAAGATAGGATTTCCTAAATCGATGCACGGCGTGATGCATGTATTACGTTTTAAAGCTAATCATTTCTCTGCATCTGAAATTGGACAACATGATGGGGCCGAATTACTGGAAAAATAAATCTAACAACATCTATTTCCCCCTGCCTGGCACGTGACTTCTTCAGCTTTGACACTCTGCGTGTTTTTGACGCAGAACTCCGCAGCGAGCAAAGCTGTTTAATTGTTGAGACAGTTAGCAGATACAGAGCAGAGCCAAAAATACCAGACTTCAGCGTCAACTCTAACAATCTGTCAGATGCTGCGGAGATGAAAATGTGACTTTTTGCAGACAGGGACGTGTTCTCACAACCTGATGAGAAATCTTGTTAACCTGACTTTGTTCCCTCATCATTTACCACTTCAACTTGTGAGAGAGACAGCTCTAAATAGCCGGGCACTCAAATCAATTCAACACATTTGAATATGAATATGTTTTTCTAACTTGGCGTGTTTGATGAATTTCTTCGCTCTGCACATTACCTTGTCTGCACGTGCTGTGGAGGGTCAACACTACATGTAGTGCAATCTTTTCACCACAGCAATGCATGTTTTGTTCTTGCATAATTGTGACCATCACCAGCCCTCCCTAAGGAACGGTAAGAAACACTTTATTAAAAGGAGAATATAAAAAGAGAGGGCAGTGTTACACATAGGTGAGGGGGTGGGAAAATGGAAGGGGTGGTGAAAGAATCAACTATTTTAAGGCAAGAGTGTTACAGTTTTACATATTGTGTATATTATATTATAGTTTATAGTCATTTCTAGCCTTCAAGTTTAGTTTGAATTTCTTGTCTTTGCAGTGATTTTTGGTTTGGTGATCTTCCTTTTTTTTTAAACCCACAAAAACTATTTTTTTGTAATCATAATTCAGTCAATAAACTACCTTTTTTTTATACTGGGTGAAATAAATGGTCTTTTAATCCTGAGAGTAGTCAATACATTATGCATTAAAAAAAAACAAGAATCAGACCTCCTGTAAAAACTCTGACCAATCCCTGGCATTCAGTCCGAATAGAAAGAACCAATCAGATGCCTTCATGTCGTGTCGCACCCACACGCCCCTCACTGCATGCACACTCCAAAATGTGCTAAAATGGCTGAGTCAGCTCTCATCTCCAATGTGTGTCAAGCTTGTGGTGGTGTGGCTTTGGACAGGGTCTTGACAGGAACATGTGGGACAGGGTGGAGCTTAGAGGAGGTCTTGCTCCTTAACTGTTTTTTTCACATATTTAAAGCATATTTAACTTTTCCTCATATTTCAGAACAACCAAAAACAGCACAAGTTGAAATTTTGACTAAAAAAGCTGCTAAATGATCTGAAAAGCAAGCTAAATGTTTCACTTTAATAGCAAACAATGGAATGTTTAGATATGGCGGGGCCGTGTGACATCATCAATCACATGATCTCAAGATGGCCGAACACAGGCTCTAAAGTGGTAAAATAATCCCATTTTAAAATGGCAATTAAATGAATATGGTGCATAATTTGCAAATTTTGTGAGCCATAGATCTTCTGATAAGTACAATTTAAAGATTTTAGTTCAAATTTGTAAAAACCCTTTAAAATGGAATGCTAGTCATAAGAAGACATTTTATTTACACAGCAACTATCTGGTTATAGAAACTGAAAAGAAAAATAATAATACAAATCCCACATATTGTCTATATTTAGACCACGTGTGATATTCTACATTTTGAGAGCATGATGCAAAGCATGGATGAGAGACTAAAAATGGACAGGTATTTGTTGCTTTACATGGTAACGTAGTTCAGCAGCGAGTGTGAAGGTAAAACAAGGGTTGCATTGTTTTCACCTACCAAAAAAAAAAAACACACAATAGATACATCAGATAGTATCTGTATTTAAAGCTGAAATGTGTAGAAGTAAATGGATGAAGACTTCTGTCATGTTCTGATCTTAGTAGCTGCTACACGCCGCCCTCGTCTTCTACTTCACACACGCACGGTAAATCAACACCACATGGCAAGCCGGAGAGAAAACTACATTGTTTCTGCTGTGTGTCATGGACAGACAAGCTCAAAGTGCAAAAACTAAAATAACATGGAAGCTTGGGGTGTTGGTTGCAATACAGATACGGATTTGTTCAAACTCAGTGAGTAAAATAGTGGCAAGATACTTTTTTACAGAAAGAACTTGTGTTGATATGAGTTCCATTTTTTTTTTAGTTATTTTTATTAGCTTATTATGACTCATGACTCTGCAAGCAAAACATTCATGTGGATAGTATTTAAATTTTTATGCATGCCACGTATCAGCAATGGCCCAGACATCGTCATTTCGTTCACGTAGCTCCCGTATTCCATTCGGATCCAGAAGAGAAATTTGGTGAGCAAAACACACAGATGAATCAGTATATTTTGCAGGGGAGGGAAGTGAGTGAACTCCTCGAGTCACACGTAGCACTTCAGCGTGCATGCTTTTTCCCTAATTGCTATCAGCTGCTGTTGACACTCGGGGAAGATTGAAGTTCCACTTTGTTTTCCGTGAAAGTCATAGGAGCAGCAAAACGCTGAGAATCCTGAATAAGAAACTATTGCTCATAGACAATGCAACAGAAGGGAATCGTACTGCTTTTGGAATGAACAACAAGAGAGCAATGAACACAATGGGGACAAAATGATTCACTGAGTCATAGCCATTACAAAGCTGGTGTATTATTAGGAATTAATTCATTATCTTTATTATTATTTATTTTGTGTTACATTTACTACCACTGACTTTGTCTCCTGTTGTGTTTGTTTAAGTGGGCTTCACCGCTAAACTTGAATCCAATCACTGCTGTGTCATTTCAGCCCCGTTGGGTTAGATGCAGTAGGAAAACGTTATCCATAGTCAAAGCTTAATTTGGAAAAAGGACAAGATCCGGCACCTCCCAGCACTTATTTGATTGGATCCAGCACCTCATTTCTATTTTTTTTTTTTTCCAGCACCTCATTTGCTTTTAGGTGTTTTGATTACATTTTGAAGTATTATATTTGGACATTGAAAATCAAAGAAAATTGTACATTGTACACACAAAATTTAATGTAAAAACTGAGCGTGAGTAAGGAAGAGAGGACAAAGTCAAGCCACGCCCATGCTACGACCAAAGTGTGATTTTGCCCAAAAATTGTTTCTCCGTCAGCTTGGAAGAGAGTGGAAAATGGCATGATTTAAAGAGCTTTTTAAAGACAATAAGTGAAGCTAAGCCTAAGGTGAAAAATAAGTCCAAGGTTGTTTTAGTGGAAATTGGGGAAAAAAGCAGCAGCACAACAGCAGTTAGTGTAGCGAGTAGCAGCACATGTAGCGATGATGCTAATGCAAGAGAACCTGCCTCCAACAGACAGAACACAGGAGGAGAACTATCCAGGGGACATGAGGAGGACTCAGGGACAGAGTCCATGGCTGGTTTTTGGGTGTTTTGACAAATAAAAGGTAAGCACGCATGTTTTTTTCATTTCCTGCTGTGCTGCTGATTCATTAGAGGAGTTATGGCTTTATTTTGTGGGTGTAAAAGTTTGTAAATATTTTGTATTTGTGGGTTTTTGTATTCTGAAAGTTTACTGACCTTTGTGGCTAAATTAGCGGTGATGTTGCGCTGTCCTTGGTGCTGAAACATGTCACTCAGAGTGAGAGATAGATACGCTCCGTAACGGGCAAGTGTCCATGCTTCTTTCAGGTTAATTGGTTGTTTGTGTTCATGTGATATTATTGGCCCATTTAGTTACTGCTGGAACAACACCCGACGTGTGTTTCGGGACCTAATGATTTTCAAATTAAGCACTGCCAATAATTTAACTACTGAAGTTAAAAATTCACAGCATGGATCCAGTCATACAAATATGATGGACACTATTCTCTATGGTTTCTTGTGTAAATGCTCTGTCCTCCTTCATTACTGAGACATCACTTTTTTATGAAAAAGAAACTAGTGCCTCTCACATACCTTATAAAGGCAAGAACAAAGGGCTCTAACATATAGATTCCAGATGTGTAAAGATGATGAGAGGAGTGGTTAGAATTGTAGGAGGACATGTCCTCCTTTTCCCCTCTTGCTACCGTGAACAAATGGCTTTCACAAACTTTAAAGAACCATATGCCTTCCCTCCCCCCTTTTCTCCCTCACAAGAGCAAAAGAGCTGACCGGTATTTACGACCGTTTGCTTTTCCCCCTGCTGCTCCAAGCACATGACGGAGCTCCCCCTCCTCCGCTCTGTCAAAGCACATAGAGACCTTTTCTTTGTTCTGTTTCACTCCAGAATTAACAGAAATGCTATAAAAAGTCAACTCAAAAGTTTTTATAAAAGTTTGAAATGTATTTTTTCCACAGTGTCAATACTGTCTTATGCACAAGAAACCAGGAAACCTTAGAATAGAGCATTTTGCTCTTTAAGTGTTTTAAGGAATATTTATCAATAACTTTGCCTAAAATACATCATGTTTAGTGTCCAACTGTCCAGAAAAATATGATCTCTGCTTTAATCTTCTTTTGAAGGTTATAGTATGACTGGATTATGAGTTATTCTCTAATTTCTTCAACATAAAGTTTTTCTATTCACACTTACATGATAACCCTCAGCTCGGCTCCCGAAAACACGTCGACCAATAGAAACGCTTAAACCACGGTAAAACTGAAGGGCAAAAATTCAAATCATTGGATTTTGGTGCTGGCCGCTGAGATGCCCACCGCGGTATACCTTTATTTTTCTTGTATGTTTATATTTTCTATGCAACCTCACAGTATTTTGCTTATTATATTTTCACTAAAACACGCGTGCTCCAGAAGAAGACCAACTGCTTGTGAGCCAAACCACTGAAACCACAGGAGAACAAAGCCTGTGAACTGAACAACTAAATCCTGAAAGAGAGCAAAGCACGCTAAAGCTGAAGAATTCCACGCAAAGTCAGTTTCCGACCCGTGGTGAAGAAACCAGCCAGAACCAGCTGACACCTGCTGGTTCTGAATGAACTGTGAAGACCAGCTTTGAAACTAACTGTGAAATGAGGTGAAAACCCAGCTAAAGCCTGACCAAGTCAGAACCACGCTTTGCTGCTACAGACTCTTCTCACCAGCCCGCTCTGCCACCGAGGTACGCTGGAGATCAAAATTCCAATTGGGCCTAAACCCTAACCCTAACCCACACACACACACACACTGAAATCATGCTTTTTTCTTCTTTCTGAATGGCTGGATGGAGCGCTTGGGCCAGACTTTAACCAGAGAACTGTTCATTTTTGGCCCCAAGTTCTCTGCACCACAGTGGAGGAGGGTGGTTCTCATGAACTATATCCTGGGCCAGGCCAAAATGGGAATCTGGCTGAACAGAAGAAAAAAGATGGCTGGTTCAGGGTTTACAGATCCAAGACTGTTGTCCCGGAGACTAATAACGGCGAGACTCAGGGTGGAGTTCCGATACAGCTGTTTGGTGGGGGAACTGGGGGGCTTTGAGAGGCTCTGGGCCGCCGGTGGGGTGCTAAGCACAGTAACAGGAGGGCAGTTAGTTCTGAATGTGTAGGTGTCCTGGAGGTGTGCCAGTCTCGAGACTCTGGAAAAAAATGGATGCTCTATAAATGTATCCTTAGCTTAGTGAGCGTAGCGCTCTTTTAGTTTTATTGTGTAAGTAGGTTTTAACTGGTTTGATTAATAAATAATTATACTTTCAGAATTTGTCAGTGATTCATGATACAAAATAATATGGTTTGTTATGGTGAGTAGATAGTCTTGACAAGAGTTCACAACCCTGGATGACAAGGTATTAATAACTAATTAAGTGACTTAAGACACTTCAAACTCTATCTTAAGTGGCACCTCTTGGCAAATTAATTTGATATTAATAATAATTAATTTTCATGTCCAGGTCCCCCTACAAAATAAATTGGAGCAGAATTAGAGTTTAAAGATGTAGCCTCAAGGTGAAGTAACAATTTAGTGTCCAGACGTCTGTAAGCTAAGAACAAGCCTGATTGAAGAAGAATGCTGTATTTTTTAATTTTTTAGAATAAACCTTTTGTATTTTAACTAAAGCCAGCATTCTGCAGTCTCTCTTTTTACTCACTTTTTGTCAACACTAAAACCATGCAAAGAATACAGGATGGAAAACATGAAGGACCATCAGATGATGACAAAGCGGAGAAGATAAAACATACACGTTGCTATTAACTGCTCGGTCGCTATTGATGATTTTTTGATCTGATCGTTGGTGTCTGACATTGAGAGGAACAGACAAAGCCAATAAAGCTGAACTGAGTCGTGCATTGTCCTTAACAGAGACTGACATCATCCTTGCTTTAATCATCCAAATCACTCTCAGGAACCAACGTCTCTCCATACAAAACTGAGAGAAAGCTCTTTAGAAAGAATGTGAGCTGAACCCATGCTAGAGTTGTGTGACTCTTAGGGATGTTGCATCCAGATGTTGTTCCTTTTTTCCCAGAAAAAGCCCATCTATCCTCTAGTTCTGTCAAATTTCACATTTAGCAGAGGCTTTTATCCAAAGCGACGTACAACACGAGCAGTTTAGGGTTAAGAGACTTGTTCAGCATCCCAGAGTGTTAGCCCAGGTTGGTTTTGAACCAGTGACCCTCTGATTACAAGCCCACTCCCTGAACCTTTACACCAGTGGTTCTCAAGCTCCGACTACAGTATTTTGCTCAGAATACTACATGAAAAAACAACTATAGAGCATAACGATGGATGAATGAGTGATACATTTTATAAATAAGTAGAATTAAACAGTATTTAGTGTTGATGCATGATATGGGACCAAGAATGACCTTTGGATTTTCAGTTCATGTTCTAATAAAGATAATTTCCATCATCGATATTATTATTATTATTATTATTATTATTATTATTATTATTATTATTATTATTATTATTAACTAAAAATAAACATTATAAAACCCTATATTTGTCATTCTTTTTTTTGCTAATTTCGCCACTCTCTCTATCAAGTACCCCCCTAGGGGTACACGTACCCTCATTTGAGAACCACTGCATTTCACTACCCCTCACTAGATATTACTAAACTGAGCATTACATGTTTTCCTGCAGTATTACAGATTAAACTTTAACTAATCCCAGCAGAAAAACCATGACGTGATTGTAGAAGATTTTTTTTTTTTCAACATTGTTTGATTTTTGATTTTTGTAATATTTAAAATATTAAAATTTGCCTTTTATTTTTCCTATGTATTGTGGTTTTAATATAAACTATGGCAGCTCTAGATGTAAATTAGCTGTAAGCTAAATGTGGTACAATGCTTTAAATGGCAACTTTAATGTTTGAAATTGTACATGGTCTCGTTTACAAAAAAAAAACGACTAATACTATTTGTATTGTTACATCTATTTTCATGGCCAGTAACACCGCTCTCAAAACAGGAAACTTGATAAAGAAAGCTTCACTTTGGAAACCATAAGCCTAACAGCAGCGTACCTGTTTCAATTAATGCACATACTAATAAAACGAAGCTAATACAAAAAAGCCGCATTCAAACTGCAGTTGAAAAGGCCTTGGCTTAGAAACCAAACCCCGCGGCCAATGATTAATCCTCTGTTTGGGGGGGATTGTTATCAGCAGCTACACGAGCAGTGCCAGCTCACAGGGTTTTTTTCAGATTTTGGGAGGAAAACCAAAGAACACAGTGAAAACAAGCTCAAACAGAAGTCCCAACTTTCTGCTGTAGCTGTAAATCACTGTCTCTTTAACTGTGAGAGTAGAAGAGCTAAAGATGCTCCTGGGTAAGGGTTATTGTTGGCATGATCAATGTCTATTGAAAAATGTGAAACTTGTTTCAGAATTCTAAATGAAACATGTGCTAATGGAGCGCACCAACAAAAATACATGAATTGAGGTTTTTGAGAAGTAATCTATCTTCACTAGGGCTGGGCAAGAAAATTGATTGAATCGATTCATCGAATTTGTAGATAAAAATAATTTTTATTCTGCAAATTTGAGTAAAAAAAATTAAATATATATACACTGTATATATTTATAATTATTTATTTATAATTTTTCCTAACAGTTTTTTTCAGACTTTTTCACGTTCTGTCCTTGTGGGTTACCATAGCGTGATGTGAGCAACCCCCCTCTTTGTTTACCCTTTGAGTAGGCTATATGTGTGCCACAAGCATGTTTAATTTATTATTCACACTATGTTGAGGTGCTAAGGGAAGAGTTTATTATTATTTTAATTGTAATGTTATATGTTATAAAATTAAGAAATCAGCAAATTGAAGTTACTGTGAAGTTGCACTTTTGCTTAAACTTGGGTTAAAGCTTGAAATTGTTGAATGACAGAGACTCGTTTACTTTTTATTTTGGGATTGTTTTATGAATTTTAACTCTTGAGGACATTCACAGCAATAAAGTTGTACTTTTGACAATATATCTGATGCCATTTTTAAGTGCAATGAAAAAAAAATTGAGAAAAGAATCGAAACCCAAATTTTTCTATAAAAAAATTAGATTTTTTTTTTAGGCAAAATCGCCCAGCCCTAAGCTCCACAGTTTATCAACATTGTTGAATAGGGTTCCGCACATTGCATTGTGGGATGTGGAGTCGCGGAGACGGATACATAGAAGTGTTTTTCTTCATTCCGATATCACGAGAAATGACAGCAACAAGCTAGAACAAACATGATGCCACCGTCCTTCTCTGTCGAAGAAACACAAGAAATCACGTTAAGTTCAGGTTTTGTCTACTCAGACAAGGTTTTTCAGAAATGTTTTATCCCCCGACATGTTTCCACTGTCAACTGCCAGCCTTCGTCAGAGGAGTTGTGCTGATCGCCTTTGACGGTTCCTTTGAAGTTTCACTTCACTTTTAGAAGTTTCAAAGGAATCATCAAAGTCAATCAACAGAACTCCTCTGAAGAAGTCTGGCAGTTGACAGTCGAAACTTGTCGGGAGATAAAACATTTCCTGAACAACCTTGTTTGAGTAAACAAAACCTTAACTTAACATACTGTTAAAAAATAAGACAAAATGAATCTCGCTGGAACTATTACAAGTAATCACTGTAAGACTTAAGTAAACAAATAACACTTCAATGCAGCCGTCTACTGAACTCCACATCCCACAATGCAATGCACAGAAAAGTCGACCGAGTGTTTACGGTGGAGACAAAAAGCTATTCCAACCTTTTATCTTTTTCTTTTTGAGCAAAATATCTTTATTTTATTTATAGACCTATGAGGCCTACACTATAGATGTATCTGATAAAACTTGTTAGATGCCTTGCTCTGTGATGATGGTGTAAACTATTCCATTAGGTTTCCTATAGAACATCCATTAAGGACCAATGGTACAGTGTGTACGGGGCTATTTTCTCTCTGCACCAAAGAGTGATACTTCTAGTGACCCATTAAAGATGCAAAAATGTGTAAAAAGAAAACACTGCTGGAAAATGAGATCCGACATGCTTGGGCTGACAGAGTTGTTTTAGAGAGCGGAGAAAACAACTCAATACTATCAACAGGGCTTGGACAGTTATTTCCCTTCAACAAAAAAAAAACAACAACAAAAAAGAAAAGAAAATGGCTTTATCACCAATCTGAAACATGTTAAAATTTCATGAAACAACAAAACAGCTCCATCTCCAACTTCATCAAGGATGAATTTACCCAAGCACCATTCCTGGCAGCTCAGCATGTCTGAGTCAGTCCTGTTCTGGTTCTACATACACATATATCACTGAAAGCCTCCCCGAGCTATCCATCACAGTCTGATAAAGCTCTGCCTCCTGCCGCTTTCATCGGAAGCCTATCATTCAAACAACTAAGGGGGTTATCAAGATCCAGCTGTGCTGCATCGCCAACACCTGTACAAAAATACAGCAAGGAAAGGATTTCCAATCATCCTGCCATCTAGGGAATCCACTCCATTAACCCGTTTTTTTTTTGTTTTTTTATTTACTTGCCTCAAAAGTTTACTTCCAAACAAAACATGGAATAAGTCATCAAAACCATCTCATTGGATTTGTTTGAGCTAAAACTATATTAGCAGACTTTTATTTTTTACATTGTACACTCTTAAATTGCCAGATTACGGATCCAGATAATGAAAAGACTACGTAAAGCACAATCATGACTACAGTGAATCTTTGAGTTAACTAAAGCACAGTATCCCACAAAGGTCAAATTCTGGGGTAACCAGAGGATGAGTTCGAGGAGACTTTGTTGTTCCTTTGAGGAAAAGTTTATTTAGTCACTCTGCTTTTTCATTCAAGGCTTCACAGGAATGGAATTGTTTCATTTTGATTTTTGTACATTGTTTGTTTCTCTTGTGTTAAATATGGATTAACTGTTTTGTTTGAACTGTGTTCCTGTTGTAATTTACTGTGTGGAAATTGTGAGAGTTTTAGTCCAGGCTTAATGCTTTGTTTTAGCAGTAATTATTCTTATTATCTTTTGTCATGTTGTATTCTCTCTGTTTTTAATACTTTTTACATTCGAGGTTACCTTTTAAAATCTGTCCAGGGACACCAGATGAAAGCTAGCTTCTTTTGGCAACCTGGCCTGTCTGTCTATTAATGTGCATTGTCCCTTTTAAATAATCAATAACTTCTAATAAAAAATTAACAGACAAGATCCGGTGAGAAAACTCATCAAACCACCATACTGTGATTGAAACTATCACTTTAACCTGACAGTTTTATTATTATTATTATTATTATTATTATTTTAAATCTTTATTTGTTTTTCTACTGTAATGTCTTTGCCTGGAACCCATCCTAATCTCTTTGAATTATTCAATGTTTAATAAAGGCTATTACAAAAAGTAAGGAAGTGGGTGTGGCTTATCACCAGGCTTGTAATCCTTATTCCATTAACAATATTTTACTTAATTACTGTATGTACATTTTCTTTTTTCTTTTATTTGTTCATTTGTAATATTTCCCGAGCCTCTGTGATGTAAGTAATTTCCCCCTGGGATAAATAAAGTATTTCTGATTATGATTAATGATTCAATTTCTGTGTCACAACAATGCAGATTGTACATCTCCCACAACCCCTTGTTTATATCGTCAAACATACAGCATACTGTAACTACTGGAATCCTATGATGGCATAGGATGGAATCAGTGCTGGCTTATTTTGATTGAAAGAAAAGATTGAAACAGGAAATGGATGATGAATAAACCACAACTTTTTAGTCAAGCGTTCAAGACAAGATTTTCCTAAACAATTCTTTCTTAGTTACAGTATAATCCCACAACACTCATGTATCATGTGTTGCATATCTTGTATAACACAGTACATCCAGTGATTCTGCTGCTGAGGATAAAAACAGGGATCAAACCGTTTGCTTGATCTCTGACAGAAAAAAATGAGGACGGTGCCATTGTCACTGAGCCTTTATAAAAGCTGTTTCCTGTTTGTCACCATTCAGTATTTGACCTTACACAGAAAAGCTCCAGTGACTTTAGGTTTGAAGGAAAACAGCAATTTTTGCTTGAAGGTTTGGTTTGCCTTTTTTTTTCGTTTTTTTTTTTTTGGGGTGGGGGGGGGTAGGGGGGAGTCATATCTGAGCAGTTTATTTCTATTAGATTTTGTTTTATTCTTTTAAAAATCTATGTTTAGGTTTTAATTTCAAATTCTGTGTGAAATTAATTTCTAACAAGATGATGAAAACTAAAGAGAGTCTACAGTCATTTGTGGTTTAGTAGACAACAGGTAATATTTAAGTTACTACTCATCCATCTTTTGTGTATGTTCAGAATTTTAAAAATGACACAATTTATTAGAATTGTGTCTTTAATCAGTGTTTTAATAGGCCAGTGGTGCATAGGTAAGGAAAATTGGAGGTTAAATAAAATGGGCGGGAAAAGCCTGTTACATTGAATTAAAGTAATGCTCTTTGAATAGCAAATGGCTTATTTTGCTTAAAAATGGCTTATTTGTTGGTATTATCAGGCAGTTAACTCATGGTACAGCTGCTGGAAGACAATGAGGTGAGTGTAAATTACTAGTGATTGTGCTACAAACTGGTTTCTGTTGTTTTTTTAAAACGTATTTACAGAATAATATTTTGGTAATCCAAGCGCTCGCCCTACTCATAGCATCAATGGTATTAAATGTGCCAATGTATTCTCTGCCCACCATACTTATACGTAGTAGGTGGGACTAGCGGTGGCAGATTAATACATTATTCATCAGCCAATCAGGTTGGCGAAATGAGAAAGGACTTCTGAATTTAAAAAAAAAAAAAAGAAAAGAAAAAAGAAAGGACTTCTGAACATGACGCGGATGCATATATCCCATAGTGAGACATCGAAAACAAATCACTTTATTACATCAGATGTAATGGTCGGACTTGAAATCTTCAAATATTTTTAAAGAGAAAAAGAGTATAATTTGAATAACTTTGTGCCCTAATTCGACCACTTCACTGTTAATTATTGCTAAGTAACTACTTCCTGAAGTGTAAAACATTCAGTTTTACCTATTGATAAGTTGTTTTTCTCTGCAATCAATTTTCACTTCTAGTAAATGGAATGCTTCGACTGAATCATTTCTAAAAATGAATCTGCCACTATTAATTTGCTCCTAATCCTCTTTACACTCATGGACATATGAACTATACTTATTCTATAATACTACTAAAAATATTGTACTGTCAGTTGAAAAACAGCTCCAAAGCTAATCAGTTTTTAATAAGTTTATGTACGACTGAAGAAGTTCAAATGCAATTCAAGTAAAAACTCCAAAATCCAAACATTCAAATGTGCTTACCACACAGTAATAAACACTAAAGAATGATTTCCACACATAGCAAATTAACGTACACATGTTAAAGTATGTGAATGAATCTTACAGTCAGTGAGACAAAGTGTGTGACAAACTCGCGTATCAAAACACGTTTACACACAAATGTACAAAACAAAAAAAAAAGAAATAACAAAACTTCTGTGAATGCAACCATGTCGGAAATAAACTGAATAAATAAAAAATAAATAAATAAATAACTCCTGCATTTCGGTTTCCATTATCTCAAAATCTGCATAAGAAAATGTATTTTTGTTTTCTTTGGAGGTGTTATTTAATGCAACAGATGCATTCTCGCAGAAAATAAACAGCATAATCAAGACATTTTGTTTTGTGTCTAGAACTAGAACCCATTAATTAATGCACATCTAAATGATTCGACATAGCAACACTTCCCAGTCCTCCCCTCCTCTTTGGATTCCATTTTAAGCAGGTATGAGGCTTTTTCCCTTTCTAATTTCCCTCTTTTCATCTACAGGGTTCCTGCTGGCTGATGATAATAAATAAATCTGGAGTGAAATAAAAAAAATTATTCCCATGATTTATATGATGTTTTTTCTTCTGGCTGAAAGCAGCAGCTCTTTAACACATCCTGCAAGGCCAAAGAAAAATGTAGCAAAAGTCCGATTGCTGCTTTTTGCTCGTTTCTATTCAAACTCCAGCATGAGACTCATGGTGAAGTTTGGTCTTCTTTGCGATCAGGTACAGCAGTGGTTCCCAACCAGGGGTACGTGTACCCCTAGGGGTACTTGAACACATTGTAGGGGGTACTTGAAAACATTGATGAATCTATTTCCAACATGCTGAGTCATTTTTAAGCCTATTTCAGACACTGTACAGGCTCATCCAACAGCTTTTCCACCCGTTGACAATAAACTGCATTAATGAAATAAACAATATTGTGGTCTTAATATCCTACTAATTGTTACTAACATGTTATGCACATTACTACAAAATGAGGTAAATATGTTCTCTGCTATACAATAATTGTAATGCACAAAATTTATATTTAGTGTGCGTTAAATGTACAGACTGACATTTTCAAGCTATTAACAACATGTAAATAAAACAAGAAAGGTTATAAATTGGAGTGACGAAGGGGTTCTCCTAATCTGAAGAGAGTGCTCGGGTGGTACATGAGACAGAAAAGGTTGGGAAACACTGATGTACAGGACTGAGAGGAAATCATGGGAAATGTGGGGGAAATCAGAGGCAGATAATGTCAAACTATAACCAGGGTATTAGTTATTCAGGAACTGATATTCATAATCGCCTTGGCATAGAGTTGATCAGGTTGTTGATTGTGGCCTGTGGTATGTAGGTCCACTCCTCTTCAATGGCTGTACCAAGTTGCTGGATATTGGCAGGAACTGTAACACGCTGTCGTATATGCTGACCCAGAGCATCCCAAACATGCTCAATGGGTGACATGTTCGGTGAGAATGCTGGCCATTCAAGAACTGGGATGTTTTCAGCCTCCAGGAATTGTGTACAGATCCTTGCAACATGTGGCCATGCATTATCATGCTGCAACATGAGGTGATGGTCGCGGATGAATGGCACAACAATGGGTCACAGGTCCTCATCATGGAATCTCTGTGCAATCAAAATGTCACCAATGAAATGCATCTGTGTTGGTTGTTCATAACATATGCCTGCCCATACCATAACCCCACCACCACCATGGGCCACTCCGTCCACGACATTGACATCAGCAACACTGTCTGCCATCTGCCCTGAACAGTGAAAACCTGGATTCATCCATGAAGAGAACACCTCTCCAACGTGCCAGATGCCATCGAATGTGAGCATTCGCCCACTCAAGTCAGGTCGGGACCCCAATGATGATGACAAGCATGCAGATAAGCTTCCCTGAGACGGTTTCTGATGCGTTGTGTAGAACTTCTTTGGTTATGCAAACCAATTGTTGCAGCAGCTGTCCAGGTGGCTGGTCTCAGATGATCATGTAGGTGATGTGGAAGTCCTGGGATGGTGTGGTTACACGTGGTCTGCGGTTGTGAGGCCCATTGAATGTACTACCAAATTATCTGAAACGCTTTTGGAGACAGCTTATGGTAGAGCAACCGCGGCTCAGGTGGTAGAGGGTCGTCTTCTGATGGAGAGGTTGGGGGTTCGATCCCAGTACCTGACTATGTGTCAAGTGTCCTTGGGCAAGACACTGAACCCTAAGTTGCTCCCAGTGGTCGACTAGCGCCTTGCATGGCAGTCCTGTCCCACTGGTGTGTGAATGTGAGAGTGATTGGGTGAATGAGCTGATATGTAAAGCGCTTTGAGACTGTTTCAGTGTGGTGATAAAGCGCTATATAAAATCAAGTCCATTTTAGTCCATTCCATTTAGAGGAATGAACATTCAGTTTACGGTCAACAGCTCTGGTGGACATTCCTGCAGTCAGCATGCCAAGTGTACGCTCCCTCAGAACTTGTGACATCTGTGGCATTGTGCTGTGTGATTAAACTGAACATTTTTAGAGTGGCCTTTTACTGTGGCCAGCCTGAGGCACACATGTAAGTAAGTAAGTATATTATATTCATAAAGTGCTTTTCACAGGTAAAAAAAAAAACCCACAAAGTGCTGTACAAACATTACAGCATAATCCCATCCAAAGAAACATGGAAAGACAATCACATATAAAATGGGGGGACAACAATGGGGGAAACTGTGCAATAATCATGCTGTCTAATCAGCATCTTGATATGCCACACCTGTGAGGTGGAATGGATTATCTCTGCATAGGAGAAGTGCTCACTAACACAGATTTAGACAGATTTGTGAACAACATTTGAGAAAAACAGGTCTTTTGTATATATAGAAAATGTTTTAGATCTTTGAGTTCAGCTCATGAATAATAGGAGCAAAAACAAAAGTGTTGCGTTTATAATTTTGTTCAGTGGGATGTATTTAGTCTTAGACAAAAGGCTGCTCCATGGGTGAAAGTGGTCAGGATCAATGTTTCAGTGCAGAGAGTTACAAAGATATGAATTAACCATTGTTGTTGGATGGACAAGCTGCAAACGCTTGATTTTGTTTTTCAAAGTAAAAGCCTCACAAGCCTGTTCTTACACTGAAGGTGACTAAAATGTTAACCATAAGGATAACATATTTTGTGGGGGTAAAGTTTTCTGAGCAATGTCGGTTCCGATTACCATTGTAACCCAGAATTAAACAGGCATTGACCTGTGAAGAAAAGCTAAAATTGGAAAATGTGTACATTTGCAAAATGTATTTTTTTAATGGATTTGTTGGTGTAATGAAAATGTGTCTTGATGTACCTTTTTATGTGATCTTTCTGTATATTTTTTAACCGTCTTTAATTTTTCTGTTCTTATATACTAGAATCTTTCACAAATCCAATGAACAAATAAACAAATTGCTGGATTTTTCCAATATGGCCCCTTTAAGAATACATAAAGAATTCATAATCATGTTACCAGTTGAACCAGAACAACAACAGTTGATTATTTGTCAGTACAAACCTTTAGTGTCATCGATTCAACAATAGTTAAGCCTTTTTCCACAAAATCTCCACTTAAGAGCAAAATAAAAACTTCAGATTATTTCTGACTGAACTCACAAAGTTCTGCTCCTCTGCTTTGGTGAAAGCCAGCAGCAGAGACTCCTACCCTAGAGCCAGAAGTACAATAATCCCCAGGAAGCACTAATCAGCCATAAATGTTAAGCAGCTTTAAAATCCTTTTTAAGGACTTGTCTGGAGTTTTTTTTTTTTTTTTTTTCACTTTCAGGCTTTTATATAAAAGCCTTTCTCATTTACACTCCACCCAAAATAAAATCAAGGACGTCCACCTCCCAGCTTTTACTGTACTAAGCAAGCCAGATTTCCCATGACCTGGGCTACTGAAAACCTTCCCAGACTTCAGTTTTTTATCACTAAGCTAGCAAACGCCATTATCTGTTAATGGCTCTTTTATCCCATAAAGTGGAGTTTGGTATTTGATTTTCTCCGGCTGTATTTTTCATGAATAATAATAATAATAATAATAATAATAATAATAATAATAATAATAATAATAATAATAATAATAATAATAAATCTGTAAATGGAGATTTAGAAATCCACCTTTTTTTTCCGATTGCGAGAACGAGATGAAAAACAAGGGGAAAAAAAAAAATAAGAAGGCGTAAAACATTTTTAAAAAAGCATTTTGAAATAAGTGGGAAGAAGCAAACATTTTCCGCTGCAGAAAATGTAATATCATCACCACAAACAATACTGTTCATACTCTACGCACGCAATGTGGTCGTATATGTTGTCAGTAAATTTGGAGGAGATTTGGGTGAAACCTATTCAAGATAGATTAATTATTATTATTAAGGGGTTATTTATGTGTTTAACAAATAAACAAAGTGTCTGACATAAAAAATCAGTCAGGGTAAAATTTGATAATGTGTTGTAATATTTGAGGATAATAGGAGGGTTAAGTAGAGCTAAGTAAAAAATAGAAATTTTCCAAAATTGATTTATACTGTAGGTGCTGAAATTTATTTCTATTATTATTTTTTTTTAATTCTAACCCCAGTAGTCTCGCACTTTAAATTAATCTCTGCTGGGTAATCCGCTGGTCTTTTATCCCTGGAGTTTGTTATTGTATTTTCCCCGACTGTATTTTTTATGTTTTTCATAAATGATAATAATGAATGAAATCTGTAAATGGAGATTTAGAAATCCACCATTTTTTTTTTTTTTTTTTTTTGGGTGGGTGGGTTGGCAGGGGGGAGGGGTCGAGAGTCGTGAAAGAAAAGATGAAAAAATAAAAATAAAAGTATATAAAAATAAATAAATAAAAAAAAAAAAAAAAAAGCAATTAGAAATAAGTGGTGAAAAGCACACATTCGGCTGAGGCATGTTTAAGGTAGATAAGCAGAAACCAATTGACACTTCCTGCTTTTTTTCCCAGCAGCAGTAGACAACATTTTATTGGCAAGTATGAAGCGTGTCTGTCTGCAGCCTCGAGCATATGCAAAAGAATATCAACAGCTGAAATAAATGCAGTAGGTCACAGTTAGTCATTGAAAAAGGAAGTCTCAGAGGTGTGAAATCTGTATTTTCCTCAGCAGAAGGGTGTGGTATTTTAATGAGATGTCTTTATTGTGCTTTGTGTCTGAAAATGTCACGTAATTAACACACTGTATGATGCCGACTGTTCAAATGTGACTTCACAACGGCTTCTTTTGTTTGATAGGGAGACGACTGCTGAATGCACTCATTCTGAACACAAATTTCTGTCACCATTTCTGAGTTTCATTTTTTTTTCTTTTAAAAGCCCTAGCTCACACTACGCAGTTACACAGTTTTATCAGACAAGCGCTAAAAAGCTGCAAGAGACACTTTGGTCAAGGGGGTGTTGTGGCAGAGCACTTTTGTGTTGCCGCTGGAATGGTTCCTGGATACTTGAATTTTAGCACGAGCTCCTTGATGGAGAAGCGTATACAAATCTGGCAATGAAGCTTGGCCTAAGAGGGGCATGATTGGTTAATTACAAGTAGGCAGCAGGCAGTAGTCACTTTCACTGTTGTTCTGTCATGATTTTGCAGTTGCAGCAATTTGGAATCAAAATCCACTCAATGTTAATATTATTATCACCTACCTTCCATAGCTGCAAGTAGCATAAACAAACTATTGAGCATATTTTAATTTTTTATACAATGCAATGGATGGAATCATACATGCTACAGAGTCCCACCCTAACTCCCTCTTCCCTGTTCCTTTCCCCCTCACCACTGCCCTCTTTTTTTCATATCGTTCCTTTAACAAAGTTTTGTTTACCCTGCTTTAGGGAGGGCTGGTGATGGTTACAACTAAGCAATGAAACAAATGTATTGCAGTGATATAATATCCACAGCACTACATGTGTTGACCTTTGATAGCATGTGCAGTCATGGTGAAAAAATAAATGAATAAAAATACATGCTACAGAGAAGAGTTGAAAATCATGGACTGCATCAACAAAATATGAAAATCACTTAGGAGTACCTCAAAGTAAAGACCAAAATTGTTAGTATACACAGAGGTATGAAGATTACTGACATATACTGTATATACTCAAGTAGAAGTACTGTTACTTAATTGAAACTGTTCAAGTTCAAGCACAAGTAAGACATACATAAAATACTCAAGTACAAGTAAAAAGTAGCTCAATAAATAGTATTCAAAGTAAAAGTTACTAGCTACTTTCACCCCACATGTTTATTTTTGGTAATCAATCTTGCCACGATTCCCTTACATATGTACAGTAAAAATCTCATGTATAAACTTAGAAAAGGAAGAGATTAAAGAGACAAAATCTTACTTTCCACAAAAACATCTGTATAAATAAAATAACAGCAATGATTTCAATGCAAAATAAAATAATTCCAAGGCTCTAAGTATAGCTACATTTATACATTTTAAAACTAAGAAAATAACCTCCATTCACGGCGCGGTGCATTACGTTTAATCTGGTCGGTCGGCTATGATGTGATGCATTTAATTGTTGTCTGGTCATTTTTTATAGTTTCACAAAGTCCGTTGGTCATTTCAGAACAAAAATATATATAATTTACTCAGTAATGGTTGGTTGTAAAAATATTTCTTTTAAAACTTACTTAAGTAGAAGTACTGAGAGAAAATGACTAGAAATATTATCAAAAATGTCTAAAAAATAAACTAAATTACAGTAACATGAGTACTTGTAATTTGTTGCTTTCACCTCTGAGTAAACATGGGTATAAAATCTACAAATTATTTGTCTACCAAATCTTCAATGCCACATTTATGCTGATTATGCAGTTGTTTATGGACATGCCAAAAACCAAACCATACTTCAATGAGATGTTAGTCAGGTAGTTGGCTAAATAATAATAATAATAATAAAATGCAGATTCTACTCTGGTGAGTAAAATCATCAAAGAAGGATCAGCTACTTATTTATTTCATGAATGTAAAAAAAAAAAAGAAAGAATCAGAAGAAAGAAACATAAAAAGGATGAACCAGGGCCAGTTCGGGAGATGATGTTGTTCTTTTTAGAAGAAAAACCTTTTGACAGACTGTTTATACTCTTCTTCTCCAACACTGAATAATCTACCCACTGATTTACAACATCTGCCACTCTTTTAGTTTATTTTTACCAAACATTTTTTTTTTTAATGGATGCTACTGGAGAGTCAAAACTACTCCTTTAATCACCTTTAAAACTTTCTGGTTTCTTTCAGTGCTGAATTTGTCTTTTTTTATTTTTTTATTTATATCTGTTGCATAAACATAACCTCTCCACATGCATTTATATTTATTTGATTTATTTGCATGTGAAACACTATGCAAAGTGTCATAGGGCATTGTGCAACAGAGTACTGGTAATTGAAACCCTTGGACAAAGGAAAACGTGCAACGCAATTTGGGCATTTTCACAAAGAGATTTACTTTAGCATCAATTTTAACATCCTGCCTATTATGGTGATTTACTTCTGCTCTGTATATTTTTTGTCTAGTTTGCATTTTTAATCTCCTTCTGCCTGTAAACACCAATTGTTTTATTTTAATGTCCTGTGTGTTTTATGTGGCTGCATTAGTTGGCTTGGGAAATGAAGTTGGGAATTAGCTCTTGCTATAAATTGTGTATATTTTCAGATTGACAGGGAAGTGATGTGACCTGTTGTCTAGTTCAGTACAGGGAAAACGTTTGGCTGTATTTGATTTTTTTTAATTTTTGTTTAGAATCTGCCAAAAAAAGGAAAAAGAATAAAAAATAAAAAAGCAATAATAATAAACTAGTGTAAGCATGTTTTTTTTATGATTGGTTCTATGTAGCCCTCAGGTACTTTTATTTTGTTACTCGAGCAAAAAAAAAAATGTACTTCCATTCAAACGCTGTGATTATGACTTGATACTAACAAAAGGGACGTTTTTTGTGTCCTGAAAAGCCTTTGTATCCACAAGCATAATGAATATTTTTGTCTGTTTTTCTCTGATGTGTGAATGGGGAAGCTGCAGATATCTGTAAAACCTAATCGCACAGAGATTAGCAATAATAAAATAAGTTTTATGATAAATGAGAAGGGAAATTAAATCTTTAATCTTTAGTAAAAATGTCAAGTTAAACTAATTCAGTTGTTGTTTTTTTTTTATTTTTTTTTACAAATGCTTTGACAGGTGTTGGATTGGTTATTTTAAATGGCATCTCCCACATGTACATACAAACTTCCAACACACACTATTCATGTTGACCGTCTTTCTACTGTAAACTCAAATCCAAGGCAAATATCAGTGTTTATTTATTTGTATAAATGATTTGTTCACTTGGCTTTTAGTGATGTCCTATCTGAATTAATTTGCCTTTGGTTTGGTTCCATTTGGTTTCCACACTCAGCCACTTGGGAAGGTTGAGTGTGTTGCACTACTTGACTTTGATAATTGCATAGAATTTACCACTTTATTAATCAGAATGAATCACAAGATAACACATTTAGAACATGTTGTTCACCTTGCATAAATTTAGTTATTAAGCAATTTTTTATTTTTATTTTTTATGTTGATTAAAGCAGAACTAAGTAAGTAACTTTTTCACCTCAATAAATCCTTCTCGTAGTCCCTGTGAGGGTAATACAAGTGTTTATGGGGTGATTAAGGGGGGGGGGGGTGTCTTTCATCTACACCTACTGTCTCTGGCCAGAAAACAGCACTTCCAACTTTCCTGCCTCCGACCCGGTGACAAGACGTACTGTTTTATGGCAGCCCAATACAAACTAATACAAGATTATGACCAGCCGGGTGGCTGCACACGGTTTATCAAACTTATATCATGGCGGAGCCAGAAAAAAAAGGCAGAAAAGACCTTTGTCCGAGGAATGGCGCAAATCCATGTAGTGACAGCTCAGCAGCAACACACAGCAGTCACGTACCGTTGTCATGGCGACATGGCACAGGCAGCACACACACATCTATCTATCTATCTATCTATCTATCTATCTATCTATCTATCTATCTATCCATTTTCAGAGCCGCTTTGTCAGCACACAAACAAACACATCACAAACACCCTTCCGTGTTACTTCAACATCATTAATTTATTTTACTTGTCTCTCTTCCTCATACTGTTCACATGGTACTGTATGTGTGAAAGCACCCTTAGTGTCACTGTTGTATCAGGATTTTTTCAGTGATCGGTTGCTACCGTCTTGGGAGAGCAAAGGTGCGCATGTAGCTGTGGGGTGGGGCATTAGTAAGGTTCACATTTTTGGCATATCGTTTATCTGTGTTTATTTTAACACTTTAAGATAATCAGGCTGTGTTTACCCACATTTTCCCCCTAGCCAACCAAGGATGGCAAACGCCAACTATCTTATATCTAATAAGATTATTCTGTGGTTTGATGTGTGTTAAGAGTGAATGTGTGCCAATGATCTGCTCAGAAACAGGCAAGGGCCAACAATCCCCCAAAAAATATTGATAAAGTTTAATATTCACGACCAAACTTTGGGATTTTTCAATCAAAAACAGTCCCAAGACACCATTGTTCCTTCCTCTCATGAGTCCACTTCCATGCTGCGTGTTGTGTTTTCCAGTTGTTGCTTTTTCCTCCTTCTTTCTCCTTCTTTTGTTATATTGTGTTTAATAATGAGATATTTCTGGCCTGTAGGTATAGATTCTAGATTGGTGGTGGGACTGAATGGTTGTTTTAACCCTCCTACTTTCCTTGGGGTCAATTTGTAGACGCCGACATTAGCTGTGTAAAACGTGTCTGCCTGTCAGCTCTTTCACAGTGAAAGTGACATAGAGTAGAATGTGTCTGAAAAGGACACAGGAGATAAAAAATAAGTAAATAAATATATTAATGAGTGGGGGGGGGGTCCCAACATCAATAAATATGGTTCATTCTTTGAGAGTCATGAATGTGCACCCCAACTCTAAGCCTGAAAGTTTAACTTGCTGGTGGCGCTGCAGAAAAACGTCATATCATCACCACAATCAATAGGGTTTATACTCGTGTGGTCATTAATGTTGTCAGTAAATTTGAGAAGATTTGGATGAAAACTATACAAGATAATTTCATTCGAATATTAAAAGTTTGGCCTAATGATGGCGCTAGAGAACAGGTCGAGGTTTCATTATCAAGAGGTTATTGATGTTTAACAAATAAACAAAGTGTCTGACACAAAAACGTAAGGTCTGGTGTTAGCGACGTCGACTACTGCGCCTGCCTAACGTGAGAGTGCTTTCAGTGCAGACATGGATGATACAGAACAATCTCCGAATCAATACTGAATTGAAATCTAATTGTGATTAATCTATTCAAAACCACATTAATCGTAATCGAATTGATTCAGGAAATTGAATGAATCAACCTGAAGTGAGCCTGTCTGGTACGCAACTTTTTTATTTGATATTTTTTTCTTCATATCCTGATGTCACTTCCGGAGCTCAGGGCACTGGAGCTCAGCGCTGAGAAGCTGAGCAAGCAGGTCTGCAGCTGGACTCTCTTGGAAAAAATGGGCAAAATTGAGCAACCAGGTGGTACATAATGGCAAAGGGTTGCCTAAATGGGCAAAATGTGGAACAAAAAGAGGCAAAATGTAGAGAAAAAAGGAAACAAGTGGTATTTATTGGGCAAGAGTTAGCTTATTTGGATGAAAAGTGGCCAAAAAAAATTAAGAAAGGACAGAAATTTGATAAAAGTGTCACAAAATAATTTGCAAAAATGGATAAAAACAAGCAAAAAGTTATATTTATTGATACAAAGGAGGCTGAAGTTGCAAAAATGGGACAAAGGAAATAGGTAAAAAGAAGTTAAAAAGTTTCTCGCTTTTAAGGTTTTCTGGTGGAATAATAATTCAAATTAAGACATAAAGTGCCACATGTTGAGCATCCGTGACTCAATAACAGCTTCTACATGATGTCACTGACAATGTAGTGGGCTGGTCTGGACACAAAATGCTTGGACTGAATTTATATATATTTATATATTTATTATCGAATTCTATTTTTTCTCCAACTCTGTCTATGGTCTCAAGGTGTTCCTTTATAAAAACTAGTGTAGCGTGCATTCTGCAAAAAAAATAACATCAAAGGAATCAACATATTTCTAGAAAAGAGTTAAACAGACTTGTGAAAAACAGTTTTTTGTCAGACGGGTGAATAGTCATTGAAAAGTTCACCACTAACTTACAACATAAAGAGACACATCTCTATTTCTCAGCTCTGTGAGGTCACTTGAGTGCAGACTGGTTTTCTTACATTCTCTCCATGTTTAGTTATTCCACTGCATCACAACGTTTGATGTTTTTAAAAAGCTGCCGCAACCGAGTTCATTGTAAACACAGCTGCTTCACACTGAGTCTCCATGACTTTCTCTATTTTGGCTGTGTGACTATGCAAACACATGAAAGATGGCTCCTGGAAGCAGTCCATATTGGCGCTCCGCTGTGGAGTTAAAAAAGACTTCAGAGAGAAGAAAAGAGACGACCATCGCTGCCTCACAGTGATCGCTCCACTCAAAAAATTTATACTCTGCAGCTCATTTAGAAAAAAAAAATAAATAAAAAAGTGCAGCCCATTGTGGCACTTTCAAATGCATTTACAAAAGATCCTTTGGATGCATTAGAACACGTATGAGCTGAAACATGAGAGTCATGGCTTATCTGTTTACAGAGAAGTGCTGAGGACTGAGAGTGAAAGGAAATGTGTTTACTGTGTTACAGAGTGAAGAGAGTGAACAACAACTTTCCTCCTCCTGCCAATGGACATTTGAAAATGTGCCCGATTTTCAGTTTAAAATAATACTAGATTACGACATTTAGAGTATTTTTTTTAGTGTTGATGGAGAAAGGAAAAAAAACGCAATGTTTAAAAAATCTCATTTCATCTTAACAAACAAACTTTATCTATAAAGGTAAATTTACAGTAGATACTTAATAACCCTCAATAATATGTATTTCGTATTACACCAAAATGTAAAAAAAAAAACATTGAACACCAACTCTTGGATATTCTAGGAAACATGTAGGGCTGGGCGATTTTGCCTAAAAAAAAAAAAAAAAGAAAGAAAGAAAAATTCGAGTTTCGATTCAGTCTCCGAGTTTTTTTTTCAGTGCACTTAAAAATGAACTTTATTGCTGTGATTGTCCTCGAGAGTTAAAATGCATAGAACAATCCCAAAATAAAAAGTAAATAAGGCTCTGTCATTCAACAATTTCAAGCTTTAACCCAGGTTTAAGCAAAAGTGCAACAGCAACTTCACAGTAGCTTGAATTTTCTGATTAAGAAATCAGACAACTACAGATTTTATAACATATAACATTACAATTAAAAAAATAATAAACTCTTCCCTCATCTCAGCATAGTGTGAATAATAAATGAAACATACCTGTGGCACACATATAGCCTACTGAAAGGGTAAACATATGTAAACAAAGAGGGGGGTTGCTCACATCGCGCTACGATAACTCATTTACGATTTTTTTCTTATTTGAATTTGCAAAATAAAAATAGTTTTTATCTAAAAATTCAATAAATCGAATAAACCATTTTTTTTTTTGTTTTTTTTAACCCAGCCCTAGAAACATAACCAAACTACTTCAAGAAATGTACTCAAATTTACTCGGATCGTTCTAGAAATAGGAGGACATTTTACGTCCCAGCCAATAAATTTCATAAAATCCATGTACACACTTTTAAAACAATTAGTTGATGAGTGAAAAAATATTGATCGACATTTTTCTCTTGTCTCACTCCCTTGACGGCCAAATTGAACCTCAACGAAAACACTTAAAATTCAACCTAAGTTTCCTTTCTTCTGTTTTATTTTGTTGATAGATGTCTCACATCAGTGGAGGGGCCATGGTGGGCTGGGGGGGGGAGGTCAATCGCCAACCCAGTGGCCATCCCTAGCACAGAGCCTGTCCTGATTGCAGCCCAACCTGAAACCTGCCAGGTTGGACATCTTTTTAACACGTTGGATACAATAGCATAACGTGGGTTGATACATTCTGTTACTGAGTAAATTCTAATTTTTTGTGATTATTATTTTTTTATTTCTGTTTCATCTTCATAGACATTGTACATAATCCATATGTTCTTATTCGTGCCATTTCTGATGAACGCTGAGCCACTTTCTTTGTTCAGTTTGGGGTTTCTGCCTATTATGTTGTTATGGCACCATTCACATGGCACTGTTTCACAATTCATACATGTAGCTATACTTAGAGTCTGAGCATTTTTTTTTTCATTTTGAATTGAATTAATTGGTGTTATTTTGTCTAAAAAAATAATTGTATATTTTGACAAACCTTTTTTTAATCAGATGCCTTTGTGGAAAATAAACTAAGTTCCAATTAAGCAACATTTGGTCTTTTCCTTTTTAAGTTTCTACATGAGATGTTTACCGTATGCAAGGGAACCGTGGCAAGATTTATTACCAAAAAAATAAATGTGGGGGTTGAAAATAACTCAACACACACTGATTACAAGTAAACAGATCACAGGTCAAGTGAAAAAAAAAGTGCTCGTGTTATCTTTCATATTCTCTGAAAAATGGCAAAAAAATACTAAATTCTGCCAGGGTATATAAACTTATGAGCACAACTGTACTTTTTACTTGTACTTGAGTATTTTATGTATGATTTACTTGTACTTGTACTTGAGTACAAATTACAATCAAGTAACAGTACTTCTACTCGAGTAGGATACTATACATCAGTACTTTTTACACCTCTGCTTTTCACATTCTTTGGCTGATTTCTTGAAAATACTGTATAACCAAAACATGAGGGTGTTTTTAGCTCCCACTGTGCATGAAAGGTCTCCCATTTTGTAATTGTTGCCAATTATTTTGTTCCTTTGCTTTAGATTTACAAGAAGACTTGACTTTGAAATGGAATTACTGTAAATATGCTTTCAGCCTTTTATGCAGTAGAACTTAAGAACACATAATAGTGTTTTTTGGAGCTGCATTTACAATAATTTTCACATAAACCAAAGAAAAACACAGCTTTAGGAAGATATTGGAAAAGAAGAAAACCCTGTATATTGTACCTTCCTGTTTGTTTACGGTGCATTTTGCCACTCAATTCATAAAGTTATATGATATATCCCATATCTCCTGTAGGCACACATTGTTTTCTTTACAATCAAATTTCAGTGACAGTTCTTTAGGCACATTATCCAAAAACCAATATGCTTTTTTTTGACACCTTTAAAATCCTTAAAATGTCGTAATGGTAAAAAATGAAAATAAAAGAAGAGCTGATTTATTTTATAATTGTGTATATTGTACATACTGTACATGTTGGTATAAAAATGTGAATATATTGTGAATATATTTTTCTTATATTACAATAAATTGAAACAAAATATGACAATATATTTACTCATATATACTGTATGTACTATATATTTAGCAATACACTTCACAATGTATGTGTGTATGTACAGTATATGCATACATATACATATACTAAATGTATGTAATTATATATTCAGTAATACACTTCATTATATATATATATATATATATATATATATATATATATATACATACTATGTAGTGTGTTACTAATTATATAATACATATATATGAGTAAATATACTTTCATACAATATATCTTTCAATATATAGAAAGCATCAATTCCTTGTGTGTTTTTCAATATATTGTAATATATTATTGTATATATTTTTTACATTATATTTATATGATGAAGTGTATTGTGAATATATAATTACATATATTTAGTAATGTACACTTTATAATATATGTATGCATATATTTATGCACATATATACATACAGTACATACATTGTGAAGTTTACTGCTAAAGGACTGTTCAGAACAACCTAAGAATGTTTGACCAGAGAGACATGTAAACCCATGTAAATTGTTGATGTACAAAACAGGGGACGGGACCTAGATAAGCAAACTGCTTCTCTCGTCTCCTTTTTCGGCATGGACAAAAAAAAAAAAAAAAAAAAAAAAAAAAAAAAGAAAAAAAAAAAAAGTGAATGTAACCATGTCGGAAATAAAATAAAATAAAATAAAATAAAAATATATAATACATACAGTATATATGAGTAAATATATTGTCATATTTTATTTCAATTTATTGTAATATAATAAAATTATATATTGATAATATATTCACATTTATATGGGAACATGGATTTTTTTTTTTAACCATTACGACATTTTAATGATTTTAAAGATGTCTCTCGGTTTTCAAATAAAATAACTGCATATATACTGTATTATATAATTAAGTATATTTTTATGTTCATTTTCAGTCAGTAATATATTGATAGTCTATATATATAAAAAATATATTTTCTTTGCATAAGGGCTACTTGTGACAAGCCTTAAATCGGTGCTTTGGTGTAAATAAGAATGGTGTGCAGTCCCACTGGGTTTCTAAAAAAGTGTGTGTTGAAGATCAAATCTGTCACCGTTTTTTTGTTTTATTTTTATTTTTTATTTGCAGGCCTGCAACTGTTTTAATAGCAGTAGCTGTAGGGCTGAATTATCGATCCGAGGCCTTGGTGTTTGAAATGGAAAAGATCATTCAAAAGCAAAAGGGTTATCAGATTGTATGAAATCTAATATCATGACTTGCACAAAGAGAGCTCTCTCTCTCTCTCTCTCCATCAATGTAGACATCGATCGTTGCTCTCCAACTTGCTGTTTCAATTACCGTACACTGCTCCTCTATGGCCTGCTTGGGCCAAACTGGATAATATCCAGGAGAATTGTTCACTATTCTTTCATGTTTTGTGTCCAATATTACAAATATATTGCAAACAGCAACACCTTGGTGGTAATATTTGCAAAGTAAAGTATTGCAGTCACAATGTCAAGTGTGAATTTTCCTTTTTGTTGCAATGTTTCCCATTGTAATGTCATTTTTCGTGGACTGATGGCGAGTCTTAATCATTTTTGACAGATACAACGCAAGGTTCCAGTTAAGGAAACATTTATTTTGATCGAGGAAATGTGTCTTTTTGTTTTTACCCGTCTTTTTAGCAGAGGCATCCATTTCCAGGACTGCTAGAAGTCATTTTGAACAGGAGGTGTTGTGAAATGTATTTATTTATTTTTTGACAAAAAAAAAACCTATGAGCCTATAGCACTATTTAAAATACATTTTAACAATAAACAAATTGATTGAGATTCATTACTATATTGTCATATACACTTCAGTGCACACGTTAAGGGTCTGTAACACACTGACATCATCATCAGTGGTGGGGACGGAGCGTCTGTCTGCAGAAACTTCCTGGTGATAGATAGATAGATAGATAGATAGATAGATAGATAGATAGATAGATAGAGAGAGAGAGAGAGAGAGAGAGAGAGAGAGAGAGAGAGAGAGAGAGAGATAGATAGATAGATAGATAGATAGATAGATAGATAGATAGATAGATAGATAGATAGATAGATGAGACAGCTTTGGATAGCTGGCGTTGGGAGCCAAAAGAAGTTAAGCAATGTGTTTTTGATTTAGGCTCGGTCAATTTCAATAGCCTTGTGTCCCGGTTCTCTCTGCATTAATCCAATGAAGTAGCCTTAACTTGCAAGCCGGGCATTCAACTTCTCCAAGTTGGTTTCAATTCCGCGTAAACGATCCAAAAGCAGCTCCTGCTTGCTTTTGAGTTCATTCATCACATGAGTCTGAGTGTTGAGAGCCCTGCCCCAACCTTCAGAAATCACTGGCAGCCTTCCCAAACAGTTAACGTAATACAAACTTTGCGATAAGTCAGAAAGCTGCCAGCTCCAATCAGCAGCATGCCTACTACCAAAATTTCATGTCTTCCAAGTATCGACAAACATACAACTCGCCACTTATTCCAGGGGTCCAGTGCGTATCCAGCCGCAAACGTCCCGCTTGGACACGCAAGCTCACCCCTGCCTGATCTTTTTGTCGATAAAATTTGAACGATTGCATTGAGAGACCAACTGATCAATTCCATAATTCCAGTTTTTTAAATGAGATGCAAAGAGAGGCTCCTATTAGATTCACAAGACCAGACAAAACAAAAACAGCAGCTAGGACAGATACGGGTGGGATGAGAGGAAACAAAGACAAATGCCACCGTCTTAATCAAGTACCTCTCGAACTCTCGCCACTAGGGGGTGCTGCAGCACCCCCACTTCCAGCTGCCCTGTCCATTTCCTCCATGTTAGATGTTTTGAAAGCAATGTTCCTTTAAGAATGTGTAACATGAAATCATCTGCCTCCCAAGAATAAGCAGACTGAGAAACAGGGAGAAAGAAAAGCAGAACAGTGTCATTCTTTTTTTTTTTTTGCTCAGTAATTTCAAGGTTTTTTATTTGTGATTATTCATATTTGTCTGTTTAAAATCTTCTGCATTAGAGTGGGAATTTCAAGCTGTGCAGATGAAAATCTTTTCCTTTCATGAAACTGATGACTCACCCAAAAAGGAAAGCTTCAATTCCATAACCGAGGAGGCTTCGGGCTTTTTTCTGAAGGTGCAACATACAGTCACGATTAATCCCACAAACATTTGGGTTGAATTATTGACAATGAAAACAAAACATTTCATTCAATTTTAGTACCAACACATTGTTGACTACAGCTTTATTTTTTTATTTTTTACAAACTCATATAAAGCACATTGACTTGCCTTGTCTATAAAACGCACTTTATAAATAAATTGGCCTTGCCTTGCAAAAAATGGCAGATGTTTGTTTTATGCTTTTCATCACACACAAAAAAAACAAACAAAACAAAAAAAATAATGTCAGTTTTTATCTCTTCTGCTATCATTGCATGCTGGCTCTAGGCTTTGAAATGTTCACATTAATAGTTATTTTCCATGTTTGATTAATTATGGATTCATGTCTGGTGTGAGTTTTATGTAACATACAGTATTACTCAAATCTTATATCACTGGTTGAGCTTATTTTAACATTTGCAATGGCATTGCTTTATAGAGCAGTCTAGTGTTGTACCAGGACCTTGAGAACTTTCAGACAATGTGCTGAATACTGATTTTGTCGCTGCTTTTCATAACCGCAGGTTTTTACTTTTGCTAATAGAGTAGTTCATTTCTCATTATTACCAAAGTTGTTTGAATGAAAAAGAGACGTTTAATAGCAAAGGGTTTTGCATTTATATTTGACACATCCACCTCTGAGCCATTAGACCTGACAGTGGCTGTACAATGTTGTGCAAGTTAATGTGCATAAGGCAAAAAGTCCGACAGTCTGTTTGTTATGAGACATTTTCATTTGTATTACAAAATAATATATATATGTAAAAAAAATTAAAAATGAACTACATAACCAATCAAAGGTACGTTTTTTCTTCATCAGTTAACAACAATTTCAACATTGTTTTAACAATAATTTATTATGCCATCATATCTATAGTTATCGGTAACAATGTGTACAAAATTGGTAAGTTGCTACTTAGTCATTTTATAATACAGTTTTATCTCCACTCACATCATCCTTCATCACACTGAAGCAGGTTTAAAATGAAGGAACAGAATGAAGCCATCTTTAGTGAGCACTGTGCATGGTAAATCATTCAAGTCTTGTAAATAGTCTTTTAAAATATCAGCCTTGAATATAGACAAAAAAAAAATATTTTTGACAGAAATCTTTATCTCCTTCAAACCATGGTAAGAAGAATGAATAACAAAAAAATATATGTATATACATATAAAAAAAACTATAAAACTGAATACTATAAAATTCCACAGCATTCTGGGACTTTTGAGTTAACCCTTGTGCACGCCTTTAAATGTACACACACTTAGACACCTTGTGTACATAAACGGTCCGTCTCATAAAAGTGTAATAAAAATGTACTCTATGAATTTCATTTTTACTTCCACCGCATCAGATCTTTTCAACTACTTCAGACTTATCCATAAATATAAAATGTATTGTCATTTTCAAACCCTTTTTATGTATGTATGGATTTTCAATCACGAGAGCCTCTAATTGTTTCAGCAGGAAAAACACTTAATATGCAGTACTTTTAAAAAATGATGGTCAAAGTGAAATATTTTTGATGAAAATATTAGAGCCGTGACTGTGTCATTAATTGATAGCAGAACTGATTTTAATGCATTATTATTATTTGTGGCACAAAGACAGTTTTAAAGAAAAAAAATACACATGTACACTTTGTGTATTTTGCAAGATAAGAAATCCAGGCTTTCACTGAAATTTCCCTAAAACTTTATGCAGTGATCTCTGGTTGGTAGCGGGTCATTACACCTAAAACATATTTTCCGTTTATTTTGAAAGTAGAGGCTTTGATATAATAGGTATTAATTGAAAAAGCACTATGATATATTATGATTACAGTATACGAAAAATATGTGGATACAATGGGAGTCAATGGGGCAATATTGGTCACAAAGTTACTAAGTGTCAGTATGATACTTAATACAGTGTATAGTACCTCCTTTTCTATACACTTCTAATACACAGAACTTTGAAATTAAACAAATAAAAATGAAAATACAATAGCGTCAGAATTACATACAACTAGTGTTAAAAATAACCGGGATATTGAGAGGCAAACAAATTAAAACACCCAAAATGTCACTTTTGGTCACAAAGATGCTCCGAGGGTTAGGATTGTACGCCACTGGTTTCAAAGTAAAACACTGTAAAATATGCTGCAGTAAAGTCACTTTTATATGTATTTTTCTTTTACATTTCTATATTTGTAGATAATCTACATGGGCATTTTGGATCCCTGTTCTTCGTGTTATGCATTACCTACTCGAAGCTTCTGAAATCCAGCTTTCTCACCTCTGCCTCGTTCATTGTACGCCTACAGATGTAACAGTGCATTTACCAGCTTAGCACAGTCTGGTTGACTTCGATCATGCTTATCAGCGATAAAAGGAAACACGATTAACTTCACCCTGTTGGCTTTTTCGTGTCTCTCATGTAAGCATGACTCCAGCTTCTCCGTTTCCCACACCACATTCCCCCATGTAATGAATACGCACCGAATGTAAACGGGGGGGAAAAAAGAAAAAGGTTTTCTGCACATTAAAGGGGACATATCATGCTAAATCCACTTTTTTAGCCCTTAAATGCATTTTGTTGTATATTTAGAGTGTTTAGAAGTACAGAAAAAATCTAATTAGTCTCTTCAGGTGCTCCGTAGATATCTTTATATTCTGTTTTGCTCAGATTTTTCAATTTGTTTCGATTTTTCTATTCTCTATTACGTTTTTTTAACTATTACATCACAGTATTTGCAGCGGAACTGCCAAATTAGTACATCAACTCCAGGTCCAACACTTCGAGCAATCCGCCATTTTTATTTCTCGCTTTTATTTTGTAGTCCAAGCTCAAGGATGCCGAAGTTACGAGAGGATAAGTCAAAATGTTCGGTTGTTGGATGTAGTAACCCACACGCTTCATTACAACGTCTCCCAGCATCAGAACCTTTTCAAAGTGCCTGGTTGAGTTTTATTTTTCATGGAAATGTACCCACATCTGTGGATAAGGTCATTTTTGTGTGCGCGAAGCACTTCAAGGATGACTGCTTCAGCAACCTCCACCAGTATAAAGAAGGATTTGCCAAAAGACTTTGTCTGATTGAGGGTTCAATTCCTTCTATCTTTGGAGACGACGAACAGAGCACTTCGGTAAGCTGTAAATAACGCTAAAAAGTGTGATGATAAGACGTCCCTGTCATTGTTTTGTTAGCATTAGCAGTTGCACCGTCTTCATATGTTAGCGCTGTGTGCTCGTTTTAGATCCTTGATGATATGGCCTACGTGATTTAATTTAAGTCTAAAGTTTTCATTAGTCATTTCATTTTGCCGTTTTTGTCTCCGAAAAGACTGTATTAAAATGCATTTCGTGACGTTAGCTCGGCGCTAGCGTTAGCTCGGTGCTTGTGTTAGCTCACTTGTTAGGGTTCTGCAGGTTCATCATCTTCATTTTCATCTCACTCCGCTGGGTCAGACTCTGGCTGGAACATGTAAGGCTGGATGGACAAGTCTTCCATTGTTGACATTTTGTAAATAACCTCTGAATAAAAAGTTTATGCGCTGTACATAGCCGTATCTCTTCTATCAAACTACAAAAATGGCCGAGCAGGGTGGAGTTGAACCAAGCGTCACCTGAAGAGGGGGCGGGGTATGGAGTGTCTCATTTGCATTTAAAGAGACAGCACCAAAACGAGTTGCTCTCTGAATCACATCAGAAAAGGGCCTGTGGAGCTATAATAATGAGGAATTCAGACCCAAGCAGTGCAGTTCCGCTTTATATAGACCACAACTGTATGATTTATATGTAAAAAGGAAGGATTTAAAACCATGATATGTCCCCTTTAAGACGCAATATTTTATAGTTTTCTTTATTCATCAATTACCTAAAACGAAGAAGTTTTAGTTATAGGCCAAAGGTTCAAGACTGGTGAGTTGTATTCAGATGAGTTGAGATAAGATTACACTTTATTAGTCCCAGAATGGGGGAAATGTGATTACTTTATAATTGTATTGAAGTGGTGGTGGTAGTTGTAATCAGCTAAGCTTCACCGCAGGAAACACAGCACCACACGCTGTTTAGAATGAAGGATTTAAATCAGTGCAAACGCTGTCATCCTGTAACTGACAGCAGATCAAACAGGAAAACCACCCACTGGATTTGTTTTGCATTTCAAACATTATGACTTCATGGGAAAATATATGAAGGGAAAAATAGTATTTACTGTTCATGTAAATAAAACAGATAGATATGATTTATACAGCCTTTCTCTACAAATGTAGTTAGTATACAGCAACTTAAATACAATATAATGATTTCAAATATAAGCAAATAATTCAGCTGCTGGGATTATCATTTATATTCCACTTTTAATATGTTATTCCTACTGTATTCAGCACCTTGCTCCAGATCAAATTGTGCATCAATTTATCAATTATTATCATCACATTTAAAGGTCTTTAATTTGAGTTTACAGTGATGATTTGTACAACTTGTTCAAAAAAAATACAGAGAATCACAACAAGTAATTGGCTACGTTTACTTGAGATTGTAATTCCCCTTTAATTCAGAACAAAAGTTAAATCCTCTTTAAAAAGTAAAAAAAAAAAAGAATCACCTTGTAAACACCTAATTCCGAATGAAAAGGGCAATTCTGAATTTAATCTTAATCCGACGTAAATGGCTGGTTTATTATGATTTTAATTCCAAATGGAGTTATTTCTCCTTCTTGTAAATGTTTAATTCTGCTCTAAATTAATCCTGGTCATTCTGTGCATGCTCGTCCTGTCGCGATGACGCATTGGTGACGGCATAATCCAAGATGGATGCCCGAAGCAAACTGAGAATATTTATTTAATAAGAGCCTTAGAAGACGTGGATATAATGAAAAGAGTGGATGGACGGAAACAGAAACCTGCGGACATTCACGGACACACAGATAAATTACACACTATACAAAAACTCAATTAAAATGTAATTAAATGCAAATGTAGAGTTGCTGATGCTAAAATAAACAGCAGCATTTAGCAATAAACCAGGTTTAAAAAACATATATGTATATTTAATGTTACTTTTGACCAGATTTACAGCAATATTTGTGGGGAAGAAAAAATCTTGTAAAAAAAGTAATGTCAATGTTAAATCTGAATGTTACATTTTGAGCTTTTGTTTTGGCATTTTTGGGGAATTTTCTTATTAGCGAAATATTTAGTTTCACCTGTGACATATAGATTTAACATTTAACATTTGATGTAGATTTAACTATTAGATTTAGGATTTAGAATCAGATTTGACATTTCACATTTAGACTTAACATTTAGATTTAATATGTTTTAGTTCTATGGCTTACACATATGTTAGTTACCTTCAATAAAATATGTTTCAGATCTAGTTTACCGGTGGTTTATCTATTTTACAATTAAAAAAAAAAAATAATAATTAAAAAAAAAAAAATTAAATTTAGGGGAATAGAGACAGAAAAAAAGGCTCAGAAACCCCACCAAAAATGTTAATACCAATATTTCAGATAATTTTAGATAATCTGACGTAAGACATACGTCAAAACTGTTTCATGGGATTATTTATTTCAGGCTCAGTGATTGTGATTAATTGCAAGTGAACTTCAGTCATTGAGAACGTAATTGTAATTGACTTTCAGAGGGTAAATAACAATTGGAATTTTAATTGTAATTGGAAAAAAAGAACATTTTTGTGTGTTTTTTCCCAGATAGATGTGAATATGTCATGTTTTTCCCAACCCCCAGACCTAAAGTGCAAATGTAGAGGCAAATAAACATGTTTCCATGTAAACACAAAGCAGAATAATTTCATTTGGAATAGTTAATTATGAATTAAAAAACATCATGTAATCGTAGCCATTGTTCTTGTACACATTTGAGGCTAACGTTAGCAGGGAAATACCTTAGAGCCTAAGGGAGTGTAGGCACAGCATGAAATCACTTAAGCATGTAACACACCCCCACATTCTTTTAGAAATTCATCTTCTTTACAGTAACGCTGACATATCAGACCATTATTTGTCACTGTCATATTTTCAGAAGCCTCAGTTTGAGGAAGCGCCCATTGGCACTCATGCATAATTCATGAATCACCAGTGGATTCCTTTTGAAAGAAGACGTTCTATAGTCGTCATCAAAGCACGGTTTCACTGCCGACGAGATGTGGGAAAATTGCATTGGCACCTGATAAAGGCGAGAGGAGATTATTTCACCTGAACAAAAGACGAGCTTTTCAAACAAGGTCAGATTAACGAGATATTAACAATGGCTAAGTCCTCAATCTTAGCTGAAATGAGAAGAAATGATATTTGAAGATTCATCCTCTCTATAAATGTAACCCTTACGTCGTCTCCCTGATGCTGATGTAGAAATACTTCACTTTACGTCTAAAACTCAGGTTCAACAAATACTGGCAGTGTGTACGATCAGCATAAAACACATAGAGGATCAAAGCTCATTTCACTACATGTTAAAAATAATGATTAAAAAAAAATAAATTAAAAATGCACTAAAAACAAATATATGTTTACTTAACAGCAATAAAGAAAGTAATTATGGCTCCAAAAATGATAGAGCAGGGATGGGCAACACTATCACAACGAGGGCCACAAAAATGTGATTGTATCTGATCGGAGGGCCACATTATCAACATTTACTGTATGTCAGCAATCAGAATAATGACCAATCTGAGATTTACAACAGGGGTGGGAGGGTTCTGTCTTTTTTTTTGTTTTTGTGTTTTTTAGTATTTTTTTTGTGCTTTTGTGTTTTTTAGTCTTTTTTTTGTGCTTTTGTTGTAATGTGTATTTTTCTGTAATTTTCTGCATTTATGTTGTCAATTTGTGCTTTTTTGGGGTCAATTTCTGCATTTTTGTTGTTGTTTTATGTATTTCTGTTGCTGTTTTCTGTATTTTTGTTGTTTTCTGTCTTTTCATGTCATTTTGTGCAATTTTGTTGACAGTTTGTGTGTCTTTGAAGCTGTTCTGTAATGCGTTGTTGATGTTGTTGGTCTTTTCGTAGTCATTTTGTTTATTTAAGTGGTTGTGTCTGTCATTTTGTGTATTTTAGGATTTTTGCTGTCGATTTGTGTGTTTTGGGAGTTATTTTGGGTATTATGTTGGGCTTTATATTCCTTGCATCTTCTTGAATTACAATTTTTGGGGATTTTTTTTTGGGGCCGCACAAAATTAGACCGAAGGCCACATGTGGCCCCCGGGCCGCCAATTGCCTATGTCTGTGATAAAAGAAAGCAAAAACGAATTAGACAATAGTGCCACAGAAAGTGAAGAGGGTTTATAATGTTCAAAAGTTGATTTTCTCATCCTTTATCAGTTAAGATATAAGCCCTAAAGAAGGAGTACTTAATTAACTTCATCATGTTCACCTCTGAGCTCAATTCAAAGGAAAAAAAAAAAAACCTCTCCCTTGCAAAATGTCAAAAACACAATTATATGCTACACTTATTCCTGACAATTCAATTATCATCAAACATAAAAATTTAATTTCACACGCTGGACATTTTCAATGGTTGAATGTCATATATATAGCCTGAAAAGAAGCCAAATGTGATTCCTGAGGGCGTTGTATGTGTCAGAAAAAGATCTGAAAAATGTTCTGACTTTTAAACTAAAGTGGAGTGCAGTGATTGAAAGCACACAGGCTTTGGGAGCTGTGAGATTGAGATAGCTTTTTTCACTCTTAGATCATTTTTTTTTTTGGTGGCCACGACAAATAAACTTATACACGTTTTTCCAAAAGTGATTTAAAATGTAGGATTTAGAGGAGTAGAACATTATAAAGGACTGCCATTTCTATTCCAACGCCACATCCTCGGTAGGTAAATCTAACCTGCCAAAATTCTTCTGAACCCAGCTCACGTTCCCTATAGCAGAGGTTGAACATGCAACACTTCCTGCTTTACAGTGATAGGAAGCGCTGACATCCACGGATCAAAAAGCCACCTCGCTGTGAACTGGAGCTGATAATGCACATGTACAGGGTGCACCGCATCATCCAGCCATGCCACAGTGAAGCTGTTTTTTTGTTTCATTTTTTCAGACAATTTCCTTGCAATAAAATAATTGGCAAGATTATTCATAATATTCACTATAATTAGTTAGAGTACAGAAGACCTTGTTTCAAATAAAAAAGACAGACATCAAAGTTTCTTCTGGTTTTGCAACAAAGAAAGAAAAAAAGATTGTTCTGACTTCAATAGGGTGCTGGAGTCCACTGAAGCATTTCACAAAAATGAAGCTGTTTAATGACATTTGGACTTCTACCTCCACCAAGGAGGTAATACTGTATATTCACCTGTTTGTTTGTTTGTTTGTTTGATTGACTGTTAGCAGCATTTCGTTTTCACAACATTTTAACAAAAGATTTATCTTACGCCATAGAAGATTCCATCAATTTTGGAAGGGGGTCCGGATCAAATATACTGATTCTGGATCAGTTTTATGAATCAAAAAATCTCTATCTGTCATCGTTGACAAAATTTCGCATTCATATCTTGGTTCGTAATAGACTGAGCTTCATGAAATTTTACTCAGTTATGTCGCGGTGGTTCCTCAATTACTCCACTGACTTTTATCTGAATCGGCTCTGGATTATGCATTTCATCACAAAAAAAGGGGGTGCCCCATACATTTGGAGTTAACGTATGCTTATTAATGGGGATAGGAATTTCTTCCAAGCCTTTAAAGTGTTAATAATCACTGTACCATGATCAGGATCCCTGATCTAGATAAATGCCAATATGAGATTATTTAATGAAATCATCAAACGTAGTTTGTTCCTAGTTTGTTCATGTTTCTTTGCCTATTCTGAAATGTGCTTTAAATGGGTCCTACCTGTCTTTATCCATGCTGGGTTGGCAGGTAGGCAGGGAAAGCACAATTATTTCATTTCTCTTTCTCAATTTTGCTTCTTCTTCTAACGTCCCACAGTTTCCCCTGTCAAAGCCACTTTATGACGGACGACTGTGACGTCAGCCCCTCCCATGGTGGGAGTGTAAATGATCCGGCAGCATTCAACTCTGCACAGCCGCAGAGTGACTCTCGGCGCTGGTAAGCTGCGCCCAGAGTCAGTCCATTGACTTTTATTGAAGAGGAGTCACTGCGCACGTACAACTTTGAACGAGAGTGGACGGTAAAGATTTTTGCGCCCGAAGGAGGAAACACGTCACCAATCAGACACAGATGAACGAAACAACTTTACACATCATCATTATCTATGTAATATTTATTCTGGTTATCTAAATACAGATACAGTATAACTTTGTTTCATAGTATTTTTAATTCATTATTATATCTTATTATTTTCCATGTCTTACGCAAACTAACGTACTGAGAGGTGGGGCGGCGCCCTAGCGCCCTCTATTGGCCAGCCGCCACTGCTTGGAAGGAGGGAACACCTTTGGTCCTGAAATGAGTACGAGGGACTATGAGCAGGTTCTGATCCAGAGACCTCATCCTCCGAGAGGGGGTAAATGGACACGACAAGTCTCTAATGTAGGAGGGAGCCTGACCATGCAAGGCTCTGAAGGTCAGCACCAGGATTTTCAAATTGAAACGTAAAGTGACTGGGAGCCAATGAAGGGCTTTTAGAATGGGAGTAATATGAGCCCTTCTGTTTGTGCGAGTCAGTAACCTCGCCGCAGAGTTTTGTACCTACTGAAGACGAGAGCTCCTTTTTGTTTAGACAAGAAAATAAACTGTTAAAGTAGTCTAAACAAGAAGACACAAAGGCGTGGATAATCATTTAAAGACCATCTCTGGACACATTTGTTCGATTTTTAGAGATTTTCCTCAGTTGGTAAAAACAATTCCTTGATAGCAGTTCTGAGTGATGCTCTCAGGACATTACTTTGTCAAAGTTAATGCCTAGATTTCTATTCTAAGGCTTGGTTTAGCAGACAAACTCAGGCCGCCCACATACTGGTGAATTCCTGTGTGAATAAAATATGTATTTTATTGAACTATGCCATTTCCAGCAGCCAAGCCAATGAAAACACACACACACACACACACACACACACACAAGAACAGCAGTTAATTACCTTTTCCTCCAGAACTGATAAGATCGACACACTACACATGCTTCAAATAAATTGCCCATGGGGATTTACTGGACACATGCAATGTTTAGCATTGAGCATTTTTCAGACATCACTCCACTAGTTGCCCTTTTCAATCCAAATCAAACCACGTCATTTGATAGAGCAGCTTCGCATTTTGCTCGCTTTTCTCACAGGTTAATGGATAAATCCTCAGAAAATGACTGGTTGTCTTCACTGCTCCAATTCTGACATCTTTGGTTTAGATGAACAAAAACAAAATTACAAAGACAAAAAGATTTTTCAGTAGAATGTTTATATATAATTGTCACATAAAAAAAAAAAAAATGTATATATATATTTTTTTTTTCTTTTTTTATGTGACAATTATATATAAACATTCTACTGAAAAATATTTTTGTCTTTGTAATTTTTATATATATATATATATATATGTAATTTTATATATACAGTATATATTCACATTTAGACTTAACATTTAGATTTAACATTTAGAATTAGATTTGACGTTTAACATTTAGACTTAACATTTAGATTTAACATTTAGAATTAGATTTGATGTTTCACATTTAGATTTAACTTTTATAAATAGATTTGACATTTAATGTTTAGATTTAAAATTCAGATTTAAAATTTGAATTTCAATTCAACATTTCGATTTACCATGGATATTGTATTTTTTACAAGAAAAAACATCCCAAATGTCTTAAATATTGCTGTAAATATATATATATATATATATATATATATATATATATATATATATATATATATATAATATAATTATAATTTTGTATCAAAATGATCATTTTAGGAGTCGCTACTTCAAATTCTCTGAACAGCATGTTACGCTCAGTTAGACCTTCCCCATAACAGAACTCACTCACACATGCTGTCCCTTATAGGTTAAAAAGCCCAAAGTGGCACATATTGTGCAGCTGTTTGTTAATAAATGAGCCTGTGTGGCATTTTGCATCAGCAAATTTAACCCAAAATTGTCCTTCTAGTCAGACTTCATTTGAAATAAAATTATCCAGATTTATATGGTATATCATCATTTTGAGAAAAAAATATTGAGATATGAGTTTTGGTCCATATTGCCCAGCCCTAGTAGGAATGTTCACAGCTTTTTAATGTCTACAAAGGTAGGACTACCAGATTCTAATCACCTAATTGTGTTTAGTAAGTGGTTATTTTAGATTTCCTGTACACTTGTCTTCAAATATAAGAGGTACAGGATCTTGGTTGGGGTGATGGGACGGCTTGTAGCGGGCGCCAGAAAAATTTCCATATTTTCATTTCCATAACTTGACAGGTATGGCCTATGTGTGTGTGTGTGGGCATGTGTGTGTGTGTGTTCGCAGACATAAGTGCTAAGACTTAATAATGAAGAAGCAAATATAGACAATCGGCCAATTAACACTTCAGAAGAAGGTGGTGAAAAAAATAAAAAACCTGATTAAGCTGTTTCATCACCTTTTTATTACACTTCTCATTCTATTTTTTAATTTTGGTTAACAATATTGTCAGCATCAATGCAAAATGTTTAACAGTGCCTTTACTATATGTGGGAAGTGTAGTATGTCTAAAACAATATCAAACAACCACCAGGTTTTAAAGCAAAAAATAAAATGTAAATCAAATAAAGGAACCCTTAACACAGTTTTAAAAGATAAAGCAATTTCTATTCCTTACACTGTAAGCAGAATGGCTGTGGTTATAAAACCACGGAAGCAAAAGACAGAACAATGTCACAATGTCACATCCATCCCAGGATAATCAATTCACAAATTTCTATTTAACCTGGCAGATATGTCAATCCATCCATCTTGGATCTTGCTCTGAGCACAGTTTACAGTATTTTAAGGTATACTATTGAATTCCTTGACCCTGAAAACCTATCATTCACTACAAAGAACATGCTTCTATACAACCAATGATATTACAAAACATCAAAAATGGCAATAGGGATGGCGGCCATCTTGGACTTCTTGATTTTGAGTGAGAACTGTTGGTTTGTCAGCGTAGATCCCATTAAAAATTGATTCACTATACTAAAAAAAAAAAAACATGTTTGTTTGTTGGATCCCCATTAGCTTAAGCAAACGCTATCAGCTATTCTTCCTGGGGTCCACAGATTACACAATGACAATACAATTTATAACATGAAAATAATAATCACATTACACCAACAAAACAGACATTTCAACAACTACAACTCAAACAACTGACACAAATACTCTGAAGTATTACAATTAGTGTTTGTCACTAAAGTTTCTTAATGAATAACATATCTTTAGGGATTTTTTAAAATTATAAATATGTTGTTTAATGTTGTTTGCTACTGAAATCCATTCATGCATAGCTCTGTATGTTACTGAGTGCTGTACTAATGACGTTCTTACTTTGGGTAAAATAAAACAACCACTAACTGCATGCCTCGTTGAATAATGATGGGTTTCTGTACTGACACAAAGCTTTTGGTATACATAAAAACTAGTTTTAGTTGTTATAATATTCCATAGGAAGACCATCAATGAATAATCTGTTTTAAACTTTGTTCATGCATTTTAACAACATGTGTACAACATGTACACATGTTCATGCTTTCTTCCAGAAGTGAACATCTTAGCCTAATATTGCTACATTTGGTATTATTGGATATGTGGATTAAATAAATATAAATATATTTTGGATATGTTGTGAACAGTCAGAGGGAAATTCCTTTCAAATGGATGGATGAATGGATGCATGTTAATTCAAATAAATAGAAAAAAAAACAAACCTCTTCTCATGTGTAGAAGCTCTTTCTGTTAGAAACGACCCTCTTCAATCTAAAAAAAAAGGCGTTTTTAATCACACTCCACAATCTCCGACTGTAGCCTTGATGAGTTGAAACAACAGGCGTTTCAAACTCAACACAAATGGAAAATGAATGTGTGTGAATATCAGGGTGTGTTTGTTTGAAATTAGCAAACTATTACAATCATTTCTATTATTCTGATGATAATGGATGGCGTGGCGTGTCTTTGAAAAATCCTTATTTCTTTCATGTTTTTAAAGAATACATTTTATTCCCTTTGGTGTTTTCATTTAATTTGTTTACTTTAGTCCTTTTCTGTGTTACATTTCAGAAAAAATATTATCATTATTATTATTATTATTATTATTATTATTATTATTATTATTATTATTATTATTATTGTGCCTGGCATGTACATAGAAAATGTACAATCCCTGGGTTTACAGGTCCAAAAAATTAGAAAAAAAAAGTTTGAATAAGTACATTATTTTGATGTCATCAGAACACAAAAACATTCTAAATTATATTATATTCCTGAAAGCAAAAAGCAAAACAAAAGAATGAGTCATTCATGTTAAACTTGTTCAATTCAAAAATAATAATAACAATAATCAACAATAAATAAACAATAAACAATAATAAAAAAAAGAAGTGGGGGAACAAACGAACGAATTTTACATAATTTACAATTTTTTTAGAGTGTTTCTTTTGCTTTTAAACATTTTACATTCTAAAACATTCTAAAGCAAATCATTCTTAATCGATAATAATAATAATAATAATAATAATAATAATAATAATAATAATAATAATAATAATAATAATAATAATAATAATAATAATAAAAGATGTTTACACTGTGCTGTAGTACTGTAGTAATGGTTATGGCAAATTTCATACATATATATATATATATAAATATTACAATTGCAACAACACATCATCAGTAGGGTAAAACTAATCGTCACACAATGTTTTTTTTTTTTTTTTTTTTTACAGAAAACATAACAATCAATGTCAAACCAAATAATGTGTATTAGCTAATGATGAACACCTCTCTTAAAAAAATAAAAAATAAACAAAAATCATAGAAAACTATCCTTCACAAAGACACATTTTCCTAATTTTAGTTTGAATGACATTAATTTACAAAGAAATAAAAAGTTCTACTTGTAAAAACAGTTTAAAATAAATAGAAAAGGCTTCTAAATAGCTACCGGTAAACACTCCATACCTTGGCATTGAGAGACAGGTAGACCTGCAAAGTTTCATTGTATTGTTGAGTTCTAAACTGCATCTCACAGCAAAGGCCAGTATACTAAGTGGTTTCCTGAACAGTCAGAGGTCAGACAATGTTTTTAGAATACCTTGAAGTCTGGATCTTTACTCCACACTCTAAAGAGGATTTTAAAGCCACAGAGCAGTGAGACCTTAAATCTCAGCGTTGCCCTTGTTTGAAGGTTGCCGTTGCCACGTCTGAGCCGCCTGTCTGCACAATCATCCATCTTGGACAGACAGCCTGATCCACGGGATGGATGTTGTCCACTTTTTAAGGTACAGACACTACAGCAGTTTATTTAGTTCAGTGTTTTTCAATCTTGGGGTCACCTGGAATGTCTATTAATTCACAAAAAATAATATAATTACTATTTATATCAAATATAAATGTAGTTCTAATTATATTTAAAATGCATAATATATATATATTGTGCATTGCATTGTGGGGCAGATGCATAGAAGTGTTTTTTTTTTGTTTTTTTTTACTTCATTCTTACTCATGTGCATGTTGATGTATTTTCTGTGAGAAAAATTAGACAACCCTGAGATATTAATTGAAATACAACAATTCAAGAATACACAGCGTACAGTAAAATGTAATTGACTGAAATGGGATAAAAATTAAAATTAAATTAAAACTTCCCAGAGTTTTAATGAAAGTTTGTTTTTTTTTTGCTGTTTTTTGTTTTGTTTTTTTACCAAAAACTAAATAAAATGTGTGTGCATACAGCCTTGCTTGCGTGCGTGTGTGCGTGTGTGTGTGTGTGTGTGTGTATGTGTGTGTCCCTCTGGGCATTAGCCTTTTGTTTAACCCGTGACCATGAGTATACACACTGCTGTGCCCTGTGTGAGCTGGAATCCACTGACCTAGATCATGGATGAATGCTTATATATAAAGTGAATGAATGATGGAATATATATATATATATATATTGCATATTTTTTTAACTGCTTTCAGTAATCGGTATTCTAACCTTCAATCAATGACATCAAGATCAAACAATGGCTTAAGAAAAAAAAAGATCATTGAGGAAAGCAAAGACTGCAGAATTACAACCTTTTTTTGTGAGAAACTTCCAAGATTCCCATCCTCAGCTTTCTCCTGGCGCAGCATGACAAGACATTGGCTGGAATTGATCAGAAAGATGCATACGACTACTTAACATTCCTGAGGAGTAACAAACTCGGTAAAAACTTCAATGAGGGTTTTGCATCCTGCAGGATAGAAGCCAGTGTGTCAGTCAGTAGACTTTGTGAATATACAGGAATTTAACAACAAATTAAAACTGACTCACATTCAGCTTTTGCTTACACTGTCAAAACATTTGAATTAAACCAAACACCAAATTAATATTTAGCAATCACCCTCATTGTGAGGTAATTAAATATATGCCTAATAGTTGACTATATTGATTAAACTAAGGCTTCAACCAGAAAAACAGTATTAAGGCAAACCTAAACCAACTGTTACATTAAAACAAGCAGGGACTGTGCTATGCTAACACAAAACTAAGCCCTACAGGTTGACTGAAGCAAAACAATAGAGACAGAAAGCATCTAAATGCTAAAGGTAATATTTGCACTTGATAGAGATTCATCAAAATAACTGTAGTAATATTTTTGTAGGGGTGGTGGAAAAAAAATTATAATCAATTAATCACAATTTTATTATTGACGAATATACTTGTCAAGGCAAGGCAAGGGAAATGTATTTGTATAGCGCATTTCATACACAATGCGATTCAATGTGCTTTACATCATTAAAAAGTGCAACGGAAACCATTTAATAGATTCAAAATAACAACATTAAAATCAGCAGTAAAAACATTTAAAATAGTCAGTAAAAAACAATACATCAACAATAAATAAGCAGTAGAGAAAAAGAGGGCTTTTAACTTGGATTTAAAAATGTTCACATGCGATGCTGACTTCTTTGCAGCATAACAACTAAAAGCAGCATCACCATGTTTACTGTGAGCTCTGGGCTCCACTATCTGACCTGTGTCCATAGATCTGAGAGACCTGCTGGGTTCATACCTGACTAACATCTCACTGATGTATTCTGGACCCAAATGCATAGATTTATTCACCAGCAGCAGAACTTTAAAAATGCTTAAATCGAACCCCCCCCCACCAAATTGTTTTAACTATATTACTTGGACTGCCACTTTAATACGTTAATTGCAATTAATTATTTACAGGAACTACTAGTGCGGAACCTTTCTTATTGCACGCGTTTCCGGTATACCCATAATACTGATGCACCAGCTACAATGGTAGACGCTGAGGAGAAGTCTTTGTGTTGTGTTGTGCAAGAAAGAGTTTGTAGTTCAGCCTTCATCCAGCCTCATCCAGCCTTCCAGCGGAGCTCTACCACCTCAATGCTAACTATGTAGCAGCTAGCACCTCAATGCTAACTATGTAGCAGCTAGCACAGACAGCGGTCCTTCTATTCTTCTATTCGAATGCTACACTAGACCGAGTGGCCCATACAACCCACACTCTACAAGATGACAAAAGTAATATGTCCATGAGTGACAAATGTACAGTCAATGGATACCACTATCGGTAATATAGGATGTGGGCGGGGCTGCTACTACTAAGTGATTACTTGATGTTATTACAGTACTTTATTTTGTGATGAACAATGTTATTTTGTGATGTGCTAATATACAGCACTGTGATGGATGGGTCAGTTTTATTTATTTTTTATGATCTGAAGGAGAGAAAAAGCAACAAGTTTAGTGTTCGATAATTGCATTGATGATACAATTGTTCTCACTGTTTTTGATGTGCTAACTTTTAGCACTTCATACTGTATAAACCTGATGTTTCATTTCATATTTGTATTTTCTATTATCTGTAGATTGACTAAAGTACCCATCAATATTCCCCTGATGGTCTAAACTAAAGCTGTCAGCAGCCCTTTATAGTCTCACATACAGTGAAATCTAAATGGTTCAAGTCTGTTAAAAACAATAAATGACTTTATAAAGCCACTTTGTTATACATAAATGTTTCGATCTGCCACAGTAATGTAATTTAAATGAAAATACCTCATACAGTTGTGGGTGTTTATCAACAGTTTGAAGGTGAGATTTAAAAAGAGATTAATTAATCACAAAGCATAATGAATTAATCACACTATTTTTTTTATTCTCTTGACAGCACAATGTGATACAACCATCATAATTTAGATATGTTAATAGCACTATACAATACTGAAGGTGTGAGGTGTTACTCAAAATAGAAGTAAATAATTCAGCAGCTAAATTATGTTACTGAGCTCACTAAATATGCATATTCTTATATGTTTTTCTTTACGCACTAGTATGAACAGGTGTGTGTGTGTGTGTGTGCGTGTGTGTGCGTGTGTGTGCGTGCGTGCATGTATAAGTGAATCTTGTTAAAGTGAACAAGCTTAGACATTTTAATCGAGCATTGAAATAGGATGATGGTATTTTATCATGTGTTGTCTGGTTATGTCTACTGTGTCGTATTGAGTTGTGTATCTGCTTCTTCCCCCTGCACCGATGTATTTACTGTAAAATTAATACACACTGTCCCACTCAAAACAAACAAATACATAATATAAATAAATGGTAAATGGAAGATCAATGATCAGCAATAATAAAAAAAAACAAAAAAAAACCAAAATTGATAGTGATTAATAATTGAAAATTGTCAATTATCAGAATCAAATTGAATCTGGAAATGCATTTTATCCACCCCTAATATTTCACTGCTTTGTTATTTTCCACCTTGGAATGTCAGAGGCACTTTAAGAGAGTTGATGGGAACATTTTATAGGAACAACAGCAACAGCAGCCAGAGGCTTTACCCGGAATGTTTTCATCAGAGAGAGCATATGTGTGTGTCCCCTATAATCAACCGCACATTTAACCCCTGAGAACTATACATAGTGATTTAAACTATGGAAAGCCTGACAAGAGCTCCCTGATAATCCCCAACTGGTCCCATAACCTTTTCAAATGCACCGAGGCTGCATGCATAGGTTAGCAAATTCGACCACAAACACACTCCAGCGTACATGGCTTCATCCTGCAAATGCACGTGCACGTGCACAAATTATAGAACGGACAGTTTGTTTGCGCCTCTTTCCGTGCTGTTTGGCATTTGTCGACTTCAATGTCAGACAGACAATCACTATAAGTCAATCAAATTGCCTGTTGTCCGAGGTGTGTTGAAAGCTTGTTTGTCTAAATAATTACTCACTCATCCACGCACACACACACACACACACACACTGCCTCACTCAGACACATAGAGGACTATATGGCGAGAGATTACTGCCCAACCAATTCAACCATTTTCAAATGTGCAAGGATGAAACATGCAATGGGTGGAATTGACTTCTCTGTTCTCGGTGGTCAGTCTAACATTACACCATCCCAGTTATCGATCGGTGCAGCTCAGTCAAGCTGCTTGATAAGAAGTGCTCAGACTTCCCATAGATACCTGATTAGGTTTTGTAGGCACAGGCTGCCTGTCTATTACAGCACTCATCACTAAGCAATTGCAATCACCTGCATATAAATGGAAAAGGGTAAAAAAAAAAGAGAGAGAAAAGCCCACACCATCAAAGATCAATGAGTTATTTGTCCAACAACTACACTGGCCTAATGGCTGTCAACGCTTTTATTGTGGAAGGGTGTGACATGGAGCATCTGGAAACAGTAGATGGACTAAATCAGCACGTTCCTATATTGAACATCCATAGAATCCATAGACGTGTGACGCAGCAGCTTGAAATCAAATTCATATTGTTTTTTTGTTCTTAAAGCTGCTGGATACTTTTTTTAATCAGATAAAGACATTGAGTAGGCATCATAGATCAATAATTTGAAGATCATTTGCTCGAAAAGGTTAAAATTGCTGCTCAAATTTGAGTTTTAAAGCTGCACTACCTGAATCTTGAACCATGACAGAGGGGGCATGGCTAAATCCCGCCCCTCACTCTGATAATCCCTCCCAGTCTCCTCCTCTGGAAGTCACGCACGAGCGCTGAACGTGCACACGCATAGGTTGACAGTCTGAAGTTGCATCCAAGCATCTCCTAGTTCATATTTTGTTACCGAAAATAAATGTCAATGTCACGGGTACGTGTTAGCACCATGCAAGAGCTTCACCATATATGGCAGCAGCCAATGAGGAGGCTCCTCCGTGGGCTCTGCTCACCCCTCCTTTCTTTAAATCTTGTGATTGGAGCTTGAGGGGGTGACCACCAAGATTTTGTCTTATTAACTAAAATAATGAATTATAAGGCACAGACAGCATGCAGACGTACACATTTTTCAAAAATGATTACTTTCACAATATACAGCAATATATGATGCTAGCTTTAACACTGGCTGTGTTCAAGAGTATACTAACGTACTACTCATACTAAGTGTGTGTGATGTCAAAATGAGTATGTAGTGCGTTCACATTAAATAGTATGAAAAGATTGATTACACGAGAAATACCCAGATGTATACTGCATCGGGACATTTTTTAACTATGCACGATGGGCATAGTCGTCATACTCAACCGCCCCATGATGCATTACGAGCGGAATGTAAAATCGACCGGCTTCAAGTTAAAAATCAAACATTCCCTTTTCAAAATAAAAGCATCTCTTCTTGTCTTCCATTAGTTTTCTTTTAACGCTTTTGTAAATAGGGCTCTTGTTTTGAAGTTTGAAGTTTTGTCAGTAGCACAACGGGCGGGTCTCCGAAAACCTCCGAAATGTCTGCATGAAATGTGTTTCCGTGATTTTTATGGGTTTTATCAAATGACCACATGTTGATATTCTACTTGGTCACTTTCTCACTTAAAATATTTTCAGAATTTTCAAAGGTGGCAAATCAATGGAGATATTTAGTTGTAGGTTTGAAATGCATCTTGGGAAACTTTCAAGCATACTTCAATAGGAACGCTCATCATCCTAATCCTCCTAGTCCTACTAATAGTATATACTAGACAGTATATATTCACTCGCATTTACAGACCTTGGAGTCGCTGTTAGCTTACCAGTAAACGGGAAGAGATTTAACACCTTTATAAAGAAGTGTTGACTAGGCCACTGGGAGTGAGACCCAAGACCAAGACTTGATAATAATGTCTCATGTTTTTCTCCAGTCAGTGCCTTCTCCTCGCCTTTCTCTTTCTTCTCTACGGAGCCTCAGACATGACATGTTAAAAAAAAACACTAATTTGTGCACACGAAATACTGTTTACAATGATGAGCCTCTAAAACAAGAATTGGCAATATGAATGATATTATATCCACTTTGGAAAGACAATAGACAGTTTGCCAGACTGGGGCTCATCTTTCTTTTAGTATTTCAGAAACGGATCTGCTAAAAGTTTTACAGAGAAAAAACATATAGAAAACATTTCAAAAGGATAAAAAACATCCACAGAAATACAGTTCTCAAGAGGCCAAAACTGTTATAAAGCCAAGGTCAAAAGAAAATGACCAGAAAAACAGAAATCGAAGAATGCCACTGTAGAATAAAGTCGCTGCTGTGTGCAGTTCTTCTTGAAACAGAGGCACCATATGGTGCTACAATAACAATAACAGCTAATATTACAATTATTTTCATTATTATAAGGTTAAATCTTGCTCATCCAATACCATTCAGCTGTCGTTATATCACACTGGTTTCTTGACAATGCGTGTTATTCTTTATGAAAGTCTGTATAAAACTCCTGACGAACGTTCCAAGGCTGATTCTGAATGCCTGCTGCATAAAAAACAGCCCACGAGGTCAAAAACAGAATTCAGCAGCAATTTATGTCTGCAACTGAATTTTCTACAGGTACATAAAACGAATAGCTTGTGCAAACGTAATGGTTTTATTTGCACCGCTAACACTAAAATATACATTTGCAAGTTGATAGGACGTTGAAAATCAAAGGAAATGCAAAATGTTTCTTTTTATTGTGTTCTAAACAAAGACGTGTTCAAACAATAACATGCACCACTGAGCTGTCGATATCATTGTGGGTGATAAGGTGTTACAACCCGCTTTGAGTTATGAACCATTTGCAAGTAGTTACAGTCATCTTCGTTCTTATTGCTTCATGTTTCCGTCAACATGCAACCATTAAAAAGGAGAATGTTGTAACTAAGTGTATGGTCGGGGTGCTTATTATTTGTGTGCTTGTAAAACACAGCCACCCACAGACTAACAACAATGGCTCCCATAAGAGAAATATACTGACAGATGGTTGAAAGTCTCAATCTCCATTCTGGACTGATGTTATCAACCATCGGGTGTTGTTATGTTACATTTGTATGATGAGTCAGTGGTTTGTGTAATGATAATTATCAATGATGAGCAGAGATTGTAATCATGCAGAAATACAGAACAAAAAAGCGCTCAAAGAATTCCGACAGCGAAAGCCAACAACTGCGTGAAATGAGTTGTATAAAACAGCATGGGAATCTCGTGAAAAAAAAAAAAAGATAATTCCCCTCACCTCACACGAGGGTGTTAATCCAAAGCATCCGTCTTGTGTGTTTCACTTTTTTATTGCACCTCAGAAAAATTAGTCACCATGAATGGCTGTTAACTCTTCATACAATCAATATAGAAATATTAATGTAGTTTTAAACAATGAATGGAGTGGAGGCTCCTCCTCTAAGTATGAAGACAATATTGAACGGCATATTTATCCTTTTTATCTTATTGGCGCAATGGGCTGCCAAATAACTTTCTTAATGTTTTTAAGTGCCCTAGATTTGGTGTATAGGTGTCTTGTATTGTGTGTGGTATGATATACTGTAAAATATATTTTTAAAAACGCAAGGTGGATTTTCATAAAATATTTACAAATGTTACATGTTATACGATCAGTTAAAAGTTGTTTGTTAGAAGCTTGTAAAATAGAAAGATGATACATTTCTATGAAATGTAATGAAAATGACAGAAATGCATAAATTAGGAGAAACAAAGTGTTGCATGTTGAAACTTAAACATTTCCTATCTTTTTAAGTTAGTGCTAGCTTTCCTTATTATTTTACCCTCTCATTAAAGTGAAACTATGAACATTGAAGTGCTTTTCTAACTGCAGTACCTATGAAGTAGCGCACAGTTTCAGAATGGTTGGCGACCCCAGTTTTAGGGTCTCTGTACATTTCTTATTGTTGTTTTTTTTAAACTTACATTATTGAACTCATTATTTTTTCAAATCAAAACTGCTTTCCTTGCGTAATGTAGCAGCTCCCGCTAACACAATGACTCCCCATAGCTTTGTTAGTGCATTGAACAGATAAAATGCAATGGGACAAGACTGCACTCCCACTCTAAAGGGCATCTGCATCTGCACACACCGCTCATCGCTCTGTTCCTATAAAGCCCGTTGGACGCATCGATCGCACCTCAGTCTTCAGTCATCCACTAACCAACCACTTGACCCCTTTAAATAAGACTTTGTCTCACACAAATGTCAATTTAATATTTTCTCTTTGCAAATAATACTTACAAATCTATTAGGTTGGAAAAAGTACAGCCACATAATGAGGATAAACAGTGGGTTTCACCTTTTTATAACACAGGAGCACCACAAAAAGAAGGCAGACTGCCAACATAGGATCTTTAGAGACTTGTGTGAGTAAAATGTATTTACTATCAGCCAGCCAGATTTACTGAAGGCCTGGTAATGAGCTACGCTTCACATTCAGGTGTGTTAAAGCATGGAAACATCAAAAATAAGCTCAGGGGAACCCTGATCTAATCTAAACCAAACCTAAAAAAAAAAAGTTTGTGGATTTCTTTATATATCTATATGGCAGATGAATAGAGCTTATTATCTGGGGTGCATATCTTCTTTTTTGGTGTGGTCATCAGGGAAGCACCTAATGTAGCTGCTTGGTTCTCAAATTAAGTCCAAAGAAAAGAAACATGTTTTCTGCATCTGAACGTAAAGAAGAACAGAGGGAAGTGTGAACATGACATTTTGCTTTTTAAGCAACAGGTACTTTTTTGTCTCTTGCCCACATCTGTCATCATAGAATTACTTTTTTACTTCAGCTATGGATGTTTTTTGCTTGCAATAAAATAAAATGATACATTTTATTGTGTGCGTAACTGTGAGAGTAACCATCCTTCTCTAAGGGTAAGCTGAACTTGATTAAGGGGGAAGATATAAAAAGATAGGGCAGTGTTATGCCTGAGTTAGGGGGTGGAGATACAAGGGAAAAGGAGTTTGGGAGGACATTAAAAAGAAGGACGAGAGCAAAGCCATATTCGTTGTGCTGTTGGTATAAAATGTTGATGTCTTGGACAGTTTCTCCATCCCTGCAAATATAAACGTGTATCTTGAATTTCAAATCAAATATGTGATTTCAAAACCTATGAAAAATGAAGAAAAATTGGTTTTGAAATCTCAACAATCTTCACTTCAGACTAAATTTATGTAATGTAGTAACAATTAGTTTAAACTGGCAAATATTGGGAATGACAAATTGTGAATGTGGTTAAATGTCAAAAATAAGTATGAAATATGGTGAAAAAAGGTTAAAAGTGACAATAATGGGTCAACATATGCAACATTATGTGGGAAAATTGGTGGAAAAGGGTTTATAAGTGCAGAAAATGTCTTGAAAGTGGACAAAATCTGCATAAAAAGGCATTGGAATTTGATAGAGAAGTGGCAGAAATGGAAGTAATGTGGCAAAAAAGCATAAAAAGGACCAAAAACATGGTAAGAAAAAGTGATGAAAATGGGTTAAAATATGGCAAGTTTGGTGTAGTTGCAGAAAAAGAGTAAAAATAAGCAAAAATGGGCTTGAATTGTATATATATACTTTATTAATTTATGTATTTTATTTTTGCCTTTGGTGCTTTCATTTGAACAAAATAAAATAAAAAAAACTATAATTTAGACTTCCTCTATACTGTCTCCAAGACCAGTTGAAAAATGGCTTTGTGGCACATCTATGAAATCCAGGTCATTCTTTGGGGGGTCACATTTTGGTTGGACCAAATCAAGGCAAAAAAGCAATTTTTTAAAAATGCTCCTGTTATGTGTTGAGTCAGACAGAGCTTCACACTGTGCTGTGCAGGCAGCAACGGCATGAGCAGAATGAAATGACACGGCGTGGCGCTGAAGAATCAAAGGGCCACAGTTTACAACTGGGGCTGATGAGAATGAAAAAGTCCGACACAAAAACAACTGTAGCATCTTTATGTGTTGAAATAAATGTAACAAAATTAATAAAGCAGTTGCTTTATAGTTACACCTGTGTTTCTCAAAAGGGGTATGTATACACCTTGGGGTACGCGATGGCACTACAGGGGGTACTTGCGAGAGATGAAAATGAACAGATGAAAGCATTAAAAATATGGGGTTTTATAATGTTTATTTTTAGTTAAAAAAAAAGATAATCACACTGCATTTTACCAGCAGCTCACAAAACGACAATAAAAACACACAAAATAACAGAAAAATATACTGAATAGTAAAAAGAAAGGACAGACAACAACAAAATGACATTAAAAACACATGCACTGAGAGAGAAAAATACTTACTATTTCCAGCAAACACACAAAATGACAACAAACACACATTAAATGAGAGACAAATACACAAGATCACTGCGAAATACACAAAAATAACAGGGAAATATACAAAACGACATAAGAAACAACCAAACGACACGGAAAACACACACTGGGAGAGAATAAGTTAAATAAAACACAAAAAAAGAGAAAAATATATTGAATAATAAAAATAACAGGCAAACAACAACAAAATACACAAAATGATCTTGATTAGAACATCAACTGAAAATACACAAGTCCTGGTCCCACATCAGGCAGGAGGTGACAGTAAAAAAAATAAATAAATAATATATATATAATAATTAATTACTGTTTCATTCTACTTATTTACAAAATTAGATTATTTAAAATGTGTGTTGTCACTCATTCATGCCATCATTAGGCTCTATAGTAATTCTGTTTGAGAACCACTGAGTTACACAATGGAACGTTTATCATTGTATTAATGGAATGATTGTGTGCCAAGTGGAGAAAGATATACACATTAAATAATCAGATGTGTAAGTGATGCAATAAACACGTGTTTATGTAACAGGAGAAAAGGGGATTTCAAGCTTCATTCTGAGGCACTGGGTGTAAACAATCATGTTGTCACTGGCTCAGTGAATGAGTGGGTTTAGCTGCAGCGAGATGCATCGATGGGCTGATACTGGTTAATCTTGATTTAGCTGTCATTCTCACAAATGAGCTGCTAAATCAATACTGGCAGAGGGCCGTCACTCCATTGTGTCACGGGGGGGGGGGGGGGCGACAACAACGAAGGTGAAAATCAGATTGACACCCCAAAGCCACATTTTTACATACCGTGCATTGATTTAAGGTTAAAGATTAAAAAATTATGCATATTGGATTTTTAAAGGACTGTAGACAAAAATGGAAGCGTATAAATTCTGAAACTTTATTGCACGGACACACTTGCAAATTAAACTTTTCCAAGATCCATCGTTCAAGGACATTTCACATTACAATGTTGGATGTGTTGAGTATTTTTTTTGGAACACTTTGCATAATGCAGTCAGAGAGGAGCCGTTGTCCTTTCAAATGAATAATCCAAACGTAACCATTGAAAGGCCAGAAAAAGAAGCCGATTTGCTTTCTAAGGGAGTATAAAGATGGACAGTTAACAGTGAAACAAACAACATCAAATGGCTTGTCGCCTATTACTGTAACAAACCCCTATGTGGATGCAATAAAATTAACTGATTTCTATTTAGAGCATTATATATTCTAGCAGTCATTTTTCTCCCCCAAAAAAATGTTTTAAAGGTTTTGAGAAATGGAAAAAGTGTGAATAATTAATTAAAACAGTGATGCAACAGTGCAGAAAAAAATACACTGAGCGTTATAGAATAAAACTACTTTTCAAAGATAAACACTGATTTAAATGTTAAATATGTTGTTCCAATCAATGCAGAGTTTAATTAACATATTTTTCTAAAGCTTATTGTCATGAAACAGCTATTAAAGATAAGCTCTCTCTCTGCGCATAGTGTTTACTAAGATACACATTAAAAATGAAGATATCACAATAAAGTACAGAAATCTAGTTGGACTTTATATATAAAATTGTTTTACTGCTCAATAAATACAAATCTGGTTCAGTAAATCGCAACTGTGCTATTTAAATATGGCAGAGCTGAACAAACTAGGGCTGGGACATTGACGCATTAATTATGATTCATTAATTACAGAAAAACAACGCACTAAAAAAAAAAATAACGCAGTTTATCGCTTTTTTTTTTTTTTTTGCATTCCAAACAGAGTGGAACCTTTGTCTTATCATAAGTTCCTGGTATACCCATAACACTGATGCACTGATCTCATATAAGAAACAGAAGAACCTGAGCAGAAGTCGTTGCTGTGTTACGTGGGCGTTCATTTAGAATATAATAACACGGACTATAGTTACGGCACTTCCTGTGCGCATGCGTAGTAAGCTGAATACCGGTAGTTCCGTCACTGCCGGACCCATGTCCCTGTAGCTATAGTTCCTTCACTTTTACTTTAGCCCTAACCGAGGAAATACCCTAAAATGTTTTTTTTTTTCATATATGTATTTTTAAAGGTGGAATTTACCGTGTTAAATATGTTAAAATGAAAAAAAAAGAAAAAAAAAACATCAGAAGTGGGATTCAAACCCACATCAGCGGAAGGAAAAATCCTTGAGTCTAGCGCATTAGACCACTCAGTAAACCAGCACATTATGCTTATGTAGAAAAGATCTGGCAGTGACGGAACTAGAGTCAGGTTTGTCTGAGGTCCGGGTCCAGAACTATACACACTTCGGAATAAAAGCCCAGTTATGTGCAAATCGTGCAAGAAAGAGTTTGTAGATCACTGGAGCTGTTGCAGTCTCCGTTACCACCTTAATGCTAAACATGTTGCGGCTAGCACCGACAGCTAGGGCGGACACTCGGACAGTGCTAGCTGCAACATGCTCCAAGCAAGCAGTGTATCCAATCCACACTGGGCAAGATAACAGGGTTCAGAACCAAAATGAATAAATCCAAGAGTGATAAATGATTGTAGTGGACAGTCGACCACTCTCGGTGGTAGAGGATGTGGGCGGGGCTAGAAGCGGTGCTACAGATAGCATCGTCTGACCCAACTTATGACCTGCTATGTATAAAGACTATTTCAAAGAAAATGCATCAGCTTCATCAGTTGCTCTGTTTAGTTCATGTTCTGGACTAAGTGTAGTTTTTTTTTTTTTTTTTGTTTTGTTATAATACACAAAAAAAAACATTTGTTTTAGAAAGTTTACAAAAAATCTTAAAAAGCATGAATATAGCTTAATTAAAGTATGTGCTTTGTGAACGATGCAATAATAATGTTTTTTTAATATTGATTCATATTGCACATTATGTTAGCACTCAGTGAATAAAATAATACACACTTTTATTGCTTAAGCTCATTGTTCGTATTCATTGATTCAGTCATATACCAAAATCCATTTAAATTCAAAAAACGTTGCTTCTCATGTCAAATACTATATGATTAATTTAGATTAATCAAGATTGTGTAATAAATTACAATTACTAATTAATAAAAAAATAAAAATAAATCTAGTCCCACAATTAGATCAAACAAGAAGAATAGTTTTGTTTTGTTTTTTATTTTACTAATCATTGTGAATACATACCCACCCGCCAACCCTTGAAAAAATGCTGACTACATAATCCTCAAGGGTAGACCTTGAGGATTATGTATATAATGTAATAAGAGGTTGTAAAAGTAGTGTGTCAACACTGTGAGCGCATCTGTTAGGCTAATGAATAACATAATCATACGACGTAGCTTGTCTGCAATTATGAATGGTCATTTTTCATCAAAAATGCAGAATACAACACACCTGCCTCAGTGAACTCTCCCTATATGTTGTTGAGGTGCATCATTGGGTGCCTGTGTGTTGGTTGCATAAGGCTGGAGTAAAATATTCATCATACTGTTGTGGACGACCACTGTATGCAGCTGAGTGCTGAGGAAACACAGCATTCTCTTGTCTGCGCCAGTGCGGCTCATGTTGGCCTGAAAGAGGTGTGTGAGCGCGCGCGCGTGTATGTGTGTGTTTGCAAATGGGTTTGATTGCTAATGTGTTCCATTCCAGGCGAGCATTAGTGCTTAGTGTTGCAGTCAGTTTGAGCGTACACGCGTGTCGACACGTCTATCACTGGGCTCTTCTTCATTAGTATGGCCAGTTGGTATTCATGAGCGTGCACTCAAAGGAGCAAACACAAGCTCTCAGACGCATGCTGGAGCATGCTTGTATTGGGCTCCTTTTTGCCTGTGCAGGGCATAATATGAGGAAGTAGGGATGTAACGATTAATCGTAAGGCAGTTAAAAATTGATTCATAGGTATCACGGCTGATATCGATTTTCTGACAATTGAATCTATCCGGAAGTGTTGGCGGCGGGCGGAGTCTGCTAATACTTTCTTTCTGGCCGCCTTCTACTCTTAAACATGTTAATAAATGATTCATTACCCCTTTAGCACTGAAAGAATATCTGTAATATTACTTGAATATCTGTAAAAGTCACGTTTTTCTATTAGCTCTGTCTGCTAGCATAGCATCTCTTCTTCACTGCAAGATATCTGCATGCCAACCGACCACTGTGTTACCAGCGCCCTCTGCTGGTCTAAACAAATATGATGTAAATCAGTGCAATGATGGGTTTTTTTTTTTTTTTAAAAGTCCAATTGTTAAGGCACAAAATACATTTTCAGTTGCACTTTTAAAAGAAAAAGAACTATTATGCAGTTTTGCATTGTTTATTATAGAACCATAATTTAAATTAATAGGCTTCATTTTCATTTGTAATATTCCTTTATTTATTTAATTCAAGATTTATTTTTAGTTAAATTGCATTGTTTTGAATAGTTTATCAAGGAATTCTTTTGACAATGAAAAATAAAAGGAAAATAATACAGTATTTGTCTACAGTCCCATTTTGTAAATGAAAAAATCGCGAGAGAATCGTATCGTGAACCCAGTATCGTGAATCGAATCGTATCGGGAGTTGAGTGAATCGTTACATCCTTATGAGGAAGCCTTGATAAGACATCTGCAGCTCCATCAAACCTGCAGGGATCTGTTGATCTGTGGATCCCTGAGGAGGAATAATAACTAAGGACCCTATATCTGAGGGACCACAGACTTACTGGTTCACTTTATTGGTGGATTCCCAACAATTACAATTATAATTTTTCCATTGAAAGCCAATTACAATTATGTTCTCAATTACTAAAGTTCAAATTCAATTCATCACAATTGCTAAGCCTTTAAAAAATAACTCCATAAAACATAACCTTCCTCTTCTGTTAGCTTTCTTTTAGCATTGCTAATGATAACGGGTCAGTTTTCACTCATGTCTTAAATCAGCTGTAAAACACACTAAAAATATAATCATCTCATGAGTTTATCATGTCTTAGTTACCTTGTTAGGCTTCCTTATTCATAAATATATTGGTATTAATGTCTTTGGTGTGGGCACCTCAGCCTGTTTTCTGTCAGTATACCCTTCAATTTCACACTTTTTAAAAAAAAAAGATCAAATTAAAGATGATGCCGTTTGGCCAAAAATTGAGAAAAAGTGCCAAATTTGGCCCGCTGAATTCAAAATTGCAGACTTCATGTTGAATTTAGGTTACAGGCCCAATTTATATTTTTGCTAGTCACAGTCCACTGCATATTAGGGGTGGGAACCTCTGGGTACCTCACGATACGTTACAATGCGCGATACAAATCTCACAATAACAATTATCTCACAATATGACGATACTGCGATTATCGATATTTTGTTCAGAAATCAATCTACGATAATCTATGACATAACAAGAAAGAAAAGGATTAAGTGAAAAAATACAATTTTTATTTTATATCTCTGAAAGACAATTGAAATGTCCCGCCCTGAACAGCTCCACTTCCTCTCCCTGCCTCTGCCAATCTACCAGAAGCCACGCCTCTACTTTTCTGCACGCGCATCACGGAACATACCAAGGTCACTTTGAGTTACATTGATATAGGTCTATATCTATAGATATGCTGTTGTGATGCGCGGCGTTGTTCCCGTGCACAGTTCTACATTCACTTTGATTGACAGTCTCAAAAACAGGAAGTCGAAGCCTATTGGCTGGGCACACTCGCGGATCGTTTTCATTTGTATAGGAGTCTTTAAGACGAAGGAGGGACTTACAGTATATACATTGATGTAAATGAATGACCACCGGCAGTAGACCATAGTAAAAGACGAGTTAGGTATTTTTTTTCTGCATTTCAAAAGAATCCTACAAAAACAAAGATTTCTCAGAAACTCTGGATATCAGCTTTAAACTCCCACTGTGAGGCTCTACCTCGCCTGTTGCTCCAGTCTGTGAGTTAAAAGGCAGACGAAGGGAGTGCAAACAGCCTATCAAGAGAAACGATATCAGAGAAAAAGAGGTTATCAGGGCAAAGCTTAGAAGTATGGATGAAGTAGGTGTAGAAAGGACTAATGATGGGGGATTTCATGCTTTTATGTGAGTGAGATCAAGAACTGGACAGAAGGAGATGCTAATCAATGAGAGCTGCCTAAGAAACTGCAAACAGAGGACCACATACATTAAGTATGTATATTATATAAACGTACATATTCCCCCATGTGCATTTGTCATTGATAAATGGAGATATCTATATGTGACATAAAATGTGGGGGAAGGGGGCCTAGGTACGTATTGTGTCGTCTGGTATTGAAAATCCAAAATAAAGCTGCTACCCAATACTATTTTTTTTTTTTATAAATCTATAGCATAGGCCTCATGGATCAATTAATCTACTATCACACCCTGGCTGTGTTTGAACTGGCATACTAACGTTCTACCCATACTATGCCTGACGTCAAAACTAGTATGTAGTGATTGAGTATGCAAGAATTACCCAAATGTATACTATATTGGGACATTTTTCAAGTGAGCACACTAGGTATACTCAACTTACCCATGATGCAGTGCATGAGGAATGTAAAATCGTTCTTTGACCGGCCACAAGCTATAAATCAAACAAGGTTAACCGTAAGTTTCGGCAGTCGCACAATATGGAATCTTCGGAATGTCAGAAATGTTGGAATAAAATGTGTATACATGAGTTTTATTGATTAAATGACCACATGTTGATATTCTGCTTGGTCACTTTCTCACTTAAAATACTTTCAAAGGCAGAGAATCAGAGATATTCAGCCTCTGTTTGCTTCAGGTTTTTGTCGTTGTCGGTTCGAAATGCCTCTTGGCAAACTTGGAAGTACACTTCTGTGGGAATGGTCATAATCCTAAACATACTAATAGTATATATTACACAGTATATACTCACTGAGTTTGTAATATATAGTTTAGGGCATTGCATTGTGGGATGTCGAGTCCTATCAACGGATGCATAGAAGTGTTTCTATTTCATTCTTGTGTGATTTCATGTGTTTGCCCTCAAAAACTCTCCCAAAGTGATTCCCACAAGCATTTCTGGTGTTTTCACGAACTGAAAATTCCATTTTTTGGGGGCTTACATATAATCAGAAAGTTCCAAACCCTGGCAGAATGTAATGCCTCATTAAGTGAGGTGATACTACGGGGAATAACAGCAACAAACTAGATGGCAAAAATGACCTCATTTTCGTGTGATATTATTTCAACAGTATGGAGACTAAAACTAAAAATAATAATGACTGCCTAGGTTTACAGTATAATGCATCTTGGGAAACTTGGAAGTATACTTCAGAAGGAACGATCATCATCGGTCATCATCCTTATCATACTTTAATAGTCTATAGTAGACTAGATAGTATATACTCATTAAATTTGTACTGTATAGTATGTTAGTGGGCCATTTATTTCAAACACAGCCCGTTTGTTGACATTTTTGTGCATTGCATTGTGGGATGTTGAGTCCTGGAGATGGTTGCATAGAAGAGTTTTTACCTCGTTCTAATAGCACGAAGAATATCAGGGACAAACTGGAACAAAAATGGTGTCAGGAGAATCACGATAGGAATTTCAAACTTTTACATGTTTATTTTTGAGCAAATGATCTTGGATTTATTGATAATGAGCCCTACACTATGGATTTATCTAAATTAAAAAATATTATGGGTAGCAGCTTTAAGTGTTAGACAATGTTGTTCATCGTCAAAAAGCTGATATTGAACATTTCAAGCCAAGATCACACATAAAAACACAATTGTAAATAAGTCAAATAAAAATAAAAAATACAATATTTACTACATATCTACTGCAGTAGGCTTACACGTATCGCCGGGAGCCTCCACCATGAGGATACATCTCATGTGGTTTGTAACACTGTGATATCAGGGAGCTTACAAAACATTACACTGACTCCAGGTGTTTACTGAGGAGATTAGAATAACTAATTCATAAATAATGGAGGGGGAAAGAAAGAAAATGATCTTTATCAGACTAAACGAAATCCACATTTGTGTTCTGGAATTAAATTAAAATAGGGTTAAAAAGGCTGTTATGTGTTTTCTTATCTAGACTTTTTCATTTATTTTATTAATAACGTTTTTCATCATCTTTTTAAAGCAGCGTTACCTCCGCTGCTTTCTGTGGCATTACAGCTGAAGGTCACTAAGGAAACAACAGAGCAGGAACGTCACGGTGGAGGAACAAGTTCATGTCTCACGCTGAGAGGAAGCGTTAGAGATAGATGGTTAGCTTTACAGCAGAGATGAGAGATGAGCATCAGTATATAGTGTAAGGCTTTAAAGATTAAAGATCCCTGCTCAACTTCTGGTTTCAACTTCATCTTACTATACCGTTGGCCAAAAGTGGCAAAAACGTGGCAAGAAAAGAGTGAAAAGTGACTAAAATGGCCAAAAGCAGTAAAGAGTGGCCAAAAAATGGGCAAATAAAGAGGAACCAGGTGGTATGTAATGGCAAAGGGTAGCTTAATTGGGCAAAATGTGGCAAATATTAGTGTTAAAAGGGCAAAAATGGGAAAGAAAATTGTAGGGGAAAAAGGAAACAAGTGGTATTTATTTGGCAAAAGTTAGCTTATTTGAATGAAAAGTGGCACGCAAGGACAAAAATTTTATAAAAGTGTCAAAAAGAACCTAAAAAATAGGAAAAAGGGATATTTATTTGCAAAAAGTAGGTAAAATCTGAATAAAGTGTCAGAACCTTTTGAAAAAGGGGGAAAAAGGAACAAAGGAAATAGGTAAAAAGGGGTTATAAAGTTTCCCCCCTTTAAGGTTTTCTGGGGGAATAATAATTGAAATTTAGACAAAGAGCCACATGTTGAGCTGACTTAATAACATCTTCTACGTGGTATCCACTGATAATGTCGTGGGCTGATGTAGACAGAACATGCCAGGGCGGAATTTTTGTCCCAGTCCCAGTAAATCAGGAAGCATCGCTTTCAAACACACGGAGAGTGACATCTTCTATTGCTTCCTGCTTAGCAACTAACTTCACCAATAGCCCAGAAGAGTCTTTCTAATAAAAGTGTCCATTGTGTGGGAGCAGATGACCCATATAGTTCTGTAAAGCTGATTGGCTGGCAAGCAGTATTTAAAGCTGCTCTCCTCAATGATTTTTTTGAAATTAAATAAAATCCTAATGTATGCCCCATAGATCAACAAATCAAACATAATTTACTCCAAATGCAAAACTCGAAACTGCTGCTCAAAAGTTTATTTCATCTCCAACGTACACAATCAGATGGTATTTTTCGAGCAATGCATTGTGGGATTTGGAGTTCCTTAAAATAATGCATAGCTCTGTTTTTAATTTATGTATTCAACAGGGACAGTGTACATTAAAGGAGACATATGCATTTAAATCCTTCCTTTTTACATATAAATCATACAGTTGTGGTCTATATAAAGCGGAACTGCAATGCTTGGGTCTGAATTCCTCATTATTATAGCTCCACCCCTTTTCTACCCCTTTTCTGATGTGCTTCTGAGAGCAACTCGTTTTGGTGCGGTCTCTTTAAATGCAAATGAGACACTTCATACCCCGCCCCCTCTCCAGGTTGCAGAGGTGACACTCGGTTCAACTCCACCCTGTTCGGCCATTTTTGTAGTTTGATAGAAGAGATACGATTGTTTAGCGGCGCTGAAAATGTTTATTCACATGTTATTTACAAAATGTCAACAAAGGAAGACTTGTCCATCCAGCCTTATATGTTTGAGCCAGAGTCTGACCCAGCGGAGCGAGATGAAGATGAAGATGAACCTGCAGAACCCTAACAAGTGAGCTAACCCAAGCACCGAGCTAACGCTAGAGCCAAGCTAACGTCACAAAATGCATTTTAATACAGTCTTTTTGGCAAAACGGCAAAATGAAATGACTAATGAAAAATTTAGACTTAAATTAAATCACGTAGGCCATATCATCAAGGATCTAAAACAAGCACACAGCGCTAATATATGAAGACGGTGCAACTGCTAATGCTAACAAAACAATGACAGGGACGTCTTATCATCACACTTTTTAGCGTTATTTACAGCTTACCGAAGTGCTCTGTTCGTCGTCTCCAAAGATAGAAGGAATTGAACCCTCAATCAGACAAAGTAAATGACCTTACCCACAGATGTGGATACATTTCTGTAAAAAATAAAACTCAACCAGGCACTTTGAAAAGGTTCTGATGCTGGGAGACGGTGTAATGAAGCGTGTGGGTTACTACATCCAACAACCAAACATTTTGACTTATCCTCTCGTAACTTCGGCATCCTTGAGCTTGGACTACAAAATAAAAGCGAGAAATAAAAATGGCGGATTGCTCGAAGTGTTGAACCTGGAGTCGATGTCCTAATTTGGCAGTTCCGCTGCAAATACTGTGACGTTATTGTTCAAAAAACGTAATAGAGAATCGAAAAATCGAAACAGATTGAAAAATATGACCAAAACAGAATATGAAGATATCAACGGAGCACCTGAAGAGACTAATTTGAACTTTTCTGTACTTCTAAACATACAACATACAACTCTAAATATACAACAAAATGCATTTAAGGGCTAAAAAAGTGGATTTAGCATATGTCCCCTTTAATATCAATACTGAAAATATACCAAAATTAGCCAAAAAATAAAAATTGATCTGCAGTTCCTGGACAGAATGTTCAATAGTCACCTGAATACCAATTACACAAATTACAGGAAATATAAAATAAAATATACAGTGACAACATATAACGCTTCCATTTACAGATAAAACAAGGTTTTTTGGAACGTCACAGTGGAGAAACTTAATTCTGATTACACTGGGAATACTGGAAACAAACTAGAAAAAAAATGGCATCAAAAGATTCATTATCCTCCTTGTCTGGAGAAGAATCAAGAAGTATTGGCAAGAATGAAGGAAAAACACTTCTGCAATACACAAAAATGTCAACAAACTAAGCCAACTGCAATTTACATCCTTTCTCTTTCTTTTTGGAGTAAATGATGTTGAATCCATTGATTTATGAGGCATAGACTATGATTTTACATAATAAATAAATTATTATTAGAAACAGGAGGATTGATAAAGCAAAAGCACCACAGATAGTGTTTTCAGTATCTAAGATGCTTCTCTGTTCTTTGTATTCAACAAGTGAACAAACAAATGAGTCAATCATACCTTAAACAGGCGAAGTATGTTGGCCACCATGATAGAAACTGAGCTGGAGGAGGCTCCAATGACCCCCACCACCCGCTCAGGTTTGGTGATGATGGGCAAACCTCCGCCAAGACACTTTACATCCGTCCCGTCTTTCTCGATGAGTGCCTGCACGAAGGTGAGCGACTGCTCCAAGGCGTGAGTGTCCCTGGAACAGGTGTCCAGGATCCTGGCCCCCAGCGTGATATTGGGCAGCAGATTATTGTCATTATTGATGCGATCAAGGGCGAAGAGCATGGCCTCCAGTCTGTGTATGCCCTTCTCCTTCTTCAGCTCCCCACATGCCTTGCCCTCATGGCCCCTGGCGTGTACTGGGAAGAGCCCACCCAAGGAGATATCTCCATCAATGCGGATAGAGTTCAAATGTGTGTGTCCGGGCCCTTTGGGTTTGGCAGCCTGCGTGGCCTTCAGGGAGCTGAGCAGAAGCAACAGCAGAGAAGGAAAAATCAAGCTTTTTCTCCGACAGCCGGTTGAATCCGGCCTCCATGCCAGGGGCTGAAACATGGCCACGGCCCAAACACACGTCCTTAGCGCACAACTGAACCCAGCAGTCAGAAAAACAACAAAAGCCAGGTAATATCTCTGATGGCCAGAGGGTTAATTGTGAAATCTTTTGAAGCTGTTGGCACAGGAAAAGCTTCCTCTCATGTCTCTTCACTCTCCCAGACATTCAATTAATGCAGAACTTGAGCTGGGTTCCTCCACAGGATGTGATCCTGTTCTCTTCTCCTCTTTCACTCCGTCTTCTGAGGACTGTGGAGGAATCGTTGGTTGGGATGCCTGCTGTTATACACAGACTTTGCCTTTAAAGATTCTTCACTTCGATCATTAGAACCAATAAAAAGGTGAATAATAATAAGATGAAACTTTGTCCCTCCCACCTTTTTTTACAGTTTATTTACTCCCGTTGATTTAGAAAATTAGAATCTCTTGAATTCTCCTGCACAAAGACTTGGAAAAATGTCTTGATCCCTCTGGCCTGCTTGGATCCACAGGCTTTGGAGTGGATTCCTGAAAGATGAAAAGAAGAAAAGAAGTGAGACAGTGCACACTCACAAAAAAGAGATAAGTAAAAGAAGAGACAGGGATTATTGTAAGTATGGGACCTTGATAACTTTTGTATGCATGCCCAGGGGTGGAGCAGCGATTCTAAAAGTGAGGGTGTTCTAAGGGTAGCGCAACCATCAACTCCCAATTTAGTTTATTAAAATAATTCACTATGATAAAGCTGTTATTAAGTCACTTTGTAACTTCATTTGTTCCATGTTTTCTGCTTTCTGTTTTTTTTCAGATTTTAGCTTCCTTTTGTCAATAAATATCCCTTTTTTCTAATTTTTGTCAATTTTTGCAAGTTCATATTTAACACTTTTATCCAATTTTTGGCAATTCTTTAACCATTATTTTTTGCCACTTTTCATCCAAATAAGCTACCTTTTGCCCAATAAGTAACACTTGTTCCCTATTTTCATTACATTTTTTGCACTTTTTCACTACTGTTTGCCACATTATGATAATTTAAGCGACCTTTTGCTATTACGTACAACCTGGTTTCTGTTTTTTGTCTTTTTTTTTGCCACTCTAGTACTGCTTTTGGCCCATTTTAGTCACTTTTCATTCTTTCTTGCCATGTTTTTGCCACTTTCAGACCATTTTTTGCCACTTGTTACTAATTTTTTTGTCACTTTACTTACACTTTACTCATTGTTGTTAACTTTTTGTTTACCTTCTTCAAACGGCGGCTTCATCAAATGGCTGGCTGTTATTGGCTTGATCACCGTTCAATCAACCTAACTGGACTAATACATTTTCAACAAAGAATCTCTCTGTAAAAAGTGACGCGGGTGAATTTTTGTTTTTATGAAAATGCGGGTGTCGCATCCCCCACTGGTGAGAGGATGCCTGTGCATGCCTAACCATTTACTGAAGTGTTACACGAGCTGAAGAGACACATTTGCTCCTAAACTAAATTCTTAAACTTATAAAAACTGTGAACATGCATTTTTCACAAGTCAAAAGGTTGCCACAGACTCTCAGGGTTTAGGGAGTTGTGTCAGATCCCATCTGCTGCAGTTTTTAAATGTGAGCCCTTTTAGCAGGCGCTCATGCTTGGTATCTCAATCGTGTGACCTTCTCAAACATTATGTCTCATGTTTGATATATTATACACATAAAAAATTCATGCTGAATGCGCCATTGTTATTGATAAATGATATGAAACCTCTAAGACTGTCAGGCTTTTCTAGGAAATCATAATTTGTAGAATATTTGTGAAATACGTGGTTTAATGCAATACAACGCTGCCCATGAGATTTTGGTGTTTTGGCTGTTTCCATGTTGCAGTCAGAGGTCAAACCATAGAGGAATGTGACATGAATGTACATGCTGAATTAAAGAATACATATTCTATTGTAGGAAAGAGAATTGATTTGTGAAATGGAACTGATTTAAACAGTGCTTTATAACCCCAAAGTGCTCTCAAATTGCTTCTCATTATCAGCTCATTCACCCATTCACACACCAATGGGACTGAGCTGCCATGCAAGGCGCTCGTCGACCATTTAGAACAAGAGTTCAGTGTCTTGCCCGAGGACACTTCAACACATAGACAAGTATAGCGCTGGCATCCAACCCTCAACCTCTTGATCACGGAGACGGACGCGTAGAAGTGTTTTTACTTTATTTTATCTTATATATTTATTTACAAACATAGTACAAGCTTGCAACTGATGTGATGCATATAGAGATTATAGCTATTGCTACATTAGTCCAGTCTGCTGGAGATAAAAGCATGGACCAGTTTCTCCTGATCTTTCTGAGTCATTAAACCTTTCACTCTGGAGATGTTCTTTAGGTGGTAGAAGCTGTTTGTGTGATAGATTTGATCTGACTGCTGAATGTCAGATCTGTGTCAATCAGAACACCAAGGTTTTTGACTTGGTCTTTAGCTTTTAAAGATTGAGACTCAAGATACTCGCTAATAGCAGTCCTCTTTTCCTTGTTACCAAAGACAAACACCTCCATCTTGTCATGGTTTAGTTGATGGAAGTTTTCACTCATCCAGCAGTTTATTTCTTCTAAGCAGTCACACAACACCTCTATGGGACCATAGTCATCTGGGTTCAGTGATAGATATAGTTGTGTGTCATCTGTGTAGCTCTGATAATAAACCTTACAGTTCTGTAAAATTTGTCCTTGAGGAAGCATATAAATGTTAAACAGAAGGGGTCCAAGAACAGAGCCCTGAGGAACCCCACAGGACATTGGTAATCTGTCAGATTCAAAGTTACCGGTTGGGCTCAAGCACAAAGAAATCACAGGTAAAATGCAGTGAAAAACACGTTTCCATTAATGGGACTCTACATCCCACAATGCATTGTCAAAGTGTTTACAGAGGAGATAAAAACAAACTTTCAAGCGGCAATGTTAACCTTGTATTTATTTATTTTTAACCTTTTAAATCTTCTCTTTTTTTTGAGCAAATGATCTTCGATTCATTTATTTATTTATAAGGCTTACACTATGGATTTATCTGATAAAGAAAAAAAATGTTGTGTAAAGCAGCTTTAAGGGCTCACCACCACCAGCCTGGTATTTGTTGCATATATTGTGAGTAGAGATGAGTTTTGAGCTTGCTCAAACTAATAATACCTTAATCTTAAGTACAAATATAGATATTTGTGAGATCTTTGATTTACTGTAATAAAAAGAATATCGTAAATGTTATTAGAGTTCAGCTAATGACTCATTAGTAAAACATGGAATCAAGTTGTTGAGAACGCAGTGAAAACGAGGTGGCCCTTGCAGTTTGCTCCACCATGTGTGATTCCTTTGAAAACATTTTCTACAGCAGAGGTGGGCAACTTCTATCACAGCGGGGGCCACAAAAATGTGTTTGTTTGATCGAAGGGCCACATTATCAACATATCAACAGCAATCAGAGCATTGACACAGGAAAAAAACAGTTTTTATAGTAATGTATGTTTTTTCTGTCATTCTGTGTATGTTTGTTGTTGTCTTGCTTGTGCTGCTTTGTTGTCGTTTTCTGTAATTTTGTATGTTATTTTTTTTGAGTCATTTTGTGTATTTTTGTGGTAGTTTTGTGTGTTGTTGGAGTATTTTTGGAGTTTTTCTTGTCTTTTACTGTATTTTCCAGTAATGTTGTACTTCTTTGTATTTTTTTTTATGTATTCTTGCTTTTGTTTTGTGTATTTTTCAGTCATTTTGTATGTTTACTTTGGGGGCTGCATAAAATTAGACCAAGGGCCGTATGTGGCCCCCAGGCTGCCAGTAGCCCATGTCTGTAGCCTTTAAATGCATGTAATTTACACAAAAATAAATTATAATTTTCACATCGAACGCAACCTTAATGAAGCATCAAAATTCAAATTATCGATATTCAGGTGCCTTGATGAAGGGATGATGGTGGTAGTTAGTGGTTAATAGTGTTATAGCTTAGATTTCTTTTCTTTCTTATATTTATACTAATTGCTTAAAGAACATGCAGCAGTTGTTGAACAAAAGAAATCCTGGTATGTTTGCATCTTTTTTGTATTTTTTAACATATTTAATTAATGCAACCTGTTAAAAATTTAGCAAGGATATGTACCTTAGTCACAGTGGAAGCACAGGCTTTCAAGGTAAAGGAAGAAATACCCTTCCCCCTGCAGAAATCATTATTGCAGAGGCTAAGAACTCCTACTGTTGCCTGTAAACCAAGTCGTAAAGGGACATGCATAATTTATATGTGCTGATCTCTTATGGTAACAGAGCTTAGAGTCTTTAAAAATCTTGTTTTCTGTGTTAATGTTGGGGCTGCAAGCAGATTGTTTACCTTTTCCCTGCAGTGAGGATTAATAGAGGGAGGTTCCTAGCAGATTTGAGTGTCATAAACACGCTCGTCAGGTACGTAGCGTAAATTCAAAGTGGATTTTCAGTTTCCGAGCATCATCGTGTTATGCACATTTTACTCACAAACAAAGCCATTACGCCATTATGTCTATACCCTGTTCATTCCTGAAGCTGTAAGACGATCCAAGGAAACTATTCCCCTGCACCCTGACACAATAGGGCTGTAGCTACACCGCTGTTTTCCTAGCGAGTCGGTTGAGACCCTGAGATTCATTGAGAGCATATTGGAAGTGACAAAGTCCCTTGGATACACCCAACTATCTCATACTGGGTTCGGAGTAATTTTTCAGAGCTGATTTACTTCAGGCCCACCTTATAAGCTGCTGCAGAGCACATGACAAGTATAAAACCATCCAACTCACATGTAAGATTTGGTTTCCATTTGGGGATGTTGCTGATAACAGCAAAGGGCATTCAATACTCCCGCTGCCAAGATAGCCTTGGTTAGATAAAGCAAACATTAAAAACACTGCTGCACACTAAGCCGATCAAATGAAATAATAGAAAAGGGCAAGATCTTCTTTTACAAGACCTGTTTGTACAAAAGAAGTGTGAAAAGAAAGTGCATCATACTAAGTATACTTACAGTAAGCATAGTTTAAGTATATTTAGCTCAGTACACTTATAGGTACCAAGTACACTTACCCAATATACTAGCGATATACTTCAAAATGTACTATTTCAATACTTTTTGGGACTAAATTTGCCTTTTTTGTTGTCTCTGTGTGCAGTGACCGAAAGTCGATTTTGTCTATTGAGTTATAAGTCTCAGCTTTTTCAATAAATGGTTTCTAAATATTTTTAGGGAGAAGTTTTTGTTGTGCTTTAAATGTTATTTTACTTGTTTGAAAAGCTACAATTTCTGCTTATGTAAAGTAATTTTGATTTATTGAATAATGGCTCGGTGTGGTCCAAATATCCTGTATCATGAACATAATGTATTGCTAGTTTTTGAAGTGAAACCTTGTTTTGTAGTTATTTCCCCAAACAGCTACACAGTATGTGAGATATGGTCATACCATTGAACAGTAAAGTGTGTGGCGTGCCCCATAACTCAAAACATGTCTTTCTCTTTTGAGTACAGCTATACTTTTAGAAATCTTTTTTTCAACTCAATTCAATTGAACTTTCTTTATATTGCGCAAATTATAACAATGCATCCGTTTTCGGATGCCTCCTGGTCGCCTCCCTCGGGAGGTGTTTCAGGCATGTCCTATTGGGAAGAGGCCTCGTGGAAGGCCCAGGACACGTTGGAGGGACTATGTCCCTGAGCTGGCCTGGTATCGCCTCGGGGTCCCCCCAGAACGGCTGGAGGAGGTGTGCGTGGATCGGGAGGTCTGGGCATCTCTGCTGAGACTGGTGCCTCCGCGACCCTGCCCTGGATAAAGCGGAAGAAGATGGATGGATGGATGGATGGATGGATGGAAATGACAACAAAAGCGCTATCTTTTTGAACATATTGAATATACGGTTGCCAACTAAATTGGTTGTCTAGTATAACGCCAAGACATGTAGTTTCGTTTACTTGTTTAATGTCATTGCCATCAAGAGAAACCCTAATTTCAACATTATTTGGCCCGTTTCCAAAATACATAATTTTAGTTTTGTCCATATTAAAGGATAGTTTGTTGATAGGTTCTTATTTTCCTGAATTCATTTGTAAAATCACTTATTCATTTTTGGAGATCAGAGCCGGAGCAAAAAAGAATTGTGTCAGCAAACAGAGTCATTTTCAATAATGTAGACACTTAACATAACTCGTGAATATAGAGAATAAACAGTTTTGGACCCAATACATACAGATTTATTCTGAATAATGCAAATGACTCACTATTTCTGACATGTAAACGTGCAAACTGGACACCAAAATTTGGATTATTTCCTTTTTTCCCGTCACAAAAACATAGAATTTTCTGGTCGGGCCCACATGAGATCAATATGTGGTTTGACTCCCCAACACTATACTATGTAGAAATGTCACCAAAGCATGAAGAAAACACCAAACTAGATTAAAGTCAGCAGTTCTATGTTATTAAGCTGTCAAGATAAGAAAAACTCTGATAAAAAAGGTTTTTCAAGGTGTTTCTTTTGTCACTTATCTGTATTTGTTCAGCTTCACAGCAGAGACACTACGCAACTCAATAAAGCATTTATAATTAAAAAATGATCCTATCGGTTGATTTTAATCAACATTAGCAACAAAATACACAAATTATATCCATGCTACAAAATGTCAAATATAGCTGCAGGAATTGCCACTGATTCAGGATTCATATCAGGGCGACAACCTTTCCTCAGGTAAAACTATATCAGAAAACACACGTTTGTTTCAAAAGGCCACAGTACGCTACACCCTAATAGCCTTCAGGCAAAAAGTTGGTATTTTAAATGGTCTGGAGAGCCAGCAAAAAAACAAGTCTACGGGGATTTTAAGCTTTCCAAATCTTCTGCATGTTAAAGTTGTGAAAAAATGCATTCATTCATTTTCTGTGTATTGTTAATTTTGTTTTTTGTTTTTTTGTTTATGTGAATGTCTAAATCAGGAAATCAGAAGCTCGAAGAGTGAAACACAACTTTAACAGATTGATACTCGTCCGTGGAACATTTGGTACCGGGTCGAAAAGAAAGAATACATTTTTATGAAAAAGAAATACATTTAATTTCCACAAGTGTTCCAAATACTTTATTCTGAAAAACGTGTGGAAGTGAGATAACAAGCACCCAGTGAGAACTTCCTACCATCATGATTCTTCAAAGTCTGAAGGGATTTGTCATTTTATTGTATTATTTTTAGTGTTTGTATATTTTGTTGTATTTCTTATTGTGTACAATGACTAATGTTATTTTTTTGTATTTTATTTTGGGTGGCTTAATGTTGTAAATGTGTCAAACTCAAATCCAGCCCTTTAGAACAACCAAATGGGCCAGCAGGAACAAATGAAAATGACAGAGAAAACATCACTCATTGTGTTTAAATGAACCAACCAATTCAGTTGTAATAAAACTCCACAGTATTTGCCAGGGCTCCCCGTTTTCCAACACTTATACTGAATGATGGCAGTTCATTTTAATTGCAAATTGCTGAAATTAAAAAATGTTATTAAAAACCTGCAATTTACCTCAAATTATTTCACTAAATTTGCAATAAATTAACTAATGGGTTATCAAAATAAAAATACTGATGATAAAAAAAATAAAAATGGGTGACACATTATTTGATTTCTAAAATAAAATGTCACAATATATTTTAGAGTTATGTGAAGCAGAAAAAATGTGTTTATTTTCTTTGTTAAATGTTGTACAATTATATATATATATATATATATATAATTTGAAAAAAAAATTGAATTATTTGAAAAAAAAAAAAAAAGCAACTCAAATGCAAATGTACTTGTTGAATGTTTGTGTGTATTATTGAAAATGGTAACTTGTGTGTATGTTGGGCATATAAGTATTTTTGCTTCTGCCTGTATATATTTTTAAATTTATTTTTGAATGTTATTTGTTGGACTGAAACAAAAAAATAAACTGAAGCTAACAGAAAACCCATCTGTCACTTGTTGCTTGGATATTGTCAGTGCTTTACATACTTTGCATAATCATTCATACTTGGAAGTGCAAACTGGGAATCAATATTGTTACATTTGCCTAAAATTTGCAGCCCACTTGAGAATAAACTATTAAACACTGTAATAAAAGGTGTTATTGAATATGTGATATTGTAGGTTTTAAGTACATTTTGTCCTTTGAGGCCATAGTTTGGTTTTATAGGCAGAATAATGAACGCAGCATGTTGACTGTTGAAATTATCACTGAAAACAATAAAGCTCCACTGATACATATAAGAAAACTGGGATTATTTTCTTACTGTAATAGTGAATAGGAAATTATGGTAAATCAAGGACATGCTCCACGCATTTATTATGAATACAGAAGAGCAGGAGGTGCTTGTTAGAGACAAAATAACTCAGTCTTTAATGACAATGATATATAAAATACACCCAGAGATCAAAACACAGATGTGATTAAAACATGTGAGATTTATATTCATTTAATTATCTTTCCTCATTGAGGGAAAGAACCCTGAAGTATACGATAAATGAAAGGCCTTTTTAAGTGTCGGTCCCATCAGCGTCTCTCTGTCAGCCATCAAAACCCTTTCCCTGGCTGCACTTTTTTATTATTATTTGATGGATGTTTGAGAGCTTCAGTTTCTCTGTTAGCATCACCAACGATGTACGCAACTGCTCCCAAAAGGAGGAGGTTAATTAAATTAATTCCATAACCAAGGACTTCTCTATCAATACTTAATAATACATCATTCAGCTTTCAGACCGCTATGTCCACAATAAGGTTGTTGAAAGCTGGTGACAAGTCTAATTTCCTTTTAAATGGCAACCTTTGAGTGACCCAGCTCAAGAGGCAGTCAACGCAGCTGTAAAAGTGAGAAATGCTCTGAAAGAAACCTAATTATCCAATAACAAACTCTCCGTTGTTACGATTTCAGCACCCAGACCTGTTGCCTCTCTCTCACGCCCTCTCTACCTCTCTCTCTCTCTCTCGCTCGCCCACGCTCTCCTTTAATGGCGAGCCTTCAGAGACACTGGTGAGAGTTGTGTACATGTGTAAGTGTCGCTGGTTGTGCGTGTGCTTTGTTTGCTCACGTGGGGTGTGTTGAGTTCAGTGTTGCAGACTCCAGTTTTGTGTGTTGGATTTGTTCTGAAATAGAAATTAAATAAGTACAAATAAAACGTTGTTTAAAAAAAAAAAATGGTGCAAATGTTTAGTTTGCCTATTGGATAGAGTTTTTTGATAGCCATTCATAGCAATCCATATATGTATCTGCATGCATGGATACTACCGGTTTTAAGGCTGTCCCTTATTTTTGTGGGGGCCACAAAAATGTGATTGTCTTGAGTTGAGGGACACATTTAGATAGATGTAGAATATACATATATTAATATAAATAATAATAGTAATATTGTCATTTATTTTGGTTGACATTTAGTGACTGATTTTGTTACTGATTCCCTCTCAGTTTGTGTGTTTAGGTTGTCGTTTTTTATGTTCATTTTATTTAGTATATCTTGTTATTTTTTTGTGTACTGTTGTAGTCATCTTGTGTATTTTTCTGTCATTTTGTGTGTTTACAGTCATTTTCAGTATTTTTAATGTTTAATGTATTTTTTAATATTTAATATATTTTTTTCTCTTTCTTGTCGATTTGGATATTTTTTTTAATATTTTTGTGTATTGTTGTAGTAATCTCGGGTATATTTTGTGTGTTTTTGGAGTCATTTTGTGCACATGTGGCCCCTGAACCTATAGCTATCCATGTCTGTACTATACAGTCTATAGGATATACATGTATAATGTCCAGTACAGCAAAATAACAAACCACACAATGGTTTCTGTCATGGTCACACTACACACAGAAGTCCTCTAATCAAGATTGCATCAAATAGCTTGTAAAATATCCACATTCTCTTTTACTGTAAATCCAAAGATAAAGAAACTCCCAAATGATAATGTTGTTTGAGCCTTTTCCACCCTATACTGATGTATATACAGTATGATCAGTTTCTTACTTTTTCAAATGTCTTTTCAGATGCTTTAAGCAGCTGCTTAATGGCAGAGCACGTAATGGAAACTTCTAGATGTGCTGTTTCTCTCCTCTGACACATGGACAGTTGGGCTTTAATTGACACTCCAGAATGTTAATGCAGCTCTAAGGAAAGTAAATGGAAAGAGACGAAGGTGTGGCTGAAAACAACAAAAAGCTTTTAACAGGCTGTTGGTAAGGTGGAACTTAAAAAAAACAAACATTTCAGGCTGCTTGAAGTTAAAACTATACGTTTTATGAAGTAAATAAGGAACAATTTGCGATTTTCTTTTGACAAAATTGCAAAAAGTACGAACATATACTTAACACTGCGTTGTCATCACTAGGATACGATAATATAATCTTCATTCTACTGCCTATAGCAACCATGGAAACTGCCATGATGAAAAGAGATTTTTATTTTATTTTTATCTTTTTTATGAGACTGTAGAACTCTCTAAATTAAGACCTATACAATTTGCTGCTAAGCAGTGGAAAACTAAATGATGGGATGAAGAAATAAAAAAATCTTCCATTTCCATGCACATGAGTTTAGCAAAAGAAAATATTCATGATATTGTAAGTTTTGATACATTTAGAAAGTTATTAGAGTTCACAAATCCATGACCTATTTACCTTTGCTAATAACAGCTAAATTATGAGGTATGAATCTGATTTTATTGTTTTATTTTTCAATATTCTTATCTCTTGCTTTTCAATTTATACCATTAACCTTTTTTATACAAAATTTAGAGTAAACTTCTAAAGTTTGCCATGACTAAAGTTTTATCTTGCAAAAGTGATTAACATCACTGATAGGAATCCACAGTTTCCACGTGAACAAGATAAGCACTGGCTGTTACGAGTAACTGGGTAAAAATATGGCTAAACAAGTATGTTTTTCTTAACATTTTACTAAATTTATGTGACTGGTTTAAAGATGGGGAGTATTTTAAAGTACGTCAAATGACTTTACATAAAGTGATCTGTTTTTTCCCCCTATTCTTATTATACGTATCATTACGAAATATCTGTGATATTAATGTGCAATAAACGCCTGTCGAGTGCCTAACATAACATCAATTATAAACTTGACATTTGTATGAATTAAAGTATTAAACGCAAATACATTCAAGATGTCTGAATCATAAAAACACATAATCTTTAGATTATATTGTGGTGTGAAGCCACTTCTTATCAAGGAAAATATTATTTATAATATATTATATTGAGTCCGACAATTTCATAAACATTCTAAGAAAACAAGAAATGGGATGTTGTGGTTCTCTTTCGGATGGATGGATGGATGGATGAATAGATAGATAGATAGATAGATAGATAGATAGATAGATAGATAGATAGATAGATAGATAGATAGATAGATAGATAGATAGATAGATAGATAGATAGATAGATAGATGGATAGATGGATGGATGGATGGATGGATGGATGGATGGATAGATAGATAGATGGAATAATCTGATCTGATCTGATTCAATATGAGTGGTTTTAGTTCCTGACTGCTGATTGGCTCTGGTAGAAAAACACATTTTAATCAAAAAGTAAATTGATTCAAGTTTTGTACTCCTGTAATAATAAAGTGGTGGTTAACCATTAGATGTAAAATGGAACGACTGCTGCTTGGGGATCTGAATGTTTTAATTACAGGAAACAGCCGTGACATGTGTAGGACCTGACGAGACCTGGTAAGTAAATACCAAGACATGATATTATGCAAAAAGCAGAAGGAGGCAGTTTGAGTTTTACTTCATTGTGAGCCCTGAGAACACAACAATGTAGTTTATTTCTTGAAATATCAACTTCATGAGAGCCACTTCTTAATAATAATACTAATAATTTTTTAGATTTGCAGATATCGGATATGCCAATATTTAGAGGTGAAAGTAACAGATTACAAGTACTCATGTTACTGTAATTGAGTTGCTTTTATGGGTACTTGTACTATTTTAAGTATATTTTTAAATCCGTAATTTTATGCATTCTTAAAGCTGATATTTGGAGTTTCTGAGAAATCTATGTTTATGTATGATTGTTTTGAAATGCAAAAAAAATACCTAACTAGTCTTTTACTGTGGTCTACTGCCAGTGGTCATTCATATACATGTATATATATATATATATATATATACACACACATGTATATAAGCCCCTCCTTCGTCCTATCGACTCCTATACAAATAGAAATGATTGTCGAGTGCGCCCAGCCAATAGGCTTCAACTTCCTCACCTGATGTGACCTCGTTATGTTACGCGATGCGCGTGCAGAAAAGTAGAGGCGTGGCTTCTGGTAGATTGGCAGAGGCAGTGGGAGGAAGTGGAGCGGTTTAGGGCGGGACATCGAGACGTTTCTCAGAAAGTCCGGATATCAGCTTTAAGCACATTTTAATAAAAGTAAAAGTAATACTGTATGTAACATTTCTACACTCAACTGGTACTGAGTATTTTTTGTTTTTGTTTTTAAAAAATGATGAACGGACATTGTGAAACTACAAAAAAAAATGAAATGACCAGAGACAACAATTAAATGTATCACATCAATCAGATTAAACGTAATGCACGGCGCCAAAACAGCATTGAATGGAGGTTATTTTCTCCGTTTTAGAGTTCATAAATGTAGCCTGATCATTTTTATTTATTTAGAATGTAATTAATTGGTGTACTTTTATTAAAAAAAAAAAAAAAACTTTTATTTTATACAGATGTCTTTTTAGGTTTCTGATATTTACTTATTGAGGGATTAAGGGAATCATGGCAAGATTTATTGCCAAAAATAAACTTAGGGGGTGAAACTTTTACTTTGAGTACTATTTAATTGAGATATTTTTGACTATTTGAATATTTTATGTACACTTACTTGTATTTGTACTTGAGTACAATGTCAATCAAGTAAGAATACTTCTACTTGAGTAGTATATATCAGTACTCTTTATACCTCTGCCAATATTGTCCAACACTAAATTTCCAATATTAACAAATAATGATACATACATAAACCCCCTCCCCCCAACCTCTTTTTATGTCACATTATATAACTTGACTTTGACTCTCCATGGAAATAACACATTAAGTCCAATTTAAAGTGATCCCACACGGGATGCATTCCACAAATAAACATCATCTGTTTTCTTATTGCAAAATAAGAATACTTAATCAACTTCACTAATGGGGGAAAAAAAATGCCATATTCATTTTTAATATGTTGTTTCAAACAACAGCTGTCTCAGTCTTAGTATTTGTCCAAATGAATTATCTAAGCAGTTTGAGCACTCAGTCTGTCTTTGATGATGTTTACTGTGAAACTGTTACAGTACAGAATAAAAATCATTGTAATATTGTGCAACAAAAATGTTACATCCAGCATTTTTTTCTTTGGTCTGTAGATGAAGAGCGGATCAATTGAAATAGCTAGTGAGTTAGCTTAGCGGTTAGCCCATGAGCTAATTAAAGATACAAAACAGGGAACAATAACGTGTAAAATGAGTGACATAGTTAAAAAATGTCCCGATCTAGTATACATCCGGGTATTTTTTGCATATTCAATCTTTCCATAATATTTAATGTGAACGCACGACATACTCATTTTAACGTCAGACTTAGTATGAGTAGTACGTTAGTATGACATTTCAAATGCAGCCCTCGTCGGTACGACCGCGTCACTTCAGCACATTCAGGTACTTCCGGTTTTGACAGGAAATGACCCGTATTTAAAGGTCAAGCTCAATTCTTTTCCACTACTAGACGGCATTGTTTCACCCTAAATAACGTAAATTCATGCTTGAGTCCATGTTGGAGGCAGTGGGATGACCAAGACAGTAACCATATTCTTTGGAGCTCTGCTAAGCTCAAACCTTTCTGGAAGATCGCGAACACAACCATAAATAAAATAATGGGTTATGCTTTTCCATAAAACTGTGTTGTAATGTACCTGGGAAAGATTGAACATGCTGTACAAATAAAAGACAGTTATATGATTAAAATCTTATTGATAACAAGCAAAAAAAGCAGAAACTGGTACAAAGAAAGAGCACTGGTTTGAGATCTACTGTATATGATGGAAAAGTTGACTAACCAACTAAAGCTTAAAGGACACACCCATGAAAAGAACTTGCAGAAGTGAATTGTTTATAAAGAAGCGACGCTAACAACAATTAACTGGATCAATTGAAAATGACTAAGATGTACAATGCTTCCGAAATTGTTACCCTTTTTTTAATTGTTGGTTTTGTGTTCTGTTTTTATTTTTCTTATTTATCTTTTTTAAAAATTTGAACTTTCTTTCATTAATATGTTGTTTGTATGTTATAAATTGCAAATAAAAACAAAGTGAAAAACAAAATGCTTGAGACAGAGCGGCACATAATTTTTTTCCCATTGATATTGCAATTCATGGCAATGGTCGATAATATCGGTGGGCAGACAATATCGTCCATTTTTAAATATTTTTTTAAGTGAAGGGCTTTCCTATTTTTTATTTATTTGTTTATTTATTTATGCATTGCAATATCTTGTAGTGCAGGCTAATGGACGGCAAAACTCACTGAATAACACCAGTGAGATCAATGAACTGAAAAGCTAAAAACAAACCCTAAACCTCACACCCTGGAAAAATACAACATAATTATGATATAGTCACACAGTCAGAAAAGCTCCTTAAAAACCTTTATGTGTTGTTTGTGACGGATTTAATGAAAAACACATCCTGCATTCCCTCTCTTCTTCTTCTGCAGAAACTTATCCTTTATTCACAAAAGCCTCCTATAGATTTGTGTGAATGAGAAGCATCCACTGCACTACATTCACTATTCATCAGTGTTGGAAACATTTCCACCCTATAGTATAAATTCCTACTCATCATCACCATGTGGACACCCCGGGTCTTGTAGGGCAGGATTAAGTGGTTAGAATATATCCAAACATTTCGTTCTCTCGGCCTCAAGCACTGAATGAATGCAGCTCTGTGTGAGCCTGGCTAATGACGTGGTATAAAGATGGCATGAGGTGAACCATCTCCATCCTCCAGTTGTTTCTGAGCAGTACATTTTAATGGTGCGTAACACACCTAATGTTGAGGATGTTTAAAAAAAGCTCAGGCTTGTAATTTTCAACAGCAAAATTATTACGGTATTTACTCTTGCTGTGTAGCGAGCTGTAGGCAGAGGTGTAAAGAGTACTGATATATCCTAGTCAACTTAGAAGTACTGTGGCATGAATGAAATTGTACTCTAGTACAAGTACAAGTAAGTCGTACATAAAACACTCAAGTACAAGTGAAAAGTAGTACACAAAGTAAAAGTTAGCAAGCAACAAAGTCAAGCGTTCTTGTAAATCTAAAGATAAGAAACAAATGGAGACCTTTCGTGCACAGTGTAAGCTATAAACACCACAATTTCATATTGTGTTTTATATTTTCTAGAAACCCACCAAATAACTTGAAAAGCGGAGTGCTGTCTGATTTATCCAGGTAAAAGTACTGTCACATGATTGAAATTGTACTCAAGTAAAAAGTAGCTCAAATAAATAGTACTCAAAGTAAAAGTTCCTAGTTTCACCCCCCATGTTTATTTTTGGTCATAAATCTTGCCACAGTTCCCTTGCATACAGTAAACATATCATGTATAATCTTAAAAAATGAGACACCATTTTTTTTTTTACAATTGGAACTTAATATATTTTCCACAAAGGTATAAAATAAAAGGTATTTCAAAATCTATCATTCTTTTTAAAAATAAAATAACCCAGAATCATATCTAGAATGGTTTTTATTTGCCACACCAACAACAATTGACTCCTTAGTACAGCACACAATTACATACTGTATAACACTTCACACAACAAAGCAACACGAACAATAATTAAAACGATTTACAAAACAAAACAAAAACAACATTCATACAGTCAGACCTCGTTCCAATAAACAATCAGATGATTGGTTATTTAGAAATATACATTTACAGTTATTGATCACTATAAATATACATTTATAGATCACATAAAACTATACAAACTTACCCTGATTATTTGTATTCAATAGGCACCGGGAGCTGTTTAGTTAAAAAAAAAATTCTTTCAGTAGTTTTATAAATCAAATTTGTTATTTTCTTGAATAATTTGTCCTGGAAGAGCATTCCATGTCACCATGGCCCGGTACATCACAATACTTTTCATCTTATTAGTTTTTGCTTCATGGAGAGTGAATTTACCTTCTGTAGCATGCCTTGTTTTATATGCCTGTTCATCAGAACTGAAAGACAATCGTTTAAATAAAACCCTTGGCTGTTGAGTTGCAGAATTTTCCTAATAAAAACAAGTAATGAGGCGATGAGTCCCTTCTTTACCTTCAACCATAAAAGACAGTTTTGCATTTGATTTATACTGGTTTGATATGGACAACACAGTAGACATTGTGCTGTCTTATTCTGCGCAATTTACAGTTTGTGTATGTGTGACGTGGCAGCGCACCAACAGTACAATGAATTTAACTTGGTAGTTGGTGCGAAGAACAGCAAAAGAACAAAAAAACAAACCAAAAACAGTAATGATAATAATGATAAATATAAAGGATAAATACAGTAAATGATAAATATATACATAAATAAAGGTGCTACAGGTAATATTGTCTGAAAACAATACATTTAATTCAAAACAAGAAGACATAGTCATTAACATCCCCCGCCACATTGGTTGTCATTACAACCTTTTCCTAAATGTCCTAAATGTAAGAACTTAGATGTATACATAAGAAAATATTATCACATCACAATATTATACATTACTAACTATCTTAAACGGTTTCTAAGAAAAGCTGTCCCCTTTGAATATACCTCGAACAGAGTAAAAAAAAACAGAAAAAGGGCAATAACTCCGGAAAAAATAATTGAGCGCTTCTCATTTTCAAACTCCATCAATGCATTGATATCCTGAAGCCACACACCAAATTTGGTTATCCTATCCTAAACTGTTTCTAATAAAAGCTGCCCCCTTTGAAGATACCTCGAACAGCGTAAAAATTAAAAAAAAAATGGAACAAAGGCAATAACTCCGGAAAAAATAACTGCGCGCTTCTCATTTTCGAACTCCATCAAGGTATTGATACCCTGAAGCCACACACTTGAATTTGGTTATCCTATCTTAAACAGTTTCTGAGAAAAGCTGTCCCCTTTAACTCGGACGGACCTCAAACCTATATACCCCTTTCACTTTGTGGTGGAGGATAATAAAAGCTTCATTTATAAAAATGATCAGGCTACATTTATGAACTCTAAAACTGAGAAAATAACTTCCATTTAATGCTGTTTTGGTGCGGTGCATTGCGTTTAATCTGGTTGGTCGGCTATGATATTATGCATTTGATTGTTGTCTGGTCATTTCATTTTTTTTAGTTTCACAATGTCCGTTGATCATTTTAAAACAAAACAAAAAAAGTAATTTAATAGTAACTGTTGGGTCTAAAAATGTAACAAATTGCTGAGCTTTTTATCAAATGTACTTAGAATTATACTCAAAAAAGTACAAGTACCCATAAAAGTCTGGCTGTAGGGTATATAAAGGGAAGCAGAGTTGGTGCAGATGGGGGTGGGGGGTGGCGGGGTAGGGGGTGGTGCCAGTCGATAAAAAGGCCTGCTACTTCTCAGACACACCGATTGATTTACTGTATCTGTTGAGCTACACCTGACTGCCTGTCAGGATTAAATAATTATGTCTTATCAAACCTGTGCTCCTGACAGACGTGTATTCCAACAGCATCCTCAGAAGCCGCAAAAGGTACGGGAAAACCTGGGACATATCAGCAAGAATGAATGGTTTGCAGGTATGTGGTTGTTTGTGTGTGAGTAAGGGTTGGGAACAGTTGTCAAGTTAATGGCAACAAGTCGATGCACCGTGCAACACAAACTGAGTGGATGCAAGATGAGATCCTCTATTAATTCTTTCATATTTACACCAGTGTTTCTCAAATGGGGGGGGGGGATTAACATATAAAAGCATTAAAATATTGGGTTTTATAATGTTTATTTTTAGGTAAAAATGTTAGTCATACTAAATATTACCAGCAACTCCCAAAACGACAACAAAAACACACAAAAATATACTGAATAGTAAAAAGAATGAAGTGTATTAAAGTTTTTACCATTTGATAATAAAAGGTTTATACTCTTTTAGAAAAAAGCTCTGACTCTAGCAAAAATGCATATGAGTGACATTGTAGGTATTAACAAGAGGCCCTGATTTAATCAATAATACCATGGGGTTTTCCACAAGAATATGGGAGTGTTTTAATAGTGTTGGAACAACATTATCTTCAGACTCTGAGTCTATAAATTCCATCTTTGTGCAATAAATCAGAAGGCTCTGGATATGTAAAAGTTGACAATAACAGGATGTGTCGCTCTCTTGAGGAAAGAGAATGTTTATTTAGCTTGTTACTCGATCTGCGTCGTGAAACAGATGTGGAAGATTTTTAGTGTGGAGAGGATTCTGTAAAAAAGATACCAGATGTATAACTTGAATTCTTTACGTTTATATGCACCGTGTCTGTCGGTACCAGACAGACTTGTATTCCAGTCCAAGTTTCTATTTGATTAATAGACGGTTTTCTCCATACTAGGGCCCAGAAGTAAGTACTGTATATGGTGATGAGCTAATGTTAAAGACATACCCCTGACAGATATATATGTTTTGCCTTCCTCGGACCAGAGCTTGCAATGATCCAGCCAGCATACTCTCACAGGTCCCTCTTTTTATTAACCTGTATAAGACTCTGATTGTATTCATAAACTGCCTATTATTTACAACTCAGTTTGTCCCGAACACATTTTCTACACCACCTTTTTTGTCATCACCACCCACACCTCAAGATGCAACAAGGACAGACAAACAACAACAAAATACACGAAATGACAGGAAAAAACACATGCACCAAGACAGAAAAATACTTACCATTACCAGCACCAACAACAACAAACAACAACAACAACAACAACAAAGATACTAAATGAAAGAAAAATGCACAAGATCACTGCCAAATCCAAAAACAATAACAAAGAAACATACAAAATGACATAAGAAACAACCAAACGACACCAAAAACACACACAACGAGAGAAAATAGTTTAAATAATACCAACAACACACAAAAACGACAACAAAAACACACAAAAAACACACACACCAAGAGGTAAAAATACTAATCACCAGCAACACACAAAACGACACACACTATGACACACTAAATTATTAAATTAGGACTGGGCAAAAAAATAGATTAATCAAATTTTTAGATAAAAACGATTTTTATTTTGCAAATTCGTGTTTTAAAATATATATATATATATATATGGACTTTTTTGCGTTCCGATGTGAGCAACCTCCCTCTTTGTTTACATTTGTTTACCCTTTGAGTAGGCTATATGTATGCCACAGGCATGTTCATTATAATGTTATATGTTATAGAATATGTAGTTATCTGATTTGGTTACACTTTTGCTTAAACCTGGGTTAAAGCTTGAAATTGTTGATTGACAGAGCCTCATTTACTTTTTATTTTGGGGATTGTTCTATGCATTTTAACTTTTGAGGACAATCACAGCAATAAAGTTGCTTTTTTGACAATATATCTCATGTCTGCAGTGATTTTTAAGTGCATTAAAAAAAAAATCGAATTTATTTCTTTTTAGGCAAAATCGCCCAGCCCTACACTAAATGAGAGAAAAATACACAATTTCACTGCAAAATACACAAAAATAACAGAGAAACATACAAAACGACACAAAAAACAACCACACGACACCAAAAACACAGACAAACAAACACATAAAATAAGAGAAAAATATAGTGAATAATAAAAATAACAGACAAACAACAACAAAATACAAATGACTCCAAAAACACACTCAATGACTCCAAAAACACACAAAATGAGGATAGAAATGATGTTGGTACTATACATCAGGAGGGAGATGACCGGAAATGATTAAAAACTATAGAAACAAATCTATTCAGGAGGCAATAAATACTGTTTCATTGACTTATTTACAAAATGTACTTTAAAATGTGTGCTATCCCTCATTAATTCAATCATTATGCCCTATAGTTGTTTTTTTACAGAATTTTGAGCGAAACGTGTTAGTCGGACAATCAGAATCAGAATCAGAAATGTTTTAATGGCCAAGTACAGTTTTTAGGACAGTACAAGGAATTTGTCTTGGTAGTCGGTGCACGAAACAAAAAACAAAGAAAAACAAAGAACAAGAAACAACCCAGCAACAATAATAATAATAATGATAAATATAAAGGATGAGGGATAAATAAAGGATAGATAGAAAATAAAGGATAAATATATATATATACAGTGCAGCAGATAATGTCATCATGGAGGTGGTGATCGGGTGGTGGGGGGGGGGGTTCAGTGGGTGACTTGGGGTGTGTTCATGTGGATGGTGGCAGAGGGAAAGAAGCTGTTTTTGTGTCTGGAGGTTCTGATCCTGATGGAGAGATTGAAACAGTTTATGACCGGGGTGGGAGGGGTCAGCCACAATCTTTCCTGCACGCCTCAAAATCCTGGAGGCGTACAGGTCCTGGAGGGAGGGCAGATTGCAGCCGATGACCTTCTCTGCTGAGTGGATGATACGCTGCAGTCTGGCCTTGTCCTTGGCCGTAGCTGCAGCGTACCAGATGGTGATGGAGGAGCAGAGGATGGACTGGATGATGGAGCTGTAGAAGTTCACCATCATCTTTGTTGGCAGACTGAACTTCTTCAGCTGCCGCAGGAAGTACATCCTCTGCTGAGCTTTTTTGATAAGGGAGCTGATGTTCAGCTCCCACTTGAGGTCCTGAGTGATGATGGTCCCCAGGAAGCAGAAGTACTCCACAGAGCTCACTGTAGAGTCTCCCAGGGTGAGGGGGGTGAGGGGGGCTGGGTTCTTCCTGAAGTCTGCTATCATCTCCACTGTCTTTAAAGCGTTGAGCTCCAGGTTGTTCTGGCTGCACCAGGACACCAGAAAGGAGGTACCGTACTTGGATTAAAAAGTTATAGAGCCAAAAAAGTTTGAGAACCACTGATCTCCATGACAGAAAATGTGAAATTAGGAAGAAAAAAAAATTGATGACGTTGGCAAACGATTTGAGTTTAAGGTCAACGCCCGCATCAGCTCCACGACTGTGTAAAAACATTTAATCTCCTGCAGCTAATGCAAAATGCATAAGGTTCAGGAACTCAGGGGAGTAAATCTCGGTTCTGAAGGCCTTCCTGAACACAACTGTTTTATCTGCACCACTTTCAAAGAAACCTTTCTGTGTGAGTCTGACTCAGAAACGACGTGGATAGGTCTGGTTAGGTAATTACATTCAAAACACTGACTCCAAGGCTTGGAATCGTGCATAAATAGTAAAAGTTAAGGGGAGCATAAAACAAGTGAAGCTGTTCTGAGCACTTTAAAATGCAACTTTTCAACTTTGGTGTGTTTGAGGGCAGATACGTGACATTGTACATGGATTTCCATTTAGTCGCTTTTCAAAAGCAGGAATTCTTCCTCCAACAATTTAGATCATTGTTGAAATATTCATGATACCATCATTTTCAAATCATTTTTTGCTCCTAAAAGGTAATTTAAGGATGATAGATTTAATGCTGCTTGTCTCCAACAGGCCACCATAACTTTCTTATTTTTGCTTTTTCATGTCCTTTCATCTGGTTTGTTTTGGGGTTTTTTTAAGGTTTTTTTTTAACACATCTATGGAAATGCCCTGGTTTTATACCGACCACATATTACATATTGAGGTAATGGAGGAATGTTTGAGCATCCGGTATGCGCAGAAGTATGAGGTCGAGACAAGTGTCGTCTTTTTTTGGAAATCAAAATATGGTCAGTCTTTAGGCAGAGTTTGAGATTCTTGGTAGCAGGTACAAAAGAAAAAATAGAATTTAATATATAGACTGTCTTGAGATTTGCGCCAACCACAATGTGTTTAACGTATATAATGTAAAAAAAATTGGAACATAATTGATAATGCTGACTGCAAACATTTGTGTCAATACGTTGTTTAATGTTGTAAATTCATGATAAAATCAGGCCAGGCTTCATTTTTGCTGCAGTACCATAGATGAACTGCTGGGTGCAGTGTCGCATCAGCATTTACATTGGGAAGAAGAATTGCACAAAAGAAGAACCAACCTAAAGTTGCAAAAGTTTGGGATCATTTCACTGAAAACGTATACTACACACCTGACTTAGAAGTAACATCTGTAACATGAAACTAACAGTAATACATACTGTTTTATGGCACTTAAGATGTTTGTATATTATGTACATTATAATAAAAACATTTTCGAATGACTTTCGGAAAACTATAATGAAAAATGCTCCCCCTGACCCCGCAAACTCAGCGTATGGGTCAACCTATCTTAGCTTTAGCATAATTTTGAATATCAGTGAGCTAATGCTACAAGACTATAATGCAGACCACCTCATCACCCTTTGTTGAATAATCCTGATAATATACATTGCAACAAACATAACGCAAGCTCAAGTTTTCACATCTGAATACAATTACAAGTGTGGTGTGCTGCATACAGTATGCGCTGCTCAATTGTGTCTGGCTATGTTTCTTAGCTTTTTTTTCATTTTCAGCAACATTTCTAAAAAAATGCATGAGTTATATTAAAGTGTAAGTACATTTCCAGGTTGTTGCTGACCTGCCAATGGGGAGAAATTCAAAAAATGACTTGATTGCTCCTGGAGTAGTTAAGACACGCCCAGTCACAGCAGCCCCGCCCCCACAGGGCTGCATAGTTCTGTATGGAGCTGTCAAGCAATGCTCACTGAGAGCTGTGAGAGGAGGAAACCTAGTCCCTCCTCCCATCTTTTATAAGAGGGGCGGGGCCAAAAAGAGGTCACTGATCTAATTTAATCTAAGCCACTAACAAAATCCAATTGTAACAACCAGCGTTCAACCCATAGAGGGGAATCATTCTGACACTTTACAATTAAAATCGCTAAATTTAATTTAATTTTGACTAAAATGTGAAGATTGGGACTAGAATCAATAAACTACATTACTTCATACCTAATCATATATGTATTCAGCAGAAAAAATTGGTTTTAGGGTGTCCTTACACTTTAATAACGTAAGACGTCTTAGTTATGATTACTTTCTAAACTGATCACAAGTTGGACCATCACTCGATCAGATGAGAATTAAGATCATAAAAGCCATTAGAAACACATTTTTCAGTTCATCTTTTAAACCTGTTCTGTAAAATTTCAGGCATGTACTCATGCCTTTCCTCTAGCTCCAATCAGATGTAAGGTAAGGCACATTTTTCACAGGAGGGCTATTCAACATAATAGGTCATAGATAATTCAATAGTTCCTGAATTATTCATGCATCAATTTGCATGTAGAAAAACTGATGTATATATGTGCTGTACAACCTTTTTTGAAGCAATGCCAACATTGACGGACAGCCATAACATCAATATAAAAATGTAGATGCACCATTGGACACTAATCTCCCATTTCAGCCATAGATATTAACTTGTGTTCATGACAATGGGTCAGAGAGCCGGGCTCTTATGAAAAAATGACACAACCAAGGTAAGAGAGACACAAGGTTGGATTGACAAGTATCCACACAGGTTCGAACGAGCGATGGAAAGTGTTATTATATCTGCTTTAGTTCATAAAAGGCTCCAATTACACAACAAAAATCCCCCTCGATTAGCTCTAAAAGCTGTTCGCTTGTGGCTACGGCACATAATTACACCGAGCACTGTGCTCCGGGGTGGCAGCAGGGGCGTCGGAACAGAGATTGACACTCACAGCTTTGCGTTTGTGTGTTATGACATCTGCACTGTGAACAAAGAATATATAGCGTGTATGCAGCTCTGGCATTTCAAGACGTGACGACAGATGACGAGAGATATGGCAAATAAAAGCAACAGGTAGTGTCTTTTATTATGTCAATTCCTCTGTCTGATAGAACAGATGCAAGAAGGGCAAATGTTTGTGACGGACATAGAGATTAGACGGGGGGGATGATTATTTCCCGTCGTTCAGTCTTTGTCTATTCAATATGCATGCACACACACACACACACACACATACACACACATAGAGATGATGAAACAGAAGAGCACCATTGGGTTTGGTTTTCATGCCAAAAATGAAGCAATGGTGAGCTGATTGATTGATAAAAATCCAGTGAAATACAGTGGTAACAAAACAAAGTGTATAGAAATCCATAAAGGAAAATATAAGGCTAACTAACATTTTCAAAGTCATATTTTTTGTTTCCTGATTAGTGAAATGTCAAAATTAACCATAATGTTCTTGGTTTTCCGAGGAATAACGTCTTTCATCAAAGGAACACATAGTTAAAATGTTCAATTGAAATGCTATATTTCAATAGACTCTCAATGGGAGTGGGAAAAACAAAGAGTCGTCTTGACTACATGTCGACCACATGATACACAAACACTGAAACTGACTGAAATCTCCAAAACGGCAACGCCCTTATATTAAAGGATATCACGTGTATTTGAGACTATAACATAAATGACTCCAAAGACATTTCTTACACAAATTAGTAACAATGATTCATTATTCAGTTTTAGACCTATCATTTAAAGTGCATTCATGTGACGGATTGTGTATTAAGACATCCAGAGCTGACAAAGTAATGAGGAAAAAATTGTTATTACTTCAATCAAAGAGGTAATATTTTCACCAGTGTTTGTTTGTTTTTGATCAGAATTACATCAACAGTACTTAATGGATTTTGTCAAAACGTTAACCAAATATAAATCCGATGCCATATAAGATCCCAATAAAATGTGGAGGAGTTCTGTTTAAAAAAAAAAAAAATACATATCTCTCATTATTGGAAACGTTTTGAAAAACTCATATCCTGTTTCATAATTGACTGATCTTTATGAAATTTGATTAAGTTATGTAGGGTTAATTTCTCAATTACTCCACTGAGTTTCAGAGTTATTGTGAATTTAATTGCACGTTAAAAAAAAAAAAAAAAAAAAAAAAATGGAGTGCCCATACATTTAGACCAACTGTATTGTTATTAATGGCTATGTATGTTTCTTAGAAACCTTTAAAGAGGGAATGATCATGACCCCATGATTGGGATCACTGATCCAGAATAACTGCCAATATCTGGATATTTGCTCTGTCTTTGAGTGCTTTTGTGTTTCTGAACCAAAAGTTTTTTTGTTTTTCTTTAAGTACCATAATAAAGGTAGATTTGTCCTATATTTCAACTCATTGTTAATCTGAAGAAAAAAAATCACAAAAATACTGAAAGGTCATGAAAATCCATTCAACTGTGCAATTTAATGACGTATCACCTTTACTATTAAAAAGTATTGGTTTTGGCATTGGATCTGTATCAGCGGTACTGGACCGTTTCTAAAAATAAAATGTAGTTCTAAATCCCATTTATAAAGGATGCCAGTCGGTTGCAAGACCAACACATCACACTTATCAACTCAGCTCTACTCCATGTAGAACTGACCTTTGATTCTCTATTGATTCCACACCTACAGATGACTCATATCTTAAGATGCTATGCAGCCTACAGTACACCAGTCTGTGACGTGGCCAAACCTAACTATCTATCTCACCAAACATTTATTTTTCATGAAGTCCAGGGAAATAATAACACTCAGAGAAAAACATGTATGAAGACATGAGAAAATGGTGCTATATAGGCTTAAACCTATGTTTTCTCTGCACTTTAAGGCAACACTGCTATATCATTAGCTCAAACAAAAGGTCAGGGTTTTTCCCTCATGCATAATTAAATGAAATATTCCAATAAACATCCATTAGAGTATATTTTATTTAGTCTCTAATTCAAACTTCTCAACAACTTTCCCTGAGAGTAGGAATAGTTTTCTGAGTCTTTTGTTATTGAAGACCATATCTCAAAGTATGCCTTTCTAAGAGCAGGTAGTGCACTTCTACCTAGCGGAAAAGCTCCATATGGATCAAAGGGAAACACAGCCCAAGGGCCTTTTAGAACTTTGAAAGGAACTCTCTGATAGCTGCTGGGAAGAGGTTTCCACAATTGGTTAGGTGGTAAGCTAGGACGCCTTTGATTAGCCTAGATCAGCTTACGCTTCTTTCTTTTTTGTTTTTTTAAAGCAAGCAGACAGTTCCTGCAAAACAACATTATGATGCAAAGGACAAGTGAGTCAGAAAGGAATCTATTTGCGCTATAAAGCACACATAAAGCAGGACCTAATGAAAAATATTCAATAAAGGCTACTAAATAAAGGCAATAAGCAGGAATACATGTTAATTCAAAGGTGGGAAGAATCTGCTTTAGACTACAGAGACTCAACTCAGATTTAACACAGGCTGAGAAAGAAAAAAGTCGGATACATGCAGCCAGAGGTGTAAAGAGTACTGATGTATCCTACTCAAGTAGAATTACTGTTACGTGATTGAAATTGTACTCAAGTACAAGTACAAGTAAGTTCTACATAAAATACTCAAGTACAAGTAAAAAATAGTTGAATTATATCCAATTCAATCCAAAAAGTAGTACTCAAAAAAAAAGTTACTTGTTACTTTCACCCCCCACGTTAATTTTTGGTAATAAATCTTGCCATGGTTTCCTTGCATGCAGTAAACATCTCATGTAAAAACTTAAAAAGAAAGAGACCAAGTCTTGCACAATTGGAACCTAATTTATGTTCAGGCATCTGTTTTAAATAAAAGGTTTGTCAGGATTATTTTTTTAAATAAAATAACACCAATAAATTCAATTCAATATAGAAATAAATTCTCAGGCTCTTCGTACAGCTAAATTCGTGAACTGTAATGCAGAGAAAATAACCAGCATTCAATGCTGTTTTACATTACGTTTAATCTGATTGCTCGGCTATGATGTGATGCATTTGATTGTTGTCTAGTCTTTTCATTTTATGTAATTTCACAATGTCCATTAATCATTTTAAAATAAAAACTAATAATTTACTCAGTAACGGTTGGGTGAAGAAATGTATTGTCTTTTAAAACGTACTTAAGTTCAAGTAAAATTACTAATCTATGAATGTATTCAAAAAACTACAAGTACCCATAAAAGAAACTCAATTACAGTAACATGAGTAGTTTGTAATCCGTTACTTTCACCTCTGCATGCAGCACTTTGTGTTGCACCACTGAGATACACAATGATCCTGCAAAAACCAACAGAAACACATGCGTCAGCATTTTTTCCTAAACCCAAACACAAGTGTCAATATTTGATGAAGAAAATTAAAATCAAAACCAACAAACTCGCACAAAACCGCTAGGTTGCAAAAGTCTGGCAAGATCCATATAAGAGATAACATCTCTAAGAAAGAAAGGATGATTTTTTTGTTTGTTTTTGTTGTTGTCGGTTTTTTTTTCAGCTATTGAACAGCAATGCAATGAACAGCGTATCAAAATCCCTCCTCAGTAATACAAGAGACTCATTTCCAGTCATCCCTAATGCATGATTTTTCTGTTTGGATTCATCATAGGTATAGTTTTACAAGATATCAGGTTCATACACAGAAGGTAGAAGTTTGAAGGAGTTTTTTTTTTGTTCCCCCAGATAACAAACAAATATTCTCAAGATTGCATTTTGTATTTGGTCGTGTTATCTTTAAGTGACTGAATAAAATGATCTGAAAGTTGGGAGTCTGATCCTTTCTCACTGTGTTATCCCATGTGTCGTGGCTCACCGAATGTGCACTAGGAGCCTATTACACGTTGTTTTGTCTTCTAATTTGTGCACTGGACATGATCCTGTTATCAATATGTAGAGACCGGCTAAAGATATCCCTCTGTGTTTTCTTTTAAAGAAGAGAAAAGCTAGGTCATGAAATCAAATAGCTCAAATTTCCAGTGACATTCAAAAAACAAATGGGAGGGAAAAAAGTGCTGCTTTTGAAACCAAAGAGCCTGTCGTAGGCATTTCCAAGTCTTTTTGTGCCAGGAGACATTTTTCAAGACAGCACAACAATGGAATCTTAAATTGGGTTATTATAATAAATAAAAACAAAGTATCTCCCCCAAAAATATAGAAATAGTCTGATTAAAAGAGAGGTTTACACAGCCGTGTTTTCACGAGTTATCATGAATACCATAACAAGTCTATGGAGGCAGAGGAGAAAGATGTCACTGCCAATGCCTAAATGCGAATGAGATGTTTTTTTTTATATAACCAGCTGTATAATAAGCCTTGGGGGGAAACACTGCTCTGAGGGTGATATGTTGTTGCTAGTTAAGATTGATTATTGTGCTTAAGATGTTGCAAAATCACCTTTTTTTTAATATATTTGCTGAAACCAAATCTACCAATATTTTTTTTATTTTTTGTATTATTTATGCTTTCACAGTGTACAAACTGGCTCATTTCACCAAAGAAATGACCAGTGATCAGTCACTAATCAACTTACTGTACTTGACTATCGGCTAATTCCTTCAGCGCGAAAATGACCTGGGAGAGAAAAGGCCCCTCTATCATGAGGCGTTGAAGCTTATTCCAGCAACACTCTCTCCATTACAGAGGCACATGCAGAGAACTAGATGGAAGCAATTTAGAAACTACAAAAAAAAGGCTAAATTTACACATTTCTGTTTCATAGAAGGCAAGCCAGCTCAGTTTCAGTGAATGTAACCCTAACCCTAACCACTCAACCAAACCCATGATTTTTAGTTCACCACAGTTTAGTTATTTACGCAAATCGTATAAAAAATATACGATTGTTCAAGATTTTCCCAAACTAACTGAATTTAGAAAAAAACATAATGTCATGTTAACATATTTAGATGCAGCATTATCTTAACAAACATGTCACCTGTTGGTGGATGAATGTTGGTTTGTTCACCAGTTAAAATGGTCACCAAATAAACAACTGTTATAACACATACAGCAAATGCAACTTGAAAAGTCTATTAAATACAATGAGATCTGGGACTCTGCTTGGTTTATGTATTCGTGAGGGAAATAAAAAAACAGCTATCTGTGCCGCATACAGAATGAAGCTGTTTCCACTTGTCGGGAAACCAAGATTTACCAGATTTGATACAGATTTAATGATCTTATAGATCTCTATCTCTTCTTGTAAAATATTCCAACCAACATTCCCACTTTATTTTCATCTTCATTTCTACCATCTTTAAACAATATAGTACTACTTTGTAAAGCATGCCTTCTATAACGGGAACCGACATCATCCTTGTGTTGTCCGTGGTAATAAATAAAGCAATATTAAAGAAAATGTGGAGGAAATTGCTAAAATAAAACCTAAATAAAAGACGTAAATCACAGAAATCATACTGGCACCAATGTAAGCACTGTACCGGAATCAACGACTTCCCATGGATTGGATTGTATGACATAAAATCATGCAAAAAATAACTTTAAATATATATTTTTAAACAAATGTATAGTTTTTTTTTATTTATTGGGAATACATTAAACATAATTTATGTCATATACTGTACATTTCCACTGATTATAGCCTTGAATATATGCACTTTCCTCTGTCACTACAAATGTTTTAAAAGTCTTGCCGAACTAAACATTTGTTTTTGTTGTATTTTACCATTACTTGACCAATGTACTAAATACTCATGTGTATAATAGTTTGTGTATGCATGCTAGTGTGTACCGTCTTGGTCAAAAAGGGACTGCAGATGTAAACTAGCCTTTCGGGTAACTGGGGTACATTTGCAGAAATGCTGCGTTAATGTGTACACTGTCCCTGGCAAATAAAAAAAATAAATCAGCAATTCCGCTGTTATCCAGCTGGACAGCAGGGAAAATGAAATAAATATCAATTTAATGGAATCCTGTTAGATCAAGATGACGATTACAGATCCAATTTTCCCATGTTGAAACGGGCAGAAGGAGCTTTATCCTGCACTTATGAGAGCCAGCGGAAACTGAACAAATTTCAAAGTCTGAAGCGCAGATAAAAAGTTTCATTGTATGAAACGTGTACCAAGTAAATGTCAATTATCTTATTCATCTTTTTCCTTGTTGTCATGGGGACAGCAGTAGGTTGTGAAGTCAACATTTGATGTTTATGTTTATTAGGCTCATAACGACTAGTGGGTGATTGGAGGCTGAAGAATACATGGCATACAGGATTCTTTAAACAGTAGTGTTTACTGAGATATATGCGATATCTGATTGCTCTAAATGTCATGATTTATATTCAGTAAGTGGAACCTAATGGATCCGACGCACTATATTTCTCCCCTTTCTTTAGCAGAAGAATCAATGGAAATGTAGGTTTCACTCTTTATTTGTCTTCCTGCGAACATTCATAATTGTATTCATGGGTGTTTGACTATCACAAGTCATATTTAGTCAGGTTATCATCCTACCTCTAATTGGTCTGCTTTGGACATAATTGAACACTTATGGCAGCTGGAACAGAATGTAACAGCTGTAGAAAATGCACGTATACATAACAAATACACATTATCTGTGAAAAGCATCAGCAGTGGAAAGAAAAAAGCGTCCAGTATGTAGGTTAAACTGAACAATATAAAATACACCATAGATAGGAATATGGGGAAACTCCATTTAAATTACCTGGAGTTTGATGACACTTAATTGGCCTGTGTATGTGTAATGAAGTTTATACAGTCAATGTGTTTGTGACTCAGTATATACAGTTTATTTTAATTTAATTTTAACATGTATTACTTGTTTGTGTGTCTATGGATAGAATCTTTAAATTAGGTCAAATACATACAGTACTCAGTATGTATTTGACCAAATTTAAGGAATCTGCCTTAGAGGCATCTGAATTAATGAGTGCGCTACAAAGAATTTTGACTAGATTTGCGCCACCTAGAGGTGCAATTTGCACCCCCTCGGAAATCCACATGAAAGTACGGCTAATGTGGAGTACCATAGAACTGGAAAGCAGAATTTTTTAGTTAAAAATTCTAGTCTTTGTCTTGACTTGAAAATATCCCCAAAACATGGCTGACCAAGAAAGATATAAAGGTCTGTGTGACTCTTGGCCTTCTAATGCAGTTCTTCAAGCAGGAGCCCGGAAAATCCAGAGTTCCAAGTTGCTTTGAATGTAAGGCAATGCAAGGCAAGCCAAATTTATTTGTATAGCACATTTCATACACAAGGCAACTCAATGTGCTTTACATGATCAAAAAGTGCAACAGAAAACATTCAACAGCTTAAAATCAATAAGAACATTTAAAATCATCAGTAAAAACATTTAAAATCATCAGTAAAAACATTTAAAATCATCAGTAAAAACATCTAAAACACATGACATCAACAACATGACCAAAAATCAATCATACTCAGTAGAGAAAAAAAGTGCCTTTACTTTGATTTAAAAATGTTCACATGTGATGATGACTTCAGCTCTGCTGCAGTTTGTTCCACTTCTTTGCAGCATAACAACTAAACACAGCATCACCATGTTTGCTGTGAGCTCTGGGCTCCACTATCTGACCTGTGTCCATAGATCTGAGAGACCTGCTGGGTTCATACCTGACTAACATGTCACTGATGTATTCTGGACCAAACCCATTCACACAATTATACACCAGCAGCAGAACTTTAAAGTCTATTCTGAGGCTGACTGGGAGCCAGTGTAAAGACTTTAAAACTGGACTAATGTGCTCTGACCTCTTTGTTCTGGTTAAGACCCGAGCTGCAGCGTTCTGAACCAGCTGTAGCTGTTTGATGATCTTTTGCGGGATTCCTGTTAGAAGACCATTACAATAGTCCAGTCTGCTGGAGATAAAAGCATGGACCAGTTTCTCCTGATCTTTCTGAGTCATTAAACCTTTCACTCTGGAGATGTTCTTTAGGTGGTAGAAGGCTGTTTTTGTGATAGATTTGATCTGACTGCTGAATGTAAGATCTGAGTCAATCAGAACACCAAGGTTTTTGACTTAGTCTTTAGCTTTTAAAGATCGAGACTCAAAATAATTGCTGATAGCAGTCCTCTTTTCCTTGTTACCAAAGACAATCACCTCCATCTTGTCATGGTTTAGTTGAAGGAAGTTTTCACTCATCCAGCAGTTTACTTTTTCTAAGCAGTCACACAACACCTCTATGAGACCATGGTCATCTGGGTTCAGTGATAGATATAGTTGTGTGTCATCTGCGTAGCTCTGATAATCAACCTTACAGTTCTGTAAAATTTGTCCTAAAGGAACCATATAAAGGCTAAACAGAAGAGGTCCAAGAACAGATCCCTGAGGAACCCCACAGGACATTGGTAATCTGTCAGATTAAAAGTTTCCAATGCTTACAAAATAACTTCGCTCCTCCAAGTATGACTTAAACCATTGCATTACTTTTCCATTTAGTCCAACCCATGTTTGCAATCTGTGCAACAAAATTGTATGATCTACAGTGTCAAATGCAGCACTTAGATCCAATAGAATGAGAACAGATACTTTTCCTGAATCAGTGTTCAACCTTATGTCATTGATCACTTTGATAAGAGCAGTTTCTGTGCTGTGATGAGAACGAAAACCTGACTGAAATTTGTAGTATTACTCCACCTGCTTGCCCCCTATCAGGAGTGGACTGACCATCTGGCATACCGGGCACTGTCCCAGTGGGCCGTCGACTCAAAGTGGGTCGGTCCGGTTCACTATGTTTTTTTTTTATGAGTGGAGGCAGACATTTTAGAGGATGTACTTTCTGCGGCAGCTGAGGAAGTTCAGTCTGCCAACAAAGATGATGGTGAACTTCTACAGCTCCATCATCCAGTCCATCCTCTGCTCCTCCATCACCATCTGGTACGCTGCAGCTACGGCCAAGGACAAGGCCAGACTGCAGCGTATCATCCACTCTGCAGAGAAGGTCATCGGCTGCAATCTGCCCTCCCTCCAGGACCTGTACGCCTCCAGGATTTTGAGGCGTGCAGGAAAGATTGTGGCCGACCCCTCCCACCCCGGTCATAAACTGTTTCAATCTCTCCCTTCTGGTAGGAGGTTTCGGTCCATCAGGACCAGAACCTCCAGACACAAAAACAGCTTCTTTCCCTCTGCCACCATCCACATGAACACACCCCAAGTCACCCACTGAACCCCCCCCCCCCCTCCCACCCGATCACCACCTCCACCAGCTTGATACCTGCTGCACTGTATATATATATTTATATTTATATTTATCCTATTTATCCTTTATTCTCTATCTATCCTTTATTTATCCCTCATCCTTTATATTTATCATTATTATTATTATTATTGTTGCTGGGTTGTTCTTTGTTGTGTTGTTTTTATTTCTTTTATTTCTTTTTGTTGCTTGTTTTGTGCACCAACCACCAAGTCAAATTCCTTGTACTGTCCTCAAAACTGTACATGGCAAATAAAACATTTCTGATTCTGATTCTGATTCTGATTTAACAGGTGGATAAAAATTGTCCAAAAGTGGCAAAAACGTGGCAAGAAAAGAGTGTTAAGTGACTAAAATGGTCCAAAAGCAGTCAAGAGTGGCCAAAAAATGGGAAAATAAAGAGAAATCAGGTGGTAAGTAATGGCAAAGGGTAGCTATAATGAGCAAAATGTGACAATCAATAATGAAAATGGGCAAAATGTGGCGAACAATAGCTAAAAAGGGCAAAAATGTGCAACAAAAAGAGGCAAAATGTAGGGGAAAAAAGGAAACAAGTGGTATTCATTGGGCAAAAGTTAGCTTATTTGGATAAAAAGTGGTCAAAAAAATTAAAGAAAGGACAAAAATTGGAAAAAAGTGTCAAATAGAATGTGCAAAGACTGACAAAAAAAACATGAAAAAAGGAAAAAAGGAATACTTAATGGCAAAAGGTAGCAAATGTTTCCTCCTTTTAAAGTTTTCTGGGGAATAATAATTAAAATTAAGACATAAAAAGCTACATGTTGAGAATCACTGACTTAATAACGGCTTCTACGTAGTGTCACTGATAATGTAGCGGGCTGGTCTCAACAGAAAATGCCAGTGATTAATCCTATAGTTTTGTCCTTTAAACTAGGGGTGTCCCAATCCAATATTGATATAGCATAGCATAGCATAGCATAGCATAGCATAGCATAGCATAGCATAGCATAGAAGGCTTTTATTGTCATCATACACAATGTACAATGAAATTAAAGGACAACTCTGGTGGTACGAGAGAGAAAACAAATATTGGATTTTATCGGACTGCATCTAAAATATCCGATATATATTATATTATAATTAGTCAATTGTAGAATACTGTAGATATTATCTTGAAGATTAAAATGTATGTAACCAATTGGTTAATAATAAATGTGTCAGTTTTTCTCATACCTACTGTTGCTGACTATTGTTCTCTGTTTGAGTGACATCACATGATCAAGCCTTTTCTAACATTGCACACTACAAAATAAGTCATAAAAGTATGAATTATTCATGCTGATATCGGATCGGATTGATATTGGTATCGGCCAATAGCCAAGGCTGCAATATCTGTATCGTATCGGAAGTGAAAAAGTTGTATCCCTACTTTAAACATTGTTTTTTGTTGTCCAAACAAGTTTATACTGCTTCGGATTAGTGTTCCTTAGTGTTAAAAAAGGAGATTTTGGTAACAACAACCATACCAGACTTGGGACCCAAGACTTCCAGTTTAAGCTCTGGTCCTCTGCTTTTGACATTAGGAGTAGAACAAGGTCCCTTAGAAGAAAAGCAGAGTTTCTTCTTTTTAATGAAAGGTGTTCATCATCACCTTGTCAGCAACAGTGTGTGACTTTGACAGGTTGACACCACTTAGTCTCCCTGAAGGAAGCTTGTGCTGTCGAGCGGAATTTTTCAGCCTGCCATTTTACCTTTACAGATGAAGTGAACAGGACGAAGTGGGGAAACAGGGCCACATCTGTAATGGGCCCTCCAGTTGTCTTCGCTTCAGACAAAAGTGATTGGGTGACATTTGTGTCTTATTTATTCTGCCCATCACTGTGTGTTTTTTCTGCTTTGCTTGTCGGTCTGTGTTTCCACCTACAAGTGAATCACTGCATTACTTTAACCATCACTCATCACCCACGCCATCACATTACAAATTGTGGAAAAAAAACCACAAAGGTCAGAGAGGCTGACCAATGTCTCCCTGAGCTTCTGTGGGCAAGCACCTTGGTTTTGCTCCAGTTCCCTTGGCTGGACAATGGCCGATCGACTGCGTATGTGGGTGAAGATAATGCTAACTGACATCTTGGGAAGTTGCAATTGCTTGGAGGGATTTTTGGACGGGCAGGGCAAATGATGTGGGAGGCGTGCAGGGATAGGGGCCGTGTCTAACAAGGACCTTTAGCAGCCTTTTAAAAGCTTCAAGAAAGCCGGCCTGACGCCAGCCGTTCATGGGGAGCTAAATTGCTGACCGAGCCAAGGTGAGAGAGGTTTTTAAAAAGGAGGAAGGACAGAGTGAGCGGCACTTCCTGGAATGCTTTCCGATGTCTTACACTGTCCTGAGATCAATGATTGAAGCACACCACAGCCCCGTCGCCTTTACTGTAGTCGCTGTGTAATTACACCAATTTTCACTCAATTATTTATCAGAAAGAAGAAAAAAAACCTGATGAAATAATATCCAGCACTCATCGAGTGAACCGATCCTCTACAGCAGACAACTGGCGGCCCTCAATCGAATTTTATGCGGCCCCCAAAATAAATGTACAAAATGACAAGAGAAAAACACAGAAAATATTCCAAAAACACACACAACTACTCCAAAAATGAACGACAACAGTAATACACAAAATGAATATATGACATATAAAATGACAGAAAATGACAACAAAAGTAGACAAAAATACAAGAAAAACACAAACAATTGCTCCAAAATCCCACAGTACTAACAAAAATGCAAAACTACAACAAAAACACACAAAATTACTCAGAAAATATCCAAAATTACAAAAAATGAGAGTAAAAGTACACAAAAATACAAGAAAAACACAATTACTTCTGCAAACTCATTACTAACAGAAAGCAAAACAACAATAGAAATACACAAAAATCACTCAAACAATTGCAAAATGACAGGACAAATACACAATATGACTACAAAAAACATATATTAAACAGATAAAATACACAGAAGGACTACAGAATCACAATCACCAAAACAACAACAAACATACACAGAATGACAAAAAAACACAAAATAACTATAAAAACTTTGCTTTTTCCTGTATTCATGCCCAGATCACTCATTATTCTAAATGCTGACATGAATGTTGATAATGTGGCCCTCCGATCAAACAAACACATTTTTGTGGCCCCGCTGTGATAAAAGTTGCCTAACACTGCTCTATAGCTTTCTCATATACTTTACTCTGGGTCGGCTAAGCCACTAAGATAGAAAAATCCTGCTTCACAATTTCCAGACCAGACTCCACACTCCACTCTCAGCAAGCTTACAAAGTATTACATTACACCTCTAAAGATTTCAGGAAATTGGGCAATACCACCATTTAATCTTCAGTTTCCATTAAAGGAGGGGAAAAAAAGGGCTTCATTCAAACCTCCCACAAAAGACATGGGACGTTTTATACTTCTAATTTCTTCAAGAAATCTCTCTCTCTCTCTCTCTCTCTCGCTCTCAATTTCCTGCTGTGGGCAAGATTTCATCTTGATGCAGAAAAAAATGAGTTCCTGAGCGTGAACATGACAAATGAGAGCAACGCGATGGACAAGCCTAGAGGGGTCACCGTACACACAGAGGATCACACAGCAGTGGCTGCGAATGCATAAAGGAAAACATCGCTGTGGGAATTCAGATGTCAACAGTACCTAACGCCAGCCTTTGGAATGCATGATGTTTAATGGATTGTGAAAATGTTCATTTTGTAACTGTGATGGAGCTTTCATTAATCCTTCAGCCGCGTATAGCAACGAGCACCGAGGAACGAGGGAAAGACAAAAACTCTGCTTGTGCAGCTCATGAACTCATTTACTTTGCATCCGCCCACTAATTGTGTGTGCATTCGTCATTTGCATGTTGAAGCTGTATCAATGTGTCATATGTGAGGATTACTTTCTGCCAGAATATGCGGCATTTTTCTGGATGCACCACCGTGTATGGAGCCTTTGTGCTCCACGCGCACATGTGTAGGTGGATGTGCTTAAATCAGATTTTTGAAGAGCCTAAATCACATTCTGCCTTTCATGCATCCTAATGCAAAGCAGTTGGTCAGAGGAGATAGAGGGTTTACATTCTGTTTCAGGAAGCCTAAGCATACAGATACCAATACTCTAATGTTTAAAACAGAAATACTAATAGGTGTAATGGTGGATTTTTCTTATTTTAGCTCAGCTAGCATTGCATTAGCATGGCGAAATAACAGAGAAGACTCATCATCAGAATGTTCACTGGAACACGGATCAGCAAGCATTAAAGTCTTCACTTTTTACCAGCATAAGTTTTAGTCTGTGTGTGTGTGTGTGTGTGTGCGTGTGCGTGTGTGCGTGGCTGTTATTATCTATTAGCTCAGCAAAGAACAAACAACCTTTTAAATATTCACACTGCTTTGGGCGCAAACACATATTTTATTTTCCTAAATCAATGCAATCTGTCCCATGAGTGGCTGATTGAACAGCCCCCGTATCTAATGCATGACTCCTTCTGGTGAATGGAAGTCAAAAAGCTTGTTGCTAAGCATTGGGAGCAAGAAAACACATTAGAAATCAAGAATGCAAAGTGTTGACAGAGAAATTGCACGTTTTGTTTGCTCGGGGTTGGAAAATAAGCTCTTCATACTCAGGCCTGTTTTTTAAGAAGTAAAACACTTGGCAGAAAGGAAACCAAGACTGTTATTTGTCACTTACCGCCATAAACCTGCACTGTCTGATAAGGAAACAGCAGAGCCGTATAGAGAGAGAGTTGCAACAACGGAAGACCAAAATGCTTGACCGTCACGTGACTCATGGAAGACTGAATTTTGTTCCGGAAGTTAGTGGTGAGCCATTCAAATCCATTGATTCCTAGTGACATAACTGGGATTGTCGATAATTTGTAGTCAATAACTGCATTGATTGGCAATGTTTATACAGTACACTGTCATATGTATGTGTATATACAATATGTGTTTATGTAGTTCCATAAATAGTTTTTTCCCTACTGTAAATTTGTATTAATGATTAGTGTAAACAGCTAACTTACCTGCTTTTTTGACGTAGTTAAGGCAAACATTAATTTGGTTAAAAATGTGTTAATATGTATTATATACAGTATGTTTTGCTTTGAATTTTCTTGTAATCTTGAGTCATTTGGTCTGTTTATGTGGTATTTCCTTACTTTTATGTGTTTTTGGAGTCATTTTCTGTGTATTTGGTATTTCCGTATTTTTATATGTTTTTGGAGTTATTGTGTGTTTTTTGTTGTTATTTTGTGTGTTTTTGGAGTCATTTTCTGTGTATTTGGTATTTCCTTATTTTTCATGGGTTTTTGGAGTTATTTTCACTGTATTTGTTGTTATTTTTGTGAGTTTTTGGAGCCATTTTGTGTGTTTTTGTTGTCATTTTGTGAATTTCTTTGAGTCAAGTTGTCTGTGTATTTAAGGGAGCTTAATAATTGATGTCATCATTTAGATTCCAATACCCTGAACTGAAATGCACCTTTCTTTTGTAACTGTTCTCAATTTTGTGCTTTTTTAATATCAATATTCTTCACTATAGAAGCTTGCTTATCTGCTTTTTTGAGATAGTTAAGGTCAACACTAATTATAGGTCAGTATTAAGGATTGGGCGAAACACTAAGTTGACAATAAGATACGTTAGACGATAATGGGCTCTCGAGAACGATACCATACAATATTTCTTGGAAAGTTAAAAAAAACTAAAACAATTGCAGTTGTAAAAAAATAATTATGCTTTAAATCTGGACATATTTTCAAACCTACTCTGAGTATGACCTTTTAAGCTCAATAACAATATAAAAAATAAGAACAAGCCATAATAATGTGGTGTGTTGTAGATTGTGTAGATTTTTTTTTTTATCTGTTCCCCTCTCGTGATACCACAACCTTATAAAAATATCTTGTGAAATTTTAATATTGTGATATCTTTTTGCACAATATATCATCCCACATTTAGTCATATATATATGTGTGTGTATATATATATATATATATATATATATATATAGGGAAAATATATATATATATATATTGGGTGTTTAAAGGGTCTTAAGCGGGGTACATACTTAAGGACGTTCTAAATCTGAAGATGTTTTATCTGTTACAGACTCCACACATGAAGATAAAATAATCAGTGTGTGTGTGTGTGTGGGTGTGTTAAAAACAAAACAATACACTACACATATAACTATTCTGTCCCACCACAGATTTTCTATCAAAGGGCATCAAAAGTATAGAATTGTTATTTTATTGTGACATAACAGAATTACAAGACTAAGTATAGACTTCAATGAGGTTGTTTGATCCTCGAGTGGATATGGACTCAGAGTAGAGTGGATCAATCCCTCGTACATGAAGAGGTGTTTGGAGCATGCCCGTCCATTCCCGTTTTGGCCGGGAAACTCCCGTATTTTACCCCTTTTTCCCGCCATTGTCCCGTATTAGCATTTTCCCGTAAATATCCCGTATTTTAATGTAATAATAGTTAAAAGATCTGAAGTGGCCTGAGTGGCAGTTCTCGCGAGATTAGTGACAACGGTGGTACCATTCCCAGAGACAACTCAGAAGAGTGATGGATGAATGAAGACGTTCCGGCGGAAAAAAACAAAAAAAACTCGTGTAAATACCTTGGAAAATGGGACAGAGAGTTTACCTTCCTAAAGAAGAGCAGTTACACGTTCTGTTAGATTAGTAACTGAGGTTTTAGCATCTCCCACAGCGGAAGTCGTACGATGTAAAGTCTGCAACAAATGTCTTTAATAAGTCATTAGTGATAACCAGAGAGCCACATGAGTGAGCATGAGAATTTAAAAGAAAATATGTAATAAAATAAAATGTAAATGTCCAACTTAAAGACAAACAACGTGAAATTAACAGTAAATATGCAACATGTTGACTTGTATATAAACTGTAAGTATATTAAATAAGCACATGCTTCATATACACATATATTTATATATTATAGCTTATTTGTATAAAAAGCAAGACAAATAAGTATTAAAGTAATCAACATCTGGTGTACATTAACCTTTATAACCTTATTACTGAATCTGTCTTTTGTTTTAAGATTGTTGTATTTCATCAGACAGATTTCTGTCTCTACTGTAGACGGAAAATTAAATGTTTCACTGTCGATCTATCGTCCTAGCTTGCTTTGTAATAGGAATATCATTGACAGTTTGTTCCGCCATTGCACATTTAAATTAATTACTGTAAGACACTCTAGAATGCGGGCATAATTTAGGTGCCCATAAACCATAGATTAGTCATATAGACGATTTAAAGCCTCTTTCATATGCTGTCGTGGCAAGCTATTTTCTGAATCAACCGCCTTACTTGTAGTCAGTGGAGTGTGACTGTGAGAAACACAGCTGTCCCACGGTAACAAGCAGGTGCATTCATTTGTATCATCGATATCTGAGCCAGTAATGAAAGCCCCTTTACCACCTGTGTTGATAAGTGACGTCTGAATGGAAATATCGTCGCTAATTGCCGACAGAAACGAAACCTGCATCCACTGCCTTTAAAAATTATTCTCATTCATCTGTCTAAATAGGAAAGTGAGTCAGCACGATGGCACATTCGTGCAACTGCAAGACTTAAATTGAAGGTGCAGCAGTAACCACCTGAGCTGAATTTCACTCAGTGAGAAAGTCACCAGTTGTGTGGTGAATGAGCAAATTCAAGCAGAACTGAAAAGTAAGCTGGATTTATGACTCAGATTGAAACATTTGGGGCGACATTTTCATGCTGACATCCTCGTGTGCACTGGGTCCCTCCAACCCTGAATGCTGGGGGGATTATTCTCTACTGCAGTGTTTCTCAAATGGGGGTAAGTGTACCTTTAAGGGTACGTGATGGCACTACAGGGGGTACTTGAGAGTGAAAAATGTACAAATAAAGGGTCAGTCTTGGTCCCACCCCAGGCATGAGATGACCGGATATTATAAAAACTATAGAAATAAATCTATTCAGATGCCACTAAATCAGTGTTTTTCAACCTTGGGGTTGATACCCCATGTGGGGTCGGCTGAAATTTTAGAAAAATTAAAATAGATTTTCACATTTAAAAAAAGAAAAAAAATGTCTTTGGGGTCGCCAGAAATTCTTGAAATCAAAATGGGGTCACGATCCAAAAAAAGTTTAAAACCACTGCACTAAATACTGTTTCTTTCCACTTATTTACAAAATGAGATTCTTTCAAATGTGTGTTATCACTTGTTCATTCCATCGTTTAGCTAGTTGTTTTTTAAATAGTTTTCCAAGCAAAATGTTGTAGTTGGAAAAAGAGGGTACTTGGATTCAGAAACAAGACAAAGGGGGCACTTGGGCCAAAAACGTTTGAGAACCACTGCTTTAATGGATGAATCCTTTCCTAAACTAAAAAAAACCAGGAATGGCCAGAATATAAGTACTTTAATCTTTAATTCTCATGGCTCTGCCGACGTCTACAACCATCATATCCTACACATCACTGTGATATTTCTGTGCTCTTGTGCACTGAGTGAGAAGTTCTAGTCACACTGAGGAGACACATTGTAAATGAACACATCTGCCAAGCTGCAACATGTCCACACTGATGAGATCAGCCAAATGTTCGGTGACAACCTTCATTTTGTCTTGACGACAATGCACACTCACATCAAGTGAAGCGTTACGTAATGCTTCATGGCTTTGTAAAGGCACTCGCTGCTCTCAGGTTGTGACTATTAATCATGCAATTTACCAAAACAAAAGATAGTGTTGGCTTTTAACATTTACAAATATGCGATACAAAGCTCACGATAACAATTATCACATGATATGACAATACTGCGATTATTGATACATTAGTCAGAAATCAATCTGCGATAATCTATGACATAACAAGAAAAAAAAGATTAAATGAAAAAATACAATTTTTATTTTACATCTCTGAAAGACAATACATTGAAAAAGTGTCCTATGAACAGTGACACTATTTTAGTGCAACATTTCTGTAAATAAGTGTCAACATACCAACATAAATGAATAAGTATCTCCAATAGTGCTTTCTGTAAATAAAAAAATAGGGTGTTTCTTACCAGTGACACCATTATAGTGCAACATTCCAGTAAACAATATATTGGTTCCTTCAACAAACAGAAACTAAATTTCTGTGAAGATGTACCTGCACATTTTAGTGAAAAAGCAGAAAAGGTTTTGGAGAAAAAAAAGCAAATCGATACTTAGCGGGAGCATATCGATAATCGATCGTGCGGAAAAATATCGCTATATATCGAGATATCGTCACACTCCTAGTTACAAACTGGTAAAAGCCAGTGTGAGCTCATAGTTTTTCAGTTCACGTTTTGGGATGAATTTAATAGTTTTAAAGGTTGGAAAAAACAATCATGCTATATGAACTATTTGTCTTTGACTAATAATCTAATTAGGAACTAATGAGGACAGTAAATAAATGTTGAGGCACTAATTATAGGTTTCATCTCTGATATAGTCATAAAATGACTTTTGTAATTGAGTTGTTTTTTTTAATCAGAAGGAAAAGGTTATTAGCCTTTTGGGTACTAAAGATCTGCAAATACTGTATATGCAAAGGAATAACTTCAGAAAAACTGTGTCCCCGACTCCTAAAAAAGAATACATAGGGTGCTTTCACACCGGTTTAGTCCCGGACTCGATCCGAATAGGTGGAGGACAGCTGATAACCTTGGTTTGGTTCAGAGTGCAACTTCTGATCTGCTACAAAAAGCCTCTGGAGTAGAGATCTCTCTGTAAAAAAAACCAAACCTGAAGAAGAGTCTCTCGTCTATGAATCAAAGCAAGCGCTTAAGAGTGCGCAGAAACTTCTTCCTTCTCCATTTGTTCTTTCAAAACATTCAACAATGGAGCAGCAACAAGTTACCATGCTTTTGGTTGCTTCAATGCCCTGTTTTGTGCCATTGCTGGTTCTCCTGACTCACAATGCCATGCACTCCACATCATCTCAGATACTTCCTCTTTTTAGGCCACGCGGAGCACGGTTGCGTTCACAGCGTATCTAATCGCTCTCGATTTCTATCTGAGCAAACAAATCCTAGAGCATTTTAATCACTCTAGGATTTGTTTGCTCACATAGTCCACCTCGAGTTGGCGGTGTGAACACTCAAAGAAAGTCTAGAGCGGATCAAACAGGCAAATTCTAGAGCGATTCTTTCTGCTGTTTCCAATCAAAGTCGAGAGCCAAACAGAGCCAAACCCAGGTGATAAAAATAGCATCTATACTCCGCCCATTGTGAAAGCACCCTTAGATAAGTAGGAAAATTACAGAAAAGCAGAACAGCTTCCTAAAAACTAATTTCTGAGAAACTCATTAGATTAGGTTCCCTTTATTTGATATGGAAATCACAATTACATTAGATACCCAGATGTATTGTTTTGAGTGAATGTTAATCATTGTTTATGAAGCTTGATCAAACATATGGCACATCTCGTCGTGTAATTAATAAAAACGTATATAATTCTATTTACCAGATAAATAATTATCTAATTACTGTCACCATTCCACATACAGTAGCTATTTCTGATATGATGCACTGACGTCAAACACTAAAGAAAGGCCACTGATCCTCCCTTGAGGTCCCACACCTCCGATACTGGATAAGTTGGACCAGTAGATTCTATTTCTAAAACTAGAGCACTCGGAGAGCGCAGGCCTCTGCCAAGTACAGCACGAGTACCGGGCAGGACATACACACAATGCACTTCCCTACCACTACTACATCACCCATAAGCCACTACACATTACCCATAAGCCACCGAACTTAAAGGAGCAGGCTCGTTCACAGCTCCTACATTCAACTTTTGGTATTTTCTCATTTTTGGTAATCCAGATCATCACCAAAACTGAATCACCTGTTCCTTGTCCCATTATCAACATTTCCTGAAAATTTCATCCCAATCTGTTTTGTCATTGTCACAATTTTTAGTAACAGCCAACAAAGAAGAGATAAAACTGCACCAGTAAAACATGAACTAAATCAAAGTTTCTGCAGTTTGCAGTATGAGAGGAAACAATATAGTGGATGTGAATTTGTTTTTACACATTATGAGGTTTTGGTGATGCATTTACTTGAAATATAATCTGAAGTGTTTTATTTTGAAAAGTAACCCGATATTTTATTGCAGAGTACGTGCTTAATTTCCTGTTTAGCTTCATTTGCTCTGTGCTGATTGATGCGTCGTGCTCCGGTGTCCGCCAGAAATACAAGCCCTGCGTATATCTGGCGGAGGGCACCGGACTACCGCATCTGGGAAGGAGCAGACACGCACCGCAGCGAACCCGGTGGAAATTAACACATAGACTAAAGTGGAAACCTATCAGCTCCGGTGACACGGTGGTGACGTAACGCAGCGGAGCCGCATCCAGTGGAAACTGGGGGTTAGAACAAATTCTATTTACACAACACATTTTTATGTGCTATAAAAACTACCTAAATTTTACCGTGATATAACTAGTCCAACATTCTGATTTTATAAGCTCACGTGAACTCAATTTATGCCATAACCTGCTTCAGATATTGAAGTAGTGTTTCATCTGTGCTGTAGGTTTCACTTATTTTACTCATCTACCAAATATTACTGTGAGAAACATTTTTTTTTTTTTTTTAGCAAAGCTTTCCCTAACTCTTGCAAAGCATTTTTGTGGGAGTCTGTACATATAATGGACACATGCATAATGGGCATAATTTGAGTATCACTGCATCCGTGTGTCCAAACTCATGCTTTGTTTTACTGGAATTTTTTCCACTTACTGGAGAGGATGAATAATTTCTAGCATCATACATTTTCAAGCTTCCGATGAAATCCATCCGTGAATACATTAAGGAATCCCTGGATGCACTACTCAAGTGAGTAAACACTGCATTTTGCTCTGTTAAGTGTGGTCTAAAAAGACACAATATCTGAGGGAACAACGCAAACGGCAATTGCAGATAATTGTGTTTTCTTCAACAAGGCGTGGATGCCAAAACAAGTAATTGCACGATCACCGAGCAATGTAGTGTTATGTGTTGTGTCCGGGAAACAGGGCCGTACATAGTGTAGGTGTTTAAGACCAGTGACATATATGGCTTTAGTGCTCCTCATAAATCTTTCACTGCAGAGACTTATAGTTCACAGGGCTTGTTGCGTTTTGGCTAATATTTCAGCAGCATCTGTCTCTCAAATACTGTATTTTGCTCCAAATTACTGTAGTGTGCCTGTTATTAACAGAAGGATATAAGGGACTGTAGGCAGATATTTAGGAGGTTACCCTGGCCTAAAACAGAACAATGAATCCCTGGAGGGTTGTTGATTAGTGCAGCAGTGATCATGCATCAGTGTCAGTGCAAAGGGTCGAGCCAGTGCATGTGCTGGTTTATTACTTACCCCTTTTCACAGGTTTTTATCAAATATAAAGAGTTCAATATCTAAGCCATTATTGTCCCTTTTTGGTGTGTTCACATACTTTTCCACAGTTTAATAGGAGGATTACACAGTTTGGAGAATAAATTGAAAAACATGGGGTTAATGCAAGATGACAAATTACAAATTAATGATGCTGGTCGTCATCTGGGACCTGCTTCAAGCTAAAAGTGCAAAGTACCGCCCATTTTCACTGGTTTTTGTCAAACATAAATAGGCAGCATGAGTGTGTTTGCATTGCATTTTATTTGTTGTTGCCACAATTACAAAAATCTGTGCAAGCAGTTTAAAATGTCATGAGAACAAGTAGGTTTGAACACTCAAAGACTGCCAACATAAATGCTTCCATTTTGGAATCTCTCAAGTCCAAAAGCTCGTTGGTTACTGCCTGCTCGCAAGTTCTTGGCTGTGTTCGAAATTGCATACTAACATACTACTCCTACTCAGTTTGACGTCAAAACTAGTACGTAGTGCGCTCAGTTGTATGTAGTTTGAAAAGATTGAATACACAAGAAATACCCAGATGTGTTCTGTATCGGGACAATTTTGAAGTATGCACAGAGCGCATACTAGTCATACTCAACCGCCCCATGATGCAGTGAGAGCGCAGGGATTTCCAGAAGCGTGAGCGGTGGGCAAAAATCACATACTACTGTCTTTCTGGCCGCCTTCTACTCTTAAAGCTGCTGTTCGTATAATCCTCTCTCCCATACCGGTATATTTTCGAAACGCTCATAGAAACTTTTTTCACAATATAGACCAGTGACAAATGTATGGACTTTATCTTGTGTTATTGGAGATTTTCTGGTTTTTTAGAGACTTTAACATGAATGCACGTATCACTCTAGTTACTGTCCGGAGCAACACGGCCCCGCACAAGTGTTCATAGAAAGATCTCTGATTGGCTGAAGTCCAGCGTCACGCTCATGGATTTATAAATGTAATTTTACAGAACCACGAGAAGTAGAATAGCTTCACTGTCCACTCAGAACACTTTGATGACAATATGCTCAAAGATTTAAAGCTTTAAACATGTTTATAAAGGATTCCTTACCTCTTTAGCACTGAAAGAATATCTGTAATAATACGTGAATATCTGTAAAAGTCAGGTTTTTCTATTAGCTCAATTCTATGTCATCCAGATTTCAACTAAATGCATCATGCAAATAAAAACTAGGTGAGAAAATACATCATGCTCAGAAAAGTGCTACAAAATGAACAGAAGAAAAGCCACAATCAATCGGATATAATGTACCAAAAGCCCCATAAGTGTTGCGCGTCATCGGCGCGCAGCAGTAGCGTCAACTCACCACAAGTTTTAGCTTTCTACTTCTTTTTTTTTTTAAACCTACTACTTTTTTTTCTGGACACCTCTGAGAGCAAAATGTAAAATGGTCCTGAGACCAGCTTCAAGCTAAAAGTCAAAAATTCCCTTTTGAAAACAAAAGCATATGTTCTTGTCTTCCATTAGTTTTTTTACACTTTTGTGAATAGGGCTTTTGTTTTGAAGTTAACTGGAAGTTTTCTCAGTAGCACAATGACGGGTCTCTGCAAAATGTCAAAATGAAATGTGTATACATGAGTTTTATAGATCAAATGACCACATGTTGATATTCTACTTGGTCACTTTCTTGCTTAAAATGAAATATACTTCAGTAGGAACAGTCATCATTGGTCATAATCTTAATCATACTTATGGTATATAGTAGACAACATATACTCATTGAGTTTGTAGTATAGTACGGAGTATGACATTTCGAACACAAGCGTTGTTTTTGTTTTTTTCCATGACTGCACATCTTTACAACTATGAACCAATCAGAACACTGGAACAAAATTTGATTGACAAAGAAGCCTCCAATCAGAGGTCGAGCAATGGAAGATCTCATAATGTTAAAAGCTCACAGTGCTGAACAGTTTTTAATTAAAGCTGCTCATTTTTGTCAGATGAATGCACAGGGTAGGCCTTTAAGATCAATAATTTGAAGATAATTTTCTATAAAAAAAAAGATGTAAAAGGTTGGAATTGTCACTCAGAAGCTTGTTTTGAAAGGTATCATCCCTCGTTGCTTTAATATAAAGAAAGCAGGAGCGTCTATAGAGTATATTTATAGCTGAAAGCAGGTGGTGTTCACAGCTTTTGCAGAGCAGCAAAGTCCAACAAAGTTCAATTCATCCATTCCAACCAACAGGTCAATTACTGTCTGCATACACAATCAAAAGACAAGAAAGGCTGGCCCGACTGACTGACTGTTGATTTTTGCGACAGTGCTGTGGTGCCTCTGGCCACTAGGGGCGCTTGACATGAAAGTTACAGGTCTAGCGCCCCTAATGGCCAAAAGTTACACGGTGTTGCTTTAATAATAAAGCCAAAAAGAAATCAAGGCCGACTGAATATTACCGGTGCCATTTTTTGTTTTTCCAGTGTTTTGATTGGTTAGATAATTGTGAGATAGTTGTTTAGATCTGCAGTATTGAGTGTGAGCTGATGACTAATAATAATAATAATAATAATAACTGATTTTGTATAGCGCCTTTCGACACTCAAAGCCCTTTGCATTGCATTATTCTTTCGCTCTATGCTACAGAATCTGATCTAGCATACATAATTTGTTTTGCCCACATAGGATTGTGCCACGAATATAACACTATATTTTTGTAATTTATAACAACATCATAGTGCAATAATGAGAATTAACTCATTGACTGCCAAAGACGTCTAACGACGTATTTTGGTTTAGTAACGTTGACTGCCAAAATGTTTTTTCGGCTGGGGTTGCTACTAGAAGACAGTGTGACGAAGCTCTCCTGTGAATATCGAGTTTATACAATGATGTAATGACCAACTAGTGACATGTAGGTGGCAGCAGCGCTCCTTTGTATGAGCAATCACCTGTGATGGGCAAAGCTCAGAGGGAGAGGAAAGGAGTTTGCAAGACAGAAAATGGCGCTACAGAGTTGATGCTTAAGTTCCCACTAGCTCACACTCAACCACAGAATGTGTGAAACTAAGTGGACTGTTAAGAGTGTCGCGATGGTGAGGGAAAAAGATCAAAAAATGAGGCAAGCGGTGACACATGTCCGGGAGGATGAGGAAGTTGCGTGTTGGGAGACTGACGGGGGGAGAGACTTGGAGGAATGCCAAAATACAGTAAGAAATCCATTCAATTCTGACATAGATAGCAAAATAATAATAATAATTTTGCCATCAAAAGCCTGGTCTGTTGTTTTATAGTAGGAAACTAATGTTGAGGTGTCACTAAATTCACTCTATTCAACTGCTGATTACGGAAGAACAAAACAAGCTAGAAACAAAATTATTTTTTCTGATGAAAGTAGAGAGTAATCTTTCAGTTTGTCATAGTACAACATATTCTGTGGGTCTTAAAAAAATCAGTGAAAATCATCTAAAATGCCTGGCAGTATGGGGTTGGCTGCTCTGAAAATGGCTGGCAGTGAATGAGTTAATTGCCTATATGATTACAAAAGTCGGGCTTAAAACCAAGCTGGAAGGTAACAAAACATACATTTTAAATAAGAAATGATGGTATTTATTCACAATGGGGGAAAAAACCATGTCAACACTTAATTTAAATGAGTGTCATATGTAATGTTAGAGATGGTTACAGTATAAGTTCAGTGGAGCACAAACAGGGTCCATCTTGTGTGCAGCATAATCATCGACAGCATGGTGAGGTGTATGATAATCATGCTATTTGTGTGATTATTTGGCCCTCCTATATGATGTATGATAAATAATAACAATAAAGCAAGCAGTTTAAATAAATAAACCATTACGTGAAGCTGCCTGTCACTCTTGGTCAGATAACAGACAGAGAAAAATGTGCAGCCATGAACTGTTTGGGTAGACAGTGAAAGAAAGACTCATTTCAACACTCTACGGGCTGCTGTTTTCCAGACGTAGAGTAATTGAATTCCACACAATGATACACTTGTCATTTTCACTACGACCGGTGTAATGAATACTAGTGGATTTTTCTCATCGTCACCTCCCCAACCCTTAAGAAGTGGTAAGAATGATCCCCTTAAGTGTTACTGTGTACATTTTTTACAATATTTTTTATAGATCAAAATCTGACCCCAAGGATATCTGCCTCCAGAAAATGATTTTCAGAAAACTGCTGACCAAATTTTAGTGTCAGGCACTTTGGTTATTTGTTAAATACAAAAATAACCCCTTGATAATGAAACTTTGACCTGTTCTCTAGCGCCACCATCAGGCCAAACTTAGAAATAATTTATCATGAATAGTTTTCATCCAGATCTTCTCAAATGTATTAACAACATTAAAGCCCATAAAAGTACAGTATGAATACACACACATACACATCCATGCCTATGGTGTGGGAAAGTTCTGAGAATATTAATATGCACATGTTAGCGCAATTAAAAAACATGATTTAAAATTTCTATTTTGACTTTTTTTTGGATCGATACGATAATCATGTGGTGAAATATTGTGATATATTGCCGAAATCATTTTTTCCTACACTTTTAGTCATAGCTATCACTAGTTGTACTGAGGTACAACTCAATGTTTCCTGTTCTAATGTCTCATATTGGTTTTTGAATGATAAACATTGAGTGGGGTCAAATTGACCCCAAGGATATGAGAGGGTTAATGACTATTATATGTTCCAAATGTTCAACAGGCTGATGCAATACAGGAGAATCACTGAAATCAGCACATGTTGCTCAATACCTGAGAATAATAAGAGGAGAAATCACAGGTGATCATGATTAAAAATAACAGTCAACAGTTCTCATCTCTGCCCTCAGTGTATACCAAAAACACAAACCTCTGCAGCTCCCTTATATATGACAGCTATAATTTCCTGCTGAGAACAGAATATTTTTAGCTGCTTCCCGTTATTGCATTTCACACAGGTGCTGTCTGCATATACATTGGTTTGAGGCTTTTCTTATTCCCAGGTGAGCACAGTGGTAGACAAGCTGTGTGATCTGAATATGTAGGTTCAACGGCAAATATCAGGGGCTTTACTTTATTTTGTGAGATTTTCAAATGGCTAATTCCAAATACATCCACTTGCATTATTAATGATGCAAAACCAGCGTGGAAACCACATTGTTTGAATATATATATAAAAAAAAAAGCTTTAAGCATTCAAAAGGAAAACACAAATTGTAAAGCTGCAATGAGAACAGCCATTACTGAAAGTGCATGGATCCCCTGTTAATACTGTTTATTGTTGTTATCTTATATTTGAAATGAACTGATGTTTTTCCTTTTTTTTTTTTTTTTTTTTTGCTTTTTAAAAAACAACCCCCCCATCCCTACCCCCCACCCAAAAAAAATAAATAAATAAATAGTAAATAGACAACAAATGACAACAACAGCTTAAAAGTGGCTTTTCAATTAACACCAATAAATTCTGCAGCCTTATGGAAAATTTCCACCAGGATAGTTTGCAAGGGGTCAGAGGTGTCTTTCTACCATTTGATGCATTTCAGGTGCAGATGGTAACAAAAAAAAAAAGCTGTATAAGATGTACAGCCAATGTGACTGTGCCCATAGCAAGGCAAGACAAGTATGTTTTTAGTTTCAACAAAGCACTAAAAAAAAGTGTAACCCAATTTCGGGTGTGTTTTTGGGTTGATTTGTAGTTATATTGTGTAGTTGTGTACAAAACACCTTTTAGTTTTTGTAATTTTTTTTTTTTTTAATCTTACCCTTATAAGAATACTTTTTATTCCCATAATAATTTGTATTATTATGTTTTATTTAACCTTTTATGACAGTACACTAAGCCATACAGAATTCAGAAGCTTTAAATTGCACTACTTTGTAAAATACTATTGTTTTGTATATGGTTTTCTTGAATGTTAACAGTTGAAAATGTTAAATGTGTATAACAGTCTACTAAGCTATGCACAGTTTACAAAGCTTACGTTACATTACTTGTAATAAATAATTGCATTTCATTTTGGCTCAGTTCTATTGTGAAAGTATTGAGGTTGCCCGCCCAGGGAGTAATTGGTGTCAGAACCACCACTGTCTAAAAGCATGAATGAGAAACAATTTCACCCATTGCTGACATCTCAGCATGCATCATGTGAACTAATAGACTCAAACATTGCAGGGGGCATCGATAGACTCGGGGAAAAGGTAAATTTAACACCGTAAAAAATTGACACTTAAAAATCGGAGATGCTCTCGAACCCTGGTGTAAGATAATGTGCGTAACGGACTGCGCGGATGATAAGTGCACTCATTTCACACTTCATTTCACACAATGCCTTCCTGTGAGGAATGAGTGTGTGTGATGAGTGCGGAAGTACACAATATTCTTCTGCATCTTTTTGTCATTGTTTTTGTGTATGGATAGTAAGTGTGAAGCAGAGTGCAAGACTTAATCATATGTCTGAATCCAAGTAACAGAACTGACACTAGCCAACAAAAGTCTCCTATTAGAAAATGAATTACTCAAAATTTGAAAAGCATGTTTGAATCCAATTTGTATAATTTGAGACAAAACTGTTACTGTATTTTCTTTTCTGTTTTTTTTTAATGGTTTTATCTCCTGAATATTCTGTATTATGTTCTCAAAATATATCATAAGGGCATCAAATTCTCAAGGATTCATGGTAAACGTTCACTTTTTCATTTTCACTTTTGGCTACCTGGTATTTATTTTTTATATATATAAATCCTGTGTTTGTAGTGTGGCCATGTTTTACATTTCCCCTGCCTTTATCATGGAACTGTTTGGGGAAAGCTCCTCAGTGAGCAGATGGCGTCTGCTGGAAGGAAAGTGAAGCTGGAACATATCCCTAGCAATCCAAGCTCAAGTGTTTCAACAAAAAAAGGCAAATGGAAGGAGGGAAATCTCATGGGAATTTGACCAATAGGTTGTTTTTGGGAAGGAATGCACAGGTTTGTGCATTTCTGCAGGGATCTGTGTCGCAGCTACAGTAGAAGCAGAGAATACCTGGGAGTGGCCACGATGGCTGTCCCTCTATCGCTCTGATTCTTTCTGTTTTCCTTCGAAATAATGTGTATCGTTTATCGATATAGGCCCTAATGTCAGCATTATTAAATGTCAAGACCTATTTGTATTGCTTTTAAACAGCTAGGCTAATCTGCAGTTTGCTGGTGGGCACTAAAGCACTATAAAGCAGAGCATGAAACAATGCTACATATCTTTTTTTATCACTTAGACCCCAGCCCATCACTGTTCATTTTGTTAACTAACAGAAAAACTACATTTTATCAAGCAACAATAACACTATGAATAATGAAGAAAAATGCATTTGAATGAAAACTATATCAAAATATTTGGGCAAAATGTTCCATGTTAGCTGTGCCGTATGACCAGCATAGCAGCAGTCCTGGAATCTTCCTCATTTTTATTTCACATGGTGATGAATGATGATGGTATTTCCACGCCGTTACCACAGAAAGGTAAAAGTGCCCAGTATGTTTTATGAAAATAAAGTGCAATCAACTTCGAAGCTAAAATTTATTGAGAAGTGAGGTAGTTTAAAGGGCCAATGTTAAGCAAAATCGACTTTTCTGTGCTTTAAATATCATAAAAGTGCTATTTGTGCGTCATACACAAGCCCAGAATGTTTATTTCATTGATTCCCTCAATCGTTAGTTAGAGGGTGATTTGCTCCTTTCTTACTGCAGGGTGAGACCAAACACCTCGCTCCAATTTGATGACCCGTTCCCACTTTGATGACGAATTTGACGCGGCACTGAGCTGGAGAAGCCACGCCTCCAGGAAGCTCTCTGCCATGATTGACATGTAAACAGACACACGCCCACGAAGGTGAGTATGTCAGCGTCCTTCGCGCAGTGCTATGTATGTATTTCTACAGTCTACCTATGTATGTACCGGCGAACGCCCCACCCCCACGCGCTGTCTCGTGTTTATACAGCAGCATGAGCTCAGGTACAGAGTGGGTGGGAGGAGGGCGGGCCGCCCTCTGGCCCTACGTCACTGTGCGGGGAGGAGGAAGTTAGTGTCCCGTCTATAGACACGCCCACTCATGAATATGCAGAAGTAGGCCGCAAATCAGCCTGTTTGTGTAGAGTTGCTCAGAAAGTGACTTTTCAGAGGCTAAAACTCTGGAAAACAGGCGAGTTTTTAGAACAAATGGAGATGGGTGAAAAAAAGCATGACATGAGACCTTTAAAGTGTCAAATTACAAAAGTTTAACTTTAACTTCCACAACAGATTCGGATTCTGTTAGGTTCCTTAATTTTCTCTCTTTTTTTTTTACAGAAAAGTATACATCTATAAAAGTGCACGGTATGTTAATAAAGTGCAATCAACTTCTGAGCTAAAATTTATTGAGGAATGAGGTTGTTTAACAACGGCTTATGTGTTTTACTGACACCTAGTGCCCAGGTGTTTACATGCTATGCATATGTTTGCATGATTACATTTTTTCATAAAGAAACATGATTAAAAAATTGATTTGGAAATGTTTTGGATTGATACGATAATCGTGCGGGGACATATTGCCGAACCGATTTTTTCTTAAGTCATAGCCATCACTTAGTGAGGTACAACTCAATGGTTCCAGTCGTAATACCAAATGTCCTTAATTGCTTTTTTCAAAAATGTCATCAAAAAGTTCTTCTCGGGTTTCCATGGATACGGTTGATGATAACGGAGTGAAAATGAAAAGTGTCGAAAATCATCAATCGAACCTGCATTACAACAACAAAAACTAGCAGAACTAGAAAGCTAAAATTTTTCTGCTTTATTAAGCAATACACACTTGAAATTTCAGAGGATACATTTTTTCCTGAAAAGAATATGTTAAAAAGTATCAGGGCCTGACATATTTTCCCCAAATGTGCTCCTAATAAAAATGTGGCCCATATTGATACACTCAGTTTCTTTGTTGAAAGGTATTGAATCCAAACTACATTTGTTGTGTGAAAGGTGGGACAAGCCAGTAATTGATCCAATAGGAAGTAAGCTGATTGTGTTTGCTGATGTAAGACAGCTCATGTGTTCTTAATAATTGATCACATCAATCTCTGTGTGTATTTACAAACATTAATACCATCAAATATCACTTTGATCAATGGTAATTTGATCATTAAAAAATGCATAAATTATTATGCTACATATTAGGCAACGTTCACACGAGGTTTTAATGCTCAATTTGGATATTTTTGAAAAATCTGATTTTTTTTTGTGTGCTTGTTAATATTTACACATTAAATGTGTCTTCTATGTATAATATGATAAATATGTATTAATTTTAAGAACACACTCTTCTTCCATTGTCTACTTTTATTCTAACATCCTCCACAGGGGATTCCCCCCTACCTGCCGCTCCGTCTGGGATACAGAATTACGACGCTATCGCATTTTAGATAGAATGCGACCTGGCCGTTCAGTGAGCAGTTGCATTGCAAAATATCAGGAAAAGTATTAGATTTATATCCACATATGGATGCGGCCTGGGTCAGATTTGAAAAATTTGCAATTGTACTGTTCACATAGACATGAAAAAATCAGATATGGGCAACAAAAAAAAATAAAAAATCGGAATTGACCGGCAGTGTGAACATAGCCTTAGTCGACTAAAATCTTAATTTCATTTAGTTGACTAAAACTAGACACCTGATGACATTTTAGTCAAAAAACTATGACTAAAACTCAGTCAGGTGTAGCTGTCAAACACTGCAGCCCATCAAATATTAAAGAGATCTTAGCAGCAGGCAAAGCAGTAATCTACTGCAGTCAGCACTTGCTCAGAAAGAAAAGCTAAATCTGACTCAGTTTGAATAATCCTCACAACTTTACCAGCTACAATCTCAACCCAATATTCCTCCCAATCTTCCTCCAGGGTTGTTCGAGGAAGCTCTCTCGTTAAAACCAGCAGGTAAGCAGTCATTCACTGCAGCAACACACACACACACACGCCAACAGGAGTAATCCAACATGAGACCCAACATGGAGCCATAGCTAGGAGCAAATTAAAATCTTCCTTTTGCTGAGTCACACTCTGGAAATAATTAGCCACTGATATTAAGACCATTTCCCCATCCTTGGCTGCAAGTTCAGGAGTAATGCACATAATGGGTTTGTATGGTCAGCTGTAATCATATCTGCACCTCCCCACGTGTATAAAAGCTTTGGGAGTAAGGAAGCACACAGCTAATTACCAGTCCCACACAAATGTACCTGGGGGAGCAACCTACAAATAAAAGCCATTTTTTAAAACCATACTTTCAACGAGCGTCTATTATGAAGCTTTGCTGAAACATTGAGGGGTTTTTGTGTGTTTGTGCCAATTAAAGGAGCATAGGTCAGGATGAATAAATAAGACTCTAGTGACACGACAGCCATTACGATAACTGGAGAGCTCAGACAAGCCGTCACGGGAGCGCGCGTCAACTCTTCACGGCAAAGCAGCTGACACATATCCGTCAATTCTCCCATTTTGGCTGTATTTTACCCTCTTTCCTGCCATCCTCCCATATTAGTATTCGCCCATAAATACCCTGTATTTTAATGTAATAATAATAAAAAGATAAATAAATAAAAACATTACTCTGCCTCTCTAAACTGAACGCTGTCATTAGCCTCGCGAGAACTGCCACATGCAGTGGCCTGGGTGGCAGTTCTCGCAAGATTAGTGCCGACAACAGGAACAAACCCGGAAACCACTAAGAACAGAGATGATGAAGATAAGACGGCGTTTCTCCAAAAAAAAAAAAGAACTTGTGTAAATACCTTGGAAAATGGGACAGTAAGTTTACCTTCCTAAAGATGAGCAGGATGAGACACAGTTACTCATTCTGTAGGATTTGATTTTAACATCTTCCACGGGGGAAGAAACAACTTAAGTCACCATGAAAAATCCTTAGTTTTGATACGTGGATTATGTAAATAGATCCAGTGGGTCTCTTGCGCGCACTACCAATAGCTTAACTTTTATTTAGGTTTCTATATTGTTTTAGCTTAACTTTTATTGTGGTTTTTATACAATGCTTTATAAAGTGGCCTTGGGTGACCTAAAAGGCACTGTTCCAGTTAAAATGCATTATTATTATTATTATTATTATTGCACTATTACATTCGCTTGTTACGCCATGCGCATCAGCGCAAACGAACAGACATATGTCATTTGCATTAGGATTGAAAAAGGTTTTAACTGTCAGTTTTGGGTCGGGCTCGGATATGAATATCTGAATAAATGCCGGCCCGGTTCGGTTTTGCTCTGTCGGGTTTGAGTTGAACTTGGACAAAAAAATACGGCTCGATCCGCACTCTAACTGCAAGACCTCTGTAGAAGCAAACAATATAAGTTCGGTCCGCCCCTGTTTACACGACAAAGTTTTGCTTCCGTTTCCGTGTTTGTTTCCAAAAAATTCCGCATTCTCACAGCAATGTTTTCATAACGACCACTGTTTACATCAGGCTTAAAGAGGGATCAGCTTTATTTGGGTTCAGGCCGTTGTCTGACAGCTACGAGCCAGGTCAAGTCTAACTTTGTAGGTCTGATTAAAGCTAGCCTCTGAGGCTCTGAAGCAGTGCGCATGCCCGTGACACAGAAAGTGTTGGTTTCCCTGTTTACACGGAGACGGAGGGTGAAGCGTTTTCAATAACTTCCACTCTGAAGTTAGTTTTTAAAAAGTTCAGTTTTCAATCACCAAAACGCCGCCTTCTTCTTCTTCTTCTTCTTCTTCTTGCCTCTCCAAGCCGTCGAGAACGCGCATCAGCATCATTTGACGTCACGTCCACAGAACTACGTGGGGAATTGCATCACACAGTCTGTTCAAAGCAATATGTGGAAATGTGTGTGGGCTCATTCTTTTTGATTTTGAACGCCTCATCACTCATTAGCATTAAAAGACTTAAAATGAATGTTTATTTTTTTCTCAAATCCTGCTCTATGCTCCTATAACAATATAATATTATATACACTACAGTCCTGTCAAGCGCACAACAAGCCCTACACTACAGCCGTGCATGACTAAGGAACCTTTTAAAGTTTCCTCTGGGGTGCACACAGCACAGCACATAGTGTTTGTCTCACAACAGCAAAATTAACACTGTCTCAGATCTCTCTTCTGCTGCCACTGGGTTACACATCTGCACAGCAGTGTGTGACAATCGATGAAACACACACATGCACACACACCAAACAGTAGCACCCAACCAGGGTGCTCCCCTCCCTGCATGACTCAACTTGTTTTGGAGAATGAGAGGGGGAGACACGATGCTGGAGGTGGGGATGGGGGTGGGCATGATAACGAGCTGCTCTCTTTCTCCTCATCTTTTATTTTACTGATGTCTTTAAGAACAAAAACCTGAAATCACGTTCAAGTATTGATTTTCTGCTTTTTTGTCCTCATCATGCATGTCTGTCAGTGTCATACAAGCCTGCAGCTCCAGCACTTTCAACATGGAGTCTTTCTTTGCTTTTCTCTCTCTCTCTCTCTGTGTGTGTGTGTGTGTGTGTGTGTGTGTGTGTGTGTGTGTGTGTGTGTGTGTGTGTGTGTGTGTGTGTGTGTGTGTGTGTGTGTGTGTGTGTGTGTGTGTGTGTGTGTGTGTGTGTGTTGCTGAGACTTGGAGCTCCACTGCAGCGCAGCGAACCGAACAATAAAAGCTCTGCGCGTAAAAACAATCAATGCGCTCCCCATCATCCAGGGCGTTGTACGCTTTTTAAAGCCAATTCAAACAATTACTAGGAAAAGTCAGTGTTAAAATTTGTTTTTTTTTTTAAAAAAAAACACCCTTGATATGCTTTACTTGATAGGTGCATACTATTATACATTTACATTGTTGCTGTTGCTCAAAAGATCCATCTCGCATTTTTTAACTTACCTGAATCTCCTCTCTTCCAACAATCCTCTTAATAAAGGAGGATGTGAGCCATGTCGGAGGCAGATATCCTATATCTTCTTGTGTGCATCTATTTGCATTAAGTTGAAGATTCCTTTTGCAAAGAAAACAAAAACAAAAAAAAAATCTAAATGCAGTTTGTGGTGGTGAGAATCCTGGAAGCTTTTTTTTTTTTTTTTTTTTACGTGCATCCTCTGCCGCCTTCTCTCCAAAAACCCATTGCGAGCGCTGTCTACAGAAAAGTGGTTCTGAAAGTCTGGAGTCCCAACTTTAGACTGCGTGTAACGCGGGTCAAAAAAAACAAAAAAAAAAACAACAAACGTCCCTTAGAATCACTCAGTAAATGAAAGATTGGATCATATTATTGCAGGATACCAGCGTGCATGGAGACGCGCGTTTCCCACGCCCGGAGGCGAGAAAGCTTAGATAGACGGAGAGGACCGGACTGGACTGTGCGCCCCGTGCGCGTTGCCCGCATGCGTGTGATTGATGTTAAACACGTCGCAGCGCAGCGTCTTTATCAGGGGAGAGATACACCGCCAGTGAACTGGAGGGAAAGGTGTGGGCAGCAGATTAGAGGCTGTGAAGAAGGCAGCACACAGCAGTCATAGTGCGCTGCGCTGCGGCTGAAACCATGCATTTCTCGATTGTTTGACGTCAGTTTTCTTTTTTTTTCTTTTCCCGCTCCAGACTTCAGTGTCGGGGAGATTTTCCACCTGTGAAAAGCAAAAAAAAAACACTCCGTCTCCTCCTAATCTAAAAATGGGGGAAAAAAAATCATCCAAATGTTCCGGTGAATGATTGAGTTTATAAAGCGTGTCAAACAATTTGGAGCAGCTGGTGCAGGATAAACACGCTGCGCCTTTGCCAACTTTCATGTGACGGTGAAATACATCATAAATATAGCATCCAATCGCCTGATCCTTATTCAGGCTGACAACAGAGGAGGTGGTGTTACAGTAACGTTTCTGATATGACGCGTCTGGGTGGACGCACGCGTTTCCGAGAGCTGCTGTGTACGTGCGCAAGTGTTTAAGGTGCTGTGACAAACTCATTAAGATCAACCAGTGAATGGGAAAAATCCAATATGTAACGTGTGGGCGTGCGTGTATAGGTGAGTGGGTGCGTGTGTCCTAATTGTCCAATCTCATACTGCAGAAGAAAAAAGAAAAGTTTTAAACCCGGGCTGTAACATATTCAAGTTAAATAATGGGTCATATTTGGCCCATGTTCTTTTCAAGTGGGCTATACAGTACACAGAGGTGAAAGTAACTGATTACAAGTACTCACGATACTGTAATTTAGTTGCTTTTATTACTTTTTTGAGTTAATTTCAGAATCAGTCATTTTACTTGTAAGTACGTTTTAAAAGAAGTAAAGTATGGCAGCCTCGCTTCCGTGGCCAAAATTGTAGCTTACCGCCATTAAGTGTGGAGTGAAAGAATAATGCCTTCATTCTGTAAAGCGCTTTGATTGTCTATGATAAAGTAATTTGTTATATTTCTGCACCCAACCATTACTGAGTAAATTATATTTAGTTTTGTTTTGAAGTACCCAATGGACATTGTGAAACTACGAAAAATAAATAAATAAACCGCACCAAAACAGCATTAAAGGCCTGTCATTTTCACAGTTTTAGAGTTAATAAATTTAGCTATATGTCAGAGACTGATATATTTTTTCAAATTTTCAATTGAATTTATTTGTTTTATTTTATTTTTAAAATAATTCTACATTTTGACAAACATTTCATTTTCTACAGATACCTTTATGGAAAATAAATAAAGTTCCAGTTGTGCAAGGTTTGGTCTCTTCCTTTTTTCATACATGAGATGTTTACTGTATGCAAGTAACTGTGGCAAGACTTATTACCAAAAATAAGCATGGGGGTGAAAGTTACTATAGTAACTTTTACTTTGAGTACTATCTAATTAAGCTACTTTTTACTTGTACTTGAGTATTTTATGTACGACTTATCTGTACTTGTACAATTTCAATCAAGTAACAGTACTACTATCGGCCAACGATGACACCCTGATTTTACTCTATATGTAAAATCTTGCTTACAAAGCATGGAGAATCATCTCAAGAGCAAATAACTAATTCAGTGGTTCTCAAACTGTGTTTGACATCATAACAGGGACCGCAGGAAAAACTTTTTTTATGTACTAAAATATACGAATGCACATTCTATACTATTTTCATGAGTTTTGAAGAAGAATAGTGAAACAGTTTTTAAAGATTTCAAAGGAGAGGGAGGTGGTTGGTGAAAATATGACACCATCCAAAGGTGGGCGGAACAGGAAAAGTTTTAATACCACCGACCTAATTGAACACCAGATAACAAAATTCTTCTGGTCCATATCTGGCATGTTCATCCGGCCCACATACGGCATAGAATGATGGCATTTGAGCCAAAACCTGTTCACAACCAAGCCATCACAATGCTAGATGTCAGCCAAGAACAGACCAAATAGAAAGGATACACTGTACAGTATATGGAGTTGGGACCACTTTTGGCTCACATTCAGATTAGTCGATGCTAACCTGCCATAATTCAGCCAAAACCGCCCCAAATATGTTTCAAGAAAACTAGCCTACATTTGCAGCATCATATGTCAGACTCACATCTATTCTGTATGGGCCAGAAGAATGCCAAAAGTTCCGGATCATTGCAGAATGTGGTCCACATCCCTATGCTGGATTCAACATTCGGCATGGAATAGAATGGTTTTATACTAATTATTCTTTGTATTTCCTTTCACTGTTATTCTGTGCAAGTTATTGCTGCATGGATGCTGTGACGAGCTGATTATGGCCCTATTTAATATTCTGATCTGTCGATTTTGAATGAAACTGTTATATTCCATAAAATAACCTGGTTGGCTGATAACCATCACTACAACAGTTCAACAACCCAAACATATCAGCTTCATATGAGTATTTGTATTCAAGAAGAATCTACCCCAACATAATGAAGAGAAAATTCAGATTTATAACAAACACAATTCAAACCTAATGGACTATGAAGGTGATGTTCAGAAATGCATAAGAACAAACCTCTTAATCTTTTCAGATATAGGAATACAAAACATACAACATTTCCCACGATTTAGGAGACGGGTTGTCGTTATTCGGCGTTGATGGTGGGTTACAAAGTCAGAGCACTTGAGAAATACTTACTTAAAGGTGCAGTCTGCAACTCTGAAGTCCCTCTCTCACTCTCCCTCCCCGTTGCCCTCTTACCCTGCCCCCAAACTTTCCAAAGTCCCTCCCTCAGAGGAGCTAACAAGCTAACGTTAGCCCGACAGCAACATCACAGTAATATAACATGCTCTGTTAAAAACATTATCCTGCAGCACTTCTCTCTCTCAATGTGCACACATTAATCTAGCAGCAGCAGCAACAACACAGTGTCACTTACAGCAGCCCACACGGAGGCTGCTGCGTATGGAGCTATTATTGTGCGCAACACAATCTGTGTGTCTGTACCTTGATAAGTGTGTGTGTGTTTCTATCCGTGTGTAGAATTAGGATTTGTAAACAAAGTTGTTTGCGTGTAATGTATTAACATCCATATGCGTGTGTCATCAAACCGGGATATTCTATTGGCTGTCTCTGTGCATGTGACTTTTGGAACACATTTGACAAATACAATCTGTAACTTTTCAAGAATTGTATCTCGTGCAATACCGCTAGAAACCAGCAGTGGTCGCTGGTACTAAGTGACAGACCCAGTCCAATCAATCGCCAACTTCATACGACACTTTTTTTTTAACTTATAAGTCAATTAAGTTATAGGTTATACTTTATATAACTATGTTAAATAACTTTAACTTATTAATGAGACACACATTCAGAAAATGTTGTTTGCCAAACAAACCACCTCCAAAAACATAGAAGAAGAGGAAGAGGAAAATGATAGACAAATGCAAAAAAAGTAAATAATCTATTGAGATGTCTTTCAGGAAGAGATTGGGGAGCATCAAGAGCATGACTTTTTACTATCTATCAGGCTATTATGACAGCAGCAATAGACTATAGATGTATAGCCTATATGTCAGCAGCAGAAACTCATCTTAAAAAATTAGATGTACAACAAGGTCAAGGACTAAGAATATGTAGTGGAGCGTTTAAAACTTCCCCAGTTGCAGCAGTACAAGTCAAGATGAATGAACAACCACTGAGACTAAGGAGGTTGAAAATCTTACTAACGTAGTGGATAAATATCAGGGGACATGGAATATCGCATCCCATCAAGAATATATTAAAAGATTGTTGGGAGCATGAACACATATATGTAAATAGTTTTGAGTGTATTGGTGATGTGATCGGTGAACAGGCAGGAGTGACGCAGATTATTTTTAGTAGCATAGTCCCACTGTCAAGTATCCCTTCCTGGTTATTTGCAATGCCAGTGGTAGATTTTGAGATGAAAAATCAACTGAAGAGAATAAAGAAACATCATGAAGTGGGATATGTATCTCTAAAATATCTAAATGACAAACACAATAGTAATACATTGGTTTTTACCGATTGTTCAAAAGACCCTGATATAGGTCACTGTGGAGCAGAAGTGTATATTCCTGCTAGGGAAGTACACATTAAGAAAATATGTACAGACCATCTGTCAGTGCATGCAGTGGAGTTAATAGCAATAATACTGGCAGTGCAGTATACAACAATTTAGAATTGTGAGGAAGGCAGTGATAGGATCAGGTGACTGGGCAGCACTCACAACTATATTATCAATAAAATCTTGCAAGCAGGAGTTGATTTTTAAAATACACATTTTAATGTATAAAATTCATAAAACAGGTCAGAATGTGAGTTTTGTCTGGGTTCCAGCTCATGTTGGAATTGAAGCTTTGAGAAATAGGACATTTTAGCAAATAATAGGTTGAGCAAAGCTGAGGGGAGAACACTAGTTAAGAAACATATCAGAAAAAGGTGGCAAGAATATTGGGAGTTTCAAGAGACAGGTAGAGACCTGTTTGCAATACAGAAACAGGTTGGGGAGGTTTAAAAGGCTAGGAAGGAAGAAACTATATTGACACAGTTAAGGATTGGACACACTGGGTTAAACAAGACACTTAATAAAATAGGAAAACATAAAGATGGGAAACGTGAACATAGTGGAATGTTTGAGTTTCTAGTGGTATTGCATGAGATACAAGTGTTAAAAAGTTACAGATCTTATTCGCCAAATGTGTTCCAAAAGTCACGTGCACAGAGACAGCCAATAGAATGTCCCGGTTTGGAGACACACGCATATCGATGTTAATACAGATGGACAGAATGGATTACACACAGACAACTTAGTTTACAAATCATAATTCTACACACGGGTTGAAACACACACACACACAGATCAGGGTACAGACACACAGATTGGATTACGCACAGACAACTTAGTTTACAAATCATAATTGTACATACACAAACCAATGTACAGACACACGGATTGTATTATGCACACACAAATACTTTTGTTACAAGCTCCATAGCTGCGCGCAAATTAACAACACGTGCACTACCGAGTTCTAATGTCACAATTCTAAATCAAACATAATGTAAATCAAGCAGCAGTAATTACCTTTCAAGCAGAAAAGTTGCTCATTTCATCTTCTACTCCTCCAGAACATACACTGTAAAAAAAAAAAAAAAAAGAAGGCGCTCCAGCATTGGGAAAGGGGCGGGGACTGTGAGCAACAGCTGTCAGACAGTACATCAAACACCATCCTGGCTCTGATTGGTTCTTTTTGCTCAGTCGCGGTGCATTCTGTCTGTTTTTTCACACAAACTACTAGTTTCATGTAAAGCTGTCCTTGCATAGTAACAACTTTAGCATATATGACAAAAAGTCACTTTAATGGACTAGGGACTAAAAATGCTCTTTTAATCTTGAATGCTGTTAAGGCGGCTGAATGACTTCTTATTTGGTCCACTTTGCCACTCCTCAATCCCTGCTTCTACATTAAATTGCTATCATCGTATGGTGGGATACACTCAAGTGACAACATCAATGCAGTGTGCGATAGAAAGGTCATTCCTTTTTAAACCATCAGCTGCTGTTTATGGCGTGATCTGTCATTGAGGAAGAACAAACAGACTAAACTAAGCTTTGAGGAAGCTATAGCCTTGTGCAGCTGCTTCAGTAACCATTTACTTTATCCCTTCTGTGTGAAAGAGAGCGTGCAATATTATTATTAGCAGCATTACTTCTGTTAATCCATCATATAGTACTTTGTTTTTTTTTGTTTCTTTTCAGCTGTGGCATGGAAACGTTTCAATAAACTAAGCCTTGCCCTCATCATCGCTGTCACTACACTTAGTTCTGTGGGATTTCTTCTTTGCACTTTTCCGCATTTATTTTTGCTACATTGGACTAATACGTGGATTTTAGTCTCACTGGCTCAATGCATTTAATGTTTATGATTGTACCAAACTAATGTTGCTATGGTAGAGGTGGGAACAAGTCGCGGCTTCTCAAGTTTCAGGTAAGTCTCAAGTGATGTCACTAAAATCCTGAGTCAAGCCACTGAAGTCCAAGTCAAGTCAAAAGTCCTCAGCTTTAATTTACAAGTCTTAACAAGTCATGAGTACATAATGTACCACAGCTAGTGCCATTTCACAGTTTATTCAACTGATATAAACAATGAATTACTTCAACAGAGTAGATATTTGTCAAATAACAGTGCTATAACCTGATATAACGCTTTTATAAACAAATCAATCCAGCATCTTATTTAGATTTTAAAACTTTCACAGAACCTTTGTTAACTAAACAAACCATAATCATACTGGGAAGTAGAACGAGGTATAAGTTTTCCAAATGAGTTACTAATCACAATATACAGTAATCTTTAAATTCATAGAATATCACTTTTAGAATAATTTTCTCTGCTAGTGTTTTCAGCTGCTTCCAGATTGGCTGTCAGTTTGTTTAAAGGTGGACCAGACCTGTCAATCAAAGTTATGTTTTGAGGAGCTGGTGACACATCAAAAGACACAGCAGCACATTGAGTGAATGTCCAATGTGGGGATGTTGAAAGTAATGAAATAAAACGCGTACAGTAGCTGGGTGTCTAAGTTTAAAGTCATCATATTTGTGACTAAAGTCCAAGTCATGTAACTTGAGTCCACACCTCTGTTGCTTAGACGGAGATATTGTTCCATATGATAATCAGTTCCATTTCAGGTTCCTTACTTGTCCACATAGAAGCTCTGAATTTGCCTGAATGTTTTTTGCATTGTTACCGTTCGTAACTCAATAAGCAACAACTGACTTTTGAAATATTAATATTCAAAACTAAAAATGTGTAAAACACACATCACATCTGTATCTGAACATTTAACAACAGCATGTATTTATTTTGACATTATGAGAGAGAAAACATGAATCATTGAGCAAATTACCAACTAATTCAGATGTAGATATCTCAGTCCCTCCAGTTGCATACACAAAGTCAATAAACTATGCAATATTTGCAGGGCTAACAGTTCCATGGGTTCTATGGTTATATCACATGATCAAAGTCCATTTAAATCACAAATTATTGAAAAAAATCTAAATTTATTTCATATTATTCCACAAAATTTCTCCAAATTAAACAAAGGAAATGAATGTTAAAATCTGCAGACCAATTGCATGGAGCACCGATTGTAAAGTTGCGCATGCTAAAATAAACAGCAACTTTTTGCAACATTTAGCAACAAATTAAGTTTTAAAACATGTATGATTTTTTATGTTACTTCTGACCGGATTTACAGCAATATTTGTGATATTTATTTTTCATAAAAATATAACGTCAATTTTAAATCTAAATCTAAATGTTAAATATCAAATCTAAATATGAATGTTAAATCCAAATCTAAATGTTAAATATAAAATATAAATTTAAATGTTAAATCTAAATATACATGTTAAATCTAAATATAAAATGTATTTCAAATTTCAAATTTATTTATTGGAGGATATGCCCCTTGAGATGGAACATCTCGTTTTCGAGGGGGTCCTCAACAATGTTAACTTTAAAAGTTAAATCTAAATCTAAATGTTAAAACTAAATGTCACGGGAGAAACTAAAAATTTAGCTAGTATGCAAATTCACCGGAAGTATCAAAATAAAAGCTGATTCCAGTAAATTTGCATATTGTCTATATTAAAATATTTAGTTTTACCTGTGACGTTTAGATTTAACATTTAGATTTAGATATCACATTTAGATTAAACATTTTCACAAGAAAAAAAAGTATCACAAATTTCACAAGTATTCACAAATACTCACACAAAATCACACAAAGTTGCTGTTATTTTAGCATGCGCAACTTTACAATCGACGCCCCATACACTCAAGATCAAACTGGTCCTTATTTGGTCCCTGAACTAAAATAAATTGTTCACCCCAGTCTTAGAGCAATTAAGGCAACATGGCAATAGTTCAGCCTTATATCAGCAGCAGCTCTTTCTACCTTTGCCATCACATGGTGAAATGGTGTGCAGAGCCTCTCACAATCAAGCTGGCTCACACGTGGAGTGCTGGGCTCACTACACCACATCAAGGGAAAGTGACTGGGGAGAAGGAGGTGGAGATCAATGGCGAGGTGAGTGTCAGGTCTCTTTGGGCGACTGTGGCAGCTGAGTCACTGAAAATTCATCGACCTACCCTGTGCAAGAGAAACTTTTAGCCACTCAACGAGACTGGGCACACTCACTCTGGAACCACATAAAAATTCCCAAAGAGTTAACTTGTGCACATCACTGTAACGAGCGTTTTATGTCCTTTCACTTCTCTGCAAGGCTTCAGCTTCTATTCCCATTTGTCAACTCTTCAAACCGCTCTCCTTTTGTGTAGTTAGCCCAAGTGCATAACAAACTGAATCTGCAGAGGTTCAGTTATTAATTTGCACGCTTCTGCAGTGCGATGGGACACGGTCTCATTGGACGCTCTGCTGAGAGGATAACATGTCACGCTGTAAAGTTGGAACTGTCCCACCGCATGGGAAATACTCCCCAATTGACTTTTTCCATTAGCTGTGGAGCAGAAAGAGTTTAAATATGATAATTCAAGCAAAAATTGAAAATCTCAGTCACAGAGACCGTAGAAGTCAGGCAGCATGCTCACAGACCTTTCTATTTCCATGGTGACATAAGAGAAATAATTCACAATGTACTGTAGTTGGTTAGGTCGCCAAAAAATTGACTTTGATAGTTTTTTATTAAAGTTTTTGCTGATTATTTCTGATATCCACCTTTTTATTAGAGGCTACTGCAGATAAGTAGACACAACTTTATATGTGAAAAGATGCATAAGTGTTAGCAGGTAATCTATTTTATAGTTTTATAACAATAAACAGGAGTTCAAGTAATTTGATGATTACGAGCGTATAGTATATCCTATAAGTAGGGCTCTTTTTGCTTTTGCTCCTTTTACAACTGACTCCCTGTACGTCAATAAAGACTCAGATTAACTAAACCAACCCTGTTTTTTTTTTTTTTTGTTTTTGTACAAAAACTTAATATAACACAGCAAGTAGCACCCTCATTATGGATAATGAGTAGGGTGGTCAATCAATGCATGGTAAAAATAATTTCAAATGACCTTGATTAAAACCCTGTATTAGGTTTTGGCATCAAGAAGATGATTTAGTAAGAAATTTGAGATGTTTTAGAGGTTGCAAAGCTGCTCAAAGTTTCCTGGAAACTGTCTAATCAGTTTTAACCTATATACATTATACATATATAACATTATGGAAACTTAAGATTCAGAGATTCCACCAAAGTGTTGTGATGCAAGCAAGTTAATAACGAAAGCAGATGACTGATTTTGTCAATACCGGCAGGATGGGTCTCTTCAAAACTCTGGATCTGCCACAATAAAACATTTTAAATTCCTCCAGCAGGTGTCAACAAAGCCACAGCAGTTTGTTGAATTTTCTAAGGAACATAAGTATGCATTTTCAGTTTGTTTGTGCAGAACAAAACCACCAATTATTCCAATATGCCTTTTTTATTTGGCACATATAGTATGGAGTAATTTTCAAGTGTCTTGTGCAACCGCTAAATATTAATTCATTCCAATAAAGAAATTACCAAATAATTTGGCCAGATATGGAACCAAATGCAAGGTTCTAATCTAGAGAATCTAAAAAGACCACCCTAATAATAAGATCATAGTAAAAGATAAGAATATTGATAATAAAATTATCAATGATAATGATAATAACAAGAAGATTTAGTCATCAACATCCCCCGCCAGATTGGTTCTCATTATAAATCACAACCTTTTCCTAAATGTCCTTAATCTAACTTAGATTTATACATAATAAAATATTATCACATCAGACATAAAATTACTATCTTAAACAGTTTCTGAGAAAAGTTGTCCCCTTTAAAGATGCCTCAAACAGAGTAAATAAAATAAATAAATACAAAACGAAACAAGAGCAATAACTCCGGAAGAAATAATTGCGCACTTCTCATTTTCAAACTCCATCAAGGTATTGATACCCTGAAGCCACACACCAAATTTGGTTATTCTATCTCAAACAATTTCTAAGAAAAGCTGTCCCCTTTCAAAATACCTTGAACAGAGTTAAAAAAAAACAAAACAAAAAAAAACAAAACAAGGTTAATAACTCCGGAAGTAATAATTGCGCACTTCTCATTTTCGAACTCCATCAAGGTATTGATACCCTGAAGCCACACACCAAATTTGTTTTCCTAGCCTAAACAGTTTTTGAGAAAAGCTGTCCCCTTTAACTCGGACAGACGCACGGACGGACAGATAGACAGACGGAGCTCAAACCTGTATCCCCCTTCCACATCTGTGGCGGAGGATAATAAGGGAGTAATCAAACACATACAAAAACAGACCAAATAAGATTTTATTCTATTTAAAGTATTGCAACAATTTTGGACTCTCACCTCAAACTGATATTGGTACATTGCCAGTCACTTATGATCGATGAATTATGGATGGATGGATGGATGGATGAGCTATAAACAGTATTGCACACAAACTGTTTACATTCTATCTTGTTTTGCCCTGTGAAACCACTTGTTTACGACTTAAAAGCAGATGAATTGAAAAGTGTTCACTGTCATGGATGTTCTATTATTCACCAAACCAATTACTACAATTTCCCCCATCATTTACACTTGCTTTATTTACACAGTAAGTGTAATCAATAAATGTCACAGAGACACACAGAAATGTACAGTCTTACAATTCTGCAGCAAAATAAGGACAGTGAAATTCCATACAGGCACAAAGAGGATCCCAGAATACAAACAATGCCAGCTCCTGTTATGAGGCGATACGGTGAATTATCTTGTTTTAGCATGTAATAAAATATGCAAGTGAAATGAAGATGTATTGATCATTTGGACAAATAAAAACACAGAAAAAAACTCTGAGGCTACTATTGTATTATTCTTACATGATCTAAAAGAATAAAGATAAGTACTGGGTTTTGGAATGAATAAAAGGTGTTGTCTTCATAGCTTATTCAAAAAGTATTTGTTTTTTGTATTAATTTACTTATCTGTCCAGTAACCCTTCGTTGTGTGTTTGTTACAGGTTCAAATCCTAGGAGGAAATATTTCTATTATTATTGTATTGATTCAGAGAGTTTTTATTAGATTTATTAAGAACAATTTATTTTATGTAAGATAGTTGACTTTAGTGAGCTCTGATTTATTTTATTTTTTTTATTGTTGTCTTTAGTTCTAAAGAGAGTGTTTTGTTATTTAAAAAAATAAATAAATAAAAGTGTTTACTGCTTACAAATGATAGTTACATGAAGTACATTTAAATTCAGTCCCTTTTCTAAGAAAAGAGAAAAAGACCCATGCTTGGAGCCGCTTAGAAAATTAGAAATTCAGGTGTGAATCCAAGCAATTTATTCAAGCCCTGAGCAAAATAACACAATCTCCTGCTAATTTAGGTATTATTGCGTATATTTACCTGCATAAAATTAGGGTGCTTAAAAGGTTACTGCTGCCAATAAATGAATTAAATGAAACGAACGGCTTTTGCCTGTATGACGTCTGCAGGGACAAATGTAATGAAAGATTAAGTTGGGCAAACACAGATAAGCACTGCATCTGGATTTTTCATTTCCCTTTAATATGTGCAACATTTCTGTAAACACTCAGTTGTTTTCACTACTACGCTATACTACTACTACTACTATGCTGTTTATCAGATTATTTACACTGATACTACGCACTTTTTAATGAAATAAACTCCCAGAAGTGTATTAAGGTTGCGGCAGAAAGTATTCTTGAATAAATTGCGAAGTCCAAAGTTCTCACAAGGGAAAATCTTAGAGTGGTGAATTATAAAATCTCATTACATAACCCAAACCTAATAATGTCTGTGTGACTGAACCCCCCCCCAATACTGTCTGAGTTATAGGTTCCAACAGTTGCCTCTGGTTTCATTCAAAAACACGACATAGGTTTTGCTTTTGCAGCGACTTCCTTTTGTTCCCATTATATTGTACATATGTCACAATATACACAGATGTTTCCATTTTAAACAGACATTATTAAACACAGTTTTGGCTCCATGGATACCCCCTGTTACTTAACCAACTTCAGCTATTATCTTCTTTTACCCAGCTATCCTTACCACAGCAGAAACACTCCAATACATCTCAAGGCGAACATGTTACCGATTTCTATTAACCTAAACAACATGCTTGTGGTTTTTTCCACTGTGAGAGGAAATTGATGTTCTCTGAAGAAGAAAAAAACACACACACACTTGAAGAGAAGAGAACAATAGATCAATAGTGAACAATAGAGACATACTGGGGCCATTAAAGCTTGAACCCACTTTTTTTTGTTTGTTTGTTTTAGCTCTGACATGAACATATCATGTTAACGGTTTATTAAAAACAGAGTGTCTTTAATATACTGTCTTGCAGGTATAGCTAACACGTGTGCTTTTATTCTTATTACTATGTAATTACATTATAATAATTTGTAGAATACACTACTGAATAAAATGTAACCATATACTATTTCATTTTAGTTCTATTATATATCAAATGTTTAACAAACATTAGCCAGATCTAAACTAGTTTATTGTTATTTTTAGTTGTAAATTGGCAAAATAAAGCACATTCATTTCTGTCATAATGAAGCTTCTTTTAAACCTGTGTTAATTGATTTTTTTTGCCCGTAGAGTAAGTATTTTAAATTGTAATTACATAAAAACAACTAGCACAAAGCTGTAAATAAAAATCAGATTTGCATAAATAAACTGGGATATCACATGTGGCCGCAGTGATCCCAGCTGCAGGTCAGAGCAGACCCACACCACTCCACATGTTCAGTCCACCTTGGATATGCTTTTCTTAGGTTTGCAGCATAGACTGTAAAAACAATGGATGGGACGAGCTCCCTGGAGAGTGAAGCTTTTATTTTTAGAACTCCCCCTGCTGACTGGCTGCAGTATAGTTCATAAACCCCGCCTCCTCAATGATAACATAAGGGATATGGGTCAAACTGTAAAGTTAAAATACTTGTCACATAATTTTTTTCCAAACCTAAAGTCTGCTGTGATCATTAGTTATTATCACCCTACAATATGTTCAAGTGCTAATTTTTCTGTAAAGTTTGTTTTAAACAAGTCATTTGAGGTTGAAAAATGAAATTTTACGTTATATACTGTATAACGGTGATTGACAGCTGCGGATCTTGCGTAGCTCTCTTTGTGAATAGCAGTTACGTTGTGAAGGAAAGCTGAGATGCCATTTAACTTGATATTTGAGTTGAAATATATCATGGTTTTGTACTAACCTCTATGATCTGAACAAGCCGTTGGTAGAACTTCCAGACGGGGAAGATATTTACGTTCTTGACGTAGCTGGGCTGTGTAAATCATCAGTACAAGTACAAGTAAAATGACTGATTATAAATGTACTCAAAAAAGTACAAGTACCCATTAAAGCAACTCAATTACAGTAATGGGAGTACTTGTGATCCATTACTTTCACCGCTGATCTCATGAACCAACAACTAGCAAATACACCTATACAACACACGAAGACTCTATATATAGCTTTGGAAGTGTGTATATATATATATATATATATATAGTCGGAACACAACACAATGTTCCAATGTCTGACAATGGAAGGACAAGAAATTGGACAGGGTTGTTAGCCAGAGAGAAGAAGAAGAAGAAGAGGAAGAGGAGTGATGCTGTGTGGTGAAGGAGTTTGGAGGTATAACAGAAGAGGTCATATGGATGTTCCTGATGAGATATGAGTCACACAAGTATAGACCACGTCCTCAATCATAGGCTTATAATGGCCGAGGCTGCTCCAAGGTTGCAGCCAAAAGTTGGAAAAACAACTTTAATCATTCAGACTTTTTTGTCCACCACTCACTATAGCTCTGCCTGTACAGTTTTCTTTAAGGATATTGTTCTTATGAGATTGTTGAGTTCTGTCTTCCATTCTGTATCGCAATGACATGGTCTGTCAAGAGATTATAGAACACAGTCAAATAGTAAATGAGAATCTTAACTAGGGCTGATCAATTTATCAAATTTGTAGATAAAAACTATTTTTACTCTGCAAATTCGAGTTTACATTTTTTATTTTTTTATTTCCCACCACAGTTTTTTTGGACTTTTTCGCGTTCCGTCCTTCTGGGTTACCGTAGCGCGAGCCAGCCCCCTCTGTTTATACATGTGTTTACCCTTTGAGTAGCTACATGTGTGTGCCACAGGCATGTTTCATTTTTTTATTCACACTATGCTGAGATGCTAAGGGAAGAGTTTTTGTTTTTTTAATTGTAATGTTATATGTTATAAAATATGTAGTTATCTGATTTCTTAATCAGAAAATTTAAGTTACTGCAGTTGCTGTTGCACTTTTGCTTAAACCTGGGATAAAGCTTGAAATTGTTGAATGACAGAACCTCATTTACTTTTTTATTTTGGGATTTTTATACACATTTTAACTTTTGAGGACAATCACAGCAATAAAGTTGCACTTTTGATAACATATCTGATGTCTGCAGTCATTTTTAAGTGCATTGGAAAAAAAAATCAAATTCGAATCAAAACTCGAATTTTTCTTTAAAAATCTGAGATTTTTTTTTTTTTTTTTAGCCAAATCACCCAGTCCATCTTAACCAGTCTTTTACAATCGATCTCTCACATTAACTAAGGTGTAACTTCGAATTTACATCAAAACTTTACATTAAATTGACAACATGACGAAGCATTTTGACTGCCTTGTCTGTAAACAATGACCTATTAATTCTGATAGCACTGACATGTCAATTGACAGATATTTACTTTTGACAGATGAATTAAGGATTTTGAGCAAGAAACTGCATGGTTTTTGCATGTGATCCATCGTGTTTTGCAATTTGTATGAATCATTTTGAGAAATGTACTTACTGTTATACAAATGTTGAAGATGATCCTAGAAATTTAGCAAAGCGACTGAGAAAAACTGGAATATTCATATGAAGAGGAACATTCTCCAACTGTTTTACTAAGAATTGGCCTCCCTCTTGTGGCCAAAGCAGGTACTGCTGCTCTTAGCCTACATGCTTAGAGACCTGCAAAGACAATACGTTGTCATAGCAACAGCTGATAGTTAAAGCCCTCCACAGAAGTGTTTATGTCTATACACCCTACCCTCTCCATGTTTCTCCAAGAGGAACAAAAAGAGCCAGTAAATGGTTTACAAAAACAAGAGCATTTTGTCTCCAAAGGGACGAAAATAAATAATTCAAGTAAATAAGTAAAATAAAAAAATAAGTGGCTCACATAATAATCTGATCATAAAGAGGTTTAAAATAATTAACCCTCTACATCACATGTGTCAAACGTATGGCCCGGGGAGCCAAATCCGGCCCTTTGGAGCATCCAATTAGGCCCGCAGGAAAATGATGTAGAAAACATGAATCATTGTCTAAATGAATATTTAGAGTAATAGTAGTACTACTCTACTTGCGCACTCGTAAACCAAAACTTAGTCAATAACAAAACTGTATGAAAACGACAAGGAGTGGAGAAGAAAAAAATATGAAAATGTCCCATTGTAAAGTGTCCAACTGACTAAAAATAGATACAAAAAAACCCTCTGGATTTGTTGTCTCTTCATTTAACTTAAGCTGTAGTTTTATTCCAAAGTAAGAAACCATTGTTGAGTTAAGATTGTTTCTGTTTGTTTGTTTTTTCCTTTTGTTTTTGTGGCAGTAAACCATGTCTTTTTTATTTATTTATTTATTTCACTTGTTTATTTGTTTTTAATAATTATATTACTGATTATAATCATGAAGCACAAGATGCAAAAAACTAAATGTATAATGCCTCTGTTGGGAATAGCTGGGATAGCTAAGAACATGTTTACTCTAGACCAGAAGTTCCCAACCTTTTTTGGGTCGTGACCCCATTTTGAGATGACAAATGTCTGGCGACCCCAGAGATTGTTTTTATTTTATTTATTTTTTTACTTTCTAGGTTTAGTTTTATTAATAATATTAATAAAAATAATAATAATAACAATAGTTATTATTATTATTATTGTTATTATTATTATTATTATTATTATTATTATTATTATTATTATTATTCAAGTGTGTTACGAATATAGAGTAGCCATGATTAGTGCACAAAGTGACAAGTTCGCCACCTCAGATATTTTTATACTGCGTTTTATTTGAACTAGATTTATATTTGAGAAAGTTCAAGTATAGGATACAGTTATATATTTATAATTTTTGAGCTGTATTTGAAGAGTGATAATATATATATATATATAATTTTAATCTTTTTTTTTACCTACGTTTTTTTTATTTATCTATGTACTTAGTTATTATTATTTTGACCAATTACTATATTTCATGCAAGCTCACATAGGGTCCCGAAAAATACTTTTTTTATTGGACGTGTTTGGAAGTGTGTCAATGAACTAACAACCTCCTATTATCAGATATTATGGTTGATTCCATACTTGACAATCACTTTCAACTAAAAACATATTTTTAATCTACAAACTCGTCAAAACCTTGGAAAAAACCCCAAAAAAACACTAAAATATGACACAATAAACAACAACATTATTATGAATCACTTTCCCCCTGAGTTTCCCTCACTGCAGAGCTGAGTGAAAAGCTGGAAGCATTTCGAACGTTAACGTCGGTAGAGAAAAACCTGAGAGGCAATATAGCTGCATACAACAAGAAGAAAGAGTATTGATCCCTGTTGCACAATTCAATTGTTGCAATAATATATAACATGAGTGAAAGAAAGAATAGAGGAAGGGAGTAGAGAGAAAACCAATATTTATAATGAACTGTAAAAAGCATTTTTACATCCAGATGAAGATAATTTACAAATGTAATCATACTCTTAATATTGGGACTTTAAAAAAATAAATAAATAAAATGCATGCTAAATATATTAATGAATAGTATATTAATATTAATGTGCATATTTGAGAGACATCAATCAATAATTTGATTGGAATAGTTCTGCTACTGAAATGCACTGTGCAGCTAAAACTGTCAAGTACAATGATTGGAGTAATTGTGCCATCTCTATGTGTAATTTGAATGCTTTTATTGTTATTTTATTGTAAATTTGTTGTTTGCCTTATTTATATTTTGCAATATTGCTAGTTGAGCATCCAGGTATTTTATTTTTTGCATTATCTCATGATACTTGTTCCTTTTATGTCCTTATGTAAAGAACAACTATGATGACCAATTTAGGGCAACTTTTGCATCGGGAATATATATATATATATATACAGTATATATATATTTTCATGGCTCGTTAAGGTAACTTTTTATCTTTTTGAACAACACATTTGTGCTCAGCTTAATTGTTTGGTTGATTCTTGTCTTCGGTGTTGTTTTGTAAATGTTCTGCTCATTTTATGAGACACTTTATTGGTGTATTGCTACTTGTGGTCACATGTTGCACATTTACATTAGATTTCCTCCTGTTTTAATCATGCACAATACACTTTATATTTGATTTTTCTATATTTTCTACTGTGTAGACATATATCTTACTAATACTTTTTAAATTATTATTATTATTATTATTATTATTATTATTATTATTATTATTATTATTATTATTATACTTTTGTTTTTGTTTTTAATCTTTGTGGCATCCAGTATGGACAGCAAAGTAAGAATTTCATTGTACAGGGAAACATGACAATAAACACTTTGAATATTGAATGATGTATAAGGTTTGGTGCGCTGTCCATTACCTTGGGTGCTGAAACTGGTTAATGAATGCGATTGTTCTTCTTAAAATGTATACACAAGGCCATTCTTTGATGGATATGTGTTGTTGTTTTTTTAAATGAAAATGTGTTTGTAAATGTGTCCTAAAACCAGCTTTAGTGGCCGTCATAGTCTGTTAGCTGGAGGCAGGGAATTTGCCATCAGTTTTCCTTACCGGCTCACTCCAGTCTCAACGTGCTGTTGCGCTTCGCAGCGTCGACTCTCCTTGTTCCAATCCACCAACCATCACTGCGCACATTTCTTACGCCCACTGCGAGGCTAAAGGTTTCACTACGTTGTGGGCGCAGCGGCTTTCTTGTAATGGCGACCGTGCCGTAGATGTGCCTGGGGTTTGTGAAAATGAAGCGGCGAAGAAGTTATTTCTTTTAAGGTTCAACGCTGAGCTTCCCCCACAGGAGGACTTCTGCGTCTCCAAACATTGTCTTTACAGGTGGCTGACTTGGCTTTTGTTTTCAACCTTTAAGCCCTAGAAATGATGAAGCTTAAGTCCAACCAAACCCGGACGTACGACGGGGACGGATACAAGAAGCGGGCGGCCTGTCTGTGCTTCAGGAGCGAAAGCGAGGAAGAGGTGAGTCCGAGGATGACGACGCTTTGCAGGCCGCGCTCCCCGTTCTACCTCTCGTGACACTGTTGTTGGATTGTCTTCTGACAGTCAGTTAGTGTGTTTAGGACACTAGTGTGGGTGTTTTATTAGTTTTTGTGTGTTTCCTCTCTGACTGTGCGTTATTAACTTATATTTACTCGCGTGTTATGTAAGCTCAGTTAGCTCCACATGTAGCAGACAGGGTTTTTCTCTTGGAATCAACCTGTTAGCTACCGGCTAACGCTAGCTACATTAGCATGTTAGCTAGCCGTGTCGCCGCTATGGTTATCTCAGATCAACTGGTTTTTGTGTAAGCTGGAAAGCGACCACCGTTTCTCGTCATTTGATAAACCATGTCTCACACTTATTGGGTAGAAATACGGCACAACTAGTGCTTAAACGAATAACATGTTCTGAGTGAATACGTTTTATAAATAATCCCAATAAGTAGTGTTAATCGACGCCAGTTGCAAGGTTGTTGCATTTATCATTATCTGCTTCCTTTAAAGTGTCTATATTTTACTCGTTTGTCCTCGAAAACCTTAAACATTTTAAATGGCATTTATTTCCTCCACCTTTATGTGTATCAACGCAGTCAGAAAGAGGTCAATAATTAGAAAGAAACCCAGTGGATCTGTAACACCTAGCCGGCCTTAAAGCCTTCATAAAAGTATATAATTCAGTAGTCATTATTGACCTCTGCGTGTTTCCGTTTTTAGGAATGTTTAACTTCGGTAATCATTCAACTGAGAAACTTCCCAAAGGACTTTTAAGGCACTGATTTCATCAAGAAAATAATTATTACAAAACGGCAAGATCAAGAAAGTACGGAAGAGAATTAGGGCCAATTTAGATGGAGAAAATTATTTTGGGGAAATCTAGAATAATGTCGAAATCTTGAGATTAAAGTCTACATTTGTAAAAAAAAAAAAAAAAAAAAAAAAAGAACTCAAAATACTAGGGATGTCCCGATCCGATATCAGCCTGAAAACGAATATCACGTTCAAACTTCCGATTTTTTATTTAATTTTGCAATTAATTTTTTATTATTTTTATTCAATTTTAGAATACTGTAGATATTACGTTGAAGGTTAAAATGTATGTAACCATTTGGTTAATAATAAATGGGTCAGTTTTTCTCATAACTACTGTTGCTGACTGTTGTTCTCTGAGTAACATCACTTGATCATGCCTTTTTTAACATTCCACACTACAAAGTAAGTAATGATTATTATTTTATTACAGGAAGAAAAGAAAAAAAAGTCATAAAAGTATGTTTGATTCATATGCTTATATCAGATCAATATCTGTATCGGCCGATACGCAAGGCTGCAATATCGGTATCATATCGGAAATGAAGTTGTATCGGGACATCCCTACAAAATACAGTATAGAGATAAAAGTCAATGGTTTGCAAATGATGTCAAATCTGACGGAAGCTGACGAGGGGCAATTCACCTTATAAAACAACAAACAGCAGATCGTGGATGTCTTCAAAACACTGTGTATCAATGAATGCATTAAACTTTACTTCAAAGTTGGGTTTAATAACAAAGAGATTCTTTCTTTTTAAGCTCATAAACACGGCGTTGTAATCTCTTTAAGGACTTTGAGAAAATATTGCAAAACACTGAATCTGTTCAGAAGGAGAAACCAGTCAGGTTTGTCTGAGCAATTTCAGGAGCTATGGAAACAGATTAGGGTCAGTTTTGACATGAGACTGTTGTCGTATACATTGGCCATTGCCAGCTTCAATAGATTCGACATTTCGACTTTATTCCTGATTTGACCAAAATAGATTTCTCCATCAAAATTGGCCCTAATTCCACTTCCGTAAGAAAGTATATGGTTTTCATCAGGGGGGACGCGTTACAGACATAAAAAGACAATATTGTGTGCAAAATAGAACAAAAGCTATAAGAAACACAACAAAATAAATCAAGCTCTATTTACTTATCACTTTTACATGTAGTGCTTTTCATACGAAACACACAAACATAAATAATAACAATTAAAAACAAGGTCCTATTCACACATACACAATACCCAGCTAATAAAATTAACAACAATATTATTAATGATAATAAACAGTCTATCAGGAATGAATAAACAGTATATTGCAGTGGGCAATAATGTATAGTGTTTCAATACAGTCGAAGCGCTCTTAAAGGGAACTGACACTGAGTTGCAGCTCAAGGGTGTAAAGCTACAGACGGCCAGCGAAAATCCAACCAAACAACGCTGAACCAATAAAAACGTTCGACAGTTGACAGGAAGTCAATATAATTTTGAATAGGGAAAAACTATTCAGAAATGGTACAAGGACAGCTCATATTTGTCCCACTATGTGGAAAACCCCCTATATATATTATATTATATTTATTCAATTGTAGAATTATGTAGATATTATGTTGAAGGATAAATGTATGTAAACAATTAGTTAATAATAAATGGGTCAGTTTTTCTCATACCTACTGTTGTTGACTATTGTTCTCTGAGTAACATCACTTGATAAAGCCTTTTCTAACATTCCACACTACAAAATAAGTAATAAAAGTATGTATGATTCATGCTGATATCATATCGGATCAATATTGCTATCGGTCAATACTCAAAGGCTGCAATATCGGTGTCGTATCGGAAGTGAAAAAGTTGTATCGAGACATCCCTAATAGAAATGACGTAAGGAAAAAACAGAATGAGAGACCATAAACACACACAAAATATATAAACTGTACACACATTCATTTAGATGTAAGTCATCAATTTCACACACATTTGTATACATAAAATGATGGGTTGCACTTTCACCTGTGCCACATGAGTGCTGTAGATAGATAAACCACACTGAGTGAGTTTAATGGAAAGCTGAGCAGATTGTTTTGCGATGCGTTGCAGGTTCTACTAGTGAGCAGTAGTCGACATCCAGATAAGTGGATCGTTCCTGGAGGAGGAATGGAGCCCGAGGAGGAGCCCAATGTTGCTGCTGCCCGAGAAGTTTGTGAAGAGGTCAGTTTTTTGTTTGTGCATATTATTACAGTTATTACTCATGAGTTATTCCCCTTGTCACCTTTGGTGTTATATTTATTCTCCTGTGTTTTTTGCTAATTCCAGCAAATTAATTTTGTCTTCGTTATTGAAGTAATGCTATGGTTTCATTTATTCAGACAAATTTTTCAGGAAATTTACTTTGATCTCCTGACATGTTTTCGACTGCCAACTGTCAGTCTTCCTCAGAGGCATCTACTGATTGCTTTGACGTATTTTAACAAGTAATTTTTTAGGGAAAACATCAAAGCATCTACCGATCGTTTTCATGTTTCCTTATGCACGCCCAGAAAGAACTCATAAAGACACAGGGTCCTTATGTAAGGATACATCAAAGCAATCAGTTGATGCCTCTGAGGAAGACTGACAGTTGGCAGTCGAAACATGTCGGGATTAAATTTCAAAGTACATTTCCTGAAAAAAGTTGTCTGAATAAATGAAATCTTAACATATTATTTGTTTTTACTGTAAACGTTTTTCTTTAGCTCTTTTTTTTTGCTGCTACCCTGACAAGCAATTTTAACCTAAACACAAAAGTTTCAAAAGCGCTTTTTAAAACACATGGTCATTAATAGAAATGTTCTGGGAATGGGTTTCCATTTTCAGAATGGAGCGTACTGATGGATCAAAAGTCTTGTATTACATTTCCATGAAATCATCACTGTATTTAACGCAGCGCTGTAACACCTTGCTTATCAAATCCATTCGATCAATGAAGTCATTGTGTTTGCATGGACATAGAGGGAGTGAGAGTAGCAGTGTGTGGGCTTTAACTGCAGCTCATATTGCAGAGGAAGGATGACTCGCAGTCATTAAACTCTGCTTAACTTTTCAGTCCCAAAGTGATGAGGACTCAAAGCTGTGGATTTCTGGTTGCGTTTATCAAAGATGACGAGTTTGATGTGCTGTGTATAATCTCTAACATGTTTAATAGACTCAGCTGTCTGCTACGCCACTGATCACATAAAGTGATAAAGAATATTCCAAGAAACTCAAAGTCAAATCTGCGTGCCGTGTGGTGTCCATCACGCTGATGGACGCTGACATCATCTCTCATCTTGGACTCTGTTGGTTGTTAGTTAGCTAGCGCAGCGCGCTCGCCAGCACATTTCCACTGGGTCAGAGGCAATATCACGATGTTGCAGTTTGTTAAAAATGTTGAGGGAAAGTTTCTGATGACTTTGAGTGGTGTTCAGTGCCTCACACCAGCTCTTTCACAGCACCGTGTGAGACGTTTCCTGATCATATCAGTCTGATGGCTTGAGGAGCTGCAATGTGTGCTTTTTTTAAAATTTGTAAGAAAACACATCAGTAATAATACAGAGGTCATAGGTTACATAAAGCAACATTAAAGTAGTTCTATTTATGACTTACAGTTTCCTCATGTCCTATTAATAGACTAAAGCAGGGGTTTTCAACCACTGTGACATGAGAAATTATTAAATTTCACCTAATTGTTCGAAAAACGTTTTTTTGAAAACAAATTAATTATTGTCTGCAATTATGCCATTGTGATTAAAAAATAAAATAATTAAAAAGAAAGGCCCACAGCTGCCACTCAGTTCTCATTGTTCACATTAATAAACTAGATTTGTTTCATTCTTGAACATAAAATACCTTCATAACAGCCTTTGGATCAAATCTGACACTCTTAATGTTTGACAATACAGAATAAAATGTACGTTTAAAAATCTATGACATTATTAATAATAATAATAAATGTACAGTAATTATATTTATTATTTTAAATAGAATAAAGTGATATCATATACAAATACATTATATTTAACAGAATGAAGTTCAATTGTATTTCTAATCATATTTAAATATTTACTTTAATCCCTTCCATGATGTCTATCAAGTACGCAAAATTTTTGATTTATAAGAAAGAAATATGAAACATCATAAAAACATTTTTCTTTTTGTTTATTTGATTCCTATTCAAGACACTTTGATAAGAATGACCGTATATTGTCAATATTGGCTACAAAGTTCCATTTTTTTTTAATTTTTTTTTTTTTTTACATTTTTGGTTAGTGGTGTGGTGTGCCTGAATAAATACTGTAGATCCAATAAACACTGGACAAAAACCACCTCAAAATCACATATTTCCATCAGAGGTTTTAAGCCTAACACCCTTTTATCGTAGCTTCCACGTTTCATACATTTACACTAACTTATCAACCAGGAGACTTTTTTCCATTTCATGAAAACACAAGTTGACCCTTGGCCTATTATTCAATCCAAGGCTCATGTCTGAGGTTTGTTGGTGTGTGCACGTCTTTCAGATATGGTCTAGCTCAGGACCTGAGAAGTGTAACCCTGCATCTGTGATGCATGCATACAGTCAACATTTATAAATAGACTGAAACTGGAACCTGAAGAAGCTCCAAAGATGTCAGCATAGCAAGCTTTCTTTAAAGTCAGGCCAACCTGACCTCTGGGAGTCCAACTGTTTAAAGATTGGTTTCATTATTTAGTGTTTAGTGTAGTTGAAATAATTGTGAGAATTGACTGACTGTGGTGAATCTTCCATTTCCCTACTTGGCCCTGCCAAACTGTAATATGGTAAAGATGTAATTAAATTTTATTTTGTGCAAAAGAAGACACGTTTTGGGTTTTATGACATACCTTTACCAAGTAGCACACTTCTGCTTGCACATTTTTCTTAAATCATATTTTTGGCAAATTTACTGATTGAGGAAAGAGATGCAAGATAATCAATTACGCCAAAATGTCATGGGATTACAGTCAATATGTCATCAACACTGAGTCACATTTGAGGTAATAATCTGATTAATCAGACTAACTGAATAATTTCTTTCTTTTTTATGTTAATAAATTTAATAAAATGTTGAGTGGAAAATAATAATATTCTGCAAAGTCAAATGTATATTTTAAGAAATTAATTGAAAGACTAAATGTTCAAAAACTGTAGATCATTAAAAGAAAAGTAATTACACATTACACATAGAAATGCCTTTACCCTTTTAGACAATAGAAAATAGGCATTTAAGCTTCATAAATCTTTAATAAAATGTATTTGACTTGTTTTGGAAAGAAAAGAGGAAAAAATGAAAACACAAGAAAAAGAAAATTTTGCCACTCAGACATCACGTGATATATTCAATATATGAATTATTAAATCTTAATGAATAGGGCATTCATAAATCTGAAAAATGCCAACAAGCAAAAAAGTAATTCTCTTAAATGGGGCTTAGTATTGTATCAATATGCCCTATTAGCTTTAGACATCCCTGATGAGTCAGCACTTCTTTTCTCATCAGATCCCACCAGACTAATGGCTGAGGTTAGTTTGCATCAGTACAACCAGTGGTTAAATAATTGGGCCAAACAGGAAGTCGTTAAATAGTCCCTTATAGCACCCAGGTTTAGACACTGACTAGCAAGCAACGATAATAAACGTTGAAATGGGAAACCTTCAGTTTGGGATTATGTTGGTTTCTTTACCATGTCTGATGTCAAATGTTGGATGTATGAGACACAGAAAAATCCCATTGTTTACCACCATTAATAAACATTCATTGTACTGTGAGTAGATATTTATGTGCTTTTAATTTATTAAAATGTTATTATTATTTTTTTTATGTCATAACACTATTCTAAGCTGCTACAATTTCATTGTATGACTTGTCTTGAACAATTACAATAAAAGTTATGTAATCTAGTTTAATCATTACAACACAAACGTAGAACTTACAACAACTTCTGCTTTTTTTTTGTAAGACTTTCAAATTCAGTGTGTTTTGATTGGAAGTTAATTATGCAACTGCACCTTATTACAACATTTCATTGAGAGTTTGGGTTATAGTTAGTGATAACTGTCCTGTACAAACAAAAAAACGTGTGACGCTGCACAAAATTAAAGTCAATTTTGTGTCATCAATAATTTTGTCATAAAGTTTGTGAGACTGCTGACTATTAATTTACTTATGGCATCTTCAAAGAGGTTTGATGTTATATTCCTGTATTGTCCCTATTAGGGCTGGGCATTATATCAAGATTCAAGATATATTGAGTTTTCTATGTTGGCGATATAGATTTATAGCTTATTTTGTCATAAAATACTCCTAAGAGTTGCTGCTTTCACTACTTTTTCTCAAAACAACATTAAAAGCACAGTTAGATGGATTTCTGAGTGCGTCCTAACCCAGACCTTCCCCTAAACAAGCCACACTAAGGTTAGGGTTAACTCACTCACACGTGCTGTCTCTTAGAGAAGGAAAAAGCCAAATGTGTCACATGTTATACAGCTGTTTGTTAATAAATGTGCTTGTGTGGCATTTTGCATCAGCAAATTTAACCCAGAATTGTCTTTCTGGTAAGACTGGTCTGACTTTATTTAAAAATTTTGAGATTTATATTGTATATCGCCATTTTGAGAAAATTAATGGAGATAAGAGTTTTGGTTCATATTGCCCAACCTTAGAACCTATTGTCTTATTGATAGACTTTTATTGCTACTGTACACACCCCTGGTTAATGTTCAGTTTGTCACTGTCAATACATGGAGCCTTTTTTATCTTAAACTAACCACATTATTAATCTTTAAATTGGGGTTGCCAGTTTGTCGATGACTCATGTAATGATTATTTATAGTGTCATAAAAGGCATATGAATAATATCAGTATTTCTAACATCATATACAGTATAACACATAACTAGGATTTTGCTGCTCTGTAGAGCTGATTATGTTACATAAATGTGTTGTAATTGTCTTTGGTGACTTTGCTCACCACTTTTATTGTTTCCTGCTGCTTTAACAGGCTGGTGTAAAGGGGACTTTAGGTCGCTTAGTTGGAGTATTTGAGGTAAGCCGAGACACGTTTGTTTCCTTGGTTTTAAGTTGCTTGTTTAGTGTGTTTAAAAAATTCATTCCCCGTTTCTGCCTCACAGAATCAGGAGCGGAAACACAGAACCTACGTGTACGTTCTGATCGTAACAGAGGTGCTGGAGGACTGGGAGGACTCGGTCAACATCGGTAAACAAGCCCTGTTTGTTTACTTTTTAATGCGAGGATCGTAGGGACAAAGTTCTCAGACGATCACATGCTCGTCTGTAGCTTTACAATAATTCAGGGATTTCAGTGTGGGCTTACTGGAGTTGATTACACAACAACTTATTGCTCAACCTTGTACTTTTCACATGAAGACAATTTTCGCCACAGTCCCTTGTCTCTTTAATGCGCTAACGTGTATCAATGTCTTTTATTGTGTCAACAGGGAGAAAAAGGGAATGGTTTAAAATAGACGATGCCATACGAGTGTTGCAGTGTCACAAGCCCGTGCAGGCCACCTACTTCGAGGCTCTCCAGGAGAGCTGCTTGACCAGTAACGGAACACCGCTGGTGGCTACGATAGGTGGAGAGCTCTCCCCTACCTACAGCATCAATCAGAGCTCTGTCTCCGGTATCAGATAACTAAAAACATTACTCTGACACCTCAAGGAGCTTTCGCCACCATTGCGCTCTTACTTCTTCTCTTCCTATCTTCTCTTCTCTTACTTCTTCTCTTCTCTTCTGTCTAATTTACATGGTTTGCCTTGCCAACTCTCTTGTGCCAGAGCTGTGGCACAGACTTGATGACAAGTGTTGAGTGAATAGTCTGAAAAACTTTGTAAATGTAATTTTCGACTTTACCTTTTACCGTTTTTTCTTTCTACTGACAACTGCATGAAGTTTTCCCCCTTCGTCTCCTCATTCCCGGTCCTTAACACGCCCCCTCAGCGTGGTGTTTAAATGAATGCAAGAACTACTTTTTACTGTTGTAATGTTAAAGTGTATACATAGTGCTGAAGGCTTTTGGTGGTCTTTTTATCGTCTCCTCCATATTTTTGGGGTTATTTTTATTTTGTGAATGAATGTGCTCTTTAGTGTATCGATCCTTTTTTTAAGGATAAGGAAATATGGTCTGTATCTGAATGAACAGAAGTGTGGGGGAAATGACCCCGTCTTGCATGAGCACTGTTGGCACATTGGGTCGATTGACTTGTTGCCGACTTTGCGGTAAAAGCTGTTGTTCAGTTCTTCTCCTCTTTGGTAGTTTATCGATGTCCATTTTTAAAACCAAAAGGATTTGCTCCTCACTCCCATCACTTCACAGTCCTTTAATTTCAACTCTCAGCTGTGTTTTCTCCCTCGTTTGGAAAGCTCACCATGTACAACACGTGTCGCCCTATGAGGAAAACCTTGTCTATACATACCATGCGTGCCCGCGACTCTCCTCCAGCACACACACAGGCATTTGTGTGAGGACGGTAGCGTCACCATTAAAGCTGCAGTATGTAAGGTTTTTTTTTTTTTTTCATTTGGTAAAAAATCCATAACCATCATTCAGCATATTGTAATTTGCGTTCCGCTTTCAGTCCATGTGCAGTCTGCCCCACATACCGACGGGTAAATCGCTTGTAAACCCAAGAAGTATATCTAAGGTGGAGAGAATGTTCGCAATTCATTTACAGTCACGATGTGGAGGAGTGTGTCTGCTCTGCTAGGATCTCTGCGGAGGAGGAGATTTTTACTCAAAATGGCGATAAACCCGTAGTTACGAACCTTTCTGAAACTGTGAGCTATTCCGTAGGTACTGTATAGTAGTTAGAAAAGCACTTCTTAAATACTACATTTTAATGGTTTCACTATAATTAAAGGGTTAGATAATAAGGAAAGCTAGCAGTAACTTAAAAAGGTAGGAAATGTTGAGATTTCAACATGAAACACTATTTCTTCTAATTTAAGTTTCCATTTCATTAAATTTGATAGAAAATCCACCTTGCATTTTAAAAACTACAAAAAAATATGGTTAATTTAATGCTAAAACATCAGCAGCTGTATTTAACTTTACTAAATACTAACTACATCTGTTATATGTATTTATCTTTGTGTGTTTGAATCCTGGAAAGTAAATCAGATTTCAGCTGGAGCTCATTGGTGACTGGAGCTCCTGAGGGCCCCTCACATGGTTCATGCTGGCGACCACTGCAATATACGTTATGAATCTCAATATTTTTGACTTAATAAAGACAATTTTGGGTTAAATTAGCTGATTAAAAATGCCACACAGACGCATTTATTAACAAACAGCTGCACAATATGTGGCTTTTTCTTTTCCTTTAATGGACAGCATGTGTGAGTGGCTTGTCCATCTAACTGTGTTTCTATGCTGTTCTGAGAAGTAGCGAAAACAGTGACTCTTAAAACAAGTTCTCTAATACAAAAAAGGCTATACAATAAAAAAATATATCGATATAGACAATATTGTAATTTTCCATATCGCTAAAATAGAAAACTCGATATACTGTATCTTGAATTTCAATATATTGCCCAGGCCTACCTCACAGCAGCGAGTGATACACGCTTTCATGTCAGAGTCTTTAAAACATCAGAAAACTTTCCCATAACACTAGTTAAAGTTCCTACATTTGTCACTTGTCTCTATTGAGAAAAAAGTCGCAAAGAGCTCCTAAGTTGTGCGCGTTCACAAGGATACCGGTAAGGGACAGGGAGGGGAGGGGCCAGTGTGGTTGTTTCTATACGGGTTTCACAATTCTACATACTGCAGCTTTAATACACCCAGTTGTTGCAAATGCCACCTACTCTGTGTAAAGTACAGTTGGTGAAAGAATGTCAACTCCAAATGTAAATGGAACCACCGTTCTGCTCCTGTGTCATTTCCTCCCTTTGATTCCTTTCCCTTCGTAAACACGCCCCTCTTTGTATACCAAGAGGTAGGGCTGGGCGATATGGACCAAAACTCATATCTCAATATTTTGTCTCAAAATGACAATATAGGATATAAATCTCGATAATTAAGACAATTTTGGGTTACATTTGCTGATGCGAAATGCCACACAGTCACATTTATTAACAAACAGCTGCACAATATGTGCCACTTTTGGCTTTTTGTCCTCTAAAAGACAGCACGTCTGAGTGAGTTCAGTAGTGTGGCTTGTTTAGAGGAAGGTCTGGGTTAAGATGCACTCAGAAAACCATCTAACTGAGCTTTTCCTGATACAAAATCATTTTCTGTGTCGCCAAAATAGAAAACTCGATATGTCTTGGACATCCATATATCGCCCAGCCCTTCGAGACGGCAGAGGGAGTAATACTTCAGAATCAAGGGCACGTAAAAGATCATATCAATTAATTTAAAAAAAAAAAATAAAAACAGTTTTCACATTTTTACTCCTCACATTCAGTTTGGTTTAAAGCTACTGTTTACATTCTGTTAGGCAAACCTGAACAGGCACTTTTCATTGTTTTTCTGTCCTTCTTTTTTTTTTTTTTTACTTTTAAACCTTTTTCTTGAACATTTTATTCTGCATCCCCTAAAAATCACTCAATATCACCTGCTCGATGCTTAGAGCACTGGATCTAAAATGCTGTCTTCTGAAAGATGCAGAACAAACATGCGTTGTACAGTCCGAGACCTCGTTTTTAACATGTTATAATGCTTTTAGCTGTCTTTTCTTCTTTTTTTTTTTTCCTCTTGTCTGGCAAAAAGTCTCTTTAGTTGCCCCCTGCCTCCGATAGCCTTGATGTGGCCTGAGGCAACTGGCTCAATACTGTGAAACTGGAGACGCTGTAGATACGCACGTAAGAGGATTTTAATGTAAATTGTTTATTTCTGTATAGATCAAGGGTAAGAGTACAAATGCACGTCTGTGAGTGGCGTGCTACGCATCATTTCATTCAGCTGAGGCTTAAAAAAAAACACAAAAAACTGATGGAACTTGTTTCACTGTGGGGAGAATACTCAGCGGAGATGGCGTCGGACTGTTTCTCTCTAAGGTTATAAGAACAAGGAATGTAGGTGTGGGTGAGATTAACAAGCCTGTTGTTTCATTTTGTATTTGTAAGAAACCCTTAAGACCAAAAAATGTGACTCCCGTTGAACCGCTTAAATGAATTATTGCTGCTTTGTTTCATTCTGCAAAACCTGGATCTATTTATGGAATTGGCCACATCCTTCCATGAGGCGTTTGGCTAGCAGCTGTCCCAGAAAAACCCACACATTGAATAAGATGAAGTACTTGAGTGCTTTTTGCAAACAGGAGTGAGCTCAAAATTGGGTATTTAAAATATACTTTCTAATTTGAGACTAATACCATTTGTTAGGATGGTAAAAAGTCACCTTTTTTTTTAACTCAACCAAACTAGAAATGTTGGTTTCAAAGAAGGAAAATAGCCGTTAGCGTGGGTTAAGGTCACTGTTTGTTCACTTTTTGTCATTTTTTTTTTAAACAGCCAGAAGTCTTACATGTCAAATATGAATTACTTGTGTATTCACTTCATGTTTAAGTAGTACAATGTTAAAACCTTTTGGCATTTCGTCAAAGAAAATGTAAGTTTCTGGGTTCAAAGCATCATTGGGTTAATACTCGCAACAAATCATTGATCAGAATTCAGACGCTAAGCAAAATAAAAACCAGTTAATTTCAGTGGGAAATTAATTAATATTATTTAAAAGGATGAAATTATGAAAATTAATGTATTTTTCTGAAACAAGCACAGAAGCAGGGTTGGGTTCAATTATAACTGCAATTGCGCAATTAATAATTAATTACAATAATGGCATAATTATAATTGTAATTTTAAGAATCCGTCATCGTTGTAATCCTAATCGGAATTGAGTTCAGATAATTGACTTTGTAATTGTAATTACCATGAAAATTCAATAAAAAACATTCAATTTCAATTTAATTCAATGCAAAACAGGTCTATGGCTTACACAAGTAGTTAACAAATTTTAAGTTTTCGTACTATGTGTCATTGAATTTTCACACTCATGCAGGTGGTAAAAGTCAGAAGAGTTAGAGTTGGGATATAATACAAGTTTTTTTGAATAGGGAAGATACAATTTTACAGAAAAACAACAATACTGTGAATGTAACTGATGTTTTGTATAAATGGTTTATAGTTGATTGCTAAATTCCAACTCTTGTCACTAGTTGGGCTTTTACATAAATTATTCTAAAAATGCACTGAAATGTAAAGTACACACAAAAACACTATATGAATAAAACGTTAATAAAATTGTAATTGAAGTTTATTAATTGAGAACGTAATTGTAATTAACTTTCAGGAAGAATAATTAAAAAAAAGTGTAATTGAACATGGGCAATAGAAAATGTAACTGACCCCAACCCTGCACAGCGTCGGCCTCTTGTCTTTTTTCTTTGTAATAATAGATGACGGATTAGTGGGTCTAAAGTCTCCTCTCCTCGACTTTGATCTGTTTTACTGCTGTGTCATAGAAAGGCGTGGATGCGTTGTTATTTGGGACCTTAACGTCTATGTTTTTGCTAGAAAAAAATCCTTCAATGAAACCGGACGCCTGGATTCTAGAATAATTCCCAATAGCTGTGGTTGATCATTCCCAGTGGGAAAAGCATCAAGAGGTATCGTCAAAATGAATGTGAGGAGGTAAATTCCAACAAGCAAAAGCATTGTGACATCTTTGTTGTTCAGTTTGTGTTTGGTCCTCATGATGTCGTCATGACAACTGGATGTCAACACAGCGACCTTATGACCAGAGGATGCACTTTGGATTGGTTTAGTGAAGCTCCATGTCCATTTTCAACTTTCTTTCTCAAGCTCCAGCTGCTTTAGACTGGAGTGCAGGTGAACTGGTGAATATGACCACCATAGATCTAACATTGGCTCTAATTGGTTCTTTGCACAGACAGTGAATCCCATGTGTTCAGAAAGTGACATTTTTTTTTTTTTTTAACCAAAGTTGGTTTGATATTTCCAACAGGTAGAACAGCTCCATCTTGTGGCCAAAGGAATAAAAGCACACCTGAGAATTGTATCTTTTTCTTAAACGTACAATTGGAAAAATAAAGTCAACAGGTTTGCACTTCGAGCTGTCGTACTCAGCCTTGAAGTTACCTCTGTCATAGTCGTGTTTTCTCCATGATGTGTCACTGGAATATTGTTTAGCTTTCTTTTTTTGTGATTTGGGACTGTGGAATAAAATCAGTGCGGGAAGACTGAAGATTGTAATATAAATGTGCCAACAAATAAACACCAGTATTTCACACTCAGCAAACAGTCTCTTTATCTCTTTTGTGGTCTACTACCGTACCATAAAAATTACCAGTATATTAAATTATTACTTTCCATTTACTGTTCTTTGTTCACCACCAATAGGGCTATAAATCTTTTTTATCAACTAAGAACTAAGATAATTACTGTTATTAACTTCCAAGCTAAAGTCCTTCTTAGGTGTTGTAACAACTCTATTCAAGTCAAATTGATATAATTCATAGAGCACATTTAAAAACGACAAACGTTGACCAAGGTGATGCACAGAAGTTATAAAAGTTTACACAAAAGAAAATGAGATCAAATAAATAAAATTACAAAACCAATAATGCAAATTCTCAGTCCAGTTTAAATGCCACAGCATATAATAGACTTTTTTAAATAAGTTTTAAAAGTATCAACAGTCTCAAATCTGGTGTATTTACAACTTCAACGGCACATTAATACACACTATCCCACGCCAATAAATGTCACGAGCAATGCACCAATAAAACAAACATACTTCCATGTATAGTGTATGGATACTGCTTTATGACTGAGATACTAGATAGTTTTAATGGCTATAAAATCGTGCAATAAAGTAATTGTGCACATATTTTGTATATCAATAATAAACAAGACTAGTTCAGTTCATTTATACTCCAAAGAAGTTTAATATCCAGGTTGAAACGTTCATAGATCATTTCTCGTATTCATCGCTACGAGTGGCAGTAAATTGTGTTCATTTGACGCAAGGATTATGAATTTGTCCTTGAAAAATGTTCTTTAGGTAAAAAGTCCCTGGATCCAAAAAGAATGAAAACACCTGCTTTAGTGCATAGGATATATTTCAGCAACAACCATTCTAAGCAATTCAAAGTGAAATTCAGACCTCAGATGGACCAGAAAACTGGTTTGTTGATCACTGTTATAAAGCAGATACAAACTGGTCTTTCATGTTCCACAGCAGGGGCCGCACACCGATCAGTTTCACTTCAAATGAGCCACAGATCGTAGGCAGGAAAGCATGTATATGCCCATGTTTGCACTATGTATAAATAATGTTATGTATGTAAGACACCGACAACATCCAAGCAACAAGTGACAGAAATCAGTCTCGGTAGGAAATTAAGTTTCATGACAAATGTATTTAATTGAGGGACATTTTAGTAAATTTAAGGAAAATTGTAGGATTTTTTTTAAAACTATTTTAGATAAGAACTGACTGCCATCGTGTGATGTTTGTGGACGTCTCAGTCCCTCCAAATTACTATACAAACTCATTTCAGAGCTCAAATTCAGTTACAAGTGAATAATTTAGTCATTTCTACTGTGAACTTAATTGGTTGGACCAATCCGTGTCTCAAGTTTGATTCGTTCGAAGGGAATGAGTTTTGTCAATTTTGATCACCTCACTTTGTGTCATAATGGCACAAACGTGCATTTTGCTTCATAAGATCTGCCCGAGTCTAATTTCTCCCAACTGTTCACATCTGGTTCATCAAACTATAAAATAAGTCATTTATTTATAAAGCACTTTTTTCAGATAAAATCACAAAGTGCTGTACAGAACAGAGGAGAAATCAATACAACAGGTGCAACATCGTAATAGAATAAAACATGGGTGCATTTACATCATAAAAGGATAATAAAAAATTATTTAACTAAAAACTTTTCTGAAAGCAAAGTCTTCAACAGTTTCTTAAGAGTCCACACAGTTGAGCTCTCGGAGAGACTGGCGCAGGTTATTCCAGAGTCTGGGGGCCACAGCCTGGAACGCCAGGTCTCCCCGGGTTTTAAATGTAGTTTCTGGGCTCTTTAGGAGACCCTGGTCTGAAGACCGAAGGCTGCGCCCCTAAGTGTAGGGGCACAACAAGTCAGTGATATGAGGGTCTGACTACATAATGCACAGAAAGTAAGAAGATTTTATATTCTATGCAAAACTTGACTGGAAGCCAATGAAGACTAGATAGAATGAGGGTATGGGATGTTCTGGCAGCACCGGTTAAAAGTCAGGCAGCAGCATTCTATACAATCTGGAGTCTGTTTAGGTTCGACTTATTAAAACAAGTGAAAACAGAATTACTATAGTCAATGAGGGATGATATAAACGCGTGTATGGTCAGTTCGAGATTTGATTTTGGTAACGAATGCCTCACTTTAGATATTTCTCAGGTGGTAAAAACAGTTTTTTGTCAGTTGACGACAGTGAACCTCCAAAGACATTGTTTGATCAAACTCCAAGGTTTTCACAGATGAGCCCAGATCACCAATGGAGTTTTTAATCAGAGGGATCTCTTTATCAGGAGCAACGATCAGAGTTTGTTTTGTTTGAATTCATCTGGAGATAATTTGATGACAACCAGTTTTTGATACAGGATACACTCAGATAAAAAGTGAAATGCAGTCATTAAAGGAGCAATACAACTGGATATCATCAGCATAAAAATAAGAAACTATTCTAAAACCACGGATCAACCGACCAAGAGGCATCAGATACAATAAAAACAAAACCGGCCCCAGAACAGAGCCCTGTTCTACTCTACATAACATCATTAATAGCAACATTAAGTTATTCCATTTATATAAAAAGTGAATCACTAGAGAACAGCACCAGAAAACCCCATCTCTGATATGAGTCGATCGACCAGTATACTGTGATCTAGTGTCAAAGGCAGCCGTCAGATCAAGTAAAATAAAGACTATCAACCAGTCAGCAGAAACTTTCAGAAGAGCAGTTTCAGTGGAGTGGACTGACCTAAAACCAGATTGACTTTTTTCATAAAAATCATGCTGTTCCATAAATGATGCCACTTTCTCCATGATTTTTGACATGAAGGGAAGCTTAAATATGGTAGTTTATAGGCTCCCCGGATCAAGATTGTTTTTTTTAAAGAATGCGATTCACAATCGCATGTTTAAAGAAGCTGGAAACAAAGACAGAAAAGTGAGAGGTTTACTGTATGTATAAACTATAAAATAAGAACTCCTGTGATTTCTTACAAGATGTACATTTTTTCATGGCCGAGCGTTGTGATTAGATATGAATGAAACTCACATAAGCAAAACAATGCAATTAATCAAAACTACACACAAATATCCCAGCCCTAAAATAATCAGTTCAATTTTACAATAACACACTTCACATATCCATTGTATAAGTTTGTAATTTTGCTGCACAAGGTTATGTTAAACTAATTAACATCCGTGGGTTTCTAGATTAAGTTCAAATGATCAATAGACATTAGTTGGGTTTTATTTTTCTTTATTTTAAAGAAACAAACATGAAATTTACTGAGGCTGCGGTCCTCTGCCACGTCCGAAGCCACCGCGCTGTAACGGGAAAGTTTGAACGTGAGTTCATCATCAAACACATCAAAGGATGAGCTTCATAAAAACAAAACAAATACTCTATTGAATGCTGTAAAATGTCCCCCCCTCCCCTGCTGTAGGAACCATTACCACAAAGCAAAAGAAAAGAAATAATACTTACGAACTGGAACTCTGTAGCAGCTCCAGCACCGGCCTCTGCCTTTTTGTCTCCACCAGCTGGAAACAGAAATTCAATGATTTTGTCAGTTCTTTTTTTTTTTAATTATAAAATAAAACCAATCCTAGCAGGATGCGTAAAAACAACATTTTTTACCACTGAAAGTCAGATTATATAGTACACTATACATACGAGGTGCTGCTGAACGCCTGTATGCGTCTCTGTCAGCCTCCCCGCGGTTGAGGCGGGCGGGTCTGTCTCCCTCCATTCCTAAAAAGAAAGGAAGGCAGAAAACACCAAGTTTTAACCAAACACAGCTGATACAATACCAGGGTGTATACTATATCGGGACATTTTACAAGTATGCAGAGTGGACACTATTCATATTCAACCACGAGTGTAATGTAAAATCATCCTGGGACTGGCTTCAAGCTCATCAAAATAAAAGCATCTGTCTTCCATTAGTTTGAAAGGCTTTTGTAAACAGGACTCTTGTTTTGAATTCAAACAGAACTTTAGTCAGTAGCACAAAATCTCTGAAATGTCAGAATGAAATGTGTTTGTGAGATTTATGGATCAAATGAGCACATGTTGATATTCTACTTGGTCACTTTCTCACTAAAAATGTTTTCAGAATTTTCAAAGGTGGAGAATAAACAGATATTTAGCCTCAGTGTGCTTCAGGTTTTTGTCGTAGGTTCGAAATGCTTCAGTGGCAACGCTCATCAACCTAATCATACTAACCATAATACTATACAGTAGACAGTAGGGTTGTGCATTGCCATGAATCTGACGATACGATACACATCTAATGTATTCCGATATATCCAGGTACTAAACAATATACATCACAATATTAATGATTACAAATTTCACCTTTTAAAGTACAAAATGGTATGAAATACATTTCATTTCATTTTCTTTTTAAACTTGCAAGAACAAGTAAATGGTAGCTAACTGTGATTTAAGGACATAAAAAAGTGGTATGTTTATGAAACTGTCAAATTACATTTTTTGAAAAAATAAAGTTTCACTTTTGCTGTTACAACTGATTCTGTTAAGCTCTTAAAAGTACCTGAATTCTTTAAAAATAAAGTAACCATACATCTATAAAAATGCCCAGTATGTTTTATGAAAATTAGGCTTTAAAGAAGAAACCTTTAACTGTGTCTTTTATCACTCATCACCTTGAAATCTACAAATAAACTGATGTGTTGTGACTCACAGGTCAGACACTACTGACTTCATATCATACAAACTAAACAGCCAAAAACGGTTTCGAACTTTAAACCTTGTAGCTTTAAATGCAGTACTCTGCTCATTCAGCTCCATCTTTAAATGAATGTGGCTGTAATTAATTCCACATTCTTTGAGGGATATATTAAACGGTTACATATTTCCCACAGTTCTCCTACCCTTGGGCCTCGGCCTTGCAGTCTCGGGGCGCGTTTGGCGACGCAGGGTGGCGGGCACGATCTCTGGGGGGAGGTGGAGGAAGTCTCTCAGGTACTGGATGCCCTCATTGGTGAGGTACCAGTAAAAGTGACGCCAGGCAAACTGCTCCTTGACGTACCCACAGGACTTCAGAGACTAGAAGAACAAGAGAAGGAAAGAAATAAGGATTGAAAACAAGTCTTTTGAGGTTATCATTGTTGTTTGGCCCACATACAGTCAATTAACAGATGATATTTCACACAGTAATACAGGTTATGTTTTTAAAAATGAGCACTAGTCAAACCGTAAAGCATCTTTTATTACAATGAATTCAAATTTGCATGCAAAGTTATTTATTTCCACAGCATAGGGAGAAAGACGAGCACAGATTTGAAAACCTTCCACCTTTGAAAGAGGAACTATTCTTGAACTGGAGGAATGCTAACAACGTCTGGCAGGGAACAAGGCCAACACGAACAACGATAGAGAGGAGGAGGAATAAAAACAAGACGACACTGACTACAGATGAGAATACACAAAAAAGGACTGTTCAGAACAACTCAAGAATGTTTGACCAGAGAGACATGTAAACCCATGTAAATTTGCGATGGTAAAACAGGGGACGGGACCCAGATAAGCAAACTGCTTCTCTCGTCTCCTTTTTCGGCATGTACAAAAGAGAAAAAGAAATGTAGAAAGAAAAGAGTGAATGTAACCATGTCGGAAATAAACTGAATAAATAAATAAAAAAATGTTCTTTTGAAAATACACAGAAAAATAAAACCCACAAACATACAGCAGTGACGAAAAAACAGCGCATACAAGTGTTGGTATATATACTCCCCTATAGCTCCAATACATTTTGATACCGGTGCGTGACACATGTAGATCTATAATGCAACTTTGCCCAAATTCAAAAATGGCACTGCAATTGAGAAACACTCAGATTGAAAGATGATAAACAAAAGTAAACACTTCCTCCAGGGTGTCCCAACTTAAATTAATATCAAACGTGTGGCATAGGCTTCACATTAGGAAAGTCTGGGACAAGAGGGGTAAGGCTTAAGAAATGCTGATAATTTTATCCTCTTGATTTGTGTTCACAGCACACTTTTTGATCTGCTCCATAATGATGAGGAAACCACCGTCTAGATGTGATTTTCAGTCGTTAAAAACAAAAATACCAGGGTGAAGATATGCCTTACTTTCTGTTGTCCTTGCAGCCAGCGCTCAGGGAAAACTAAGATACATAATTTTTCTTAATTATAAAATATGTAAATCCCACTGCTTGTCTACACAAGGCATTTTTAAGGTTAGTGTCTTTCTAGTGTTACTGATGTTGTAATAGAAATGCTGACTGGACAAAATAATGGCTAGAATTTGTCTGCCTGATCGTCTCTGGCAGGGGTCCCCAATCCTGGTCCTCAAGGGCCACTATCCAGCATGTTTTAGATAGATCAAATGATGAACTCATCAAGCTCTGCAGAAGCCTGATAACGATCCTGGTCATTTCGATCGGGTGTGTTGGAAGAGGGAAACATCTAAAAAATGCTGGATAGTGGCCCTTGAGGACCAGGATTGGGGACCCCTGGTCTCTGGACTTGGTTTAATGCATTTCTGTTTCTATTGTAAGTATTTTTTGTTGTTCAGTATATGTTTGTTATTTTAATGTACATTAGTCATCAAGTTTACCTGTTGGTATTATTTCTGAGATGGGGCCACAAATAATGATTTGAGGGCCACATGACGAGCATTAATGTTAGCATTTTTGACAATGACCATCTTGAGCATTAACACACAAACGTTCTTGTACATTTTGCATGCACTTCTGTCGTTTAATTTGTATGTCATCTCCCATTGTGTGTGTTTATTGTTTTGTTTTTTTAAAGCAATGTGTGTTTCTTGCTTTTGAGTGTGTTTATGGAGTAATTTTGTGCACTGTTAGACATTTTTTGGTCAATTTATTGGTTTATTTCTGTTCTTAATTTAAGCATTTTTGTTTGTGATTATTATATTTTTCTGATGTCTCTGTTTACTTTTGTCTTTTTAGAGTAATTTTGTGAGTTTACTTGGGGGGGGGGGGGGGCGTACAATATTTGTTTGATTGCCTCCAGTTCCCCATGTCTGAACAATTAGAACAATAATACGCGTAAAAGTCTCCCAAATGCCTTTGGAAAGCAGTAAACTGTGACTAATATCTGGCCTCGTACCTGCATGGCTTTCATCACATGAAGATTAGGCACATTTTTGTCTGCTAGCTCGGGATGCTTGGCCAGGTGGACATCTTTCTTAGCCACCATGACTCCCTCTTTGAAGAGGAGCTCGTAAATAGCAATGCGATTCTTCTTGGGCATCAGCATCTGTAGGGACAGGAACAGGATCCAACATCAGCATTCGTACAATCACACTACTGGACTGTGGGCTAGCATGCTTACAAAGCAACAACAAATAAGTTGTGATATATACAACGCATACGGTTTAACCAGGAAACAAACACTAGCAGCATATACTTCTAACATCATATAAGCGGACACTTATAATGACTAAAGTATGTTTTAAAACGCGTTATCAGGCAAATGGGGACAGCGGCGAAAGATGGCAGCGAACACCGGAGCCGGGCCCACCTTTTTCCTAATATTATCTGCGATAATAAACTGTTTTTTATTTCAATACTACAAAACGGACGTAATATGCTTCCACAACAATCAAACAGGGAGCTTAATTGTACCATAAAGTAAGAGATGTGTGAGATATATGAGGATTTAATCCGACGACTCCTGCTTTACCTTTGCGCTTGATGAGAGACCGGAGCCGGAAGGACCGACAGGATGTGACGTAGGAGATTTTGTTTCGAATTTTTCGACTTGAAAGAGAGAGTGTCGCCCCTACCGGAAACAAAGGAAAACTGCACGTGATAATTTTGTGGATTATTTCAAAATTGGCAGAATGTTGTTGTAATAATCCTGCAAGTATGATCGCACATTGTAGCGGAAGTGTCAGGCTAATATGGTATGATATCTGTGTGTTTTTCAAAACTGCACATTTAGGTTATGCTTCAACAATGAGTTAAAAGCTGTGGTTTCCAACCTTTTTTGGCCTGTGACCTTATTTTGATATCACTCATTTCTGGCAAGAGTAAATACTTTTTTTTGTTTTTTTTTTTGTTTATGATGTGTAATAAATAGAGAATAGCCAGGATTAGTGCACAAAGTGAAAAGATGCACCAGCTCAGATATTTTTTATCCTACATTTTATTTATTTATTTTTCTTCTCTCTTCTCTGTCTTTTCTTTAAACTGCATTTCATTTGAACTAGATTTTTATTTGAGAAAGTGAAAGTATAGAATACAGTTGTTTAAGATTCAAGTTTGTTTTAATTTGAAAAAGAATAATGATTTAAAATTTTAAAATGTATTTTTAACTAGCAATTGTAATTTTTTAAAATAAATTACTAAACACTTCAGGGGACCTCATTTAAATTCCAGGTGACCCCATACGGGGTCACGACCCCAAGGATGAGAAACACTGATTTCAAGAGTTCTATTTTCAGAAAAGCAGATGTAGTATTTCTTCTACTTGAATTATCCGCAGAATTCAACAATAATAGAATAATAAAATATGTATCAAAAGTGCTATTACAAATTTACTCTACTAAAAAATGCCGTTAAATTACTCCACACTATTATAGTGTCTTCAGTATTGGTATTTGTGTATTTTATGCTTTTTGTGTGTGTGTGTGTGTTTTTGTTTTTTTTTTATTTTTATTTGCTGTTACAATAAATAAGAAATATGCATAATGAGAATAAAGAAGAAAAAAATGCTTTGGTTGATTGTAAATATTGTATATATTATGTCCATGTCTGTGTCTTTTATTGTCATTGTCTTGTATGAGGACTACAAATGGAAACTAGCTGATGGCTAAATCTGGCACATTTACACAAAGTATTATCTGGTGTTCATTAATGTGCACTTTCCTCTCCAAATAAAAATAAATAAATAAGTAAAGTACTGAATACAGTAAATTTAATACAAAAGTAACTTTTGGAGAAACCGCGAGTCATCATTTAGTCTTCCAAATTAAACAAACAACAAATTTCATTAATCTCAAAACTCAACGTAATGTTGGTTAGGTAATTTTATAATATTGTAATATATTATTATAAAATTCCATTGTGTTTGTAGGTACATTTGTTACTAATTAATGGTAAGTGTATACACCTTCACCTTCTGTATATTCCATGGGATGTGAAAACACAATGAATTAGTTTTCCTAAGGTTACCTATAATCTTTAACATATTATCTAGGATATCTAGTAACTTTTTAAACTAATTATAGAATAGAAAAGATAGAAGAGAATACACCTTTATTAATTAAAAAAAATCACATTTGCAGCAACACATATATACAGTTTAAGAGCAGAGAGTAAGAACAAAAATAAATACTAACATAGGATAATAGTGCAAAAAATTACAACATACATAATTATAAAAAATAACAAAAACAATAGCATAAATAAATAAAGATAAACAGAAACTATTGTCACTTGAGAAAAAAAAATAAACATGTAGAAATAAATACAAAAAGGTAATACCTTAGTTTTTTAATCAACAAATGACAACAATAACTAACAAAATATACAAGGAGTGAATCCAAAGAGTAACATTATACAAACAAAAGCTAAAGAGAAAATAAAATGTAAAAACTCAAAATAATTCAGAGGTCACTCAAAAGAAGAAAAAAAAGACAATTTTTAACAGAAGGTTTATGTTTCACAAAGTTAACATTGTTTAAAAATAAAAAAAACTAAAATAAAATCAAAAAAGATGCAGTGCCGCATGTATCCCCAACAAGGCGCTGTCCGGAAATGACGTCCGGTAGACCACGCCTTCTTGCCTTTGCCCCGCCTCTCTTAGCTCTTCATTCACAGGAGACAGAATCGAGACGATTCCTGCTGGTCACCATCATGATCTCCCACTAGGACTTTACACAGAAACTGGACGTTCTTTCCCTTCAGGTAAATACACGTTTATTGTGTAACTGCAGGTTGCTTTAATCTGTGAATTCTAATTAATAAAATATAAGGTGTTACTGCACTATTAGATCTGAGAGTAATGACAACAGATGCTGCCACCAGACTAGATTAAATACCATCAAATTAAAAGTTAGATGAACTTGTATATTTGTCTTTTAATAAATGATGAGTTTGTGTGCAAGAAGCCAATTCTACTAGGCTTGCATATTGATTCCCTGACATGAAACACGTGTATATGTAACATCAGCAGCAGCATGTGCAGAAAGAGACGTTTTCATGTAAAATGCTTGTGTCCATGGTGATGATCTGCCACCTCTAAGCCTTTGATTTATAGAGTGAAGAAGAGCAGCTGGTGCTGAATCAGGTCTGATCTCTGAGTGTGGCTCTGTCCACGGTTCTGAAATCTTAACATCTGCTCTATAAGTGATGGGGTCAATTATAATTGTAATTGCGTAATTGATAATTAATTACAATTATTGTGTGATTGTAATTGTAATTTTAAAAAAAAATATGTTGCTGTCGTAATCGTAAGAATTAAATTGTAACTGAGTTCAGATAATTGACTATGTAATTGTAATTGCCATGAAAACGCAATAAAAATAACCACTTGGGAAACCATGTTACGGTTCTACACTTATGTATCTATAATTAAAATGTGTTTCATATCAAGCTTTCCCACATTTTACCATTTAAAAATAATAACAAAACCTATATTTTAATTGATTAGGAAGTCTAGCAAGGTAAGCAATAGATAGGAAATAAATTAGATGATAAATATTTGTTTTTAGTGTATTTTACAGCTGATTTAGGACCTGTTTTCATAGAGATGCTAACAGGAAGCTAACACAAGACGAAGGTTGACTTTTATTAGGTTATTTATTTCAGGCTCAGTAACTGTGATTAATTGTAATTAAACTTTAGTAATTCAGAACATAATGGTAATTGTCTTTTTGAGGATAAAAAACAATTGTAGTTTACGTGTAATTGGAGAAAAAAATGCTGGCAACTGTAATTGTAATTGAATCGTAATTGAACATGGGTAATTGAAAACGTAATTGTAACTGAAAAATGTAATTGACCCCAACCCTGGTATAAACTGACATCAGTCCATGAAAGATATGTCATTCTGAGATTTCATTTGGAAACATTGACAAAGTCCATGATTTACTTGTAAACTATCACTAAAGGTGTTTTGGGTTTTTTTCCCCCAGACCATTAAATTTACATTGAATTTATATTTTTGCACATTAAAGCCAGACAAGTCAAAAAAAGTCCTTTTCAGGATCCCTAATTAAATACTAACAGAGGTACCGGCTCATTATGTCATATTTTATGTGGCTCATACTAGGGCCGAGCAATATTGACCAAAACTCATATCTCGATATTTTTTCTCAAAATGGTGATATACGATATAAATCTCGATATTTTGAATTTGATAAAGTCTTACCAGAAAGACAATTCTGGGTTAAATTTGCTGATATAAAATGCCACACACGCACATTTATTAATAAATAGCTCCACACAATGTGCCACTTTTGGCTTTTTCTCCTCTTAGGGACAGCACGTGTGAGTGAGTTCTGTAGTGTGGCTTGTTTAGGGGAAGGTCTGGTTTAGGATGCACTTAGAAATCCATCTAACTGATAAAAAATTAAGCTATGAAATAAAAATATATCAACACAGGTGATTGTAATTCTCTATATCACCAAAATAGAAATATATGTTGATATTTCTATATATTGCCCAGGCCTAGCTCATAGTATTAAAAGATCTGAATTTTCTCTGTTTAAAAGTTTGCTGATATTTGTGTATTATTATTATTATTAGTATTATCTCTACTTATGATTGACTGATTTACTTGTTTATCATACTTACTCATTTGAGTGTTAACAAATATTTACCGTACTAGTAATAATATGGGTCTTGTTTAAAAGTGGGTCATGATGATTCTTCAACAATGCATTCAAAGTTCAGGAAAAACAAAGCATTGTGTGGCTTAATTTTATTTAAAAGCTTGAATGAGAGAATAGTAACAATCAACATTATTGTTTTATGGAAATGTAACAGCTTTGGGTCACTTAGGAAGTCAAGCCTGTGGGGAATTGTGCGTCTTTGTGCACATGTTTGAGTGATTTTATTGGAGATACTAATAGGATTAATCCACGTGACCAACAGGCGACACTTGATTGAATCTCAGACTTTAAAACATGGATGGGCGACTTCAGCAGGGGCTGCATAAATGTGATTGTCTGATCCGAGGGCCACATTATCAATATTTATGCCAGCATTTAAAATAATGACCAATCTGAGCATTAATACAGGAGAAAACATTTTTTTTTTTTTCCCTTTCATTCTTTTGTAATATTCTCATTTTTGTTTTGTGTATTTTTTTTGTAATGTGTGTTTTTCAGAGTCATTTTGTGTATTTTTGTTGTAATTTTGTGTAATGCATATGTTTTGGAGTCATTTTGTGTATTTTTAAGTGTAGTTTTGTGTGTTTTTAGAGCCATTTTTGTTTCATTTTTGTGTAATGGATGTTTTTTGGAATCATTTTGTGTATTTTTGTGTGTTTTTAGAGCCATTTTAGTGCATTTTTGTTGTAAATTTTTTCCAATGCATTTTTTTGGGTGTAATTTTTAGTGTAGTTTTTCTGTGTTTTTAGAGCCGTTTTTGCTGTAATTTTGTGTAATGCACAATTTTTAGAGTCATTTTGTGTAGTTTTATGTTTATTATACACTGTTGTAATTTTGTGTAATACATGTTTTCGGAGCAATTTTGTGTATTTTTAAGTGTAGTTTTGTGTGTTTTTAGTGCCATTTTTGTTTTATTTTTGTGCAATGCATGTTTATTGGAATCATTTTGTGTATTTTTGTGTGTTTTTAGAGACATTTTTATGCATTTTTGTTGTCATTTTTAATGTCATTTTGTGTGTTTTTTGTGTAGTTTTATACATTGTTGTAATTTTGTGTAATGCATGTTTTTTTAGAGTCATTTTGTATATTTTAAGTGTAGTTTTAGAGACATTTTTAAAGTAGTTTTAGAGACATTTTTAATGCATTTTAGTTGTAATTTGCGTAATGCATGTTTTTTGGAATCATTGGGTGTTGTTTTGTGTGTTTTTAGAGCCATTTCTGTTGTAATTCTCTTTAATACACAATTTTAAGAGTCATTTTGTGTGTTTTTTTGTGTAGTTTGATGTTTATTATACATTTCTGTCATCATTTTGTGTAATGTTTGTTTTTAGGAGTCCATTTGTGTGTTTTAATTGCAATTTTGTGTTATTTTGTGTGTTCTTGATGCCATTTTCTGTTTTTGGAATAATTTGTGCATTTTTTTCATTGTATGTGTTTTTAGATCTATTTTGTGCATTTACTTTGGGGGATCCACACAATTCTCTGCTAATGTGATTAATTCAATCAAAGCCCTCCATCGTCTTCTCTACTATGAATGTCTTATGGCCAATGGGAATAAATGGCTTCAATTTCCATTAGTGTGTCAAGCTTAATGTGTCACATCTGCTGCTCAGGGTCTTCACTGATGTCACATAATTGGATGGATAGAGGATGACTTTAGGTTTTTGTGATGGACTGGAGACCTTTAGGTCTTATTTGGTCTGGTCTGGTTTGGTCTGGTTTGGTCTGGTCTGGTCTGGTCTGGTCTGGTCTGGTTTGGTCTGGTTTGGTCTGGTCTGGTCTGGTCTGGTCTGGTCCAGAATGATTCAACATCACTCTTTAGCAGAGATGCTGAGGATGAAGGACTTCAAAGTAAGAATCTAAGATCCAGAATGACAGATAATGTAGATTCATAAATGTAGGTTATAGTAGTTACTACATTGTGCTGATTGATTTGTATGGAAACAGTGAATCCAGGACTGTAATCCTGATTCAAAGCCACCTGATGCTTTGGTTTTCTTGAGTGTGTTTCTCAGTTTAAACATATTTCCTATAAGTGACAACAACGCCATGCCAGCAATGCCTCATTGTAGCACGGAAAGAGCTTTTTGATCACAAACAAACTCAAGTGGAGGTGTTTTACACAACCCTAGGTAATGATTGATATTTTTAGACCCTAGAAGAGGAGAAAATTGCTTTGCATTCATTATAATTGGTGTTTTACAGCCACTAGATGCAGAGGAAGAATATCATCATTATGTGTGTTTGTTCTGTCATCATGCGCTATGATAAAAAGCAGGCATGACTCAAGTCCATACTATTAAATCTTTTAGTTGGAATCATTTTAGAACAGCATTTTGTGGTCTAACCCTATATTTGTAGGGAAGTCTAAAATGAATTTAGGAAAGATGAACTCTTTGCTGTTAGAATAAGTGGACATATGTTAAGGTTTCATTCATTCAGGCAACTTTTTTTCAGGAAATTTGATCTCCTGACATGTTTCGACTGACAATTGTCAGTCTTCCTCAGAGGCATCTAGTGGTTGCTTTGATGTATCCCTACGAGGAAAGCATCAAAGCATCTGCTGATCGCTAGAAGCCATCGAGATCAAGAAGTGGAGCTTTAACATCAACAAGTCCCACACCTGGGACTTCTCCAGAGGACATTGGGCAACAGGGGGCGTGGCCAGCCTGAGAAAACTCTCAGGTTGACCACGCCCAGAAATAACTCTGCTTTGATTCTTTCCTTATGAAATAACTCGTATGGATACATCAAAGCAATCACTAGATTCTTCTGAGGAACACTGACAGTTGGCAGTATAACATGTTAAGAGAGCAAATTTCCTGAAAAAAGTTGCCTGAATAAATGAAACCTTAACATTTTTCAAAAAAAAAGAAAAAGAAGACAAAATCAACTTGCTGGAATTACTATGTTTTACTTCTGTTGGTTTACAATTGTTTGACTTCTGCCGTCGATTTAGTCTAATATTTTAACATACTCTACTCAACATACAGTCACTGAAGGCCCCTTGTGCAATAATTATCATCAATCAATGGAGGTACAACCAAAGGTTTTGTGGCTCTTTAGGGTTGCTGGTCAGATGCGGACACAGGGTTTATTTGATCAAAGGGTTTTGACCCATCTGGGATTCTGAGGTAAACAAGCTTTCAGCGTAGTGCTGGGCAAAAAATTGAGTTCTATAATTACATATCAAAATGCAGCTACATGTAGAGTCCCACCTCGATCAATTTTTTCTGTTTCTTCAGAGTTATTTAAAAAAATATTCCAAAAAATGTTGAAGGGTTGGTGAGGATTAGGGCCTGGGGAAACAGTGAGGGTTAGATTTTGTTAAAATGTGTTCCTAGCAGCATGAAAAACATGACAAAATTTTGCTCACACTAGATTATTTCGTGTTCGTCACAGTCTGACGATACCTAATGACTGGGCTGGAGCAGAAGGCATCACCTCACGGCGTAAACTGGCCTCAAAAACTTTAAAGACGGATGTTTCTGTTTAACAAACTGAAAGAAACAACCCTGCAACACACCCAATGCTTAGAAAGAATATGTGGAAACCTCACCTGGCTTACACCACAACTGGGAAAATATGACATAAACTCCCTCTGCTGATTGATAGCTTACCCTTAATCCACCTGTGGCCTGTATGATCCACTTCTGCCAATTGACATCTGAGAATGTTGTTACTGTTTCTCACCTGATGCATATTTATTTTCTGTCAATTGCAGCATGAAGGTGCCAACAGGTCTTGATCAAACTTGTTGGTTGTGTAACCATACCGTTACCTTAACGCTGCATCAAAAACAAGTCACAACAATATCTGGAAATACCCCCATCATCATCCCAGCATGCATGCTCTTTGCTTATTGATACTGTGGCTGTGTTTGACATGGCATACTCTGTACTATGCTTTACAAACCCATTGAGTATATACTGTCTACTATATACTATAAGTATGGTTAGTATGTCTAGGATGATAACCGTTCACACTGAAGTATACTTCCAAGTTTCCCAAGATGAGTTTCAAACCTGCAACGACAAAAACCTGAAGCACACCGAGGCTAAATATTGCCGTTGATTCTCCACTTTTGAAAGTTCTGAAAACATTTTAAGCGAGAAAGTGACCAAGTAGAATATCAACATGTGGTCATTTAACTCATGAAACTCGCGGAAACACATTTCATGTTGACGTTTTGTTAGATTTTCTGAGACCTACAATTGTGCTACTAACAAAACTTTTGGTTAACTTCAAAACAAGAGGCCCTATTTACAAAAGGGTTTAAAAAAAAACTAATGGAAGACAAGAAGAGATGCTTTTATTTTGAAACAGGGATGTTTGACATTTAGCTTGAAGCTGGTGCCAGGACGATTTTAAATTCCGCTTGCAATGCATCATGGGGCGGTTGAGTATGACTAGTGCGCCCACCGTGCATACTTAAAAAATGTCCTGATATAGTATACATCTAGGTATTTCTCACATACTCAATCTTTCCATACTATCTAGTGACAAACTACATACTCATTTTGTGTGCGATTCTGAACACAGCCTTAGTAATTTTCCTTAAAAGGAGCTGCTTTGTCTAACTCTGCATCCACCAACCCAATAAAAAGAATATATTAAATTAGTTGCATAAAATCCATTTAATTCCAGGATTGTTGGGTAAAAAAAAACCACCCAGCAGCTCTATTGTTGTGACCAGGACAGCCTTGTAAATGCTTCCAACGATAATGGGATGTAACTTTAGGGTCAAAGTGAGTTAGTCCCACAGGGAGGAAGGAGGATCATGATTAGATGATCCACAGATGGCACATCTATAGAGCAAGCCTGTATTTACATCTGTCAATGAATGAAAAGCTGCCTTTTGTTGCTATGTTTAGTGTTGACTAGCTGCAAAATGGAAAATGTCACGTAGCTGATCACATATTTATTACATCATAAAAAGTTTATGTGGTTTCTGAATGACAAATGTCATAAGATAGAGTGGATCCATATTGAATCAGCATCGAGTAATCTCTGTTCCAGCTGCCTGTGGAATGTCTTCATCTATGAACACCTTTCCTTCCTCAGGAATGACGAGGGTGTGCCCTCGCTCTACAAAGTCTTGTTGCAGTGAGCTAATCATTGACAACCACTGTGATGTGTTTAAAGTTCTTTCGTGCAGTGTGTGTGTGTGTGTGTGCGCATGTGTTTGTACTCGTGTGTGTTCGTCAAAGGCTTGGCAGCACATGTGCACTAACGCTGTTTGACTTCTGGGTGTCAGTTCTCCTACGGCCAGTGGAAAATCCTTAGCAGCGTGCAACACTTGGAGAAATCCTATTTAGGTAAACGCGCAGATTTCTTACTTTTCCACTTGTTCATTGAGTTTTCTTCCAGGTGTCATAGCAAAGTTAGGTTTTGTTAAAATGTTATGTATATATTTTTTAACTTCAAGCTAAAACACTCATTAGCATTTAGCATCTATTGAGGGATTTTGTGAGCATTGTTTGGTTAAAAAAAAAAAAAAAAAACTTTAACTTTGACCCTGAGCTTTGCTCATTAAGTTAAAAGCACAATCAATAATTCTATAGGCAGCATAGACATAACCCTCCCCAAAATGGGGGGATATTATGGGTAATTCCCCTATGGTTTCACCCCTAAAATTATTAGAAGGCTGTTCCAAGTATAGGTTAATCAACACTTTGATAGTTTTATTGTTTTGCATAGAATGATGTCTGATATAATCAATACATCATCACACTCAGATATTATTCATGATTTTAGATTTTACTTTTTACTTTGTTCTTCTTTCTTTTCTTTGCTTTAAATGCTTTTTCTACTCTTTCTATATTTTCCACCTTTTAGATCATTTAACATTTTTGTTTCTTCTTTATTTTATTTATTTTAATTTTTTTTTTACTTTTTCTTTCTTTTTTCCCCTTTTTATCTTTCTCTTTCTCTTTTAGATCAGTTGACTTTTTTCTTTCTTCTTCTTTCTTTTTTATTCTTTTTCTTTCTTTTTTCCCCTTATTAGATACTTTTTTTTGTTTATTCTTTTTTCTTTTCCTTTTTTTTATTCCTTTTTCCCCTTTTGTCTTCCTTTTTTCCCTTTTAGATCATTTAACAAACACAGTATGTGACACAAAGCTACTACTCTCTGTTGTGAACGTTGGTATTTTTCCTTATTTTAGTAACCTAAACTATCATTGCTTATTATTCCATAATATACATGATTAGAAAAATGCTTAATAATTTCTCATTCTATAAGCTTCTCAGGATTTTAACAGTGTTTTTTTTTAATTAAAAGTTGTGTGGTGGATGCGGTCAAACGTTGGTGTGTAAAATCCAACAGGAATCTTGAATGTATTAAAGCTCGTTCCTGTAAATAATGAACCATATTTTATTGCAGAAGAACCTGAAACTGGAACCAAAATTGGTTTGCTTGAAATAATAATTGTGGTAACAATATGGTCACCATAATGTTTGAAAGTAGAAATATTTAACTACTGATGAGCTTTAATTTATTCAGACAACTTTTTTCAGGAAATGTGCTTTTTGATCTCCTGACATGTTTCGACTGCCAACTCTCGGTCTTCCTCAGAGGCATCTACTGATTGCTTTGATGTATCCCAATGAGTCATTTTATAAGGAAAGCATCAAAGCAAAATAGTATTCTTTCTATGCTTTTTCTTTGAAGTTTTTAATATATTGAATTTTAAAAACAAAACAAAAAAAAAAAAACAGTGGCTTGTTATAATAGACAATATTTTTTCTAAGACCATTGCCACCAGCTTAAATGTGTGATTGATTATTAAACTTAATATTGTATGTATAATCATACTGTGATATCCCAAATTCTGCTAAGTACAACCCAAAAACAATCTAGTTACACATTTTGACTTGGCTTGTGTCTGTTAATTCACATTTATGCTGCTTTTATTTCTCTCCTTTCTTATTGTTCGTCATATCTGGCTTTATTTGCTGCTATTTCTGTTGGAAATCACATTTTTTGTCAGACCTGAATCTAAATAATATTCTGCTAAAGACGGAGTCACACTGGTAAATGCTGTAGCTGTGCAGCTGTCAGTCAGGTTGCCATGTTTGAACAACTCGCTCTCATCTGCTTAAGTATCTGCTCCCTTGTTGCTCTCGTTACGTTTCGATTATGGATCAGCGTTGGTTTCCATGAGCCTTAGATTGAAGAAAAGTGTTTTTCACAACAGTAAACAAGCTTTGTGTTCTCAACTGTTACACGTTCGTCGCGCCGTACGAGTGCACTTGAGTGCTGAGTGCTTTTTCAGTCAATAAGGGACATATGCATTATGTTTATCTGAAATAATTTCAGAGGATTGTCGCAGTTTGTTTTGTTCCTAACACTCACTTTAGCCACCTATAGGTTGAAGGAAAATATAATAATCTGTAATTTTGATAATCTGTTGAAACCCAGAAGCCAAAGTGGCATTGTTCATAAACAGCTATTTAGGTTTAGGGGCCACGTAAATCCAAGTTTGATATCAAATAGACACTAACTAAAAACTCAGAGCATTTTTATGTTTTAATTTTGAAGGAAAAGTGCAATTTCCATATTATTGGGCCCTGGTTTCAACATATCCACATGTAAAAAAAAAAATGACAAAATAAAAGCATGTGTTACATTTTCCTCTGACTTTAAGGCACGAATGTCTTAAATTGAACATCATGACAATTTACCAGATGATTATTGTTTTATCTATAACAGATTGAACAAGATAAAGCCTAATTACAGCCTAAAGTTTGACACACCTGCATATAAAAGTTGTAAAGGATATATAAGAACAATAAAAAAAAAATTAAAATTATTTGCACACACCCGCTTTGTAAAGGGTTGTAACAAAAAAGCTTACAAACAATATAAAATAGTTTATTAATAATCATAGTATGATTAAAATGAAATAAAAGCAAAATAAATGAACAGAATTCATCAAGTGAGCGAAACAAATTGAATGTAAATGTGTTTTAGGGGTTTGCAAACAAGCATTAAATACACAAATAACACCCTATCATTACAAGTAGGGCTTAATCCAAATGTTTTTGTTTTTTTGTTTGTTTTGTTTTTCTAAAAAAAAAAAAAAAAAGCCAAACACTTAACACTTACAGTACAGCAATGTTATCAAATTCAGACAGAATTTCTTTTTTTTTAAATTTTTTTTTTAATTCTCAGAAAGATTATAAAATATGGAATTTTATTCCACTTTCTTCATGGACCTCAGATTTGGCCACTCGTGGGTGATGCTGGCCCACAGTCAGCTCTTCCAATAGTCTCATGTTAAGATACAAACCCATCATGTCCTGCTACAGCTAAACTATATCTACCTCTTTGGCTGTGACAGTGATGTGAGATTCCATCAATCCTTAAAGAGTGTCTGTATGTGATGCGGCTGCTCATCTCCACTATCTGTTTACAAAGCACGCTGCATTATTGATGAATGAGGCTCTATATATGGGGCCTGGATGTGATGAGCGCAGCACCAACGTTGACCCAGAGGGAAAAAAGATGAGCTGTAGTCGTTTGACCAAATGATGCAAAGTGTGTCGCTGAACAGGGTTTTATGCTCAGAGGTCGAGCCTGCATTGTATCGGCTGCTTCGTTGGGAGGATGTCATTCATTTATCTCTGTCTGCTTTACGGTGAGTCGACACATAAGAAGCTAATGTGTTTGCTTTTATTGAAATGCATCATCTCCACTGTGTTTTCAGTATTTGAGCCATGTTTGTTTTTGTATTGTTGTTGTTTTGCTGTTTTTCTTGGGGAGAAACGGTGTTGGTTGTGCTGTTAAAGCTGCAGTATGTAAGGTTTTTTTCATTCATTTGGTAAATAAATCCATAATCACCTTTGAGCATATTGTAATTCAAAGTGTTGTGAGAGGACACGTTACCTCTGTGCCTTCTCTTTGCTCTGTTCAAGAGGTTTAGAAATACAGGAGTGTGACACAAAGTGCATTATGCACAATGACTGAAACGGCAAAGCAAGCGGAAAAAAGGAAGAACAATGTGGAGAAGCGTCTGTCTAAAGTCCCAAACATATTCGGACGGACTTGCGGAGGTCCGTGTGGCCTCAAAGTGTGCGTTTGCGATATTGTGGGGTTAGCGCCACATACTGGTGTCAAAGCGAGAGCGATATCAGATGGATAATAACAATATCCAAGGTGGAGAAAACATGATAAATTAATTTACAGTCTGGATGCACTTCTGTCAACCTGACCTGTGAGCGCTTTGGGACAGGAGAGGGGAGGACAGTCACTATAGAGTGATATGCGCTTTCATGTCAGAGTCTCTAAAACAAAACAAATAACTCTAATAACACAAGAAAAAGTTAACGCTAGATTTTTTCTCCACAGTTGTGCGCGTTCACAAGGATGCCGGTGGATTAGAAACAGGGAAGGGCGGGGTGGGGGTGTGTGATTGTTTCCATTCCAGTCTTACGATTCTACGTACTGCAGCTTTATTAAGGCCTGGGGCGATAATCAATTGATCACGCGGTGAATGAAAATAAACTTGACAACTTTGCCGGTGTCTACTCTATATTTTGGTCCTGTAGCTTAAATGCTGGCCTGAGTTCTTGACATTACAATTACAATGGTTAAAAAAAATACTCGAGAAATAAAAATGTATTTCTTTTGAAAGGGCATACATTCATTTACTAGACATACTATATTATCATTACATTAGTAGTTAATTTTTACTAAAAAATGTTGACAATAATATAGTATATTTTCACTATTTTGTGTTATGTTATTTTGTGTGTGTGTGTGTGTGTGTTTGCGTGCTGTGGTCTGTTTGCCCAAAGGCGACAACGTGTCCTATTTCATGTAGCCTATGTTGCTCTTGTAGGTGGGGTTATGATCTAGTTTCGCCATGACCAATCTGGATTAATTCTATAATGACGATGTCATGGTATTCATGATGTGATTGAACTGGGGACATGCATGACCCAGCTGCTGAACACTGACAGATTAAACATGATTTTAAATGTGAAAACTGTCTGGATTAAAACTATTCAACTGTCCTCGCTCTTTAGTTTCACCTGTTCAGTCATTAACTCAATGATGTAATAATTAACTAAAATGAACCAATAGTGATAGGCGTGATCGTATCAAGTACATCCTGTACAATGGCTCATAGAGCGAGACAAACCCATTCACCACAATTAAAAATTTAGACTCTAATTAAAGTAACATACATGTTTCTGGAGAGTAGGAGGTGGATGGAGTAATCGTGGAAAATCCACCCAATCACAAGGAGACCATGCAAACCCCAGATGTGGCCACACTGTAAACATGAATAAGTTTCCCTAACTCAAAAAAATTGACAATCGATTGCCTGAGTTTTTTAAAGTTGATTAACTTAAAGGTCAACATTTTTCAGAACTTAAAAAGGTTGGATTGCAGTTTTCTTATTTCCAAAGTGGTCCAATGATGGGTTAAAATGTACCTACTGCAGCCTTACCCTGAGTTTCACAGCACAGTCAATTATTACTCCATTTATGACTGCAATGTCAACAGCACAGGTATGTTCTCTGAGCATAATGGCTCATGTGTGCCACAGCAAAGGAGTTTCTAGGCCTTGTTTAAATGACTTTATTTTTGGTCAATAACGTGACACCTAATATTCTGCCCAACTGCATTTTTTTGTGTGTAAAAAACAGTCTTAAATGCATAAAATGATACCAATAATGTAGTAACAGTATATGAACATTTTTTCTAAAATGTTACTTATTAAATAACTTTTGTTATTGTGTCAAAATATCATGTGGGGCGACTGTCTGGCCATGACTGCTGTTTTAAAAGACATTTTAAAAATCTGTTCACATGTATTTTCTGCCAAATTTTAGTAATATTAATAAATATTTCTATTTTTATTTCCATCATAATATGGTGAGGAGTAAACAAAAAATAATTGCACAAGGACTGAGCGAAATTACGTTTTTGTTGTGATGTTTATATATTTTTTTGCTTACTGACGATCCAGCTGTGCTCGTTAATAACAGCTTCACCCTAAAATTACCTGATTTTATCTATGAATTTATTTGTGTTTTTAGTAAAGTCCATTTCATGTACTTTATTTATGTATTTTGGGCTTAGTCTTCTAAATTTTGATTGTGAATAAACCACACTGAAATTGTACTACTTTTTACATCTTTCCTTGGAGCTGTTTTTATCCAGTTTTTTTCCATTAATATTTTTTGTCACTTTGCATTCAAATAAGCTATAAATACCACTTGTTTCCTTTTCCTCCTTCATTTTGCCACATTCTGCCTATTTAATCTACGTTTTGCCATTACATACCACCTGGTTCCTCTTTATTTGAACAATTTTTGGCCACTCTTGGCTGCTTTTGGCCCATTTTAGTCACTCTACACTCTTTTCTTGCCATGTTTTTGTCACTTTTGGACCATTTTTTGCCACCTGTTACCTTGTCTGCTCATCAAAAAAAATAAAAAAATAAATGAACATAGCAGACCGGCCCGGTATGCCAGATGACCAATGCACCCCTGATACAATGCAACAACTAAACATATTTTGTTCAATAATGTTTTCTTTGTAAGTAATATTTTAGATTCTTATGACGATTATGGGGAGTTAAAATTGAATATTAATTATAAGACCATATCTGTATCTATATTTCAGGTTAAAGCTTCATTAAAAGTGTTCACCCAGTGACTTGGAGCATCTCCCACCTGCCCAACCCCCCATGATTCCACTGCCTCTGTTTGTCTGAGCCATTCACAAATAAAACTGTAGAGGATTATCCTCCAATCAGACAGGAACGCACACTTGCATATAAAGTTTTAAAGCTACCACTGCAGACAGAAGGGCATTAAATCGCAGCATAATCGAGCAGGTCTTCATCCCTGGCTGTGATGCAGTCATCTAGGAGGAAGTAAACACAGAGGAGAGGAGAGAATAGAGGAGGGGAGTAGAGGAGGAGCCCACGTGTCTCCTTTCTGCTGCTGCTGCTGCTCTGTTCATGGAGGACTCGGGGGTAAGCCTTTGTTGCTGTTGCAGGGGCGTCTTCGTGCCTTTGTGTCTGGTGGTTGTACATGGTGGGGTTTATGATGCCTCGGCGTTGGATGGCGAGGGTCGGATGGATGGGGGGCTTCCTGGTGTGGGAGCTGGTCTGTGCAGGTGTGGATGTGGAGGATGTCTGAGTGCAGGCTGTGCCCATGAATGAAAATGAACCAAAGCAGTCTGCTGATGACTAGACTTACACTGCTGTCGTGTTTTTGTGTCTGCGTAGGAACATTCTGCTGTTAATTCATGAAGATAATCCCATTTAGATGATATTATCTCTACTTGTACACTGGCTATTTTTCCCCACAGCAGATCTGTCTTCTTTACGCATGTGAAGCAAAGGGCTACCCTGAACAAAAGCCCCCTCTCGGCATGTAGCTAATGGATTAACCAAGCATGATAAACACCCACTTCACCGCCCTGTTCTGCTCTGCACACTGCTCCACTAATGTTACAGAACCTGCTTTAAAGGAAACAAAACTCACATTTTCCTCTTATTTTTTAAATATATTTAAGCAAATTATGCTTCTAATTTTTTTTTTCTTTTCATTTTTTTCTTTTTTTTTTTAAATTGTTCCAGCATCCTTTGATTCATGTTTGACCCAAAAAGCCAGCCCAACTCCCACCCCTCCCCCTGACTGATCAAAACACACATCTGTGCTGCCTCAACATCTCCCTCTTTTGTCTCTAACGTTTGCATCGGATGCTGTTGTCACTATAAAAGTGTGTTTTGTTCAGTAAGAGATGTACGTACTAACAGATACGTACATCTGATGACTGAAAATAAAAACCCGTAAACACGCTGCACAGATTATTATAGACATTTTTGCAATACATACTGTATGCGCTCGTTGGCGCCAGTTTAAAGTCACTGGTTAAATGTCCTAAATCCTCATCTTGTTTATCTAAGTCATTGTATTGGATGCACACAAAACGTTTAACTTAAGAATACTGCAATAATACAATTGAAATCAAATCAAACATCCTAAAAACAGATTTAAAAATTAACATTTTATTTCTTTGATTTTTAAATTAATTCTTAAAAACTGGTTGTTTTGGTTTTTTGTGGGGTTTTTTTTGTTTGTATTGTTTAAATATTATAAATATTATTTTTTTTAAATGTGCGCGCAATCTGATTATATCACTTACAGTAACAAAAAGTTCAGTTTCAATGTTCACTTCACTTGTTGCTGGTCAGAATATTGTGTAAAATTATTGTCTGCTGTCTCTTGTACATTTACAGTTTTGCAATTATGGTATATTTAAAGAGATCCTGAGCATTATCCTACTATTCAGAACAATCCTAGTTATATATTTATTCAAGTAGATTGGAAATCTTTTAATTAACTAGCAACACAGATGTAGAAATAGTTACTGGATTTCTTGCTTTGTTTTTTTTTCCTTATTGTCCATATAAGCTCTATATAAAGCCCAGAATCACTGATGGTGGAGCTCACTTATTAGAAGAGGAACCAATGAATTACTGTAATTATTATTGAGCAATTGTTTAGAGTCACAGCTCCAAACTTTATGAAAATCAAGCAAAAGATATAAAAGTTATTCTACATTCTTGAGAAACCTCATGAAAAAAGTGACTTTTTTCCTCTTTCTTATTCAGTTAAATGAACTAATTAGAAGGTATTAGATTTACAGCATTATTTCTTAATAATTAGTACTTTTTTCTTCTTTTTTTAAAAAACTTTTTCCTTCTTTTTTTTAAACTGTTATTAATGTTTTAGTTTAATACGTCCTGTAAAAAGGTAATATTTTCACTGGTGTTTATCTATTTGTTTGTTTGTTTGCGGTATTAAGTCAAAAGTACTTTTGACAAAATTTACCCCACCAAGTTTCATCTGGATTGGATACGGATCGGCATTATTTGCGATTTTATAAAAAAAATGGTGCTGCCCATGCATTTGGACCTACTGTATGGTTAATAATAGAGGTGTCCCGATCCGATATTGATATCTACGGTGGCTGGGAAGTGTCAGGTGAATGCATTTACAGAAACGAACACAAATGCAAACAGGTCACAACACGAATGCAAACCGGCCACAACGGAAGTGTTTCCGACGGACCGGTATTACAGTTGGACGGGTATTATGATATGATAGCCTGATATGAAAAATATAAGAGTATCCCAATCAACTTTCACACGCGTTTCGATGTCTTCTTCTTGTTCTTCTCTGTTCTGGTGGGTTAAAAACATCCGCCAGAAACGTGTCCGTCTGTAATACCGGTCCGTCGGAAACACTTCCGTTGTGGCCATTTTGCATTCGTGTTGTGACCTTTTTGCATTTGTGTTCATTTCTTTAAATGCATTCACCTGACACTTCCCGGCCACCGGGTTTCCGCAACGGAAGTGTTTCCGATGGACCGGTATTACAGACGGACACGTTTCTGGCGGATGTTTTTAACCCACCAGAACAGTTAAGAACAAGAAGAAGACATCGAAACGCGTATGAAAGTAAGTGAAAGTTGATTAGGATACTCTTATATTTTTCATATCAGGCTATCATATCATAATACCCGTCCGTCTGTAATACCGGTCCGTCGGAAACACTTCCGTTGTGGCCGGTTTGCATTCGTGATGTGACCTGTTTGCATTTGTGTTCGTTTCTGTAAATGCATTCACCTGACACTTCCCAGCCACCGTAGATATCGCATATTGGTCCAATATCAGCCAGAAAACAAATATCGGATTTTATCAGACTGCATCTAAAATCTCCAATATATATTATATTATATTATATTTATTAAATTGTGGAATACTGTAGTAATTGTGTTGAAAGTTAAAATGTGTGCAACCAATTAGTTAATAATAAATGGGTCAGTTTTTGTCATTCCTACTGTTGCTGACTATTGTTCTCTGTTTGAGTGACATCACATGATCAAACCTTTTCTAACATTCCACACTACAAAATAAGTCATAAAAGTATGTATGATCCGTGCTGATATCGTATTGATATTGACATCGGCAAATACCCAAGGCTGCAATACTGTTACCGTATCAGAAGTGAAAAAAGTTGCACTTGGACATCCCTAGTTGATAATGTGAATATAAATTTCTTTTTAGCCTTTAAAAATGTGTGAATAATCATGGCTCTGGTTTGTTTTCTAGAGTTTGCATTATATTCTGTTGTGAGTAAAGCCTGTAATTTAAACCCGTAGCTTGTTTAGAGTTGAAACAAGACCTTTGTTGGCTCAGCCTATTATACCTTTTTGCACGGCTCTTCGATCAGCTGTTCACCTTACTTCCTGTTGGTCTATGTTCTCCTTCAGTGCATGAAGAGCCTCGTTCTGCTTCAAACCACCACAGCCTGAACCTAAACCACACCTGTGACCATGTCGGGAGCCTTTGATGAATCTGCCTTCCAGGAGGACAGCATGGACAGCTTCTGGGAGGTGAGAACTTTAATCAACATAGAGTAGCGTACACCATTGTTACAATTTAGTTTTCAATCACCCATGTTTAAATGAAATGTTTCATTTACAATGAATCACAATTACTGAGCCTGAAAAAATAACCTAATAAAAGTTAACCTTCTTGTGTTAGCGTCCCGTTAGCATCTCTAGCTGGGTTTCCATTACAGATTTTTGCACAATAAAAGTGACATTTGTAAATGTTGACAAAGTAGGGCTGGGCGATTTTGCCAGAAAAAAAAAAAATCAGATTTTTTAAAGAAAAATTTGAGTTCGATTTGATTTCTGAATTTGTTTTTTTTTTAATGCACTTACAAATGACTGCAGACATTAGATATATTGTCAAAAGTTCAACTATATGGCTGTGATTGTCCTCAAGAGTTAAAATGTGTAGAACAATCCCAAAATAAAAAGTAAATGAGGCTCTGTCATTCAACTATTTCAAGCTTTAAAGGGGACATATCATGCTAAATTCACTTTTTTAGCCCTTAAATGCATTTTGTTGCATATTTAGAGTGCATAGAAGTACAGAAAAAATCAAATTAGTTTCTTCAGGTGCTCCGTAGATATCTTTATATTCTGTTTTGCTCATATTTTTCAATCTGTTTCGATTTTTCTATTCTCTATTACGTTTTTTGAACTATTACATCACAGTATTTGCAGCGGAACTGCCAAATTAGTACATCAACTCCAGGCCCACACTTCGAGCAATCCACCATTTTTATTTCTCGCTTTTATTTTGTAGTCCAAGCTCAAGGATGCCGAAGTTACGAGAGGATAAATCAGAATGTTGGGTTGTTGGATGTAGTAACCCACACGCTTCATTACACCGTCTCCCAGCATCAGAACCTTTTCAAAGTGCCTGGTTGAGTTTTATTTTTCACGGAAATGTACCCACATCTGTGGATAAGGTCATTTTTGTGTGCGTGAAGCACTTCAAGGATGACTGCTTCAGCAACCTCCACCAGTATAAAGAAGGATTTACAGAAAGACTTTGTCTGATTGAGGGTTCAATTCCTTCTAACTTTGGAGACGACGAACAGAGCACTTCAGTAAGCTGTAAATAACGCTAAAAAGTGTGATAAGACGTCCCTGTCATTGTTTTGTTAGCATTAGCAGTTGCACCGTCTTCAGACTTCATATGTTAGCGCTGTGTGCTCGTTTTAGATCCTTGATGATATGGCCTACGTGATTTAATTTAAGTCTAAAGTTTTCATTAGCCATTTCATTTTGCCGTTTTTGTCTTTGAAAAGACTGTATTAAAATGCATTTTGTGACGTTAGCTTGGCGCTAGCGTTAGCTCGGTGCTTGTGTTAGCTCACTTGTTAGGGTTCTGCAGGTTCATCATCTTCATTTTCATCTCGCTCCGCCGGGTCAGACTCTGGCTGGAACATGTAAGGCTGGATGGACAAGTCTTCTGTTGTTGACATTTTTTAAATAACCTCTGAATAAAAAGTTTTTGCGCCGCTACATAGCCGTATCTCTTCTATCAAACTACAAAAATGGCCGAGCGGGGTGGAGTTGAACCGAGTGTCACCTGAAGAGGGGGCGGGGTATGGAGTGTCTCATTTGCATTTAAAGAGACAGCACCAAAACGAGTTGCTCTCAGAAGCACATTAGAAAAGGGGTAGAAAAGGGGTGGAGCTATAATAATGAGGAATTCAGACCCAAGCATTGCAGTTCCGCCTTATATAGACCACAACTGTATGATTTATATGTAAAAAGGAAGGATTTAAAACCATGATATGTCCCCTTTAACCCAGGTTTAAGCAAAAGTGTAACAGCAACTTCACAGTAGCTTCAATTTTCTGATTAAGAAATCAGAAAACTACATACAGGTATTTTATAACATATAACATTACAATTAAAAAAATAATAAACTCTTCCCTTAGCATCTCAGCATAGTGTGAATAATAAATGAAACATGCCTGTGGCACACACATATAGCTACTCAAATGTAAACAAAGAGGGGGCTGGCTCACATCACGCTACGGTAACCCACAAGGACGGAACTCAAAAAAGTCTGAAAAAACTGTCGTGGGAAATTTGTGTTTTTTTATGTTTTTTATTTTGCAAAATAAAAATTGTTTTTATCTACAAATTCGATTAATCGATTGAATTGATTTTTTGTCCAGCGATACGAAAAAGTATAATTGCCCTTTGAAGGTGTTACCAATAAACGTTGTTTTGGGCAGGAGCCTCGTAACTCCCGTGAAATCTCATCCCGCGAGACTTTGCTGCAGGAAGACGAAAAACCGCAGAATCATTTTAAAGTATAATACTAAGAAATGTCTCGGTCTCCTCTTCTGTCTACACGTACGGCCCCATGTGTTCTCGGAGAGAAGTGGTCATGTGACCAGGTACGTCATGTTCTGTGACTTGTATTTGTGGAAAAAGTGTTTTCCATGGTGCTTTTGCGACACATTTCAATAGCGAAACATCTGAAATTCCTCCTCATGAAAGCGTGTAAAAAAAAAAACACTCAAATATTGCTAAAAAATTTTACCAGTTTTTATTTTGTTCTATTTAGATTTTGCACATTTCCAAGGGTAATGAAAACCCAGCTTCTTATGATAACGGGTCCTTAATCAGCTGTAAAACACACTAAAACAACTATCTATCATCTAATTTCTTTCATATCTATTAGTTTCCTATTTCAGCTTCCTAATCAATGAAAATAAAGGTTTTAATATTTTTGGTGTGGGCATCTGAGTTTTTTTTTTTTTTTTTGGTCAGTGTAACCCTGAAATTTTAATTTTTATTAAATGGAAAAACGTGTGAAAGCTTGATTTGAAACATATTTTAATAATTGTTAACTACACATGTGTAGAACTGTACATAGAACTGTAACATGGTTCAATGGTTTTAAGTTAAATTACAATTGACAATTTTTATAGAGTTCTCATGGCAATTACAGTTACAAAGTCAATTATCTGAACTCAATTACAATTTAATTATGATTACGATAGCAACAGATTTTTGAAATTCCAATTAAAATAATAATTTTAATTAATTATCATTATCATTATTGACCCCAACCCTGGCGTGCACAGTGGCCAACATAACCATGTATTTAAGTTGTGCAGTTAGGATTGATCAGGATTGTATCCCAAACCATGAATGATCAAAAAGTAGATTTTAATTGATTATTTCTGACAGTTACAGGGAAAAAAATAGCCTGAAAATCTGCACCAGTTGTGCACTATAGCATGGTGTTTTGTTCTTACTTGTGTTCACTATAAATAAAGTCCAGGTGTGGTGGGGGGAGGATCCAGGTGCAGAGAGAGACGTAGGACTAAAGTTTTTTTTTTTTTTTTTTTTTATAACAGACCGGTTTGAGGACCTGAAATTTAAAACCACAGCGAAACTAAAGGAAAACAGAGATGTTTGATGTTATTCCAGTTTGTACTCCACTTAAAAAACGCAAGGATTAGTTAGAGCTCAATATGTAGCAATGACCCGTAAATTTAAAAAGACCCCAATTGATATATATTTAAAAAAAAAAAGAGTAATAAAACCTGATATGTAATGAATGGTCAATAAAATAACAAAAATGCTGAGCCTGAAATGTAAAATAAAAAAAGTAATATAAACCAGAATGTTACAACTTGTCAATAAAATAAGATGTTGATGATCTCAAAACGTGATAACTTTTTGCTCCAAATCCAACAACTTGTTCCATTGTAATATAACAACTAATGTAACAACTTGTTACAGTTTTCGGTTCGCTATTACATTCTGGGGCATTATTCCCTAATAGTGGAATAATTTTATTGCAACAGTGAGTTAATTATGTATTATAATATTTTGGCCTGCACCATAATGTAATAGCGACATTATTAGGGCCTAAAGTTTTTACAATATTGACCAGTTGTAACATTTTGGGTTTAATTCTATTTTTTTTAGTTACATTTCAGACTCAGCATTGTTGTTACATTATTGAACAGTTATTACATTTCTGGTTTTATTTATTACATTTTGGCTAAATTTCAAGTCAGTCACATATTGGGCTTTAACAGAATTTAATTGAGAATAATGGACTCAAGACGACAGGTGAATTCAACATATCTCTACAGTAACTATTCTAACAGCTGCATTATTGATATACATAACTGTGTCTCATGTTACATACTGTATTTATGTCCATGTCAATTTAATAAGGAAGTGTGTTTTGGAAGTGCCCTATTGATTATATGTTTCCCCTTCTTGTCTCTTTGCAAAGAAAGTTAACGTTCTTATGAAAACAAAAATAGTTTCTCCAACTAAAATCCACTTATTACTATAAATATTATTAATCCCGTCTGGTTTCTACTTTTTAAATGATCTAAACAGCAACGTAAAAAACTAGCAATCAATCACATTGATTTGTTAAGGTTTCATTTATTCAGACAACCTTTTTCAGGAAGTTGTATTTGGCAATGGAGAAAATTGCCAAACACATTGTTCTCGTAGGAGTTCTTATTCTTTTCTTCCGGAACTTTTGTCATGGAACTCCTCCTAGGCTATTAATGCAGCACTATGTCATCTCATAGGGGCAACGTCAAGGATGTGCAGTCGACCTTTGTTGGAGCCAAAATGTCAAGGTCAAGGTTGCATCAAGTGTCAAAAACCGAAATTTTTCATATCTCTATGAATATTTACCGTTCAAGTTTGATGCTTATATTTATGAAAAGCTCATCTCAAGTGGAGTATTTTATTTACAGTAATTGGACTAAAGCTGTACGACCTAGCAGCAAAAAGATGAGTAGAGGTCAACGTTCATAACGTCACAAAAAAAAATAAAATAAATATGTTCTCCACAAATTGAGATACTGTGCTCAGACTGGTACCATTGAACAACATTTCCTTTCAATGTGTGACCTTGACCTTCTTACTTTCCAATTTAATTAGTAAAAAGAACAACATAAAGGGACTTTTCTCAACAACAAAATACACACAATAAGTAGTCTTTCACATGAACAAATTCTATTTGCCAATTTTCAATTGCTAAATACATATTCGTCTTGGGAATACAGATCTTGCCTAATTTACTTTGATATTTACTTTGATATCCTGACATGTTTCGACTGCCAACTGTCAATCTTCCTCAGGGGCATCTGCTGATGGTTTTGATGTGTTCAGATGAGTTATTTCTGAGTGTGGCCAACTTTACAGTCCTTTCAGGCTGGCCACGCCCCCTGTCACTCGAAACATATCAGGAGATCAAAGTAAATTTCAAAATAAAATTTCCTGAAAAAAGTTGTCTGAATAAATGAAACCATAGCATTATTTCAAAAAAGAAGATAAATTAACTTGCTGGAATTATTTATACCATCACATTTTGGTGAAACCAAGCTGGAGTTGTGCATGTTTGACATTTTTTATGTTTAACGGATTAATATTTTAACAGTACCAAAGATTTGATGAGTATTTTCTGTCGGGGGTAGAAGGCTTTAAACTGTCTGTTTCTCCCTTAAGATTACATCACTGAACCCTGTCTGTGCACAAACAGCTCTGAGTAACGTGAGCAACAAGTCCCCAGAAGCCCATTTATAATAAATGAGAACGGCTGCCTCTCTTTGCAGTGTTCAAACCAGGAACAAAAAACACATTACTTATCATAGCTACAGGGAGTACACACACTGCCATGTGGAAGAATATTCTACACAGATTGTATGAAAACCCTCATCAGTTACATTAGGCACATTAGAAACTGTTATGTTTTTTTCACGGAAAAAAAGGATTTATTTGAAAATAACGTCCTTCTGACTGTGGAAACAGCATGTTCATCATTCGCTGCATGATTCACTCTCACTATGAAGAGAAAAAAAAAGACTTTAGCTGCAACAGAGGCCACGAAAACATCCGAAAACTTCTCATTTAAATCAAAATTTAGGCAAAAAATAATTGTCTACACACTGATTTGTGTCGTTTGCTATCAAAGGAAGTCCTAAATAAATGCTAGGAAAACCAAATCCATTTCTTCTGATGACGAGTGACGGTAAGAGACTTAAACCAAAGAAGAAGAAGAGATCAGGACGTAAACAGCACATGTGACAAATGAAAAGAAAAGAGAAGCTTCTTTTTAAATTATCCTCATAAATAAAACTGTGTGTAAAAAATAGGCAGTGGTTATCGGTACGGTTGTCGTATTAATATGCCGACATTCTGTATGCTGCATCCCTATTTTGCCAGTTTAGGTGACGTGACTAAAACTAAACCTTACCCTCAACCTAATTCTAACCCTAACCCTAAAAATTGTTGCGATATTGGGTTATAACCTAACCCTAAGATGCTACGTACTTGTACTAACCGTTGTCCGTATGGCAACCATATAAATAGACACTTTCTAGACACCTCATATATAAAGAAACGATGAGTCGGTCCAGCAGGACAAAACACGGCCGTAGAAAATCAGTACAGAAAATAAAAACTCAACACATTAGAAACTGTTACTTTCCATGCACAAAGTTAATAATAAATTTCCCCTTGGACGTGTTGAAGCACCGTGGGGCATGAATCAGCTGGAGCAGTAAACACGTTGATTTGCAGTGATACTGTGGAGCTGCTGCAGTGCTAATCGCTGACTCAGCGATCCTCTGAACTCAGTTACACTTAGTGGTGCACCATCACTGTCCTCCTCCCTCTGCTTTCTGTTTATTTAATATCAAAAAAAGCATGAGATCCAATTATTTGTCTAAAAATGAGGATTAGGTGTCTTTCTATAATCTCTTGGTTTTTTGACGCTGTGCTGAGACTACTGGTGCTTTAGCGTCCACAATGAGTTGATCATTCTGATTGATCATTCTGTCATGTACCCACAAACAGCTCATTTACCTCCGTTTCTGCTCTCCTTGCTACTCAGTGCCTTTATCCTGCTGGCAGAGGTGAAAGTAATGGATTACAACTACTCACGCTACTGTAATTGAGTTGCTTTTTGTGTGACCTTGTACTACTTTAAGTATTTTTCTAAATCAGTCATTTTACTTGTACTTAAGTATGTTTTAAAAGAAGTAAAGTAATTCATTACATTTCTACACCCTGAGTACATTATTATTTTTTTGTTTCAAAATTTTCAACGAACATTGCAAATCTACCAAAAAAGGAAATAACCAGACAACAATCAAATGCATCACATCATAGCCGACCAATCAGATTAAACGTAATGCCAAAACAGCAATGAATAGAGGTTATTGTGCCACTGTCTTGGGTTCAGGTTGGGATTTCTACCTATGTTGTTAGTATACAGCGATTTTAATAGAGCGTAATGCACCATCCCATGTCATAACAGCAATGAGTATGATGGAGAAAAGTCCATATTTGATACCCACATGGCACTTTTGGCATATGGCACTGTTTTTAGAGTTATACATACATACATACTGTATATCTATACTTGGATAACACTCAGGATGGAAGGAGCAATTTACCCAGTGTAACAAACAGTGTTTCTCAACAGGATTGCAGATGAAACCTTGAATTTAGTTGTATATACAGTAATTTATCGGAAAATTATTATAGTGTAATTTTCATAGTCTTCTATTGCATGGGGTGTAAGACGTGTTAGATACTGTATGTCTTCTGGCCTAATGGGTTTACTCCGTAGCTTTGGGAGGTCTAATGTGTCCTATGAACCCGATCGGAAGTAATAGAATAAGGAAGATAGATGGACCTTCCAACTAGTCCGCCAAATAACAGTTGCCTAATTTGCATTTAGCTTTTGTGTAAAAAAAAAATCAAGAAATCCACATTCTTGCCTTAACTTGACCAGAATCGGAACAAAATGCTATAAAAAGGAACAGAATAGCTTTGGGAAAATAAAGTAAAAATATGGCTAGTATTAAAAAATAAAATCATTGGCAAAGTGTTTTTTTTTTTATGTAGATTTTTTATTTATTTATTTTTCTGTAATACTCTGAAATTCTCTTAATGGATTTATTTATTTTTTGTAAGGTTGGAAACTACAAGCGGACGGTGAAGCGGATCGATGATGGACATCGTCTGTGCAACGACCTGATGAGTTGCATTCAGGAGCGTTCCAAAATAGAGAAAGCCTACGCACAGCAGCTGACTGAGTGGTCCAAGAGATGGAGACAGCTGGTGGATAAAGGTGAGGAGTTGGGTCTGTAACTGCTCCATTAATGCTGCGCTACAGCAATGGAGCTGGTATGTTTCCATTAAAGTCAATTTTGCCAATTTCCACCGCGTGCGTATCTGCTCCAGCACAACTGTTTAACTGCTGCAGCATGTACAGGAAGTAGTGCAAACACACACAATAAAATATCCGGTTTATTTTCAAAATAAAATACTCCGTGTTCGAGGCGGATCATGCTTCCATCCATTTGCCAACCCGCTTGCTCCATTTCATGTTACCCGGGTCTGCTGGTGCCTATCTCCAGCTTTCTTTATGCGATATGCGGGGGTACACCCTGGACAGAGCAGCAGTGGATCGTATTTCACATATACAGTAAATATTTATCACATCCATGGTTCAATCACAATAATCTCCATAAAAAGTGGAAGATCTACAGGGCAGATCTGCTGCAACAGACGGAGGCGGCGGGGATTGACGGACTGCAGATTACGCTGGAATTACGCAGCGGAGCAGTTACGCATCCACGACAGTTCATATTTGTCCCTCACTATTACACTGTAACATAAAAGTTCCAGGCATTCAATTAGATATACTATACTGTATTTTAATTTCATTTAATTTTTTCATTTGCAGTCACGTGATGTGCATGGTGCCCACAGGAATTTAAATATGTCAATATACACTAGCAGTAAAACAACTACGGTAATATCCGGATATAGATCAGATTAGATTAATTCTATTAACGAAGGTGAATATTTTTTTTTCCACATAATTCTGTAGTGTAGACCTCATAGATCAATAAAATCCAAAATAACTTGCTTGAAAATAAGATGTGTAAGGTTGAAATTGCCACTCAGAAGTTTGTTTTCATCTCCACTGTAAACACTGGATGTGGAGTCCCGTAGATGAATGTATAGAAATATTTTTCCCTCATTCTTGCTGTGATTTCTTGTGTTTCTTTGCCAAACAAGGAGGACAGTGATTAGCTTGACACCATGTTTGTTCCCAGTGTTCTCCTTGATATGATCTCACTCCGCCAGACATTCATTTTCGGCCAGATTCCAATGCATAAATGTCCCAAACTTTTGGCAGAATTCTAAATACAAGTTAAACATGTGAATGTTACACTCTAGTTGTTTTTTTGATTAAAAGTTGCACTATTTGGATGATCTCAAATCTGTTAAAGTTCATATAATAAGCCGTTAGCCACTGACTGTCATGACTACTTTTTCTTTTAGGACCTCAGTATGGAACGATAGAGCGAGCCTGGATGGCGATGATGACAGAGGCTGAAAAGGTGAGCGAGCTTCACCAGGGGGTGAAGAACAACCTGATGATGCAGGATTTTGAGAAAGTGAAAAACTGGCAGAAAGACTCGTACCACAAGCAGATGATGGGAGGCTTCAAGGAAACCAAAGAGGCAGACGAGGGCTTTAAGAAGGCCCAGAAACCCTGGGCCAAGAAGCTGAAAGAGGTGAGCAGAGGCTGCGCTTGTTTGTTTGTTTGGTCGACTCCAGAAATCTTTCAGTGATTTCATTCATTGGCCAGTTATGGTCGTTTCATCTAGAATGTAGCCAGCGTGAGCTTTCAAATACAGATTCCTTTGCTTGTTGATAAGTTGAGGGATCAAAAGTTGAGTGTCTACACCTGGTTTAAAATACTTTGGCTGATTATTGTACTGAACTACACTGAACTTAGATGACTTTGATCAGCTGTAAAATCAAGTCTCAGAAAAAACGGCACTGACCTTTTAACTGTGCACGTCAAAGGTCACGGTAATTAAACTTATCTCTTCACGCCCTATTTATCTTTGTTGCAATAAGTGACGTGTGAAGCTATTTTTAGTATTTAAACCAGGAATGAGCAACTGGTGGCCAGAGGGCCAAATGCGGCCCTCGGTCCAGTGTTGTGCGGCCCCCAAAGTGAATGCACAAAATGACTCCAAAAACTTACATAGTTACAAAAAACATGCAAAATGACAACAAAAATCCCCAAAAATGTACTCAAGTCAACTATAGGTAATTACAAAAATAATGCCAAAATAGGCAAAACGACACTGAAAATACACAAAACACATCAAAAATACACATTAAAGACTCAAAAAATTCAAAATGACAACATAAATACACAAAATGAACCAAAAACACAAAACGGCAACATAAACAGACAAAACTCTTTGTTCTGTTCTCTGTTAAAGCTCAGATTGGTCATTATTCTAAATATTGACATCAATGTTGATAATGTGGCCCTCGGATAAGACAATAAATGTCACCCATGTCTGAGTTCAAGCACCATAAGTCAATATGCCTGGCTCACATTGTGTCATCTAAGGACAAAAGCATTTATGCACTCGTGCAATGAAAATAAGAGAAATGTGATATACATGCTTATAATTACGGTATTGAGATAATCATATGATCCAACGCTTGTATCATGTATGTTCAGACCAGAACCTGAAAAATGTGAATTAAAATTGTGATTACATTTATCATGGATATGTTATTAAAGTTATTTTAGAAAACTCCAACCTGAAAACTGTTTTCCAGGTTAGTTAGATAGACTAATGGTAATATGCTTACACAAGGGCCACAAGTAGGCTCCGCCTCTTTCCCCTGCCAATCCGTCAAGAAGATCATAAAGAGGATTGAGTAGTTTCAGTTGTATTAATGTTAAGCAGCTGAAATGTGCTACTTTTGGTCTCAGGCTGCATAAATAAGTGCTACAAGTTCATTCTTTCACTTTCCAGAAACACTAAATCATCTCTGTTGACAAAATCCTTCTATTTGCTGCACTTTCCAGTGCTTGAAATTGTTGATAGTTCATGTTTGCAACATTTTTCATGCACAGATTTTTGTCATCATGCCTTTCGACCTGATCCCACAATGCAATTTGTTTATTTGATGAATACATAAAGTAGAATTAATTTATATGGAATAGTTTTCATTCAAGTTTTACATAGCTAAAACTGCTTGGGGTGAAATTGGCCCCTGAGGAAAGCCAATTGCGTGCAATATACATTTAGCACATAAACAAAACATCATGATCATTTTATGCTTAATTGTACCCTACAATTTAGTAAAAGTCATGAAATATGAAGCAAAAAAAAGAAAGTCAACTATTATTTTTTGATTGATAAACATTGAATGGGGTCAAATTGACCCCAAGGACAATAGATCTACAGCTCTTAGATTTATAGCTCTGACTTACTCATTAAAACCACATGCTTTATTTACCAATGAAACAAACCTTTTACTACAGCAGTCCATTGTTTAGTCTTGATGACCTAATAAAGAGCTGTTTTAATGTCTCTGCTTATCTGCGCTGCTGTTCAGCTGGAGGGCTCCAAGAAGTCGTACCACATGGCGTGTAAAGAGGAGAAGCTGGCCTTCACCAGAGAGGCCAATAGTCAAGCAGAGGCTTCAGTTACGGCCGACCAGCAGAGGAAACTCCAGGAGAAACTGGGCAAGTGCAAGCAGGACTCACAAAAGGTGAAAAAACACGTCTGTGGTTGGACAGGATATGTTTTAGCAAAGTTAAAGTGGAAGGTCATGCTGTTAATAAGTAACTTTTTTCCAGCGTCATCTTTTTCGGTCTTATCTTAATAACCCTAAGGTGGACTCTAGTTTGCTTTTCAGATGTTAACCATTAAAATCTTGAAGAAAAAAAATTTAAAAAAAATGGACATTTTTTGTTGTTTTTGCCGTTTTTCTTAAGAAGCATTTAGGCCAAATTTGTCACACAAAAGAAGCTAAATATCTATAAATAAAGTCAATATCAATTAGTTTTCTTTTGTTTTTCATTTATTCTACAGTCAAACAGGTTAAAAAAAATAGATGTATACAAAAAGAAAATATACAAAGTGCTAAGGCAAAAGTTAAAGACAACTGGAAAACCATCCGTAACCGTCTGTAGCAATCCGTATCCATCGGTAAAAATCCGTAGCAGTCCGTAACCAACCGTAACTGTCCATAACAGTTCTTAACCGTTGCTAATTATCTGTAATAGTTCTTAACCGTCGGTAACATTTCGTAACCATCCGTAACCGTCCGTAACAGTCGGTAATAGTTCTTAACCATATGTAACAGTCCGTAACCGTCCGTAGCAGTCTGTAACCAACGGTAACTGTCCGTAACCATCTGTAACAGTCTGCAACAGTTTGTAACTGTGAGTAGCAGTCCGTAACCATCTTTAACCCACGATAACAGTTCGTTACTGTCCGTAACCATCTTAACAGTCTGTAGCAGTCCGTGACCGTCTGTAACCAACCGTAACAGTCTGTAACCGTCCGTAACCAACCGTATCAGTCCGTAACCATCTTTAACCAACGGTAACTGTTCGTAACCATCTGTAACAGTCTGCAACAGTTTGTAACTGTCCGTAGCAGTCCGTAACCATCTTAACAGTCTGTAGCAGTCCGTAACCATCTTTGACCAACGGTAATAGTTCGTAACTGTCCATAGCAGTCCGTAACCAACCGTAACCATCTGTATCCGTTCGTAACAATCAACAAAGACAACTGAATAACAAAATAAGTAATCATATGTAGTTGAAAAGGGTGCAGGATGATGTTAATAAATCTAAAAAAAAGTGCTAAAATCATCCAACTCTAACACATAAGTATGATTTTATGATTGTACTTGGTCTCACATTTCAAAATAAATGGTAACATTTGTTTTTTAAAAAAAAAAATATAATTTACTGTAACATTGCGCACTCAACAGCAAAACAACTACTAAACAGTGACGTGGTTGCAGCGGGACTTTGTGCAGATGCACGTCATGCTTGTTGCAACTTTTAACAACATGGGGAAATGTGAATTTAATGAAAATTGCATGTCCGATTTTCTTTTTTGTGTGTTTATTTTACTTTCATTTTGTGCATTATTTTTGAATGTTTACTTTGAGGGCCGCCAGTTGCACATCTTCACTAGACACTGGAAAAAAAATGGACCGTAACACGACGTAATTGTTGTGGCATTTTTTTCCACAATTTACTGTGAAGTTGGTCTTGAATTGAGTTTCAAATGGCATTAAAAAGTCTTAAAAAGTCTTGAATTGAATTTGACTGAATCTGTAGGAACCCTGTAAGAGAAACAATGTACAAAAATCATAATCATAATAAAAAAAAAAGGTTAATGTGAACAGTTATTTATTCTTCTGACTAATCTCCATACGTGTTTTTTTTTTTGTTGCTGTAACGCAGGCAAAGGAGAAGTACGAGAGGTCACTAGACGAGCTGAGTCAATGCACGCCTCAGTACAGGGAGAACATGGAGCAGGTGTTTGACCAGTGTCAGCAGTTTGAAGAGAAGAGACTGAGCTTTCTCAGGGAGGTTCTCCTGGACGTCAAACGTCACCTCAACCTCACAGAGAACCAAAGGTTTGAAATTAATCTCAGTCTCAGTGCGTCAATTCAAATAAATACTCCCCCTCATGCTCAGTTTTTCTCTTCTTGCAGTTACGCTGCAGTTTACAGTGAACTTGAACACACCATTACATCAGCCAGCGCACAAGAAGATCTGAAGTGGTTTTGCGACACGAGTGGACCTGGCATGCATATGAACTGGCCACAGTTTGAGGTAACAAGCACAGTTTATACACACACATCAAACATTAACATACACGTTCACACATTTATACATATACATGCACGTACATAATATATTTAATATTTACTACACACATTTCATCAATAAAGTTTTAAATATAAAATATAGTGTGGCAGTATTTAAATTAATATGTTTTATCACAATATATACCTTTTATTATGTATCAATATATTTATACCATTATATACTTAATAAGCTTTTTAAACTTGTTCATATATTAGATATTACAATATTTCAATATTGTGTATATACCATTACATAATATAGAATTATTGTAATATTATCTAGTATATATATATATACAGTATATATAGCACCAACATAAAGTTTAAAAAGCTTTTTAAGTCATATATAGTTTGTAAGTATAAGAAAGAAGAGCAACAGTTCTACCTTGGACAGAAATAATATATATGTATATAAAAGTGTATAAAATATATTAATACTTAAACATAATAGAAGGTATGTATTGTGATAGAACATCATATTATTAATTTAAATATTGCCACACTATATTTTAAATTTAAAATGTAATTGATTAAATTTGTGTAGTACATTTTAAATAGTATTTTATGTATGTATTTATACACAGTAAATATATATATATATATATATATTGTGGAAATGTGTTTGATCTGTATGTATAAACTGTGTATATATATATATATATATATATATAAAACTTTGTGTAGAATATATGTTTAATGTGTATTGTAAAACTAGTAAATTAGTTTCCCAATTCCCATTTGTGTTGTTTTTTCTGCATTTTGTTTTTAAAATAAACTTTTAAATTCAAAAATTTAAATATATATGATAACTGGTCAATGACGTGACAAATATTCTGTCTAACTGCATTTCTTTTAGTTAAAAAAAGGTTTAAATGCATAAAAAGATACAAAATATGTTTGTCCACCTCTCATTCAACCTTTAAAGGACACGAGGACAACTCACATTTTTAACTGAAATCACTTTTATTTTTATTTTAGTTTTGTTCTTTCCATTCATTAGGTTAAAAAACTTTTAAGACAAAAAAGAAAATTAATATCTTAAACATTTTAACAGTTTTTTTTTTTAAATGACAAACAAAATTATAGAACATTTTTCTCATTTTGTGTAAACTAACATCGTTGTAACATCATTAACTTTGGATTATCAGATTGTATTTTATACATTTTCAACTCTAAATCAAATGTTGCTTTAGTGCAGTGGTTCCCAATCTTTTTAGTCCCATATACCCCTTTGCAATTTTGTCAAATCACATGTACCCCCTCTTATTATCATAAGGACCTTCTCCATAATTTCATATTTTTTTCATTTGTGGAACAGTGGGCTTTCCTAACTTTGTCTCAAACATTGGTTCACTAAAGCTGGATCTACACATTTAAAACAATTAGTGTGTTTTTTTTTTAAAAGTGGAATAAAGAAAAAAAAAATGTAAATATAAAAGCAACTTTTACGTTATTATCCTGATGTGTCACCTTACATTTTTCAATGTGAGGTGACCTCGAGAGGTTTTGAAATGGGCCTGAGAAATAAAATGTATTTGTATTATTATTACATCAATGGTAAGTTAATTCAGACTCCTATGTAAAATGTAACTAATTATTGTCTTTTATTGTTAGAGGTGTGATAAAATGGCAAACAGCATAAAATAATCCTGTTTCAATAGAAAATATAGTATTTTATTCGGCAATAGTACTGTCAGTTTGTGGTAAATTTGTGGTAAAAAAAAAAAAAAGCCTAAAAAAGACTAGGAACATGATTATTATTAAATTCATTGTTAAATCTTTCAGAGTGCCCCATTCAATGTGCTCCCGTACCCCTAGGCGTAGACATACCCCCGTTTGGGAACCACTGCCTTAGTGCAAGCTTGTTTAACACAAATCAGGTAAATCAATGCTGCTAAGTTAAACAAAACGTCCATATTTAGCAAAGTTTCAGAGACCATGACAATAAATAAACATTTTACTGACCATTAATGTCTTTGGACTGAATCCAATGATAAACTTGGAGTTTCTTTCCTCTTTGTTTGAATGACTGAGCTTCTTACAGGTGATCTAACTCAGTAATCAACACTGAGCAGGTGACACGCAGCCTGTTTCCTCCTACAGGTGCACTCTGGGAAGTGGAGTTCTGATCATTTTCTGCGATTCAGCTCAACAATATGTGATTTTTTTTTTTTTTTTTTACTTCTGTAATTTATTCTGTTATTCAAAGTCTCAAAATATCATGTGGTGCGACTGTGTGGCCATGGCTGCTGTTTAAACTGACTATTTTAGTTATATTGTAGTCCTGTACAAGATTTCAAAGTATTTCTGTTGCAAACCTTGCCTGATGACACCCATTTTATGAAATATCACGTGGTGAAAATCACCTCCAAATGCCATTGTTTTTGATGCTGTTTTTAGTGATATTTAATAAACATGACACTATAATCATGTAAATAAAACTACTAGACACTTCTCCTTCATTTAATAAGTCTTGCACATTGTTACGTAGCACAAAATATGTGTTTAATGTAATAAAGTCATGTTTTTGGATTGTGTTTTAGTACCTTAATGAATTCTAGTTGTTGTTTTTTGGCATAGGTTCACTTCAAAGGTGTTTAAAATGCATTTTAAAGGCTAAAACAGAAAAAATCACTGGTCTAAAGGTTGTTTTGTTTTTCTCCAATTCTTTGCAGGAGTACAACCCAGACCTCACCCATCACATCACCAAAAAAGAGAAGTCAAAGAAAGTGAATGACAGCATTACACTAACACATGTAACGACAACAGATCATCCTCAAGCTGGAGACACAGGAAGGTACAATCAAATACATCTCTTATATTTACTTTTTGATTGGATTTATTAAACAAAAAATGTCTGAAAACTGAAAAATCAGATACAAAAAATATCTGTGAAAAAGTGTCTCCATTGCATTTTCGCGCTACATTATTAGCTACTAGTTACTTTGCTTTAGCACCAGCTTTCAGCATCAAACCATCTATTTCCGTTGTGTTTACTGCTACAAGCATATTGACACCAGAAGTTACACGTCAACTGTGCAATAAAGAAGAATAAAGTTCAACCAGAGAGTGATGGTTTCGAACCAATAGTAGTGCAGTTGTTGTTGTTGTTATTATGTGAAAATATGAATTTGTCTATTTTTCTCTTCCTTTAGCATAAGCAGCTATGAGAAGAACCAAGCGTACACGGCCTCCACAGAATGGTCCGATGAAGACCAGACGGCCCCGTGCTCAGCCAATGACGTTAACGGAGGCACAAATAATCCGTTCGACGAAGGCGTGCGAGTCAAAGCATTGTACGACTATGAAGGACAGGAGCAGGATGAGCTCAGCTTTAGAGCAGGTGAGAAGGACCTGTTTCTCATGTTATCACCTCCATAAAGGAAAAAAATCGATTTCGCAATATACAGCGCAATATTTCACCGTGCGATTATCGTATCGATCCAAAAAATGTCCAAATCGATTCTTTTAAATCATGTTTTTTAACGAAAAAATACATGTAATTGCGCTAACATATGCATAGCAGGTAAACGGCTGGTCAGTAGGTGTCAGTAAACCACATCAGACCTTGTTTCACTGCATCACTCCTCAACTTTGTGGAATGATCTTGATGAAACAATTAAATTAAATATGAACATAATGCAGTTAAAATTTTTTTTTACAAAAGATGTATCTTTGAAAAGTACAGAAATGAAGAAGAATGTAATGGCGCCTGTGCATTTTGGTTTTTGTTCTGTTTTTTTTTATTTATTTATTTAATGGCTCGATTGGAGAATTTATTTGTATTGTCAATTTAGTTTATTTCATTTGATTTTGCATTTGTTAGCAGTGAAGAATAGGGGTAGGGCATTAGTTTGTTTGAAATAAATGAATAAATCAAAATCAAAATAAATAAAATAAAATGCATTTTAGCTTGGAAGTTGATTGCATTATGTTTTCATAAAACATACCGGACAATTTTAAAGATTCAATTATTTATATTGCGCTAATTACAACAAAAGTGATCTCAAAGCGCAATCAACATATAAAATTCATAATAAAAAGGAAAAAACCCAACAAATCCACATGAACAAGCTGTATGTGGTTACTTTTTTTAAAAATAATTTCAGAATCAGAATCTGTTGTAGAAGCTCAGCTTTTCTGAAAAATGTAATTTGACAGTTTGACAAACATATCATTTATTTGTTCTCACAAGTTTAAAAAAAAAACCAATAAAATAAATTGCATATCATACCATTTTCTACTTGTTAAGGTGAAATTTGTAATTATAGATATTGTGATTTATTGTAATGTATTTCGCGATATATAGTAATGTATGTTGTGATATATCGCAATGTATATCACAATATATCGTATTGTATATCACAATATATAGTAACGTATATCGTAAAGTATAGCGCAATGTACAGTATATAATTTTGTTTACTATCGTCAGATTCATTACAAATGGGTGTTTTCCTTTTTTTGTTTTTTGGTTGAAGGTGATGAGCTGACGAAGCTGGAGGATGAGGACGAGCAGGGCTGGTGCAAAGGTCGCCTAGACAACGGCCAGCTGGGTCTTTATCCGGCCAACTACGTGGAACCCGTTTAAAATGTCCAGCTCACCTTGTTGGAGGTTGATCCCAGATTTAAAAGTCTGGACTTACGTCGTACCTGCTCATTGCCAGAGACTCCAAAACCAAGCTTCTTTCTTTCTGTTCGGCACCGTGAGCCATCTTCAACTTCATCATGAGGAAGCCTTTAAAGACAAATGACCATGACACCCTCTGGCACCGCAAAAGGACTTTGATAACTTTTGTGTGTGGCTGTGTTTGGTACACGTTGGGTATCCTGATATACAGTACCAAGAGATTTGTTAAATCATGTGGTATTGTCACTCATGCCTGAACAGGAAAGAAAGAGCTATGCATTTAGATTTTTATGTATATACTATTTGGTTTTTTCTTTTTTTTTTTTTGTAAACGGTCTTGTACAGTTTTTTCCCCCCTATTGGAAACAGTCTTTTTCCTCTTAGCATTTACATTATTAACCTCACATGGATTTCCCTTTAACTTTTTTTCCGTATTTTGGATGAAAACAGTCACACTTTAATGTTTCGGAACATGATATTTTGTGGAAATCAGTGGAAACAGGGTGAAATGGCTCACCAGGCTTTTAACTGTAGCCAATGCAGAAATCAAACTAACAAAAAAAATGCTCAAAAATGAAACGAGAATGTTTTAAGTGACTTTTCAGATCCTTTCAACGCATGCACCAAGTCTACGTCACGTCCTTCACTCGCAGTCTTTACGACAGAGCTCCTGGGACGAGATATTTGAATGTAAACCGACCATACAATGTTTGTTAAATATATTAATAGTACACATGTAAATATGTGACTGTTTTGTGGTGTTTTTATATGTTAATCAAAAAAAAACCACCAAAGAAAAAACCACCGCTAGACAATATATACAAAAACTGATCAAAACACAATACACAATACAAAAACCAAACAGAAAATAAAATAAAAACCAAATTAAATGCTAATTCACTCAAAACATACATGTATAATTCTTTTTAAATAGCAAGGTTTCAACCTTTTGAATAGTACACAAACTAAAATAGTCCAACCAGATGTAGACGCGTTTCGCTCATGCGTTGAAAGGATCAGACTGACAGTGACTCACATAATCAAAATCAGTAGCGATCTTGCTATCTAAATGTGTTTAAAAATCATCATGCAAATATCAAATTTAACATAAAACTTTGAGAAACTAAAACAGAAAAAAAAAAAAAATATTCATGTCCAAACTAAATCCAAAGGCCACGCTATGCTGTTAATATTAAGCTAACCCAGAGGTTAGCATACACCTTTTTTTTTTTCCTACAGCTAATTCTAGTGTTTCATTGTAAAACGACTATTCCTTCTTGTTTTGATCCATAATCCTACTCATTATTCACTAGAGTCTACAGGTTACAAAGTTGGAGTAAGCAGGTTGGAATAATAACTCACATTTTCAACTCCTCACAACATCAGTAGTTAGCATGCATGCTATGCTATGCTACGCGTTAGCACATTATTAGCTACTAGCTAAATGAGTTTAATGACAGCTTTAGCACCAACTTTCAGCATTAAACCACGTACGACTTTAAGGTTGTGCTGGTGGTTGAAAATAGTTTTCAGATTTTATTCGCCAACCTTGTAGCTAACATTTCTGTGACTGCTAGCCTAGCTACAAGCTGTTTGTCGATTGCTTTTCGACTAAATATGGACCTGGTTGTGTATTTTTGGCATACAAACTCCTCATCTTTCTCTCTTTAAAGTCAAACAAACCCTGGCAAAAAAAAAAAAAAAAAAAAAACTTTATTTTTACTTGTTGACAAAAAACATAATTGTTATATTATCACATGTAGTTCTGGGCCAAATCAAAATCATAACATTCATTTTTAAAAGACACAAAATCACACCCATTGCCAGGCAACAGTCGGTGCCTTGAGGCGGCCATTTTTATCTAAACCTATAGGTCACATGTGTCAAACTGAAGGCCCGGGGGCTAAATCCAGCCATTTAGAGCATCCAATTCGGTCCGCAGGAGAAATTAAAATTGACATGTATAATTGTGTAAATTACAAAATAATTCAGTTGTAGATATTTCAGCCACTCCAAATACACGTGGATACAAATTTACAATTTTCCCATGCTTATATTACATGATGACGGCAGTCATTTTTTAATCTCAATTTGATTCAGTTCAATTCAACTTTATTTATATAGCGCAAAATACAACAAAGTCATCTCAAAGTGCTGAACAAAATATAAAGTCCATCTTAAAAAAGAAGAAAGAACCCAACAAGATCCACGTGAACAAACATTTAATGACAGTGGGAAGAAAAAACTCCCTCTTTTTCATAGGAAGAAATCTCCAGCGGAACCAGGATGAAAAAAACTTTTTTAAAAACTCTAAATCTTACAAATTTCCTCAAATTATTCTACTAATTTAAACAACAATTGTTGATGATATCAAGGAAATGTAAGTTAATTTAAGTTCAAGGTCAATTAATGTTTGGATATTGTCTGTCTCATATACTTTATGAGTAATTCATACCTGGAAGCGCAAACTAGGACACATTAATGTTGAAATTGCTCTTTTTTTTAGCTTGAAATCTGTGTCCCACTTAAAATCAAACTGGTCTGTATTTGGCCCCTGAACTAAAATGAGTTTAACACCCCAACCCTAGGCTGTAGGGAGGTACGCAGTGCTCCACGCAATTTCTAAAAACAATATTTAAAGATATTTGAATGCTTTTATGTTTTGTTTCATTTTAAGGGAGGAAAAAGGCTGGTTCTCAATTTCATATTTTCTTTTTTTTTTCACATCACCACATGTTCGTAAATTAGAATTTCTGAATCAAGATGAAAGACTCTCAATCAACATAAAAAAAACACGCAGTCGCTCATCTTTGAAATGGAAATCTCTACTCCACTAACCAATACAAGCACAGGGACATGTGCTGTGCCATCTGCCCTCAGCAAACGCCTGCAGTTACTCCCTTTAGTTTAGTTTCTGTTTATTATAACGGCATGACACAAGGGGCCAGGGTTGGAGTCAAATGCAATTGTAATTGCGTCATTGATAATTAATTACAATTATGACATAACTGTATTTGAAAAAAAATCTCTTGCTGTTGTAATCATAATTGAGCTGTAATTGAATTCAGATAATTGACTTGGTAATTGAAATTCGAGAAAAACTGTCAGTGCCAAGGCAAAAAGAACTTAAAAAATTTGGATTTTTTTTTTTTTTATGAGGCTATCATAAGACCCTAAAAAAAATGGTAAAAAATAAATAAAAACCCTAATTTTGGAGTTCAGGCAAGGCATAAAAATGGAAACATTTTGGAATTTTGTCAAAACTGACTCGTTATCAGAAAAGATGCTATCAGAAAGCTAACCCCAGAGGATGGTCACATTTTATGTGGTTATTTATTTCAGGCTCAGTAATTGTGATTAATTGAATTTCAATTTTTATATTTGAGAACAAAATTGTAATTAGCTTTCAGGGGGAAAAATGCTCGTTGTAATTGGAAAAATGTCGACCAACGTAATCATAATTGAGTTGTAACTGAACATAGATAATTGAAGATGGAATTGTAATTGAAAAATGAAATTGAGCCCTACCCTACCAGGGGGAAACTTTGGAATCACTATACCTGGACTTTTTTTTTTTTTTGTTTTGTTTTGTTTTATTATTCCCCTCTCTAATTATTTCAGTTTCCTCCAACCAGTCATTGTCAATATCTGCATCAGTGATTATTGTTAGCCTCATGTGAACTGACCTATTTTCCCAACCAAATTACAATAACAATGATGTTTTGATGTACAAAAATGTTTATTTAAGTTGTATGTTCATTGTCATTGAATAGGAATCAAGTGTGAGTGAGTGTGTGCGTGTACGTGTGTGGCAGTACGCATGTTATTCGAGAACGGTTTGTTACTCCTGGTGACCACACATTATACCCAGGTCTGCTCTTTTGTCAGACGGGCCAGGCAGGTATTCCCTTACCGACGCAGGCAGAGAAAGCTGCAGCGAAAGAGAAAAAAAAGCAGAAAGTAGATCCGTCTCTGAAATATTGATGAGGTATTCGCCTCCTTTTCTGCCTCCAACGCAGTTACGTTTTACAACATCGAGGCAGGAGACGCATTTGCATTTTTGTAAAGTCTGACACATTTGCTAGCACTGTATGTATCTGTTGCCTTATGAAACATTACTGCTCCATTACAAAGAGATACGACCTTGGCTTCAGCTTTTTGGACGATTATTAGTCTGGCAGATATGTAGCAACATTAGGCTACGATGTTCACTTCTGGAGGAAAGCATGAATATTTGTTCATGGGGGTTTTTGAGTATGCAGAATTCATTTTTGATGGAATCCATGTTGGCAAACCAATGGTTTTGCCCTCAAAATCAAGAAATCCAAGATGGCCGTCATTCCTTTTTTTTTTTTTTTTTTTCTTGTCTGCACATGCTGTCAAAGGTCAACACCACAGGAAGTGCAATCATGCATGAGACAGCAATGCATATTTTGTTATTGCAATAAAATACATCGATTTATTTTATTGCTTAATTGTGACCATCACCAGCCCTCCCTAAGGAAGGGTAAGAAATCTTTTATTATAGGGAGGATATAAAAAGGGAGAGCAGTGTTACACCTAAGTGGAGGGGGAGGGGGAAGGGGAGGGGAAAGGGAGCAGGGAGGAGAGACTCAAGGCAGGAAATAGAAAAGGTGGGGAAGAATAGACTGTTCTTCGTATACCAGCATATGTGCAAAAAAAAAAAACAAAACGCTACTGCAAGCCCAGGAACTGCCCTGGGCCCGCAGATGCAGCCAGGCCAGCAGAAAAAGTGGAGGCCAGGGAGCCCCAGGCAACCCCCCCGCGGCCGAGCAACCCCCCAGATGCCCCCAAGATCCTAGGCCGAGAGGCAGCCACCGCCCCCCACACACACATCCGAGGAAGCCTCAAGCAGCCGAGCACCCAGCGCATCCCCCCACCGACCCCAACCCCAAGGCCCCCCGCCAGCATCCAGCCCCCCCCACCCACCCACACCCAAGCACCCAACCCCCCGAGGGAAGGGCCCAGAGAGCCCCCCGCCCAAGACCCCAGCAGAGGAGCCAAGGCCCCCGCCCAGCAGACGGCCAGAGCCGTGCGGAACGGGCAGCCGGCGGGCGCCCGCCGGTGGACCCAGAGCCAGCAGGGTCCGGACCCCAGGCCAGAAGGACCCGGAACGGAAGCAACACCGAGAGCAGCGCCCCCAGGGACGACAACCACGCCCATAGTCGCCGAAGATGGCTGTCATTCCTAATGCTAACTTGGATATAGTTTGGTTTTATTTGAAATAGAAGCATGATCTCAGTCTCAAATTATAGGTTTTCAGGGTCAAGGATGTCAATAATATATCTTAAAATACCAAAGATCCAAGATGGCCACCATCTGTATGTGAATCTTACCACAAATTTCATTCTGTCAGATGTAGAAACATGATAATTTTGTCAAAATCCTCCATTGTTGTATGATAAGATCTTTTTTTTATAAAAATATTTTTATCATGGGCTTTTTCAAAGTGCTACAATTTTCAATTATACTCATACATACAGAACAATTCAGTATAATTTGTTTTATACAAATATAGAAAACAAATGTAAAATGAAAAAGCTAAATAAATAAATAAATTTAGGAGGTAGACATATCTACACATTGTACATAACAGCAAGAGATTCAAAAATTAGTTAAAAAACATCCAATTCTTAATAAAGTCATTAAAGAGCCCCAAATCTTTATGAATATATATCGCTTTGACGTCTGAATGTATGTTATCTTTTCCAAAGGTAAACTAGACAACATTTGTTTAACTGTTTGTTTGCCCGAATTTACTGTATTTTACAATGTATTATTGAATTATTTGACCCTGAAACCCATTCGCCACTGAGATCATGCTTCTATGTCAAATAGAACCAAAGTCATGACAAAAATATCCAAATGTACAAATGTTCAAGCTTTCTTCCAGAAGTGAACATATTTTGACGTATCTGTCAGGCTATAGCTACGTCATACATCAAAAAGGCCTTTTTTTCTTGACCTACTGTGAATCTCCTGCGGCGCTGAACCACAAAAATGCACCAAAGTTGCTTTTCTATATAATAATCATGCTGGAAATTTTTTTTTTCTCTCTTTCTTTCTCTCCCTAACCATGCAGCTTAGTCTTGTTTCAAACTGATGTGCCTGTTCATCTGCAAAATCAAAAGATCAAGATGTCGCCAGAAAACTGACATGACATGAGCGCATAAGAAACTACGATTAAAGTGTGGATATGTAAAAGCTGTGTCACTCAATCTTTTATATACACAAACAGAAGATATAGCTAAAAGACCCAATCTTATAACAAAATGTTATTTCTGTAAAAAAAAAAAAAGAAAGAAAGAAAGAAAAAGACCTTCAGATTTGGATTCATTCTTCAAGAATCTCATATTATCGGACTTTTAGTGGCCTCTAGTGGTGAAGATGAAGAATGCACTCTTCATTTATATTTATATAGTTTATATTGTTAAATAAACATCTAAAGATGAACACTTTGAGCTCATTACAAAAACATTGAGGTTAAATGAATGATGTGAGAAATTGAAGTTAATTATTTCATCAAGTGCAATGTATTAAAGGAAGTAAGAGTAAATGGGAGGATCTAATATAATTCATTTGTTTCACTTTTTATTTCTTATACATAAAACAGCACATTGGAGACGATTATAAACTCTTGTTTTTACCTTTTTTGTTGTTGCTTTGATATTTCATTTTGCCATTAGTTTTTTACCTTGTATTTTAAATGTTTACATCTTTTTATAATTTATTGCGACTTTTCTTTTAATTAACTTTTCTTTATTTGTACACTAATTGTCATACTTTTTTTTTTTTTGTCTTATGTTTTCTTTTTTGTTTTCTTTTTTACCAATTTTAATCACAATAATAATTCATCAATAATAATAGTAATAATTAATCTGTCTCTGTGTTTTAGCCTAACTTTTAATGTTGTTTTGTATGCATTGTAAAGTGATCTTGGGTGACCTGAAAAGTGCTGTTTTTCAAATGAAATGATATTATCACAGTTGTCATTAATATTATTATGAGTTTGTTGCCTCCATAAACTCAAATTTAATTCTACAATCTAAAAAAAACCTAATTCAATTTTTATTGCTGGAAGCAAATGTATGTGTCCCTGTATATTTTCTTTCTTTCGCACTAATAAAAAGTTATAATTTATTCGTGAGGATGCAGGGGCATTGTTATCCTTAAACTTTATTCTGGTTATTATTTTTTCGTCATTCTCCTACTCCCCCTGCATTTTTCAACCGTTTCTAGCAACTAAGACTATGAATGATGGTTGGGTTAAACCATAACTCATTTGTTTTTTGGCAAACTCTTAATAACTAGCATAAGCTTCAGGCTCACTCGCCCCCTATGCTGTGAAAAATTCCAGGTGAGAACCCTGTGGTGGTAGAAAGAAATAGCAGTACTTACCCAGATCAGGGAATTCCTCAGTGTACTGAAGTAATGGTTCTTCAGTACACTGAAGAATTCTGACGTCATCACTCTCTACAGGGATGATGTCAGAATTCCACAGAATTTCATAGAAGTTCTACAGTCATCAGTCCAAGCTGGGAGCCAATACAATGTTCAAGGTGGCGCTATTGAGTCATTTTGCCATCCACATGTGCAATTCCCCCAAAATGTAACATTTTTCGCCAGTCCTGATATGCGTACATATTTTTTCAAGTTTTTGAACCTCTCAGGCCCTCAAAAAAGCAATAATTTATAATATACCGGTAATAATAATTTCTATAAGAAAATGAATAATTAAAACGAGTTGCATTACATTAGGGTCCTACTCACCGTTGTGCTCGGGCCCTAATAATATAATTTTTCAGGTCACCCAAAGTCATTTTACAATGCATACTATAAAAAATTAATTATTATTATTATTATTATTATTATTATTATTATTATTATTATTATTATTATTATTATTATTAAAAATAAACTGTTGAGCCTTATAACAACTTCTATTGATCATGGGCCACAAAATAAGTGCTTGCACAGGCTGACATTTTGCAAACAACTCTGGATCAACTCAGTAATGTGAAATGATGTGAAAGTTATAAGAGCAAAGACAAACTGTGAACTAAGCAATTAAAGAACACTTACATTTTACAGATAATGGGGAATAGGATTTTTTTAACCTGATTAAGAAGCTTTTACTGCTGTGTTCTTTCAGTCATAGGAATACATTTTAATATACAATAACGTCCCAGTGCCTTTTTAAAATCATTATTTTTACTTTTTTTGTATTATTTGATTGGTTATCCTAAGAAATATACACATTTAAGATACATACAGTACATTTAATATTAGCTTAGATGTTCTCAGTCTCCAATATGTTGGTTTTGAATCAGGTTTGCATACAAAATTGAAGTAGAATATGTTTATATTACAGCAACAATAATGGTTACAGCAGCATGTGAACTGACTGAGTACATAACTGAACCATTTATTATATAATTCATTATTTACTTTTATTACATTTCGCTTACATACTAAAAAATCTGACCACTTTTTGTGCATTTTGACCAGTCGACTCATATTTCAAAAACATGCACCAATACCACTGATGTAATTGTCGCATCAACCAATCAGATTTAATTTGTCTGTTCGACAAAGAGCAATATCAGCTGACTGAAAATACGTTAAGTTTACAGTAAGATAGTAACATTAGATTAATTCTATCCAAGCTGTGCAATGCATTGTGGGATCGGGTCGAAGGTCACAGTAACCTTAAAACTGAAAAAAAAAAAAAAAGAAACACCAGCACTGTAGAATGCAGCGATTTGAATAATTTTGTCTACAACCTGGTGTTACAGTTACTGGAAAGTGAAATAATGAACTTTGTTATGAAGACAAAAGTTTTTGATTGTTTCTTCAAAACAAGAGCAGACGTCAGCTGCTAAAAAGGAATAAAACAACCTGAAACTGTCTGATCCCCTTTCAGATCTTCCTTACGAATGGGTGGGGGAAGAGGCGGAGCCTGAGCGCGGCTCCTGTGCAACATCAAAGAGTAGTACTATTTAACCAACCTCGTAAACAGTTCTCATGTCTATAATAACATATTCATCATGTAGATTTAATCACCATTTTCGTCCATATTTGATGTTTTTCACGATCTGTACAAATACAAACGGTGCATCACATGATCATCTCACCATGCTGTGATCACAAGTGCGTACGTCACATTTCAGGAGTAGAGCAGTTTTAATGGCACAAAGTGGGCTGAGCATATTGACTCAAGGCGCTCGGAGCAATAAAAACAGCTTCACGGTTCACTAATCACAACAAATGTAAATAAGGCGTCAAAAAATTAGTTTGATTACCGTGACCTTTGACTTCTAATTCTCACGTACGCAGAGTTACACTGTCAACTACATTTATTCAAAGCAAAATTGTGCAGAGGAAGTGAAGAAAAAAACTTAATTATGAGTTTTAAGTCATCTGAGTAAATCAGGAATTATTTATTATTGTTATTTAAATAATCAAAGCATCTGTAGGCCTACTTGAATCAGTATTCTGTATCAGTGAGTGGAAAGATGAAGGATGTTTACTGTATTTATGTGTTTTTTTGTTTTTTTTTTGTTTATTACTAGAGCTGTCCAACATTGATGTTGGACAGACGGTAAAATTAAGGGTCGGCATGTTCATCTAACACAGGTAGAAATACAAAGTGTGAGTGGATTGTGGTGAAGTAAGGATTAAAATGTAACAATTGCTAAAGGGATCCTCCACTGTTTTTCTTTCTAAGAGAGAGGCTTTCAAATGAATTGTGGTTACGTTTGGTTTTTGGGGTGACTGATAGATAAGCTAAACTGCTGCCAATCCCGCCCCCCACCCCCCCGCTCTCCCCGACCACCATAGCTTGGAACATCTTTTCACTAATTATTTAGAGCAACCAAAAGCAGCACAAATAGGCATTTTGACCAAAAAAATATTCAAAAGGCATGCTGAATGTTTCACACCAATTGAAAACAATGGGATGTTTACAGGCAGCGGGGCCGTGTGACATCATAATACACATGATTTCAAGATGGCGGAAAATAGGCTGTAAAACTGTAAAGTAATAAAATGAATATGGTACAAAATAATGTGTTTTGTTAGGCATATATCTTCTAATAAGTGTGTTTCAAAGGTTTTAGGCCAAACTTGTAAAAACAGTGGAAGATCCCGTTAAAAAAAAAAAAAAAAAAAACATTTTCTTTTTGTTTTGTATTTATTTTGTGTTGTTAATCTCAAAAAGGTGTAAATTGAGCATTATAAACAATTTACAAGTTAATTACCCGTGAGTAATAAAGAACAACGAGAGTTTTTCTAGTTCAGTGTAAAATGCTGAGAAAGTGATTGGAAAAAACAACAACATGCACTTAAAGTTGAGCAGCGTCTTTGATGCATTCATTATCATTGTCTTTGCATTTATTTACATGATTACATAATATTTCAAAACCTTTTGTTTTTTTTTTTACAAAGGTCTCAAACACTATAAAACAAGCAAAAAGCAATAAAATAAAGATGCGAGGATAAATATTACTCATAGGATGCAAACATACAAGAAAACACACACAAAAAACAACTTTAAGCAAGCAGTAAAGTGATGGAGCTGAGTTCATCCTCCCTGGGGAGGGAAGGAGAGTGCATGTCGTCCTGCTCCAGATGAACAGAATTACCTTCATGTTTTATATCATGGGTCAAAGCAGGAGTCGTGTTTTGGAAAAATAAACAGGCAGATTAGGCAATAAATGGGAAGGCAGTTTATACTTTTACATTGTTTGTTTCTGTGCACAAGGGAAAATAAGCCAGTGCACAAATGCTTGGTGTTACCTTTTTATCTGAGAAGTCATTAATTGAAATAATGTGTCCTCTACATTTCAGAGGTTTCTTCTACTCCTCCTCTTTTTCTTCTTCATACTGGGTGAACAAACTGGTAAACCAGTCTCTGAGACACGTCCGGCTTGCGTATGATGCCTTTCTTGTAGTACTGACGTATGGAGCGGCTCAGCTTGTCATAGTTCATTGCAGGACGGTTCTTCCTGAGGCCCCACAGCCTGGCAACGTGAGCCGAATCTTCAATTTTGAAGATGCCTGCAGAGGAGCAGGAAATACATCATTTGACCAATGCCACGTGATGCAGGACACATAACAAAGGTGGGACGATACAACATGCAACAGATTGCGATATTGAAATGTCACAAACTGTATCGTCGAGGGTAGGAGTGGTCATCGTAAAAAAAAAGCGTAATTTTCCAACTTCATTTTTTTGGGAGGGGTTATTTATCCTTTCCAAAAATATTGCATTGAATTGTTATCGTGAGGCCATTATTGGCTAAGTGCAAATCATTATATGCTTTGTTTATACCTTATTGTTTTGTTGCTTTATGATTTCATTTGACTTTATTACTTAGTTTACGTCTTTTTTTTAATTATTGTAACAGTATTTTATTAGTTTTTCTTTATTTCTATTATAGTACAGCAGAGGAGCAGGAAATGTTTATCTAATCATGAAACGTGACGCAGGAAACATAAAAAAGGCGAAATCATATATTGTGCAACAAGATATTGGGTAATTGAAATGTCACAAGATGTAACGTCGAGGGTAGGAGTGGTCAAAGCAAAAAAAAAGCCCATTATCTGCATGTGTATCGTCCCACCACTACAACAATCTCTGCTAGTGAAACTCTTTTTAAAAGGCACTTTCATTTTTTCTCCTGTTATGGTTTTATCCATTGCTGCTTATTGTGTGTTGTGTACATATTTTCTATTGTTTTCACCTCTTATTTGTTTTATTGTTTTCCCTATTTAATTTTATTGTAAAGCACTTTAGTAAGCCTTAACTGTTTAAACGTGCTATAGAAATCTGACTGTGACTTACACATCATGTTTATTAATTTTTTTTATAACTTATTTATTTTTTATTACTTAGTTTTATTTTTTTTTTACTTTTGTTTACATCCTTTATATATATATATATATATATATATATATATATATATATTATTGTGACTGTATTTTTTCTTTATTTCTAAAATGTCTTTTATGTTCTACAGTGTCATAATTTATTCTATTGTGTTTTTGCTTCTTTTTTTTTTTTTCAAACTTTACTAGCTTTTTTTCTGTATTTATATGTGGCATGAAAGATTAGAATAAGAAAAAAAAAACACTGGAGGGACCGGGAGATCTGCAATGAGTATCATGTACAAATGAATATAGGTGAAGAGTGAATAATATTGCAATGATGGTATTAAAAAACTGACCCAATTTCCCCTTTCCTAAAAATGTTTGGAAAAGGTTGAGCCAGTCTGTTTAATTTAAAAAAAAAAAAAAAAAGAGCCATAGTTAGCTATAGTGATAGTGAAGAATATGAACGAGTACCTTTGTCTTTATTAAGCCAGCGGATGCAGCGTCCGTAGTTGTGCGGTTTCAACAGAAGCTCCCGCAGGAACTGCCAAAGATGAATGGGTTGACCTGAACAGGATGAATCAGCTTCAGACCAAAGCTCGTCGCCGACTGCACAACACAAACAAAGTGATTCAGGGTGAGTCACACAAACACTAAGCAAAATACACACCGGTGACATCTAAGTTTGTTTCTTCAGATCCCTTATTTTCATACAAGATATTAATAGAAAACACCTAAATAGCTTACTGGGTGCCCACTGGGGCAGCTCCAGCCTAAGACTATAGCCAACCCAAATTCACAAACATGTGTTTCTTTGGCTTTTTGTTTATTATTATCACCAAACTTGCTTCAGTTGATGTCCATACATTAGTTCATATATATATATATGCCTTTGTAGCCCTCCCTATTGAGAATTGGCTTAATATTTTAATGTAAATCTCTGGGGTATTTTGGGCGGACTACAGATTTCTGCACTTAAAACTTGATTTAATGTCATTCGGTATCATATATTTCCAAAATTTCACATCTGAAACCACTAAGGGTCCTACTTCAATCTGAAAAAAATCAGCCATGTACAGTAGGTCATGTAGAAGCTTTGAAAAATGTTATTTGTTATGTGAATCCTAAGAAACTCAGCTAAAACTGTAGATAACCCAAATTCACAAATGTGTATATTTGGCTTTTGTTTATTATTATCACCAAACTTGCCTCAGTTGATGTCCAAACATTAGTTCAATTATTTACGCCTTTGTAGCCTTCCCTATTGAGAATTAGCTTTATGTTCTAATGTAAATCTCTACTGTTTTATAAGTGGACTACAGATTTCTGTGTTTAAAAACTTGATTTATTGTCACTCAGCATTATGTATTTCCAAAATTTCACATCATCTGTAATCATTAAGGGTCCTACTTCAAGAAGAAAGAATAAAAAATAGCCATGTAAGTCATGTAGAAGCTTTAAAAAAATGTTGTTATGGGTATGTGATTCTCGGAGAAACGAGGTTGGCAAACAGATTAACTGACTGGAAGTTTACTGGTCTTTAGTAGCAGTTAGATGAACATGCATTATTTATTATTTTAAAAAAATGACAGTCTTTATGCTTTCAATAACTATATTAACATTCAACACAAAAAAACATCCTACCTGTAGTTTTGGTGTCTCCCATTGAACATCTCTCTTTCATCCATGCAGCTGAAAAGAAAAAAAAAAAAAAAGAGTTTGGATTTCACTCTTACCTAAATCTGCGTTTAATCACACCATAGTACAAAGACAATTTATCAACACACTGGTAGCAGCAAACATCCGACGATAAATACTTCCAGGCAGGAAGTGTTGATTCACTTGCTAAGCAAACAATGCACTTACCTGACTTCCAGATATCCAGATGTGCGTGCAGCGTGTCTCCACACTGTGGGGAACGTTGGTGAAACTCCTCCTCGCTCATGGCGCACAGATCCTTTCCTGTCAGATCCTGGAAAGCTTTCCCTGCATGTGGCAACCTGTAGAGATGCTCTGTCCAGAGCAACCACTTCTGGACGTTGCTCGTGTTCCATTCAATGGGGTCTAAAGCAATAAGAATGAGTGTGAGAATACGTACAAATACCACAGGGTTCATTTTAACACCAACTGCAGGTTTCCTCTAAATGTCAAAGGCAAAGTTGAAAGTAATAGATTACAAGTACTCTTGTTACTGTAACTGAGTTACTTTTATGGATACTTCTTGTAACTAATTGTAATCACGTAATTGATACTTCATTACAATTATGCCGTAATTATGATTGTAATTGTAATTTTAAAAATCTGTTGCTGTTGTAATCGTAATATATATGTAATTGAGTTCAGATAATTGACTTTGTAATTGTAATTGCCATGAAAATTCTATAGATATTGTCACAATATTGTTATAATTTGACGCTAAACTTGGGTTCTATGTAAAGTTCGACACATTGAACAATTATTGAAGTATGTTTCATTTCAAGCTTTCCCACATTTTACTATTTAAAAATTTTAAATTGAGGGGTATACGGACACAGAAAAGGCTCAGACGTCCACAACATAAATCGCCAGAAACATAAATCTTCCATAAATATAAATTTTCCATTAATCCCCTTTTTTTTTGTATTCCCCATGTAAAGCTTCTTTGGGAGTCCAAAAAAAGCGCTATACAAATTTGATGTATTATTATTATTATTATTATTATTATTATTATTATTATTATTATTATTATTATTATTAAGACCTATATTTTTATTGATTAGGAAGAATAACGAGGTGACCGCTTGATAGGAAGTTAGTTGATAGATATTTGTTTTTAGAGCTGATTTAGGACTCGTTATCATAAGAGACGCTAACAGAAAGTTAACACAAGAGAAACTTATTAGGTTATTTATTTCACGCTCAGTAATTGTAATTCACTTTCTCAGGATAAACAAATAATTGTAATTGAATTGTAATGTAATGTAAATGTAACTGACCCCAACCCAGGCACTTGTTTTTTGAGTATAGTTCTAAATCGGTCATGTCACTTTTACTTAAGTACGTTTTAAAATAAGTGAAGTATTTCATTACTTTTCTACACCCAACTGTTACTGCAGGGGTGTCAAACTCATTTTAGTTTAAGGGCCAGATAAGGAGGAGTTTGATCTCAAGTGGTCCATAAATTTTATGCGGGAAAACGTAAATATATATATATAAGAAACCGACCATATCTAAGCAATAAGTGATAAATATCAGTTCCAACAGGAGCTTCACTTTAAATTTCCTCGATTTTGTGACCAATTTCTATTTAATTAAGGGAAATATTATGTCGTAATTTGAAGATAATTGAAGGATTTTGTAAGAATTTTGAGTTTCTTCAATTGCAAATGAAATGCAATATAAGCAGTGGGAAAACTGTGAGCCCCTGGAAATATTGTTGAGTTTCATTTACACAATGGTTCATTTACACAATGAATGCTGCAAAGGGCCAGATTTGGCCCCTGGGCCATGAGTTTGACACATGTGCTTTACTGAGTGAATTATTATTATTTTGTTTTAAAACGATCAACGTACTTTGTAAAACTACAAAAAAAAATATAATGACCAGACAAAAATCAAATGCATCACTTCATAGCCAACCAAAACATCTGTTTTGGAGTTCATAAATGTAGTTATACTATATATATTTTTTTTCATTTTTAATTGAATTCATCGGTGGTATCTTATTTAAAAAATATAATTGTACATTTTTTACAAACCTTTTATTTTATACGGATGCCTCTGTGTATAATAATTTAAGTTCCAATTGTGGAAGATTTGATTTTTATACATGAGATGTTTACTGTATGCAAGGTAACCGTGGCAAGACGTATTACAAAAAACAAATGTGGGGGTGAAAGTAACTACAGTAACTTTTACTTTGAGTACTAATTCATTGAGCTACTTTGTACTTGTACTTCAGTACAATTTCAAACAAGTAACAGCACTTCTACTTGAGTAGGATATATCAGTACTCTTTACACTTCTGTATTAAAGGCACAGTGTGGGAAGTTGATATAATCAAGCTGTAATTCTACTATAATCCCAATTGTTGGACGGATTACAAGGGATCAAAACGGTTTATGACAGCCAGAAGCTATACGATACATCAGAAATGCTTCCTCTGTTTGTTTTAGCAGCAGAGGGGACCTCGCCCTTAAGACTGTGTAAATGTCCTCTCGGGGAAAAATACACCAATGCTATCACAAGCCAGCGGAGCTCACGCAAAGGTCAGGATTAAACAGATCCTGGAGGAGGCAAACACAACTTTTTGTGTCAGCAAAGATATGAGTTAGGAGATCTGTCATCCTGCCTTGGCTTTTCCATACAAGTAGGTGTTGGTGTTGGTTTTGGAAGTAAGATTCAGTAGTTTAATTATGTCTTTAAATCAATATTCTTTTATTTGCAAAGTTATGAGCAACAATCTAGGGTTTTTTTTGTGTCATTGAAACTGTCTTGTTGACTGTTCGGTTTAGTTTCTTTGTTGGAGTTGCCCGGCACCTGGGGTGTAAAGAGTACTGATATATATATATATATATATATATATATATATATATATATATGTAAGTCATACATAAAATACTCTAGCACAAGTAAAAAGAAGCTCAAATTCGCTACATTTATGAACTCTGAAAAAGAGAAAATAACGTCCATTTAATGCTGTTTTGGTGCCGGTGCATTAAGTTTAATCTGGTTTGTCGGCTATGATGTGATGCATTTGATTGTTGTCATTTTTTTGTAGTTTCACAATGTCCATTGGTCATTTTAAAACAAATAATAATAATTAACTCAGTAACGGTTGGGTGTAGAAAAGTTAAAAAAAAATCATTTACTTCTTTTAAAATGTATTTACAAGTGAAATTACTGATTTAGAAATATACTCTCAGACAGTGCTTCTCAAATGGGAGTACGTGTACCCCTGGGGGTACGTGATGGTACTACTTGAGGGAGAGAAAGTGGAAAATTACCAAAGAAAGCATAAAAAATATAGGGTTTTATAATGTTTATTTCTAGTTTAAAAAAAGATAATCATAATAATGATTATATAAATGAAATTGATAAGGACAATAAGTCAGTCTTGACCCCACACCAGGTGGAAGATGAGCGGAATTGATCAAAACTACAGATAAATCTATTTATTAGAGAATAATACAGTTTAATTCCATTTATTTACAATGGGATTCTTTAAAATGTGTGTTATCACTAACTAATTCCATCATTATGCTCTATAGTTGTTTTTTCACAGTATTCTGGGCAAAATGTTGTAGTTGGACAAAAGGGGGTACTTGGATTCAGAAATAAGAAAGGGGGTACATGAGCCTACTACTCAAAGAAGTACAAGTACCCATAAAAGCAACTCTATTACAGTAACGTGAGCACTTGTAATCCATTACTTTCACCTCTGCAGCCCACCTGGGGTGATGTTGAGCAGTTTGCAGGCCGTCTCGATGTCCTTCAACACTTCTCCTACAACCATGCTCTGCACCTGCTCCAGAGACCGCTCCTCCTCCTGCACCTCCAGCCCCGGGGAAAGCCCCTGCTCCTGGCTGTCGATCACCGGGCACTGCTCCGGCTCTTCCCTCGGCTCCATGCGAAGCATGGGCGCCGCCTGCAGCGCGGAAGAGCCCTCAGAGACTTTCACCAGCCACGTGGCCTCTTCGGTGAGCAGCATGTCGAAGCAGGACAGGTATAGGCCTGGGACGCCACGCTCCAGGGCCTCCACGTTGGGCTTGGTTTCCCCCAGGTCCCAGGATTCCGCTGGTTCTCTGCTCTGATCAGGGATTCCTACAGAGTCCTCAGTTAATCCAAGCCTGGACCCATACGCCGCGCCTTCTATTAAACCTCTGACTGAGTTCGCCATAGCTGGAACCTGGAAATAAAATGGTCATTTTAAGTTTCTAATACAACAAAAAGTGGCATACCTTCCAAAAAGTTCACCAAAACACCTTCCTGTCTGCGATCAAGCTAATGAACGTTTTCTGAGAGAATCCATGGTCCAGAGGCAGAAATGAATTGTGGTCGTGAAGAATGATGCTCTACATCTATAACAACCCTGAGCCTAATGGAGATACCAGGGGGAAATGACCCTCAACATAGTGGGACGCACACTGTGCTGATGGGCATGGAGCAAAACGGATTGGACTGAGTCTCTTACTCGTGGGTCATTGGCCCAGAATGCTTTGTGTCTTGGGGGTAGGTGACTTGTATTAAGGCCTGAAGTCTGACTGGCTTTCAAGATGCCGTCCCCGCAGCTTTCTGTCTCCACAGTCAGCTGGAGATTTTAATCAAACAGATCACATGTAAGGGAAGAAACAAAAAAGTCTTTACAAATAAAGGTAAAAAAAAGAGTGAAAACAACTAGAAAAATATGCATTTCCTGAAGAAAATGAGTAATGCAAGAAATGCAAAACCCTTTAGGAAATAATGCAGAAGATATGATATGACATGTTGGAAAAGCATTGAAAGTTGAAACTTGCAGAAAGGTGAAAACAAAAAATAGAATTAAGATGAAAAATATTAAAAGGTCAAAGCATCTGAAAAAATCTAAATAAAGTTGAAAAAAAAATCAAGAAAGTTGAAGAAGTTCATAAGTTGAAGAAGGTTGAACAATGTTGAAATTATCGGTTAGAGTCGGAATTGAGACTACTGAAAGCAAAAAGCACAATTTTGGGAGTCAAGGACTTAAATGCACGCTTTAGTAATTTTCTGATGTATTGTGCTTTATTCAATGAATTAAGATACTTTTAAGTGTCATAATTATAGTACGTTAGAGGATTATGGTCATTATGGAAAATGGAAAAAAACTCGAAAAAAAAGGTCCAATATTTATAGAAAATATATAGAAAAAATAATCAGAATCAATACCAATCATAACATAATCTGATCGCTAGAGCGAACATGTGCTCGTCCGTAAACGGTCGCATTTTTTGGTTCAATAAAAAGGAAGAGATTCAAATTCTGATGTAGCTTGTTATGATTTACAGTCCGCATAAACAGGACTGAATCATAACATAACCTAAACAATAGAGCGGACATGGGCTCGTCTGGGAACGGTCGCATTTACAGACCATGGAGTGTTGACTAGGCCACTGGGAGTGAGACCCATGGATAATACTGTATCATGTTTTTCTGCAGTCAGTGTCTTCTCCTCACCCTTCTCTCTCTTCTCTGTTTCAGGTGTCGTGAAGCTGATGATGGTAGTTCCTGATCTGTTGTTCACGGCTCAACTAGTCTGAGACACTCTGATGTTCTATCTCTCTATCCTGTTCTGTTGGTCCTTCTGTCCACTAACACCAACCAGTCGACGCAGATGGCTGCCACCTCTGAACCTGGTTCTAACGGAGATTTCTTCCTGTTAAAAGGGAGTTGTTTCTTCTCACTGTCGCTAAATGCTTGTTCGTGTGGATCTTGTTGGGTTTTCTCTTTCTTATTATGAATTTCATAATTTGATAAGCGCATTGAGGTGACTTTGATGTAAATTGCGCCGTACAAATAAAGTTGAATTGAATTGAATTGAATTGAATTTTACTTACTGACTGACTGACTGACTTACTCATTTCCAACAAATTCATTTTGTATTTATTTATTTTTTTTTAAATGTTAAGGTTTTATTTATTCAGACTGTAGAAAATTTGATCTCCCAACATATTTCGACTGCCAATTGTCAGTCTTCCTCAGAGGCATCTAGTGATCGAAAAAAAAAAGTGTTAATTTTATTCAAAAAGTGGTATCGGCTGAGATGTTTTTTGGATAGAGTCTGAATTGCACCCACTGAAGGATACGTCCTCATGAACTATACTGTTTGTCTAGTGGAAACCTTATCATTATACTGGGTGTCATTTTAACAGGAAACCATATGTATCTGGATGTAAACTGTGACACTGCCTATCAGATGTGATAAGATAACAAAGAATAAACTGAAAGTAAAACTTTATTATTTCCCTCATCCACAGCAGCATCGACCATATGGTAATCATAAATAGGAGCCACAGCTGGCATTCACCAGGTTATCAGAGGTGGATTACGAGGATGCCACGGTGCAGGAAGGAGGCTCAGCACATGTTCAAGGAGAGATCAGGGTTAAGTTGTCAAAAGACAAACAATTAAAGTTTAATGAGGTCATGTAGAGTCTTCATCATCCTATGAAACTGACCATTAAATCCATTTTTTATTCAAAGTCACAATATGTGGCCACTCTAGTGAATATCTGAAATATCAACCTGTATTATTATAAGAAAAATGTTCTTCTCCTTAACCCAAATTACATGTTTCCTAATGTAAACATCGACATAAAGTAGATATTTGTATCAGAACGTCTTACTTTGGAAAAGAAAAACATCATTAAACACTATTTTACAGTATATATGCATGTAGGTAGGAGATCAAAGCAAACTTCTTGAAAAAAAATTGTCTGAATAAATGAAACCTGATATTGCTTCAAAAACAAGACAAAATAAACTATATCACATTTGGTAAACTACACGGTTTTGATACCAAATTAGGTTATTAATCGTCATTGGCTTTTTGCTGTTAAAAGTCTTGAAGTGGTAAAAAAAAGGCTGCTTTATTCAATATTTATTTACAATAGTCTGACAAAAGATTGAGACAATCTGTTTTAATTGTGAATATTAATAAATATGGGTTTGTTCTTCTATTTTCTTGATATTTTCATTTAACTCGGAGAGTCTCGTTGAGTAAATCTCATTTTCAAGCAGCTGTAAGCAGTTAGGTTAGGTTTAAGGGACTTGCTCAAGGTGACACTGTGGATTTGAACCAATAACTAATAACAATTAGGCCAACACTGCCCCAATAATGATGTATTTATCTCACAAAATTGTCAACATTACAGTTTTGCTGCTGCTTTTCCCCGTCGACTGTCTTTTTGTAACTATTTCAACGATGAAACAAAGAAAAAAAAATAATTCTTTGGTACAGATGTCGATTCTAAAAAAGGTTAGGTTTTTTTTTTTTATTCACTGTCAAGATAATTCACATTTCTGTGCGGCTTCACATACCAAAGTTAAATGAAGCTATTGCCTCTTCATCCCTAAAAACATTCCCCCTCCATTCTTCATCCCTAAATCTCTCTCTGCCGTCTTCCTTTTATCTTCAAACTTGTTGTAAATCTTTAGCCACCTTCCCTTTTCTCTCCATCAGGAGTCAGATTAAAAGCTGGGGAGTGTCCCATTCCCATCCCACTGCTGCTGCTGCTGGTCCACTGTGCTCTGTAACAGCTTGAGCTAAGCCCATTAGCTAAGCAAATTTAGCCATATTACCTTCTTCCAAAAAGAAGAGGCGACACAGGAAAAAGACACAAACACACTCCCCCCCCGCGGGGACGGATTAAGACTCTCGCTGATCTCTAAATGAGTTTGGTCAAGATGCTGATATTCATTTCAGAGGCATTAGCGCTCGCTCCATTTACTCAGTAAAGTCAGTCTGTGACACCAAAGGGAAAAGGACTCCCCGCACACCCTGGGAACCACAGTTTTTCCATGTGATTGGTTTCAATTCGCTTGAAGAAGGTGATCAGCTCAAAGAAAAAGAAAAACAAAATGCAGTTATTAGCTATTTAAACTCAAAGAACACCCAGTAAACACAGTTTTTAAATGTTTGCCGAATTAGAGAATGAATTCCCATGCATGTTAGTAATTTTCTGATGTAATTATTAATTGATTAATTTTTTTTTAATTTTTTTAGAAGTGTCAGTTTTATATATATATAAACTAGGAAAAGTAAAGTAATAACAATAATAATTAGTAACTCATAATTATGACTTTATTATTATTATTATTATTATTATTATTATTATTATTATTATTATTATTATTATTATTATATATTTCAAGGTTTATTATGGAAGAGGATTAGGGCCATTGAAAAAAAAAACCCAAAAAAACAAGGTCCAATATTTTTTCATTATTATTAACATTCTGAGATTAAAGTCAGAATTCTGAGTTTAAACTCAGAATCAGTATCAGTGCCATTCATTTGATATAATTCAATTTATTTATTTTAGTTTATTTTAGATAATTTATTTTCCCTTTTCTCTCAGGGTATGTCAAATTCATTCAAATTAAATTAATTTATTAATACTAGTGCAGTGCCCATAGAAAGTATGTCTTGCCATAGAAAAGTGGGAGGTTAAGAAGCTTTTTCATGGATGGATGCACACCCTTGAACCAAGCAGCAGCCATGTTGAAAGTCTCAGGTGAATCTGAACCTGATTCGCAGAAATATTTGAGGAACACACACACACGGACAGAGATTCCTTGCTTTATAGATAGATAGATAGATAGATAGATAGATAGATAGATAGATAGATAGATAGATAGATAGATAGATAGATAGATAGATAGATAGATAGATAGATAGAAAGATAGATAGATAGATAGATAGATAGATAGATAGATAGATAGATAGATAGATAGATAGATAGATAGAAAGATAGATAGATAGATAGATAGATAGATAGATAGATAGATAGATAGATAGATAGAAAGATAGATAGATTCCAACCTGCCAAAACAAAAACTTTTTCAAATCGTAAAAATGTTGACTTTTAAGTTAATCAACTTAAAAAAATTGAGGCAATTGATTGCCTAAATTATTTTGAGTTCTGGTAACTTATTGGGGTTTACAGTGTAGCTAATATTAACCCAATGACCGAATGGATCACTTTGGCTGAGCCGTTTTGAATGAAAGTTAATGAGTGTTTTTAACAATCCCGAAAAAGAAAAGTCTAGACGTGTTTAACTGGGATGATTCAGCCTCAGCTAAAAAGAAAAAGGTCAGAGTTGGTATTTAAAGTCATTCATCAGTGAGCGAAGCGTCAGCTGAGTACTTCTCTGCTGTTGTTTGAGCGCAGAGTTGGAAAAGAAGTGTGTACAGCCAGGCGTGACTGTTTGCTGTGCAACTGTTGAGGAGAGAGTGTTTTTTTCCCCCCCTTGATATTGTTCCTCATGGGAAACTGAAGGAAACCATTGTTCCAAGAACTAAAAGAAAGGAAGGGGTTTCATCGTTGTGACCTGCTGCCTGGATGAAGTGTTTGAGAGTCAGAGACTGTTTGAAACTGCTTCAGGATGACCTGTGCAGACCTGTGCTCTTTATTTTATGACTGATATATGCAAATCAGGGTTTTAAATGCCTGCATTTCATATTTTAAACTAGAGTTTACCACGTCAACAATGATTCCTATTATTTTGCATTAAATTTGATACAAAAAAAACCAAAAACAAAACTGCACACAACACAAACTAGAACAGTTTTGTAGAGCTGATTAAAATGACATGTTGCCTACTCAGCAGATTTTATTTTAGTCGACCAAATAGTTTTTACATATATTTTTCTTTTCTTTTCTTTTTTTTTTACATTTTTTAAATTCATTTCATTTTTTAATTACATATATATATATATATATAATTTTTTTTTTTTTTCATCAACTAATAAAAACTAAACTATGAATTTGTCAGTTTAATTAATCAGAACTCGTGTGATCAGATGGTTTTACCCATTGATCACATCAAATCCATCTATTTCTCAGTACAAACATTAATACCATCCAATATCAGGTTGATTATTTAATGTAATCTCTAAAAAAAAAAAGGAAAAACTTTTATGCTTTACATTTGGTCGACTAAAATATCAATGTCATAAGACTAGACGATACCTGATAAACAGTCCTGATGACTAAATTTTGACTAAAACTGAGCTCCATTTTAGTCAAAAGACCATGACTAAAACTAAATCAAAATTTGCTGTTAAAATTTCTGCTCCTCTCCTGCAGAAACTCCAAAAAGGGATGAAAATACAACTTCTAAAGAAAGAAAAAGTAAGAGCTAACATTATTATTGATCATTGGCAGATCATACAGTGGTTTAATGGCTCACAATGAGACTGTTATTAGTTTTAATGTTGTCCATGTGTGATCAGTGACTCGTGCTGCTAAAATGTCATTGTGGGAATCAAAAAATTGTTACTAAATGAGTTTTTTATGAACTTATGAACATGGTGAGTTCAGAATGATGAGGCTACAATATAAACTGATTATGAAACACAGTAGAAGGTAACATTAAGTTCTTTTTAAGACTAAAAGAAAAACATCAGAAAGGAAAGTACAAGAAAAGTGACTTTATATATAAATAAAGTTATTATCAAAGGACTGTTTAGTAAATAAAGAGTGAAGTCATACTTGTGCTTTCAAAGACCATCATCATCATCATCTGTTGAATTCACATCCTCAGCCTAAAGCCATTTAACTGAACAATAAAGACTCTTTGATCCACAGTTTTTTATTTTTTTTTTATCACATTTTGCCTATAACTGCTACATATTGACAATCGTTAAGGCACTAAACTCTATTATTCATTTATCTATTTATGAAACTTGAGAAATACATGCATGTAGTAATGACGTATAATATGTTCTGATGTAAATTTGAACACAGAATCAGTTTTTCCATTTTAGTCGTTAATTTAAAATGCTAAAACAAAGCCATAACCAAATCATTTTCTTTCCTTGTAGATCAAGTGTTTCTTTAATTCAACGTCAATTTAGTATCTCACTACGAGTGACAGGCAGCAGAAGGGAAATTTGAAAAAAATGCATATTTATTGAGCATAAACAGACCAAAAACAAGAAAAGATAACAGTGATTTTGTGTTATCTATAGTTTATTGTCACAATGTTATTAAAAATATCCTAGACTTCATGTTTTAATTGGTTCTCCTATCGTCTTTTTTGACCAATCATGGACCTCCACGCTCTTCTCGCCATTTTATTTTGAAAGAATAACTGAATTATAAAGAAAATGCACACGCTTCAACATGCTGGGATCTCTTCTTACCTGCAGTAAGGATGCTGTGAGTTGCAATGGTTGTGTCCAATCAGCAATGGCCCCCCAGACAGGACACAGACTGGCCCCGGGTCCCACCTGAAGGAGCGGCAGGAGCCCTTCACTCGGTTTCCTCTCAACGACCCAAAGTTCAAGATCTTCCAAGGATGATTATTTTTATTTTTTATTTTTTTTGGCACAATTACACTAAACTTGAAAAAGTGTGAGCCTGGAGCACCAAAGCAAAGTGAAGCAGAGGAGGAAAACACCTGCTGAGGGTGTGTGCACAGTCGTGAGTGAGTGAAGGCAAAGGAATTCCTTCCACAACTCACTGCAATTTATATTTATAGGGCTGTTGTGTTTACTTCTACACACAGGCCTGTGTGTGTGTGAGTGTGTGTGTGTGTGTGTGTGTGTGTGTGTGTGCTACAGATTAGTGCAGACCTCTTTCAACACTTTCTGACCTCATGCTTTTAGGTGAGAAACACAGTGATAAGAACTCTGGATTAACTATAATAAATCTTGTATAATAAGTTATAAAAGATGTGCTTTCCTTACAGTGTTTTTAACGCGAGGCTCTCCAGTCATTTTATCTCCAGGAAATTTTCCATTAAAACTATTATTTATTCTAAAAGACTTTTTTTTGTTTTTTTTTTTAATGTTCTACCATTGTAAACAGAACATTTTTTTTTAATAAAAATGTGTTTTCGAATGAGACTTGGCCAATGACAATACAAAAAATATGACAAACTCTAAAATAATTAAGGAATCATATTAACATTTCAATAACATGGGTTTTGACTTTCTACAGGTTGCCCAGGGAAATATATATTTTTTAAGAGTAATTTAAGAGAAATACCTAAATCTTCTTCTTATCAAAAGTTTTTGAATAAAAACTGGAAATTGTTAAATAATAAAGAAATAATTCCCATTAACCCTACCCTTTTTTATGATTTTTTTTAAAAAAAGTTATAAAAAAGAATATATATATATACACAAATAAATCACAACTACAACTATAATTATATAAGTACAGCCAATATGATTACTTATGTTTATTATGTGACACAGATTTTTTAAATGAAATGTAACTTTATCACTCAGAAAGTGGGAAACATTTTGAAATTGAAAAACATTTTTCTAATTAAAAGAAAAATGGAAAATAAATACTTTTCTGTCATTATTGCACTCCCCTGTCAGCTAAAAAATACATGTATTTTGTTTCCATTGTTGACTTTAATTGCTCTTATGGTCAATATGATGTATAGAGGTTGGGGGTTTGATCCCAATGCTAAACCTGTCTTCATGTTGAAGTGTTGTTGGGCAAGACACTGAACACTAAGTTTCTCTCAATGGTTGACATACACCTGCCCATAGAGTAATGTCTATTAATATGAATAATATTGCCCTCGTATTCCTCATTACATGGTTATATGACAATCAGACGTGTATAACCACTAATGGTAGCTGGACTTGTCTAAAGCCACTCATTGATGCACTTTATATTTTATACTAATGTATGACATTGTTATATGTATTTTATATGGTTTTCCGCTGCTTTCTGATGCATTTTGTATTCATACTGCTGATTCGTAAGCATGTGTGTAATTCTGCTGTTTGCAGCTTTCTCTCAATTAGGGCTGAGCAAAAAATCAGTTTATTGATTTTGTAGAAAAAAGTATTTTTATTTTGCAGATTCGAGTTTTAAAAAAATTATAAATATTTTATTTTTTTCCCCCACCACAGTTTTTTCGGACTTTATTGTGTTCCGTCTTTGTGGGTTACCATAGCGCCATGTGAGCCCGCCCCCTCTTTGTTTACATTTGTTTCCCCTTTGAATAGGCTATGTGTGTGCCACAGGCATTTTTAATATTTTATTCACACTATGCTGAGATGCTAAGGGAGGAGTTTATTTTTTTTAACTGTAATGTTATATGTTATAAAATGTGTAGTTATCTGATTTTGAAAATTGAAGCAACTGTGAAGTTGTTGTTGCACTTTTGCTTAAACCTGGGTTAAAGCTTGAAATTGTTGAATGACAGAAGCTCATTTACTTTCTATTTTGGGATTGTTCTATGCATTTTAACTCTTGAGGACAATCATGGCAATAAAGTTGCAGTTTTGACAATATATATGATGTCTGTGGTTCGAAAATTGAATCAAAACTAAAAATTTTCTTTAGTGCAGTGGCTATCCGTATGGTTGCCATATCAATATACCGACATTCTATCCGTATTTAGTGCCCCTATTTGGCCTAAACCTAACCCTAACTCTAATCCTAACCCTAAAAATTGCTACAATACTGGATTAAAACCAAACCATAGCCCTAAGACCCTACGTACGTGTAATTCGATAACAGTACCAATAGCACTGAGAGTTGTCCTTACAGCAACCGTACAAATAGACACTTTCATCTTTTTAGGCAAAATCGCCCAGCCCTACCCTCAATATACTTTATTGAGTGTTGATTGTTTTTATTGTATTATACACATGGTGTATAATACAGTAAATATTATACATATGGTGTATAATACAATAAATACTATACACATGGTGTATAATACAATAAATACTATACACATGGTGTATAATACAATAAATACTATACACATGGTGTATAATACAATAAATACTATACACATGGTGTATAATACAATAAATACTATACACATGATGTATAATACAATAAATATTATACACATGGTGTATAATACAATAAATACTATACACATGATGTATAACACAATAAATATTATACACATGGTGTATAATACAATAAATACTATACACATGATGTATAACACAATAAATATTATACACATGGTGTATAATACAATACAATACATGATGCCTTGCCTATGCTCAATTAGTTTTCAGAAACTTGGATTTTCTGCTTTTTTTTTTTTACATGTTTAAACTCAGTGGGAATACAGTTTACATATTGTTTTTGTATTACCAACACATGTGTGAACCGGTCCACAATAGTTGTTTTTGCACCAACAAAAACATCTAATAATATCATCTACTGTACCGTATATCTTTGTTTGTTTTTTTTTTACCTGTTTATATTTTTAGCTGGTGTGTGTTTCCTGACAACGACCAAAATCGGATGTTGTGGCTCTTGTTTTGTTCTTTATTTTCTGTTTGGCTCCCAATGTGAATGGAGCTCTTTGTGAGACGTGGAGAGGGTGTGCACTAAAAGTGCGTCAAGACTTCTATAACACTGTGTGTGTTTGGACACACCAAATCAAACTGTAAGTGATGACAGCCTCTTTTCATCAGATGCTTGCATGAAATTAGAGCTGAATGTGCTCAACTGTGGAGTTTATCGTACGTGATTGTAAACCAGGACATACATTTGCTATAGGTGTAATAAAACCATCCAACAATCTGTAGCGGCTCCTTTTTCAGAATGAAATGTATACACTTATGATGCAAAAATGATCTTTATTTATAAAGGGACTTCAATGATCAGTAAATGACTGTTTGCTTTTGGATTTACCCACATCCATTTCATTTTCTAAAATTTGCATGGCAGTTTCTTCAACTAGCGTTTGACCTTTTCTTGGCTCTGTAACAACATTCTCATGGGTGAAAGACGACATGCTTTACACAGAACCGGGTGTCAGATGCAAAGTCACAATTGGTTTGCTGTGCTGTGATCTTGATATGAGTCACGACCGTGCAGGTGTCTCTCTCCTGTGAACAGGTGTCCTCGACTCGCCTAGACTGTCCCAGCCACGTCAATCAACACCTCAAGTTTGTCCCATTTTTGAAAAAATTCATTAAGATTTGTCCAGCGGAGCTTCAAAAGTGGGCTCGAAAAGCACAATTTTAATTTCTGCAAAATAGGATGCATATATATATATCTATATCTATATATAGATATATAGATATAGATATATATAGTTATTAAAATCATTTTGAAACCGTCATGACTTCCTCTTAGACGAGTAAGGAGATCTGGATTTACCTGCTGCTGCATTACTAATTAAATGTTCATTCCTGATGATGTACTGTATTGCAACAGGCTGGCAGCTTTCCCAGAACTACGCAGCTCATTAACTTAGTCCGTGCTGGATGGAGACATCAGATCCTGCAGAGCATGAAAAAAACCAACCAAAAAAAAACCCCTTCAGGTTGAAAGACAATGTGGAGTGTTATGTATTGTCTGAGAAATACAGATGTGTAAGATAAGGGCGGGGATGTGTGTGTGTGTGTGCTTCTGTTTCATATATGAAGAAGCTTTGTTTGATAAACATTACAAACGCTTCATACTGGAATTCTATGGTTTTCGTCACTTTTCTAAACGTATTATTAGGGTCTTAGAATTAGGCTTTTGGGCATGTTTATTTACAATTTTCAACAATTGTTGTATTGTCAGTGGGGAATATTTTGATATATGAAACTACCTTACAATGTCTCCGACTACAGATATGCATCTAAATGTTCTGACTGTTCTGGTAGGACTGACACTTTTTTTTTTCAAAAATTCAAAGGGGATCCTCTGCTATTTTTACAAATTTGGCCAAAAAGCTTTAAAATGTACTTATTGGAAGATATATGCCTGACAAAACACATTATTATGCACCATATTCATTTAATTGCCATTTTAAGAAAAAGAGCCTATATTCCTCCATCTTGAAATCATGTGATTGATGATGTCACACGGCCCCAAGTGCCTGTAAACATCCTGTTGTTTTCTATTGAAGTGAAGCATTCAGCCTGCTTGTAAGATCATTTAGTAGCTTTATCGGTCAAAATGTCAACTTGTCCTGCTTTTGTTTTGATCAAAAAAAAAAAAATTGATAATTGATAATAATGATCTAAAAAACAATGGGATGTTTACAGGCTGTAAGGCCGTGTGACATCATCAATCACGTATGTTCAGGATGGTGGAACACTGGCTGAACAACTGTAAAGTAGCCCCATTTTTAAAAGGCAATAAAATCAATATAGAGCGTAATAATGCATTTTGTTATTTATATATCTTCTAATAAGTACATTTAAAAAAATTTCGGCCAAACTTAAACAGTGGAGGATCCCTTTAAGGTTATGTATTTGCTGCTGCTGTAACCCAATCATTTCCTGCAATGATTAACAAAGTTATATTTTATTCTACTCTAGTGTGCATATGAGATTAAGCTGCCTATCACTAAACACATTGAAGATTAGGGGTGGGAACATCAGGGTACCTCACAATACGATATGATACGCTACACAAAGCTCAAAATAACAATTATCTCCCGATATGACGATACTGCGATTATATTGGTCAGAAATCAATCTACGATAATCTATGACATAAGAAAAAAAAGATTAAGTGAAAAAATACAATTTTTATTTTATATCTCTGAAAGACAATAAATTGAAAAAGTGTCCTATGAACAGTAACACTATTTTAGTGCAACATTTCTGTTAATAAGTATCAACATATCAATGTAAATGAATAAGTGTCTCCAATAGTGCTTTCTGTAAACAATAAATAGGGTCTTTATTACCAGTGACACCATTATAGTGCAATATTCCAGTGAACAATATATTGGTTCCTTCAACAAACAGTGACAACATTTCTGTGAAGACGTACCTGCACATTTTAGTGAAAAAGTAGAAATGTTTAAAAGAAGAACAAAAAAAAATTAAGATATCGATACTCGACCATGCGAAAAAAATAAATAAATATTGCGATATATCGCCGTATTGACATATCGTCACACTCCTATTGAAGATACTGGTCCAAAGGATTTCCTGAAACCTCTAATTCTGTTGGATAGCTCTACACGGGATAGACTGTAATCTTGTTCGAAGACTATCCATGTGTTCAAAGGGCCCAGTACTGACAAATTATGTCATCATAGGAGACAGAACATGAATAATCTTGTCCCTACATTTATTCATTAATGGAGATATACATTTCTTCCAAGACTTTAAAGCAGATGTAGGAAACTGGCGGCCCGGGGGCCACATGCGGCTCTCAGTTTAATTTTGTGCAGCCCCCAAAACAAAATTGTAATTTAGGAAGTTGGACGTTATACGAAGCCCAACATAACACACAAACTCCAAAAACACAAAAAACCACAGCAAAATGCACAAAATGTCAACAGAAGTACACAAAATGATAACAAAGAAACACTAAACAACTATTTCAACACAAAATGACTACAAATAACATTATTTAGCAGCACAGAAAATAGTTATTCACACGTTATTTACAAAATGTCAACAACAGAAGACTTGTCCATCCAGCCTTACATGTTCCAACCAGAGTCTGACCCAGCGGAGCGAGATGAAGATGAAGATGAACCTGCAGAACCCTAACAAGTGAGCTAACACAAGCACCGAGTTAACACTAGCGCCAAGCTAACGTCACAAAATGCATTTTAATACAGTCTTTTCGGAGACAAAAACGGCAAAATGAAATGACTAATGAAAACTTTAGACTTAAATTAAATCACGTAGGCCATATCATCAAGGATCTAAAACGAGCACACAGCGCTAACATATGAAGACGGTGAAACTGCTAATGCTAACAAAACAATGACAGGGACGTCTTATCATCACACTTTTTAGCGTTATTTACAGCTTACCGAAGTGCTCTGTTCGTCGTCTCCAAAGATAGAAGGAATTGAACCCTCAATCAGACAAAGTCTTTAGGTAAATCCTTCTTTATACTGGCTGAGGTTGCTGAAGCAGTCATCCTTGAAGTGCTTCGCGCACACAAAAATGACCTTATCCACAGATGTGGGTACATTTCTGTGAAAAATAAAACTCAACCAGGCACTTTGAAAAGGTTCTGATGCTGGGAGACGGTGTAATGAAGCGTGTGGGTTACTACATCCAACAACCAAACATTTTGACTTATCCTCTCGTAACTTCGGCATCCTTGAGCTTGGACTACAAAATAAAAGCGAGAAATAAAAATGGCGGATTGCTCGAAGTGTTGGGCCTGGAGTCGATGTCCTAATGTGGCAGTTCTGCTGCAAATACTTTGACGTTATTGTTCAAAAAACGTAATAGAGAATCGAAAAATCAAAACAGATTGAAAAATATGACCAAAACAGAATATAAAGATATCAACGGAGCATCTGAAGAGATTAATTTGAACTTTTCTGTACTTCTAAACACTCTAAATATTAAAAAAAATGCATTTAAGGGCTAAAAAAAAATGGATTTAGCATGATATGTCCTCTTTAAGTGTGAATGATCTTGGAACCATGATCAGGATCACTGATCCAGATAACTGGCAGCCAGTATAGTTGGCACTTGGCAGAGGTTTGCGCTCTCTGTGATCTTGCTACTAATCTTTTTGTTTAAAAAGTTAGGGCAACAGATAACCATTGACACACTATATGTATACATGTTATGCACAGTGCGAAGCATCTGAAAAATTGTGTTTATTTTATTTGGAAATATGCCTACGTTATCAGAATGATCTACAGCTCATGTTCCAATTCCTATTTCAACATTAAACCTGATCTATGTATCTAACGTACATGTAATACTTCATGGGTTCAGTTACAATAAGTGAAAGCTTCTTCCCTGTTGGTTTATTTAGTAATGTGATACAACACACTGCACATCAGGTTTGCTTGCTGTCATTCACCTGTTTGTATTGCAGTGCCACTGATCTCACTCACTCATTTGTTTAGTTTTACGTGACTTTCAGTTGAAATTCTGAGGAAATCCCAGAAGCTGTGTTGATAACTCAGCCTTTCATGACCACTTGCAGTCAGTTATTTCCATTGTTTGCAACGTCTTTTTTTTTTCTTTCTTCTTCTTCTTTTTTTGGGAACAGTTTGGCACGTCAAAAGGCAAAAAATTGACAACAAAGCAATTTCTTTAACGGTGCAGCGCTCGTCCGTTCACATGGGAGCCAACACTGGAAAATTCAGGTGTAGTTCATCATGTTGCGACAGGCAGATGCAGGTGATTGACAGGCTTATTAGTGTAGTACTATGAATGTGCGATGAGGATGCTTATGGAAATTGTTGTGATCACCACTGACAAGAAACAATGCAGAGATTCACCTGAATGATCATATCACAACCACTAAAAACTGCGTTTGAACACCTGATGAACAGAAGGGTGGGGACGGGGGGGCGGGGGGGGGGGGGGGGGGGGGGGGGGGTGTATTAACATAGTTTTTCATGTCTCTGCAGATTAATACTGACAAAGGTTGTCTCTTTTTCAAAGCAATTTTTTTTTTTTTTTTTTGCATCTAATAAGCACGGCTTTCCAGCTTTTTCTGGGATCAAAGCCAGTCTGTGATATGAAGCTAAACAAAGCAGTTGGGACTGTAAAGTAATTTTCATAATTTTTACACTCTTTTTTAATAAAAATGATTAATGGGAACCACTTTGTTGGAAGAACTGATTTCTCACAAATATTGGACTTCATACATACTGTAGCTTTAGTGAGTCAAGAACAAAAGGTACCAAGTCACTTCCTTTACGAGCTAATACTGATGAATAGGATTTGATCTAGAAAGTTCTAACAACATCGGACAGCAACTTTTGACACAAGTTTTAATATTGTCCTCCTCAGAATTGCTACCATATGATTATGAGGAGAAATGCAGGGTAAAGATTATACTGTTCAAGCATTGTTATTCATGGTTTGACCAACACATACTGTACATCTTTCTCTGTTGACAATATTGTTTTTAATTAGAAATAATTCCATAGTGTAGGTGTCATAGATGAATAAGTCTAAAATAATTTGCTCCCAAAAAAAAAAAGATGCAAAAAGTTGAAAAATTAGTTTTCATCTCCACTGTAAGCAGTCTCTTATTGATGTTGTGGGAAAAGTTTCACGCATCGCAATTCCAGCAAGATTCTTAACATAACCTTAAAGGTTTCATATCATGATATTTTTCACCCATCTCCGAAAACAAAGTATTTGAGGTTTATTTTCCCAAACTCGCCTGTTTTCCAGAGTTTTAGCCTCTGAAAAGTCACTTTCTGAGCAACTCTACACAAACAGGCTGATTTGCGGCCTACTTATGCATATTCATGAATGGGAGTGTCTATCGATGGGACACTGACTTCCTCCTCCCCGCACGGTGATGTAGGGCCAGAGGACGGCCCGCCCTCCTCCCACCCACTCCGTAGCCGAGCTCATGCTGCTTTATAAAACGCGAGACAGAGCGTGGAGGCGGGGCATTCGCCGGTACATACATAGACTGTAGAAAATACATACATAGCACTGTGCGAAAAACGCTGAAATTCTAACCTTCCTGGGCGTGTCTGGTTACATGTCAATCATGGCAGAGAGCTTCCTGGAGGCGCGGCTTCTCCAGCTCAGTGCCGCGTCAAAATCGTCATCAAAGTGGGAACGCGTCATCAAATTGTAGCGAGGTGTTTGGTCTCACCCTGCAGTAACAAAGGAGCAAATCACCCTCTAACTAACGATTGAGGGAATCAATGAAAAAAAACACTTTGGACATGTGTATGAAGCCCTAATAGACCTTTTATCATATTTAAAGCACAGAAAAGTTCATTTTGCTTATAATGGGCCCTTTAACATATTATTCAAAAAGATGGCAAAAATAATCTTTCTGGATTTATTACGCGGAAGTCAAGAAAACATCAAAGGAAACATCAAAGCGATCAGCAGACGCCTCTGACAAAGACTGGCAGTTGACAGTCAAAACATGTCAGGAGAGCAAAGTGGATTTTCTGAGGAACAGTTGTCTGAATAAATGAAACCTTAACCTATTATTTCACGCATTGCATTGTGGGATGGGAACAAAGGCACGAACGGGTTTTCACTTCATTCTTACTGTGATTTATTGCGTTCCTTCCTGAGATAATGAGGACTATGATTGGTTTGACACCATTTTTATTGTAGTTTGTTCTCAGTATTCCCTGTGGTATCACCTCATTCCACCAGACATTCAATTTTGGCCAGATTCGGATCTTTCCGCGTAAGCCCCAAAATAAAAATCTTCCATTGTTTCACTACAATTTTTAGTCCATGAAAACACCAGAGACGTGTTTGGAAGTCACTTTGGCTTTGGAGTTTTTTGGGCAAACATAAAAAGTCACAGTAAGAATGAAGTAAAAACACTTATATGCATTCATTTATGGGACTCCACATCCCACAATGCAATGCACAAAACCGTTCAGACAATTTCAACAAGACGGGGTTGACGTTGTAGCCTACACTACTTTCGATTTTCCACATGAATGTGAAAGAACAAAAACTGGTGGGTCCGAGAATCATTCGTTTTCTGGGTTTAGAGGGGACTGTGATCCATCACATCTAATTTACAACAAAAAGGTAAGAAATAGCCTGGATAGGTTATCAGTACAGCACTAAATTAAGTGCATGTAAATAAGCAAAATTTTCTTTATTTACTTGATGTGTGTGATTTACTAAGATTGCCTGCACAAATGACTGAAGGGCGCAGATCACTAAGATCTGAAATAAAGGGTGATAGACCAGTTGCACCCCCCTAACATTCAAATAAATGACTTTACTTCTTTTAAAACATACTTAAGTAAAAGTAAAATTACCAATTTAGAAATATACTCAAAAAAGTACAAGTACTCATAAAAGTAACTCAATTACAGTAACGTGAGTACTTCTAATCCATTACTTTCACCTCTGTAAATTCTGACGCTAAGTGCTCAGAACCTTCCACTTGCAAAAAAAAATAAAAAAGGAAAAAAACTATTGGCACTATTGTCTAGTGGTTTATTATGCCTGCAATGTGCCCCACCTTGTCAAACACAATTTCTAATCTAATCTCAATGAAGCGTCTAAGAAAGCAGGTTGAACAGATGGTGCATGAAACAACAGGGCTGCTTCATTTCCGCAGTTTATCTTGTTGATTTACTCAGAAAAGTGAGATTTGTCTTTAAAATAAGCCAAAAATCCTCAAAAAAAAAAAAAAAAAGAAAAAAGCAGAAAAACTTGCTATGGTTGCATTGATTGTTTTGGGGCCTGAAGCAAGACACAGATTTTAATCAAACATTTTCTTCAAAAGTCTTTGGGAAACCAGTTCTTCAATATATATTAAAAATGAAAGGGCGTCACTTTACTTGCAGTACACTGAAATGTATACGTTAAAGTACAAATAGACTGTATTTACTTCATACTTGCGTTCAAATTTTTGAAATAAGTAGTAGAAGTATTTAAATGACCTTTAAGTTTATTCAGCTTGTGAATGTGCAGATTCTAGTGATTGCAGCCTAATAAATACCTTTCTCCCCACATCCATAATGTCTTTATAACCAGAATCAGAGAAACTTTAATCATCAACGTAGGGCAATTATTATTATTTTTTTGTAAATTCTTACTTTTTTATTAAAAAAAACAAAACACAAGTCTGTTGGTAGGATAGTTAAGCTCACAAGTCTATGGGAAATAAAGCTAAAAGTGTATCGCAGTGTATATTATAACAAAAAATGCATATTTCAATGAAAGTGGGTTAGATTCTAGTATACTATTATAGTATTAGCATACCTATAAGTTCATTTGCAGTATGAAATAAAGCTTTTGGTAAACTAAAATTGGGCCAATTTAGTCCCAAGAAGCACTGAAATGGTATATTTTGATATACAGTATACTGCTAGTATATTGGGTAAGTGTACTTGATACCGAAATGTGTACTAAGCAAATTATACTTAAACTATACTTAAGTATAATTAGCATAATGCACTTTAGGTATATGTCTTTTTGGTAAGGGTATAGCGAGATTAATTTTGTCTTCTTTTTCGGAACGATCAAAGGCGATCGGGAGATAAACATTTCCTGAAAATCCTAGACGAAACATCAACTTAAAAATGAATAAATTCAATAAAACACACACTAACCATACACTTAATATTATTATAATCAATATCTGCACATTAAAGTACCAAAACTACCGGTCGTTGCCAAACTTTTCAATGATTATCATTATAAAACCTTGCATTCACGTATTCATTGACAGACAGAATCTTGCCTAAGACTAATACCTGTTTTTAATTCCTTCACTTTAGAGCTCTGAGCTGTTTGACTTGACAGAAATGATGTGCAGTAGTCAAACAAAACAGGCCTATTGACTCAGGCGCAGTGAGCGATGGGAGCTATGATAGGAGCTTTGCAGGCTCAGTCCAAAACAAAGGTCAATATTTGTTCTCAGTTACCCTGTCACACGATGACAGAACAAGCCCCATTCAAATAATTACCTGGGTGCTTGCTGCACACACACACACACACAATCACAAAGACATTATCTATACTTAAAATAACTATTTCATACTGTGCTCCTCTTCATCCCACCCCTACAGCGATCTGTACTCGAGATAGGGAGAAGGGGAAGTACACAATGAGGTTTCCTTTTTTTTTGGTTAAAAAACTGAATTAGGTTTTATTTTAACTTCACAAACAAACACTTCAAGCTCCGGAGGTGTTACTTCCTTAAAGAATGTGCGTTGGTTTTTTTCTGTCAAATGTATTTAAAAGAAAATCAAAATTAAAGAGAGTATGCTATATTTAACTGTTCAAACTTGTCATGGTTTTGAACCTTTATTTTTATGGCCTTGGTCTTGTCTTGGTGCATTCTGGTCTTGGGCAAGTCTTGGTATTGTATGGGGCGCCAATTGCAAAGTTACAAATGCTAAAATAAATAGCAACTTTTCAAAACATTTAGCAACAAACCAAAAAAAAAACGTTTTGACCAGATTTATAGCAATATTTGTGATTTTTTTTCTCTCGTAAATATATAATGTTAATGTTAAACCTAAATGTTAAATCTGAACCTAAAGGTTAAATCTACATGATGTTACATTTAAATATATATATATATATTAAATCTAAATACTAAATGTTAAATCTAAATGTTAAATGTAAATCTTAAGTAAAAATCTACATGGTAAATCTAAATCTTAAATGTTAAATCTAAATCTAAATGTTAAATCTAAATACTAATTGTTAAATGTACAGTAAATTTTAAATGTTAAATAAAAATCTAAATGTTAAATCTAAATCTTAAATGTTAAATCTAAATCTAAATGTTAAAATTTAACATTATATTTAAATATACATGTTAAATCAAAACGTTAAATGTTGAATCTCAATGTTAAATGTAAATCTTAGATCTAAATGTCACGGGTGAAACTAAATATTTTGCTAATATGCAAATTCACTGGAAGTACCAAAATAACACCTTTTTTAAACATGGTTTGTTGCTAAATGTTGCAAAAAGTTGCTGTTTATTATATGTGCCACTTTTGGCCTTTTCTCCTCTTAAGGGACAGTATGTGTGAGTGAGTTCAGTAGTGTGGTTTGTTTAGCGGCAGGTCTGTTATTTAGGATACACTCAGAAATCCATCTCACTGCGCTTTTCTGTTTCTGTTTTTGTTCTGAGAAGTAGCGAAAGTCGCGACTCTTTATAGGAGGGGCGGAGTCAACAGTGCTGGTTCATGACATAAGTAGCCAACCAAAACGTAGCAAACCACCACTCTCAGCCAATAGCAAAACTCTATTGCATTTAAATACTTTTGACTTAAATGTTAAGCATTGAACAAGTATCAATTAACAACACTACTTCAGTTCATACCCAAATATGTTTGTTTCTAGCAGAAAAACAGTAGTTTTGAGTTTGGTTACTCTTTAAATTTCAACCATAGTTAGGGATGTTTCCGTGGAAAGCCACATCTTCAACATCCGCCATTGTTTTTTGGCACAACTTTCAATGTTTCAACGTGTAAAAACTCCAGAAATGTCACTTTGACACGTGTTTGGGGACACACTGGTGGATGAGAACCATTTTTTGAAGAAATAGCTAGATAAATGTTTGTTTTTAAATCATTCGTTATCGTTTTTAGCAGCTTTAAAAAACTAATCATCCCCATCAGTCTTTAAGTGACAGTTTGGACAGTTTTTTTTCCAGCTGACAAGTTAGTGTCTTAAGTTTCCCATTAAACTGTTTGCTCTGCAGTTTTGCAGTAAATTACCACAATTACAGCCAGCTGTAATTCTCTGTCTAACAGAGATACTGTAGTAACAACGGTGAAGTTAATATTTGGAACCAATGAAGATGGAACAATCATAGTTTCAGTGTTAATTTAATCATAGAAATGCTTAATCATACAGGGGAAAAAAGCTTTATTTCGACCATTTTTCTTCAGATTGATGTGCTAATCCTATGTAAACTCATCCAATCCACACAGATCTTAACACCATACAGTCTCAAGCTAAAGAATAAATTCAGCAATATGTCTCTCTCACCCCAGAACACACACACACACACACAGTCACAAGCCCACAACAAAAACACAAACAAAAATGAGAGATGGGACTTTAAGAAGCAATGCTCATTAGTGTATACTGTCTGGGAGGAGGAAACGTCATGACATCTTGTTTAATGACCTCCCGTGGACAAAAAAAAAGAAACAATAATAGAGTTCTTACTTGATTCTGAAACCTAAAACAATGTAGTGTTCTGGAACTGTTGCAATAAATAACAGCGTGGCTAACAAAAAGCACTAATCCTGATGAAACTCTGGTGTTTACCATCAACGAATGAATGAATGAACATGACGTTTAAAAAAAATGGATTAAAAATTAACCCTGATGCAGTAAAATATCTATTAGGAGGCCAGCTTTCTACAATTTTCAGTAACATGACAGTGCAAAAAACAGGAGAAAGAAAACATTTTCGGTTCCACCTAAATTAGGTGAACCGAAAATGCTCCAAGGTAACCTAATCACCTAAAAAATTCCACTGAACAGTGCATTCCCGAAGACCAGGGATCAAGTTGGTATTCTGGCTTTTAGCACCACCTGCTGGCCCTATATGGGAATTTATTGACCATTAAAAACACTACACTGAGGTATGTTTGCAATTGATAAATCCAGACGGAGCAAAGGGGAAAAAAATCCAGGTGTGCAAGTGTTCGTCAAGTCATTGCTGTCGCCAAGCAGTATACATCGTTCAATCTCAGTTCAATCCCAAGCATTTCCCAAACTCACAGCCATACATGCACACACACACACACACACACACACCCATATTCAATAGAACACATGTGGACCCAGAAAAGACATTCATTTACCCCGATAAGTAAATTTCCATGGCTTTTGTCAACCTTGTCTCATCAAGTCCAACTCACAAGCAAGTCGCTCTTCCATATAAAGCAAAAACCAGCCATAAAAAGACAAATACGTATATGTACATACACACGCTGTCCCAGTTGGCCTGAATCAGGCACCATCCACACTGTGTGACTTTAAACAGACAATTTTGGCTCTCTGGATTTCATCTTTGGATGGAGTGGAGTTCCTACACAAGGACTAGTACCATTTCTATATCTTCTGGCTTGTACAGTTGTTGGACTTTGGATGCTACATTTTTTTTGTAACTCTTTAGTAGCTCTTTAATTGTAAAACAATGCAAGGTCGACACAAAAAATTGGTCTTATAAGCTAATAAATAGCTATAATTCATCTTTATCCTGCTGTACTTTTTTTCTCCAGGTTAAAGCCTAATTTTCAGGGGCATGACCAAATCTCATTGCTTTTTTAAGGACAAACAACCTAAAACCTCTTGTAAAAACCATTAAAAGGGTTTAACATCTTCTTATTCGCTAGAATTTGGTGTCAAACTGCTGCAAGGCTCTAGTCAGAAAGAGCTGGAAGATTGTAAAAGATAAAACATAACTCAAAGATTGAACACCTTTGAGTCTTCAAATACCTATCTATATTCTCCTTCTTGTTATTTTGTCTACAAACACCTGTGTAGGAACCCCAGATACACAAAGAACTCAGCTGCCAATGGGTGATTTTGGATGGCATGATTTCAGGTGAATTTTCCTCTTCTATCAGGTGCGTTATAACAGTGATAACAAAAATAGTGTATTGATACTTTTTAAGGGTTTGTCGCTCTCCAAAAACCAAGCATTCACACACGTGAGTCCAGGTGTTGGTTGTGGGCGGGAGGTTTTGCTGTAGTTGATAGAATCCATCACCTCATTGTCATTCGTTTCCTCTGTTGTAAGGACCACAAAAGGTTCGGAGATGGTTGGTATGAGTCAATATAAAACAGCTATCCCCTCCCCCATTGGGCTCCTCTGCATGCGAGGAATCTGTAGGTGTTCCCAGCCACCTTAGGGGAGGTTCTTTGCTGTTCTAGCTCTGTCCAAAGGGATAGGGTCCACGAATGCCCTGAAAAAAAGAGAAACGAGCACCGTTACATGGATGCAAACTTGAGGATGTGGTTTGATCTCTTTTGAACGGATCAAACATTACACGCATTCATCATTGATTCCAAACAAGTGTTTGGTCAAACTGTGACCACCAAACCAGTAATGAGCAGAAGATAAGCCTGCGGTACAGATAGAGGCGCGTCATAAACAAAAGCAGCATCCTTTAACATTTGTCACATTGAATAAAACCACCACAACTCTGGCATTAATAAAAATAAAAGTCTGGACTCAAACTTGTTGAAAAAGTCATCGTCACAAATGTCCTAAACTCATCTTTTTACCATTGCTGCTTAAAAGTTTCAGCAGATAGAAATAGTTTTTTTTGTCCCTTTGGTCACTACAGAGCATTCATTTAGTGAGTCATTGCAAAATTTGACCTAATACAGACAGAAAAAACTTTAAACAGTTTTTTAATTCAACGCAAGAACTATAGCCCAGGGTTGGGGTCAATTATGAATGTAATCGGGTAATTGATAATAAATTACAATTATGGTGTATTTATAATGGTAATTGTAATTTTAAAAACATGTTGCTGTTGTAATAGTTGTCAATTATAATTTAAATGCAAAACTGGAGAACCGTCCATGTTACAGTTCTACACATATGCAGTTAAAAATGATCAAAATACATTTCATATCAAGCTTTCCCACATTTTACAATTTAAAAAAAATATTAAAACCTATATTTTCATTGATTAGGAAGCCTAACAAGGAAAGATAGGAAAGAAATTAGATGATAGATAATTGTTTTTAGTGTATTTTACAGCTGATTTAGCACCCGTTATCATAACTGATCCTAACAGAAAGCTAACACAAGAGAAAGGTTCATTTTTTTACGTCATTTATTTCCGGCTCAGTAATTGTGATTTATTGTAATTGAATTTCAGTAATTGAGAATGTAGTTGTAATTGAATTTTAGTAATTGAGAATGTAGTTGTAATTGACTTTTGGAGAATAAAAACAAATTGTAATTGGAAAAAATGCAGCTAACTGTAATCGGAATTGAACATGGGTAATTGAAACTGTAATTGTAACTGAAAAATGTAATTGACCCCAACCCTGCTATTGCCCGACCGATTGGCCGACACTGATTATTGGGTAAATAACCAATAAATCGGCTGATATATGAAAAAAGAACATTGATTTAAGGATTTTTACTGTACGTGAACACAAATTCTTATAATATTCAAAATAATGTTGAAGACAAAAAGCAGAACACTACTACACTTAAATTATGTGACTATAATTATATATATAACAGTAGGGATGTAACGATTAACCGTAAGGCAGTTAAAAATCGATTAATAGGTATCACGGTTGATATTGATTTTCTGAAAATTGAATCTCAGTACTTTTTTTGACGGCGGAGCCAGCTAATACTTTCTTTCTGGCCCCCTTCTAATCTTAAATATGTTAATAAATGATTCATTACCCCTTAAGCACCGAAAGAATATCTGTAATATTACTTGAATATCTGTAAAAGTCACGTTTTTCTATTAGCTCTGTCTGCTAGCATAGCTTCTCTTCTTCACTGCAAGATATCTGCATGCCAACCGACCACTGTGCTACCAGCGCCCTCTGCTGGTCCAAACAAATATGAAGTAAATCAGTGCAATGACGGTTTTTTTTGTTTGTTTTTTTAAGTCCAATTTTCAGTTGCACTTTTAAAAGAAAAAGAACTATTATGCAGTTTTGCATTGTTTATTATAGAACCAGAATTTAAATTAATAGGCTTCATTTTCATTTGTATTATTCCTTTATTTATTTCATTCAAGATTTATTTTTAGTTAAATTGCATTGTTTTGAATAGTTTATCAAGGAATTCTTTTGACAATAAAAGGAAAATAGTACTGTATTTTCTAGTTTTTTTCCCAAAAAAAAAAAAAATGTCTACAGTCCCATTTTGTAAAATAAATCGTGAGAGAATCGTATCGTGAACCCAGTATCGTGAATCGAATCATATCGGGAGTTGAGTGAATCGTTACATCCCTATATAACAGTCAAGTTGTCAACATAAGGACTGTAAACACACTGTAAACACAGTAAATGAACACATTAGTTGAAACCTTTCTAAATTAGTTTGAATGAAGATATTAACTTCGACTTTCTGAGCCTGATAAATCCTGCATGAAGTCAAGCGTGACGCTGTGCAGTCGTCTTATATAAATGGTGGACGTGGGACTTACAGTGGTTATAATGTAACGCTCCACGACCACAGTCAGACCGGGAATGTTTTGAGGTATTTATAGATATTCACAGCTGCAGCATTTATTCACAAACACTGTTTCACTTTTAGTAGAGTGAGCTTTACTCTAACATGCAGCTGATTGACCGAAACCACTAACAAAAACCTTTAAACGAGGTGTAAAAAGTTAAACAAAGCCGGAATTTAATCAGCAACGCAGATTAATCTCCCTTCACCCAAAACTAAGAAGCCTCCGGGCAGGGATTTTACACTAAAAAGAGCATAATTCAATGCAAACTTTACCGTTTTAAAACCTTCAATACGCAGACAATTGACATAAGTCCTGCAAAAAAAAATTATATATTTTTCTTAATCAGAATGCCTAATGGCTGCAGTGACTCCAGATGTAGCTCACCTCCACCATTTGATCAATATTTATTAATTTCAGCAACTACTGACACCAAAGTGTTAGGATGAGTACAAAAAAATGAATGCAGATGACATATTTTATACTCAGACTTCATACTGCCAATTTCCACCACATCCGAATCTGCTCCAGCACAGCTGCATAACTGCTGCATCATGCTGGAGCCCTCGGCAGCAGATATGCAGCCCTTCTATTTTGGCTGGACAACAGAGCTGTGCTACAACAATTTGACAAAGATAAATCCGCAGGACTGAAAATTGTGCGTTTCTGCTCTTGCGGGAGCAATTCTCAAAACCAAGCACAGATTTGGACTCGAGGGGACCAGACCTTTCAGCTGATACCACGTTTGGCCCGATCCAAGCGTTTCACATTAAAATATTACACATATGCATGGTTTAATCACGTGAATTAGTCCTTGTTGCAACAGATATGCAGCAAAACCAGAGGAGGTGGGTATTGCTGGACAGCAGATTACACTGCAGATACGCAGCGGAGCAGGTACGCATCCAGTGGAAATCTATGGTTAGCAAAAAAAGCAGTGACAGTAGGACGACACCACCTCCAAAGGTTTACAGGAAATGAAGTAAGTTTGACCCTGGAATGTGGGAGACTCAGGTTCTCTTATTTCACAAATCAAAGCATGTTTACCATAGATGTTAGATAGTTTACAAAAGAGCGGTAATTTCAACTTGAAGCCAATCGCAGAGATGTAGAATGTAAAAGTAGAATGCTAAAAGTTGCGGCGAATTGCCGCGGCTGCGTGCCGATGACGCGCGACACCTAGGGCGGTTGGGGGCACCCCCCCCGGAAAAATTTGCAAAAATGATGCTAATGGTTGCTTTTGGTGCAAGAACTGAGCTAATAGAAAAACCTTACTGACACCAAAGTGTTAGGATGAGTATAAAAAATAATTCTATAGTCTGGAAGCGGAGTGATGGTTGTCAGTCCACTCAGGGCGGCAGTGAGCAGGGATCACAGCCGCCTCTGTGTGCTCTCTGGCAGGGACGAGCTGACAGCAGCAGCCACGTTGCTCCGGACAGTAACTAGAGTGATACGTGCGTTCATGTTAGAGTCTCTAAAGCACCAGAAAAATCTCAAATAACAGAAGATAAAGTTCATACATTTGTCACTAGTCTATATTGAGAAAAAAGTCGCTAAGAGCGTTCAGAAAAAATACTGGTAAGGGAGGGTCGGTTTCGGTTTCAAAACGGAGCGGAGAGAGGATTCTACGAACTGCAGCTTTATGTGTAGAAGGTGGCCAGAAAAACAGTAGTAGGCGATTCCGCCCGCCGCCTACGCCTCTGAACATCCCGGCAGTCCCTTGCAGTAACATACTGTGTAAATACCACACTCTCATTATGCTTCCATGACCAAAAATCACCTATTTGAATTTTGTGGACATGGTACGAGCTCCAAGCAGGAGTCAAATGTAATGAAAAATAAATGACGTACCTGCCCATAAGTCACCACAGAAAGATTGGTTTGGAGACCGTTTGACGCTCTATTTACAGCATTATGTGAGAGTCCATTCTGATCTTGCTGGATCGGCTCTTGCGTGCGTTCCCAGGCTCTGCCGGAATCTGTGAAACTGTTGTCAGTGGTGTCGTGTTTGTTCTTTTGAGGTGAGGCGAAGGGGTTGAAATCTCCCTGCACGTTGCGCTGGGGTTGGGTGTTGAATTCCGTTTCGAAGGAGGACAACTGCTGGGTTACACCGAGAAGGCCTCCGACTTCTACACTGAGGATCACCCAGATGACATCTGTGGAAACAGGAAAACATCTTAGCACATTGACAGAATGTAAATGATGTCCTTTGGTTTTCTGTAGACATATAACATAAGATGTTGCATTGGTACCTCCATAGAATAATCCGGTAGCTGTACACATCCTCCACTGGCCCTGGTACATGCCTGGAGCGGTGGGGCTTCTCATCTGAACACTGACATCAAATATTTCTTGGGGGTCTAGAGACTTCACCATAACTGCATTTACGTGACCAAACTGATCTCCACCAATGTACTTGAGACAAACCCCAGGAGGCCACGACTCTGCACCTAAAGCACACGAAAAACAAGCAGATCCAAGTCACATGTTTGCAGCTTAGATAATGGTAAAAGCACACGTCTGCAAGCAATTGATTTACTGTTAAAAGCACTTTAATGCTCAAGTTTAAAAGGTTTTGTCTTCATCAATTATGAAAGTGTCAAATCAAGAAGGATTTTTACTGTGTACTTCATACCAAAATCCACTTTTGTTGTTTTTTTGAGGTAATTAACCTTAAAAAGTACCGATACTACAGAGCGGCTCTGTGACATTGTTATGTCATATAAAGGGAGTAAAAAGATACAGTTGAGCAAAAAACTGACAATTAAAATTATATATATATATATATATATATATATATATATATATATATATATATATACATACTTTTAAATCCAAGTTAAAGGCTCCCCCGTATGTATGATTCGTACTGATGTGGCCATGATCATTTAATAAAATATTCATGTCTCCCAATCTTTCTTGAAATCCAGTAAATTCCCTTATTTTTTGTACATTTACAAATGTACACACTATTGTTTCACAATGACATCACTGTTGTGTTGATTATTTAAATACAAAGCTTAGTGAGGAGAGTGTGACCGGTACCCGTATTTTGTATCCTCCAGGTTTTTGTGAACGGCGTGTCTGGAGGGATAGACTCCCCTTCACCAATAGTTACGTCTTCAACAAAGGACATGGACGGTGTGTTGACGCTGGGGCTTTCAAAGTCATAATATGCACCAATAGCAGCTTGCAGGTTCCTGTGCCAACACAAAAAAAGACATGCATATGACAAGAACCATTATGGAGTAACCAACATTAATGAGTGAAAATAAAAGCCATTTAAATCTAATTATATTTAATGTCGTTAATGGCATTAAAAATAAATCTAGGCTTTGTACCAAGAACAAAACAAAGTTATAAACATTTTTAAAAATAGAATCTAGAGAAATCTAACAGCAACAGAGTATTGTGGTTCCCAAGATGAAAAGATTACCCAACAAATGCCCAGATCTCCTAGGGGTGTTGAAAAAAATCGATTCGGCGATATATCGCATTATTACGTCGCAAGATTCTCGGATAGATTCAAACTGCATCCATATTGATTTTTTTTTACCTTTATTTGAACAGGAAAGTCTTTTCCACTGCAGAAGATATTTTAACTACACAAAGAAGTGCTCTGAAACCTTTATTTGTTGTGCTAGGCATATACCTCACTTAAGTAGCACTAAAGTCATGTTGCACTAAAGTCAAAGTTGGTTTAAAAGCCACAGGCAGATTGTGTGTTATTACTTTATTTGAAGTTATTGGCACATGGCATGTTAAAGCCAATATTTTGAGTGTAAAAAAATATGCCAATTAAATACATTTCATACATAATGTTCTCATGAAGGTGTACACATTTACAGATTAGTTGTTTAAGACATGTATTTTTTTTTTTAAATTGCAATAATCACCATATACGTTAATAGCGGGTTATATCGTATTGTATCGGGATACGAATCGTATCGCCAGATGCCAGGCAATACACACCCCTACTATCTCCTAAAATTCCTGCTTCTACAAAAGAGAACCTTGTGTATTGTGTATAAAAATAAGAATAATGATAATAAAAGAACATAAAATGATTTTCGGGGGCCGATGCGGATATTTGGGGTTTTTAAATATTATTCCGTGTATTGATCGATAACCGATATATCTGCCAATATGACATAAAAACATTGACATACACAGCATATATATTATCTATACATGAACACAAATTCTTAAAATTCTTGTTCACCACTAAATTAAAATAATGAATTTTAACACTGTCGACATAAGGACTGTAAATCAGAGCTGGGCGATATCGACCAAAACTCATATCGCAATATTCTTTAATCAAAATGGCAATATAATATGCTACCGACATAAATCTCGATATTTTTAATTTAAATAAAGTCAGATTAGGAAAAAATCGTGGTAAATTTGTCGATGCCAAATGTCACATAAGCACATTTTTAACAAACAGATGCACAATATGTGACACTTTTGGCTTTTTCTCTGTAAGGGACAGCACGTGTGAGTGAGTTCTATAGTGTGGCTTGTTTAGGGGAAGGTTTGTACGGTGGCTGGGAAGTGTCAGGTGAATGCATTTACAGAAACGCACACGAATGCAAACCGGCCACAACGGAAGTGTTTCCGACGGACCGGTATTACAGTCGGACGGGTATTATGATATGATAGCCTGATATGAAAAATATAAGAGTATCCTAATCAACTTTCACACGCGTTTCGGTCAGAAACACTTCCGTTGTGGCCATTTTGCATTCGTGTTGTGACCTTTTTGCATTTGTGTTCATTTCTTTAAATGAATTCACCTGACACTTCCCGGCCACCGGGTTTCCGCAACGGAAGTGTTTCCGACACGTTTCTGGCGGATGTTTTTAACCCACCAGAACAGTTAAGAACAAGAAGAAGACATCGAAACGCGTATGAAAGTAACTGAAAGTTGATTAGGATACTCTTATATTTTTCGGTTTGCATTCGTGTTGTGACCTGTTTGCATTCGTGTTCGTTTCTGTAAATGCATTCACCTGACACTTCCCAGCCACCGTAGGTTTGGGTTGGGAGGCGGTCAGAAATCCATCTAACTGCTTTTAATACTGTTCTGAGAAATAGTGAAAACAGTGACCCCCAAAACGTTTCCACATCAATAGCCACTTCCAAAAATAAAAGTTACTTCAATCACAAACAGTAAACATGAATATATAGGGGGGAAAAGGCTAAATCAATGAACTAGTTAACCTCGTACACTTCTCCCAGTGAATAGAAAAGCATTTTATAGCAATAAAAAACGTGTATAATATGAAGTCTAAACTATCCTAAAAACAGGTAAATTCCCATTCACTACGTTTTTCAGTTTCAGTCACGTGACATAAATAGTGTAGAGTATGATGAAACTCGTCTTGATATTACACATAATACGTGGCTTTGTAAATGTACTATCTACATCCACCTGGTAATACCTGAGTGATTTGATCATGGCTGAACAAACACTGGTCTGATTGCAGCAGATAACGACTACCAGGAAGTTTTCTGCTCATTTGTTGTAGATCACGATCGCTGACGTCACTCCCCCAAAACGAGGAGGTTCGCCTTTAACTGAGACTGCGTTTTAAACTGACTGCTGGTTATTATGTAACACAACACATCGCACATACGAGTGTATCCGATACCCAATTTAGCCTGTTAGTGATAGCCATGTGCATTTTTAGTTTTCCTGCTCGTATTTCAGCCACAACCTGGACAAACTTTAGTGTAGCACACACTTCAGTCCGACCGTGAGGAGTTAACCAGCACTTCCCGTGTAATGATGAAATTAACCCCTCCGTATTGCACATCGCTTAGCTCAAGAAGCGTCTGGAGCTTGATTTAACCGCTAAAGGGAACCCCTCCACAGCTAAAGCGAGCGACATGTTGTTGCTGGACCACAGGCCATCCCCAGTCCCCGCACTCACCAGTTAGTCATATCCAGGAAGAAGGCGCAGCCGGCTGGGTTGAGCTGGAACCCTAGCAGCCTCTGGAACTCCGAAATGAGGACATCCTTGTCCGTGGTGCCCATGCAGCTGAACTTCTGCATGAGCTCCGCGTCCACGTCCATGTCCGTGCCGTCCATGGGTGACGGGCTTTCCCAAGGCGGGGGTCCTCTCTCTCTCTCTCTTTCAGATGCAGCCGAGGCCTCGTCCAGCCATAACAACCAACTCAAAGACAACAAGCGCCACTGCGCATGTCACAAGGGTCTAGCGTCACGGTAGCGCGCGCGTCACCTCCGCCAATCACATCGTAGGCGTTGACGTCATCTGTTGCTATTTGTAGCAACGTTTTCATTGGTTTGTCAATTTAGTTCATATTTCCTATTTTTAGCTCAGCGCTGTAAGGTAAAAACAAATTAAACGCATGTATAAACCATTAGCGACGCAAATAATGTCAGTTAAAGAGGAAATGATGTGTTAATGTCTTTAAAAGGATAAGTGTGTGAGGGTAGGGGAGGACAGCAATGAGTACAATGTTGACATGGGTGAGAGCAGGGGTTCTCAACCTTCAGTCCGCGACTCCCAAAATAAAGGGACCCCCACTCTTCCTGAAGGTGGTTGAATACAGACATGAACATTGAAAAATCATAATCAGAAGAAAATTACTTGTGTTACAGAGGCTCAAAATAAATTACAAATACAAAGAATAAACACTAAACAAAAAAAGGAAAGAGAGAGAGACAGAGAAAGAGAAAAAAGAACCGTGCATAATTAAGTTAAAGACTGTTAATTAAATAAGAACCGTCATGTGGAGACAGGGCCATCTAAAAAGGGGAATATAGACGGACAAAAAGTGGTATAACATTGGCCTGGTGTATAATGTAATTTCAAAATGAGGAACAATTAGTCTAACTGGCAAATAATGGCCATGACACATGAATGTGGTTAAATTGGCTAAAATAAGCATGAAATATGGTGAAAAGTGGTTAAAAGTGACAAAAATGGGTCAACAACATATGTGACATTAGGTGGGAAACGTGGTGGAAAGGGTTTATTAATGCCAAAAATGTCTTGAAAGGGGAACAAATGTGCATAAAATCATTGAAATGTGACGGAGAAGAGGCAGCATAGCAAAAATGCATTAAAATGAGCAAAAATATGGCAAAAAAGTGTTGGAAATAGGTTAAAATATGGCAGGTTTCGTGTAGTAGTGGAAAAAGTTTTAATCTTAAGAGTTTTCCTTTATCTTGCTGTCATTTAGTACTCGACTATGTCCAATTAATTTGTTGTTAATTTAATTAATTATCTGGAAAATTCACGTTATTCAATACAATTGACAGAATAAAAAGTATAAACATTCCTCATCTCTGATGATTTTTAAGGACCACTAGTATTTATCTATATAATTCTTTTTTTTCATTCAAATCATTGAACTAATAAATATATTAAAGTTGAAAAAAAAAAAAAAAGAAAGAAAAGAAAAATACTATGCATTTCGTAATTTTATACGAAACAATTTGATAGATTTTTCAAGCGTCTAACTGTTGTTCATTTTTTTGCTATTTTTGCCGAGTTCTTTTCAGTCATATTTAATTCATACTTCGTTGCTACGGAAACAGGCGGAACTAATGATAAGACACCGGGATATTTCGGACCGATTAGTGTGGGACACAGGAATAGCACGATTCACCGCGGCAGAAACCAGCCATGCCCAAGTAAGTATTACATCTTTATGCTGGTTTTAGTTTTTTAAAATGGTGTTTATTTCATCACATTATCACATCACAAAACGAACCAATGGGTGCAAATGAAATAAATCTTCAAAAAAGAAGATTATTGAAGATTCGACTCAAATTGATGAACGCAAGCTTTGTTTGGGATGCGACTAGTTACTGGAATGAATCTCGACGTAGTCGGTAACCATCGAAGACGTGCAGACTAAAATAGAATAAACGACTTGGTTATTAGCGTGGTTAAACTGAATTAGTCAGTCTAAACTAGTAAGTCACATTGCTTTTTTTTTTACAGAAACTATAACAGTTAAAAGTTGGGACGAAAAAAGCATCCATTTTCACTTTTTAGACAGATATTTAGACAGAGAAACTACTGCACATACAACACACATCCACGTTAAAAAAACATAAATGAATGTCCTAAAATACACTTAAAATATTGCAAATAATTAACAACTAAACAAAGACTTGTTAAATTCTTAAGAAGGACTTTTATTTTTCACAAACAACGAGCCATTATAGAATTGGAATTTAGTGCTGAGTCTGACTTGAGAATATGACTAGAAAAATCCTATCTTTTTAAAAGTGTTACAGTTTAAATGAATAATCATTAAGCTTCAATACTTCATTTTAAATTTCGGATTGTTAAATTGTATGTATATGATAGTTTGGTGTTTGCATATCTGTTGTTGAATTATTCAAAAATAACCTACATTTTTAACATTTTATAGGTTTTATTGTGATTACTGTGACACCTACCTTACACATGACTCGGTAAGTTTGGCGTGTATTAGATCTAAAGGGGGGGAAATTGAGGTTTATGTTTGAAGGGTGTTTTGAATAACTAATAACTATGACTTTATTTCTTTTTTGCAAGCCATCAGTGAGGAAGACTCATTGCAGTGGCAGGAAACACAAGGAAAATGTGAAAGATTACTACCAGAAATGGATGGAGGAGCAGGCTCAAAGCCTGATCGATAAAACAAGTAAGCAGAAAACCTGAACAATGGAGGATTCATAAAACTCTAACATTTGCTAAACTTCATTGTGATACTTTGCTACCCTTTCACTGATCTTATGTGATGAGTGGAAATTAGGAATCTGCAATATTTTATCGTTTATGATTTATCGTCAAAAATATTCTCACCGGTAAGAATGTCATCCCACGATAAAAACGATAAATTCCCATGTCGGAAATTAGCGAGGGCCACGGGCCATTTGTCCCTCAATTTAGCCAGGAATGCCCCAAAAAACTGTGTTCCTCAGGCCAAAACTGGCCGTTTGTTGTCAACTTAGTATTCTCTGGAGCGAAACGTTGTTTCGGGAAGCTCTGCCGTGCACCACCGTCTGTGTGTGTGTGAGGTGCTCATCACGGTTACCTGAAGCTGCCGTGCTGCGATACATCATGGACCGCTACTTGGTTAAAACCAGATACCCATCCAACAAAGTGAACCAGTCCAAGTTCCTCCATCAGATCCACCCAAAGTTCCACAAACACGGGGACAGAGATTATGAACTGGAAACTCAACTAAAGCTAACTATGCTAAGCTAACACACCGACACACAGACTGGGCTAAGAGCTAACGCTAACCACTCCATATAAGGAACAGACCAAGTAAAAAGAACACGTCTGTCAAAGCCACAGAGAGCCATCGACTTGTTTATGGTCAGATTTAACACTTTACTATGGAAGGATAAAAGCTAAACATGTCACACGTTGTATGAAATAAATATTAGCATAAATAATAATGTCACTATTAATTCGTCCCAATTTGTGAAACGCAATATTTTTTAATTATATTTCACGTGTTCACAGACAAAGCTGGTCCCATTAGACTAATGTAACTATTGAGATTATTACACCTAAATATACTGAATGATTAAATCATCAGCTTGATCTGGTTTAATTATAGAAAATCAGAGATATTTATCAATCATAACTTTATGTAACTCATCAGATTAATGAAACAAGATTCAGCAACAGTAAAAACACTAATGGAGTTATTTTTGCTTTTCATGTGCTTTTTTTTTTTTTTGAGAAAATAATTTCATTTCAAATGAGGAAATAAATGAATTACATACAATAACACTAATAGTAATTCACCTGCGCAAATATATTCCATAAAATATCATCTCATGAACTCTTTGAGTCAGCAGCTATTGTAGCCTTTTTAAATAAATCTAGTGTTGATGTATTCACATTTATTTGTGTTTGTAAGGAACCTGTTTACACTAACTTGTGAATTTATTTATTTTTTTCATTTATCTTCATCTTGATAAATACCAGAAATTATCGGGATCGTTTTTTTTTTGGGTCAATATTGCCCGTCCCTAGTGGAAATGTCAGTATAGTCAGTGTGTGGAAGTAAAACTAATGTGAAAGTGACCTCTAGTGGCAGCACCATCCCAGTGTGTAATCTGATTTTCCAGCCAATGGCTGAGCCTCCTAATGTGGGCGCTAACTTTGTTACTCATGCTTACTCATTCATATACGCTGTGTGGTAAACAATAAAAGCCTCTTATTTAACCCACGCAGAATGGGCTCAAATACCAAGTGTGGGATATTTAAGCTCTTTGCCTAAATAGTTTAACACCTTTTCTGGCTCCCTCTGATATCTTAATTCACATGAACATTTATACAGATTATGGGTTTTAGACTAAGGTGTGTTACATTGAAATCAGTATGTTCAGGTTTAATTTAGTCAGACAACTGTTACTTAGGAAATCCACTATGATCTGCTGACATGTTTCCACTGTCAACTGCCAGTCTTTGTCAGAGGCATCTGCTGATTGCTTTGATGTTTCCTTGACTTCCGCATAGTAATTCCAGCAAAATTCTTTTGTCTTTTAACATATACTTTTCAAAAAGAAAACAAAAGAATCTTGCTGGAATTACATCAAAATCAGTTGTCTTGAACCGACCGATATTGGTCTTTAGCACACAGTGCTTAGCTTGCATTCATTTGTTGTCTAATTATTTTCATTTTTGTTTTTATCAGCGGCGGCGTTTCAGCAGGGAAAGATTCCACCCACGCCGTTCCCTGGTGGCCCCCCTCCAGGTGCGTCCTTCAGTCTTTCTGCACTGCATTAGCTGTTTTCTTTTCCTCTAAACCAGTGGTTCTCGAACAGGGGTACAGGAACACATTGCAGGGGTACTCGGATAGGTTTAACAATTCATTGAAAAATAATCAGGAAATGTTCCAAGTTGCTCTTTAGGATATTTTTTGGACAAATTCACCACCAACTAACAATACTATTGCTCAATAAAATACTACTTTTTCTTGTAATTTATTGAAACAGGATAATTTTATGCTGTAGAGGCTTTTTTTATTACACTTTTGACAAGAGACAATAATAATAATTAGCTACAATGTTCAAAAGAGGCTGTATTTACTTACTGTTGAAGTAATCACACAATAGTTGTAGTTTAACTAAATTCCAATTTAATTCCACTCATTATTTTGAATTGTTTTTGTTTTTCATTGTTTGAAAAACGCATATGACATTATTGAGAGGGTACTAATGATATGAAGAGGGGTACACATGATCTGACAAAAATGCAAAGGGGGTACACGGGACGAAAAAGATTGGGAACCACTGATCTAAACCACAGTTTGCCAACTCGGGGTTTGCGGTTATTTGGGTTTTAATGTCTTGCATAATATCAGTAAATGAACTAAAACAAACCTCTAGGTTTCAGTTTTCCTGCAAACTCACAAAGAAAAAAACAACATGACATGAAGATCTTTTTCAACTTGTTCCTTATTTCTGATGTTCTACTATATGTGTTATTCAGTACATTAATCAAGATTATATTGTAATTTTTATTACACAAACAAAGAAATGTTTCTAAGTAAAATATATCAGCATGATTGATTAATAGAAATATACATCAGTCAAAGCAGAAAGAGTGAATGTGTGGGTTAGGGTAAAATCTGATGTTGATCATAATTATGTCACCTAGTGTATATTTAAGAACCTTTATTATTTTTGATGAACCTCTCATACCCATCTCTCAGTCATAGTAGGTGTCAGTGATGGGAAAGATGTCAAACAGTGGAAAACTTTACAAATAAAAAAAGCTGAGAATATAAAACTGAAATCAATTTATATGTAGAAGAAATAGAAGTTTTGACTAAAAGCCTTTTTCTGACCTTTACCTATTTTTGCTTCATTAATGATCCCTTTTAAACATGTACATTGGTTTGGTTTAAGATATTTTTTTTTCTGTCACTCAGGTGGTCCACCTCGCCCAGGTATGCTCCCCACACCCCCGATGGGAGGGCCTCCCATGATGCCCATGATGGGGCCCCCACCACACGGGATGATGCCTGGCGGCCCTGGTGAGATACATGTTCCTCTGAGGCATCACTCGTTTGTAGCTAATGTCTGTTAAAGTTGGATAACTTTATTGTCATTTATGGTTCAGCAATGGTAAACGGAACAAGACGCCATTGTTTAATTAAAAATAAATGTATAAGTTTAGGACTTTTATTTGAAATGGTATTTTTTTACTAAATAAGTTGCCTTTGATTCAGACTGAGTAGAGGAAAGGCTACAGAATTTTATATAAAAAATAAAATCCCCATTTTTTTTTCTCTGAAAACTCAATTTTTATTTGCAATAGTTTGTGATTAATTAAAATTAAAAAAAAAAAAAATGAGTAACCTTTTTTGCGTATCTGTAATGTTTTTTTTTTTTTTGTGGAAACTTGATAAACAGACTAATGGCGTTTTAAAATCGGGCTTTTATCATCATCGTCTTTTATCCAAAGTTAAGCCGTTTCTAAGCAAGTCGTCAATGCTTTTATTTCAAGTCGTCTGGACTCCTGCAACGCACTTTAGTCAGGCATCAGCCATAAAGCACTTTGTCGCTTGCAGTTAGTCCAGAATTCTGCAGCACGACTTTTAACAGGGGCCAAAAAACATGAACATACTGTTTGACCCCAGTCTTTGCACTGGTTCCTTGTTTATTTTAGAATTGGAACTGCCCCCACTGTGGTGTGTTTTAAATCTCGTCTTAAGACCCACTTTTATTCTGTGGCTTTTAGCACCGTGCAAGATGTGTGGTCCCCAGTGTCTTTTTATTTATTTTATTGGTTTTTTTAATGTGTTTTTAATTCTATTTATTGTTTTATACTCATTCAGTGGTGAAGCCCATTTGTATTGTTTTGGTTTTAGTGTTTTTATGATCTCATGTGCAGCACTTTGGAAACATTTTGTTGTTTAAATGTGCTGTATAATTAAAGTGGATTGGATTGAAAAACATTGGTCTTGCCATCCACAAGGATTTGACTTCAAGGTATTTTAGCTGACACTTTGATTTAGATTTTATTTATTTTTTAATTCTGATCACGGAAATGACAACTTAAAAACTGTTTAAAAAAAATAAAAATAAAATAACTATCTTGCATCTTCAAATTCTTACACGTCTTAGTTTACATGAATGAAAAGGAGTAGGAAGAAGTATAAACTTATCTAATCATACTCCTTACATTTTTTTTCTAGATTTCCAAACGTAAACGTCAACAGTCTGAATTTACTAACACTTTAAAAACTATAATGTGAATAAACACTCAATGCAATATGATATTCACACAGAAACTATGCAATAATTGTTTTTTTTTACATTAACCATACCTCCTTTACAAATAACTTTGAGTGAATCTCTTTCATGGAAGCAGTATTGATTGCTTCTTTCAGCTGGATGATGCACCCTGCTGTGGAGCTGAGGGGGTTTCTACCAATAAGTAGATTCTAATTATTGTGCTTGCTTGCTAAACTGTTGGATCCCTGTGTGTAATAGTGTAAATGATTATTAATTAAGTGGTCTTATTTCAGTACCTAAACTGTGTCCCACCGCTGTCACTTTTAGGAGGCATGAGGCCACCGATGGGGGGACCTATGCAGATGATGCCTGGACCGCCACACATGATGCGTCACCCTCGACCAATGATGATGCCAGTCAGGCCAGGCATGATGCGACCAGACAGATAAGGCCGAATGGACTTCCAGTCCTTTTTGTTTCTTCAAACAGACGCTGTCTAGTGAGGACACTCAGATTCAGTGCAACTCAACCATCAAAGTCAGACATTTACTTTGTGTTTTTTTTTTCTTCACAATACTCAGTTTTCAGGTATTTATTAAGATTCGCCTTTTTATTTGAAATAACTTCAGATCCCGGACCCTGATGGATGGTGTCTGTGTTTTTATTGTTCAGATCCAAGAATGTTTTTACACTGACTTCCTGTTTTGTCCTCACATTGACAGGTTATTGTTTCATTTTTACATTGTTTCATGTTTTCTGATTTGTAGTTGTTTGGATAATAAAACAATAACACACACTGCTTCCTTTTTTTTTGTTGATCTTATTGACTGCTTGTAGACTGGGAAAAATTGAACTTGTGGGTAAAGACTCAATGTATTCCCAGTTTGCTGTAACGGCACAAAGTGAGATGATCATTACAACTTAATGCAGACGACTACTTTCTCCTTGGTCAGATAACATCATATATACCTGTATATATATATATAAATGTATGTATCAATATAGGAGATATTGTCATTTTCTATATCGTCAAAATAGAAAACTTACCATATCTTAAATCTAGATATATTGCCCATCCCTATTTGGTACCATTGCTGGACAACGGCCCCTGTTTTAGACTCAACTCTTGAACAGAAGTGTCATGTTCTCTTAGTTGCAGGTTTGATGAGGTGGTGAATGTTAACTGACATATACAGGATTTACTTTTTTTCCCTAATGTCTTGGACCTACATAACTCCAATCATCAGAAGTTAATTGTAAAAATGGATATTTCTTAGATGTGGTCCATGAAAATGATGAGCCTGGGTTGCCTTCATTAGTTCGCTCACTCAGGCATATTGCTAGACTTATGGCTCTTATGTAAGAATCCAGCAGCTTGTGATTTATGATCTCAGCTGGCACACAGTGCCTTACTAGAACAGTAGTGTATGTGAAGCATCAGCTAATGCAGTGTTTCTCAAATGGGGGTGCGTGTACCCCTAGGGGTACGTGCTGGCACTACAGGGTATATTTGAGAGAGAGAGAGGGGGGAAAAGTGTTTTAAAGCATTAAAATATGTAGTTATATAATGTCTACTTTTAGTTAAAAATGACGATCATACTGAGTATAACCAGCAACTCACAAAAACAAGCGAAATACGAGAAAAATATAAATAAAACGACACAAACACACAGAGAATAAATTAAATAAGACCAACAATACACAAAAACGACATCACGCACACACATACAAGAGAAACAAATATACTGAATAATAAAATCAACAAAATACACAACATGACTGCACTAAAAACACACACTAAGACAACAAGTACTGAGAGAAAAATACACCAGATCACTTTAAATACACAAAAATAACAGAAATATGCAAAACGACACTAAAATACACAAACACACACACACACTGAGAGAGAATAATCTAAATAATACCAACAACACACACACACAAATTAAGAGAAAAATATACTGAATTACAGACAAACAACAAAATATAGAAAATGACACCAAAAACACACAAAATGATGACAGAAATGCTCTTGATTAGAACATGAACTGAAAATACAAAAGGTTAGTGTTGGTCCCACATCAGGAGGGAGTGGCTAAAGTGGATAAAAACTATAGAAATAACTATTCAGGAGGCACTGAATACTGTTTAATTACAAAAATAGATTCTTTATAATGTGTGTTATCACTCATTCATTCCATCATTATGCTCTATAGTGGTTTGTCACAGAATTCTGAGCAAAATGTTGTACAAGGACAAAGGGTGTACTTGAGCCAAAGAAGTTTGAGAACCACTGATCTAATGCGTACTTTATTAAAACGTCTCAACAGATGGCGCTAGAGAGTCACTGCACTTTGTAATGAGGGGCACAACAGTGAAATGATGTGCACTGACTGATTATATGCTTTCATGGACTCTCCAAACTTCTTTGTATCTCTCCATCCCAGAGGACATTTGTATGGCATGATGGTTTTTGTTTTTGTTTTTTTTTTTTTGTTGGAAAATTTCTGGGGCATGTATAAAAACTAAATTTGTTTCGGGGGCATTGGTCATATGCTTCATGCTGTTTTTTTTTTTGCCAATTTGTTTGCTCACAGAAAGAGTGTGCAAAAGACAACCCAAAAGATGACATTGTTGTGCGTCTCATCGCAGCCTTTTAGAGTCATCACTCATGCATGCCATAGTGACCCTTTAAAAAAATGTTGAGCAGAACTACATGCGGGGAAGGACGTCGTCCATTAAATGTCCCATAAACATGTACTCCCCACATCAGTGTGACAGAAATAAATCCATGTTAATGCACTTTTTATGCATTGGCCTATGTCAAGCAAAAGGCAGATGCCCATGTGTCATCTAAAATCAGAAGAGTCCTTATGAATATTCAATTTAACCATGAAGTGGAGTGCTGCCCTGAAGGGAATGAAGTGGTGGAAGGTGTTTATGATCAGCACTGATGAGATGTGTGTTATTATCATGAATATCCAATGACAAAAATTGGTCAGATAGCATCAGGCACATGCTTTGGAGAGAGGTCTGTATGGTTAAATATGCAACATTACGTCTAAAAAAAACTACAGTAAACCACTAATTCATATCAGACATGAGAAACATGGCGGTCCAGGGCACACATGTGGCCCATCAGCAGAGCTTATGTTTGCATCATACCTGTTAAGTCTTCCGTTTTGGCCGGGAAACTCCTGTATCTGATCCCTCTTTCCCCCCTGTCCTCCCGTATTATAGTATTTTCTCATTTTATTTTCTCATTTTATAATGTAATAATAATTTAAAGATGAATAAATAAAAACATTCCTCTGCCTCTCCAAACTGAACGCTGTCACTAGCCTCGTGAGAACTGCCACCTGCAGTGGTCTGGGTGGTAGTTCTCGCGAGATTAGATTAGATTAGATTAGATAAGATTAGATTAGATTAGATTAGATTAGATTAGAAACCCAGGAACAAGAAGACGTTACGGCGAAGAACTTGTGTAAATACCTTTTAAAATGTGACAGAGAGTTTACCTTCCTAGAGAGCAGCAGGATGGGACACAGTTACACGTTTTGCGTCTCCCACAGAGGGAAGAAACGAAGTAAATCACCATGAAAAATCTGCCAATCACAAACCCCACAATACAAACATACACTTCTCCCAAAAAAAGCGTTAAAGGATGTAAAGTGTGCAACAAATGTGTCTAATAAGTCATTAGTGAAAACCAGAAAACCACGAGTGAGCACGAGAAATGAAAAGAAATCATTCAATGAAAATAAAATATAAAAGCCTAATTTAAAGACAAGGAACGTGAAATTAACAGAAAATATGTAATATGTTGATTTGTATATGAACTGTAGGTATATTAAATAAAAAAATGTGCTTCATGTACCGATTTATGTTTTAATTTAGACTGTTTTATAATGTAGGAATTAGGGCTGAGCAATAAATCGAGATTCAAGATATATCGAGTTTTCTATTTTGGTGATATAGAAATCTACAATACTACAATTTATAGCTTATTTTGTATCAAAATACTCGTTAGATGGATTACTGAGTGCGTCCTAACACAGACCTTCTCCATAACAAGCTACACTACAGAGCACACTCACAGGTGCTGTCCATTACTGGTGAAAAAGCCAAAAGTGGCACATATTGCTCCCGATTCCGGAATCAGAATTAGAATCCTTTTATTTGTCATTTCACAGGAAAAGCACAACAAATAATTCCAATGTGTGAAGAAGCGTTTGGTGGTTAAAACCTGCAGGAATATTAGTATGATGTACAGTATATTAGCATCATGTTTTCACTTTTTACTCTGTTGGAAGGTCAGAACCAAGTGATAACTTCTTTCATTCATCCACACTCAAATATGTATTTATTTTAAATAAATAAAAATGGGTTCATATTTTTGTAAAATTGGGGTACGCAAATTGTCATAGGGGGTACATGAATAGAAAATAAAAATTGTAAATTTGAATATAAATTGACTGGCAGTCAGGAGCCCCCATGCATTGCCACAAATTGCACAGTAGCTGATGTAGGATCATGACAGAGAAACAATCTCGTCAAAAAAAGCGCTAATATGACGAGAGCTACATTGCTTTACCTATTTACATTCTTTACAGATAATTATCCTTTTTTTTAATTATCATACAATATTACTCAACAAAACAGGTCTAATTCAGAGACACATTTCACTGTAGACCTACATCGTATATGACATCACCGGTTCCCAATTTTTTTTTTGGGTCGTGACCCCATTTTAATATCACTAATTTTTGGTGTCTCCAGAATCAATTTTTTTTCTTTCTAGAATTAGCATTTGATAAGGTTTGCTGTTCTTATACTGCTTTTTATTTTCACTAAATTTATATTTCAAAAAGTGAGAGCATAAAATACAGTTTCTTAAGATTGTTTTGTGTGTGGTCTTATAATTAAAAAAAAAGAAATTCATTTTAAAAATGTATTTTAATCAGTATTTTTTTTATTATTATAAATTAGGGCGACGGTGGCTCAGGTGGTAGAGGGTCGTCTTCTGATCGAGAGGTTGGGGGTTCGATCCCAGTACCTGACTATGTGTCAAAGTGTCCTTGGGCAAGACACTGAACCCTAAGTTGCTCCCTAGCGCCTTGCATGGCAGTCCTGTCCCACTGGTGTGTGAATATGAGAGTGATTGGGTGAATAAGCTCATATGTAAAGCGCTTTGGGACTGCTTCAGTGTGGTGATAAAGCGCTATATAAATCAATAAATTACTAGACGCTCAGTGGTAGAGTGGGTCGTCCAATAACAGAAAGGTTGGGAGTTGGAATCCCGCTCTAGCCAAGTCATTCTCGTGTCTTTGGGCAAAGCACTTTATTCACATTGCCTAGTATGAATGTAGTGTGTGAGTGGTGGTTGGAGGGGCTGATGGCGCACTATGACAGCCTCGCTTCCGTCAGTCTGCCCCAGGGCAGCTGTGGCTACAATAGTAGCTTACCACCACCACCACCACCGTGTGTGGAATGAAAGAATAATGCACATCAATGTAAAGCGCTTTGAGTGTCTATGATGAATTTTATTTTGGAGGACTTCATTTGAATTCCAGGTGACCCCACATGAGGTCACGACCCCAAGGTTGAAAAACGCATGCATTGCATTATTACGTTTTTCAGGTGTGCAGGTACGGAACTGTGAAAAGTTTGGGAAACACTGTGAATCTTTCACAAAATCTTTTACATTTTTCTTCTGTGCATATGCTTTCAGCTCTTTGGCATCTTTGACACAAGTGAAGAGCACATAAAGACCAAAAATAGCATTGTGGACTGGCCCTCCCTCTCTGCAGAATGCTGACTGGTTGGTGAGCGGTTAGAGGAAGACATATGATAGATTTAACGGACCACACTGCAAACAGGCTGTGTCACTGAACCACTGAATCCAAATGATCTCAGCTCAGCTCACGTCTTCCACATGTCTTTCTTCAATGCATCCACTTCTGCTTCCAGCGTGTATTTGCCATTCTCCTCATTTGACAGCCTTGGTTGAATGAAACATGATAATCCTCTGAATAGCAATTCCTCCAAAGCCAATTGGCTCATCATTGCATGAAGCCCAGCCTTGAAGTGCAACATGCAGAAGATGATGATTGTGCAGGGTTGCCGGGTGGTCGATTGATTCACACATTCAGGGAGAAAGAAATGAGTCTTTTGCATGGAAGGATTTTTGGCAAATGATTTAAATATTTCTTTCTCTTCCTTTTAGTCCATCTCATTCTCATCATCCCTCTCTCTCCCACTTGTCTTGCAGTCTCTGCTGCCAAACTACTTTGTAATTTAATCCATTTAGTCCTGGCTCAGATCAATATCTATTTTATTTCGTCTTAAGGGCTGCATTTTGAAAAGGTGTCTTTAAACAGCAGGTATGGGCTCCCATGAGCATATGGGTTCTACACCACATGGTACCATCATGATTATTCACACTTTAAAGATGTGTAAGGTATTTCTATCCCCATTAATACTGATACAGTATATCCAAATGTATGGGCATTGGCCACCCCCCATCTTTAAAAAATCCGAATTCGATCCAGATGAAACTTGGTGGGGTAATTGAGGGACCAATCAGACATAACTGAGTCATAGAGGAACCATGGTATACATTTTTTAAATTTTGCCAATGATGAAAGATAGATATTTTTTAGACTTTTGAAACTTATCCAAAATCAGTATGTTATTGATACGCTTCCCCTACAAATTTAATGGAATCTCCTAGGGTGTAAAGTCTACCAATTTGGTCCACATGCAGGAGAAATTAAAAATGTTTGGAGAAACAATGAATTATTGTGTAAATTACAGATTATTTCAGGTGTAGATATCTCAGTCCCTCCAAATACAGAAATCCAATAAAACTCCATAATGTTTGTAGGGCTCACAGTTTCCCCATGATGCCAGTCATTTTTTTAAATAACAATTTGTTGAACTCTTAAGTTTTCAAAATTCTGCAATTTTTCTGCAGAATATGCTAAAAAAAAATCTGCTCAAATTAAAAAGAAAATGGTCACAAAATCAAGGAAATTTAGGTAAAAATCTTGTCAGGGATTAATACTGTATATGTCACCTATTGATTGGAAATTTTTGGTGCCTTGCCTTACATAGTTTATTAGAGATGTAACGATTAATCGTAAGGCAGTTAAAAATCGATTAATAGGTATCACGATTGACATCGATACTTTGAAAATTGAATTGTAGTACTTTTTTATCCCTTCTCTTGTCCAGCAGTGTACCGGTGCGTGGAATCTGCTACTATTTTCTTTCTGGCCGCCTTCTACTCTTACATGTTAATGTTGCATGTTAATAAATGATTCGTTACCCCTTTAGCACTGAAAGAATATTTGTAATTTTACATGAATATCTGTAAAAGTCACGTTTTTCTATTAGCTCTGTCTGCTAGCATAGCATCTCAGTCCAATTGTTAAGGCACAAAATACATTTTCAGTTGCACTTTTAAAAAGAAAAAGAACTATTATGCAGTTTTGCATTGTTTACTATAGAACCAGAATTTAAATTAATAAGCTTCTTCTTCATTTGTATTATTCCTTTTTTTATTTCATTCAAGATTTATTTTTACTTAAATTGCATTGTTTTGAATAGTTTATCAAGGGATTCTTTTAACAATGAAAAATAAAAGGAAAATAATGCAGTATTTTTTTCCCAAAAAAAATAAAGGAATATTTTTCCGTCATCATTTGACTACAGTCCCATTTTGTAAAATAAATTGTGAGAGAATCGTATCGTGCACCCTGTATCGTGAATCGAATCGTATCGGGAGTTGAGTGAATCTTTACATCCCTATAGTTTATACATCATTTATATATGGAAGTGCAAACTAGGGCATAAAATGTTGATATTGCTCTTTTTCCCACCTAAAATCTGTGGCCCACTCCAGATTAAACTGGCTAACATTTGGCCCCTGAACTAAAATGACTTTGACACCCCTGTTCTACACGAAAAACCAACACAAATAATCTCTCAACAGATATCTATGATTGCTCAGTCAATTACACCAATGTTTGATGACTTACAGTTAACTCTTCTTGAATTGCAGTGATTCATTTTTTACGAAGATGTTGAAATTCTACGCCTGGCTTCTTAGCAAATGAATGACATGGAATCAGATTCAATTAGGACTCATTTCATTAGCAGCCCCTTTTCAGCGACCAGGAAAAAGTTGGAATTAATATTTCTTTCACCTCCGAGACAGATGAACTATCTGCACCATGTCGCACACTGAGACGGCCAATAAGGAGTTCTTGGATTTTCTTCACCAAGAATATTCAACCCCTGCTAGGAATTTATGAGCAGAAAGGCAACAGCCTGACAGCTAAATGTCCAAATGTGACTGTAAGAACTGGTCCCTCGATGCTGCTCGGGGAGCATTTGAAGTACATTTTTCCACTGTGCTCTATTTTAGTTTGAAAAGGCTTTAGCCCAGACAGCCACCGGCCATTTGAGCTCTGCAGACATGGACAGTGTATGTCTTTTCACCTGCGTCATGTGTTACCATCGTCTATAAATATCCATGTTAAATATTCATCCGTAAGCATTTGTATTGGAAGCATTTTGCACCTTACAGCTGAGAAAGATTTACAAAATTCAATTCTTTGAGTTTGAATTTTCAGTTATTCCCACAGGGAATAGTTAAGTTGATGACTTAACTACCAACTAGGGTTCTGGTTAACTCTTAAAAAGTTTGGTTTTTCAAGTTCATATACTTTATTTTCTGCTCTTTTTTGATTTCCCCAAGACTTTGGGAGATTGTCGATTAGAAATGCCCAAAACCCAATCACTTTTTTCATTCATTAGTTCATTGGATACATTTATAGAAATGTGAAAATTATCGTTGATGTGATAGCATATAAAGGTCCTCAATGGGTTTGGAATCCTGTTGAGGATTCTTGGTAACTCTTTAAAAAGTTTGATTTTTTAAGAGTTCATATTTTCTGCTTTTTTTTTTTGGTTTCCCCAAGACGTTTGGAGACTGTCAGTGTCGATTAGAAATGGGCAAAACCCAATCACTTTTTTCCAACATAATATTAGTTAATTAGATAAATTCATAAAAATATGAAAATTATCAATATTTGATAGTTTACAACTGGTCTGGCTTTGGGACGTACCATAAGCCTCTATTAACAAACTTTGACTGATTCCTATTGTTTAATTTCTCAAAAAAATTAAATGAAAGTTTGTACCCCCCCCCCCCCCCCCCCCCCCCAAAAAAAAAAAAAAATCCCAATTAAACAAAAAGTACAACTCACGAAACTGCTCATGACCCACAAGTAGAAACCTGAGCTGTGTTTGTAAAATGTTCAAACATAAAATTCTGATTACTACTAAAAGATACTTCAGGTTGGTTTTTCAAAGAGCTATCATTGATCAGGTTTTACAGCTTTGTATCAGTTTAAGTGCTGGAAGAGAAAGACGAATGGAGGAGTAAGTTACATCTGCCAGAGAGAAAATCCACAAATCTAAGATTTTCCATCCTTGATCCGACCCAATAAATGTCCTCATCAGGAAAGGCACATGCAATCAACCCCCTCCCAGCAACGTACTATACGAAGATGATTTCTCCTTTTCTCCCAAAAGAAATATGCAGTCCATATGGACTTGAAAGACCAATCATCTAAAAATATTTCATCATACATGAAGCGCATGCAGACTGCTCTAGTCCCCATACTACAGTATTGTTCTTTCTCTGCTCTCATACTAAAGATGCATCCATGGCCATTATCTCTCTAAATTATGCACATAATTTATCAACTAAAACAAGAGCCAAGTTCTTTTCCAGGCATTCCTTTTAGTTAGAGTTTTTTCATTCCTTTTAGTTAGAGTTTTTTTGGTTGTTTTTGTTGTATATCTTTGCTTCTCTGAGAACCATATTTATTTCCATTTCTGCAGTCACGTACGGCTAATTAGACAGACCAGGACAAAACAATAGGAAGAGGAAATGTTGTATCTTTTACAAAAGACTCCAGTGTGATAGGAGTTTTTTTTATACACCAAATACATAAATCTTTGCTCAATCAATGGATTTTCCTTCAGGAATCAGCAGTGATGAATGTCTTTATCCGCAACCTTGGTTTCTAATCTACCTTAAAGTGTCTAGGCCAATAATGGAAGTGGACTGTCTTGTGCTATCACTTCACGTAGAATAAATCTCATGATTCGTAGCTGAATCTACTGAGCATGTCCAATTGATTCATGACTACCTATATCATTACACTGGGTGGATATATACCCTAGTACTTATTGAAAATGGGGCTTGGCAAGGGCAGCTATTATGGTGGCATTACAATAAAAGTGAAGTGGATTCAATACCCTGCTTTTTATTTTTTGCTTGACTTCTCTGCCCCATCTTTGCTACTTTGCCACCTCTTTATGGAGTGTAAAATATGCTTCTATTATTATAATTTCAAATGCAAGCTCTATCTAAAAATTATGCATATGGACCCCAAGTCTGAAATAAAAGTATCTTCCAGTATCTATCTATCTATCTATCTATCTATCTATCTATCTATCTATCTATCTATCTATCTATCTATCTATCTAAAACTAGAGCTTATGTAGGGTAATTTTCTTTAAAAGTCCTTTTAGAGCAGCCAGAAGTTCATTAAATTAATTAAAGATAAGAGCACTCTGGGAGCACAAACCTATGCCAAGCGCCAAACATCCTCTTTGCCAGATACAGTATTTGCAGTTATCTGGATCAATAATCATGATCATGGTACCATGATCATTCACACTTTAAAGATGTGTAAGAGATTTCTATCCCCATTGATAAATATACAGAAGGTCAAAATGCATGAGCACCCCCCATAATAAAAAAAAATGGGATCCAATCCAATCCAATCCAAATTCAATCCAGATGAAACTTGGTACCGATGAGCCATACAGTAACTAAGTCAAATTTTATAATGATCGGTCAATAACGACATATACATTTTTCAAATTTTGCCAATGATGAGAAATGGGGATTTTTCATTTATTTATTTTTGAAACGGATCCAGAATTGTTATATTGGCAATCAATATATTGATCCGCATCCCCTACAAAATTTAATGGAATCTCCCATGGTGTACGGTCTACCTTTGGTTAATATTTTGTCAAAATTCGTAAATCTGCTAACAAAAAAACAAATAATTTAACGCTGTTATCAGGGTTTTTTTTAATCAGCGCTTCAGGAGACTGTTTCTGTAACTTCTATAAACCTAACCCTAACCCTAAGCACTGTCTACCTCCAGAGCAGAGAGGGGTGGAGGCTGGATGACTGGTGATTGCCCAGAAAGGCATGGTTGTGGTTGTAGATGCATATATTTCTCTCACTTCTGACCCTGGTTTTCAGCCCACCACACCCTCTCCACACTCACATAGTCTACCAACTGGTGCTGTTCAGACCGACACAGGAGTGACAGGGTCTTAGTTAATCCCTCACTTCTGTTTCCTGTTCTGTTCACTACTCACATGTTAACTATATTGATTTCTGCACTACACACCCACATCTTACTTGCACACATACACTACCGGTCAAAAGGTTTAGAACACCACAATTATTCCAGTTTTTACTGAAAATTATTCAGTTCATTGTGTCATTGCACTCTGAAATGAAAGCATAGAACAAATAAGCAATTTGAGTTGAAAAAGAAATTATGGAATCCATGAACAATTCTGTTCACCTGATGCTTATGAGGGTCTGGTACCACAGTGTGTTCCAACACTGCTTTTATGCAGACAGAGGGGGTTGGAAGTAAGAATAGTTGGAACACCTGTAGGAATTATCAGCACCAGCTTTCAAGGCTGATTCAACCTTCATTGCTGCAGAACAGCTTTAAATTATTAACTAACTCCACTTTCCCCGAAACAGGCCTATTTGTATAATTCTGAAATGTACACTATTTTTAATATTTAATCTTTTTTTTTTAACCTCTGGCTGTTCAGTACTTACCATTGTACCATTTCAAGCTATTCATTGGATTTGCATGACTTGAATTGCAATAAATAACTGGAAAAATGACGGTGTTCTAAAATTTTTTATCGGTACTGTGTAGTTCATCTCCAGGGTTTGCCAAGCAAACTCAGTTGTGGCTGACTGCATCCGGTCTACCCGCTTATGGTCCCTGGACACATCTCAAACACCCAGATTACACCGATATACCTTCAGAAACTCCTTGATGAATAATGTATGGTACAGAAAAACCCAAGTAACATGCGCCGTGCCATGCCCTTGATGCCCCATACCAAACTGAACAGTCCAGAACCTTTCAAGGGGTTTCATTGAAAGAAAATAACCACAAACCTAACCCTAACCTCCATAGGGAACCATGATGCACATGCTCAGAAACAGTCCCCTGAAGGTTTCATTACAGATAACTCCTGGCTGCTTTAAAAGGACTTTCAAAGAAAAGAAAATAAACCCAATAAAACCTTTAGTAGGCTATTATGTATAATCTTTTGATAGAGCTTGCAATTGAAATTCACGTCAGGCATCTTTTAAACTCAACCTGTGCACTTAAAAGCAATAGGAAAATGGAATGTAGTCACGAACCCCTATGCATCGTTTTCCCTGAAAGAAGCTAATCCAACACAGAAAGCACTTCATGCCTCTGGCCCCAACATGAACATTTACACATAATCACCCATCTAAACACAAGTGTGCCACAGGTGAACCCTCACCTGCCTGCACACAATTGCACCTCCACCATCACCGCAGGATATCATCATGACACCGAGCCTTGTCCAACATACAAATGAGGAACTAACTACAATTAAAATCCAAGGTTGGCTTTGATCTCAACCTTTCCAACAAGGTGAACTTATCTGTTATTTTGATCTATGTCCTGAGGTGTTTGTTGTTCCATGTGACATCACATAGCGTGATGGAACAGGAGCAAACGCTTATCAGTAGAAGAGTGGGGGAAAAAAAGGATGTTTTTAAAGAAAACATGTAGTTCGACTGCTTTCTTACAACTCACAAAATCTGTCTTTTGAAAGCAAGTAATCAAGGCAATGGTGCTGAAACATCTGGGAGTGGATAGATAGCAACTGTATTTATTATTATTATTATTATTATTTTTACAGAGCTATACTCTGCATTACTGATGTTTGAGATACAAATGACAACACATATACAGCAGGCTATAGCCTACCACCACAACAGATAATTTACTTCTTTAATGTCCCCATGTAACAGGACTGTTTCCCATTAAAGCAACACATCACATGAGTGCACTTTAGATAGATTTAAAGGTAATTGATAAAACTGTCACTTATTTTGTCAGAAATGTCTTTGAAGTCAGTTATATATCTCGAAGCGCTATCAAAATATAAAATTCTTAAAGGAATCCTCCACTGTTTTTACAAATGTGGCCTAAAACTTTTGAATCTAAAACTCCCCACCCCACGCCACCTCCCCCATCCTTAATGCAACACCATATAACTTTTGGCCACTAGGGGTGCTAAACCTGTAACTTTCACGTCAAGCGTCCCTAGTGACCACAAGCGCCGCAGCGCTGTCGCAAAAATCAACAAACAGTCAGTCGGGCCAGCCTCCCTTGTCTTTTGATTGTGTATGCAGACAGTAGTTGATCTGTTGGTTGAAGAGAGATCATCGACTCACTATTAAAGAAAAGTAAAGTTAGTTTTATTTAAGTAGGAATCTGTTGCTTGCGCGAAATGCCTGAAGGTGCGTTCACACCAAACGCGACTGAAGCGATTAGATTACATTCAAATCAATGTAAATGACGCAACCTCAAGTTATCCCTCCTCAAGCGTCGTGACTTGCGTGATTTGAGCGACTACGTCAAGCGCGACCTCGCAACTCTAAGTTGAAAAATTTTAAATTTTTAAGCGACTTCAAGCGACAACTCTCTCGTCCTTCACTGTCTGTAGAGCCGACGCAGCTGCTCATTCCTGCTCCCTCTCACTACAGTGCAGACGGCTGCAGCGGAGGGCTGTACTACACTTCCTCAATTTATTGGGCAAAATTAAAGCAGTAAACTTCTTGAATAAGCCTACATTCTGGGTGAACTCATCCTTTAGTAACTCCGTAAGTTGATAATTTAAACCGTGAAAAAAGCGTAGCTGTCTATGATAAGTGCTGTAAACATACGGCCTGAGAAGAAGGAAAATAACTGATCAGACCTCTCTCTCTCCTCTGTCACTGCTTCTACACACACACACACACACACACACACACTCACACTGTTCCCTGGTCATCGCGTCAGTGGAGCGATAAAGTGATGGGGTGACCAAAAAGCACCACTTAGTGAAAAATACTAGCTAAAGCCTTAGCTCCATAAGTATATCAGAGCTTGTGGTCACATGACTGCCGTAAAGTGAAACATTCTCAGGCATTCTCCAGGTCACATGACCTGGCCAACAACGGTTCGTCATCTCCAAACTTACATGAGCGGTATTTCAAAAGGGAAGCCCCGTTCGTAGCATTGATACTGTCAAGCGCTGTATATAGGCCTGAGGAATCATTTAAAATAACTCATATGCATAAACTCTTTAGGTTACAATGTCCGTGGTATGGTTTAAAACACTGCATTTCCCACATTTCATGTTAATTTTTCAGGTATTTCTTTCACAATGCTATTAAACCTACCCTGGTGGGCTACATTACATTATTTCACTGCAGTAAATCCTATGTAAAACCTGTGTAAAAACACAGATGGTAATGATGCTATGAAAAGGACGTTTTTGAGCAAAAATTCAGACCTTGAGAACTGAGTGAGATTATTAAACAAAGAGCAGGCGCTGAGAGGAGATAGTTCCCTGCAGATTCACTTTTCCTCTACCCAGCTTTCTCTCCTCTCCCTCCCTCACTTTTTACTCTGACGGATATCTAGCACTACGTCTTCACTCAGCCGTGCACGCCTGCCCTCTCGTTCGCCTGCCAAGTGGTCAGCTTTGGTTTTGTCTGTTGGAAAGCTTTCACAGGAGCTGTATATTTAGCCTTTCAGACCCCAACAGCAGGTAGTTTTGCTTTCGCTTGAAGTAAATTTCTATCATCTTCTCACTTTGAAGGCTCATTTGTTTTTAACATTTAAAAAGAAAAAAAAAACTCTCTTTCAAATCCAAACGCTACTGACCAATGGTGCACAAAACTCATTTTAACAGCCTGGGTATTGAGTCTGAATGTTGCTGCTTGAGTAAAGTCTGGTTTAGTATATTTTGCAATCTGTTCCCAGTTCTATGATCAGATTCCCACATTATGAGCGTGATCATGTGAAGTCATCATGGATTTAGTTTTACCTATAGGACAGACATGTAGGCAACTGGCGGCCCCGGGTGCCACATGTGGCCCTCGGCCTAATCATGTGTGGCCCCCAAAGTAAATACACAAAATGACAATAAAAACAAAAAACAAATACAAACACACAAAATAACAGAAAAGTATACAAAAAAAACTAATCCAAAAACGCAAAATGACAACAAGAACACACAAAATTAGTCCAAAACGGTACTAAATTACTACTACTACTAAAGTGACAACAAAAATACAATATTTGTTTCCTAAAACACACAACACGACAACAAGCATACTGAAAATGTACCTAAAAACATAAAATGGCAACAGAAAATACATACAATATCTCCAAAAAGACACAAACCCTCTATATTGATGCTTGGATTGGTCTTTATTCTAAATTGCATCTTTGTTTATTGGTCTCCATGTCTGCTGTAGTAGTAGACAACAGTAAACAAATGGTGTAACCTGTAAACTCACATAAACATTGCTCTCCTTCTGTGTGTACTGTAAACGCGGCCTCTCTGTGACTTGCACAGTGTGCATGTCTTTGTTAGAGAAGAGCATTTATGAGTCACCACTGTCTTTAGCCTGAGGCTCAACATTCAGCCAGCTGAGGGAGGGGATGCATGTTTGAATATAGTCACTCTAATATGCTGTGAAGACATCATTATCTTGAAATATGTTGTATCCCAGAGCCTTTGTTGTTTAAAATGGCACAGAATATGTGGATGAACAGTTTGATCTTTATCACAGTCACACTCTTCATTAGAGGCACCATTTTAGTCTGGATTTTTCCGTTTTTCGGCTCTACGTATTGCTGAGCTAAGCAGTGTGGTGCTGCATGAACCAGCTACATAGTTTGTGAAGGCATGAAGGACATTATCGTTTTTGTCATGCACATACCCGCATCGCCCAAAGGGAAGAGGTGAGCATGCAAAGGAAGTTGGCTGATTGAGGGCACGGAGCGCAGAGGCGCGTCGTGCATGACTTCGCTCGCCTGTGAATACTAAGGATGTCTCACAAGCGATGCTTTTGTCGGTGTCAGCTCCCTTTGAGAAGTGTCATAAATAGCACAGAGATGTGTGACATTGTTTCTGCATTCCTGTCATGAAATCAGCAATTCCTCACAGAGAAAGATGAAAACAAAGAATGGGATTATTTGCTTTTATCTTCATAGGTGATAATTAAATGGCTGTTAGTGGAAAGTGGCACAACTCGAGTTTTAGCTTTGTTACAAAATTAATAAGCGTTTCTTTAGAATAACAAGCTAACAATGAGTAAAAAGGTTCTTTGTATAAAAAGCACAGCTACTGAGGTGATGCAGGTGATGAAGATCCTTTTTGCAGCTAATTTTTGTTTTAGTCAGTCTTTTGACTAACACGCAAGCTAATTGTAGTCAAAATTTAGTCATTCTTATTTATAGTCTAGTTTTAGTCAACTAAATGACATTAATTCCAGCATGTTCTTTTTGTCTTCTATTTGAATAACTAGTACAGTGCTCGTCAGAAGTATGTATACATATAGTGGGAGCTTAAGTAAAGTTATCAGTTATCAGTTACTCTGTAGTGTTATAAAGGGGAATATTTGCAGGTGCAAAGTAAAATAGCGTGTGCAATTTCCCTGGTTTTTTGGACATACACATGATAAACTGATAAATAAAGTTTGCACCAATGTTCGCTGGACTTAAGCAAATGGATAATAAATGTCCCGGAGCATCCCCTGTCCTTGCTCAGACCCTCTTTCGGCAAGGTAAAACTAAAAAAAACCAGTGGTTAAATGAATTACACACAAACATGTCATGTACATCCAAGGTGCACATTAGGCTATAAACACGTGATGAAAATATCAGCGTTTGTAGCACCATGTTCGCAGAGAAATGTGCGTTTCGCTGTTTGCTTTGAGCACAGCCTCTGCCATTGCCCGCCAATAACTTCCGGGAACTAATTGAATTTATTTCAAACTTTGGTTGTCGCAACTCTCTATTAATGGATCTGTGTGCGTGGGGATCCGTAAATCAATGCAGTTATTGACAACAAATTACCTAAAATCCCAGTTATGTCTCTCGGAATCAATGGATTCGAATTGGCCACCAATAACTTCCCGGGACTATTTGAGTGTATTTCGCACTTCTGTTGTTGTAACTCTCTCTTTAAACGGCTCTGTGTGCATGCGGCTCAGACGCCCCTCCCCCCCGTGTCCTGTCAAAATAAAATTAAAATAAACATTTTGAAACGTAATCACCAAAAAGGTCATATGTGCTCTACACACACACAGACCTTCCTTATTTAGAGATGATATATGTTAGGGTTTCATTTATTCAGACAACTTTTTTTCAGGAAATTGACGTTGATCTACAGACGTGTTTCGGTGTCTTGCTGGAATTATTTCAAGGAAGTCAAGGACATATCAAAGCAATCAGCAGATGCCTCAGAAGAAGACTGGCAGTTGACAGTCGAAACATGACAGGAGACCAAAGTAAATTGGTGAAAATGATCTGAATAAATGGAACCTTAACACATTAAATAACATGAAGATTTTAGTCGACTAAATCCGTTACAGAAATAGTTGACTATAAAGCATTAAAGTTACTGCATTTTTTAAGATTAAATGACCTTTTATTAAACTGATTTTGGATGGTATTGTTTGTAAACGCACACAGACAGATTTGATGTGATCATTGCATAAGATCACGTCTTACGTCTGCAAACACAATCAGCTCACATCCTATTGGCTCACCTACCGGTTTGTTCCACCTTCCACGCAACAAAAGTATTTTTGGTTGAATACCTTAAGAAACTTAGTTCTGCTTGGATTACGTCCCATTTCAACAATATAGTTTTGTTTTACTATTAGTTAAAGATCTATATGTTTTTGATATACTTGTCTTTCACATGTAATTTCATTAATTAGTCAAGTTTTGTCTTATTGTCAATCTATGATGGAAATTTTCAGTCAGCAAAATAAAATAAACAGTGCTTTACAGTAACAAATCTGAGCTTGACTCAGTAACCTCAATGTCCCGATCACCCACAGCAGACAACAAAAAGGAGAAACTTGGACTCGGCCTCCATTAAAATGTGCATCAGTAACCTGATTACCCCAGTTGTCAATCTGAATAAAGCCAGGCTTTGGGATCCTCCCCATTCTCCTCAGATTCTCACTAAGGGATGAAATCAGTCCTTTTGAATTCTATGAGACGTACTTCAGAGTTGGAAAAGCAAGGAACGCAGGGGATAAAAAGTAATCAGGTAAGCAGATACAAAATTGCAGACTTTATTATTTACAAAGCATTAGGTCAGCTTTTACTTTGATGCATCTTTTAGGGACTATAATGTAAATATACATCAAAAACTTATGCTCTCTCCACTTGACTCGGTTTTATTCTTTCCAGTTTCTCAGGATATCTTTATCTCTACTTGACTTTATAAAAGAAGCCAATTGTGTGTTTGAGAGAAACTTTAGGAATATCAAAGGAGACAGCTAGTCGCTGAGGGGAGGGCAACAGGAAACAACTTGTGGGTGGACCTTGACTATTCCCTCTGTGTACGATTCTCACTTGCACAATGCTTTTCCCTCCAATCAGGAGGACTTTGCTTGACCTTAAGTCAGTTTTGGCACAGAAAGACTCTCAGTGTGGATTTTTCAAGTTGTATTTGTCTCTATCTTTCAGTGCATCTGCAGGCTTTCCAAAACAAGACGTTTAAAGGCTTGAAAGACTCTGGATAACTCTCATGAATGAAAAAACAAGTCAGAGCACTGAAGAAAACTGAGGATCCTGAGCTGAACTTGGCAGCTCCAGAAAAATGGCAGATTGCACACAGGATACCAACTCAACCGAGGCGACCCAGAATCCAAAAACTGATAATAAGGATTCAAGTGAAGCCTCAGCCAGGTCCATGAACGCAGCTGGGATCAAAGTCCGACCCACAGACCTTGGGCTCATTCAAAGCTTTTCCAAGTCGGACTCCGACTTGTTGGCATCACACCTTGGTGAGGATGGAGAAGGTTTGACTTTCCAAAGTGGGTCTGCATCAAAGTGGATGTCTGGGCAGCCTTCCATGAAGCGAATGCCTTCCTTCACCTCTGAGTGGGATGAGGTAATACCAAACTCTGGAAATAGGAAATCAGTAGAATGATGTAAAGGAGTGGCACTGTCACTGTTTTGAGTGGAGAGTGTAAATGTCCTTTGTAGAGCGTGTTAGCTGGTGTGAATGCGCAAGAAAAAAAAAAGGGACAGATCAGAAGAGATGCTATTCAGAATTGGTGTGAAAAGGACTAATGGGAGCAGGCAAGGCAACTTGATTCATGAGGGAGGAAGGAAGAGAGGAAGAAGGCAGAGGCAGCAGTATGAGAGAATTCAGGAGTCCAGCAGACAGTGATAGAGTAACTTTACCGCGGCTGTTGGCGGAGAATGCCTGTGGGCGAGTGCTTGAATGCATGAATAGCTTGATCACTTGTGCCGACCTCCCTGTAGCAGCCCTGGCACCAAGACTAATTGGGCTAGTGCTGTCATCCCACATCCACTCAGAACGTGTCTCAAGGGCCGACCCACGCTTCCACTGTCTCCTCCTGAACTCTTCTGGCTCCTTTGCTCCCGCTTGCGCCATACACTTTGAGCCCTCTGTGAGCCCGACCTCCACTCCCTCTTTTTTCCCAAATGCCTTAACTTGTGGCTTGTAAGAACTTTTGAGAGGAATTGTTGTTCAACCTAGAGCGCTTCAAAACCCCTTGAATTAACAGTCCCTTCTTCATTATCCGCAAACAGTTTTGGACAAGTCCGCCAGTTTCTGATGCGTGAGGAAACACATCATGATTATACTGTGGAATCTCTCTGCATTAGGTACAGTATGTGGCTAACATGGCACCACCTACATAAAAAGTGTTGTGTTTATATGTTAAGCCAGAGGTGGGGATTGGCACCCTGTCCAGGGTGTACCCCCACCTAATGCCCATTGAGAGCTGCAGATAGGCACCAGCAGACCCCCCGTCGCCCTGAAGAGAAAAGGAACAAGCGGGTCAGAAAATGGATGGATGGATGAAAGATTGAGATTGGCAACTTTTATCGCAGTGGGGGCCACAAAAATGTCATTGTCTGATCCGATGACCAGATTATCAACATTCATATCAGAATTTAGAATAATAACCAATCTAACCATTAATTCAGAAGAGAAAAAGTGTGTTTTTGTTGTCGTTGTGTTTTTTTTTTCAGTCATTTTGTGTATTTTTCTCATATTTTTGTGTATATTTGTAGTCGTCTTGTGTGTTTTGGGAGTCATTTTATGTATTGTTGTTTTTGGTGTCATTTTCGTTGTCATTTTGTGTGACATTCTGTTATTTTTTTGTGTAAACTTGTAGTCGTCTTGTGTATTTTTGTAGAAAAACATAATTATGGGGCCCTCGCATGTGGCCTCCCGGGGCCGCCAGTTGCTCATGTCTGTGTTAAGCATTTTAAAAGCCCCTCCAACACACTTTAAAGAACTTGAAACCATTATAAACACATTTTTAAATGAAGAAGTATTCAATTTGTTAAACCTGTAATTCATAGAGATCCTTAAAAGCCACATCAGTGCTTTCAGCAGCATCTCGAAATCACGAGATAAGAAAATACTTTGTTGGTACCATGGCTGCAGGGCTTTCACAGTCACATATTTTGGTTGTTGTAGACAAAAAGTTTGAGGCCTTCACCATAACTTTTTCTGCATGCTTTAGTCGTGTCTCTGTCAAACAGACCCAATATCCAGAAAAGATAGTGGCACGGGAAAAAAAAAATAAAAATATATATATACTGTATATATATATATATATACTGTAGGTATTGAGCCTGTTGCTTTTTATGTAGATGTGCACCGAAAATAGTTTCAGAGAACACATATAAGGTTCCAAGTCAGTGGTTCACAAACTGGGGGGCGGGGGGAACGGTCTTCCTGCATATTGAGCATGAAATGAAAAATAGGAAAAAAAAAATGTATTTGCACTCAAATTACTTTTTCATTACTGTTCTAAAATATGTAATTGCACATTTTAGTTTTTGCCTCTTTTGAAAAGAAAAGGTTGTATTTTGTGCCCATTTTGTTGAGATAAGGGGGGCACGGAAAGTTCTTCTGACTATTCTAAGTCATTTCTCCTTTGATTTGCATGCATCAATCATTGTCCTCATCTGTTCCACGTCTGTTCTATGTTGTACCTCTGCTGAGAGAAATGTTTGTTCAGCCAGTTGGGTGGAGTGTCCTGTTTTTAATGGCATCCTGTTTTGAAGCCCCCCCCAGTGTATGGTTCTCTTATCCACATTTCCAAAACGTTTGTGTTCACTTTACATTTGAGAACAACATTTTGGACATTTAATTGACAAGGTAAAGATGGCCAAATATAATGCAAACACCAAAATCAATCAAAGAAGAAGTTATCGCTTGACATTACGTAGAATTTCTTTAGTCCTGGGTTTAATTGCCAGGTTGTTGTCAGGTTGATCAATCCCTTTAGCATCCACAGAATGTTCTACAGTGAGAAACATGATATATTGAGCTTACATGCATTTGAATCCAGCATGTGTTGTCACCAGCCGACATCTTTCTGGGCAAGTTGTGCACTTTTAATTCTGGCTGTCCTTTTCTTTCACCCTATAAATAGTTGCTGTCAGATCCTGTTTGGTGATTTAATCAGTGACCTGCGTTTTAAGTTGTTTTTATTGTTTTTTTCATTTTATCATAATGCATCCTAATCCTTGGGTTATACCATTTATAAAAAAACACACTTTAACCAGTTTAAACAGTGACAATTGAGGCAGTGCAACACCTCATGTTATGAAATTAGAAAAAGTAATAGAAATAAAACAATTTCATTGTTGACATGTGTCCTCTAATCAGGTAGAGAGCCATTGTGTCTCACCTATTGATGGCGCTGTCTCATCGAAATTACGGAATTCTGGGAAATTTGATTGTGTTGCTGGATTTCTGTGTCAGAAACATAATATGCTTTTAAGTTATATGGCTTTTTAATATTTTAGATCATCTAAATTACTGTAGGTGGTATATAAATATATGATGTGTGTAATTAGTGTAACCACATTTGCAAACTGTATATAGCCTGAGGGCGGGGCTAGAGGCCCACTGATATAAAGCTAAGCCTACCGATGCCACCTCAAAATGAGGAAAAGGAAAATAACTAAGAAGAGGGTTCCCTATTAATGAATGACCAGTCCGGTCGGGTTATGAACCCAAACCCAAAACACAGCAAACTAAATTAGTAACACACACACACACAAACATAACACATTAAACTAAACTGTACATAACTAATCAAGATGCTTAATGGTTGAGTGAAACACCCCCCAAAAAGAAACATTAAACTAGAGAGCATAAGTCAGGCATAAAAGTGAGAGTATTACATGACAGAAGTGGCAAAGCTGTAACAGAAATAAAAGAACTAGCTTTAATAGTAAACATTCACTGCTACATTATGTTAGCTTAGACAGATTTACATGGTAGTCTCTCAAACAGAACTGGACACAGGCCTAAAACTGGGGCCAACATTAATGTTTGTCATCATAAAACAGACATTCAAATAAAAGGATGAACGACTTAACATCCCTGCCACACCAAACCAAGCCAACAGTTCAGGCATGGCCAAACCCAAGGGGTGCACGGATGTTTTTTTTGTTGTTTTTTTTTAATTGTATATTTATTTTTGCCTTATTTTTTCCTTTCTGTATTTGTATTTAGCTTTCTCGTTTGCTTACTGTTTGTGTCTTTGGCTGCTGTAACTTGCGAATTTTCCCACTGTGGGATAAATTAAAGTAGTGATTCTAAACTGGTTGGTCGAGACCCAAAAGTAGGTCACGGACCTGCACTGGGTGGGTCGCGGACAGCAGGTCAAAAATGAACGAATAAATAAATAAATACTTAATGTCTCTCATGTTGGACTTGTCTTTTATTTTGAAAAACATATATATTTTAATAGGCATGCTGTGAAGTGCATGGTGCACAGGAAAATATCTAGATTTATGTTTAAAAAAAGAAAAAAAAGAAAAGAAGAAAATATATGTTTGTGTTTTCAACAGCTATTTTTGAAAACCTAAATTTGGTTGGTTGAATTCTAAAAAAAAAAGTAGGTCGCGATTTAATGACAGTAGCATAACGTGGGTCCCAGGATGAGACCAGTTGAGAACCCCTGAACTAAAGGATAATCTAATCTAATCTAATCTCTACATACTATCTAATGTGAACACACTACATACTAACTTTGATGTCAAACTTAGTATGAATTCAATTCAATGAAATTCAGTTTTATTTATATAGCGCAAAATACAACAAAGTCATCTCAAAGCGCTGAACAAAATATAAAGTCCATAGTAAGAAAGAAAGAACCCAACAAGATCCATGAGTACAGTATGAGTAGCACGTTAGTATGCCATTTCAAACACAGCCAGAGATACTGTCTCTCTAGGTAACAGACAGATCGGTGCATGGAATTCAAGCACAGATAAAGGAAAGAACATATCTACTGTAAACATTTTGTAAATGTAATATTTACGTGAAAAAAAATCAATGAAATACTATAAATATGCTACAAATATTTGTAAATTGCTCAGTCAGTGCCTCACCAGCCATGAAGCTTGCCGCACGTCACCAAATAACAGGTTTTCTTTAAAGTACCTATATTAGAGTACAGCTGTGTTGCCCCTTCACAGTAAGATTCCTGTTTATAAGACAGAGCCCATTACAAACAATCATTGGGATATTCGACACCATCCTCTTTACTGCCCAAAAGCTTCTTGGAACGGCTGTATCTCATGAGGAGATCACCTCAGCATCAAATATTAAAACATTTAAGTGACACACGAGGCTGAAATGGGGGCCTGGGCTTCAGATCACATGCATAAAAACACTCAAAGAAAGCCTTGATGAATACAGCGATACTGGCATTCGGATGATGTTACCACCAACAGAAAAGTTATGAGATGAAGTAACCTTTAAACTCCATTGACATTTACAGTGCTGCATATACATTTATATGTTATTACGTCTGGCAGCTTATGTAATTGCTCCCTGCTGTATTGAAGCACTTTTTTATTCTTGTTGAAATTTTAATTATGGAGAAGAAACAGCTGATGTGATGAGACAGCATATGTTGAGGTTATTTCTGACAGAATTTTGCCAGAAATAACACAGCGAAAAACACAAAAAACATGTGGCGTAACAGTTAAGTAAGCGGGCTTGTAATCGGAGGGTCAACGGTTGGAATCCAACCTTCAAATCCAACCTGGGCCTTCATTGCGTGATGTTGAGCAAGTCCCTTAACCCTAACTCAGGGGTGTCAAACTCATTTTAGTTCAGTGGCCAAATCCGGAGCAGTTTAATCTCAAGTGGGCCACAGATTGTAAAACAAGTAACTTGAACATTATTGTACCCTAGTTTGCACTTCTACGTATATATAAAATACAAAATATGTAAGAAACAGACCATATCGTAGCAAAATGTGACAGAATTAAATTTCCTAGATTGTGTGAATTTCTAGTTAATTAAGGGAAATATGATGTCATAAATTGAGGGAAATTGAAGGATTTTGTTTAAGATTAAAAATGACTTCAATCATGCAATATAAGCACCGGGAAAACTGTGATCTCCTGCAAATATTGTTACGTTCATTTACACAACGAGTCATGTTTTCTCTGTCATTTTTAATTTCTCCTGTGGACCAACTTGGATGCTCCAACTGCTTGTGTTGTACGTCACTTTGGTTAGAAGCGTCAAATAAATGAAATTGTAATGTTGTATACTTAAGCTCAAATCAAACCTTTGGTGTGTATAGATGAAATATTCATCTGGCAAAATAAACACTTCCAGACATACACTGCATTCACTTTAGTGATGTCAGCATGGTGTGCGCTGCTCCCGCCTGTTGGTTCCGATTTATGATGGTGCATCATGATGTCCCAGGCCTGTCTGCTCCACTTCTGTTACATTAGTATATCATTATTTAGACATCTGACCTAGACCTGAATGCTGTTACTGTTTAGTATAGAGGCTATTGATTATGATTAAGATTACTCAGAACTTTGGTGTTTAACGATGAAATTATCAAAAGTGGTCAAATGTGACTGTGTTGTTAAAGTGACAAAAAAGTTGGCAATTCAATGTAGTTTGGTGAAGCATTCAAACGTGGGCAAAGTAAATATTACTATGGTTATTCTAAAAGACAATAAATATAGGCTTCTTTCTCCTAATACACATTTGGTACGACTAAAAAATTAGGAACTGAAGGAATAGGACAAGAGCCATTTCTAGGAGTAGTGTCGTAGTACTCGAGAAAGGTGTTGAAACCACATTTTCAAGGTCTTGGTCTTGTCTCGAGAACTGTTCCTGATTGTTAAAGTTGTAATTTGACTTAAAAAGTTCGCCGAAATCTACAAAAACTCAGACATCCATCTTATTTGTAGACAGAAATACCTCTGAACGCTTACTTTAGGCCTTATTGATAAATAAACGTCTTATTTTCAGATGTTTACAACCATTCTGGACTTGTTACAGACAATTTTTGTTTGTTTGTCAAATGTATCTAAAAGAAAATTAAAATTACAGAGAGAGAGAGAATGCTGGGATCATGGGTTCAAATCCCACTGGTGGCTCCAACTTGCCTCTGTCAAGCCCTGCCGTAGACTGGTGTACTATCTGGGGGGATTTACACTGCTTTACGCCCTATTTCTACTGGAATAGGCTCCAGCATCTATTGTGACCCTGTACAGGTATAGAAGACGAGACATTTCCAACAGTCTCCTCCCCTATTGCCAATTATCCATTCATGTGGCAGCAATTCATGAACATAAGCAAGTATTCATGGTCAACATCACAAAACAGGTACATCCTCATGAAAAAGTACAGGTCTGTATCCACTCAGCCTTTATTAATCCCCAAGGGGAAATTCAGTTTCAGTTACATGAAACATGAAAAGACAATCACATATAACATGGGGGGACAGAAACGGGAGAACTGTGGAGCAGCAAGCAGCAGGGCGGCGCTCCGTTTCTTAGATGTGAAACAATGGGTAGCAAGAAGAGGGGAAAAAAAAAGGCAAAAACCAAACTAGGTGCTTGTAGAGAGGGGCGGAGTTCAAGAAAAACTCTTCAGCAAACATTGCACAAAAACCGACAAATGCAACATGCAATTCAATACAACAGCAAGTTGGTACAGGAAATGGGCCTTAGGATGAGTAGTTCACAGGTCGGCCACAGGATGGCGCTGCCCTTACGGCTCGCCTCCTGCTGCCGCAGGCAGGGAGGGAGGAGGGGAGGGGGGCCAGAGGAGACGGTGAAGAAACAGGATGTGTATGTAAATAAATGTGGGAGTGAAGTGTCCTTTTGAGATAAGCCTGTGTACTGAGACTCATATAGTCTCTCATAGTTCTCCAGCCAATGACGTGGGACAGCGTTACCGTAGAGATGACCTCAAGAGCTTGTTAACCGAGCCAGATCGCAGATGTTCATGGAAAGTTAGGGAAAGGTCAGAGCCGAATGAGATAAGAGAAGTTGTTTTCAGATGGGCTAGCCACTTCATGACTGCCAGCCCTATTGTTCCTGGTCATTCGATCAATAATCCAAAAATGTGGCCATTTCCTTGCGATGAACACTCTACTCTTATTAAATTTCACCACGTTGGAATCCATGAGAGAGTTCTGAAAGCTCGGCCTCTTCCATCGATGACAAGCGGCTTCCAATATTGCTGCCAACGTAATCCAAATTTTGCGATAAATCAGGAAAATGCCTGATCCAATCAGCAGAAGAACCATTATCATAATTTCAACCTGGTGGTGTATGTCTTCCACATCCTCAGGACTTACAGACTCTGCCAATGCCCGTCCTCCGAGTTGAGAAATTTCACTAAAAGCAAAGAAAGACCAGCTGATCAATTCCATGATTTAGATTTAGGATTGGGATGCAGATAGAGGCTCCTGTTAGATGAATTCAATACCATATGCATTATGCACCCCCTCATATTGGTTATCATTTCAAATATATCATGTGTGCAGTGCAACAATGAATCAGAAGTCCTTTATTTTTCTTTCCCTTTTGTTTTTTGTTTTTTTTATCAGTGAAAAAGCACAAAGGTCACTTTTGTATGTGTGGATATATTTTAGTCCCCATCCCACAAAATGGAAAAATGTGAGCCTTGAAACTAGATTTGTTTATTTTTCCAACACAAATGGGAAAAGGTGACTAGACACCGGCACTCGTTAAAGACGCTTCAGTGGCTTCATTTGTGTGAGTACTATCAGTTTCCCAGTGGAATTCTCAACCTCCTTTACACATGCAAGCTTTGAGGTTTCTCCTCATTTATCAATGTCTGCCATCGCTTGTAACGCAAGTAGATTCAAACCAATAATCAACATCAATGTTAGTGTCCAGCAACAAGAATGTTTGCTGCATACTTTTAATAAACTACAAAAAAAACAAAAAAAACAACCATAATACATATTTGTTCCAGTGTTTCTTCTGTTAATTTGGCTTCGCTAAAAATGAAGGATGTTTGATGCACTGCAGGGATTCACACGATGGGTTTTCAGCTGGTAAAAAGGGCCTGTTTTTTAAAGTATGCCTAAGCTAGTTCATAATTAATACAAAGAGCCACGGCAGAGTGAACACATCTTAAGATCAGGTTAGACAGATGTGGTACATGAATAAGAGAGTGGTGGGGGTGTGGGGAGGATGGGTGGTGGGGGGGTAAGTACGACGCTGCTTCTTCTGTTGTGTTGTCTTTTTTAAATTTTCACAACAAGTGAAAGTCTTGTATCTCCATATTATCATAAACTATTGTTGAGTACTTTCATGCAATCCTATGTATGTGAACATATTTTTAAGCGTATATGTAATTTTTGACAACTTTTCCCCAATTTAAAGAACACAATTGTAATCTCTTACCTTTTAATAATAACATTTACTATTACTATGACTTAATTAAAAATTAAAAATTAAAAATACATGTGAACAAAAATATAAATTAAAATATACAGATATTTTTGTCAACCAATAAAAACTTTTTGAACATGTACAAACAAATTGTTCTCTCTTTACTTTCTTTGATTTATTATTTTAAATTATTATTATCATAATTTTTTCATTGTGGTAGATACACTGCTGTTGTGTTCATGTTCAAAATTAAATTAAATCAATCAATCAATGAAGTCAATCAAACTGTATTTTTTTCATATGGGATGAAATCCAATCAGAACTCATGTGATCATGTGATCTTAATCATTGATCACATCGAATCTGTGTGTATTTAAAACAATAATACAATCCCATATCAGGTTAATACAGTAAATAGTAAATTAATCTTTTTTTTTTTTTTTTTAAATGCATGAAATCCTATACTTTATATTATATTTACTATATCTGCAACAGATTAAGGTGACTAAAAAATGTCATTTATTGACAAAAACAGACTACAGCTTCAATAATTGTAATGACAATTTTTTTTTTACCTTTTTTGCATTTTAGTGAAAAAAAACTATGACTAAAACTAAAACTAAATTTGTCAAAATAAACAATTCTGCTTACTCCTACATTGACATGTTTTAAAAAGTGTCATGATGAGGAAAAATGTAAAAATGAGGAGAAGCAGCTTTACATTTCTCTACACTTTGGTTTACAGTTTACACTATTCAACATTTAGTTTCCGTCACTAATTTGTTTAGACTGTGCATGTATCATTAAAGCTGTCGAATAAACAAAAAGAAATCTCTCAAAAATCACACATCTGGATGGACTTATTTCAAGCAGATCTTGTTTGCTGCGACGCGGCGGGCCCATCTGCCTTTATTGACAGTGATGCTAAGGCGTTAAGCTTGTGTTCATCTCTATGCCATTGAGACAGACAGCCAACATTTCTGTCATATCGTTTCAGATCATATCGTTTCAGGCATATTTTCTGTTATTTCCCTCTGGTTTTTGGCTTAAATACATCAGTTTTTGTATGTTTGCAGGAGTTATTGATTCAGTAACAACTCTGTTCATCTAAAGCACTTCTTTGGACTTCATTTCACATCATTTCCAACCTTTTAGCTATAATGTCTAAACGTCTAATTGACTGGCATTAGAATGCACCCAGTTCAAAGTGTGATGGGTGTAGTTCTCAAACATGTTCCCTTTTTAGGCCTCAAAACGCCACTCACGTTGTTGTTGTTGTTGCTGTTGCTGTTTACACAAGTTAAAATCGCTACTCTTCTGTTAGTTGTGAACGGATCGGGCTGAAATTTGGTAGTTATAATCTATGGACGTGTACACATCGACGCCTCTGAGCCCGATTTTAGGAGAAAAGAAACGAAAGTCGATTTCTAATTTACTTGCGAGTCAAATCTTATGACGGTTGGTGGTCCCTAATAATTGGCACATAACAATGTATAAATGGGGCCCATTACCCCGTACATGTCACGGGGTAATGAGCCCCATTTTTCAGAGGACTACTCCTCCATTAGTTCTCGTTAGATCGAAATGTTTGGTATGAATACTCTATGAATGAATATGATGAGACACTCAGAGCTCTTTTTTTGAAGTGTGGGCCGTTGGCCCATCCCCCATTTCCGGTCATTTCCAAATTTATGGGAACATAGTCGTCTGATATATCATTTCAAAGGCAATTCAACAAAGATTACGATCATGCCTCACACAATTTTATTAGGGGCTCGAGGACCTACCTCCCTCTTTTTTGGCAATTTCCATTAAAGTCATTTTCTCATTCATTTGTGAGTCAAATATTGCAGTAGTTGGTGATACCGAATCATTGACACATACCAATACATGAATGGGGCCCATTACTCCGTATGTGCCAAGGGGTCACCAGGGGGCCTCCATGGGCCCCATTTTTTTACTCGGTGGAACCGAGTAAATTGACTCAATTCTCTGGAACATGGTACGTGCTAATCGGCGACGAGACGTTCCTGTGTATGTGAAAAATCACTGATATCATGTTTCTTTTGATCGTCTTGTTCACAATGTTGGTTCATCCCTTTTCTAATGTGAATTTCTGTTTGACCAAAGTAATATAAATAATTATTTGGAGGAGCAGACAGAGTTTTACAGCTGATAGAGACATTTTTTAATAGACATAATGTAGGATACATACTGTATATCAATAAATTGAAGATAATTTGCTTGAAAAAAAAAAAAGTACTTCACAGATTTTTACAAAATTTTACTAGAAGATGGACCCAACCCAATGAAAGATCTGAATACATTTTGGAGGAAATCAGGACCAAATGAAAGATTCTTCATTAGTTTTGGAAATTTATTTATTTATTTTTTATCTCATCATTGGCAAATTTCAAAAATGTATTTCTCGGTTTGTCATTGACCAATTTTTATGAAATTTGACTGAGTTATATCATGTTAATTTGTCAATTAGTTTAATCCAGACAAGATTAAGATTGCACATTTCGTCGAGATTTTCCAAAATAAATGGAGTAAAAAGTAAAAAAACACTTCTAAGCATCGGTCTATACGGGACTCTACATCCCACAATGCAATGCGCAAATCTTTTCTGACACGGTCATTAAGAGAGTGTTTACAGTAGAGCTCAAAAGTGAAGCTAATACTAAGCATTTAACTGATAAACTAGTATATTTTTGAGCTAAGTTAAGTTTTAAGCTTCTTACTTTTTTTTGATATTACAAATTATTTGGAAAACACCAAAGTAATTCATCAATTGTAAAATGGAAAACATGAAAAAAAAAAATAAATAAAAAAATAAACAATAACGTTTCTTAACTAACTAAGACCGACTTCATCTTTAAAAATGTCTAATTGCATTCTTTATTATTTATCAATATAGAAGAAAAAGAAGTGTTTAAAACTGGGATTTTTCTGATACAGAATTCTGGAGCCCAGAATCAATCGTATATATTTTTTTAGTTCAGCTCCGTGTTTCCTATTTTATAGTTTTTCTCCAAAAGCTGAAAAAAAAAAACGTGTTGACTCAAGTAAATCATATTTGCTGCTGCTTCAGCATAGCTACAGTATATGGTAAAACCCTACCGATGCACTAATGTCACCTGATTTAAAGACCAACATGCCCTTGGGCAAACATACACTATGCATAGAAGTGCATTTGCTATTTAAATATAGCCTTAGTGCTGGACAAGAAAATGCTTTGGGTTTGATTTAGCAAATATGCTTTTCGTGCACTTTATGTTGTACATTCTAGGATTTATATAAACCAAGTATCCTTTGACCCGTGCGTCTGATTATGTCATATGTTAAAACTATCAACAGTTTTTAGAATTGCGTAGAACTACTACATGAGTGTGACCTGCTCTTCATTTTCCATCAAAACCAGTAAAAACAAGCAGGAAACATTTTTTTTTTTCTTCTTCCAAACACTGATGTCACTCAATCTTGAAAACACCAAAAGCAGCATAAATTGGCATTTTGACTGAAAAAAGCTGCTAAATCACGTGTGTCAAACTCAAGACACGGGGGCCAATTCCGGCCCTTTAGAGCATCCAATTTGGCCCCCAGGAGAAAGTAAAAATGTCAGAGAAAACATTAATTATTGTGTAAATTACCAAATAATCCAGTTGTAGCATTGCATTGCTGAATCCATATTCAGCAATGCAATGAAACTCCACTATAATTTTAGGGGCTTGCATGTTTTTTTTTTTGTTTATACCACATGAATGCAGTCATTTTTTTTTTTTTTTTCAAATTGTGAAAGAACTCTCAATTTTCCCACAAACAATGGCATAAAATTCCTTTAAATTACACAAAAATTGGTGACAAAATCAATAATTTTTAAGTGAATTGAACTGATATTGAAAACTAAGACACAATTATGTTAAAATTCTTCTTCTTTTTCTTCCCCGACCTATAATCTACGGCCCACTTGAGATCAAACTGGTCCGTATTTGGCCCCTGAACTAAAATGAGTTTGACACTCCTGTGCTAAATGATCTAAAAAGCAGGCTGAATGTTTCACTCCAATAGAAAACAATGGGCTGTTTCCAGGCAAATGGGAGCGTGTTACGTCTTTAATCGGTGTTAAACCGGCAAAGTAGTCCCATTTTTTAAATGTTAATTAAAGTAATATGGTGTAAAATATTGTGTTTTGTTTGGCATAGTTCTTTTAATAAGAACATTTCAAAGATTTTAGGTCACATTTGTAAAAACAGTGGAGGATCCCTTTAAAACACCATTACCCATGATGCTCTTTTAGTTCCCTCGTTGCATCACATTGCACACTTAACCTTGCTATTGCGTTACTCTATGAAGCTTGAATAATACAGCCCTGAGAGGGCAATAAAATACTCCAAGTCAACAACTGATCCCAATCTCCCAGGGTTGAGTTTGTGTGGTTCAAGCATGCTTAATGCTGAGCAGCCTACAGCACGCAATGATTTGGTGTTTGCAGTGATTCAGGACATTATTCATCTCATTTCTGGCTGTGGTTTTGCTGAGTGGTGGATTTGTCATTGAATTACTGTCCACGTTGGTCTGCTGGCTAGTAATCCATCACTGCAGCACACTGCTCGCCTTCTTCCCAGCCCGCGCAAAAACGATCCCTCCTAACTTCTGGCCTGCAGTCCCCTTTTTTTAAACAGGATTTTGGCTCAAAATGGAGGAGAATTGGGTGGTGTTGGACTTAATAGCATAAATTACATGCTGTTTTTTTTTTTGTTTTTTTTAATATACAGTTTTATTAGTTGATTGTGTTATGTTTGTGCTCTGCTTAATAGATTGAGAAGATCATGAACTTGATAGGAGTGGGCATTGAGACTTCCAGAAGTAAACAGCCCAAGCCAAACTCAGGTAAGGCATCAGCACATCTTCTGTTTTTTAATTTTTTTTTTTAACATTAACACTGCCACAAAAAATGAAAAAAAATAAAAATAACAATCACCACGGAAAGTCATAATTATGAGATAGAAAGTCATAATTATGAGAAAGTCATAATTATGAGATAGAAAGTCATAATTATGAGAATGAAAGTCATAATTATGCGATAGAAAGTCACAATTATGATATAAAGTCGAAATTGTGAAAAAAAAGTCATAATTATGAGGTAGAAAGTCATAATTACGAGTTAGTAAAGTCATAATTATGAGAAAGAAAGTAATGATTATGAGATAGAAAGACATAATTATGAGAAATAGTCATAATTATGAGATGTAAAGTCATAATTATGAGAAAGAAAGTCATAATTATGAGATATAAAGACATAACTATGAGTCAGTAAGTCAAAATTTTGAGAAAGAAAGTAATAATTATGAGATAGAAAGACATCATTATGAGAAAGAAAGTCATAATTATGAGATAGAAAGACATCATTATGAGAAAGAAAGTCACTATTATAAGATACAAACTTTTAGTGGTGGAAACAGGCTTCCATAGTCACCACATTAACAAGCTGCTGTAAATGTGTTAAAGTATCTTATAATCATGACTTTACTAACTCATAATTATGACTTTCTATCTCATAATTACAGTGTGAATGATCATGGTATCATGATCAGAATCCCTGATCTAGATAACTGCCAATATCTAGCAAGCAGACATTTGGTGCAATATTTACAAATGTCTGTCTTTTTTTTAAGAGCTTTTCACCTATTAAATAAATTGCTATAGGGACCTGAAAGACATGTCAACTTTACGCATAATTAAAAAAGCTTTAAAATCATATTTCTATCAATATTAATGTATTTATCGTGTATTTTTAAAATGTATTTGCTGGTGTAATGAAAATGTGTCTTGTCTTTTTTTCCTGTATGTCTTATACAGTATGTACTGGAATCTTTTTTTTTGTATTTTTTATTTTTTATTTTTTTTTATTTTTTTTTAATGGACCCCGGTGGAAGCCAACAGGGATCCAATGAACAAATAAACAGAATAAAGATTTGGTTTGCGCTCTCTCATGCTCTTGTTATTTTGCTCTATTTCCTGATGTTATTGAAACCAGTCCATTCACATCAAACCCTGAGTCCGCATCTGACCAGCAACCCTAAAGCTTTACTCCTTCTCATTCATCAAAACCATCACAACAGTTATACCAGTAAACATCATTAAATACAATTAATTAGAAATAAGATTTCTATTTCTTAATTGACACTAAATATATGGAAACAAATATCCCTGGTATAGTGTGAATCTCATTAAAAGGAATTAGTTTAGTGATTTTAATTGCTTTTATTAGAAAAACAAAACAAAAAAAATAGGTATATGATTCAAAATGGAGGACTCCACATCCTATGGTAACAAACTTATTCATTGGTCCAAACACGACAACCAGATCGGATTTGGGACAACCAGCTTTTTCTAAAGTCGGCAGTCACGAACCAGCTTTTAATAGGAGACAAAAATGGAACACTCATGGAAGAACATCCAAAAACCTAACTCCTGATTTATTTAATTCCTAATCAAAAACAGAAGGAGATAGAACGAGAAATGTTCCTGGGGCTCAGCTTTTAAAGAGTCCATAGGGACCAGGTGAGCCACATTCACTGATGACCCTTTTAATGTCACTTTGGAATTGTTCAACATCTAAGACAAATGGGATGGTTGTGACAGGTCTAACACTCCTTTTTTTTTTTTAAATACACATGTCCCGAAGAAAACCATGCAGAATTTCTTCACTAATTTTGATTTCTAAGACAATAGTTTAGCAAAACAGAATAATAGGAAATGAAAATGTAGTATACCCTTAGATACTGTTTGTTTAGTCTATGTCGAACAATGCTTAAGCAAAGTAATAAAAAGTAGAGAAAATATCAAAGCAATGAATGTTTAACAATGTAAGTACACTCATGGGTGGCATGAAGTGCCTCATCCACTAGTCATTACTTTTACTATACTTTAGATCAGACACTGGGAGGGGGTCACTAGATGCCTAAGAATATTGTTTGAACAATTTGAGCCCATTTTTCCTTATCTTTACCTTTTTTTCTTTTTCTACCAAACTTTCCACATTTTAAACTTTTTTCATCACTTCTTCTTGCCATATTTTTGCTCCTTTAAATGCACTTTTGCTACAAAACTCCCATTTCTGCCCCTTCAAGACCACATTTCAATGCCTTTTATTCACATAGTTTCCACTTTCAAGACGTTTTGGCACTTATAAACCTTTTCCATCACTTTTCCCACCTATTGTCGCATATGTTGACCCATTATTGACACTTTTAACATTTTTTCACCATAGTTCATGCTTATTTTTGCCAATTTAACCACATTCATTATTTGCCATGCCCATTATTTGCCAGTTTAAATGAATTTGTTCTACTTTTTAAATTACATTACTCATGACTTTATGGATGGGCCGCAAAAAGCTCTATATACATTAATATACAGTATTTATCTAGTTCCTTATCATACCTAACCCCACGAGATCCCTCATCCTAACCCAAAAAATCTAAATTAGCTCCAAAGGTGTCATAATTTAGCAAAAGACACTTAATGACAGCCTCCGTGACAGCGTAATGTAGGCCTTATGTATAAAACTTCAAGTAAAGTGTTACCCAAACCTGACATTAGCTAACACATTGCTACACTGGCTGAGGAGGGATAAAGGGTAAAGTCAAGCAGCATTAAAGCATTGACTTTTTCGACTTGTTTTCTCAAGCTACATTAATTTATCTACAGTTTAAAATGTGGTCTTTTGATATTTTGATATGTACTTGTTTGCTACAAGGACAAGGACGACTTTATATTGTGTTGCTGGCTCATCCGCCACCGTCTTCTATCACCTGTCCAACCATCTTTGCTGATCCAGCAAGTTTCCATGATTTACCAGAAGAAGAAAAAACCTCTCACTTAATTTGTCCCTGTCAGAACGTCTGTCAGAGAGTTCAAGAGATGCTCCTCAGCCAAGATGACACAACCGCTCACTGAGGGAGGGATTTTGTACATATGCTAGGCTACGATGGATGTACAGTAGCATGATTGGGGGAAAAAAGTGTGGTTGGTCAAGGTGAAGATATATGAGCCTCGTAAAGCTCTGATAAATGATTAAACAACTTTGGGTTGTTATTGCACGTAGCAGGTAACACATTACAATGGAATTAGGGAGAATCTTTTGTTTTTGAAATCGTCTTCTGTTGTTTTTTATGCTGTCATGCAGGGCAGTGGTTTATTACATTATTCAATTACAATTACACCTTCAATTATTCATGAACAATTACAACTCAATTATGATTAAAGGTGCAGTCCGCAACTTGCAAATTATTTTTTTCCACTTACAGTTACATTCACTGAATTTCCCCTCAGGGATTAATAAAGTATAATCAATCAATCAATTATAATTACACCATAATTGTAATTAAATATCAATTATACAATTACAAGTGTAATTACCCCAACCCTGCTGTCATGTGATAGTAGAGTCTAGCAGACATTTAAAAAAGCAGAATATTCTCTTTGAAAGAAGATTTATGGTTAAGCAGCTTAAGTTCCAGGTCTGTCCATCACAAATGTGTTCCACCAGGAGTCGTTATATCTACCATTCTTCTTACTAGCGTCGGGTTATGAGGCCCATCAGCTGGGTGAGTATACTAGGGTATGGGTAAGGGTGAAACTAAAAACCAGAAAACATTCGGAAACATTTCGGAGACATACCGGAGACTGAGTATATTTGCCCCCGTACTGCATGCACATGCTGTAATATCACCAAGTTTATCATTGTAGCAGTTGTTCGAGCTACTATCTTTAAGAGGGAGCAAATAGTTATTCCTGGTTGTTGTTTTCCTGGGTTTCATTGGGATTTATTTATGGGCGATTACTTCCTACTGCTCGGAAATGCATGGAAACTCTTTTTCAATGATCATTTTTTAAAAGGTTACCTCATTCAGATGTAGCCTACGCATATGTTCATAATATAACTATGCACAAAAATAAAATAATATTTATAAACTTTTAAATATGCAGTAGGAACTACTTGCCGGTAAACAGAGCCCAATAAATCTCTGGAAAACAATAACCAAGAATAAATATTTGCTCCCTGGTAAAGATAGTAGCTCCAAGAACTGGAGGAGAATTTACTCTGTCTTCGGTAGCCTGTCTCCAAAATGTTTCTGGATGTTTCTGGGTTTTAGCATCTCCCCCCTCGTTAGCTCGATAGCGCCATCTGGATTGGTGTTGTTCAGCCATGATACAGCAAACATCATGATACAGCAGGTTCTTTGTGTTGTCAGCAAACATTGGGTTGATTGATGGTAACAAAATCCCAAATTAATTGCGAGAAGCGTGTCATGGCTTGAAGAAAAGCCTCCACACTAATGCTGCTCAAAGTAATCCATAGTAATGCCAATAAAGTGCAAACAAAACTACACCAGCTGTAAGTCAGATTCTCCGTGTCGGTGTTTCTTCATTCCAGCTCTCAGATAGCACGCTTCACTAAGTGGCCTTCAGGCAGTGCAGAGGGAGAGGCAAGCTGGCCTTGGCTTGAGTTGTTAGAATAACAACTTAGTCGACTAATGGTGTCTAACATTGACACCTTTCAGTGCTGCACCATAAGAAGGCTTGACCCACGCAGGATTGTGTAACCAGCCTTATTTTTCTGCACATGACCGCTTTTCAAACAATTTATGTAGATTTATGTGCAGGAACTTCATGGACAATCTCTATCTGCTGACCTCAGTAAAAAAGGAATAAAGCTGGACATTAACTGCACACCCACCCAGATATAAGGCCCCGTCGGTCAAAGGCATTAGTTTCAATGCCGTTGCTTATCATGGTCTGTAATAAAACCTTCGTGAAAAGAAAGCCTTTGAACAACAGTAAAGGTTTAAAAGTTTTTCATATCTGAATGTACCTTAAAGCTGCTAACCCTGATAATTTTCTTATTAGATAAAATCATAGTGTATTCCTCATAGATCGATAGAGAAAACATAATTTACTCTAAAAAGAAAGGAAAAAGTCTTACCGGGATTTCTTGTATTTCTTTGCCAGTTATTGACACAGTTTTTGTTCCAGTTTCTTCCCGGTATTATCCATGATAGTGCGGCAGCCAAACTGTGATTTTTGGCTCAACCTTGTTTTGTAGGTTATAGTTTTTTTTCTCTCGTTAGATTATTCATGGCTGGGACCCCCATTGTGAAAAAATGTTGGAAATCCAATATGGCCGACATCACCATGTCATACACACGCCCTTTATAACTAATGGACATACAGACTTGATTTATTAACCCACCGTGATGGCAACCATATTGAATTTTTGACATTTAAAAAAAAAAAACTCAATGATGAGAGCTCCACACTCATCTGATACTGGTTATTGGGGTCCAACGCTTAAAGAATCTAAAGAGAAAAACAGTTATAATCTACAAAACAAGGTTGACCCCCATGCCTGCCAGAATATGATATTAGAATGAAATAAGAACACTTCTATATACTGTATTCGTCTCCAAATCCCACAATGAAATGCGCGAAAATTTCAACAAGCGGAGTGTGTTTACGGTGGAGATGAAAACAAACTTTTAAGCGGCAATTTCAACCTTTGTCCTTTCATTTTGCAGTAAATGACATTTGATTCATTGATAAATGAGGCATGCACTTTTATTTTGTCTAACACAAAATTATCGGGGGTAGCAGCTTTAACAAATGCCATACCAGCCTGTCATTGTTAGATCTCGGAAGCTAAGCACGTCTGGGCCTGGTTAGTAGTTGGATGGGAGACCACTGAGAATTCCAGGTGCCACAGTGGGGTGGCAGTCACCCCAGTGGTATCTGTCATTGTGTCCTTGGGCAAGGCACTTCACCTACATTGCCTGGTATGAATGTAGTGTGTGAGTGAGTGTTGGTGGTGGTCGGAGGGGCCGATGGCGCACTATGGCAGCCTCGCTTCCGTCAGTCTGCAATAGTAGTTTACCACCACTAAGTGGGGAGTGAAAGAATAATGCCTTAATTCTGTAAAGCGACTTTGAGTGTCTATGATAAAGCGCTATATAAAACTGATGCATTATTATTATTATTAAATATGGTTTTTAAGATCACCCTTTACAGATACAACAGAAAAATGAAGGATACAAATGAATGCATGTCTTGTAGAGTTAATGTATGTTTCTAATTGTACCTTGACTTCCGGCTCATTGAGCTTTATTGGAATAATTACCATCTAAACAGTTAAGACCGCAAGGCATTACATAAGAGGAAATATGGTGTTTGTTTTTCTTACTCTATTCTTATAGGTGTGCAATGCTATTTATAGCTGCTGTGCGTAGAATGGCATGCTGAAAGTGTCCTAGATTCAGCTGAGTCATGCGGCCACTGCTCTGATTTTAATCACAGAATGTGCACAAGTCGTTTCAGAAGTGACGAGGTTGCTTTTGTAATAGTTTTGTCACTTCCTGAAGAGGACGTATCGCTTTTTCCTTCTTCAATGCGGTGAAAGAGAACAAACAGGTACCCTTCAGGAACCACCAGCACATGGAGGGGAGGGATAATGAGCCTCACGGTGGGAGGGAGGGATTACGCAAAGATGGAAACCTAATGTATAAAGCTCTTCACTTTTATCTTCGTGTTATGGCAGAACTGGGAAAACCTCAGCCCGTGGTTGTAGTTCTGCCAACTTTATTTTCACCTCGGGTTAGCAATACTCCAATTAAAAGCCGAGGATGGTCAGCGTGCCCTCCTTAATTCGACATTGAGTAGTTGTGACTGACAGAGAACCGTTTATCATGGTGCATTCTCAGTGATGCACCTGCTAAGAAAGCGTAGTTTAAATGAGCTTAAAAAGACAGACCGCACCAATGGCGAGTGTGGCTAACGGCACACAGGAGACATCGGTGCAGTTTGTGTACAGAAACGCACCGATGTTCAAAGGAAAAGAGTCTTGCCTTCAGTTTTCCTGAATTAATTCAGCTTTGTGCTTCCTTTTTTCCCCAATGCCTGGGTGTGTGGACAAGTAGCTCGGTGCTTTCCCCCAGCTTTGATGAGGACTGACGGCTTTATCTCGGGACAACTTCCACCTCTTCTGCAAATAGACCTGTTCTGTGTGCTTTTACTCAGAGCCAAACCCTAGACCCCTCAAACAAATACTGAAACCAAATGCAACTTGACAGCTTGGTCTGTTTAACAAGGGATAAGACAGTGACCCAGTTACCCCCTCTGTGAAGGAGTTTTGGATGCTCTGTCGTCACTAATTATCTCCCTCGTAAGTGGGAGGTGTTGATCTCCTAAACGGTTATAAGTAAATGAGTGGGGCGGCCGCTAATTTAAAGTCTTGGTCTGATTTCTGGGAGTTATTCTCAAAAGCCAAAGTATGGAAGGAGGAGGAGCTGTTTGATCTTGTTGTGACTCATGATGAGCTCAACTTAATCCCTCTTACTTCCTTATTACCATCTTATCCATCTCATGTGATTTATCCTCTTTCTCTCCCACCTGTTTATCCTCTTTCCTCTCTTCCACATCCATGCATCTCTCAACTGTTCTTTACCAAGTACTTTTCATTCTGTTCTGTTCTATTAAAAACAAACGCTCAACTCCAGCCTTTGGACATGTCTGACAGGTCACATGCATTTATTGTGGCCTTTTACCTGAATATTACTGCAGTATAGGTTATGGATATCCAATTATAGAGAGGGTTCATTCAATAATCCTTGACTTTAACATTCTCACAAAGTCACATTTACGGTGTACATTTTAGAACATCCTCATGGCTCAGAGCGAGGTATCAGGAAAACCTCGGTCATGTATCAGACCAAACGGACTCATGTCTCAGTCTGTCTTGTGGCCATACCAGCCATGGCAGCCACCACAGTGGTATCTGTCATTGTGTCCTTGGGCAAGACACTTCACCCACATTGCCTAGTATGAATGTAGTGAGTGAGTGAGTGTTGGTGGTGGTTGGAGGGGCCGATGGCACACTTTGGCAGCCTCGCTTCCATCAGTCTGCCCCAGGGCAGCTGTGGCTACAATAGTAGCTTACCACCACTAAGTGTGGAGTGAAAGAATAATCCCCTAATTCTGTAAAGTGACTTTGAGTGTCCAAAAAAGCGCTATGAAATTGATGCATTATTATTATTATTATTATTATTATTATTATTATTATTATTATTATTATTATTATTATTATATTATTCAGCAAAACCTCCGTCAGATGAAAAGGCCTAACTTGTCAAAGCAAATGCCTTCAAATGACATGGGCTCAGGCTTCAAAATAAAAGTCATTGCCACCTGAACCATCTTTTTCAACTTGCATACTTATCCATCATGTTGTCCCTCACTTTCTGTATTATTTGCTGTCTTTTATCCATAGATCCTACTTGTATTTTTATCTGTTTTTATCTTGTTCTGTACAGTGTCCTTGGGTGACCTGAAAGGTGCTTTTAAATCAAATGTATTATTATTATTAGACTCAAGAGGATCAGTTCATAAAACAAGACGGAAGGAACCGGAAGTACATATGAAGAGGAAACATCTGCATCATTTGTGAGATGCAAATGTACTGATTTTAGGGTGGGTGCTAATAAGCTTTTGCTTCCGCCCACTCCTTTTGAGCAGTATGTATACTGCTCAAATAAAAACAAAAAAAGTTGAAAAGCCTTTCCTTTTATTTTAAAAAAAAGTTAAGATATATTAATGTATTGTTGATACATAAATACATAGTGAAATGAAATGTTGAAAATAAATAAAAAAATAACAGCTTTCAACTTACTCTCGTATCTGAAGCAGCACATATTAATGATGTCATGTGTATTTCCGGTTTCTTCAAAATATAACATCATATTGTGTTTTACATAATGAGGCCGGTGAGTCTGATTACTTTTATTTTGAAGCCCGAGGCTGTGTCATTTGACGGCGTTTCATTTGATGGAGGTTTTGCTGAGACATGAGTCAGTTTGGTCTGACTAATGACAGGTTTTCCTGATACCTCACTCTGAGTCGTGAGGATGTCCTAAAATATTCACCATACACATGTTTACCCTTGCTCTGTGAAAACGACTTTTGCATTTTGAATTGGTTAGGTTAGCAGCTCGTTCCACGATGAGTACAAAGTTCTTATACATCCAAGTGATGCATCGTATCGGGCTGTGTTTGTTTTCATGTCAGCCCCAGTTTTTGGGGGTTGCACATGAAGGTTTTTTCTACAGTCTTTTAAACAATGACTGGCTTTTTCATTTTCCTTTTTCTCCATTCTCATGTCATACAATGTGGCCTCCATTGTCCTTTCATCACAAGAAGATGTTGACGAATCAAAGCATTTTAGGGAAGATAATGAACAGTGATCTGACTTCCCTCTAAAACAATAGAAAACAACAAAATCCAACCAGGCTTTAAAGGCACATTTATCCTTTCACATTTGAGTCCTTTCTGGCGAAAAATTAAAATTAAAATAAAAAGTCTGATTTATTGCTCTTAGTGCTTGTTCTTTCACCTCTGATGGTGGTGTCCTTTCGACACTGCCAGGATCAGAGACGTCTGTGCAATTCTAATCAGTGCAGTAGTTGGAAAAAAGGGTGAAGGAAGTGGTTGTGTGAGGATGGAGACCAACTGAGACAAGTGAGTTTGTAAAGCAGTTGAATGTGAGAGAAAAGGGTAAATGCGGAAGGCAAGGGGTGAACAGACAGACAACGAGGACAGAGAAGGAGTATGTGTGTGTGTGTGTTTTAGAATGTGAGGCAGGGAAGGGAGAGCGTGAAGGAGAGAAAGATGCAGAGGGAGGGGAATATATAGTGGGAGCAAAAAAGAGAGAGAAAGAGAGAGAGGGGAGAAGGTGGCTACGTGGAGCAGCACCCCACTTCATCAGGCAGCATACGGCAGCCCTGCAGTGCGATCACACTTTACGATAATGGGGCTATGAGACCGGGAGAAAGAAAGCGGAGAGAGACAAAAAGCAAGAGCGGTGGGGGGGAACGAAACACAAAAAAGAAGAGCTCGTGAGATTTGCTCGGATGGAAAAGGGGGGATGATCAGTGAGGCTGCTGTCGTGGATGTGGGAAGGACGTTGCACTGTGGCAGAAGCAGCAGAGGAAAATCTCTATGTGGTCTCCTGTGTTGAAGAAGTGTCTGGCTGGCATCAGGACGTCATGCCCTGTGAGCAGTGAGGGGTAGCGTGTGTGTGTATGTGTGTGTGTGAGAGCCAGGAGCAGCTGCTGTGACTGCATCAGCATGCCTCTGACAGGCAGAGGATGCAGAAAGACTCTGCCCTGATCGCACAGGCTGTTTGCTGCACCCAGCAAGGAAGAAGAACCAGGTGGACTGGGGGTTGAAGAGTGGGGTCCAACAACTGGTTTCGGGAAGAAGCCAGTGTGTATTCTACCCTTTAATTTGTAATTCATAATCAGGAGGTTACACCTGCTGAGTGTTGGGATCAGAACCTGGATTTTACTGCTACAAAAAGAGAAGAAGAGGCACGTTCAGAGTGTGAATGCTGGGCAGCACTGGGATCACTGGCATTACCAAGGACAATCAACCCACTTGGAGCTTTATTGAAGAGCCCACATTTGGATTTCATGATGAATTGAGGAGTTTTGAAATCAGCAGATTGTGGAAAATCCTCAGCCGACGTTTCTTTGATGTAGGATTTACAATACGTCGTCTACACGAGCGTGCGACCGTGTTGCTCTGGAGTAAAAAGATGCTTTAAGCAAATGTATATTCCTTGATCACACGAGTACCTCAACAGTACTTTAGAATGCTGCTACCTTCATTGTCTGAGCCTTGTCCTAGCTCTCAAAGAGGTTGACCAATGAAGCCATGGGACTCAGCCAGAGCTTTACAAGTATGTGGTGAAAACCCTGACAAAATATATTTTGGGGGAACTAATTATTTCTGTTTAGAATCCTAGATGGAGTATTTTTGGAGTATATCATATTAATGTTTGAAATAATGTGTGATAATGTGTTGTTTGGTGATAAATTCTTCCCTATTTTTGCATCAGTAAAAATGATTATTTTTAGTTTCAGGATCTTTTTTTCTTTTTTACCGTAGCTAGACTCATTTTTTTTTTTGTTTTTGTTTTTTTGCACCGGCTCATCTGCTCACTAAGGGAATGCTTAGTGAGCTCTCTTGGTTGGAAGATGCCACAGTGGCTCTGTCCAACATAAACACCAGTACCAAGCTTCAGATGGGCTTCCTTTCCTGCACTACCTCCACCCTCGCCTGACATTTCCAGTCAGTCTCACTCACACCACTGGGTATATATTAGCCTAGTCAGTTTCCTGTAGGGCTCAAGCAGCACCTGCAACACTTCCTACCCCCTTCCTCCTGTGTTTTGAATTTAGCCGGGCCCCCGCCTGTAAAAGTGGGAGCCCCTCACCCCTGGCCTGGACCCTGTCTCCTCCCCACCCCGCCTGGTGCTGCTGCACTCGGCTCTGCCTCTGCTGGCCGAGGATGATGTGGCAATGCCATGTGTCGTCCTCTGAGTGCCGCTGCTACCGGCTGAACGGCTTCTCCCTGCTGAAGCGCTTCCCTCTCTCAGCAGATGGGGCCTGTGGTAGAGCCCTGGACCAGCCGGTGGGAGAGTGGCTGGAGCATGTGGGGCTGCCGCAGTACGAGAGCAAGTTCCTACTCAATGGCTTTGATGACCTCCGATTCATGGTGAGTCACCTGTAGCATGTCACCTCAGGGGTCGCCTCCACTTTGCATCACCCCGGCCTCTTCCCTCAACAACCATCTGCGTTTGTCTCCTAGTGTCACCACCAGGGTTGGGGTCAATTACGTTCCTAAATTACAATTATGTCTTCAATTATCCATGTTCAATTACAACTCAATTATGATTACAAGGGCCAGCATTTTTTCCAATCACAATTAAAATTACAATTATAATTTTTCTCCTGAAATCAATTACAGTGACGTTCTTAATTACTAAAGTTCAATTACAACTAGAATATCTGCATTTCCTGAATAAAATGCAAGTGAGGATGACGGTGCTGACGCGTCGCACTGCATTAACTTAGCATTAGCTTAGAATAAGCTTAGCGTTAGCTTTAGCCTAGAATTAGCATTACCCTAGCATTAGCAAGAGCCGAACAATAGCATTAACCTAGCATTAGCACTAACCAAATGTTAGCATTAGCCAAGCTTTAAAATTAGCCTAGCATTAGCAACAGCATTAGTTTAGCATGTATATTAACCTAGAGTTAGCATTAGCCAAGTCTTAGCAATAGCATTAATCTAGCATTAGCAGTAACCTAGCATTAGCATTAACGGAACATTAGCAATAAGGTTGAAATGGGGTGAAAAAATTCAAATTACAATTATTCACAATTACCGAGTCTTTAATAATAATTTAAAAAAAAGCCAATGAAATGTAACCTTCCTCTTGTGTTAGCTTTCTGTTAGCATATCTTATGATAACGGGTAAGTTTTAACCCATGTCTTAAATCAGCTGTAATATACACAAAATATTATTAACTAATTTGTTTCTCATCTCTGGGTTACCTTGTTAGGCTTCCTATTCAATTAAAATATAGGTATTCATATTTTGATGTGGGCGTCTGTCAGTTTACTCCTAGAATTCAACTTTTTTTTTTTTTTTTTTTTAAATGGTACAATGATCCTAAAGAGAACTAATGGGTAAACTTGATATGAAACACATTTTAATAATAGTTTACTACATAGACCTATGTGTAAACCATAGAACTATAACACGGTTCCCCAGTTTTGTGTTTAATTACATTGTAAATGACAGTTTTTATAAAATTTTCATGCCATTTACAATTACAAAGTCAACTATCTGAACTCAATAACAATTCAATTACAAATACAATGGTAACATATTTTTTTCAATTGTGATTTCACTTACAATTACGTCATAATTGACCCCAACTCTGGTCACCACTCTGCTCCCTCACCTCCACTCATCCCTTTCACTCCATCTCTTCTTCTTCGTCACCTCCACAATGCAATGCATGACCCCGCTGAGATTTACTGGCCAGTCACTGAACCCCCTTTGAAAGAGGATGGGCTGCCACGAGTGGGAAGACGAATGTCAACCTGAAGCCATTAACTTTTTCCCCAGCATTCCCAATCATGCAATCTCATTTGCTATATAACGCTCACTCACTCACTCCCCTCTGATTTACACACTTGACCTCAGCACGGATACAATCTAAGGATTAAATCTTCCGTCCTAAGGACACTTTGCATGGATGCTTTGTTATATTTCTGCCCTATCAAACATCTAATTGTAACTGAAAGCTATGCGAGTGCATTAATTGACAGCCCACACACAAGTTTGTATCGACACATTTACGTTTGCATGTCATGCTATGCATTAATAATCAGTGACGAAACGCAATAGAATAGAATAGAATACAATAGAGCTTCATGCCATATGTACGAATTAAAAAGAACAGTCCCTGAGTCAGATGGAAAAATTATAAACAACAAATCAGCCAAGACAGTATAACAGTAGAAGGAGCAAAACAAGTAAAACCTAGAAATATACTCTGCAAAAAGATAAATAAATAAATATAACCCGAGTTGATGATAAATATTGCACAGAGGAGAAAGTGAGGTGAATTGTCCAGTGTGGGGGATTCATTTTTCAGTTTCTCAATGGGTGGAGTGGTGAATTTAATACTGAATTACATCTATTTTTCATCTTCTGTCCAAATTATGCATTGACAAAAATGCCTATTTATCTGGTTACGCTAGGAAATTAGCTACATTTGCAAAAAAAAAAAAAAAAAACCGATATTCTATTTTCTATTCAGCTTAATGTTTCTGTGGGGGGAAATACAAAACATAGTTGCACGGTGGAAGTATGCCACCCCACAGGGCCCAAACAGACAGCTCTCAAACCACAGGCTTATATCAGCATTGTGGGTCGTGTTACATTGGTTTGTCACAGCAGTGCTTGGCTAAGTAAGATCTGAGCTAAAGTAACATGCATTCACCGAATAGTTGGACCAACGTAATTGAATGGTTTCATTTGGTAACACCTAAAGTCAGATTTACACAATTGATTGAGTTGACATGGACTTAAGAATTTCATTGTTCTCAAATCAATGTCTTGCACTAGTCCAGCTATAAATGAAGGCAAGGCAACTTAACGTTTTCAGTTCTTTCAACTCAATAATTTGTAAACCCCAAAAAGTGAAATATTGCTCCTTTCCAACTCCATACTGACTTTTTTTTCCCGTTTTCTTGTCCCTTCTTGTAACTTTTACGGCTATAAGTTTGCCTCTGTAACTATTAGACCACTACTTCAGTTCTAACCTCATACTAGGGTTGAACGAAATTTTAATTTGCTTAATAACTAAGTTTACAAGTTTAAGTTGGCGGTAAATATAATGATAAACATGAAAAAGATAAAAATCTCTAGAATTTTCTAGAGAAATTCTAGAGAAGGTGGAGATTTCATGACATCACTAGAAAATGAGATGAAGCAGGTTCACCTAACCCTCCTATTATCCTCAAATATTACCAAGACATTTTACCCTTGGGGTCAATCTGACCCCAGGGATATTTGCCTCCAGAAAATGATTTTTAGAAAATTGTTGCCCAAGTTTTTGTGTCAGAACACATAAACAACCCTTTGATAATGAAACCTCAGTCTCATTAGATGAGAATAAGTGTTCATCCATCCATCTATCCATCCTCTTACGCTTATCCGTTGCCGCGTTGTGGGGGCAGTATATAATATGTAATATAATGTGTGTTCAGCACATTGAAAAAAAAAAAACTTCATGAAAATCTGATGTTTAAACAACTCTACCATCAAATTAGAAATAGTCAAAAAATATGAAGCACAAAAAAAGTTACAAAGTCAATTGTCAATTATTTTTTAGAATGATAAACACTGAATGGGTTCAAATTAACCCCAAGGCTAATAGGAAGGTTAAATGAGAATCGTAGTAAGATTGAGTAATCATAGTACATCACAGGTATCAATTCATACCAATGGGAAGACACTAGTATTGACATGATAGATAACAAAAAAGCAACAAAATAGATTCTAAACCTCTAGAAGAGTGATATGTTTATTATTGTCATTGAAATTACCTGTGGATAGTTACACAGGAAGTGGAGAATGCCAACAATAGTAAGGCATGCATTAACTTCTCCTGCAGATTTTTAATGTTTTCCACCGAGTCAACCTGGCTTCAGTTGAGATCAGATGGAATCAAATCAAAAGTCCACACCTCCCAAATTGTTTAAAGACATGAAAACGTATTATTAGAGGGCATTGCTGCAGCTTCAACCCTTGCATACATCTAGGTAATGATGTCATTGGAGCTCAGAGCAGATAGGCGCACTACTTGGCCTCATGTGAGAGGAAGATAAAAAAGAAACAAGATTTTTGAGATTCCAGGCCCAGAGGAGAGCGTAACCTAGCCGCCGTGTAGCCTCAGAGTGGCTTTGGAAACTTTCCCTGGGCCTCCCAGCAGAGCCAGAGCTCAGCCACTTACATCACATGACTCGCCAGGGCTCTGTGGATGTGGTGATGGCTCCGAGATGCAGCTTTTCATGTATAAGAAATAACGTTCTTATTTTTACAAGATGAATATCATTCGGTGCTGCTTTTTTATGCTACAAGAAGGGCAGCATGTTTGGCTTTAATTTCTGTGGCTTTCACTCACCAAATGTTTCATGTTAGTTCAAAATGTGTATCTTTACCCAAATTTTTACCTCAACCATGGGGGCAATATTTTTACGGGTGAAATTAGTTTATTCATTGGTGTGTAAGCAGGATTGCGTCAAAAGTACTGACCAAATTTTGACCAAAGATAGACCTTATGCCATGGAAGATACCATTAGATTTTGGAGGAGATCTGGATCAATATACTGATTCGGGATCAATTTCAAACAGCAAAAAATCCCCATCATTGGAGAAATTTAAAAAATGTATATCTCAGGATATGTTAGCATATCTCATCGAGATGGATCTGAATTGCGCATTTCATTTTTCAGTTTTTTAATAAAGGGAAGTGCCCATACATTTGGACCTACTGTAACTTTATTAGTGTTTTGTTTCCACCATTGTGACACATTTTATTAATTTTGATCTTGGCATTTTTAATAAAATTTTATATGTTTGTATTCATACGTGATATTTGTCACTTAGCATAGGCCCCTGGATTACAAAAAAAATGCATAAAATGTATTCACAATTGTCAAATCTTACAATACTGATGAAACTGCATACTTTGCAGATGTATATCTTATATTTCATCTTATGTCAATGCTAAATAACATTTTTGATTGCGCAACCACAAATATTTTGATTGGAAAAGTGATGCAGAATTTCTGCCATCGAATTCTTTATTTACCTTTACGTATTTTTCTTTAAATCAACCAAATTTTCTTTGAGGTTTTGTATACATGTTCGTCAGTCCCCTCGCTTGACTCAAAAACATAACTTGAGTCAAGAAATTTTATTTTCCAATATTGTGATGACCACATCGTTATTTATTTCAATTCAACTTTATTTACAATAGTCATCTAGAACATCTTGGAGATAGAACTTTTTTTTTTTTTCCCAAGCCTTTAAAGTGTGAATAATCATGGTTCCATGATCACTGAAACAGATAACTAGCAATATCTGGCAAAGAAAAGAATTGGCGCTTAGTCCTAAACTCTGAGAGGTGTAAATGTGGACAAATGAGGTGATGGCCAATGTTTATTCTTCCTCTTTTCACTCAAAATACCATATAACTCAAATAGAGATATTTCCCCCCCACTTTGATGTAGTTTTTATTAGAGCTTGATATTCGTTTTCCTTTTTTTTCTTCCCAAAACAAGCTCTAATTCACTGCTGCTTTAACTGAGCTGAAGGACGTCTACCGTGGCTGCATCTGAAAGTCGTATCAGATTAAATCAAACTACCAAAGCTCATAAGCTATGTAAGAACTCAACCATGTATTACTGTCACATGTTTCAAATGCAGCATGAAATAATAAGTTAGCAGAAGCTCCCGAGGCATCATCAAACCTCTAACTGTGTTAATAAAGCTTCAGAATCTATTTTAAGCCTCAATGACATCAGACCCCACTTCATTCTGACCTTTATTCCAGAGATCAGATCAGTGAGTAAATCCCAACTGTCCCCTTATACGGGGCCCGAGCGTGGTTCTCAGGAACTGCCCCAGTAAGGGCAGACTGCTCAATAGTTTAACATTCTTGGCCAAGAAGAATTGTTCTGCAGCAGTCCATGGGGAGAAAACGCTTAGCTCCACACTTTCATGTCTCCCATCGTATCTTTATGTCCGCCTATAAACCGGAATTAGATGACGAAGCAAGCAAATGAATGCGTCCCTCTATGTTAAATGGATAAGAATCTGCTTTGCTGTCAAGATTTCAAGGATGTGGAAAACAACTAGTCCTTGCTGTCTCTCTTAAAGGGCTGAAACAAGGGAAGAGTTTCAAAATATGCTGAAATATTGAAGTTTCTTTATGGTCTGTTTAGCTCCTCTCAAAGTGGTTTTGTGAACGCTGAATGCGTCGTTCTCGCTGAATCACTTTGAATCAGATTGATTACTCTTGGCATGCACAATTTGACTTCCTAGTCCTCCCACTCTGTTTGATGCCCATGTCAGAAATGTGCACACTGTACACGGACATGCTTGCAAGTGTGTTGGGTATGTGAACAAGTAAGTGTTATTCATACATCCTTACATCTTCTTCTGGTAATTTGAGAGCTGAACAGATGCAGTGTTGCTTTCACTGACCTGTGCAGTTGCTGTATATGCATTAGTATGAATAAATTAAACGTGGCGTTCAAAGGCTGATGGTTCTCATGTCTGCGGTTTGGTTCATATGCCCACAATGTATTTGGTTCTCAGTGTGGATGCATGCATGTTTGACGACTTTGTTGGTATGTACGTGTGCGTGTGTGCCTCTCCTTTATGTTTGCACACTCATAGGGAAGTAACGTGATGGAGGACCAGGATCTCAGAGACATGGGGATCACTGACCCAGGACACAGGAAGAAGATACTCCACGCAGCACGCAACTTTCCCAAGGTACGAGTGTTCCTCATAGCCCGGCAGATGCGTCAAAACGATGTTCACTTCTGGAAGAAAGCAGGACAATTTGTACATGGGGGTTTTTGAGTATGCTGAATCCATTTTTAATGGGATCCATGCTGGGGTAACAACGTTTCCCACTCAAAATCAAAAAATCCAAGATGGCCACCATCCCTATGGTCAGTTTGGATATGTTGTCATAACTACGATATCTACATCAAAGGTTTGAGTTTAATCATTGTACATGTTGGCAAGTGCTGCAAAATGAACACATTATCAGATTAATGCTTAGGCATGCATGCACCAAGATCCAGGGTTGGGGTCAATTATAATTGTAATCGTGTAATTGATCATTAGTTACAATTATGGCATAATTATAATTGTAATTGTAATTTTAAAAATCTATTGCTGTGGTAATTGTAATTAAATTGTAATTGAGTTTAGATAATTGACTTTGCAATTGTAATTGCCATGAAAATTCTATAAAAAATTATCAAATGTGGTTTAACGCAAAACTAGGGAACCATGTTCCAGTTCTATGTCCAGTTCTACACATATGTAGTTAACAGTTATTAAAATATGTTTTCTTTCCCACATTTTACAATTAAAAAAAAATGAAATCAAAGGCTATACAGACATTAAAAAAGGTTTAGATGCCCCATATTTTGATTGATTAGGAAGTCTAACAAGGTAACCAATAGATAGGAAAGAAATTACATGATAGATATTTGTTTTCAGTGTATTTTACAGTTAATTTAGGAGCCATTATCATAAGAGATGCTAACAGGAAGCTAACACAATCAGAAGGTAAACTTTTATTAGGTTATTTATCTCAGGCTCAGTAATTGTGATTAATTGTGAAATTTAGTAAATGAGAACATAATTGTAATTGACTTTCTGAGGAAAAAATTAAACAATAATTTAATTCTAATTGGAAAAGAGGCTACTCACTGTAATCATAATTTAATTGTAATTGAACATGGGTAATTGCAAACATAATTGTAACTGAAAAATGTAATTGACCCCAACCCTGATGGCCACCATCCCTATTGCCAATTTTGGATATTTTGTCAAACCACAGATATCTACATCATAAATTTGAGTTTAATCCGTATACATGTTGGCAAGTGCTACAAAATAAACACATCATCAGATTCATGCTATGCAATATGCATGCACCAGGATCACAATGGATATAATCTTCCTGAGAAATGAAGGAAAACAGATATCAATTCATATTTTGATGGGGATTCAATTAAAAATATTCACCTTTTAAAAGACATCTTTATCATAAACAATTGTGGCTGTAAAGAAATAGCAATTTCACCCTTTCCATGTGTAAAGCGTTGTGGTGGCCATATTATATCTTGCTCTGGATGCAATTTACAGTATTTTTAACTATTTCATGACAATCCTTGTTCCCAAAAGCCTACATTTTGCCACAAATATTATGTTTCTACGTCGAACAGAGCTAAATTTAAGGTGAGAATGAAATTTGCAATATGGATGGCGGCCATCTTGGATCTGGCTTTGAGCGCAATTTACGGTATTTTAGAATAGAATGGAATACACCTTCATTGATATAAGGTGTATTATTGAATTTCATGACTCTGAAAACCTATAACTCATTACCAGAAATCATGCATCCATGTCACATAGAACCAACGTTATGACAAAATATCCAAATTGGCAATAGGGATGGTGGCCATCTTTGATTTCTTGATTTTGAGTGGGAACCATTGGTTTGCCATGCATGGATCCCATTAAAATTAATTCAGCATACTAAAAAAAAAAAAAATGTACAAATGTTCATGCTTCCTTCCAGAAGTGAACATCTTAGCCTAATATTGCTACATATATATTATGCAAAGAAAAGTGGTCTCCATTTCATTCAAGACAAATTTGACTTTTTATTTTGTATTTTTATTTAAGAAAGGTTGTAGACTGACAATAACTTCTTGACACCTCTATCCTTTAAGCAGCTCACGTGTGGCAAAGCTTAGCTTCACCGAGGTAGTAAAACTTCAAATTAGGCACACTTAATTTGTTTCTCAGTCTTATTTCTAAACTGAATTGTTTGCTGTGCTGCACTGAGGAAAACTCATTCATTCAAGGTCGGACGAAGCAAATGAAAATCCTATACAGGCATCTTAAATGTTGGTTTTAAATGGACGCAGCCTGGTTTAAAGAATGTAAACACTTTCCCGCCCACAGGCTGTCAAAAGCAGCAACTGATGTACGCTTTCCACATTCAGTTGGATTAAGGTAGATAATTGCAGAGGAACATTACCTACTAATAACTAATAACGTGGGTTAAGGGGCTCTGTTATACTGATAGAAAGCACAAAAGGCTCTCAAATAGTTTTTATTTCATCCAGATGTTGCCACATCAAGTATTTCCTCTCGGTTTGTAAGCGTTAAGCATACACAAACTGATCATCTCAATAATCAGCCTGTTTGATAGCCTTGAATGTGTGTTTTTAACTCTTTATGATGCTTCGCAAAGTGGAAACAAAGCTAAGTGCTCCTAAACACAGCAGTGGATGTGACACCCAAACAAACAAAAAAAAACTTCAAATTGTCAGACATTCTGCATAATGTTCGTGTTTAGGTGATAAACTGATAAACTTTTTTTTTTTTTTTCCTGAAAAAAGACAAAGTTTGTATGTGCTCCCTAAAGGTGTGTAGTTTCTCTCCAAGCTCTCCGCTTTCCTCTCATAAACTAAAATAATTACTTTTGTAAAATTGGAAACCCTTAATTTAGCATTTTAAAGAGACTTTGTGTTTGTCCTTAGTGCATAAGATTTGGTTTATAAATGGCCGACTTTTTGAACTAAAGTTTAAGTCTTTAATAAATGTTTCATATCAAGCTTTCCCACATTTGACTATTAAAAAACAAATTGACGGCTATACAGGCATAAAAAAGACTCAGATACCCACACCAAAAATATTAAAACCTATAATTTCATTGATTAGGAATAGATAGGAAAGACATTACATGATAGATTTTTGTTTCAAGTGTATTTTACAGCTGATTTAGGACCCGTTATCATAAGATTTGCTAACACAAAGCTAACGCAAGAGGAATGTTAACTTTTATTATTTATTTCAGGCTCAGTAATTGTGATTAATTGCAATTGAACTTTAGTAATAGAGAATGTAATTGTGATTGACTTTCTGAGGATAAAAATATTTGTAATTTAATTGTGATTAGAAAAAAATGGTGGTCACTGTAATCGTAATTGAATTGTAATCAAACATGGGTAATTGAAAACTTAATTGTAACTAAAAAATGTAATTGACCCCAACCCTGATGTGAACAAACTGAGTCTTTTCAACTTTTTAGACGTATTTTTTGATCTTCAATGTATTGAGGCCTATACTATGGTATTATTGTGTCCAGCAGCTTTATGTGAAATTGAAAGCCTTTATTGTTATTATACACAGTACAATGAGATTTAAAAAGCACCTCCATAAAAGTGCACACACAGCAATATGAAAGACTACACAATAAATACAATCAATAAATACATTAGCGCAAGTTTAATAAGGTGATAACTTTGGGGAAGAAGCTATCCCTGAGTCTGTTTGAATTGTGTGAATTCAATAGAAATTATCTAGGTTACTTTTACACCATGTAGCTAAAGACTTTTAGACGTGCATGAAGCTTTTTTGCTAGAAATTATTGTCTTAGATCAGAAAACAGCTGCTTCGTTGAGGGTCGTTGGTGACATGAACATCTTATTTGCAGGTGAAAGCTCCAGGATGTGATGGCAGCACATCTCTCGCCTCCTGGCTGGATACCCTCGGCCTGCATGAATATCTGCCTAATTTTCTATCGAGTGGCTATCGCACGCTGGAATGTGTGAAGAATCTGTGGGAGTTGGAGATCGTCAATGTAAGGATAACCGATTGTTTATTGATTAACGCACTTTCCGGAGTGACATCACTAGTGTTTCAAGCTCAGGTATAATATAAAAGCCTCTCTCAATTCATCAGGGGAGTATATCAAGAAAATTACTCGCTCGAAGCGTAAAAAATATAATGGGAACATTTTGAAAATTACTGAGCCATTAGCTGATGACTGTCTGTATTTTTTTTATTTATTTCAAAGCTAAGTGCGGGTAAAAAGGAAATATGTAAATTGGTTTTATCCTAAATGAAGAAGTGCAACAATGTATTATTGGTGAGCTTGAAAAAGCATGATATGGTATTTTATTGTTGCTCTAGTTCTCAGAGTTGTCAGTACATTAACTCTCCAGCCTGTTTTTTTGAGACACGTGTGAAAAGACCAAACTTGCATCTACGGTTAACTCGGCTTGTTTACATCGACAGTCTTTGTGTTAGTTTCATTAGCATGTGGTCAACATTATTAAAAGTACATGTTGTCTGACATTGTGCAGGCGGACTGTCTGACACCTAAATATTGTAAAACAAATGAAAGCATTAAAAATATGGGGTTTTATAATGTGCATTTTTTGTTAAAAATGATGATCGTACTAAATGTTACCAGCAACTCACAGAACGACAACATAAACATAGAAAAGATGAGAAAATATACTGAATAATGAAAAGAACAGCCCAGAGCAACAAAATGACACCAAAAACACAGATTAAGTCAGAAAAGCACTTACAGTACTATTAACAGCAACACACAAAACAACAACAAAAACACATTAAATGAGAGAAAAATACACAAGATCACTACAAAATACACAGAAATAACAGAAACACATAAAACGACATAAGAAACAACCAAATGACACCAAAAACACACTGAGGGAGAATAATTTAAATAATACCAACAACACACAAAATAAGAGAAAACAGACAAACAACAACAATAAAAAATACACAAAATGACACCAAAAACACACAAAATGATGATAGAAATGATCTTGATTATAACACTAACTGAAAATACAAAGGTCAGTCTTGGTCCCACACCAGGAGGGAGATGGCAATGATAAAAATTATGGAAATAAATATGTTTGGGAGGCACTAAATACTGTTTCATTCACTTATTTAGAAAAAAATATTTTTTTAAATGTGTGTCAACACTCATTAATTCCATCATTATCTTCTACAGTTGTTTTTTCACAGAATTCTGAGTAAAATGTAGTAGTCGGACTCGGACAAAGGGGGTACTTGGACCAAAAGGTTTGAGAACGACTGATGTAGCTGAACCAGTTTAACACTGAGGGAAAAAGTCAGCTGTTGATAAAAACACATGGAGTTGTGCACATTGCCTCCTACACTTCAGTTAACACGTTCACCGACTCCTCCAAGCAACAGCTAGCTCGCTAAACTTTTAGCTGAAAGCCATGATGTGTCACTGGTGTGCAAACTGCTGTCCAAGCTGAAATTGCACAAATATATCAAGTTAATGGCTTGGATGTCCTTGTGGAGGAAACTACTTTTCTGTTTTAATTCAGCTTCCTCTCATTGAATCTGTATTCCAAATAGCCCAGCTTCAGCAACAAAATGGAGAATTCCCAAGATAAATGTGTCAGTCGAGTCTCACTGCCAGCACATACCAATGCTGTCAGACTGCTATACATACCTTTCTACGTCATGTCATCTAGCTGCCGCAAATAGTAGGGAAATAGGGAAATAGTACCTCTGCTCGAGCTGTCACTATTTGCTCATAGTTGAGATGATCAGAAATTTAGTTTTTATCAGGTTCCATTGTCTATAAATATTAAATTTAAATACACTAAAGAATGGGGTTCATGTGTACATGACACCATGTTTATGTTGATGCTAAATGCAAGAACATCATAGGTGGAGTTTGAGATTCTTGTCAGGGGAGGCAATAGAAAAGTAGAATCGGAACTATACATGAACTGCTGGATGCAGTGTCGCTTCACCATTTACGTTGTGAAGAAGAATTGCACAACAGAAGAAGAACCAACCTAAAGTCTCAAAAGTTTGAGACCATTTCACTAAAACATTATACTACACAGCTGAGGTAAAACTAACTTCTGTGACATGAAACTAGCAGTAATATGTTAGAATAAAAGCAGCAGAAAATTATTGTATAAAAAAATTGAACACTGGGGAGGCAATGCTCCCCCTGCCCCCCGCAAAAATGAATAACATACAGTAACGTAAATGGCGTGTCCATAAAATATTTGACTTTATGACCATCTTAATGTTGTGTTGCCGTTCGGCTTTTCGGAGAATGACCATATATAGATTTTGATGATAGCAGAAGGACCGTGCGAGGCTTCCTTCACCTTTATTGCAGTGCTGAAAGCTGACACTGACAACACCTATGGAGTTAGATAGCATCATCATTATTAGCAAAACACAAACTACTCTCAAAGATAGTTTCCTTATTTGGGCAGAACAAATTAAGTCGGGCACAATGTGTCACACTACAGTCTACAAAAGTAGTCATAGACAGGTGTTGTGACAAATTCTGAAGCCCAACAATATGATGGTCCAGACAATATTATAGCTTATGTCGGCTCTAGTAACTGAAGCCTTTAAACTTTATTACAATCCTACATGTTTCAGCGATTTAATTTAGCAGATGCTTTTGTCCAAACCAAGAACTTAGCCAAGAGGGAAAACCCTTAGTAAATGCAACAAGTGCTTCAAGATTGATTGCCCGCAGTTCTTGCCATCTAGTACAAGAAGAAGTGCCCTAATATCAACAATATCGTTCAACATTCAACATTGTCAGTGCTAAATATTCACAAAGAGCTGGTCTTGGACCATTTGACTAATTATAGGCCTTAGGACAAAGAGGAAAAGGGTCAGATGAAGTGCCTAAGTGTTCCCTGAACATTTGAGTCTTCAGATATCTTTTAAAAATAGAAAGGGACTCTGCAAATGGAATGGAGTTCATGCCACCATTTGGGAACAACAGAGGAGAAGCATCTAGCTGGGCTGGGAACACCAGGCGTCTTCACAGGCAGAGCGTAATGGGCGAGAGAGAGAGTCCAAGTATATCATCAATCATGACACCCAGATTTCTGGCAGAGTTTTTGGGCACAAGTAGAATGGAATCAAGACTGGCACTGATCTGTGGTTGAACTGAAAAACCCTATGAAAACAACAAGCTCAGTCTTGGACAGATTTAGTTGAAGGTGGCGTTCCTTCATCCATGCAGAGATTTCTTCCAGACACGCTGAGTGTCGTCAGCATAACAGTGGTAGGAGAAGCCATGAGAGCGGATCACTGAACCAGTAAAGGTGGTGTATAAGGCAAAGAAAAGGGGGCCAAGCACTGAGCCCTGAGGTACCCCTGTCCATAAAACCATGTGATGCAGACACTTCTCCTTGCCTTGACACTCTGAAGAATCTACATGGGAGGAACCACAACAGGATAGATCCTTTAGAGAGAGAGAGAGTGTGGAGAGGATAATTTGAGGGTTTACAGTGTCAAAGGGTGCAAACAGGAACAGCAACAGTAGGATAGAGTAGAGCTTTAATCTGGCCAACAATATTAGACATGACTCGACCTGTGCCCGATCGAATATGACAAAAATTTAAAACTCTAGAACAGAGGACTGACCAGCAGCTCTAGCCAGTCGCAGTGATTCGGTGACTAATAGGAGTGCAGTCTCAGTGAAATTATAATCTTTAATATGAACTATATTTATACTCTTCAATATTTCAGACAGCTTGATTTGCTACATTAACAGCAGACTGACTACTTCCTCGTCACTCATATTGGGTTTATATTAACAAGCCAGAATTAATCAACAATTCACTCGCATTTGAGCATGAAAGGTAAACGTCTATCAAATTTTTTTCTCCACAAAACAAACTCTCCTGTGCTTCCTACATGATGCACAGGAGAGAGTTCTCCCACTGACAGCACTCGGATTTCAGCAAACCTAAAAATACAAAATTTAATTAAAGATTACGGACTAACTGCACATCATTAGGCACTTTTGTTACCAGATATCATCATGAATTTTTCAAACAATATTGTGTCATATACACTTACTTAAAGCAGCTACGGGAAGATGTCCAAGTCCAAGCTTAGTTTGCATAATCGTTCTAGAAAAACATCCATGCTCCACAACTAAAGGCACATTCCATATGCTACTGTTCCAGTTTCAATGGAAGTAACACAAGTGCAGAGGTGAAAGTAATGTAATGGATTACTCCTAATGAGTACTCACATTACTGCAATTGAGTTCCTTTTAGGGGTACTTGTACCTTTTTGAATTTATTTCTAAATCAGTAATTTTACTTGTACTTAAGTATGTTTTAAAAGAAGTCATTCATTACATTTCTACACCCGACTGTTACTGAGTAAATTATTATTTTTTTTGTTTTAAAATGATCAACAGACTTTGTGAAATTGAATGCCGGTTATTTTCTGTTTTAGAGTTTAAATAAATTTAGCTATATTTAGAATCTGAAATTTTTTAATGTTTTTAATTGAATTCATTGATGTTCTTCTACTTGAGTAGGAGATATTGGTACTTTTGATACTGCTGCACAAGTGTGTATATACATGTCTGCATGTTTTTTTTACATTTCCTTATCCTTAAAACAGGATGAGTACTGGTAATCAGTAAGAGAGTTGACATATACTATACGTTAACAGACCTCATCTTTTCATCGCTGCACGTATGTGGCTGTGATTAAACGCGAAGGCGTTTAAGTAATGGAAAGCATCAAGAGACAAGAAGCAGCCAAAAATACCGTTCATGCAGTATGAGAGGGAGGGTGTCCGCTAGACTGCGATGCAAAACAATGGGTGTGAGCGCAGGGTGCATTACTTTCAATGTGCAGAACAGCAGAACTGCTTCAGAGCATCTTGGCAGAGCTACTGTGTCCATTACATTCCCCTACACTAGCCACAGCCTCTTATACAGTAAATAACATCAAGCATCAGGATGATCCATGAGCTCACATCTACACTCCTCTGCTTCCTTATTACTATTTTTTTTTTAAATAGCTCCTGTTTTGCAAGGCTCCTGCATGCTGAGCTGATCTCACTGGGACTTGATGACGATAATGAAAAGAGCAGCCGCAGAAATCCAGCGTTCAGACCAGTTGCCTCATCTGCCTCTGACTCAAGTCTCACCTAATGAATAATTGAAGGCTTCAGACGAAGAGTCATACGAGGCTTTTACTGAATATTTGGTAGCAGCCACGTAATTGAAAATGTAACATTAATCACTCAACATGAACCTTCTTCTGCATACGCATTGATGTTAATAGCCAATTATGCAAATGTACAGTATTAGGATAATGAGTTTTGACTACATAAGATTAACTAGTGACTTCTCCTGTGGGGCTTTCAGACACATGAGCTTAAATGATCTTTGTTACTGTGAATGTTCCTCGTGCCTGTTAACATTAGTATTCAATCAATGCCAGCATGTGCTTTGATCTTGCTGGATGTAAAATAATATAATAAAAAAAAAACACATTACTAGAGCCTCTGGTCTGTTTAGTGACCAAGAGTATGTTGTGAAGTACAATTTCTCAAAAAAAAAAAAAAAAAAAAGAAGAGGGTGCTGCACTTTAAGCTTAAGGCAAAACAGATTGATGCTGAATTATTGAAGAGAGTCATTCCTGTTTGCCCGTAGATGACTGCAAGCGAGGGGTGTGTGCCACTGAATCTGTGTCAGTGTATTTGGGCCCCGTATGTAATGCATTTTTGTTTAAGATTTAGTGGCAGCGGTAAATGGATTATTCTCATTGTATATACAGTATGTTCTTCTGTTGTTCTCTATAGGTCATAAAGGTTGGTCCTCTGGGTCACAGGAAGAGAATTATAGCCTCACTTGCTGAGAGACCCTATGAAGAGGCTCCGTCAAAGTCACGTCTTTCCCCGATCATGGTAAGACATCTTCTTCTTCCTCTTCTCTTTCTTCGGGAGGTTTTTGCACAAAGGTCCAGTCCCATGCCAGATTGCCTCAGCTGCAAAAACACTCCAATTAGGGCTGTGCGATATGGACCACAACTCATATCTCGATATTTTCTCTCAAAATGGCGATATACGATATAAAGCTTGATAATTTATTTCAAATAAAGTCTTACCAGAAAGACAATTCAGGGTTAAATTTACTGATGCAAAATACCACACAGGCTCATTTATTAACAAACAGTTGATGAATTAAGGATACCTTGACCTGATATCAGGCTTCTATGTTGCAAAATGAACACATTTTTGGTCATAAATCTTCAATGTTAAATATTCACAGGCAATATGGCAATGCCAGTCAAGGTTACTGTCAAACATACATCATATTTAGAATCCCTGAGGTCCAGAACCATAGAAATGTGTTTTTAATTTTAATTATGTTGTTTTTGGATGGCTAGTTATTTTGGGGTTGCCACCAATTTTTTAATTTGCACAATTCTTCCCCTAACAGACCAGACTACTATAAGAGACATTTTTAAATCAAAGTTAAAGGCACTCTTTTTTTCTACTGTGTATGATTGCGAGGGGAGATTTTTGGTAATGTTGTTGTTGATGGTTTTAAATGTTTTTACTGATAATTTTTAATGTTCTCATTGTTTTTAAGCTGTTGTCTGTTGCACTTTCTTATCATGTAAAGCACATTCAGTTGCTTTGTGTTTGAACTACACTATACAAATACATTTGCCTTGCCATTAGTTATTGTTAGGGATAGACGGATATGGATTTTTTAGGGCCGACGTGGTACCGATTTTTTTCCCCATCATCCTTAGCCGATGAGGTGAGGTAGAACGACAAGTAAAAAATATTTTTGCTCTTTGTAAATAATGCAGATCGGCAAACGCAGCAGCCTGCATCGGCTGATGCCCATACACTTAAAAAACGCAAAAATTGGCTGATATTGGGCTGCCGATGTATCGGTCCATCACTAGTTATCACCCTACATTGTGTTCAAGTGCTCATTCTTCTGTAAAGTTTGTTTTAAATAAGTTATTTGAGGTTGAAGAACAGGTTTTTATGTCATATATGACGCCGATTAACAGCTGTGGATCTTGCATAACTCTTTGTGAATAGCAGTTACGTCGTGAAGGAAAGCTGAGACGCCATTAAACTAGATGTGAGTTGAAATATATTGTGGTTTTGTACTAACCTCTATGATCTGAACAAGCCATTGGTACAAGTTCATGCGGAAAAAATACTTATGTTCTTGGCGGAGCTGGGCTGCGTAAGTCATGAGAGCAGTACGCGCTAAATGGGTGGGCTATGTTACCAGGGTTCCTCCCACGGGACCCTACTGCGCAGACTCTGCTGTCAAATTTGCAAGATGGAAGCGCCCCTAAGCGCCGTAATTTGGCTTCAAAAACGTTGAGTGGGAACAGCTACAGTGCACGCCCACTTTTCATGTTTTTCTGAGAAGTAGCAAAAGCAGCGACTTAATTTATCGCCCAGCTCTAACTCTAATAGTCCTAAAGGTGGAGCTACAACCAGCATATAAAGTTAAAAATTGTGAAAATATACAACAAATAAACCATATGTGCTACAGATTTGCAACTTCCACCAAAATTTACTTTTGTACATTTTAAAGTATTGCAAATTTTAAAGTCCGTCATTCTGCTTTTTCTAAAACTGTAAAACCGTTCAAATCCATCTTCTTCCATGATTTTTGTGTAACACCAAGCTTGCCACAGCTCTTCTTCAGACTGTCCTACACAAACCATCAACACAGATTTTTGATTGATCCAAAAGAGCCGACAGTGCATCAAAATGCTGGACCGTAAACAGTAATGTAAACAAATACATATTTTTGCTAAATACATTTTCATTGTTCATAATAAAATGACAAAATGTTTGGGGTCAAATCCATAATGTTTTGAAAATATAACAATTTTTTCTAAAAAAAAAATGAATTTTTGATGAATACATTTGTATCGAATTTACTAGACTGCACAATTAACAATTCCATCCAATGACTTGACTTACTTAATATATACAAATAAAAAAATGCAGTGTATTTTTAATGACAGTTGTCTGTGAAATCGATTTTTTTTATTATCAATTATTGCAATAAAGTATTAAAAAAACTAAGCTTGTTCCAACATTTTTAAATTTGCTCTCATGCGAACAATTTTAGTGAATGCAAAAACTGCATTTTAAATATTTCTCTTACAGAACCAATAAATCATTGTTTAAAACAAATGACCAACATCTCCATAGTTTTAGATGTAAAATGTGTATTTTCAGATTTTGGTCTTAATGACATTTTTGACAGCTGTTTAAAACCTGCTAACAGCTGCTGTTTTCTTTTAAATTGCCTGGCCCCGACCATTGCTGTGCAGTAGTTATATTCTTATTTTGTTACACAATTTCCATTTAATAAAAGAGAACACAGAATCGTGCCGACAACAGTATGCTTTTCATGCAAGGACAGCGGGATTATCTCACGCCACTGTTTTAACATACTTCAACGTACTGTCAGCACTAGTTATGTTCATAGATTAGATATGCCTAATGTGAACAATTAGAAGGCCAGCTCTGCATATGCCCTTAATATACCCCAGATTTAATGTCACAGTCTGTTAGGAGATCTTCTTCCCTCCAAATCACACATTTGTTCTGGAGCGTTGCTACATTTCAGTGGAAATTGATCATCACACCCCAATCTTTCCGCTCTATTGAGCGACAATCCAAACGGGTGCTTTAAAACTATGGTAATAAGCATGACACCACCGTCTAAATTACTAAGCCAGCATCGTTTGTGAGAACACTGATTCTCCTCTCTGCGGTGAATGTCTAATTTCAGGAAAGGGATTCTGTATTATTGTGCTCACAAGAGTTCAACACGCAGGGCTGATTTCCCAGGAAGATTAATCCTGGCAAAGAAGAATTGAGTGTTTCCAGAGAGAAAGACGTCAATCTGTGGTGCATGCTGCTAGTTTTGTTTTGTTTGACATTGGCAGTTCCATGACCTCCTGTCCCAGTCCACATCCCCCCTCAGTCAGATGGACCCTTACACCAGTCGCTCCATGGACATGCTGCTGCCACTGACTGAGACGGACAGGAGGAGGAGAGGAGTCGACCAAGACTGTAGTGCATCGCTGCGTTCCTATAGCGAGAGGCCACGCTCAGTAGTAAGTCATCAAGTTTCCTCACATTTAATATAAAAAAATTTTTTGAAAAAGAAAATTATAGATGTTGGGAGAAGAGTTTCACTACACAACTGTATTTATTTTTTATACATTTTTGATTTTATATTGTTTTCACATTTAATTGGTTTGTCCGATAGTGGGAGTGTCAGCTCATGTACCCAAAATGAATCAGGTTATTTTACATGTGTTCTCTAAACCAGTGGTTCTCAAATGGTGGGTCAGGACCCAAAAGTGGGTCACCGTCTTGTCCTGGGTGGGTCGCAGACAGCTGGTCAAAAATAAATACTTTGTCTCTTGTTGAAATTGTGTTTTATTTTGAAACTGTTCTTTTTGACAGGCATGCTGTGAATGAAAATATATAGATTTATGTTTTAAAAAGATTATATATGTATGTTTTTAACAGCTATTTTTGAAAAACTAAATTTGGTTAGCTGAATTCCAAAAAAATAAAATAAAAAGTGGGTCGCAATTTAATGACTGTCGAAAAAATATGTGTCCCAGGTGAGAACAGTTGCACCAATCAAACAAAGGCAAGTGTCACTTTCAGGGAGACTAACCCTGATGATTCCAACAGTGATCCCAGACAAGCCCCCAATTATGTTACAGCCCCCTCTAGGATTTTTAATGGACGTCTTGAGGGCAGCAACATAAAAGACACCGTAACAGATTCAAGGTTGACAAAGTATTTATTAACAATTGTCAAAAATAACTGAAAGAACCATTAGGGACTGGATATCCTGGGCCAACCCTATGCAGGGCCTTCACACCCAGCGTCCACCCTCTAAACTACAAAAAGTAAAAATACAAAATCCACAGAAACATGAAACAAGATGTCACAAGGCAAAAGGTTGTGTCATGGCAAGCTTAGGACAAAGTCACTGGGAGCAATTCAGGTTTAAAAAAAATAAGTTTATTTATTTTCTGCTTTCAGTCCAGACAGCATATCTTCTTTAAACAACAGGAAAAACAAGGAGAGAATCATCAAAACAAATCCTCCATCAAGGGGTTCAATTCAGACCTGCTCAGACATTTCCCTGTCCATGTGTGCTGCTGGAGCCATCTTGGCTTGTTCTCACTCCTCACCTTCACTTCCTGCTTTTATAGGCCCGAGGCTCCGCCTCCTCAATCAATGCCTCTCATTTCTTTAACCAAAACTGAACCCTTCATAATTGTAATAAAACAAGAATTTTACAAAATATATTAAACACAATTTCTCACTTGCAAAACAAATTAAATACATGTTTGAAATCTACATTTAACAAATATTCAACATTTTAGTTGTGAGGGAGCTTTTGCTTCCCAACACAAGACTACCAGTATCTCCTTCCCAAACTAAAAAAAAAAAAACTTACAAAATTTAGAGCAGGGAGCAGAATAAACTCCGCACGTCTGCTGCTGGTCAAACGTTGTTGTGCCTCCTCTCCTGCTTGTGGTCTTCTCAGCCCTTTTCTACATCTCCTCCTCCCTCTCCACTTGATTACTGATGTGAGTCAGGTGTGTTAGATGAGAGGGAGGAAGGACCAGCAGTAACAGTGCCAATGTTCTAAAAGGACAATAATGTTCAAATATAAACAAATGTAGAATAGCAATTATAATGTATGTTAGAAGTCAAATGTAAATAATTCAAATAATGTTTGGTAAAGTCAAATTAACCAGATCAAAACTTCATTACAAACAACTTAAATCAAGAATCAACCATTAACTTACCCTCATCAAAAATATAATCCTCACTAAAAAAAAAAAAATGAAACTTGACTTACAATAACGTAATTCAAAAGACACATGGCACACACCACCAAACTATTCCAGCTGCAGGTAAAGAGGAAGTCCCGCCCACTCAGGGCTGTATTTATAATGGAAGCAGTGATTGGTTTGACCCAAAGAAGAAGAAAAAGCACTGGTTGTTGTCCCTCCACCATGTGAAGCATAGGGGAAATTAAGTTTGTAGTTTTTAACAACATACATTTTAAGTAAACTTTTCTTTTTATGTGTTTTACCTCAAACTCTTATTTTTAGCCTCTAGGGAATGTTTTGTTTGTCAATGTTTGGCTGCAACACAGCAAAATAATTACATTTTTTATTATGCTTTAATGCTTTATAAATGGTGATAAAATTGGTAATATTAATCTATTGTTGTTAATATGTTGACGTGCCTACCTGTATACCACTACTGTAGTTAGTTGTACGTGTTTACTTCACTTGTGCACTAATAAATATTAGCGACAGTTCTGCCAACTTGGGCCTTTTTACTTGTCTTAATCTAGTACCCATTTTTGTAACATTTTGGAGAATTCCTAGGGAAAAAATTGAGAAGAATTGGAGGAATTTTTAATAATTGGGTCTTCTTTCAACAACTTGAGATTAAAAATATTTACCATCATGTGTGAACCTGCAAATAATGTGAAGTTTCATTTTTAAACTGTGTATTTAGAGGGACTGAGATAGATACAGGCAACTGGCAGCCTGGGGGCCCGTGGTCTAAGTTTATACAGCCCCCAAAGTAAATGTACAAAATGACAGAAAAGCACACAAAACAAAAGCAAGAATATATTAAAAAAATACAAAGAATTACAACATTGCATGAAAATACAGTAAAAGAGAGGAAAAACACAGAAAATACGCCAAAAAACAGCACTCCTAAAAACAGTAATACAAAAAATTACTCCAAATAACACATAGCGATTACGAAAATAAACAAAATTACAGAAAATGTCAATTAATGTACACAAAAACAAGGAAAACACAGAAAATGACTCAGCAAACCCACAGTACTAACAAACAAGCTAAACAACAACATAATATGACTCCAAAACATACATTTTACAGGGAAAATGCATAAAAGGACAACAGAAATGCACAAAATGCAATCAAACAATATAAAAAGAATGACAAAAAAAAAAGTTTTTCTTTCCTGTGTTTTTTTGTTGTTGTTGTTTTACTTTGTCTGCACATGCAGTCAACACTACAATAAGTGCATTCCTTTTAAAACAGCAATGCATGTTTTGTTATTGCAATGAAATAAATGGTCATTATTCTAAATACTGACATGAATGTTAAAAATGTGGCCCTTGGATCAAACAAACACATTTTTGTGGCCCCCGCTGAGATAGAATTTCCCACCTCTGGACTGAGATATGTACAACTGAATTATTTGGTAATTTACACAATAATGAATGTTTTCTCTGTCTTTCTCCTGTGGGCCGAATTGTATTTTCTAGTCGTCCTCAGAGGCTTAAAGAGAGACAGAACAATGGAAACAAATGAAAGAAACTTTTCTCACATTGAACTTCCTTTTACGGCCAGTTCCGCCCAAAAAAACCCTTGACGGAAGTTAACGGGTGTAAATGAATATCACAGATTTCTCCATTATCTTTTTAGTTGGTGGGATTAATTAGGCATGAGAGACAATAATTTTCTCCCGACAGGGAAAGAGAAGTTGGCGTGTGTGAGGATTTGAGCAACTTTGTCAAAGGGTAAAAGTTGACGGCTTGAAAACTAGATCAAAGCAGTGATCCCAAGAAGAAATGGCAGTGAACTGGTGACGGGGGCACGACAGCCGAGGCTCATCCAGGCAAACAGATAGCAGAAGCTGGAAAATATCCAGCAGATGAGCAAAAGTTGAAATGAGGTAGTTCCTATTTTGTTTTCTATTTTTCACTATTTTTAGGTCAAATTCATATCAAAACATAACAGATGAAAAAAATAGCTAAAATGAAATCAATAGGATTAAACAGGATAATAATATTTTTAGGCCTATGATGTTTTAACACGTCTCATCATAAAACACATTGTTTTATTTTATTTATTGATTTATTGAGCATGCAAAAGGCCAACAATCAAATCTAGGTAAAATGTATATTGCATTAAATGAATATCATATGAAGCAGTCAATACACCTCAACGTCTCATCATTAAACCTGTAAAACACATTTGTTTATGCATTTACCTGACCTTAGAATCATAAGTTTAAATGGATTAAACTTTTCTAAAACAAACATTGCAAAACATTACAGGGTTGAATTATTCCGCTGAAAACCAAAGCATTTAGGTATTAAAGCTGCAGTTTGTAGAATTCTCTCTCCACTCCGTTTTGACACCGAAACCAAAACTAAACCTCCCTTACCGGTATGTTTTGTGAACGCTCTTAGTGACTTTTCTCTCAATATAGACAAGTGATGAATGTAGGGACGTTATCTTGTGTTAGTGGAGATTTTTCTGGTGTTTTAGAGACTCTATCGTGAATGCATGTGTCACTCTGTAGTTACTGTCCTGAGCAATGGCTGCTGCCGTTGGCTCGTCTCCGCCACAAGCTCACAGAGATCTGTGATTCCAGCTGCCTGAGCTTCTCTGAGCGGACTGATAACCATCACTCCGCATCCAGACTGTAAAATTAATTCACCTTAAATAATGTTCTCTTAGGTTTACACATGATTTATCCTGTCTGTTCTCACTCTCCCTCTGAAGCCAGAGTGTGTGCGACGGACCCTGCACAGTCACGGAGGTCTGCGAGGATGCAAAGCGAAAGCAATCCTTTCCTCTTCAGTGTCTGTGACTTTATTCTGTTGCGTTTCCACCTCGGTTTGTCTTTTTTCCTTTTGATTTGTCGTGTAACTGTTGTGTCTAACGCTAATGTGGGGACTTTTGCTGAAATGTTTACTACCGAGGGTACGTGAACGCGCCTGACTTTAGTCGAGCAGCCAATAGAAATGCCCAAAACAGCTTATGGAGCACACAGTTTTGGAAAAAATCTCTGATTGGCTGACATCCAGCGAGAAGAGATTCACTGTTCACTCAGAACACATAGGATTACAATATGCTCAAAGATGATTATGGATTTTTGACCAAATGATGCCCCCCAAAAAACCTTACAAAACTTACAAACTGCAGCTTTAAGGTGCACATTTTACCCAGAGTATTTCAGTTTGGTGTATGTTGTTGTAAAAATGTAAGTGTGACTGTCCTCTATGGGTTAAAACCCGGGTATTACAATGGAATTTTGCTATTGGCTGACACTGTTGGCTACGCCCCTTCTAAAAGTCATCTAAAAGTCAATCAATACAGTTATAGATAATCATTTTTTAAATTCTAATTTCTTACACTGAGAAGTTGAGAGTAAACCTATGATTTTTTAACACGTCTCATCATAAAACCTGTAAAACACATTTGTTTATCCTCTTACCTGACCTTAGAATCATGAATTGAAATGGCTTCAACTTTTCTACGACAAACATTGCAAAACATTACAGGGTTGAATTATTCCGCTGCCCCATAGCTGATTTTAATCTTCTTTGACTGTCATGAATTCCGCTCAGCCTCTGTGAATCTGTTGTTTGTTTTGTTTTTACTCTGAGAGAACAAACCAAGAATAACTCCGTGATCAAATTTTAGCATTTGCTAAAGGTCAACCTGCAACACAAACAGTCCAGCTTACACGCCCCGTGTCTCTGACTCAGCGAGGCCAGCGAGAAAGCGCACAGTGGAGCCTCTAACACATCAAATAAGAGCCGTTTGTAATGTACTGTGTATAAATTCATTTCTATCATTTTCCCTCAAAACCTTAATGTATCACTATTACAAGTAGCTTTTCTTCTGACAAGTGATAAATGAAAGAGCTGAGCACAGCGCACATTTACCTAAAGGCGAAAGACTGCATGAATATGTATGAGCCAATGAACATTGAGAAGTGAAACGCTGAGCAGACAGTGTTGAGCTCCTTTCACACTGAGGTCCAGGACGCACAAGACACACAAATCAGGTCTTAAAGACAACCCAGCCACAACATTACACATTACACTAGCTAAAGCCAAAAAACACTTTTTCTTTTTAAACATATTTGGGTATGAAAGAGTGTTATTGATTGATTTTTGTCCAACTTTTCACATTGTACTCAAAGTATTTTAATTTTTGATTATTTTTCTTGCAAAAATGTAAGAGTGACTGCCCTCTATGGGTTGAAACCCGGCTCTTACAATGGAATTTATATATATATATATATATAGACTGTTTTGAGATTTGCGCCAGTCACAATGTGTGTAACATAAACAATAATGTAAAAATGATTAATAACATAATTGATAATGTTGACAACAAAAATTTGCGTCAACGCATTGTTTAATGTAAACAATGAAATCAGGACGGCGGCCGCTTTCTGCTTAATTTGTTCTGCATTACCATACATGAACTGCTGGGCCACCATTTACAACGTGAAGAATAATTGCGCAATAGAAGAAAATGGTCACATGACCTAAAGCTCTACTGACCTCCACCTGAGTCGTTTTAGCCAACTCCCCAAGCCTGACAGCTGGTGATTATCGGGGATTGGCTGAAGAAGCGGACTGGGTCCTGCTGGCTACCAGACGTCTCTCCGTCTGAGCGTGGCGTCGGAACACCTGCAGCGGACGGATGGGGACGAGAGCTCGGCGGCGGTGGTGGCTGGAGTCTCCACCCGGAGACAACGCAGTGGCTCCCTGTGTTTCTTTCACCTGCGTTTTGGCTCAAAGGCGCGGCGCTGTGTGCCTCCGTGCGCTTTTGTGATGGAGTTAAACGCCAAAGCCGGCACTCAGTAGCGGCTGTGGGTGTTGGCGAACGACAAGAGCTGCTGTTTTTGGAGGACTCCCTGTCGGGGAGACGGTTTCTGGTTGACTCTGGCTCTCAGAAGAGCCTTCTTCCTCCCGCAAAGTCGGACCTGTCAGCACGGAGCAGCGGCCCGCTGCTGAGCGCAGCAAATGGATCCTCTATTGGGACTTTTTCATGGGCGCAGTTTTAAATGGGATTTTGTTATTGCTTCCATTACCGTTCCCATCATTGGTGCAGATTTTCTGTGTGCAAACAGTTTGTTAGTGGATGTTACTAATCGTCGTTTGATCGATGCTGTGTCTTTTTCTACTTTTCCGTGTAAGACTGGGGGATTTGGGCCGTTGACACACGCTAATTTCTCTGCGTCCGGCGGTGTTTATGAGCAGTTATTGGCGGATTTTCCGTCTTTGACTACACCTGCATTCTCTACTGCGGTTACAAAGCATGGCGTGGAACATTTTATCCCCACCGCGGGCCCGCCGGTTTTTGCGCGCGCGCACCAAACTGGACCACACGCACGCATGCGCACCAAACTGGACCACACACACACGCGCACACCAAACGGGACCACACACACGCGCGCACCAAACCGGACCCCAACACGCGCACCAAACTGGACCCCACAAGCGTGCGCACCAAACTGGACCACGCGAGCGCACCAAACTGGACCACACACACACGCACCAAACTGGACCCCACGTGCGCGCACAGAACTGGACCGCGCGCACCAAACTTGACCACGCGAGCGCACCAAACTGGACCACACACACGCACCAAACTGGACCCCGCTCGTGCACCAAACTGGACCCCGCGCACACACGAAATGAAACCGTTCTCGAACACTGTAGCCTAGCTACACATACAGTGACATCTATAAGTTAAAATAGGAGGAAAAAAAGTTTTTATGTATAATTTTATATTTCATATTTGAATTGAAAAGCTCATACCCAGAGTATTAATTTGTTTGCACATACAAAATCTAAAAAAAAATTGAACATTTATAACACCACTGTGCTGGTAGAGGTTAAGAAGACCACAGGGTCTTATAAATTCATCTCACCAATTCCAACTACATTTTGATAAAATATTTCCATACACAAAGCAACAGATGAATACAAAAATTTTTTTTTTTTTTTTTTTTTTTTAAAGTTCAAAATGGATGTTGGTTTCATAAGCACTATTTGCACAGGATTAGTTTTACCTAGGGATTCCATGTAATAAATAAATGAGCCCCCAACGTCTGCTTTTCATGTGTCGCATTCACACACTGAGATTTTGCTGAAATTTACGAACATCTGAAAACGTGAAACTGTGAGTTGATGTTAAAACGACTTTGCAGGCTTTTGACCACAGATCGGTGTTACTGCTAGCGCTAGCTGTATTAAATAGAAGGCTACACACACACACACACGCTCGTGCACCAAACCGGACCCCACACACGCGCGCACCAAACTGGACCCCACACACGTGCGCACCAAACTGGACGACACACCAAACTGGACCCCACGCGCACCAAACTGGACCACACACCCCCACGCGCGTGCGCACCAAACTGGACCCAGCGCGCGCACCAAACTGGACCACACACCCACACACACACGCGCACGCACCAAACTGGACCCCACGTGCGCGCGCACCAAACTGGACCGCGCGCGCACCAAACTGGACCACACACACACACACACTCACCAACGGCTGAAGACCAGAGTCGTGGTGTCACGTGTTCATTTGTTGCGAGAATAAACAGCCGTGAAGTGTGCGCGCGCACTGTGTGTGTCTACTATGGAAAGCCATCGAGGTCAAAAACACGTGAAATACACGTAAAGTACGCAAAAAAATTGACGTGTGTTTAACGTGTATTTTACGAGTTAAATTCACGTGTTTTTCACCTAGTAAAAGTATTGAAGTTGCTCCCTTACTATAAAAACAAAAAAGTACATGTGTGGTGAGCACTTGAGGATATTTCTCTCACCCAAGGGGTTGATGGGTAGGAGGTGTGGCTTCACGCCATTTATAATGTTTTGGCGCGCTTTGTATCAGTCATTCTTGTGATGCTGCTGAACTGATTAAGGGGCAAAAAATTGCTTGTATTTTTAAAAGAACAACAATCCAATTAATATATATTTTGTACAGTCACTGTGTTTTATGGCACTAAAATATTTGTATATTATGTACATTCTATTAAGAATTGTACATTTTCAAATTATTTTGGGAAAACTGTAATTAAATCCCCCCCCCCCCCCCCCCCCCCCCCCCCCCCCCCCCCCCGCTTCCCGCAAACTCCACCTATACTGAGAATGTTGGTTTGTGATGTTGTGGTGGTTTCTTACATCACGGACCACCACTGTTAGCCCCGCCCCTTCTATAAAAACTAGCACCTGTGGACTCTAATCATGGCTTCTTTGGTGTCTTTGTGTCCATGCAGGATAGACACACTGATCGACATAAAGACTCTCGTTTGAACCTTCGCCCACCGAGCCAATCTGCTACCTACGCCACGGTGTCGGCCTGGCATCACCAGCCTGAGAAACTCATCCTGGACTCCTGCGGGTATGAGGCAACGGTAAGTTACATTTACTGCCTTCGTCATTGTAAGATGTTTTCTCTTTTACCGTGAAATGATTGTGTTACGATCCCTTTGGACTAGGAGTATACATACAACCAGCTGGAATGGTGTAAAAACCAAACAATTTGTTTAGAATTTAACAAATGGAGCAATTTAAATCTAATAAACAAGTGGAATCAATCCCAACTCTTAGGCAAAAACGCAACTAAGAACAACACCAAAAAAGCAGACAGTGGATTACTATACTTCTGTACACGTCATGTTACATACTTAAGGAAAATGTGTTTCTGGCATTTTCTCTCAAATTTTCAAGCAAATATCCTGTTGCTTGCTGAGAAAAACACCTAATATTTGAAAGTAGTTTTTTTTATTGAATTATTACATTATTTATATATAATCACAGATAAATACCGTAATACTTCAATGCATCAAATTGAATTACAGAATAATCTACAAAGCCATCAGGAAATATGTGTCACTATGAAAATTTGGCTGAGATTGCAGCAATAATTAAAATTTTTTAGGTCAAATCATGCTAGCTTCCATTGCGGACTGCACCTTTAATGCTGAAATAAAACAGTTTTGTTGATAGTTTATTTCAGAGAGCCATTGCATTTTGTATTTTTTGATTCAAGTTATCATGTTTATGGTTTCATGTTTTTGATTACAGTACTTAGGATCAATGATAATCAGGGATCTACGAGGAATTGAGTCCACTCAAGATGCCTGTGCAAAAATCAGGGTAAGTGTATTTTAAATGTTTTGATTATTATTTTTTTAAGAAAAAAATAATTTCAGTGTCTTTTTTATTTATCTTTAATTATGCTAATTAAAATTAGCATTGAGTTTCGCTTATTTCCACTCTTGCTTGTCTCTTTACATACTGTTACTGTTTCCTCCACTAGAAATCAAAGGACTCAAGAAAGGGCCCAGTCGTCATTTTGTCCATTACTTACAGAGGGGTTAAGTTCATTGATGCAGCAACAAAGGTAACGGATACGTCACTTCGCAGCCACCTCTGATTATCTTTCCTGCTCGGCTCATCTTCATTCTGGTTTCCGTTAGGCCATCGTCGCCGAGCATGAGATCAGGAATATTTCCTGTGCTGCTCAGGATCCAGACGACCTCTGCACGTTTGCTTACATTACCAAGGATTTGAAAAGTGGCCACCATTTTTGTCACGTCTTCAGCACTGTGGAAGTGGTGCGTACAGACACCCGTTTGCATCGGAAACAATTGACATTTAAAAAGATACGGGATACATTTTATTAAAACATTTTATTAAGTTTCACATTTTCATCGTTGAGAAAGTACAATTGTTTTTTGACGGGGTTAGGGTCCACACAGGTGAATCAGCACCTTCTCATTTATCTCATTGTGGACACATTTCATTGGTAGGGCCTCTGATTTTCCGTGATTATGGAAAACGGACAAAAAAAAAAAGGGAATTCAGGTTCTGAAACGTAAAAAATCAATGTCAACCATTTCTTTTTTTCTCTCTCTCTCTCTTTATTTAAAATCAGCCCCAAAAATGACACGGAAACGCCTTAAAGCAGGGGTGTCAAACACATTTTAGTTCAGGGGCCAAATCCGAAGTAGTTTGATTTTAAGTGTGCCTCAGATTGTAGCCGGAAAATCAAGCAATTTCAACTATAATTTGCCCAAATTTCCGCATTGACGCTGTCAATATACAGGCATTAAGTGACAAATATCAATCTCTGCAGGATTCTCTCTTTGAAATTGGATTGATTTTGTGGCCAATATTTATTTAATTTGGGGGTAATTATGTGAAATAATTCAAATTGAATGGTCTGAAGCATTTTTTCTCAAATGGTGGTACTCAACTTTCAACTCAACTCAACTTTATTTATATAGCGCACATTACAACAAAGTCATCTCAGAGCGCTTAACAAAATATAAAGTCCGTAGGGGTACGTGATGGCACTACAAGGGGTGCTAGAAAATGTTAAAATTAAGTGTCAATCTTGGCCCCACCTTATGCGTGGGACCAATATGACCGGAAATGATCAAAAATATAGAAATAAATCTATTCAAGAGCCACAAAACCAGTGTTTTTCAACCTTGGGTCCTATTGAGTTTAAATTACTGAAAAATGTAAATAGATTTTTTAAATTTTAGAATTATGATTCTTTTTTTTATTTGTTAAAAGAACACAATCTTAATTAATTGTATTTCTATACGTTTACTTGTGAAATATAAATCTAGTTAAACTAAAATGCAGTAAAAAAAAAAAAAAATGAATACATATCTCAGCTCAAAAACTATTAATATTATTATTATTCCATCATTATGCTCTATTGCCAGACAAAGGGGGTACTTGGATTCAGAAATAGCAAAAACAGTTTGAGAACCACTAGTCTAAAGGGCCGGATTTGGCCCCTGGACCTTGAGTTTGGTATATGTGCCTTAGGTGCATGTTTTAGGACAATATCATATATTTACATGCAATTGAATTTTTAGAAAATGTGACAAATGGACAAAAAATGCCCATTGCACTCATAATCCCATTTGAAATGTTTTGTTATGTGTAATGCTATGTGGATTGAGTAAGAGTCGTCTAATCATGTGATATGAAATAAATGCAGAGCTTCATGTGAAGTGTGCTTTTAATGTGTTGTGATAAACAAGCGGTTCAGATGACTATGAATGCATTCAAATCTGAAAAGGCCCTGGTACAAAGACAGGTTTAGCTCATGGTGTATAAGCTGAACTGGTGATGGGTTTACCTGGTGACACATCATGGCAGAAGCATCTATAATCACGGACCATATCACACATTTCCACTGTATTTTTCCCCCTAAACATTTAGCTAAAGGTCTAGCAGTGGATGTGGTAAAGAAGAGACTTCAACGTAACCATCCCACTTTTGTTAGTCATCTGAATATGACGATATGGACTGATATGGACGTGAAGTGGAAAAAAATGAAAAATGGGATCATGGTTAGATCATAAATTGATTGATTGAATTAGATTTTCATGAACAAGCATTGTTAATGTTATGAATCTGAAAAAGGTTGACAATTATTCGTTGTACTTATGTGGTAACTGGACCACTATGGAGGAATTGCCAGATTATTTACCTGAAGTGAAACCTTAACTGCTTTTTGAGAGTAATTTAAAGACGTGTTTATCTTTATTTAACAGAGACATACAATCAATGGTGTTTGTTTTTTTTCTATCAACCTTAAATGTTGAAAAGAGACACAAAGTCATTAGCAAAGTCATTCTGAGGAGAAACATTTAGGTGAGTGATACGAGTGATTAGCTTCCAAGCCAACGGTTGAAAAACAAAGTTTCACCGACGTCGTAGACTCATGGTTCACTAAATCAACACGATTGCAACGTAGAATTCATTTAAAGTCATAATCAGAAGATTAGGAGAAGCTAAGTAGTCTGAACAGATGTTTCAGTCACATTGGTGAATGCTTTGAGCGTTTCCTGATGCTTGTTAAAGAAACGGAATGGTTTGTTAAGCACACAATCAAAGTCTTGATGAACACTTTGGTCTGAATCTTAATCTAAAGTTTGTTCAAATAAAAAGACGCTGACAGAATGCTTTATTTTCTTACTGAAGCGTTTTTGCAAATTCAGGTTTTCCTTCTATCTTGCCCTTCGACACACATTGAAGAACATGAGAAGCCTTTGAAGCAGTGGTTCTCAAGTAGCTTTTTTCTCTTATTTCTGAGTCCAAGCACCCCTTTGTCTGACTGCTACATTTTTCTAAAAAAACGAATTAAAAACAGCTATAGAGCATAATGATGGAATAAATGAGTGATAACACAAATTTTAAATAATTGAGTTTTGTAAATAAGTGGAACGAAACAAAGGTTCTTGGGGTCAAGAACATTTTATGGTTCTTGACCCCATCAAGAATTTTTAGCGACCCCAAAGACATTTTTTCTCTAAAATTAGTTTTTGATCATGTTTGAGATAATATATACGGTAAATATATACATATATATATATATATATATATATATATATATATATATATATTGTTGTGGGTTTTTTTTGTTTTTTTTTCACAAAGTGTTTAAGATTGTGTGTTGTTTTAATAATTAAAAAAAAAAGAATAATAAAAAAAAATTAAAAAAAATGTTGAAAATCGATTTTAATTTTTCAAAAATTTCTGGTGACCTCATTTAAAATCCAGGCAACCCCAAACGTGGTCCTGGCCCCAAGGTTTAAAAACACAGATTTAGTGGCTCCTGAATAGATTTATTTCTATAGTGTTTTATAATTTCCGTCATCTCACGCCTGGTGTGGGACCAAGACTGACACTGTATTTGTTAATTTTCCACTTTCACTCTCTCTCTCTCTACCCCCCGTTGTTCCATCACGTACCCCCATTTGAGAAACACAGCTTTGAAGGATACATTATACAGGGATGTCGACCACCTTATGGTCAATTTTAAAATACCCATTTCATAGCAATCAACTCCCTGCAATGCAGTAGGCATCATCAGTGCAGGCTTTGGTGTTTAACTAACATGTACGGTATGTGGTCAATGGCCAGTCGATGGCCAATCAGGAGTCAGATAGAGAATCAGAATCAGAGTACACCAGACTACACTGCTCAGTATGAGACACAGGCACAATCAACCAGCACTGCAGCTTGATCCATCTACTGTTTCTCACCATTCAATGGAGAGACATGAATTGATCAAAATATTAAAATTCAAAAGCAGTAATGAAGGAATGGAGAATTATTTCTCAGCTTTAAATTTTCATGACCTTGACAAACAGTATGGTGCAATTGTGGAAACATGTTCACCACTTAAACTATTAATGTACCAAAGAAATTTCCTCGACTATGACTCGGTGCTGAGTCACCTCCCAGATGTGCTCTTATTACTTCTGCCAAAGAGAGAATATTTTCACCATTGTTTGCTTGATTTTTTATTTTGTTTGTGTTTAACAGGATTGTATTAAAAGTACTTTAAGCATTTTGACAAAATCTTAACCAAAGATAGACCTTACAAAATGAAACACTGGACCGTGGCTCAGGTGGTAGTGGGTCGTCTTCTGATCGAGAGGTTGGGGGTTCAATCCCAGTACCTGACTATGTGTCGAAGAGTCCTTGGGCAAGACACTGAACCCTAAGTTGCTCCCAGTGGTCAACTAGTGCCTTGCATGGCAGTCCTGTCCCACTGGTGTGTGAATGTGAGAGTGAATGGGTGAATGAGCTGATATGTAAAGCGCTTTGAGACTGCTTCAGTGTGGTGATAAAGCGCTATATAAAATCAAGTCCATTTATCAAGTCCATTTACATTTTGGAGGTGATGTGCATCAATAAACTGATTCTGAATCAGTTTCAAAAATCGGTTCATAATTGACCAATATTTACCAAATTTGACTCACTTATGTCAGGTTGGTTCTTTAATTTCATCCAGATCAAACCTGGATTGTAAATTTCATTTGCGATCTTTCAACAACAAAAATATGGGGCTACCCATACATTAAGACCCAATGTATGGTCCTTAATCGAGATCGAAATTTCGGTGACACTTTACTTGAAGTTTTCTACATAAGGCTGACATTACACTGTCATTAGCATGAATAAGGTGTCATGCAGGCTGTCATTAAGTGTGGTTTGCTAAATTATGACACCTTTGGAGCTATGTTGGCATTTTTTGGGTTAGGTAGTTAGGGGTTAGAGGTTAGGGTAACGAAGGGTTAGGGTTAAGGAAACGAAGGGTTAAGGTTAGGGTTAGGCATTAGGGTAACGAAGGGTTAAGATTAGGGGTTAGGGTAATGAAGAGTTAGGGTTAAGGTAACAAAGGGTTAAGGGTAGGATCAAGGGTTAGGGTAAAGAAGGGTTAAGGTTAGGGTTAGGGGTTAGGGTAACGAAGGGTTAGGGTTAAGGTAACTAAGGGTTAGGGTTAGGGGTTATGGTTACAAAGGGTTAAGGGTAGGGTTAGGGGTTAGGGTAATGAACGGTTAGGATTAGGGTAACGAAGGATTAAGATTAGGGGTTATGGTAACAAAGGGTTAAGGGTAGGGTTCGGTGTTAGGCGTTAGGGTAACAAAAGGTTTGGGGTTAGGTTTAGGTACGGTTAGGGTTAGGGTTAGGGTAACGAAAGGTTAGGGGTTAAGTTTAAGTACGGTTATGGTTAGGGTAAAGTGTTCCCAAAATTTCTTCAAAGCCTTTAACGTGTGAATGATCTTGGCACAATGATCAGGATCAATGATCCAGATAATTGTTAATATGAGGTAGAGGATATTTATCTTCAAATATTGATGCCAATCTTTTATCTCTGCGCTGATAAAATCACAGGGTCTCGATTCAAAGACAAAAGAAATACATTCTATTCTGGACAAATGGTTGAATATTATTTTCAAAATGTTTTTCTTCCCACAGACTCAGACCTACGAGATCATCCTGACATTGGGGCAGGCTTTCGAGGTGGCGTACCAGATGGCGATTCAGACGAGGGCAAGAAACTATGTCCCCCCGACATCTCTGACCTCAGAGTTAATAGAAACCAAATCCAGCCGTCCCATATCTCAATCCTGGAGCAGTATGCGAAGATCAGCAGTGAGTATCCTCCTATAAGCCCTCAAAAGACTTTTAACAGTGTGGTGACCCTTTCTGTCTTGAGGGCGCATGAACGCTGACTTCTTTTATTTATGGGACAGGAACAGGGACAAGTTTATGAGGATATAAAGCAGAGGTGTCAAACTCATTTTAGTTCAGTGGCCAGAGAGGAAGTAGTTCGTGGGTCGCCGATTTTAGGCTGGAAAACCAGCAATTTCAACATTAATGTCCCCAAGTTTGTACTTTACACTACATATAAATCATGAACAAAATATGTAATGCGCCAACAATATCCAAGCAAAAAGTGATCGGTATCAGTCCGCACAGGATTTTCTCTTTTAAATGTCATTGATTTTGTGACCAATTTGTGTTTAACATAGGGAAATTATGTGAAATAATTTCAGGAAAATTTAGTTCTTTGAACATATTGAAATTTAAAATGACTACAGTCATGTAAATATCGTGGTCCTCCAAATATTAAATTTATCCAAATAGTTTCAGTTAAAGAGCATAGGGCAGGATTTAAAAATCAGACTCCAAGGTGACGCCACGGTGGTTAGTGTAACTGCAGCCATCAGCCAAGCCACTGCGGGGGCACACATCAGCTGATACTGTGGATAGAGGATGGACACCCGACCGGACCCTGACGGGACCCGACAACACCGTACGGGTCGGGTTCGGACGGATATTTAGAACTGGTGTTCGGGTTTGGTCACATAGTGTCGTTTGCGCTGCAGCATTCTTTTTTTCCTGCTGCAGCAGCCACAGCTGATCCACTGTGGATGTAGAATGGAGCAGAGGACAATTATAAAGGAATACACAGTTGAAACATTCCTTTTTCTGCACAACAACATGGATTATCCTTATCTTTGATACATAGATTATGTAAATAGATCCGATGTGTTTCACTTTCGCTTGTTACCCATGCGCTGATCTGATGTTGACATTAACAGTTGTTAATAAAGTCAGCACTTACCACTAAAACAAAAGTATATATGTCATTTCTTTGAGAAAAAAAAACGAGTTTTCAACTTTTGGGTCAGACTCAGACGAGAAAATGCGGCCTGATCCACATTCTAACTGTGACATGGTTATTTGTTTACTCGCCGTTCATTGACTGTTTACTGCAAAACCTGTGCACATGCCTGTGCATGCATCTGTGGAACCAAACAGTAGTTTAGTCCACTGTGTTTGTCTCCAAGCCGTCTTTTTCTCATTTGTTTTTATTTCCGGGTTATTGGGACGCCTCTCCAAGCCGCCGTCATGAACACGCACCAGCGTCATTTGACTCCACGTTCCTTAGAACTGGGCGGGAAAATCAGATTCCGAAAAGCAGCACAAAATGTATCACACAATCTTTTCAAGGCAATAGGTAGAAATATGTGTGGGCTCATTCTCTTTGGTTTAGAGTGCTTCATCACCCATTAGCATTAACGGTGGCAGTGGCTTAGTCCGTAGGGACATGAGTTGTGAACCGGAGGGTCACCGGTTCAAGTCCTAGTACGGACCAAAAGAACGGAAGTTGTTCTGGTAGCTGGAGAAGTGCCAAGGCACTTCTCAAGCACTGCCGAGGTGCCCTTAAGCAAGGCACCGACCCCCAACACTGCTCCCTTCATTGTAAAGCGACTTTGAGTACCCAGAAAAGTGCTATATAAAAATTGATGTATAATAATTAAAAAGCCTTAAATTTATCTATGAATTAATTATTTTTTAATCTGGACAATAATAAATGTTTTTTCTGTCTTTTTAACGTACTCTTGCGGGCCGAATTTGATGATCCAAAGGGCCAAATTTGGGCCCCGGGCCTTGTGTTTGACACTGGTGACTTAAAGCATCCGTGGTTTGTAGGAAAGGTGTTTTTTTCCTTTTTTACACCACATTCTCAGATTCTCCTCATGCATCTTCTAAAACTGAGCCAAAGCAAAGTGCGGAGAGTCTGTGAAAGTTGATGAATGACTAGCTTCATTTGCTGCTCATTGGCAGGTGTGTGTGTGTGTGTGTGCGTGTGTGTGTGTGTGTGACTTTCCTCTGGGACGTTTCCGAGGGTTCAGCCCTGCTGGTTGCACCCACTCGCCACTTGCTCACTTTTGATTGAGTGTGTTGCGTAAGAGTTGGCGGAGAACCAGAGCAATGCATTGATGCATTGACTTCTTTCAGGCAGCAGCACATAATACAAGCTCAGTGATCACTGTCACCTGAGAGAGCCGCACAGTCATTGTTGGACCACATCCTCCTGCAGAGATACAAATCACTTTGCTTTACGAGCTGCCTGTAAGGATGATGTATGGAGCAATCACTGTGCTGCATAATGAGCTCCGGCTCGTTGTTTGGCTTTGGATCAGAAGACGGTGGATGATTTCTGTTTGCTGGAATTCACTTTGAGTGTTTTTCATTGCCACTAAATGTTCTCGGTTTAAAAGAAAACTGACGATATTTGGGATTTAGTGGTGGATAAGGAGCTGCTGATTTGATAAGTTAAGCCTCATTAAGTCAGACCCACAGGGAGTTCATCACTACATCAGCAGATCAAACACACACATTAAAAGCTGCTCTAACCTGAGTAGGATCAGGCAAGGTTCTTACAGTGGGGTTCATGGAAATTGTGTTTCTCACGCTCTCTCTTCCATAAGTGTATTACTTTCATAATGGAATCCAATAGTATGTTAAAGCTGTTTAATCGCATGAATCTTGTTTTTGCAATATATTACAAGATTATAAACTAGCAGACGTTTTTATCCATACAACGTACAACATGAGCAGTTAGGGCTAAAGGACTTGCTCAACATCTCACAGTGATGGCCCAGGTTGGATTTGTACGGTGGCCGTAAAAGCTCACAAAACACAACACAGAATGACAAACGCCACAACGCAACACAAAAAGATACATACAAATACATACGCTACAACAAAAGCTCACAACACGACACAAAAGCAGTCCGGTAAAAGTTACGATAACGGAGGTACATTCAAAAATCAACAAAGAAGAGTGACGGTGAAGTTAGTGTCAGTGCCAGATTCTTTCGCGGGCCTGATCCTTACCGTCGTTCTTCTTTGTGGATTTTTACCGGACTGCTTTCATGTTGTGTTGTGATCGTTCGTGTTGTGTGGTGGAGTTTGTATTTGTACGAGCTTTCGTTTTGTGTTGCATTGTGGCGTTCGTCATTCTGTGTTGTGTTGTGAGCTTTCACAGCCACCGTAGATTTGAACCTGTGAAAAGCTCGCTTCCTTTACCGTTAAAGCCATATCATCTAAAAGTTGTTCTCACCAACTACTCATGCCAGTGAGACCCTAAAAAAAGTGTTATTTCTGCTGTTTTCACACAATGAAAGTTATTGACAAAACAATGGCGGATTTTGATATTGTGGCTTCCACGAAAACACCTGAATACTGATGATATCGGAGTGACCGCATATCTCGAAACAGTAAAACAAACGGGAATCAAACCAGAACAAAAACAACATCCAGTGAATCTCTGTCTTTGTTTTCTGGCTAAGTAACACAGTAAATATCACAATAAGAATGAAGAAGAAAAATGTTTTTGCTTCTGCGCCATCTTTAAGTCACATGACTTGTAAGTAGAGCTGGGTATCATGGCCAATTTCCTGAATCAATTCGATTTGGGTTAATAAGGTTTTGAATCGATAAATTATGATTCGATTTCGGTTGAGTATTGATCTTTCAAATTTTACTTGGATATTAATAAGATGGTTCCAAATTTCTGACTTAAGTTGGGGACTGAATTAAGCAGGCGCTGTAGTCGACTTTGCTCACACCACTATAGTGCGAGACTACTTGGGTTAGGGTAGAAAAAAAATCGGGTTCAGCCTCTATGGATCGATTTTGGAAAATTTCAGTGAACTTTCTTGAGTAAATCCCTATTCGAGGATTTATGAGAGAAACTTTGGGATAACACGGTTTTAAAGATGTGACTTATGTGGTTATGCAGCTTTAAATTACAACCATAGGAATATCCACTAAAGGGACATCCACTGATGATGGTGTTTCCAGCTGGATTTATAATGGATGGTTAAAGTTCAGTTCAGTTTATTAGCCATTTGCAGGATGAAAAACCACATTGGGAAAAAAATGTGCAAGGAGCTCAAAGTGCACTGTCAATATTTAAAAAAACATTTCATGATAATTAAAAAAACAAAAGAACCAAACATTCAATCAATGTCACTAAAAATACTATAAGCTAAAATACTGTACAATAAAGAGTCACATAAAAATATACTATAGGGTCGATTCTATTCAATAAAAAGTCCATACAAAAATGAAAGTGCTTTGTTTAGAGTCACAGCTTGTGGGAAGAAACTGTTCAAATGGTGAGCAGTAGAACATTGGAGCGATACCTTTTCCCTGAAGGAAGCATTTCAAAAATGGCCCTGGCAGGGTGGCCTGAGGCACCATTCACAATTTGTAAAGCTTGATTTATGAGCTAAATGTATACTACTGTATGTCTATGTAACGCATATAACCTCCTGGTTAAAATGTGGTCAGAGAATGTCAATTTTTTTTCTTCAAAGAAATGCTTCAATAAAGACGAGAAAATGTTTTAGTTCTTTGGCCACTGTTTGTATGATGGATTGAGTTCATACCAGTTGACACATCAACACTGGCAATACTCAAACCAAGACTCTCCGTTATGTGTTTGGAGGAAATGTCATAAAATGTGATTATTAAAAAACAAGTATCAATCTTTAATATGATAGAATAGTTTTATGTTTAAGGCTCAAATGTACGTAACCCATTGGTTAATGATAAATATTTTTGTCATACTTACTGTTGCTGACTATTGTTCTCTGTTTGAGTAATATCAGTATTTTCTAATGTTCCTAACAGCTAAATAAGTAATTAAAGCATGTATGATCTAATATCGCATCGGATCGATATCAATACTGTCCAACATGCAAGACCACAATGTCGGAAATATTTAGAAAAATAGTGAGGAAAAAGCCTATCAAGACATTGAATGCAACACCTGTATACCCAATTGGAGTAATAGTAAATACATGTCAGGAAAGTTTGATTGATAGAGTTTCTCGAGAGTGGACATTTGTTACCTCTGAAAACTACACGAGACTTTTTTTGATTTATCTAAAGATTGATCGGTGCATTTAAATGCTGTGTCCCTCCTATCTCTTGTCTTCTTTTTTAACATGTCTTTGTTCTTGTCTTCTTGGTCCTCCTGCTTCCCAGGGTGCCCCTCTGCTCGAATGCCGCTGCTGTCACTGTCACACGTGTACTACCCACCGTCCCTCCTTCCTCCCAATGCACTCTGTTAGCCCTGCAGTCCAGGTCCTTCTCTTTCCTTTCCTCTATTCAATCCTCCACCACCACCATTCATCTACGCATTACTTCTGATTCTTTAACACTTTGATCATCAACCTTTTTCCATCAGAACGTTTGGTTTTCCCACCTTGTGATTTTCATCCCATATTGTAGAGATTGAAATACAGCTGTGCTTTGGTGTTGTTTGCATACAGAGGGTTTCTTGCTTGGATTTAATTCCTTTAAATAATGACTTGTGGCTAAAATGTGCCGGCTAGCGTTGGAGTTCTTCTTCTTCGTTCTTGGCTTGGTTATTGGTGTGTTGCAACCAGCAAGAATAGGTGCATATCGCCACCTACTGTACTGGAGTGCGTAAACTCATTGAGTCCCATTCAATTTAAGGATATACGTACACTCCGAGGGTTGGAGTTGTGGGACTGGGATGGTTTTATACTTTTGTCCCTGTTTTCGTAATCTGCATCTTTAGATGTTGTCGTCATCCATAAGCAGAGAATTTGAAATACGTGTAGCCTATACTTGAGTTTATTTTAGTTTTCATGCATAGCACCAAGTAAGCTACCCCTAAAATCATGTTTTTGTGTCTTGACTGTTGAAATCAACTGGTGTAGCAAAAACACATGACCCCGAAACACATTATTCAGCTCCCAGAGGGCTGTGTCCGTTGTTTACCGCTGCATCGCCGCTGAGTGTGTTTTCTGTCCCACATTCTCCATTTTGTGGATTGTGGCCTGAGTGTCTGTGATTATCTTCCATAATCACCGGACTGTGTATATCTCTAATCCACATGCACATGTGTGAGCTGAAGACTTGTCAGTGTGGCACGATCTATGGGGCCTCCCACTGCCGCACGTCTCACGCCCTCCTCCTCTCGTCCCTCCTCCCTCCCCTTCCTCCGGCAGATCGACCCCCTGGAGATGGACGCAGACATGCACTCCTTGGGCAGCACTTCCTGGCTCTTGGACCAGCGGGAATACAACCGGCGCCCCGTCAGCACCAAGTACGAGACCACCATATTCTAAGGCCGGATTCCTCACGAGCCGCCCCCCTCGGCACCCCCGCGTGCTTTCCTTCTTTCCTTGAATATCCAGGATTTTAGTAATCTCTTTACCACAGACACAGACACGCACACGCACACACACACACACACATATATCTATATCTATATTCAAGCCCTGTGCCTTCTCACTGTGATGGTATAGCATCCCTCAGGGCTGCCTTCTCCTGCACCCTCCTCTGTCCTGCCAAGCGGTTCCACACCAACCTCCAAACACTCCTGCGGCTCTCCCGTGCCTCCCAAACTGAAACCCCCTCCCCACTGGCAGCCTTCCTCACCTGTAGCTGCTGCAGCCAATGGCCAAGCTCTAGGAACGGATGATCCCGGACTGATCTCATTTTGCAGTGGCTCTGCTCTCTCAACCAAACTGCCTCTCCTCTTCTCATCCTTCTCTTCCTGAAAACTCGCATCTGCCTCCAAAATTCCTGAAAGTTCCCAGAGGTCTCTTTTAAATTATTATTTTTGTCACTTATTCATGAGCATAAAAGCATGTTTTATTTATTAGTACTTTTCATTGACTTAGCTCATATGTTCTAACAAATGTGTGTATGTTGACTCATTAGATGAGAAATTTGACATTTTGGGATAGAGGCGAAGTTAATTACGCATCAAATTAGATGCGCAGCTCAAGTCTCTGTTACACAAAACTAATTCTGTTACAGATATAGTCGACTAAACTACATTGCGGAAGAGTTTATGCATTTGTTAAAGCTTAAATTACCATTCTTGTCCTGCCTTCCACGTAACAAAAGTAGTTTTGATTGGATACCATCCAAAAAAGAACTTAGTCGTGATTGGATTTCGCCCAATGTAAACATTATAGTTCAGTTTTTATTAAGTTGACGAAAATATCAATATACTTTCAAATTAGTTGTCGTTCACATGAAGTCAATAAAAACAATGACAATCTTTAGTTAACATAATTAACACATGCTTGTACCAAATAACAAATATATGACAATTATCGTCGTATTCATAATAAAGGTAATATCAGCATGTTTGCTGGCTGTTTATACTTTCATAAAAGATAGTTTTGAAGCATTGCTGGATGGACAAGGAAGGAAACGCTCAGCTTCGGACTTTCAAATCCAGGTTTTTCAGCAGCTACAAATGCTAATTGTGGAATTTATCAATTTCTTTGAGAACTCCTGATGTCATGACATGTTTCTCAGTGGAAATGTTATGTTGTTGGCTGTATGAGGGCTTTAGTGTGTGTAAAGAAGTGTTCGAGTAGCCACAACAACTCCAGGTTAGCTGGTAGTTAGCTGCTAGCGAGAGTTAGTGGTAGCAACCAAGCTAGTAGCAATCAAGTGGTAGCTAGCTGCTGTGTCGTATTTATATTATGTCAAAATAAAAAAGTCAAAGACACTAAATCAAAATGCATTTTCTTTTAAAGTCATTTCTGCTAATCATAAGCAAAGCTAGACTTAAATACGTTGGGCTAAGTTAGCTAGCTAGCTGTTGACAGTGGTTGGAGCACACTTAAAGTATGAATCGAAATTTTGTCGTCATTTCTAAAATAATTTAGAGTTTTCACATTCAAATTCAACAGAGACAGTTCAGGGTCATTTGAAAGAACACAACAGTTAAAAAAAAACACTTTCACGATTAAATGAAGAGCTATCTGTAAAAGTTATTCACTGTAAATTAATTAGCTATCACTTAAATTAGCTATCTTCAACTTGAATAGACACAAGTTTGGTCATTTTAGTAGAAGTACCACCAGTTAGCAAATGACATCGCAATGGTATATTATGGTAGTTTCACTTTTTCATTTACGGTGAGCAAAGATCAACTCGTCTGTTTCCCAAAATGTTAGATTCTACTTTTTATTTCACTTTTTGCTGTTTATAACTCAGTATTTTGTTCAAAATTAATTAACAAAACTAAACCATACCTCATTTTTCAGTGGTTTTTTTTTCCTATATGTATTTTTTTATACACAAGATTTCAATTTATTTCATCGTTTAGCCTCAAAACATTTGTTTCTTTCCCCATTTGTAGCTTGTCCTGTCTTACCAGGCATCCACCACTGTGAGGCACTATGAGGAGGCCGCTTTGCTAGCATGGGACGCAAGATGGATTTTATTAAAATGAAAGACAATTTCAGCAACATGCAGCAGAAAAGAAAAAAAAAATCATTTTTTTGTTTTGTTTTTTAAATGCGTTTGTACAATATGCTCAGAGTGAGACCCCGGAGGAGGATTGGTCCCTCGTCTAATCGGTGGTTTTTAAAAATCTAAAAAGGATCTCGTCGGCTTTTACTCACACACTGGAGGACAACGTTTTCCCATTTTTCCAAGGACTAACAGCATTACTTCATCTGGGTTATATTATGAGAATAATTATAGTAATTATCTATTGTTGTTTTTTTTTTTTTACCCCTGACACTACAACCAACAACTGCACGCCTCCACCTTTGCTTCGACAAGACTATTTTTTTTTTTTTTTTTTTTCTAAAAAAACAACAAGACTTGTGATTTCTTGATGTGACTGTGACTGGGATCTGGGATGACATTGTTCCAATGATGGTACAGTTTTGTCGGGAGTTTTCCACTCCGGCCTTGTACTCCTTACTGCCTGGTGCCTCTCAGCATTCACGGTAGCACTGAGAGGCTGTAAATCACAGCATCCTCTTATAATTAGAGGAAAAAACTAAATATATATATATACAGGAAATGAAGAAAAAAAAACACTGTGTTGAAATGATGGCACTATTCCCTTTTATAACCTTGTTTTCCTATTGGTATGGTGCAAATGGGATGTTTGTGCATTTTGTGATACCTTTTGATAGACAAAGGCAATTGAAACTATTGTATATTTAAGAAGGGTTCATGAAGGAACCCCAATGTTACTACATCCAAAGCCAAAAAAACTAAACAAAAACAAAAGCCTAATAGATATATTATAAAGTGTACTGATTGGTTTTGCATCTCACAGTTTTAAAGCGGAATTAACACATTAACAAGATTTTTTATTTCTTTGAGTCCCCAAGCACAATAGGGCACACATTTCCGTACATAGCATCCTATTATCCTGATTATTCAGGTAGATGTTGATGCCGTTTCACTATCAATGATATTTATATATATATAAAAGTAGAGTACGACAAAGTATGTCTATGTGGCGCCGATTGTAAAGTAGCACATGCTAATATAAACAGCACCATTTTGCAACATTTTGAATCAAACCACTTTTAAAAAAACGTGTTAAATCTAAATCTCAAATATTGAATCTAAATCTAAATGTTAAATTTAAAATCTTAAATCTTCAATGTTGAATCTAAATCTTCAATGTTGAATCTAAATCTTCAATGTTGAATCTAAATCTAAATGTTAAATCTGACTGTCACAATTAAAACTAAACATTTAGCTAATGTGTACCAAAGTAAAAGCTCACACTTAGATTTAACATTTAACAGTTAAATCTAAATCTAAATCTTAAATCTAAAGCTAAATGATAAGTCTAAATCTAAATATTAAATCTAAACATTACAAGATTTTACGAGAAAAGTCAATCTCACAAATTGTGCATATATTGCTAAAAATCTGGTCAAAAGTAACATAAAATAAATCTAAATCTCAATGTTAAACCTTAAATCTAAATCCAAATGTTAAATCTAAATGTAATGAAAATATATGAGAAAAATATTGCTGTGAATCTGGTCAAAAGTAACATAAAAATGTCTAAAACTAAATGATAAATACTAAATATTACGAGAAAAGGAAATATCACAAATTTCCCAAACATCGCTGTAAATCTGGTCAAAATCAACGTAAAAAAAAAAAAATTCACGTATGTTTTTTAAACGTGTTGCTAAATGTTGCTAAAAACGCGCTTTTCATTTTAGCATGTGCAACTTTCCAATGTGCGCACCACATACCTGTATGTCATCAGTGAAAAGTTTCTACCCCACTGCATTAAAAGAGCCAAATGTGAGCGTTTCTTTGTTGTAAATGGATTTGTTGTGCATTGAGCATGACACCTATTTTTATTTCCCTTGAAAAGAAGGATATTTTTTTTCTCCTGCACTGTGACTGAAACATGTTAGTGGTGGAGTCGACACGTTAGCTGTGGTGGGTTGCTGCTGTGTGTGTGCACTACGGGCCATGCCGTGCGTGTGTGCTGTATGGCTTGTTTATTTCCCCGTCTGTCCTTGAGGGTTTTTTGGACTGTTACTGTCACACACACACACACACACCACCACCGTCTGTCTATATGTGTGTGTGTGTGTCCTCTGTGTGCTGCTGTGCTGCAGGAGGTTCTGAGGCATTGAGGCTCTTACTGTGTGTCCCGTGGACTGTGTGTCGTGAGCTTTTCTACGTGGTGTTGAGTCGTGGCCTTGCCATTGCCACCGTGTGTTCTCTGACTGTTAGCCGTTTCCGCAGGCGATGCATGTTGGCAGTGTTGTTTTCGTGTCTCCTGTCCTCCGACGCACTCGGCCTGAGCACTTTCTCTCTCTCTGTGTGTGTTACTGTAGCCTTGTCTCGTCTCCTATCACTCACCTGACATCGGCTATTTTCTGTTCCCTCTCTCCTCCCCCGACACAGCGACCCATCTTCATCCCTCCATCTCGCCATCGTCGTCATGTCACGTATGTTCTCTTTCATTTTTGTGTGTCACCAAGACAACCCGCACTAGAGGGGATGCATAATATAAAAGCATTACATTTTAATGAGCAGCAAAAGCTATTTAAAAAGTAATTAAACCCCTGCATTATCCTGGCCTGCCACTAGGGGGACATTTAAAAACTAAATCTCTTGATTATGGGCGGGGCTCCTGGAGCAGTTAAGACACACCCAGTCTATACGATAAAATCTCCAATGAACAATCTATGCTATGCTAACTAGCTACTCATTACTCAATATACCCCTATATTCACTGTTCTCTCAATCCAACAGATTATAGAACCCACAGGTGGTAGTTTTTATAAAAGAGGCGGGGCTAACAGTCCAGGTTGGGGTCAATTATAATTTTTTTTATCGCGTAACGGATAATTAATTACGATTTTGGCATATTTATAAGTGTAATTGTAATTTTAAAAATCTGTTAATGTTGTAATCATAATTAAATTGAGTTCAGATAATTGACTTTGTAATGGTAATTCCCATGAAAATTCTATAAAAATTGTCAATCATAATTTAATGCAAAACTGGGGAACTGTGCAACAGTTCTATGTACAGTTCTACGCATACGTAGTTAATTATTAAAATATGTCTCATATCACACTTTCCCACATTTTAGCATTTAAAAAACATTTAAATCGAGGCGTATACGAACACAAAAAAGGCTCAAATGCCCGCACCAATAATATTAAAGCCTATATTTTCATTGATTAGGAAGCTTATCAATGTCACCAATAGATAGGAAATAAATTAGATGATAGATATTTGTTTACAGTGTATTTTACAGCTGATTTATGACCCGTTATCATAAGAGATGCTAACAGGAAGCTAACACAAGAGGAATGTGAACTTTTATGAGGTTATTTATTTCAGGCTCAGTAATTGTGATGAATTGTAATTGAACTTTACTAATTGAGAACGTAATTTTACTTTCAAAGGATAATAAATAATTGTAATTAAATTGTAATTGGAAAAATTGCTTGTCAATGTAATTGTAATTGGACTTTACTAATTGAGAACGTAATTGTACTTTCAAAGGATAATAAATAATTGTAATTAAATTGTAATTGGAAAAATTGCTTGTCAATGTAATTGTAATTTTGACTGAAAAAATGTAATTGACCCTAACCCTGCTAACAGTGCTTGTTTGTGATGCAAGATGGTCAGAAAACGTCACATGATCTCGTTCTCAGCCAATAGCTAAAATCAATTGTAATAGCAGGGTGTCACCCATAGAGGGCAGTCACTCTGACATTTTACAACTAAATACACCAAATTGAAATACTTTGACGAGAATATTGAGAATTAGATCAGGATCAATCAACAGCACTACTTCATAGCCAATTACATTTGTATTTAGCAGAAAAAAAGAGGTTTTGGGGGTTTAGTTACTCTTTAAAGCTAGTTTTTGTGGCATGTTATGGGCTGTGTGCATGTACCGGGTCTTTTTTAACATTGACGTTTTCCTTGTGTAGCTCGCCCCGCCGTTCAAGTTTCCGGATACCAAGCTGTGAGTTGAAGGGGAGCAGCCCGTGTGTGTTACGCATGTGTTGGGTTAGTGGGTAGAGAGCCAGGGCCAACCAGTGCTACTCTTGACATTTAGATCCGACTTTGTATCCCCCGCTCGTCCACCTGCCTCTGTGATGACTCCCAACACGCAGACGACTAAGGTAACCGTTTAGTCCCACACGTCAGCGGAGAAACAGGAACTGTGTACCACTCCTGTCCTGAGAAAAGGTCAGACAGAAAGGTCACGCTCATTCTCCTGGCCTCCATGTGACTGATGTTGCCATGTTGTAGGTACTGTTATGTTTAAAACAATGTAGACCAGCGGTTCTCAACTGAACGGCTGCCAGACTGACCATCAACCTTTAAAAAAACAAGCTGTGACCCACATTTTAGCAGTTACATAAAAGTAGAGAGCATTTAGATATGAATTTAATATGTATTAAATTATTATTGTCCATCATGTAACACTTAATTTAATCCAAAACTGAAAAAATATGGAATTAGAATTTCCAACTTTTTGAGAAAAAAATGATCTTAACACTAGTTAGATGCATAAAAACTAAATCTTTGTGCTACATTACTGCCTTCTATTGTTAGAAGTCATACATACATCATTTAAGTATTGCACAGTATTTTTTTGCTTTTTATTAAAGCTGCTGGAGACTCATTATTATTCTTACATCAGATAAAGACATTGTAATTTGCTAGAAAAAAAGATTAAAAGCTTGAAATTACCATTTAAAAGTTTGTTTTGGTCTAGTAGTGTAAACACGTCGGAAAAGTTTCACGCATTGCATTGTGGGATGTGGAGTCCCGTAGACTGATGCACAGTAGAGTATTTGTTTCATTCTTAGTGTGATTTCTTCACCAGTGACTTCCAAACACAATGTTGGTGTTTTCATGGACTGAAAGTAGCAGGAAAACAAAATGGCGGATGTTTATTTGGGGTTTACACGGAAAGATCAGAATCTGGCTGAACTTGAATGTGAGGTGATGTTAAAGGAAGTGTTGGTCACAAGCAAAGAAACACAAGAAATCACCTTAAGAATGAAGTTAAAATAAACACTTCTATGCATCCATCTACAGGACTCCGTATCCCACAATGCAATGCGCCAAACTTTACCAAAAAATGTTTACAGTGGAGATCATTTCAACCTTTTACATTATTTTGGATCGTGACCCCTTTATATCAAGAGTTTCTGGCGACCGAAAGACATTTTTATTTTATTTTTAGAATTCGTTTTGGCTCATGTTTGTTAAACTGTGTTACAAATACATAGTAGCCAGGATTAGTGACACGTTTTGCTAACATTTAATTATTATTATTATTGTTATTATTAATAATCACTAGATTTATATCAAGGCTGAACGATTAATTGCATTTGCGATATTTTATTGCGATTTTCTAATTTCTATTTTCTAATCGCAAAGGCTGCGATTTATTTAATTTGATTTTTTTTCTTGTCCTGTTAAGTTCAGAGTGTTTAAGAAGTGCAGTCCACATGTTTACATGAAGTTAGTTAGATATGTGGAAGAGGTAAAGCCACAGATTTCTTAGCTTTATTGTTGTAATCCATGCTTTAAAATGCATATTTCCTATTTATTTAAAGTTTAAATCAATCTGAAATTGTGTTTTATGAAACAGATTGATTTATTGCTTGTGTTCATTGAAAAATACATGACCAGAGGCCCTTGAAAGAATAGTCGCATATTGAATCGCAGTCGCAATATTGAGGAAAAAAAAAATGCAAGTAGATTATTTTCCTAATTTATATTTATCAATAGAACACAGCGGTTAAAGATTGTGTTGTTTTCATTTGAAAAAAAAATCAAAAATGTGTTTTTGATCATTTTTTTTCTAAATCAATTACTAAACATTTCAGACAACCAGGTTGAAAAGCATTGCACTATGACTTTATCTGATGAAAAAATAAAAAATAAATCTCCAGTAGCTTTAAAAATCCCTGCAGAACCACCGAAAAACAGGTCTGTGACCCCCTTTTTGAGTCCCTGCCCACCAGTTGAGAACCACTGCTGTAGACCATTAATGATACAGGCTATTAAAGAGCATTACTATTATTTTAGGTCTGTTAAAGTTAGCGTGGAGGGTGAAACCTGTACCAGCATACGATGGGTGTGGTTTGTGTCAATGAAAAAGATGAAACTGTTTCAGATTTCAAAGCAATATTATGTTCATGAAATTAAATAATGCAAAGACTTCCCAAAAACACTCGTGCATTCTGTTGTCAGCTTTGGATTCTTCTGTTCACGTGGCTGAGCTGCTAAACTCTCAGCGTAAATATTGCAACAATTCTTGCTAAGTGTGTTCCCTGCTGGAGGAATTAGTGGGTGGTGAGATTCCTCTAATACAAACAAACACATTGTGGGTTTTTTTTTTTTTTTTTTTTTTTTTTTTTAGCGAATCAAGAATCAGAGTGAATCTGAAAACAAAAAAAAAACATGTTTGCTATTTCAGCTGTTGGTGAAATTTTAAAAAAAGAAATAAAAGAAAACATGATGTGCAAGAACTTTAACCAATAACTTTCAATCTTTGTTTTTATTTATTTATAACTCCATGAAAGAGTAAACACAGTCTGAAAACAAGTATTTTTATTGTGTTTTGAAAATATCCTCAGTGTGTACATTTTTTTTTTTTTTTTTTCTGAGTTCATGAAAATTGATTAAAAAAAAAAACCCAATTTGTTCCAACTTCAATATTTCATGTGTCCACATGCAAATGTAGCCTAACGGTGTTGAAATGTATCATTGTTGCTGTCACAGGCATTATGTGACGAGAAAAAAAAATTGACAATGCAAATTCTTTAAATAAAAACGTATTAAAAAAACAAAAAACATTTACAAAAAATATATTTTAAAATAATGACACCTGATTTTACTCCATATTATTTGCACTCGACACATAATGCCTGTAAACTTCATGGTATAATTTTAACAGTAATAAAATGTACCTTTTTTTTTTTTTCTAATTTATTATCTATTGAGAATATTGATCTTTAACACCAGCTGTGTCTTCAAGATGAGTATTAAATGTAAAAAAAACCACTGGACACTAATATTTACATTAAAATCAGGTTTAATGCGACACCACAACCACATCATTTTATGAAACAATGGACATTCATTTGGTTTAAAGTGAAAAGAACAGAATATTACCAAACATTATATATTTTCCACCACTATTTACAAAGTGTTTGTATAGTTTTTCACCTCCTGCTTTAAATGTGACTTTGAATTTCCTCATGAAAACACTTCTTTCCTTCTACACATTTTAATCGAGGCGTTCAAAGTTCCTCAAAAGAATTTTATAATAGAATTATTGTTCAGGATTCACTCCCTGCTGTGGTTTCTTTTTTAACTTCTACATTTTTTTCTTCTTGAAAAGGAGTTGATGCTGAAAAAGCTGCAGAACAATGAATAATTCAGCTTCCATGTCTCATATTTAGCATCTGACACACAGAGCACTGTGAAAAGGTTTTTGGAGAGGTGTGAAAACAACACTTTTAACTAAGAATGCCTTCAAAAATAAAGGTGTTTCTAGCTTTTTTATCTTTTTTAACTAACTAACTCTAAATCAAATCAATGTAATTTTGGGAAAACTTGATAATTTTGAAATGTTTCCAACACAGTTTCTGAAGGAAATCTGCTGATGATCTTTTGTAGATGTTTATGCGCATCCAACCAATTACTACCAGTTCTTAATATTGAGGTTGTGTGTTGGGGGTTGGCGTCCTACGGTAGAATAAAGTTGGGTTTAGTTGATCTTAAAGAGTAACTAAACCCCAAAACTTTTTTTTTGCTGAAAACAAACATATTTAGTACAATATTTTAGTCAAATTATTTCAATTTGGAGTATTTTGAGTACATAATTAGCATATCATACATAGTTCTTTGGAGATTTTATAGAATAGACTGGGCTCATCTTGTCTGCTCCAAGAGCCCCGCCCATAATCAAGGCAATTTTTTTTTTTAATTTCTAGCCTAGGACGCACGGCAGTTAAAACTAAACTTCATTAATTAAAACTAAACTTCATTAATTAAAACTAAACTCCATTAATGAAACTCAGCCTTAAAGTGTTGCACTTCCTGTCTGCTCTGAGTTTGAAACACTGCTAAACTTCTTCAGATCTTAAGATGGATGCATGTTATCATCTGCTGCTATAACACAATATTTACAACAGAAAGATTTTTTAAAAGACAAAAAAAAACACAGTGTGATCAAAAGGTTCTGTCAGTGGTTCCCAAACCAGGGGGCACGCCCCCGAGAGGGACATGTCATCACGACGGCGCGGCCTCGCTAAACCATGAGCATGAAAAATAGAAAAAGTTTTTTTCTTTGCACTTTATCGATAAATAACTATGATTACTGGTCTAAAAAATGTGAATACAAATTTTATCTCAAGAGATTTTAATGAGATTTGAAAAGGAGTAGCCAATTTCATTTTTTTTTCTTCTAATTACATTTTGTCACGATCGCCTGTTAAGGTGTGGCCAAGTTGGGCAAACAAGGACTATTTTAAAGTGACAATGTTTAAAAGGGGAAAAAACCCCTCGTACTGTATGTGGATTCTGCAATAGTTTCTTATTTCCGCCGACTTGCTGAGTCTGCAATCCTCAGCTCTCTTTGCTTCCTCAGAATTATGATCAACTAAACCAGGGGTGTCCGAGTCATTTTAGTTCAGGGGCCAAACATGGAGCAGATTGATCCAAAGGGGGTCGCAGATTTTAGGCATTGGGACAAAAAAAAAAAAAAGGAGAAATTTAAACATTTTACGCTCTAGCTTCCACTTCTGTGTAGAAATGACATGTAGAGTGTGTATTGCACCGTTAATATCCAAGCAATAAATGACAGACATTTTGGGACTACATGACAGACTCATTTTGTGTAATTTAGGGGGATTTTGTGGAACTGTCTGTGAGACTGGAAAAGCTCTTTCCATCATGCGTGATTAAATATGACGTTAGTCGTGTGATACAGGCAAAGAAAAATGGAGACCCCTGCAAATTTTGTAGCGTTTCATTACATTTGTGAATTCAGAGGGACTAAGAAAGCCACAACTGATTATATTTTGGTATTTTACGCATGGATTTCTTTGGTCATTTTGACTTTCGTCTGCGAGCCAAATGAAGTTTGACACATGTGACCCAAGCAGTGTTTTCTGCTTCATTTAATGACGTGTTTATTACGCCTCCCTACGCTCAGCGTGAACCCTCTGCATTAGCAGCGTGTCCTGGTGAAAACAGCAGCTTCCGTAGGATGGGCTGGTAGAAGGGACCGTAGACGGTCTGGTTGAACTGGACGATGCGCCCGAAGGCCGTCCCCAGCTCTGTGAGTTCAGAGCTCATCAGCCTGAGGGCAGCAGGCAGCTCTGGATGGCTTTTAGTGGAGCCGCCCTGCAGCGTGGCCCACAGGAAGCCCTGCACTCTCTCTCCTGTGTTGGAGCCACAAAGCCACTCATGAGCAGATTGAAAATCACACACTTAGCCACATATTACAACCTCTCTAACATTAACAACTCAACTAGGACTGTAAATGTGAAGTATTTTTGCCATAGTTGTCTGCTTATAACTCGGCTAGCTGTTACCACTAAAATCTTAAAGGGAAAGTGTACCTAAAAACCAGTACCCTTCTAAATATATGTTTAACTACAATCAATCAATGTAATGCAAAATAACACAATCTTGTTACTAGCCTAAAGGCGCGTTCACACTAAACGCGTTTCGGGCATCAAATTCATGCCTCACGCCCCTCGTTGGACACTTGTGCTCATTGAATCAGACGCTTGTCACAGGGCGTTGAAGACGCTCTGAACGCGCGTCCAAACAAGTTGGGAAGAAAGCGCGTTGAGCACGTTTTGGGGAGGGGCTTCTCTGTTGCCAGTAGTGTTCATACAATGGATGATATTGTGGCGATCAGTTACGTTCAAAATTCACCCAGTGACTGTGAAGTGGTGGAGAACATTATTCTTATATATTATATATAAGGCTGTGTTTCAGGTCGGATGTATTTTGGTGTGATGTCAGAGGGCTATAGAGAAGTGTTTGAATGGAGAATAAAGTTTGTAGTTCCTCGCTGAACACGCCGCCTCCCACCCCCGTTCATCGACTCTACATTATTTAAAGACCACCTTGGCATTATTTGCGCCGTTTCTGGATCCACCAGAGCTGCGCTCGGACAAGAGTCGCTTTCAGCGCTACTTCCGTCTCTCCCGTTCCCAGTTTGACGACCTGCTGACCCACATCAGTGCTCACATCTCCTACCAGGACACCAACTACAGGTGCTCTATGCCAGCAGAAGAGCCTGTCCATCTGTCTACAGTTAGTGTTTTTTTTTTTCATTATTCTGAATTTGTCATGGTGAAAAAAGCTCCTGATTGGTCGATGTGCCGCGATATGCCCCGAAAGTTTAATAACCCCAACTCTAGCGTCGGCCGCGTTGGAGGCGCCGGACGTCAAAAGCTTGAAATCTCAAAACGCACGGCGGACACTGTAAAGCTGCAAAACGTGCCGCACAGGAGGCGTGGGATGCGCAGCTCTCGACGCTTCTAGAAGCGCGTCCACCATATATTGTGTAAGCAAACCTGACGCTTTTGATGCTTTCGACACGTTTGGTGTGAACGCGCCATGAGACGGTAAAAAGGAAAATGAATGAAATGAAAACCTTAAAGATACATCTAATGTTACAATAATAAGAATAATAAATCATTTCATAAGGGTCATTTCAACAAATGGACCATGTTTCGGTGTAATGAATGTAATGACATTTTCACCAATTGTTCTTTAATAATTCAATAGGCTCACTGTGTATTTGTAGTTTGATCAGATTAACACTTTTTGAGATATGGACAATTTAGTGAGGTGTGTATTTTCTGAGAGAGTAGGTGGAGCTGTCCTGTATTACTGAACCAAATTTTAGTTTCCTATGTGATAATAATAATAATAATAATAATAATAATAATAATAATAATAATAATAATAATAATAATAATAATAATAATTAGAAAAAAAATAAATGATAAATAATTTATGTACATTATTTTTTTAGTTTTTATTGTATTGACTGGATCAACATTTAACTTAACTAATAAAATAAAATAAAAAATCTGAATCATCATAATAATACCAATAATAAAATAGTACGCATTATTAGTGTTATTTTACTGGTGAATGATTGTTCATTTCCCCGCCTTGGAATAAGTATAACTTCTTCTCCACGGGCTCATGACTCACCAACGAGTATGCGAACCGCGTTGTTCTTCATCCACAGGTCGGATATTTGACCCCGAAGAAGATTCTGTGTCTCCTGTGGTAGCGTCGCTCCTCTGTTAGCGCTCAACGCTTCATTGAGCTGCTGCAACACAGTCTCTGCCAGTCCAACCAGGGCTTCCTTCAGCTCAGATTCACTGCATCAACAAATACCAGCATTAGACCAGTTTACCAAGTGGATTTACTGGGTGTGAGCTGAGCTGAGCTGAGCTGAGCTAAATCCATCTATTCTCTACCAGGTGCTCAGTAAGAAGCCAAAATATGACACTAGTAAATCACAGACTGTTGAAGGACTCCCACCAAAAAAGACTTCTGTCCTCAGGGTTTGTGTCTTCAACAGTCTGGGATTACTCAGCCACACACTGTTTAAGGAGGAGTAAAGGTCCCATAGGAGAGCTCTTCTTCTCTGCTTCATTGTCTACTACATAACCGCACAGTTGGAACTGTCGGCGCCTGCGGTTGCAGATTCTGTTCAGGTTTTTCTCTTTCGGGAAACAAAAGAGGTTTACGTCGACATCTTTAACATTTCCTGATTATTTAGATCAGTGTTTCCCAAACTTTATTGCCCCATGTACCCCTTAGTCTTCATATCTTATAGCAAGTACCCCTGAGCTCATGTTACACATTATTTATTTGTGTCTGCAAGCTCGGCTAAACTCTTTCCTGTGTCTCGTCCAACATTAACCGTGAATTTAGGCCTTTTTATTCATCTATTTCTGATGTTTTGCTTGTTTTAGAATTTGAACTTCGCCTTTTGGTGTATTTTAAAGGGTTGTGCCACAAATTAATGATAAGAAAAAAACGTGTGCATGTAAAAAAAAACAAGTGTTTCTGTGTAGTGGGAGGTGTCTAAGTACCACGTGTCCACGTACCCCAGTTTGGAAACAAGTGAAAGTGTACATCGTGCTTATGTCTTGTATTATTTAATTCTATTGTAGTTTTTATTCCTTTATTTAATTATTGTTTGATGCTGTTATATTTCCTGTTTCCCTGCTTTTATTTTAGCTGCTGCATCAGCTAAATTTCCCCCATTGGGGGATCAATAAAGTTTTATCATATCTATCTTTCACTTTGTGAATCAAACTCAAACATGATCAAAAACTAAATTCTAGGGGTCACCAAAAATTCTTGATATCAAAATGGGGTCACCATAATAAAAAAGGCTGGGAACCACTGCACTAAATACTTTTTTCTTTCCACTCATTTACAAAATGAGATTTTTTTTAAATGTGTGCTATCACTCGTTCATTCCATCATTATGCTTTATAGTGGTTTTGAAATCGTTTTCTAAGCAAAGTGTTGTAGTCAGACAAAGGGGGTTCTTGGGCCAAAAAAGGTTGAGAACCTTGGAGGATCCCTTTAAATAACGTCAATCGCAGAAACAGACTGAGCTACAGTTTATCTGGAAGCAGGGTGTGTGTCCACCCTAATCCGTGTGTCCACCCTGACCTGAGCATTGCACACATGACATGCTGATGCTGTTCCACATTTGTCCACTAATCCCAGCACAGCAGCTCTCGAACAGAAAGAATGAGGTTACCAGGATCCGCTCTGACAGGCCAGTCGCCTCCTGTCACAACCATGGTACTTCCTCTCATACCTGTTTACCATGACAGCCCCAACATGCGTCACCAGATCTTTCATCTTACCTGGACTGACTGTCCTCCAGCAGGGCAGTGACGGACTGCTTGAGTTTACCTACAAATCCCTGCAGGGGGGGGAGGGCGCCCCCACAATGAGTGCTGGTCAGCAGCAGCACCGACGTCTCCAGGACCAGCGTTTGGATCCGCTGGGCCAAAGAGTCCAGACGAGCTCGGTCCATCAACACACTCTGTGGTATAGAAACCATACGTTTCATATCAGTGATGTTAAGATTTTATTTATCCAGACAACTGTTTTCAAGAAAATGACTTTGATCTCCTGACATGTTTCGACTGTCAACTGTCAGTCTTCCTCAGAGGGGTATGCCGATCGCTTAAATGTTTTTGTTTTTTTCTGGGTGTGAAAACAACCCATCAGGACACATAAAAGAAATCAGCAGATGTCTCTGAGGAAGACTGACAGTTGACAGTCAAAACTAGTCAGAAGATCAAAGTCAATTTCCTGAAAAAAGTTGTCTGAATAAATGAAACCTTTACATATTAATTTGCTGGATATCAACCATAGTTAAACTCTAATATGTGCTAATAAGAGGCCGGGAAAATGCAAACGAATGCTTGCCATTGGCTCTCGAAAATATTACAACCAATCAGGGAGCTAGATTTGTGTATAATCCCTCCTACTTCATTTGCAACAGGTCCAATAGTGCTACTAGTGAATCTTTTGGCTTTACTAGTACTCGTAGTGAGGTTTTGAGTGTACTGGTAGTACTCGTAAATAAACATTTAGTTTTAATAGTAAAGGCACACTTTTTGGCACACTACACTGTGCAAGTCCACCTTACCAGTAACGCCAAATTATCTACCAGGAGACAATTTTGAGTTACTAGTAAAGCTTTGAGTTTTTACTACTGACATATTATAAGGCAGTAATGGGCAACTGTCGGCCCGGGGCCACATGTGGCACTTGGTGTATTTTTGTGCGGCCCCAAAGTAAAAACACAAAATTGCTCTAAAAACGCATTAAATGATGCAAAAACATGCAAACCAACAGCAAAAATATACAAAATACACAAATGGACAACAATAATAAACAAAAGTAAAAAAATTTAACAATTTAAATACACTAAATTACTTAACACACAGAAATATATACAAGACAACAACTAATTACACAAAAATAACAGCAAAATATATACAAGATGACAACAAAAAAACACAAACATGACAATGAATATCAAATGACAGAAAAATAAACACAAAACAACAAAAATACACAAAATAAAATAATTCTGAAAACATGTAAAATTACAGAAAAATGTACAAAGTTACAGCAAATATACACAAACTGAATGCAAAAACACAACAAATGACAACAAAAATAGACACAAACCCTTTGTTTTTACCCAAATTCATGCTCAGATTGGTCATTATTCTAAATGCTGATATGAATATTTATAATGTCAGATCAGACAAGCACATTTTTTGTGGCCTCACTGTGATAAAAGTTTCCCATCTCTAGACGTTTCCAGGTGCGTCATTTAACCACTGTCGTCATGCATTCGCTCACCATGCTTTGTCATTTCTTTTGAATTGGTGAGTGAAGACTTTTGGCAAGAAATGCAGTGTATAATTAAAAATATATGAATATAATAAAATAACTGATAAAGTAATTGAAAATATAATATGCTAGCAGTCAATCAGCCAACAATTGATCCTGATGACTGAACACTCTGAGAATATGTGACAGACATGTTTTCATCATATCTGATGAAGGTCTAGAGCTGCTGTTTTACAAGCCTTAATGTGTTGTCATGACGTTTCAATGTGCAGCAGGATGACAAGGATCCTACGGGGATCCTGCATGTTCCCTCCGTGCTCAGTTAAACATGGTTCAGCCTGAGGACACGTGCAGTGTAACGTCATTGGATCATTTTGCTGCTAGTGCTGACCTCTGGGTATTTGTGGTTGTGGGGGTCCCAGTAGAGCAGACGGATGTAGGCCCTGTTTAGGACACTGAAAGGACCAGGATGTGGAGGATTTCCGCGTGCTGACATCTCCTCTGACGCCGCTGCTTGGAGCCAGGCGGTGGTATGATCAAGGGAATCTAATGAGAAACATTAAAATGTAAATACATTAGATTTCAGTCAGGATCACTTTAATCAAATAGCTTTATTTAGCATGCATTTAGATTTAAATCTGGTCAAAGGTAACATAGAAATATCTAACTCTAAATCTTAATGTTAAATTTTAAATTCAAATCTAAACATTAAATCTAAATGAGAAATGTAAATATCTAAAATGACACAAATATTGCTGTAAATCTGGTCGAAAGTAACAGAGAAACATTTAGATTTAACACTGAAATATTTTTACGAGAAAAAAAAACATCACAAATATGACTTTAAATCGGGTCAAAAATAACATAAAAACAATTCACATACGTTTTTTAAATGTGTTTTTTTGTTAAATGTTCCAAAAAGTTGCTGAATACATATATGATTAAGTATGAAGTAATGTACTTTATTGATCTTAGTCCCACTCTTTATGGGGCGGCGATTGTAAAGTTGCATATGCTAAAATAAACAGCAATTTTTTGCAACATTTAGCAAAAAACCAAGTTTAAAAAACGTATGTGAATTGTTTTTATGCTTCTTTTGATCAGATTTACAGCAATATTTGTGAAAAAAATGTTCTCACAAAAATATTTCAATGGTTAAATCTAAGTGTTAAATAATCAATCAAAAGTAATAGTAATAGTGGAGTAGTGGCCTTTATCCAGCCTCTGCAGGGAAGCACGTGATGAGGAATTCCTTCCTCCCTACCTGGATACTTCTCCAGGATCTGCTGGAACTTGGCCCTCTCGTACTGTGCGGCCTGCGGCAGCAGGTGAGGCCTGAGCGTCTGCAGGGAGAAGTTCGCCATATCGATCCTCATCAGCTCAAGGACTCGGAAAGTCTCCCTGAGTGAAGAGAAAAAAACACACAGTCATGTGGAGACAGGACCATCTACATGTGGGAATAAAGGGGAAAGCTTTATAGGGCCCATCCATAAAGTCAGCAAAATGATGGTCCATTGTTCTATAAATCTGTAATAAACACATTTATTGATCTGAATAATATCCACTGTTATCCAGGAAGTTTAGTATTATTTGTGCCATAGTATATAATCATCTTAAAGATGTAAATCCCTGTTGTAATCAAAAATAAAATAAGTTAAATGTGACCACAAAGGGTGGTAAAGGTGGTGAAATGGGATTTTAAAAACCACAGAAATTGGTGAAAAGTTTATAATTAGTGTGGCCAAAAAAATGGGCAGAAAAAGTGGAAAAAAGTGTTAAAAGTGTCAATATTGGCTCAAAACTGGCAAAATGGGGTGTAATGTAATTAAAAAAGTAGGAATAATTAGTTTAAACTGGCAAATAATGAGCATGAGAAATTGCAAATGTGGTTAAAAATGGCAAAAACATGGTGAAAAGAGGTTAAAAGTGACAATAATTGGTTAACTTATGCGACATTAGGTGAGAAAAGTGGTGGAACGGGTTTATGTCATGAATGTGTAAAATATGTGCAGAAAATGCATTGATATTTGATGGAGAAGTGGCAGGAGTAGAAGTGATGTCGCAAAAACGCATTAAAAGTCGCAAAAAAATATGGCGAGAAAAAGCGATGAAAATAGGTAAAAATATGTTGCAGAAAATAATAATAAAAATAATCAAATATTGGGCTGAAATTGTTGTTTTCATTAGCGGTTAACTTGAAAACAAATCCGCAGGTTGTATATTTTCCTGGTTTCCTATAGTGAAATATGTCAGCATTGATGCAGTAGTGACAATAAAACTAGTCTAGCAGAATGGGAGGTCCTACGTAGGTAACAATGAATGACTCTGACCTCAGAAGCTCCACAGGCTGCTGGAGGACACGCAGAGCTTTGACCTCGGGGTCCCGCACAGGAGCGCACAGAGACCCCATGGTGCTGATGACAAACCCAGCGATCCTGTGGAGGTCCAGAGCACCGTGATTGACTTCCTGTTGGATGAGCTCCATATCAAGCCCCTCATCCAACTGGGACCTCAGTCGGACTTGAGCAGGCAGGAGCAGTGACAGAAGCATCTGATGGAAACGTCAAGATTTCATCCATTTTTACAAAAGTTGCCATTATTGATATTATTTGACCAGAGGCCAGATTTTTCAAAGCAGACAATGTGAATGCATGTAACTGCATTAAAAATGGGATAAAAATTGGAATATTTAAAAGAGAAAATGTCATTATCTATTAATATTGCTATGCATATACTTGCATATATTATGTTTTTGAAGAAGAATAGTCACAATTTGTGCCTTTTTCAATAAAGGTGCATTTTTGACCAATTATTGCTGGGATGGGGGAGGGGCTACAAAATTAAAAAACCTAAGAACCATTGCACCAAATGTACACAACTTTTATTTAACCTTTTCCTCGTCTTGGGCAAATGTTATCAGAGTGGGGGCCATAACAATGTGATTGTCCTATTCGAGTGCATGCACATTATCAATGTCAATGTCAGCATTCAGAATAATGACCAATCTGATCATCAATAAAGGATATTTGTAGTCATCTACGATGTTTATGGAGTAATTTTGTGTATACATATCATCATGTTATGTATTTTTGTTTTCCTATTTTATCTAGCTCTCATTTTGTGTATTTTCCTGTCATTGTGTTGGTTTTTTCGAGTCATTTAGTGTATTTTTATTTTATGTGTTTTTTGGGTCATTCTGTGTGTTTACTTTGGGGGCTGCACAAAATTAGACCGAGGGCCGCTTGTGGCCCCTGCGGCACTAGTTGCATGTGTCTGCCTTAGAGGCTTGAGTTACCCATACGGTGCTGTAGTGTGTTTAATTAAAATTGGAAGTAAAAGTACGTTTATGCCAGTTTTACCGCAGCAAAGTGAGAATGCAATCTTTTAATTTGAAAATGTCTTATAATAAATAATAAGGTTGGGCTAAAACTTTTTGTTGCATTTGTATTTTATTGTTTACTATATTTTCCCCAAAAAAATCCTACTTTCATTTTTATTTATATTTTTATTACTCCTAGTGAGGCCTGTTTGAGACTTAAGTTTAAATGCCTGTTTATACTTTTTACCCATATTTTACTCTCTGATCACAGATGATGTTCTTCACTCATGTCAATGTACATCTGTCCAATATTGCAGCCTTGCGTATCGGCTGATATCGATATTGATCCCATATCAGCATGAATCATACATACTTTTTTTCCCCCTCTCTCTTTTCTTTAATAAAAAATAATGATGACTTATTTTGTAGCGTGGAATGTTAGTAAAGGTTTGATTAAGTGATGTCAACAACAGTAGGCATGAGAAAAACTGACCCATTTATTATTAATCAATTGGTTGCATACATTGTTAACCTTCAACATAATATCTACATTTGAATAAAATAAATAAAAAATTAATTGAAAAAAATAAAAAATGGGAAAATCTGGAAATTTGAATCCGATATTCGTTTTCAGTCTAATATCGGATGGGGACACCCCTAAAAGCAACACTTACTGCTTTGACTTTCTGCAGCAGAAGCACAGCGAGGCTATAATCTGGAGGATCACTGCTGAGCTGCTCCTGAAGACAGTCCCAAAAACTGGAGAAAGAAAAACCAAACATGTGTAAACATCTGTTTATTAACTGTCCAAAATTCATTAAGTCGTTTTCTCGCCTGTCTGGGATTTTGCTCTTGGGTTTGAAGCAGAAATCTTGGTTTACTATTATCTCATGAGCAAGGCTCAAGTTGGAAACACAATTTTCCAGCTCCATCAGACTGGATAATGAGGCAGTGGGTGGGCTCCCTGCATGAAATAGTAAAAAAAAAAAAACACACACACACACACAATCAAAAAGACCTTTGGTTAGTAACATTTTATTACTAGCGTTCCCTGAAAACTCCAGAAAAAATGAACTTCATCATACCTGCAGGAGAAGATGGAGAATCAGACGGGGAATCATCGCTGGCCTCAGATTTCTCATTTGACATTTTGACGACAATCTACAAGATTGATTTAGGCTGTCAATACAGCAGAAATGTAGCAGATAAGCTGAATATTTTCATGTGCCTTTCAATCATCGTAAACAAACAGAAAAAGAATAAATTAGATAATGTTTCGTTTTTGCTCTTGTAAAGAAAAAAAAAAAAATAGAATTATAAAACAGTAAAGGTGTTATTAGAGATTAGATTGCACAATATGTAGTGTTATAAAAAAGGGGAAAATAATACATGGTAAATACATTTAATTTAAAATGAAATTAATTACATAATGTTTCATTCTTCTTTTTTTTAATAAAAGAGCAAATTAAGCAAAATATTAGCATTAACTAAAATAATAAAATTATTATTCCTTTTTTTCTCAAAAAAATAAAACATGCAAAGCTTTTGCAATAAGATTGCACTATATGCAGTGGTAACGTTTGACGCAGACATTGTAGAAAAAAAGGGAAATTATGTAAAACCAATTCCAACTGATTCAAAAAAATGTGACAAGCAACTTTTGACATATTTATTCATATCTGTACCGGCTTTAACGTGCACGTAGAGTACCTGAAGAAAAACTATAAATAACACAAAAAAAAATAACAAAATACAGCACTGTGCTGCCCCAAATTTATATTTGAAATCAAATACTTTGAACCAATTAAATTAAGTTACTATAGCAAATCAAAAGGGTGACAAAATTGTCAATATACAATGTCAAAGAATTTTCGTAATGCTAATAAAAATGTACTGAAAATCCAGTTTATTTAAAAAATAAAAATAAATAAATAATAATAATAATCTGAAAATAGATTAAGAACAATTATTATCATGACTAATAGTAAAATATATGTATATCTGGAGGTTATTTACCTGGTGAGTTCGTTATGTGTTGAGTTTTTTTCCTCTTTACTAATATTTAAAACACAGACAAAACCGGAAGCGTCTGTTTAAAAATCCTCCCACCTTCAGTTCAAACCTGGGCGCAACCATTTTCATCATTACGAGGGGGTGAGGGGGTAAAGTGGACTTTAAAATATTATAGGAATTCAGAAGAGCCTCATACACCCAAACTGGTAGTTCTGAGAATTGCTGAACTCTAAAACGCAGCAGGAGTAAAACATGCCTTATTTGATAAGTTGAAAATTGTGGTGTAGTTAGTTTGAGTCGAGTTTGGTTTCGTCGAATCCAAAATAGTGGGCGTGTCTGAACGTTCAGTTGAGCGAGGTTTCCGCCCCACAGTTACAGTAGAAAACAGGTCTGAAAATACAGTTAAATAAAACTAAAATAAACTTAAAAACAGTTAAATAAAACAAAAAAAAAATTTAATTTAAATAATATAGGTTAAAATGCCTTTTCCCCCCACAAAGATATAAGGGATACAACAAAATGTGTTTTAAAAAAAAATAAATAAAAAATAAAAAAACACATTTATATAGTTGATTTACAGAGTAATACATTAACAGCTAAATAATATAACTAAAATAGCTGAATCTTCTGGGATTGAAACACCTTGTTCTTGTGAATTGCATAAGTACTGTTTATATTAATATATAAACAGCTTATATATACATACATTAAAGATAATGTATAAATAAATAATATATTGTGTATGTTTATTCATATTTTCATTTTTTTATGTTTTATAATATGTAAGGATCTATGTTTGGTTGTTGATCTATTAATGAAAACATGCCCACATATGATAAAAGTATTATTAAAAATAACATATGAATGAATTCATATTCTCAATAGCACAGAAGCTCATATTTAAAGTTTTTTATCTTTCAAAGTAAATACATTAATTTGGTTTCAATTCTAAAAAGATTTTAAACCAATATTGATTGTGTTTGGGTGTCAAAAAGGTACACAATTATTTACATTTTTTAATAAATCATGGCAATAACAGGACAAATTCAAAAAGTTTTGTAGCGTTTTACCAAATTAACCATATGGCAATTTTTAGAACATTTTTCTGTTCATATGCACAATAAAAACCCACAGAGACGGAACTGTATCGCAAATTCTTTATACCTGTAAGTAACTTTAGCAAAATGCTGATAAATACAAACTGTTGACATACAAAGTATCATCTACAAACACTTAACACACTTCAGACACCAACACACAATCCTCTTTTTAAGAAAAAAATAGACATAAAACTCCAATGCTAACAATATCATTATTGTTTTGTTTTTTTTTTACATTTGCATATCTCATTATATAAAACATTATGAAACTTCCGTATTAAAATAAAATGGATAACTTAACAATATGACGGTTGAACACTCTTCTTCACATAAACTGCTTTGCACATATATGGCTCTTTGCACTCTGGAGGTCTCACTGAAAAATGTGTGTGATTAAAAATGAAAGTCAACCAAAGACAAAGGGGTGATAAGTGCTGAAACCATGGCCGTGCATGAAGAACGCACCCCATATTGTTCCCTGGTTACTTTAAAGTCTTAACGCAACAGAGACAAGACGTCAATGTGGATCACTGAACAGAAAAAAAGAAAAACACTGTAAGTCGTTCGTAAGATGGTTGAATCCGTGAGAAAACGGGCGTGAAGGGGAAAATCAATGTCACAAAAACAAACTGCTTCAACTTCTCCTCTGCATTCAACCTTTTGTATTCCAAGTGTTCCTGTGGAAGGAGCATCAACTGAATCAAAATGAGCAAATTATAGAATGCACCTCTGCATTTACTCACTCACTTGTTCAAATAATCAGGAAAAAACCCCACAATTTCAGACTTGTTTTTGTATAAAACACTCATCCTTCCCGTTACAAAACTTTACTGCAGCACCTCGTGTTGATTTTTCCTCTCCTGGTTCATCTCAGGTCACATTAGAAAACCTGTTGTTCACATCCGTTTTCATCTGGATTAAAGTCCGTGTAAAGCACAAATAAATTTGTGTTGAGTTTGTCACACCACAGAAACGTGTCCTTGACCACTGAGCCAAATTTGAAAGATGAAAAAAATCGTTAAGTATATAAAATTAGGTCTCGAAATCATGGAAAAACATGCTGGGGGCGTGTTAGTAAGAGGCGCTGGAACCACGCCCATGCATAGGAAGGGCGCCATGGCACCGATCCGGTTTTGCCCCGCTGTCCGCTGTCTCACGATATTCATATAATCGCGTGAGAACGCACTTAAAGGTATGTGTTATAAACGCAACAATAAACCGGTCAGTGTTCCTAACAAAGGAGAACAAGAAGGTTGGATTCTGGATTTGTCATAGCAACAGCTCAACAGAGAAGAGCTAAAACTGCACCAGTAAAACATGAACTAAATCAAAGTTGCTGCAGTTTACAGTATGAGTGGAAACAATAAAGTGAATGTGATTTTGTTTTTACACATTATGACGTTTTGGTGATGTAGTAACTTGAAATATTATATTAAGTGATTTATTTTGAAAAGTAACTGGATATTTTATTGTGGAGTACGTGCTTAATTTCCTGTGTAGCTTCATTTGCTCTGTGCTGATTGATGCGTTGTGCTCCTGTGCCTGCCAGAAATAGAAGCCCTGCGTATATCTGGCGGAGGGCACCAAACTGTCTAAGCTGGGAAGGAGCAGACGCAGCGCAGTGGACCCCGTGGAAATTAACACATAGACTAAAGTGGAAACCTATCAGCTTTGGTGACGCAGCAGAGCTGCATCCAGTGGAAATTGGGGGTCACTGTGTCTATGTGAGAGAACAATGTGAAAGCGGCTCCAACGTCGATAGTGTTTCCAAAAGTGCTTGGATCGAGCCAAACAAGATATCAGCGGAAAGGTCTGCTTCGCCCGAGTCCGAATATGTGCATCTCTCACGGATAGAGTCAAAACTGCAGTGTATAAACATACTAATGTCATGAATAATGTGGAACCAGCGGACTCATTTTATTCCCCTGAGCCCGAATATGTGGATTGTTTTTGGCTAGGGGCTGAATTGCGCCCGCTGGAGGCCGCAAAAGTTTGGTGTGCTTCAGCAGCAGGGTCGGGTTTATGCTAATGAGGGTCACATTACGTAACGCGTCCCTGATTTCTGACCCGCCCATTAAATCTGGAACACAGAAATTGGAAATACAGTTTTTGAAGCCTCGCTCCACAATTAAATTAGAAATGGTTGAATGGCTTTGTACATGTGTTAAGGAATACATTTATGGCCTGTTTAATGTGTTTAGAAGAAAATGTCAGAATTTGCTTTAAAAAGATATGTCTCCTGCATAAGATCTGCTCCCAGGCTGCGTCGGGTAATATTCTGCTGGGTCTAAATACAACAGCTGCAATGATAATGAATGATGAGTGTGGGCAGGTTAAAGGGGAGTCGCATTGTGTTGAATCTTCCATTGCTGGTAACACCAACATGTATCAGGAATCACTGTAAATGTCCACAGTTGAAAGCTGGGTAACTTGGAAACTACGATCCAATCTCTGAGAGGGGCGGAGCTCCGCTGCTCCAATGCCTTTACTGGCTGAAAGTTGCGATAAGTCCAAAAATAAAAGGACACTTCCAATAAATCACTTTTTAGTAGTTTGCCAGCAGACGTTTGTAATTTCCTGCATATTTGCCCGCATATTTATTTAACCCTGATTAAATCTTTGTTCTTAAGTGAACATAATCATTGTTTTGGTCTATATGTTTACTTTTTAAATCATGTATTTAATGTATATTTTTGTTTTCACCTTTGTAATAATTTGCACTTGAAGCCACTCTAACATAAGTAATTTCCCCCCTTGGATTATCAAAGGATTTCTGATTTTGATTCCGAGCGCTAATGCTGAAATTCAATTGTTATTCATACATTTTTTTTACACATTTCCATACTTGCTACTTAATATTTTTGTAACCAAATAGACAAATTGGTTTAAAATGTGCTAACAGTGTGCTTTATTACTGTAAACTTAAATGTAAGTAAAGTGTGTCAGAGGTTGTTTTATTATTATTTTTTTTAATTATCTTAAGATATACAAATAATGCTTTTATCCGGGGAGCCTGATGTCACAGATTTGGACCTGGAATGTGTCCTCTCTTCAGATATATAGTCCCTAATGTATTCAGAGGGAGGCGACATTTTTGTGACATCCTCTGATGTCAGTTTATATGATAAACCAATGATGGTCCCAGGCCTTGATGTGATTGGCTGGTTGAGGTTTGATGCAGTGAGACGCTGTGGTGAAGGGATCCATCCAGCAGTGCAGAGAAGATGTTGCCATAGTGCAGTGAGCCACACACACACACACATACACACAGACACACACACTCACGCATGGACATGCTGCTGCTAGGAGTCTTTGAGCATGTTGATGCGTGCAAAGATCTTGAGAGCAGGTCCCAGCTTAATGTTCATGGTGCTCATCAGGTGGTCCTCCTTTAACAGCAGCAGAGCCTGTCCATCGATTTCCTGAGAGCGAAACTCGTCGGCTATTTCCTGACAACCTGCACGTGAAGAGCACAGCAACAACCTGTTAGTTATTGAAACACGAGCAGAACCAAAATTCATATCTCAACATTTTTTCTCAAAATGGCAATATATACGCTATTAATCTAGACATCTTTACCTCAATGAAGCAGGGGCGTCAAACTCATTTTAGTTCAGAGGCCAAACACGGAACAGTTTAATCTCAAGTGGGCCACAGATTAATGTAGAAAAACAAGTAATTTCAACATTGTTGTGTCCTAGTTTACACTTCTACGTATACGTAAAATACAAAATATGTAAGAAACCGACAATATCCAAGCAATAAGTGACAGAAATCAGTCCCAACAGGGTCTTCATTTTATGTTGCATTGATTTTGTGACTAATTTCTGTTTAATTAAGGAAAATGTTATGTAATAATTTCAGGAAAATGTTAAAAATGACTGACATCATGAGATACAAGCTGTGAGCACCTGCAAATATTGTTTTATTCACACAGTGAATCATGTTTTCTCGGTCATTTTTACTTTCTCCTGCGGACCGAATTGGTAGCTTTAAAGGGCCGGATTTAGAGCCCAGGCCTTGAGTTTGACACATGTGCTCTAAAAACTGAAAAAGGTTAAATAAAATGGTTCTTTGTTTTTTTTTTTGTTGTTCTCCACTTACAGGCTTTTCTCCCATCCTAACAAAACTTCAACAAAATGGCTAAAAAAATGTACCTTTAATTGAAAAAAGGCACAAATTGTGGCTATTCTTCTTCAAAACTTAAAAAAATAACATATTTCAGAAGAGTAACAACATAGTATTAATAATAAATAATAAATAATAATAAAGCAAAAGAAATTTGTTCGGTTGGTCGAGGGGTACAGATTTAGGTTGACTTTTAAATATTCTGATATTTACCCATTTTACATTCATGCATACATGCATTTTACATGCATTCACATTGTCTGCTTAGCAAAATCTGGCCTCAGGTCTGGGCCTCCAGTTTGACACGTGCAATAAGTCTTACCATAAACATGATTTAGGGTTAATATTGCTAATGCAAAATACCACACAGGCACATTTACGAACAAACCGCTGCACAACAGGACAGCACGTGTGAGTAAGATTTGTAGAGTGGATGTTTCAAGAAAGGCCCGGGTTAGGACTCAGCAATCCATATAACTGTGTTTTTCATGATGTTCAGATAGATAGACAGATAGACAGATAGATAGATAGATAGATAGATAGATAGATAGATAGATAGATAGATAGATAGATAGATAGATAGTTAGACTTTATTGTCTGTCCTGAAACAGTGACAGAAATTCTTTTTTTACGGCCACAACAGGAACACATTCAGCACAATAAAACATATTCACCACAATAAAACACATTCAGCAAAGTAAAACACACAAGTGAAATTATGTAATTAGTGAGAGCAGCAACTCCTAAAAACTTGATATATCCTGAATTTCGCACGCACGCACGCACGCACGCACGCACACACACACACACACACACACACACACACACACACACACACACACACACACACACACACACACACACACACACACACACACACACACACACACACACACACACACACACACACACACACACAGATAAAGTGAGATGCATGGTGGGCTAACCTGGCAGCGACTGGATGAACTCATACACTTCCTCCACGTTCCAGTTGGCCGGGTCGTTGGGAAAAAAGCGCTGACACAGCGATGGCGAATCCCTGCCCGTACAGCCCTCCTGGTCCGACGCTCTGCTGGGCTGTCGATGGACGGGTACGTGGGCCGAGGCTGGAGCCGGGGCTGCAGGTCCCGAGCTGGCGGCCGACAGGGGAGAGGGTGGCTCCTCGTAGCTGGACATGTCCGAACACGGGCTGGATTCTTCCTGACAGGGCTGGGAAGTGTGCGGCGTGGATACGAAAGCAGCGTGGCTCTGCTTGGGTAAAGGAGACAGCTTCTGAAAAAGGAAAACGGTCAAAGATGACATGAAGCCCCCACGTATGAGACACTAGCTGTGTTTACTATTGACCTTGTATTAGCATTAGCTTAGCAACAACATTAACTTAGCATTATTCTAGCATTAGCTATGCATTAGCTAAGCATTAACCTAGCAATAATAACAGCATTATTCTAGCAGTGGCTAAGCGGTAACCTAGCAATACCATTAACTTAGCATTATTCTAGCATTAACTAGGTATTAACCTAGCAATACCATTAACTTAGCATTATTCTAGCATTAACTAGGTATTAACCTAGCAATAACATTAACTTAGCATTATTCTAGCATTAGCTAGGCATTAACCTAGCAATAACATTAACTTTGCATTATTCAAGCATTAGCTAGGCATTAACCTAGCAATAACATTAACTTAGCATTATTCTAGCAGTAGCTAAGCATTAACATTAACTTAGCATTATTCGAGCAGTAGATAAGCATTAACATTAACTTAGCATTATTCTAGCATTAGCTAGGCATTAACCTAGCAAAAACATTAACTTTGCATTATTCTAGCATTAGCTAGGCATTAACCTAGCAATAACATTAACTTAGCATTATTCTAGCATTAGCTAGGCATTAACCTAGCAATAACATAACTTAGCATTATTGTAGCATTAGCTAGGCATTAACCTAGCAATAACATTAACTTAGCATTTTTCTAGCATTAGCTAAGCATTAACCGAGCAATAACATTAACTTAGCATTATTGTAGCATTAGCTAGGCATTAACCTAGCAATAACATTAACTTAGCATTTTTCTAGCATTAGCTAAGCATTAACCTAATGATAGGTTGAAATGGGTTAAAAAGGTTGAGAGCAGGAGGCGTAACTCTAGTGAAATTTCATCCAGGGGTGTAAATTGACTAGACTTTGCTGCAGGACGACAGACACTCAGAACTTCCTTATAACACTCCACATTCCTTTGTTGTTTAAGAAATGTCTTGGTCTCCTTCTGTCCACACGTACCGCGCCATGTTTTCTCGGAGCGAAGTGGTCATGTGACCAGATACTTAATGTCCTGCGACGTGCGTTTGCGGATGAAGTGTTTCCATTGGGCATTTGCGATACATTTTAATATCGAAACGTCTGAAAAACCTCCTAATGAAAGCGTAAAAATGTTTTAGGGATATTTGAGTATTTCCATCAAAAGTTTTTATTGCGCTATTTAGATTTTGTGCATTTCCAAGTGTAATGGAAACCCAGCTACTGATGTCTCATCAGGAAAACACTGCTGATCTGTTATTGTCATCGCAGTGGTCGTGATTAAATCTTATTCTGTACAATCACTCTAGCTGACAAACACCCTGCAGGAGGTTGATGAGGCAATTAGACGAATACTAAACACGGATCAGGCTAAACATGAGACAAAAGCACCCCCCACTGGAAGCTTAGGCCACATCTGGAAAAATAGACAGAATTCCCTCTGTAATAAAGTACAATCTTGTCTTTATAGTATAATAAAGAGTAAAAAAAAAACATATTTATTACATTTTCATATATGCACGATGTTCCAGTGTTCTTTCTTTTTTTTAAATTTACAAATAGGATATTTTAAATATAATGGAAAAAAGTAATAAGTTAAGATTTACTGAACGTGTTTTTATTTTTGTATCTAATTTTATTTATTTATTTTGAACTACAAATTTTTAAAAAAATAAGACTTTCTTTTCCTTCTATTTATTCTTTTATTATTACACACACACGATGTAAATATTCACTGATCACCTACTGTCATATTGCATTGCATATGTACTGTATTATGTCTGTGTATCATGTACAGTATATATATATATATATATATATATATATATATATAGTTTCTGTTTTCGTTGTGTCTAATAAAATAAAAAATAAAATAAAACTAGGATGTATCTGATCGAGTGTTTTCGTACCCGTTTCTTTGCCTCTACACTTGGTCGTCCTTGAGATCTTCGTCTCCAGAGGTTTGCTGGTTTGCTTCTCTCTGGGTGGAAAAGCCCCATTCGCTTTGTGCAGCCCACGTTGTACCTGTTAGTGACAACGGTCCTGTTTTTAGTGCCTTCACATGACAGCAGTGATGGAATCACCCAAGAATGTACACACCAGGGTTGGGCTCAATCATAATTGTAATCGCAAATGTGATAATTAATAACAACTATGATGTTATTTAACAAAATCTTTGTAATTGTATTTCTATGGAAACTTCTATGGAATTTCATTACAATTGAATTACTGGTAAATGCAAACCTGGTGAACCATGTTACAGTTCTATGGCTTACACATACTGTACGTAGTTAATTATTAAAATATGTTTTATATCAACTTGTACCCACAACCCGTCAGTTATTTTCATAATAATTATACAATTTTTAAATTAATTAAATATAAGGGGTATTCTGACAGAAAACTGGGTTCCTACAGCTTCGACAAAATTAAATTCAAGACTTTTTAAGACTTTTTAAGGGCTTTTGAAATTGAACTTAAGACCAACTTCACAGTAAACACAACTGGGAGAAAAAAATGCCACATCAATTACATTTAGTTGAGGTCAATTTTATGCAATTGGCGGCCACAAAAGTAAACTCACAAAAACACACAAAATGACAGTAAAATACACAAAAAAAAAAAAAAAAAAACCCCAAATCACTCAAAACACACAAGATGAATACAAAAATAGCCAAAAATCTATGAAACCCCAACATAAACCATAAAGAAAAATCTTGGTTCTGTTGTCGTGATAGCGTGACGCTACGGTAAATTATACATTTCTAAAAACAAATGTTACCATTCATTTTAAAATTTTGGACTAATTACAATCATAAAATCATACTTATGTGTTAAAATTTAAGACCTTTAAAACATTGATTTAAGACATTTTAATGCCAATTAAGGCCTTTTTTTTTTAGATTCATAAATTTAATGCCTTTTAAGACTTTTTAAAGATCTGAGCGAACCCTGGAAAAAAGGCTCATACGCCCAAATCTAAAATATTAATACCAATATTTTAATGGATAAGGAAGCCTAATGAGTTAACCAAGAGATGAGAAACTAATTGGATGACAGATAAATTGTTTTAGTGTATTTTACAGCTGATTTAAGACAGGGGTCAAAACTTAAACTCAAAACCGTTATCATAAGAGATGCTAACACAAAGTGAACACAAGAGGAAAGTTAAGGTTTATGGGTTTATTCATTAAAAGCTCAGTAATTGTGATTTGTTATAATTGACTCCAACACTGGTAAAAAACCAACATGACCAACCTTTTGGCGCAAACTACTGAGCAGAACCTTTTGGAGCCTTTGAAAGTGGAGGCGGCGTTGACCGCCCCGCAGTATTCACACGTCAGCATTGGTTCTTTTTCTGTGGTGGAGAAAAGCAGACATGGTTAAAGCTGAGCTGTTTTATCTGAACATACACATTCGGTCCACTCCGACCAAATTAAAAATGAAAAGCCATGTCGCAATCAGCTAATGTACATAAGCAGAAGATGGAGATGATGTAAATCATTCATTACATCCTATTAAAAAGGAATATTTCGGCTTCTGCTGCTGCAGAGATGTCAAAATGAATGAGTGCTCAAAAAACAGAGATATTTAGAATCTTGTTTGATGTCTATCACTTCAGCTCGAGATGCTGGATGAGTGGAAGCAGACTGGGAAACTATTGCAGCAGGTTTAGCCTTTCATTGCTCCAATATAGGAATAATACAGTTTAAAAAAGGGTAAAAGAACACAACTGCAGAACCACTCACTGATGGGATACGTAGAATTAACATGTTTGCTTTGTGTCGGAGAAATGATTACATTTTCTTGTGTTAGCAAAGTGGATTTAAAAGCATAATATTACCCAGAAAAAGGAACAAATGCATGCGAAAAATTGCAACTTTTGCTTTGTCACAATTGAGTTGATAATGATTAGTGAGAGGTTGCAGGCACTAAATTAAGACCTTAGGTTTGAAGAGGAAAATTAATATAGCAATGCTGACCTCAGTTCATAAAGAAAGGCAAGAATTTCCAAATTAACAAGATCAAACATGAAATTAATAACATTAAAAACACATTATTTACACACACTGAACTATCAGTGCCAGGGAAACTAGGAGTGTGCAAAGAGAGATAAATAAAGATAAATAGAACAACACTTTATTATTTATGTATTATTATTATAAACCCCTTTGAAGGGCTTTTTTCTCAAACTGTCATAAGTATCATGAGGCCAAATAATTAAAAATAGGTGCAGTTAGGGCAGCGGTTTCCAACATTTTTTGGGTCATGACCACATTTTGATATCACAAATTTCTGGCGACCCCAGAGACATTTAATTAAAAATTTTTGGAATTCGTTTTTGATCATGTTTGTGATATAGTGTTGCACTAGAGTGTGTGGTGTTTTAATTTGAAATTTTGTAAAATTATAAAAATATATTAATCTTTTTTATTTTTTATCATTTTTATTTATTTAACTATTTAGCTATTCAATTTTTATTCAGCTTTTTTCTTCTTTTTTTTTTTTACTTTATTTATATTTGAGGAAGTGGAGATATAGAATACAGTTGATTGAGATAGTGTGTGAGGTGGTTTAATTTGACAAAAATATTATTAATATTATTATTATTATTGTTTAATTAACTATTTATTTATTCAATTTTTATTCTGCTTTTTTCTTTGTCTCTTTTTTATTACTAGATTTATATTTGAGAAAGGAAAAATATAGAATACCACTGTTTGAGATAGTGTGTGGTGTTTTAATTTGAGAAAGAATAATAATAATAATTTTAAAAATTACAAAAATATGATTTTAGTCAGTGATTTATTTAATTATTTATTTATTTTTTTTTATCAACTACGAGATATTTCAGGCGACTCCATTTGAAATCCAGGTGACTCCAGCTTTGAAAAACCCTTAATTTGGGGCGATACAAAACAGAATGATGAAAAACTTCACAACATCCCAGAATCCTACGTCATTATCATCATGAACAACAATATGAGGCTGAATTATTATTTATGAATACATTCATGTTGAATATACCTGCTGAAGCTGGTTCCTACCTGGTTGGTGCATGTCATCAGAGTCGGAGTTGGCTGCGTTGCTCACTGGAGTTTTATCTGGATCTGAGGACAGCTGATCGAGCTTCTTAGGGCTGTCGATGAGGACGGGCAGTCGATCCACCTGGAAGTAGACGCACACATATGAAAATGTGCCGATATATGAATATAGACCACCGTTATGTCTACAGTGTCGACTAGAACTGCAGTGGTCGCTAAAAGAGGAAGGAATAACTGCTGTTAAGGCTTAAACAAGGTTTAAAACACGTTCAAAGAACAAAGTGTAGAAAACAAAGTAAAAAGTAGATGATTACTCAAATAATTTGGATCAATTTTACTGATAACACTAAATAAAACATACCATCTAATGCTTTTATTAAACAACTGTTGTGCCTTTTAGCTGCTACTTTTAACTCTTAACTCCCAAATTGTTTTTATTCATTAATTTAAAAATAATAATTATATTTATGACCACATATTTTGACTTTTCTGCTGTTTGATGATTAACCGCTGCCAACGAGATTTCATATTTTCATTGTATTGTTTTTTCAGTGCATTGACAATAAATTTTTCTGTACAATTCTGAACAATTCATAATTAAACTGCTGCCTATTGTGATTTTAAACCTTACGTACGGCAGGTTTGCACACAAACGCGAATCAAAGAAATTGACAAAAGTTAATTAAAATAAAACTCAAAAGTGAAAACACAAGAAGTATTTAATAGTGAAAGAAATGTATGTTTACCATCGAGCAACCGATTCATAAATAACCATTCAATAAAAGATTAAACCACTGGTTCCCAACCTGTTTTTGGTCGTGACCCCATTTTGATATTAAACATTTCTGGAAATATTTTTCTAGAATAATTTTTTTGTTCACCTTTGTTATACTGCACGACAAATACAGAGCTGCTAGTGTTAGTAACAAGTTGTTTAGATATTTTACTATTATTATTAACTGGATTTATATTTGACAATGTTAAAGTATAAAAAACGGTTGTTTAATTTTGCGTGTTTTAATTTAAATAAAATAAAATAAATATTTATTCAGTCATTAAAAATACAAATAAAATAAATTACTGGACAATTCACTCGACCCCAGTTAAAGCCCAGACCCCGCCTCAAAGGTTTAAAAACACTGCATTAAACCATTATGTGAAGGCTGGAATGTAATTATTATTTTTTAATTCATTACTAGGAATTTTTCACGAGATAATAAAATTAATGTTATTGTGCGTTCTTAAAGTGAATCCCTTCAAAAAGCAACTATAAACCTACTTTTAGTCCAACCTGACCTAACACGTTTTGTTATAGTTTTTTACTATTTACTTGATTACACGCCCTTATACTTATTTATTTTATTTATTTTACTATTGTGCAGCACTTTGTGACTATTGTCTGTGAGAGGCACTATACAAATACATTTTACTTACTTACTTTAACTGTATATTCATTAATTACATTCATTCCAGAAATGGAACTTTCAGCATAGGATTACAGCAGTGACACTAAAGGTCCAGCATGAGGGGAAGAGGCTGCAGTTTACAAATTAAAACTGAGTAAAGTGGATAAAAAAGGTATTACTAATCATTTGAAAGATTGAGATTATAGAGAACCAGCAACGTCCAATCAAGAGAAGGAGTTAAAAGCACATGACATCGAGTGATTTTCACAGATTATGGGAAAGTTTTAAATCCTTCAGATATACGTTGGTTCTCTGCTACGTTCCCCTTTATCTCCAAGTAATTAGTGCCTCGCTCCAACAGAAGCTGTGAGCTATCACTGTGCACACTAACAGACGGCTCATGTTAGCGTGATGACGCCCCCCCTGCAGGCATCCACACTGAAAAGCGTGGCAGCTACGAATTGTTTATCGTGTTGTTCCTGCCAGGAAAAAGCTGATAAGTGGCACTCACACACACAGGAAACGGCTCGGCCCCCTCCTGGATGACAAAGCCTTCAATGACATGGGTGAGGACCTGGGGCTTGACGATGGCCTGGGGCAGTTTGCTCTCCCCGTTGTGGGGTGTGTGACCCGTCACTGCGGGAGCCTCGCTCTCGTTGCCTGAGGTCATGGGTGGAGGCGGGGACTCTGCTGGGACACTTGGTCTCTTACACGATGTCACACCTAAAGAGAGAAAGAAAAACAGTTTTTACATAAGGCTGACATTACATTGTCATTATTACGACATGACACCTGTCATTGGCATAAATAAGGTGTCATGAAGGCTGTCAGTAAGTGTTGTTCGTTACCATAACCCTTCGATACTCCATCTCCTAATAGAGGAGGGTGGGGAGGACTTGGATTTTTAAATGGTGGGCTCACGTGTGTGTTTGTATATATGTATACATCATGGTTTGTTTGATTCATGGTTTTACAATCTGTTATAATTTATAACACATTTATTGATCATCCAGGTCCTTACACCCAACCAGGGTTCTCGCCAGCCAGCGCTGTTGAGCGTAGAAGCCCCCGACCTTGTAATTCTGCTCCCCTACGTAGTGATGGCGCCCCCTACGTACAGTTTTCAGCAGGGGGGATTCTCCATCGTTTTAACCTTTTTAATCGGTACCCCCATAATAATTGTTGCACACTTGGATACAAGAGGCACTTCCAGGCGTGCACGGGTTGTTTGTTTTAACCCTCTTTTTAATCTCCATAACAGAGAAACACATAAATCAGCAGCACCGTCTATTTAATACAGGCAATTTGCTCGGCTGCTCCAGCCTTTACCTGAGGACCTCTGCAGCCACTTAGCTGCCCCCGATGCTGCCTGTGTGCATCATCTACATAATCACTGTCCGATATAAACAGTCTAGCTTCAACCAGACGTAGCGTGTAGCGTTACATGAAGCTGCTCATCATGTTTATAACTCACAATGGATTCAGGTCACACACAATACCTTATATAAATTTGAAAAGCCTATCTTGGAATGAATCTTTTGAATTCTCAGGTGGTAGAGGGGTCATCTTCTGATCGAGAGGTTGGGGGTTCAATCCCAGTCTATGCGTCAATGTGTCCTTGGGCAAGACACTGAACCCTAAATTGTTCCCAGTGGTTGACCAGCACCTTGCATGGCAGCTCAGTTCCATTGGAGTGTGAAAGTGTGAATGAGTTGATATTGTAAAGTGCTTTGGGACTACTTCAGTGTAGGCATGACAGTGCTAAATAAAGTATTTATTAGTGGAGGACCTATATATATATATATATATATATATATTCACCAATTCAACAAATAACTTTTAACTTTCAAGAAAGGCTGGAACAAAGATTAAAAAAACAACAAAAAAAACCCAACTTTAGCTTTACTTCACTAAATTTGGCCAATTCGAGAGTTATAAATGTCAAAATTGCCCGCGCACCACACGAGCCCCCTATGCTATGAAAAATTCCTGGTGAGAATCCTAACCAAAACCACTAGATCCCTCCACCTAACCCAAAAAATGCCAACATAGCTCCAAAGGTGTCATAATTTAGTGAAAGGTGTCATAATTTAAGGAACGACACTTAATGACAGCCTTCATGACACCTTATTCAAGCTAATGACAGCGTAATGTCAGTCTTTGTATGAAACTTCAAGTGTGAACAAAAAATAACAGAAACATATAGTGTGTAGTGATGAATCATAAAGTTTAAACAATCTCATCAGTCATAACATAAGAAATCCCAATTGTGCTGCTAAAATCACCAGGATCAATACAGATGTGGAACGTCTACACTGGGCCATGTTGCTGCTGACACTCTGTTTGTTTACAAACTCAAACACGTTAATCCAGTTAATCCTACGGCTAATATTAGAGAGAAACTCACGCCACTCGAGTTGGTTTCACCCACCATTCCTGAGCCACTGGCTTTGTGGCAGAGCTAATTATCAAACAATGTCACTTTTAGCAGAATCCCGCTAATCCACAGTTAGTCAGATAATCCGTCAGTGAACCTAATGTGATGCAGCTTGATTTGCATCTAAAAAGGGATTTTTCATCCGTCGACCTCAAACAGCACTGAATGGAGCATGTAATTAAAAACTATATTTTTGGAACAATCTGATGAAAAAACACAAATACATCGAATGTAAAAGACAGTTTATACATGATTTGTAATAAGGAAGGTATTTCTGTTCATTAGCATTAAAGAAAAAACTAATTATAGTGCACAAACTGAACCAAAAAGTGAATTTTCATCAAATGAAACCTTTAAATAAATATTACGGGTGTCCTGAACCAATATTGATTAGGTATCAGCAGGAAAAAGAAAATAAACGAGTATCGGATTATATCGGCCAGAATCAAAAATCGAATACAAGCATTTACAAGAGACAATATTGTGTTATTTTTCCCCATATGACAAAAGAAAATAAAAAACTGAAGTAAAGTGAATTTTTATTGTGCACTTTAAAATTATGTTTCTATTTGATTTATTGAGGTTAATTTTCAGGGTATTCTCATTATATCAGATTCAGATTTGTTTATGGTCATATACACAGATAAAAACACAGTTTCATTATGCAATGAAATGCTTTTAATGCTTGCTTCCTGTGACAGTGACAGAGCAGACACTCACATAAACAAACAAAACGTGCCGTATAACAGAATCAAGTGCAGAGTCAGTGGGATGTGTCAATTATGTTTATGATATTTAAATGCAAAATATTCCTATATTTAAGTGGAACTAGCAGTTATTTTGCAATTTAAAAATATTATTCTTTGTTTTTTATTGGATTTATCAAGGTTATTTTTGAGGGTCTTAGAATCTATTTTTCTATTTATTTTGTTTAAGGTTCAAATTTCTGGAACGAATTGATTAGTAATAATACATGGGTCAGTTAAATCAGAATATTGGTATCGTATCGGAGGTCCAAAAAAAAAAAGTTGTATCTAGACACGCCTAATAATAAATACACAAATACTTCAAGGTCATTTTCTTTTTTCTTTTCAAAGACAAACCAACAACAGTTTAAAACCAATATATTGCCATTCCAGATGTTTAGGTGGACAAACATTAAGCAGCCACAGTGTCTTTAAAACGAGTTGTTGAACATGAACAGTAGAGTTTTTAAAACAAACACAAACCGTATGAGTTTATAATCAGTCTAAATTAACCCACCGACACAACAGAATCAAATAAAATGTATTCACATCAGTTTTTGTGTCGTGTTCGTCTAAAAGGCAAAAGATTGTTCTTACCTCTGAACTTCTGGGTCAGATGAGAACATGTGTGGTTTGTTGGTTTACAGATCTGTCACTTAGTGCACTCTGGCTCCCTCTAACACACACGCGCACGCACACACACACACACACATACATACACACCACCTGCTGCCATGTCTGACAGTGAGCAGCAGCAATGTTGCTTCTCAACAGTAAATGAAAGGCTTTTAAAGCTGGGTCCGCCTCCCTGTTTTCTCTAGCAGTCGACCACGTTAGCGGCTCAGCGTGATTCAAGCTGGAGTCACACCTCCAAAAACACACACACACACACACACACACATACACACACACGCACACTCCAACGAGCCTCTGAAAACAGGTCTGCCTCCCGTCTGCGTGAAACAAGTAAAAACCCAACAATCCTAACACCGTCCAAATTCCACAGCCACAAAACAGACTTTAGAGCTGCAGGGGTGTCAAACTCATTTTAGTTTAAGGGCCACATACAACCGAGTTTGGACCAGACCAGAAAAATCCATGTTTTTGTGAAGGAAAAAGCACAAATTCAAACAAAATCCTGAATGTTTAGAAACTGTTCAAAATGTCAAAATTTGCAATGTCAGTTTGCCAGAATTCTGTGGGACAAATTTTCTGTTTAAAAATACATATATTTTGATTTAATATTAATGTAAACATGAAGACAGTCATCAACATCCCTCGACATTTTGGTTGTCATTATAACTCACAATCTTTTCCTAAATGTCCGAAATCTAAGAACTTAGATGTATACATAAAAAAAATATTATCACATCAGAATATAAATTTACTAAATATCTTAAATGGTTTATAAGAAAAGTTGTCCGCTTTGAAGATACCTCAAACGGAGAAAAAAAAAACGGAACAAGGGCAATAATTCCAACACACCGAATTTGGTAATTCTATCTTAAACGATTTCTGAGAAAAGCTGTCCCCTTTAACACGGACGGACGGAGCTGAAACCTATATCCCTCTTTTTTGGAACACTGCACCACTTTGAAAACATTAAAAGCACCCAAATAGCAAAATAATTGTCATATCTCAGCAGCCTGAAGGTGAACAGGAAAGCTTTTTATTCTGTTCATGACATTTCAGCTTTTTAATAATCACCAGTGTAAAGAATATATCAACGTCTATGTAGATGCCAGAATAAAAGGTCAACTGTCAACTATTTTCATACTGCCAATCCAAATGCTGCATGTAGTGAAAATTAAGAAAGCCACAGTTGGCAAAACATTATAAAACACATTTCTTTAATCAATGACAATATTTGGATCGAGACATAAATCTGAAGTTTTCCTTCATTTTTTTGTGTGTTAAAATGAATCTCTCATTACTAGAGTAATTGAAAGTAATTGATTTCAAGTACTCACGTTACTGTAATTAAGTTGCTTTTATGGGTACGTGTACTTTTTTGAGGAAATACAGTATCTAAATCACTAATTTTACCTAAGTATGTTTTAAAAGGGGAAAAAAAGTAATTTGTTAAATAGATGGAGCCCTTAACCTTTAAAAGAAATAAAATAAAAAAATTAAAATAAAGACTGATTCAATTTCAGAGTATCGATGTGAACCGTTACACATTTGAATCAATTTTTAACTGCCTCACAATTAATCTTTCCATCCCTAAATTGTAGCTATACTTAGAGCCTGAGAATTTTTCATTTTATTTGAAAAATAATTCTACATTTTGACCAACCTTTCATTTTATATAGATGCCTATGTGGAAAATAAATTAAGTTCTAACTGTGTAAGATTTGGTCTCTTCCTTTTTAAGTTTATATACGAGATATTTACTGTATGCAAGGCAAGATTTATTACCAAAAATAAACATGGGGGGTGAAAGTAAAGAGCAAGTTTTACTTTGAGTACTATTTAATTGAGCTACTCTTTACTTGTACTTGAGTATTTTATGTATGACTTACTTGTACTTGAGTATAGTTTCAATCAAGTAACATTACTTCTACTTGAGTAGGATATATCAGTACTCTTTACACACACTGCTCATTACCTTGTGATTGAACAGCTTGTGTTCCAGGGTTGGCCTTGGGCTGCTCCACAGATTTGGGGGGTAGCGATGGGGTTGCTGCTGCTGCTGCTGGTGGTGGTGGTTGTTGTTGTTGTTGTTGTGGTTGCTGCTGTAGTTGTTGTTGTTGCTGCTGCTGTAGTTGTTGTTGTTGCTGCTGCTGCTGTCGTTGTTGCTGCTGCTGTAGTTGTGGTGGTTGTTGTTGCTGCTGCTGCTGCTGCTGTACAGATGGTGTCTGACAAGTCTCTCTGAGCACTAGAGATGTTGGTTTATCTTTACTGTCCTGAGCCAGTCGAGAAGCCTACGTTGTGAAGAGAAAAATGGAAAAAGGAATTCAAATTTACATGTGAGCGCTCATAATACATACAGGTTATTTTTCTGCATTACAAATACAGGTGTCAGAAAAAATCCATTTGGCGATATTTCACTGCAACGTCGTTATCGTATCAATCCAAAAAATGTCGAAATCGATTGTTTTAATGAACCACATCAGACCTTGCTAAATGACCTCACTCCTCAATGCATTTTAGCTTGGAAGTTTATTGCACTTTATTTTCCTAAAACATACTGGGCACTTTTATAGATGTATGTGGTTCCTTTTTTTAAGACGTTAAGAACTTAACAGAATCAGAATCTGTTGTAGAAGCAAAAGTTCTAAGATATATTATTAACTGCTTAATTCGTATAACTTTGATTTGATATACACAAAAAAAAAAAAACATAATCTCAAGGAGTTTATTTCAAATTTTGAAGGTTGTTCTAGTAAAAAACAAAAAAACATTTCCACATTAGTCAGCATAAGCATCGATGAGAAGGAAAAACAATAATTATAGTTTTAAAACAATAATATAATTATTAATATTATTATTATTATTATTATTATTATTAATAGACTGTAATAATAAAAACATTTTTTTGCTTCTGTTCAAACTTTGATCTTGTTTAAAAGAAAGTCTATTGGCTACAGACTAAATAATAATAAACATTCAAAGACACTTTACTGGCTAAAATAACAACTGCAATATAGCTATAAAAACATAAAAATATAAATCAGAAAAAAGAAAAAATCAGTAAAAATGAAGCAAGAAAAAGGCATGAATGAGTGTTGTTAAGTGTGCTAAAAGCTGTTTTGTGTGTGTGTGTGTGTGTGTGTGTGTGTGTGTATGTGCGTGTGTGTACCGCTGGCTGTATCTGTAGGTTGATGGCAGTGAGCTGGACAGGCTGAGCTTTGCTGTGGTTCAGGCTGGAGTGGAGAGCGTGTGGTTTGATGGTGGAGTGGAAGATGGTGGCATGCTGGCTGAGTGCGGAGGGCTGGTGGGACGCAGGTTTAGGAAGCACAGGTAGGGGGTGCGGCGAGGGCTGAACGGAGGCCGTCTGAACCATCTGGCCCGTCATCCTTTGGGAACTGGGACTTTGATGGACCACAAATTGCTGCTTGTGTGGCTGGACCAGCGAATGGGGCTGGATCTGGGTGTAGGCTGCAATAAAACATAACCACAAAGCATCTTATATTTCAATAACACTACGGTATTTGCTTTAATCATAGTATCACCTGCATCTAAACCAGAGGTTCCCAACCTTTTGTGGGTCGTGACCCCATTTTTATCACAAATTTCTGGTGACCCCAGAGACATTTTTTTTCTAGAACTACCTGTAGCTTTTGTTTGTCACATTGTATTACAAATAGAGTAGTCAGGATTAGTGCACAAAGCTCAAATATTTCTATACTGCATTTTATTTTAACTAGATTGATATTTGAGTTTAAGTAGAGAATATTTTTGTTTGAGAATGTGTGAGGTAAAGAATAACAATTAAAAAAAATACAAGAATATAATTTTAATCAGTAATTTTATCATTTTAATTAAGAGCACAACCCTTAGGTTGAAAAAAACCCAAAAAATTACTCTAAACTCTGTTATAGGCACTCTATTCCAAGACTCCACATCAGCACCTCTATCCATAATATTTACATTTTATTAGATTTATTTGAGGTTATTTTTCTAGGTTTTTTAACTAACATTTTTATTCAATTATAGAATATTCTTATGTTTACAGCAAACTTAACCCCACTTTACTCACTTATTCAAGCCTCCTTTCTTTAACATTCAAAACTACAAAATAAGTATTTAAAGTATGGATGATCTGTGCTGAAAACGTGTCGGATCGATATCACTATTGACCAAAATGCCAGGCAGAAATGTTGGTATCGTATCGGGAGTGTAAAAAAAAAAAAGAAAAAAAAGAGCAATATGTTGGAATTGTGTTGCAATATCACATCTGACAGTTTTTAAATGTAACTTTTTATGATCTCTTTCAACAGACTAGTGTGCCACCATGGCAACAATAAAAAAAAAGTATTTCTCTGGTATAAAACACAAATATAAAATATAACTGTTGCGCTCCCGACCCGACCAGTGCTCACAAATCATTCCAAAATGACCTGTCGCCACCTGCCACTGCAGTGATGTAAGTGACCTCCTGAGCTCATAACTCACTGTGACGCCTCAAACACGGTCCATCAATCTTGTGTTGGGGGGCCTGTGTGTGTGTGTGTGTGTCTGTGTTTGTGTCTGTATGTGTGGGGAAAAGGCTCTGTGCAAGCAGCCGACGGCGGATCTAATTTTAGAGATGCCTCAAGAGGAAACAAGCAGGGCCAACTGTCCACGACACCCTGAATAGAGTTCATGTTGAGTCACTGGTTCCTCGTCACACGAGCACGCCTCCCTGCACTCCAATGATACAACTATGAAAAAACAAAGGCTGCATCTTACAACCAGAACATGACTACGATATAGTTTAAATAGTTGCACTGAAATGCTCTGTCATCCAGCAGGATGAATGAAAATAAAATGTAAATTCAAGTTAAACCGTGTTCCTAATTGCATACTACTAATATAATAATAACAAGAAGACAGTCATCAACATCATTGGTTCTCATTATAACTCACAACCTATACCTAAATGTCCTAAATCTAACTTAGATGTATACGTAAGAAAATATTATCACATTAGATATAAAATTACTAACTATCTTAAAAGGTTTCTAAGAAAAGCTGTTCCCTTTGAAGATACTTCAAACAGAGTAAAATAAATGGCACAAGGGCAATAACTCCGGAAGAAATAATTGTGCACTTCTCATTTTCAAACTTCATCAAGGTATTGATACTCTGAAGCCACATGCCAAATTTGGTTATCCTATCTTAAACGGTTTCTAAGAAAAGCTGTCCTCTTTGAAGATACTTCAAACAGAGTAAAAAAAACAGAACAAGGGCAATAACTCCAGAAAAAATAATTGCGCATTTTCAAACTTCATCAAGGTATTGATACTCTGAAGCCACACACCTTTAACTCGGACGGATGGAGCTCAAACCTATATCCCCCTTCCACACTTTGTGGTGGGGGATATTAAAGTACTACTCATACTAAGTTTGTTGTCAAAATGAGCATGCAGTGTGTTCACATTAGCTAGTATGAAAAGATTGAGTACGCAAGAAATACCCAGAAGTAAACTATATTGGGACAATTTTGAAGTGTGCATGGTGGGCACACTAGTCATACTCAACCGTCCCATGATGCATTGCGAGCGGACATTCTGGGGGTGCGTATGAAAAAAACTCCATGTTCTATCTCCTTTCCGATCACCTTTTCCATAACCCTGTGGATGATGTCACAGGGTTAAGGAAAGGTGTTAGGAAAAGGCGAACATTGATTGTTTTGACAATCAGACGCACTTCCACTAGGTAATAATCAAACGGCCGCGAAGGTTAGTGACATCGGCCGTGGTGAAAAAACTAAACATTTTTAAAAATTGACTACTAAAAGCACATTTATAACACTTTCTGCTGACATAATCTCAAAAATCACAAGGTTTGAATTTAAATAAAAGGAAAAGAGTCTACCAGGAACAAAAGGGAAACTAATAGAACGTCACATTGAGAACGGTTGCTCATGCTCACCTTCCACTCAGAAATGTGAATTTCAATAAAAACACAAATTTTTTCCTGATATGATAAATAATTGTGATTATAATCGTGATTACAATATTGATCAAAATAATCGTGATTATTTTTGGCCATAATCGTGCAGCCCTAATTTTAGTATATTAATAATTTGACATTTTGTAATATTTCAAACACTATACCGTCCCCTCCCCCCCTTCTGTACTGCTGGTGTATGCATTGCAGATGTCCCTGTGTGGTCAAAACCTGTTCCTGGGACACACACAGACACATTTGCATTGGCAGAAAAACAGCAGCAGCACAGAGAGGCTGGGGGTGTTACAAACACTGACATAAATTGTACTATATTTGGTAGGAAATTACAACACCTGTCAAAGCTAATTACTTAAAAAATAGAAATAAATCAATTGTGTTTCAGATTCACTGAAAGAAAACTTAACCTGTCTATTTAAGTCCAAAAAATTCACTTAGATTGCATAAAAACAATGTATATGTAACATTTTTCACATTATTCCTGCCCTTTTTTCCCCCAAGTTATCTGACCGGAGTCACTAAATACAAGGAATCATCATGAAACAGCAGTAGAGAGAACTAAAACCTAAATAAAAACTGAAATCCTTATCTACAGACTAAACACAAAAGTCTCACACAGCCTTTTTCCATCAACCCTGAGAAATCTGTGAAACGGTCATGGGAAAGAAAAATATCCAAGTATGACTAAAAGAAAATCAGGCAAAAACTACTCTACGTCAAGGACTCAGACCTGCTGCATGCCAAAAACCTGATGACACTCATTCACTCTTTATTCTGTGAAACTAATGCCAGGGGACTGAAATGAATACAAGTATTGTGAAATATTTAGCATTTCGGACTGTAAATGCAAGTAAAATTACTGGAAAAATCCATCATGTTCCACTAAAACATTGAGCTAAATAACTACAGAATAGAATAGATAGTTTATTTACCATCATTTGGTGAATAAAGGTGTAATAAGAAGTTTCAGTGTTCATTCATCAAAAATCTAATCATGCATAACATTTTTCTGCTTCCATATTTGTAGGAGAATTAAAGAAATATTGCAGACCCAAAATGCTATTTGGCAGATGACTGCATTGATAACAGCTATGTTTTTGAAGTTAAAGCACATTATTGGTCTTTTCATCTGAGCGCGGAGCTTCTGGGGATTTCCTGCTGTGGTTTAGTTTGTAACGCACTTGCTCTTCCCCACTGTGGGGGAAACAATGGCAGGTAGTTTTTCTTTAAAAGGCTAACAGTTAAACCTTTGTTTCCTGCCAAAAATTTCCCGCAGGTAAAGCAACTGTCAAACAACATGAACACGAAATGGAATGAAAGGAAACGTGATGACAAAAGAAAAAAAAAAACATTTTAGCCGTGTCTTCTTTAAAAAGAGATGGATATACACCTGTTATATTTGGGAGAAAAAAAAAAACAGGCGATTTTAACAGTTGTTTAAATAACTTTGAAATAAAGCACCGAAAGGTTGAAATGGACCAATGATGGTTATAACAACACACTGCTGTGCACCAATAAGTTGAATGTACACAGATAAATGTCCAGCTTCCTACTTCCATACCAACCATTCAACACATTGTAGTACAAAACTGTAACATATCCTTTAGCCTTTCAATTATTGTAGGGCCCTAAAAATTCATTTTATTTTTTTCAAAATTCCGTTTTCCAATATTTGATCAAAAAATTGGTTTTTAAGTCCTGTGAGGAAACAAAATAACACTAATAAAAATAGAAAACCATAATTTAACAAAAATGTAGGTCAAAAATAAAAATGTAATTCAAAACCATGTGTAAGCTCCAATTAAAAGGTAGATATAAGTTCTACTGACGTGGATTATTCAGGCTGCTGTATTTTAATTATTCACAATATGTCATATAAAGATGTAGGAGAGCAGCAATAATGTTTAATTTATTCATCAATGGTTTACTGAATCAACCTAATTTAAATGATCCTAATGACATCATTCAAGACTGAATGAGCGGTCCCCGGAAACATTTCCCAAAACAAAGTGACGTTTCATTCACAATTATTACGTCACTTTGCGGGTTTAACGGTAGGGGTGGGAACCACTGGGTACCTCACGATACGATACGCAATACACAGCTCGCAATAACAATTATCTCACGATATGACGGTACTGCGATTATCGATATATTGGTCATAAATCAATCTGGAATAATCTAACAAGAAAAAAAAAGATTTTTATTTCATATCTCTGAAAGACAATAAATTGAAAAAGTTTTCTATGAACAGTAACACTATTTTAGTGCAGCATTTCTGTAAATAAGTGTCAACATACCAATGTAAATGAATAAGTATCTCAAATAGTGCTTTCTGTAAACAAAAAATAGGGTCTTTCTTACCAGTGACACCATTATAGTGCAAAATTCCAGTATTGGTTCCTTCAACAAACAGTGACAACATTTATGTGAAGACCTACCTGCACATTTTAGTGAAAAATCAGAAAAGGTTTTTGAAAGAAAAAAAAACAATTAAAAATCGATACTTAGCGCGAGCAAATCAATAATCGATCGTGCGAAAAAATATTCCGATATATCGCCGCATCGAGATATTGTCACACTATTTAACGGTGGATTCTGTTTTTATTGGTCGATTCCGTGATTCTATCCGCGATTCCGTTAACGTGGAATTTAAAGGGCCTTACATTGAAATCCAAACAGATGAATTTTAATTTTACATTTGTAAGTTGGAGATTTTATTGGAGTTTAATGTTTGTTTGGAGTATTCCAAAGTCAAAAACTTCACACTTCTTGTGCACATCTGTACCTCTTAATCTACAGCTGCTGTGGCAATAATTATTTTCTTTAACTCAGGATTTTAAAGCTGACACATTCTTATCAACCTTCATCTCTGATGCGACTCAATTACTGAATCAAAGAGAGACAGTTCTAAACTGACACACTTGGGTACATGCCTTACCCCCCTCCCCCTCACAGGGACAACTAAAAAACACTTTATTATCCAAGCTTTTAATATTAAAGTAGTGTAGGGAAACATATACACTCTACTAAAGCCCGTGGGCTCAAACTGAAAGTGGTGATGATGTGTTTTATTGCTTCTCACTAAAGAATAATAGAAAGTATCTACAGGGGTTCATCATCCTGCAGCCGACTGGACATAATTTGATGTAAATCAGCTGGTGATGCAGGAAGCATTCACTGTGAGAAAAGGAAACACAAACAGCTGCTGACTTGTAATTACACAATAAGTGGTTTTTTAACACACTCTTGCGTGGCAGTGTGCCTTCCGTGCCTTCTGGTTCACAAAGCAGCTCCACTGTGCTGAGACACAAGCCAACACACCGTCTTTGATACGGCTCGTTTCACCCTTTTACAGAGTGAATGGATTTGTGATGCGTGCTCTGACATGTTACGGCAGCAGCCAAGAAAAGACACATTGGACGTGCGGAGTTTAAAAACCGTTCTCATGTAAACGTAGGAACATTCCTGCTGTGTATCAAACCATAGGTCTATATAAAGGTTGGAAATGTACAGCTGTTATACAAATATAGAGCAAATAACAGCTGGTAGACAATCTGGATGTACGTTTCTGAACTGAAAGTAAAACTTCATGAACAGTAAAGTACAAGGATGCTGTAATCTTGTGGTTTTGCAGCTCCTTACACAACAAACTACAAAGCATTGTGTATTCTGAACCTTTCATGAAACTTGCAATGACCTTTAGAGTATTATGAGCTGCTGTAGCTCATCTTTTGGCCTGCCTGCCTTCACTACCAATGTGCATCAAAAAGCCTTAAATAAGTTGAATGTCCATGACTTTGACACTGGGTATCACCATTTAACTTTTCATGGGCCAGTTTTGATAAATACTGTTTGAAATGTCACACTAATGTACTATACACTATAAACGCAATGCGTATATACTGTCTACTATATAAATATGATTATGATGATGACCATTCCCACTGAAGTATACTTCCAAGGTTCTTAACTAACTCAGTGCCATTGACGAGATATCTCGTCATTTCAAATCCAAACGCACAGTGCCATTGACGAGATAACACGTCATTTGCGTTTTTTCACGGGGCTTACCAGAAAACACCCTGACGGAGGTCCCTCATCAATATCTAAGCTGTGGGGTGTTGTTGTGACCAACTGTGCCCAAAAGATGGCAGCAGTGCACCTTTAGATGGGAAATTAGCCCCTGATGCTACCCAGCAAAGCAGGAAGAAGCAGGAAAAAGGGAGATTATGGCGCTACAGAGTGATATTGTGATGTATCCAGCAGCTCACAGCTCCACATACTAACACAGAACATGTGTGAACCTGAGTGGATTATTGATAATGTTGTGATCGTGAGATAAAACCATCAACTAACAGGGCCAAACGGGTCATTGCTGCATGAAGGGAGGATGGGGGCGGAGGGGCGGTGTGGAGGTGGGTACAAAATACCCCCAGCCTGTGAGCCAGATAGCAAAATAATAGGTGACATGTAGGAGGTAGCAGCACACCTTTGGATGAGAGATCATCCATGCTCAGCAGAGCTAAGAGGAAGAAGAGGAAAGGCGTTTATGAGACAGCAGCGCATACTCGACCAGAGCATGTGTAAAACTCATGGATAGTGTGATAAAAAAACGGGGCAAGCAGTGACACTCTGCATGTTGGGGAGGAAGAGGAAGTTGCGTGTGTGCAGACTGACGGGAGAGAAAGTTGGAGGAACACCAAAATACAGTAAGAATTTCTTGCACTGAATGAGTTAAGATGCATTTGGAACCTAGAATGTCAAAAACCTGAAGCACACTGAGATTAAATATCTCTGCTGATTCTTCCCCTTTGAAAGTTCTGAAAACAAGTGAGAAAGGGACTAAGTAGAATTACAACATGTGGTCATTTGATCCATAAAACTCATGGAAACACGTTTTATTCCAACATTTTGGAGATTCCATATATTACGCCATTTACTACAGACAAAACTTCCGGTTAACTTCAAATAAGATCCCTATTTACAAAAGCCTTAAAAAATGAATGGAAGACAAGAAGAGATGCTTTTATTTTTAAAAGGGAATGTTTGACTTTTAGCTTGAAGCCGGTCTCAGGACTATTTTAAGTTCCACTCACAATGCATCATGGGACGGTTGAGTAAAACTAGTGTGCCCACCGTGGATTCTTAAAAAATGTTCTTGCATACTCAATCTTTTCATATCTAAAGTGAACGTACTACATACTCATTTTGATGTCATACTTAGTATGAGCAGTACGTTAGTATGACATTTCGAACACAGCCATAGACTATTGCAAAGTAGTTGGACCCAACAGCAGCTGCAGATCTACACTAACTCTGATTCTTGACCATCACATGCCCTCGTCAAACTCACATCTTTGTTTGCACACTTTTCCTGTGAAAAAATAATAATAATAATAATAATACATTGGATTTTATATAGCGCTTGATTATAGACACATTTAGTTTGATGTGCATTCATCTTTCACTCCACACACAGTGTGGAGTGAAAGATGCTTCCTGCATCACGATATGATAATATCACAATATATCGCAATATTTGACCCAGTTAATATCAAAATTAAACGTAGAGATGAAAAATCAAGTTGCTGTATATGTTCATCAGAAGATATTGATCATTCAGAGGACAAATTGAGTCAAAACTATTTGCTTTAAAACGTCCTATTTTTTTTTTAATTTATTTTTAGTATTTTTGCACATTTTCACTATTTATTTTCAAAGAAAATGCAGTGTCACACACTGCCATCATAAAATAAAGTGCACCAAGTTTCTTTTCACTGAAACTACTGTGTAGAAGTCTCACAGTAACCATGACAACATAATGACGACATTGTAACAACTGTAAGTGAGAACATAAAGGATAAATCACCCTGAGTTCTATTGTGTCAGTTTAAGCACTGATCTGAACAGATTATATAAAAATAAAATGTCTGCATACATAAATATTGCAGGCATCACACACTGCCATCATAAAATCAAGTCCATCAAGTAACCATTGCAACACATTGAAAGCATTGTAACCACCACTGAAATATTGCACAAATACACAAAAATATTGATTAAATATCAATGAATAAATAGATTTTTTTAAATACATTTTTTTATTTAAAATCAGCACACAAAAATTGCGATAAATTGTAAAATCGATTATTTTTCACACCCCTACTCGGCGGAGGTAAATACTTGTATGACACAAATCATCACCTATTAGTAAAGGATTAAAATGAAGCTCTATGTGTTTTCTGTTACTGGGTTCCTGGTTGTAGACAACCTAATTCTCTACATCCTCCAAAAACAGCCATTTCAAATACATTAAATATGTTTGTTTCAGTTTTTTTAAACTACTTACTTTCATAAAGCCCACCTCACACATTTTCAAGTTACATTTGAAAATGTGGGGTAAGTATCCATTTAACCCAAAAAATCAAACCACATTTTAAAAAAGGTTGAGAGTTCAAAGCTTAATTAATAACACTTTTGATCATTTGAAATATTGCAGTGAGCAGCATTTTTTTTAATAAACACAAAAATATGAGAGATTCACTTTAATGCACAGTATGCCTAAATAGGAAAATAAGTTCCTGATATACAAAACAGTTATCTTTCTCCATCTGACACTTTATAATTCCATGTTGAATTCTTGAACCTAAATGTGAGTTGTTCTCTTACCTGGAGCCAGCAGAGGTTGAGCACTGACAGCTGTGACATTACGACTCATGTTTATGGCCCCGCTCTCGCCCTTCTTCCCTCCGTCAGTGGAGCCGTCCACGGGGCCAGCTTTAATCCCCGTGGTGACCTGGGGTCCGTGGTTGGCGTTCTTGACCAGCGAGGCGGGCTGGATGGGCACAGGGCTCTGCTTCAGACTGAGAGCCTGCAGGGTCTGGGTCTGAGAGGGGGACGTGGTTGCCCCCTGCTGTCCACGGATGGCCAGGTTCTGGACCTGATTCTGATCGAGGTGAAGAGAAACAAAACTGTTCAGTACACGTGCTTTTCATCTGCCCTACATTCACTTCATTGCACTTTAAATGAGTTTACACACATTTACAACATTTAGCATTTATCTTCTTAATTATGTGCATTACAATTAAACTAAATAAGAGACTTTTAAACCAGAGCTCAGGGTTGGGGTCAATTTGAATTCTAATTGTGTAATTGATCATTAATTACAATTATTGCAACTATAATTGTAATTAATCTGTCTTGAATTGTAATTGAGTTCAGATAATTGACTTTGTAATTGTAATTGTCATGAAAATTCTATAAAAACTGTCATTTACAATTAAATTAAACGCATATCTGGGGAACCATGTTACATTTCTATGGTTTACATATATATAGTTAATTATTAAAATATTATCAAAAAATGTAAATCTAGGGGTATACTGATAGAAATATGGCTCAGACGCCCACACCAAAACTATTTAATACCTATATTTTTATTGATTAGGAAGCCTAACAAGAAAACCAATATATAGGAAAGAAATAAGATGATAGATATTTGTTTTTAGTGTATTTTACAACTGATTTAGAACCTGTTATCATAAGAGATGCTAACAGGAAGCTAACACAAGAGGAATGTTAATTTTCATTAGGTTATTTATTTCAGGCTCAGTAATTGTGATGAACTGTAATTGAACTTTAGTAAGTGAGAACGTACATGTAATAGACTTTTTGAGGATAGAAAATAATTGTAATTTAATTGTAATTGGAAAAACACTGGTCACTGTCATTGTAATTGAGCTGTAATTGAACGTGGATGATCCCCAACCTTAGCCCAGGCTAATTTGCCATTCAGATATTTTTCTAATGCATTTTATTTGAACTAGATTTAAATTTGAGCAAGTTTAAGTATAAATTGTGTGTGATGTGTATTCCAAAAATAATAATAAATAAAAAACATTTTAATAATAGAACTTTAATCTGTTTTTACGTATTTTTAAAATATATATATATATATATATATATATATATATATATATATATATATATATATTTATAATTTTTTATTAATTACATGACATTTCAGGCAACCCTGTTTTAATCCCAAAACCCTGATTTAAACTGTAATGAAGATGTTTTGATGATCCTACCTGTGAGGACGTCTGTGAGGAGCTCTCAGACTGAACAGCAGTCACTGTGGCAGCGGGGGTGAAAATGAGTTGTGGGGAAAGAGGGACGGCTCGACCCAGGCTACGAGCCACCTGCACCAGGTTACTCTGCTGGGCCTGGAGAAGGAAACACAAAAACAAATACAAAACAATGCAAACCCATTGTTTATCTAGCTTATGTTTTTCATGGATAAACATGGAAAATTAAAGTTTGCAACAATGTTTCCATCAGAACATGAAAGGTGTAAGTTCAGTTTTATGGTTTATATGATCTCTCTGATATTGTATAAAATCTAGTGGTGGGACTCGATCAAAAAAACTTATGTAACTAATTAGAGACTTTGTCTTTAATTAATCTTGATTAATCAAAATTAATCACATAATATTTGACACGAGAAGCAATGTTTTTCCAATATAAATTGATTTTGGTATATGACTGAATCAATGAAAACAATAAATAAGCTTAAACAACAAATTTGTGTTTATTTTTTTTTATCGCTGAGTGCTAACATAATGTGCAATATGAATAAAAGAGAATTATGATTGCACTTTTGCAAATAGATTAATTAATTACAGAGCATAATTAATTAATTGCACCTTTTTTTTAAATCTCTGGACAGCACTAGAAATAAATAGACCGACTGATGAAGCTGATGAATATCGTTTGAAACTGTCTCAATGTTAAGTTCCAGGTTGATGGAAAGTTTCTTTAGTAGGAGTTGCTTTAAAAATATATATATATTTTTTTGTACATTATGTACACACACAAGCCAAACAACTTATACTGATCAGAAAACAAAGGACCCTTTTTGTCCAACCATGCACACAAAATACTAAATCCAACAAACTGTTGGCAAACCAACATTTGGGTTTGATCCATAATAGCCATGAGTTTGTTTATCATACAATGAGGTTTATATTTACACATACATGCTGATGTAAATATAGGTATTTCTCACCATCTGTGCATGCAGGTACATCTGTGCCTGGGTGGCTGTGAGCGTGGGACTGGATGGGCTTCCTAGCAGAACAGCCTGCTGGGAAATACTGGTGGGAGTGGAACTAATACTCTGGGCTCTGCTAATCAGCTGAGCCGCCGCTGGGGAGGTGGTCAGGTTGATCTGTTGGTGGAGAAGAACAGGAGGATTTGTTTAAATCTGCTTGTGTTTCCACTCATATTTATACAAAACTTTTATCTTGATGTGATTTCATTGTTGGTAATCTCCCAGGTCTCCATTGGAAAAGACAAGTTTGATCACAATGTGACGTAGCATGCAAAAACTCAGTTTACAATATTAAAGATTGTAACATAATTAACTTTTTTCACAGCTCAATACGACGGTGTATTAGGGCCATTTTAAAAAAATATTTTAAAAAAATCGGCGCACCACAAGATTAAAATCGCAATATTTCAAGAATAAAGTCGATAATTTTATGAGAATGAAGTCGTATTTTTATAAAATCGTAATTTCATGAAATTAGTCATAACATTTCAAGATTAAAGTTGTAATTTTATGAGTATGAAGTCGTATGTTAATAAAATCATTATTTTATAATTTTATGAGAATAAAGTTGTAATATTTTAAGATTAAAGTAGTCGGATTTCTAGAATAAAGTTGTAATTCTATGAAAATAAAATGTAAATACAAACAGGGAATTGTGTGTGTTGCGGTCACTCCTGCTGTATGGAGAATGTGGAACATTTCGTGAGATACTTCACTCTTTATGTTTTATACATTGTGAAATACGGAGCCTTTTCACCACACTTATCAGTTTAAGGACTAAAGCCACTTTGCTGATGTTTGCGTTTGTTCCGACAAAAGAACACGACTGATTTGGAGCAAATAACCTCTTTTGTGGAGGAGGAAGTGGCTGAAAAAAGTGGTCGATTTAATGGCTATCGGTGTTGTTAGTTGCGTTCACTTCAACAGGGAATTCTAAGCGCTATACCAATATCAGTTTTTTAAGATACTATTCTCAAAATATTAAAACTTTATTCTTGAAATATTACAATTAATCTTGTAGACTTCACATTTCTTTTTATTTAATGTGGCCTTGATACGCCGTTGTGGCTCAAAATACAGTCAATCCCAATGTTGAAAAGCTACAAACAGGGAGAGCTCATTGGGTGGAGCTGCAACGCTTCTCGTGTTAAAATCCTGCTAGAACCATAATTATCTAACTGGATAAAAATCAACCACAGCCAAACTATGATCACAACTCAAAAATGCACATACAGTTGTCTGAGTAGATCCTGTGGATGGAGATGAAGGGCCGTTCTGAGGAGAGCTTTGCCTGCCTGCTGCAATGCTGGCCTTTCTCGACACAGAGGAGCATCAGAGAGGAGTGTGAGAGTAAAGAACATGAAGAACAAGCACATCTTGGAGCAAGTGAAAACTGACAGAAAAACTTTTCAAAACAAAGGACATTTAGTGAGCTGAGCACTTCGCTGACCTGCTGTACAGCAGCCAAGCTCTGGAGCTGAGCCGTGCTAAGGCTGTGCTGCTGCTGGAGAGCTGCAGTTTGCAACATCAGGTGCTGCTGCTGCGCCGCGTACATCTGCTGCAGGTACTGGGCCGCTGTGTTGGGCTGTCTGTGTAGCGCCTGCTGGAAAACCTGCCAAAAGGAAAGAAAGACAGGGAAAAACAACGAGTAAAGTAATGGGTAAAGATACAGAACTAGGATTAAACCTGACTGTTGTGTTGACCAAATGGGGGTACGCGATGGCACTACAGGGGATACTTAAGAGAGAGAGAAAAAAATTAACATATGAAAGCATTAAATATATATATTTTATAATGTATTTTCATTAGAAATGATAATCACACTAAATATTACCAGCAACTCAAGAAAAATATATCATTATAAACATAGTGACAGAAAATCCCACCAGTTCTGTAGCCTAATCATAGAACCACTAAAACGAACCAGTCACCCCTAGATAATGGTGTCACTAAATTCACACATCTTGGAACGCGGGTAAAATTCGCGTGGGCCGCACACATGCAGTGGTTTAGCGCTCACGGACCATAAATGACAAGAAGGCCTGTTGTATTCTCAGAGGCCTGCTTTGCAACAATAGTGTTTGGAAGCACAATAACCTCGCTGTCAAAGCACCAGTAAGAGATTAGGAAAGCTCATTCAGACTGACACTAAGTCAATGTTGAAGTCTTTCCTGGGGTCAGAGGGTCAAAGGCAGTAGAACACAGAGCACATGCTTTTTTTTTCAGCTCAGATGGACACTGTGAAACGACTGCTTTTTAAAAGTGTTCAATACTTTTCTCCATTGCTTTCAACTACACAAGAACACTTTAAAAACAGTCTCATTTTTAGAATGCTTTAAATGCAAGCAAACTTAAAACAGGATAGAAAAACAAACACTGAATTTAACAGAAACAAAGTAGGACAATAAGCAGAATGGCCTTGATGAACCTTGAACACGAAAAATAAAAAATGTTTTTTATTTGCACTTTACTAATAAAAGGCTTTTTAACTGTTCTACAATATGTGATTGCAAATGTTCACGTTAATTTCATGAGATTTGAAGAAGAAATCTCACAAATTTGACCTTTACAAAAAAAGGTAACTGTTTTTGCCCATTTTAAAAAAATTTTTATTTACATTTAGTCACGATGGGAGTTTTTCATTCATCAAAAGGGGGGGTGCAGCAGAAAAAGTTCAGGGACCACTGAGTGAACCCATCTTAGTTTCACGAGAAACTAAGCTCTTTTCCTTTGTGAATTTAGTTTAGAAAAACAAAATTGCGCATGTCTACTCTGTTTATAACTGCTTTTTTTATCTTTAGAATTTGTTTATAATTATGTCTTTAATACTTTTGAAAAAAAAAGCCTATAATGAAGCATTAACAACTTCAAAATGATAACATTTTGTAATGGTTCTCTCTTCAGAGCACTTAATCCAGAAAAAACAGACTCATTTCTAATTATATTGTAGCACTAAACCAGACCATCTCATCTGGTCAGAAACTGTGGCACTTATTAAAAACACGGATGTCAAACGACATTATGAGACAAACATAAAGGTTTTAAATAAACATACCAAGTCCACCAATGTCCTGAGTCACATATGTACTACCCAACAACGTGTCCGTGGCCGTGAGTTTCATGGATTTAAAATAATTTTTGTAAGTCAGTTTTGTAAAGTTATATAATTCTATTATACACACATGATACACATTATATCATAATAGATGAATACATAAAGTTTTGTAAATTAAATATTTAAAATCCTGGGGTAATGTAATTTAAAAATAAGGAACAACTAGTTAAAACTGACAATAAAGGGCATGACAAATTGTGAATGTGGTTAAATTGGCAAAAATAAGCATGAAATATGGGGGAAAAGAAGTTAAAAGTGACAATAATGGGTCAACATATTCAACATTAAGGGGGAAAAGTGGTAAAAAGGGTTTATAAGTGCTGAAAATGTCTTGAAAGTGGAAACAAATTGATGAAAATGCATTAAAAGGAGCAAAAATATGGTAAGAAAAAGTGATGAAAATAGGTTAAAATATGGCAAGTTTGGTGAAGTTGAAGAAAAAAGGTACAGTAAAAATAAGCAAAAATGGTTCAAATTGTTCAAAAAATATTTCTTGAAGGCATCTGGCGACCCCCCTCCCAGTGTATCACGATCCCAAATGGGATCCTGACCCCAAGGTTGAGAACCCCTGCTTTAGAGGGCTATTAATAAACTCAAGGGGTACATAATGAAAACACTCACCTGTACCGTCTGTCGATCAGGAATTCCGCTGTAAATAGAGATTTGAGGCATGGTGTGTCTTCCTGCTGCACTAATGCTAATACTGCTAGTGCTAATACTGCCACTTGTGTTATTAGTGCTGCTGCTGCTTGTCGTAGTGCTACTGCTGGCAGGGGGGGTAGAAGTCGCTGTGGAGGTGGAGGTATTAATACTGCAGGCAGCCTGGGTGCTGGAGGAGCCACTGCTGCTGCTGCTGGTGGTGGTGGAAGAAGTAGTAGTAGTAGTGCTGGAGGCGTTGGAAGTGGTGGTGGTGGTGGTCCCAGTGCTGGTGGAAGTGGATGCAGCAGGGGCCCCCGGCTCACTCTCCATGGTGCCCTCTGCTCTTCTCACCTTTGACCCCCGGCTCTTCTGAATGGCTCTCCGGTGCCTTAGGAAAGAAAAAAGGAAACATGTGAAGAAAACTCAGACTAAAGGCTAAATTAGGGAGACAAGGAAAGAATTTAAACATAGTGTGTAAACTGGAGTAAAAACTAGAGGTCAGCCGATATATGGACTTTCATCAATATCGGCCATCGGCTGATTTTTAATTTTTTAAAATTAATTAATTTTTATTTAGCACTTTAGAGTAGACAATAAAGGAAAAAAAACCAAAAACATCAATTTGGATGTATGAATAAACAAAAAAAAGTAAATAATAATAACATGTGCATGAGAGAGGTAGAAGCCAATACGCTTACAAATAAAAAGCTGATATAATTGGATGAGGATATAATATAATAGTGCCTGATCAAATATCCTTATCCTATTATATCCTTAATAGGATAAGGATATTTGTTTTACTTGGTTGTGTACGAGTATATTTAAAGTTCAATAAATGTTAAAGAGTTCTATTGGTGTATTTAATTTAATTTCTAATATTTACATTTATGTGTTTCAATTGTATATTATATCGGCCATCGGCTGAATTGAAAAAAAAAGTCGGTATCTGCATCGGCCTTTGAAAATCCCATATCGGACCGCTAATAAAAACAATACAATAAAACATATCTAGCAATTCTACCGTATTAATTGTTTTGGTGTAATAGTGTCTTTCTACATTTTAAAACCATGGGCGTATGCCAGTGATTGCATATGTTACTGTAAATAAAGCTTAGTTGGATGGACTCAAAATTTATATCGGAAACCTACTTCTTAATGAACAAATAAACAATGGTTGCTTTTCATTCAGTTTTTGTTGCTTCGTTGCTTGTCTTGACGCTGCTTTATTTAGTCTTTATTCTATTTTTTATTTTTTTCTCTTTAGTTAAAGTTTAAATGTTATTACAATGACGCTCTTATTAGCTTAACAAGAGGAAGCCAAAGTTAGAACTAGATGTCGCATCAGGACAAAGTTCTGTAAACAAAATTAATGAAATGTAGGAAATATAACATGATATACAAATATCTTGACAATGAAACATTTCTTATGCACATCTAATATTACAAATCAATGGCTAACTTAAAGATAATAAATGCGCTTGACATAAACCTTGGCTTGAGGTTTGTTGATGGTTCATTTGATTCTAAACCACAAATAAGAAAGGAGAAAAGAGGTTCAAAAAAGACACACAAAGCCAGAAAATATTCCTAGATCTTGTTGGTCACATTTTTGCAGGTGTTCATTATAACTGGCCTTTGAACAGTGAGAACCTTTGGCGGGAATTAAAGAATGTTGGATTATTCAAATTCAAGTACTTTAGCGAGCAGGAGGTTATTGCTTTTGAGGACCAAATTTCACAGGAATCCATTGAAAAACTTGTGTCACGCTATAGTTGAGGTTTGCAACAGACAGTACGGCAAAGGGTTTTTTTTTTTGTTTGCTTGTTTTTTTACTAGGTACTAAAAATGCATCAAAAAACCAGTTTTGCAGAGCACAACAATACAACGCCTTGCTCCCCAAATCTGAGTATTTAGCTCCATGCAACCTTGACCAAAGCAAACGGGATTAGTTAGTGGATGACTGGAAACAAAAATGGATGAATCACTTTGAGAAACAAATAACTTGCGGATGAACTTCAAAGTTAGAATTAACAATAAAAGCATATGAACAGATTCAGATTTTCTGTGACAGCAGAAAATAAACAAAAAGTGTCAAGTTCACGTTCTGAAACAGAACCATAAAAGTAACCTCACATGAATGTTTTGGGACAATATCACGCAATTACACAGTATTTTTCCCACACAATGCTAGGTGACCGAATATCCAAAGAGTATAGCGAACAAACAAATATATTGTCATATTTTTGGTTAATAATTTCATTCAAATTCTCGCACTACGTAATGACGAATGAGTGGTACTTTGTGTAAAATTAAAAGAAAATAGCTATATGGCACAAACTAAACTCTCTCCTGCATGTTTTTGAACAATATCATGCATTTCTGTGTTATTTTTACCATAAAACAGGTGGCCGAGTATCTAGGTAAGTGTAGCGAACGAGCATTCTTGTGAGAGTGTGGGAGTATTGAGTGATTTCCATAAGTCATCTGAAGCAAATAAATATATAATTAATAAGAGAAGTTGATCATATTTCGTTATTTTTTTCTTAAAATGTAGATATACGATATAAATCACAATATTTTTAATTCAAGCAAAGTCTTAGCAGAAAGACAATCCTGTGTTAAACTTGCTGATGCTAAATGCCACACAGACACATTTATTAACAAACAGCTGCACAATATGTGCCACTTTTGGCTTTTTCTCCTCTAAGGGACAGCATGAGTGACTGAGTTTTGTTGTGTGGCTTGTTGAGGGGAAGGTCTAAGTTGGGACGTACGCAGTAATCCATCTAACTGAGCTTTTCGTGCTGTTCTGAGAAGTAGCAAAAGCAGCGACTCCTAAAATGAGTATTCTAATATTCTAAAAAACAAAAAAACAGTCATCAACATCCCCCGCCAAAAAACAACGGAACAAGGGCAAAAACTCCAGAAAAAATTATTGCGTGCTTCTCATTTTGGACTCCATCAAGGTATTGATACCCTGAAGCCACACACCAAATTTTGTTATCCTATCTAAAACAGAGAAACAGAGAAAAGCTGTCCCCTTTAACTTGGACAGACAGACGCACAAACTCACGGAGCTCAAACCTATATCCCCCTTCCACACTTTGTGGCAGGGGATAATAAAATAAAAAATAAAAATATATCGACATAGGCAATTTTGAAATTATTTATATCGCCAAGATAGAAAACTCAATATATCTTGAATCTCAATATATCCCCCAGCCCTAATCCTATTTAGCACCATTTCGGGAAGTTTAATAGCTTGTAAATTTATTTAAATAGGGAAAGACAATGAAATAGAGAGGAAACTGATGAGGAAATGGGTTTACCCTGAAACAGAATTTGGGAAATTTTAGAACAGCAAATCATCAGCCCTAAGATTAGGGATGTCCCAATACAACTTTTTCACTTCCAATACGATACCAATATTGCACCCTTGAGTTTTGGTCGATACCATTATCAGCCCATTCCGATATCAGCACGAATCATACATACTTTTATTACTCATTTTGGTAACACTTTAGTTTAGGGAACACCTATTAACCATTAATTAGTTGTTTATTAGCATGGAAATTAGCATCATATTCACTCTTAATTAGTCATTGTTAAGTATTTATTAATGCCTTATCTTGCATGGCCTTATTATACAACCAGTAAGCCATTAACTAAGAGTTTTCCCTCAATAACCTCAGAATTATTACTTATTAGCAGTAAGTAAGGAAGTTGTTATATAATGAATTACGATCTCAATATGTTAAGGTTAGGGTTAACGCTAACGTTAACCCGAACCAATAGTCAACAACAGTAGATATGAGAAAAACTGACCCATTTATTATTAACTAATTTTAACCTTCAACATGATATCTCCAGTATTCTACAATTGAATAAATATAATATAATATATATCGGAGATTTTAGATGCAGTCCGATAAAATCCGATATTTGTTTTCTGGCTGATATCGGACCAATATCCGATAACAATCTCGGATCGGGACACCCCTACCTATGAATCATTTCATCTGAATCGTCTAAATATTTCATGACAAGATATATATTCAGATTTAAATAAAAATCAGCCCTAAAAGTAAATGATTTAGGCTTTGCTAATGGAGACCAATTAGCCCACATTGACAAAGAGGGAAATGCTGAAAAGCTCTCCAGGCAGAAGTGATGTAGGGGCCACACCACAGCAGATGATGAATGTCAAAAGGACATAAAAAAAACACATCATTACTTGATGTGAGCAGAGAAGAGGTTGTTTAAGGGTTAAGAACAAAGCTCAGAGTAGACCATCACAATGCGTCTAATCTGAGCTAATTAGGTTGACAACTGTCAAGAACAAAGTGGACTGAGCAGATTGATTCTCACAGTGGGGCCAACAATGTAAGAGAGTCAACATGAATAGGAAGGGCCAAACGCAGGCCTCAAGGTTAAAAGGTGTTCACAACAAGTTAAAAACCCTGCTAAGACAAAAAAACATGTTGGGGGCAAGGGTTGAGTGTCTGGTGCAGTGTGTTTGTGGTAAGGGGGGTGTGATGGAAGTCATTAAACAGGAAGAAATGCAGCCTCCATGGCACAATTCTGAAGACATTTCCTCCTCCTCCTCCTCCTCCTCCTTGTTATTCTTTGAACGGATTAAGGTTCAAAGCAAAGCTCCACCGCCAGGAATACAAACAAGACGTGCCACAATATGCAAATTTAAATCAGCCTTCAATTAATGCTACAAATCTGAATAAAGAAACAGAGGAAGAGCTGCCACTGAGATTAAGATTTTGAGTAGAACTGTGTATACTTAAAATGAGATATCAGTAAAAACAAATTTATATTGTACAGCAAGTTTTAATTCTATTAACAGCTAAAGTGGGATCAGCTATGAAGAATAGGCACTAGAGCAGGGCCATATATCGTGATTCAAGATACATCAAATTTTGATAATGACAATGTCGCCTATATCGAGGTAAATCCATACTTTTCTAACTTGTTTTTATTTATGCAATCACACATTATACAAAAATGTAATATTATTCATAGAGTACAGTTAAACAGTGCCCTTTACACTGTATCCATATTTCTGAAATATGTATATATTTTTAGAGGTTATTGTGTAATAAAATACTTGTTTTAGGAGTGGTTGTTGATCACGGAGTGCATCCTGACCCAAACCTTCCCTGAAACAAGCCACACTACAACTCACTCACACGTGCTGTCCCTTATAGGAGAAGAAGCCAAAAGTGTCACATATTGTGCAGCGATGTGTTAATAAATGTGCCTGTGTGGAATTTTTCATCAGACTTGTCTTTCTGGTCAGACTTTGAGTTAAAAAATATTAATATTTATATTGTATATTGCCATTTTGAGAAGATATGAGTTTTGGTCTATATCGCCCATCCCTAATAGGCACAAAAGTCAAAGAGAATAATTTTTCATCAATGATGACATTAAAAAAAAAGAAAAAGAAGCAGAGCATGGTTGAATATAATTTCCACATTGGACCATAATAGAGATCTACATGTTTGTGGTCTAGTAAAAGCTGAAATTCCATCTGGGCAAGTTGGTTTCTGGTTGTAAACAAAAGACCCACCACCAGCATACATGCCTGTCTGCCTGTGTGTGCATGCATGCGTGTGTGTGTGTGTGTGTGTGTGTGTGTGTGTGTGTGTGTGTGTGTGTGTGTGTGTGTGTGTGTGTGTGTGTGTGTGTGTGTGTGTGTGTTCATTAGCCTACATCCCAGGGTCTGCTACCCATTACCTCCTTATAGTGGAGCGAAGAGGGAATCCCCTTTGGTAATGATGCCTGCAGCCTCTGAGAGGACTCACCCATCCATCAGTAAAAGGGTCTGATGTAGAAAACCCCCCACTGACTCCATACAAAAAACCAAACCAACATCTACAACAACAACAAGGCCATGAGTTGGTTCAAGGAAAAAACAAGCGTAGTCCTAACTTAGTAACGAGTCACTCTTTAGGCAGAACCAACAGCACATTTTGAGTGCTTTGCCTTTTTTTTTTTTTTTACGACATCACAGAACACATTGGTTCAATCAAGCTGGCAGCAAATTAAAGACCACATGCATTCATAGGCAGTGGGATGATGGGAGATGTTTAAGTGCCAGGCAGACACACACAGGAAACAAGACGATTCTACGGCCCATCACTAGTATGAGCACAGTAACAACACTACAGGAAATAACTACAAAAATTAAATGTATAGAGAGGTGCTCTGCTGCTGAGACAAAGCCCCCTAATCCTGGGGGGTGCTCCTACCTCCTCCAACACCCCCGACGTGATGCTGGGGTGTGATGCCCCATCCCTCGGGAGTGTGCTGTCCTCCTGCAGGATGCTGCTCCTCTTTGTCTGCCTCACTGAGTGGCTGAGTGAGTGACTGAGCGTGTGCGAGGGTGTTCCTGTTATGCATCCGAAGAACCCCCCCTCCCACTCACCCGCCCACCCACCCAACCCCCCTCAACTACCCCCAATACGCAGCATCAACACCCCGTTCCACCAACCAGGCCATGGCCTGCCTCCTGATTATGTGGTATCCTAGCGACAGCCAACGAGGTGCCTATGGGAACCCTGTGTAGAGGAGCGTGCTGATTGGTTAGCGGGATCCTCTCTAATGAAGACCATGGTAATGACTTAACCATCTATTCTCTCCCCCTCCCCCTATGATGCCGCCTACATGCAGAGTTTTTTGAGGTTACGCACAAGGGTCTATATAGGGTCAAGGGTCTATATCTTTATTACTTTTTAAATTATTATAATTATTATTATACTTTTATTTTATTTTCTTTGTTTTGTTTTGTTTTTTGCTTCAAATTTGTTTGTTTTTAGTCTTTGTGGCATCCAGTGTGGACAGCAAAATAAGAAATTCATTGTACAGGGAAACATCTTTCCTTACTTTGCACATGATAACAAATCTTAAATCTTTGAAAGGATCCGACTAGGGTTGGACGATATGGACCAAAAGTTATCGCAATTTTTTTTTTTCTCAAAATGGCGATTTACAATCTCAATAAAGTCTGACCAGGAAGGTAATTATGGGTTAAATTTGCTGATGAAAAATGACACTTTTGGCTTTTTCTTCTCTAAGGCAGTGTTTCTCAAATGGGGGTACATGTACCCCTAGGTGTACACGATGACACTACAGGGAGTACTAGAGAGAGAGAGAGAGGAAAATTAACAAATAAAGTGTCAGTCTTAGTCCCACACCTGGCATGAGATGACTGGAAAGGATAAAAACTACAGAAATATATCTATTCAGGTGCCACTAAATCAGTCTTTTTCAACCTTGGGGTCGGGACCCCACGTAGAGTCGTCTGGAGTTTAAATGGGATTTCCTGAAATTTCTGAAAATGTAAAATAGATTTTTGAAATGTTGTAATTAATATTTATTTTATTTTTTGTTAAAACAATCTTAAACAACTGTATTTATATACTTTCACTTTGTAAAATATAGTTCAACTAAAATGCAGTTAAAAAATAAATAAATAAAACAATCTGAGCTGAAACATGATCAAAAACTAATTCTGGAAAAAACATATTTATGGGGACGGCAGAAATTCTTGATATCGAAATGGGGTCACGATCCATAAGATAAGATAAGATAAGATAATCCTTTATTGATCTCACAATGGAGAAATTCACTTGTTACATTTGAAATAAGATCACTCAGGGTGTGCAGAATATACAAGAAATGTGCAGAAAGTTAAATAGTAAAAAGAGGTATCTTATGTACAGTAAGTAAAAGCAAACATCTAAAGGGGATGTAGTTATTACAATTAGGAAATAAGAATAAATACAAATGGAATAAAACAGACTATACAAACTAGAGTTTCTGGGTGCAAAGTTTAGAGTTCTAGTGCAGGTTGTCAGTAAGTGACGCTGGTACAGGGAATAAAGTGGCGCTGATACGGAGATTATTGCACGTAGTTTTTGCAAAGGGGGGTTATTGCACATGTTACTTTAGGGTCTTGTTGTACAGTCTAACAGCAGTGGAGATGAAGGCCTTGTGGTAGCGCTCCTTCTTGCACTGAGGGTGTCTCAGTCTGCCACTGAAAGAGCTGCTCAGCTCCTCCACAGTCCCGTGCAGTGGGTGGGAGGTGTTGTTCATGATGGAGGTGAGCTTGGCTAATACCCTCCTGTCCCTCACCTCCTCCACAGAGTCCAGGGGGCAGCCCAGGACGGAGCTGGCCCTCCTGACCAGCTTGTTCAGTCTGTTCTTGTCCCGCTCTGTGCTGCCCGGGGCCCAGCACACGGCAGCGTAGTGGAAAAGGTTGGGAACCACTGCACTAAATACTGTTTCATTCCACTTACAAAATAAGAATCTTTAAAGTGTGTGTTATCACTCATTCATTCCATTATTATGCTGTATAGTTGTTTTTATGTTTAAATAGTTGTCTAAGCAACATGTTGTAGTTGGACAAAAGGGGGGTACTAGGATTCAGAAATAAAAAGAAAGGGGGTACTTGAGCTAAAAAAGGATGAGAACCACTCCTCTAAGGGACAAAAAAATTAAAATATTGCAATTATATAAATATATACAAATATTAAAAAATGCTTCAAATAATACATTGATTCAAATTTTGAAAATATCTATTTAGCACTGACATTCCAACAATGCAAAATATAAACTAAAAAAATAAATGTTTAACTCTATCCCACCCATACAATAAATAATATTGTACAGGCCTATAACAAACTGAGCTGCTTAAAGAAAGTCAAATTTCGGTCGGCTTGTTTCGGTGAGAAAAGCGAAAATTAACTTTTGCGACATTTTGGGAAAAAAATTTTTCGGTGACCGCAATTTTGATGAATCACTAATATATATAATATAAAAAAGTAGAAATACGTTTTACAATTTCTCCTAAGAGTTCAAGCTAATCTATAACAATAATTTGAGCAGCATTTAGGTTACTATTGGAAAACAAAAATCTATCCTCCTGCGATTGAGTAAAACAGCAATCAATCAATCAATTCATCAATTGATGACTTGTGGAATGTGCAAAATTGGGGTGGTGAAAAAAAAAAAAGAAAATCAATTAGTCACGATTACGAATCGATTCTTAAATTTCCAAAACAATCAATTATTTCAAATTTTTTATAAAAACCAGAACATTCCTCCTAATTTGAATATTTCATTTACACAATACAATATTGAAGGTGCTGTGAGATGATATTAAAACAAAGAAAAACAATGATGTTAAATTAAAGATTAATAATCAGCAATAATCAAAAATATAAATGATAATCGTTAATCAAATCGAGACTTCAATAATCAGAATGGAAATGAATTGAGAAAATTGACTGGTCAACCACCCCTGATGTAAAACATTTTCAGCAATTTTTAAAATTATAAAATTAACAAAAAAAAAAAAAAAAAATATATATATATATATATATAATAAACTATCAAAATTGGGATAAACAGCTTTATTAAAACCTTGCTTTACAGCAGCCAATGACAAATTATGGCCAATTGGAAATAAAGTCTAATCCCAGCAGGACATTTACCACTTCTATTATAAAGAAAAATAATAAATAAATAAATAAATAAAAACAGGAAGTAGCAAACTGTCAGTTACACAGAAAAGTCAAATGTGAAAGCTTTGAAGTCATATCTGTACCTTTCAATCATGTGTAATAGAGTGGGTGATAGTAGAGAAACAAATAATAGCATACTTATGATCTGCTGCACCACATGTAAACACACACCACACACACAAAACGTCTGGATGCATGAAAAGTAGTGATTCGAGAAATTTCACGTTGTCCCGTGCTATTGATTTGGGCCAACCATGCATGAACCTCATTGATTTACATCTTCTCATTAGCATATAGATTAGCCAAATATGCCAACAAATGCAGACCTGGGGACGCACACATCTTCTGATCTGTGCAGGAAAGGGGAGGAGGGGGGTCAACTAAGGACTAATCGTTATAATGTTGTGAACATTTTTTCTCGGTTTTCTTTAGTTTCAATAACTTATTTTCTTGAATTTTCACCTTTCAATGATATAAAGGGGGGGGGGGGGGTCGACACATGGAAATTGTTGACATCCACTGAATATCTAAAAGACAAACATTTGCATTTTTAAATTGATAAAAGTCTATTGATAACTAAGTCAGCTCCAACAAACTCACAACAACAGTTGCAGGCCAACTAATTTCAAAAGAGAAAAGAATTAGATTTTTCAAACATGAGTCAGCAAATTTCCTCCACCTCACCTCACGTCTTAATAAAACAACCAGAAACGTGACAATTATTCAAACTGTAAGCTTTAAATGAATAAAGGTACTTGTGGATGGGTCTTTTCCAACCAGGACACAGCTTTTATTTAAGATATGCTCTCTGATCACAAAGTAAGATTGCTCTGGTAGCAGTAATTGCTAATTGAGTCATCTGACTCAGTCAGATCATAAATTCAATTAAATAATTTACAAGATTTTACTAAATGAATCCTTATTACGCATTTATGGCATGATTTTGGGACATCTCGTATGTTAAATTAGGGAAAGCTAATAAAATGGAAGTGGGTTTATCCAGAAACGGGAAAGCGTAGGCGCCATGGACTGCACTCTCCTCAGTAACCTGCTACATCTATTTCTATTCATCTTCACCTACTGGGACTAAAGTGAAGAGCTAAAAAAAGAAAGTGCGTTTTAAAAACAGACGCTACCTCTGTAGCCCAGTCACTGTCAAACAGAAGGGACATCAGTCGTGGAAGAGGAATGTCATATTCTTTCTCTGATCTATAAATACCACAGTTACATTGTTCTGCCAAAGCTTGCAGATTATCACCATCACACTTGAATCCCTTGTCTTTTATCAGATGGGTCTCCAAGCAATGCTCTCAGGGAACGTTTAAAGACAAAAAAACAAAATAAAAAATAAGTCAGATAAACCCAGAAGACCAACAGCACAGAAAGCTATTAGAAACGTGTGTATTTATACCCATTTATTCATGTCATCCCCATAAGTTTACATGAAAGTGGATATGATGTGAATATTTCAATCAAAAACGTAATTTAGAGGCAGCTTGGTGGGTTAAACCATGCTAATGTCACTGTTTTTAATTTAGCAAACAAATGCTTGCTTTTTACTTGCCAAATATGACTAATTCTGACAAAAACCTTAGACTAAAAAGACCTTCCTTGGACATGTGGTATGTCATGTAAACTAGTCTGTACTGGTAATTGGCCAACTAGTTTAGTAAATATTTTATTAGCTTAATTTTTTGTAATCTTTGCCATGAGAAAGTTTGTGTCACGTACACAAAGTAATATCTGATAAACAAAACAAAACCAAAACTAATATTTGGATGTAATGTTTGAGTTATAACTTGATTATGTTGCAAAAGATGACTTGACTAGACATTATTCATACATTTTTAGTTATTTTTACTGTGTGTACTAGGGATGTAACGATTAATAGTAAGGCAGTTAAAAAATTAATTCATAGGTATCACGGTTAATATCGATTTTCTGAAAATTTAATCGCAGTACTTCTTTTAAACATTTTTATACATTTATCCTTCTCTTGTCGAAATGCTGAGACCGCGGGCGGAATCTGCTACTACTGTCCTTCTGGCCGCCTTGGACTCTTAAACATGTTCATAAATGATTCCTTACCCCTTTAGCACCGAAAGAATATCTGTAATACTACGTGAATATCTGTAAAAGTCACATTATTTTAATAGCTCTGTCTGCTAGCATAGAATCTCTTCTTCACTGCACAGAATATCGGCATGGCAACCGATCACTGGATTACCAGCGCCCTCTGCTGGTCCAATCTGACATAAATACAGTGAAATGACACAAAATGGCACAAAATACATTTTCAGTTGCACTTTTAAAAATAAAAATAACTATTTTGCAGTTTTGCATTGTTTATTATAGAACCAGAATTTGAATTAATAGGCTTCTTCTTCATTTGTATTATTCCTTAATTTATTTCATTCAAGATTTATTTTTAGTTAAATTGCACTGTTTTGAATAGTTTATCAAGGGATTCTTTTGACAATGAAAAATAAATCATCATTTGTCTACAGTCCCATTTTGTAAAATAAATCATGAGAGAATCGTATCGTGAACCCAGTATCGTGAATCGAATCGTATCGGGAGTTGAATTGTTAGATCCCTAGTGTGTACTGTTGGTTGGTAGCAAAAAATTGCAAATAGGGCTTTTTACTCCTTGCACGTATATTGTAGGAACTCAAAATTGATTTAATTGCTAGGCTTTAAACTCACAAAAATAAATACAGATGATGGATATATTCAGTGCCTTTGAAGAGTTAAATACTGCTGCACTTGATAAGTTTTGCATTAAATTAACCACCCTTAAATGTTCATTTTCACTGAAACATTGTGACAAATGTGTTTATTATTATTATTTGTGAAAGATGCTGCAGATTTGGTGTTTGGATTGTGATTAGATATATTTTTGGAAAATAGAAAGAAAGTGGGTTATTGTAAAATCCTACATAACTGTTAAATTGTACAAACATGTTACACATACTAATATTAACTAAAAGTTCTTAGTTAGTGGCTAATAAAATAGTAACGTGATGATTTCATTTGAACTATTTCAGAAATTGTTGTTTCACAATGAAACAACTGAATAAATTAAGATAAATAAAATGTTGCATGTCGAAAGATTATTTGCTTGAAAAAGATGTAAAACATTGAAAATGTAGCAGGAAAGTTTGTTCCTGTGGGAAGTGGAGTCACAGGCGTAAGGCTGTGCAATTAATCAAAACTGGATTGCGATTTTGATAATTACACTCAACGATTACAAAAATAACAATTGAGAAAAACAATTTATACAATATAAAATATATTCAATTATGCAGATGTTCTATTTGCTAAATCTAAAAGCTAAAGCTAGCCTGCAGATGAAAGATTTTATTTACATTTAAAGAGTATATTTTACATCGTTTTGTACAAAAATAGCAAAATAACTTTATGTTGACAATCCTTCGAATAATCTGCAATGTCATTTATATTTTTTTCTATAATTGAGCAGCCCTAGACGGACGCAAAGAAGTTGTTTTTTTTATTCTGATATCACAGGGAATATTGGGAACAAACAAGAGCAAGAAATCACAGTAAGAATGAATGAAAAACCCTTCTATGCATTTGTGTGTTGGAATCCACACGTCCCACAATCCACTGCGTGAAACCTTTCCAACAATGTCAATAAACTGACTGATCACAGTGGAGAATGTGGAGATCAAAACAAACTTTCAAGCAGCAATTTCATTCTTTTACATCTTTTTTTTTTTCTTTCTCTCGAGCAAATGATCCTCTATTTATTGATCTATGAGGTTAATTTTTATCTCCAGCTGCTTTAAGTATTTCCTACCTTCTTGATTTACGACTAGTCATCATCACCCATTATTTTTCCCTTTACTTAATGTGAAACCGTCAAATTTTAGTTAAAAAAAAAAAAAGCGTATTTAAAAGTGTATAAACTTGGATCTTTCAGTATCTTTGAAGTAGTTTTGCGGATTCAGAAAGGTTGGTGACCCCTGACACAAACTCATACTGTTAGATTATGTACTATTGTGGCTGCTTGAGTTCTACTAATGTGAATTGACACCAATAATAATGCATGAGTAGATTTTGGACACCACCTTGTTGACCTTGACTTAACACAATAGGAAGCCAGAGGTCATGAACTTTGGACCAAAGTATCTCAATAAATGCACGATTGAAACACAGATCAACACCATACTACTGCATATATTACTGGTTCCCTTAAGTTTTTAGCGTTTGTTTGTTTGAATCTGGTTTCCTGTTATGGAAACATTAGGGACATTAGACTGACTTGTGCTGCACAAAGTCCTGTATTAACATGATGTCTAAAGGGACCACAACATTTACAGTAATAGTGTTTTATGTCATGATTGTGTGGTTTGAGTTAGAAGTATTCATTAGATTTTATAAAAAAAAAAAAAATTAAAAAAGAACGAAATAACACTTAAGTTGTTAGTAAGGCGAGTTGGTGACCAAATAAACAAGGAAAAAACAAATTAAAAACAAGAACAAATCCCTTTTAGTCAGCTGTTTGAAACCAGAATATAGATTTATATTATTTATCAGAGTAAAACATTATAACTACATGAGGCTCCAACTAAAGGCTTTAGCTGCTAAGATAACTCGTCGCTAGCTAGAAAACACGTTTGTTGCTGTTTGTGGAGAGAAGTAGACATTAGCTTTAGCACTTCATTAAACTCAAGTTATGAGCCACGCAGTTACTAAAACGGACATGACATGTAATAGCAAAAAAAAAACAAGGAGGACGTGAGCGTACCGTGGACGGAAAGTTGGTAGCGTCGCCCCTCGCTGTGAGTGCTTTTCCTCGGGATAGCTGCTGATATCCTACACCATTTTTTTTGGACGGTGGCCCATGAGGACCATTAAACCCTGAGCGGCAACAGAGCCACGGAGAGCTGAGGCAACTCTCCTCATTTGCCTCACAAACGACCCACGTGACATAAAGCTAACGAATCAGCTCTCAGAGAAAAGCCCACTCCAGCAATGATTGGCTGTCAGTCAAAACAACACCCGCCCACTACACCCTCCCCTCTCCATTCCGCCTGTCAAGTAAACAAGCTGTCGTCATTTCCATGGCAACCTACGGCTTTTTACCATTTTTACCATTTTCACGGTCACATGGATGTTTGTTTGGAGCTCCTTTTTTTTTTTTTTTTTTACTGGGTTTCCAAAGATACCAGCATGTTGTGTTTTCGATCTTTATTTTTGGTCAAAACAGCTATGGAAATATATTTCAGGATTTATTTTGTTATTTAATTAATTGGGATGATTTTTTTCCCCCCTTTTTTTCAAATGCATTTCACACATTGGCTATCATATTTACATAGAAATGCTTCATAACTAGTGAATGTATCATAGAAATATTCCAATAATTGGGTAAAAGTTTCAAGTTTCAATAAATATTCAGATATAACTCATGTAAAGTCAAACTAAAAGTCTATAGAAATATAATAGAATAATTGAATAATGCATGTTGAACATTCAATATTGGTAATTTCGTCATCACTTCACATTTATACTAAGCATCTATCACAAATACAATTGCCCTGGTAATCCTATGTTGACTTTTGAATGCCAAAACACTAATTGTGAGAAAGGCATTTGTTTTGTTAAAAATAAATTAATTAAAAAATTTAAAAAAAGGACAATCAGTTTTTCTGCAGTGACCCATAAATATGGCTGTATGATGAAGAGAAATAAATGAAATTTCTAATTAAATACAGACAAAAAAAGCACAAATGTAGATATATTAATCATTGCTTAATATTTAACAATATTTGTAAAAAAGAATATGAAAAAAAATCGGTAAAAAAGCGAGTGACTAAACAAAGTAGTCACATTTATTGTTATGAAGAAGAAGATAACCTAATATAATTTACTACAAGGTCAGTTATTTACTTTTAGGTCATTAATATGAATTATTATTATTATTATTATTAGTTGAAGGTTTATTTTACAATGTAAATCACTATTTAAACCCTGATGTCTGCAGGCCAAGCAATAAATGTAATGAAATGCAAATGTTTCCGTTTGAGAGAGGCTATGTAATATGAGACCAGGCTGCATTCATTTGCCTGCACATACTGAATAAGTAATCAGAATATGACTTATTTGTTTTGCCCTTGTGTTAATTATTTGGTCCTTCATAACTCCCCCTGATACTGCGTGTACTGCATCAGAATGAACTGCTCGCAATGACGTATGTATTTCCTAAAGATATGTTATATGATGGATTCTTTAAAAAACCGTGAATAATAAACTATCTGCCACTCATTTTTCAGACAGAATCACTGATTTTTAAATGACAAAATTTGTAATTTCATGAATGTTTTTTTTTTCATATCCTATTAATATTCTGCTAAAAACACATTCAGTCTCGAAAAAAAAGAAGATAACCTTGCAAAATGTCTACTTCTTAAGCAGGGAAAGAGGTTAATATGATTCTCAGGGAATACAATGTCACATGGTATGATCTTTTGGGAAATGTTCCAATCATTAAAACTATCAGACAACGAGATGGGATTCTGCCAAGTGACCTGAATTATTACCAGAAAAAGAAGAAGTCTGCACTACAAACCCAGTTATCTTTTCCATTGTGAATCAGGATCACAGAAAAGTAACAAAACAGATTCTAAAAATGTATTCGAAAATGATAGTATTAGACAAACAAAAACAAAACGAGTTCAAAACATTGTTCAACCAGGTAGTTTTATTAAGAGTTGATTATGCAGTGATGATACAGGCTATGAGAGAGAGATATAAAACTGCATAAAACCAGATTATACTGTATAAATATATAACATTCCATGCCAATTTTAAAAGAAGCTTATTCTAACAAAAAATAAAGCAGTAAATCACAGGACTACTTTATTGTAAATGTTCACAAACATTGCAAAGGAAAGTCAGAGAAAGCATCTACGTACATTTGCGTCTTTATTATTAAATCAAAGTAAAAAGTGTTTGAATGGAAATAGATATTTGACGCCCAAAACAATTGCATTTGAATACTTTTAATCAAAGTGAGTTATGATTTGCTCGAAAATATTTCTAAATAAGTACTAATTTTTGAATTTGTCTCATATTATGGGAAATACATTTGTGCTATTAATAAATCCCAGTAAATATCACTTCAAGAAGAAAACAAAAAAAAAAAAAAAAAACGTCAATTCAAAATAAATTCACTTCAATGAGTAAAAAAAAAAAAAAAGGATGTTCAAATGCAATATTTTGGGTGTCAGATATAATTTTTTTTTTATTCCAAAAAGTGTTTTTTGATTGAAGCTATTTTTTCTTTGGTTGAAAATAAAGACTTATATGCACACATTTTTTAGCAATATATGTAGCAATGTACTTATACAGTATATGTTCATGTATATTTCCATTATTTTCCAATCATGAAAATGCTTCATTTAGACAGTGATATTATTTCATGTAATAATTTATGTTGGCTTGCATTTTCATGAAAGGAACAAACAGACAAATACATAAATAGACAATAATAATTATGATTATTATATATTATCATTATAATTATAATAATTATTATTATACTGTTTCTGGTTTATTTTTGTTTTTTCGCACCATCCACGAAGCAAAAATCCTTGTATTGTCTAAAAACTTACTTGACAATAAAACTGATTCTGATTCAACAGATTCAATATGTGTGCATCTGATCTTTTACTTAATTATACACTTATTTCACGTTTATTCTTTCTTTCGTCTTTGTTAAACATTTTATTCTTTTATTTGTGATTTTTTTTTTTTTTTCTGTGGCTGTAACATAAGCAATTTCCCCCTGGGATTAATAAAGGAATTTTTATTCTGATTCTGATTCTGAATAGGAAACATAGTAAAGGTCATACTGTAATTACCTTGTAGTCCTGTGGGGGGCGCCATAGTGCAAACAACCAGGAAAAAAAACATGTTTCACGTCTCAGTAATATTTAATCATGAGCTTTAACTCAACACTGTGTGTGAAATGCCAAGCAAATATAGTTTTCCTGAATTAAAACTTTAAAGCAAAAGAAATGCATGTCTTGTGTTTAGGTTTTTATTATTGTTTGAGCGCAAAATCCTTTGTTTAGTTAATAAAGATTTAAAAAAAAAAAAAAAAAAAAAATGAGGGCCAGCTCAAACCATCTCCATTTCAGTTTAGTCTGGAGTCTGAAATATTTGGTAGGTAGTTATTTTCTCAGTTGTCATCATTCAGACATGTATGAAGTGTTTATTTTAGCACAGCAGAGCTGGAGTTATTGTTCCTCTGAAACAATGAACATCCTAGAAGTCAAAGGCAGCATCCACTGGGCAGTCCTGTTGTGTTTGCTTTCATTACCTTCTTCAAAGCATCAAACCAGCAGCAAACCTCCACCCTGACCCCTGATGCATTTTCTACTGTGTTTTTTTTCTGCATGAAAGAGTTTAGGAAGTTTGGCGATGGAGAGGCTTCCAGCATCAAAGTTAGCTTGTTAGTACAAGGATTACTCCATTTTTATTTATTTATTTTTCCTCATTGTTTTGCAGCTTCTTGATTCATATCACTCTCCTATTTGAAGTGCACTGGTGACAATTGTGAGGAAGGATATTTAGTCTGATTTATTCACGGCAGACATCCCCTCCCTACTGCAGACTGACTTCTCAGAAGCATCCTGCATTTGGGCCTCATGATTCAGAATCACAGATATTATAGAAACAAACACCTAAACACAGATAAGAAGCTGTACAGTGTACAGGTCATCTGATTTTTTAAATAAATATTAAAGACTCCTTTGGGCAAATCAAGAATAAAGTCAAAATGTCCAGAATAAAGTTAAAATGTTGAGATTAAAGTTGAAATTTTGAGAATAAAATTGAAATATAATGTCCAGATTAAAGTTGAAAAGAAAAAAAATGAAAATGAACTCAAAATACAATATTTTGATAAATGTCAAATCTACGAGAGCAAACTATAGTCATTTTGGTCAAATCAAGAATAATGTTAAAAACGTATTAGATTAAAGTTGAAGTGTTGAGAATAAAGTTGAAATATAATGTCGAGCTTGAAGTCGAAATTTAGAAAATAAACTCAAAATACAATATCTTGATAAAAGTCAAATCTACAGAAGAAGAAGAGAAGAGTATAGGGCCAATTTTGATGGAGAAAATAATTTTGGCCAAATCAAGAATAAAGTCAAAATGTCAAGATTAAAGCTGAAATTTTAAGAATAACATCGAAGTATAATGTTGAGATTAAAGCTGAAAAGACGAAATTAAAGTTGAAATTTAAAAAATGAACTCAAAATACAATATCTTGATAAAAGTTAAATCTATGAAAGCAGATTAGGGAGAATTTTGATGGTAAAATGATAAATGGACTTTATTTATATAGCGCTTATGTACACAAAAAAACAAGAAAAACACACAAAAAAAAAAACTCTCAAAGTACTCACAAACAAGCATAACAACAACAGAAATACACAAACAATACTAAAAAAAAATAAATTAAAAAAACGCGGAATGACGGCAAAAAAACACAATGTGACTCCAGGAAAAATATTTTTCCAGGAAAAAAAAAACAGAAATGCACAAAATGCAGACTTTGCAGTGGATTTAAACCGTAGTCATGTTAAAGCCAAATAACAGTATTGCATTCCTGGTGGATTGCCTTTGCACCATGTGATGTCTTTGCTCTACCGTACCCACATTTCTAACACAATGTGATCTAATTACATGTTTGTGCTGACATGAAGCTCTATGATGTGACTTTGTTGGTTGTTCAAAATAAAAGTCTCCCTCCCATTCTGATGTGACAAAACACTTTGAATCCTCTCATTACTTCAATTTGCACACTCCGCATCAAAATAATTTTTTCCATCATCATCATCATTATGTCCTGCCTGGAGAGTGTGCAGTGAAGTTTGTCTAAAAGAACAAAAGGTCCAGTGTTTTTGCAGGATTTCCAACAGCCAATAAAGATCTGTCAACTGTTTTCGTGCAATCTGTGTAAAACCCTTACATCTCACTTTTCAGCAAATGATGCACGGAAACTAAAGTCAAAACAATTCTCACAAAGCCCACATCATCCAAAAAAAATGTAAAAATCTACACTGAAATTGGCTATAATTTAGTTAATACAATAATTCATGTAATAACTGAGGAAGTAACACATAGTATTGTAAAATAGTGATGGGTTCCGAGTCCCAATTTGCTTTGATACCCTATACAACAAAGCATTGATCCTACAAATGTCACTTTGTGTCACACCAACATATTTAGTATTACAGAAGAACTCATTCCTGACAAGATTCCAGAAAGGAATAAAAAAAAAAAACCTGTTTAAAAACCTGTTTAAAAATAATAGTAAAAGCACATACCGACAGGTATAACAATAATAAGTGTCATTAGTGCTGCATTAATAACCGAGAAGGAGTTTTAGAACAAAGCAAATTGCGAAAGAAAAATAACAATAAGAACTCCTATAATTTTCAATTGCCAAATACAACTAGGCAAGTATTCGCAAGAAAAATACATATTTGGCAATTGAAAATTAAAAAAAAAAGTTGGAAAAAATGACAACCTGTATCTGGATTTGATGACAAGTTTGTTCTTTTTATTAATGAAATTGAAAGCAATAATGTAGGCAAAACACAAGACTGACCTTGACCTTAGTTGTGACCTTGAGCAAAGGTCAAGGCCACATATTGAAAAGAAATGTTGTTCAATGGTACCAGTCTGACCACTGTATCTCAATTTGTGGCCAAGTTATATAATATACTGTATAATATATAAGTATTTTTTTGTGGCATCATGAACTTCTCCTACTGATCTTTTTACTGATAAGACATACAGCTTCGTTCCAACAAAATAAAATACACATAATATATTCAATTAAATTCAACTTCATTTATACCTGTATAGTGCAAATTACAACAATAGTCATCCCATAGCACCCAACAAATCCCTTTTAACTAATAATAAATATATTATAACAATAAATACATATAATAAAAAACATGTATAAACATAACAGTGTTTGAAATAATTGGCATTCCCTGTGTTTATGTTGCAAGCAGTGTTACATTAAGTTTCCTTGACTTACTTTTTTAAAAGTTATGATTAAGTTGGTATGGAACGAGAACATCCAAATGAAATGTGTTTGTGTACAATTTGCATGAACTCAAATAGGCTGAGTGTGTCTGTGCCTGTGGGTGAGCGAGTATCTGAGGCCACCTGAGGTGAACCAATCAGTGACAGTATGTGAACAGGTCTGTGCAGCTCTGCTTATCTCACTACTATATAGTTTTATGGAGCATGACGTTTAGTTTTACAACTCCCCGAAGACAAATTAAGTAGTGTGTGAATCTTCATATTTTTGACAAGTTTGATTTCAGTAATTGTGGCCTTGTGAGAAGTTTGTTACTGTGCAGAAAGTTTGCCTCCCTGACTGCCTGCATGCACACAGTCACACGATTTGTTTCCACATTGAGTGCCATAGTGAGAGTGGAGAGTTTTGACCGCAGGGACTTGTGATATGTAGGCAGTCAGAGCTCTCCATGGAGAGTTTGGTAGACATCTGTGAGTCAGACTTTGGCTCAGACTCAGTAGATGAGACCCAGTGCACGTCTGCTATGGAATACTGCCACTCCGAAATCCAAAACTTGGAAAAATAAAAGTCATGGTTTGCTATGCATATGTTTTGATCTGGATTTTTTTTTGCATTATTTACAACTATTCTTACAACACAATTCTTCCTATCATTGTGAAGCAGAATTCACCAAGCGTTGGATTGTTCACCCACCAATAGGGAACATGAGCTGGGTTTAGACCGTTGTGAGTTAGTTTTACCATACCGATGATGTGTTGTTGCAATAGTAATCTTGTAGTAATCTTATAGGATAAGAATATATATGGTATCTATATTCTTTATACGTTTAAATTATTTTTCTATCGATCCATCCATTTTCAGACCCACTTATTCCTGTTTGTCAGGGTCGCGGGGGTCTACTGGTGCCTATTAATATTCTAATTATATTTTTATATAGCCCCTATTATTGTTTTGTTCAATTTCATCTCCTTCATTTTCAGGTGTCTTTTGGGTATTCTGTGTGTTGCCTTCTAATGTTTTCTTTCTTTTTCTTTCTCTTTATCTGAGCTGTCATGACAGTACATTTCCCAACTGTGGGATCAATAAAGCTACTCTACTCTACTTAAATACATTTACAGAATAATTCATTGCCCAACATACAGGTGTAATACAGCTTTTCGACTTTTCTTTTTCTTCTCTCTCTCAGAGAGTTTTCAGAAGTTTCTGCTTTTTCAACATTTTCCTCCAGAGTAGAAAATACAGATGGAGGAGTGGTTATAGTCAATGAGATACGTGACCTCTCTGAAAGCTCCGCCTACCCATCAAAAAGGACTGGTAGCATCATTTGGCATTCTGATTCATACATGATTTATTTTGTGTGTGTGTGTGTGTGTGTGTGTGTGTGTGTGTGTGTGGCACTGCACTATACCCTTTAATAGTTTAACTGTCCTAAAAACTGAAATCTAACCAGATTTAGCCTTCAAAATACTTTCAAATATCATGCTGTTGCATCATTGTTTTTGCTTTTCCCCAATGGCTAAAAAAGCAAAAGGCAGAGGTAGTAGTGAAACATTAGTGGAATGGGATTCAACTCTACACTCTACACATTGCACAACAAACATAAATGTCCCTGACGTCCCACCTTCAAACACAACCTCAGTTGTTGGCCATCCATGAAAAGGCTACTTAACCTCCCGCTACACATTACACACTTCCTACAGGCACTGCACTAGTGGGGTTAAAGCAAGGAGAGCGGTTAGCAGAAACCTCCTGGAACAGAGCAGAGCAGATGCTAATGACAACAAAATGACACCCATTTAGTTAGATACATACTGACCTGGAAGAGTTTGGATGGAGGTGGGTTGCCAGATGCTTGCTGAGGAGGCATGAAGGCAGCTATCACGGTTTTCATAGTGTATGTATGCTTTGGCCAATAGGAAGCCAAGAAGAGAGTCATCTGTGCTGTTGGTTGATTGAGCTGTCTTGACGTCCGCGGCCTGCCTGAACTAACTCTGTGCTCAATGAATTACCAAAAAATGACTAACCCATAATTGACCCATTTATCATTAACCAATGGGTTATACACATTATAACCTTAAACATTATGTAATAATGCAGTAGCTCAGTTCGCAGAGACATGGGTTGGAAACCAGAGGGTGGCCGGTTCTAGTCCCAATGCGGACCAAAATACAGAAGTTTTTCTGGTGGCTGGAGAGGTGCCAGGGCACTTCTCAAGCACTGTCGAGGTGCCCTTGAGCAAGGCACCAAACCCCAACACGGCTCTGGTGCAAGTGGAAGCAGCCCCACTCTGACATCTCTCCATTGATGCATGTCCACAGGTCCTGTTTGTGCATGTGTGTGATTCGGGCCTGTGTGTGTGTGAGAAGCATGTCCCTAAAAAAATAATTGTAATTTCCCTTCAGGGATTAATAAAGTAATTTAAAAAAAAAATTAATTAAATTACATGTCTGTGTCGACACTGATTTGAGTCACTTGATTTGCTCCCAATGGTCGACACCAATCTGTGTCATTGTTTTGTGAATGTGAGTGTGAATTGGTGAATGAGCTGATATTGTGAAGCGCTTTGAGACTATTTTGGCTATTTAAATCAAGTCCATTGATCATAATTATCTACAATTGAATGAAATTAATCAGATATAAATTAGAAGACCCTGAAAAATACCTCAATAAATCCAATGAAAACAAATTAAGTATAGGAGTGCTCATATTGGAGATAGATGATAAAATCCAAAACATCAGATCAATATCCGATATCAGTTCCAGTTTGGGACAACCTTAAAAATTAAAGAGATAAGTGAAAGTAAATGAATCTATGCTTGTCTTTGTGTGCTGGTGCTGACCCTGAGAAGGACTGGTGACCTGTCTTAGAAGTTGAAAGGATAATAATTGCCTAGTGTGTGTGTGTGTGTGTGTGTGTGTGTGTGTGTGTGTGTGTGCACCTGTGCAAAAAAATCAATATAAACAATCCAACTAAAAAGGTAGAGATTAGGAGACAACAGTAGATAGTCAATTCTGAACCTGGCCCTGTTCACATACCGACATGCCTGATGGAGGCTGAACCACTTTTATTCTGAAGGTCGCCCTTTCTCACGAGTAAAGCATTAATAATGCACTGTCGCCCTGAAAAATAAAGCCAACCGGAGGTTTCGGATTGCTCTCACTCTGACATCACATGCATATTGTCATGTCTTTGTTGCCTGATCACGCACTTAGATCACCTCGTCAACCTCAGCTGTTACAATAATGGTGGACGTTTAAAAAACACAATTATATGAAAATGTGCAGTGGTTGTGGTAATGCAGTGTTATATAGACCCCCGAGGCCTCTCTTCAGATTAGGAGAACCCCTTCGTTACTCTAATTTAGTAACCTTTCTGTTTTATTTACATGTTGTTAATACAGCTTGAAAATGTCAACCTGTACGTTTAACGCACACTAAATATCAATTTTGTGCATTGCAATTATTGCATATTAGAGAATATAATTACCTCAATTTTTAGTAATGAAGTAAGTAACATGTTAGTAACAATTTAGTAGGATATTAAGACCACAATATCGTTATTCCATTAATGTCGTTCATTGTCAACAAGTGGAATAGATGTTGGATAAGCATAGAGTACAGTGTCTGAAATAGGCTTAAAAATTACTCAGCATGTTGGAAATAGATTCATTAATGTTTCCAAATACCCCCAGCAATGTGTTCAAGTACCCCTAGGGGTACACGTACCCCTGGTTGGGAACCACTGATATAAAGGGTCCCAAACAGGTTACAGAATGTTTTCAAGTTTTTATTTTACAAATCATAACTCTATTCTGACGTACAACCGTTAAAAAAAACAAAACAACTTAAATTCTGTTTTGCACTTTACAATAAGAGCCCCAGTATTTGGCGATACTCACCCCTTAACACAGGGTGTCAAACTCATTTTAGTGCAGGGGCCAAATACAGACCAATTTGAGCTTAAGTGGGCCACAAATTTTAGGTGAAAGTGTACATAGTGTTTATGCCTATAGTATTATTGCTATTGATGCTGTTTATATTTCTTGTACATAGTGTTTATGCTTGGTATTATTGTTATTGCTAATGATATTTATATTTCATGTTTCCTGTTTTTTTTTTCGAGCTGCTGCAACATCCAAATTTCCGCTATTGGAGGATCAATAAAGTTTATCCGTATTCTTATAATGTGCCCTAGTTTGCACTTCCACGTATAAATGATATATAAATGATAAAGTAACTGAGTATATCAGTCCTTGCAGGATTTTCCCTTAAATCTCCCTGATTTTGGGAATTTGGGGGAATTTCGTAGAATAATTTTTGGAAAAATTTTAAGTTATTTCAACAATTTGAGATTGAACACGACACGAAATATTGTGGATTTTAATTGTTTTTCGTATTTATATTGTTTCATATTTTTTCCATCATTTTTAATTTCTCGAGCGGGCCAGGTTTGTGTGTTTTTCACAATTTCAAACTAGAAATAATCACTTTATGATTTCTCTAATTAAATAATCTGGAGATATTGGCAAAAGAGGTGGAAGATTCTACTTTTAATGACAGTTATACACCAAGACAGCTGATACCTGAAAGGGATTTTTGGTATTTCCTTATTCCACCCTGAAAATACCAATGCTCACCCCAAATAAACTTGTGCATTAAAACTTTGAGTAAAATAAGCAGAAGGATTAAACAATGATAATGGGTCATGGGAAAGCTTGGCACGTAACATTTACTTTAAAGTGTAATATTTCATACTGCCCCCTTTTGTTTCTGGTAGTTTATTCATTGTTGGATTTGACGTTTTTAGCTCTTCTTTTCCCCTCCGTGCACCTCTGAGTCCCTTAATCAGGGCTGCCTGAGAGGCCCATGGCACTGGGAGGGAAGTCTTTGTGAGACCAGTAGAAAAAAAAAGGAAAGGAGTGTGTCAGCGATTTAGCTGAGAGCAGTAGTCTTTGTGGTCCTTTTCATTCTGCCTGGTCAACTGGGTTTCTATGGGGCCACTGGGCAGAGTGACAGGGCTAGTTAAAATGAATCAAGACTGTGTTGGACTTAGGTGAGTTTGGAAAAATGGATGAAGCAAAATGGAGAGAAACAAAGAAAGGATGTGGGGATTCTGGCACCAGCTGAATAATCCAGTTCATTCTGGTTAGCTTTTGGGTTGTACTCAACAGCAGTAATGCCAAAAGCCCGAGCAATGCTTGAAACCATTTGCTTTAATGGCTCATTCAAGTGGTTGGTTGGTTACCATGTTTGCAGAGAGAAAATCTTAGACCAGAAGAAGAGGGCTGCCAATTATGTTGATCGCCATCAGACACAGCAGCTGGGTTTTCATTACAGATTTTCGCAAAATAAAAGCGCTATTTCTAAATGTCGACAAAGTATAAATGTCCTTCAAATGTGTTTCCATTGAAAGTTGTTTTGGGCAGGCGCCTCATAACTCCCCATCCTGCGAGACTTCGCTGCATAAGGAAAGACACTCAGAACCTCCTTATAACACTCGCATTCCTTTGTTGTTTCACGTCTAATGTGGCAGTAATTATTTTAAAGTATAATCCTAAGAAATGTCCCGGGAGGAAGATAATGGACCTTTTTTTTATGTTTTTTTTTTCAGAGTTTTTCTTCCCTTCATGTATTTTAAGATGTTTATCCTCTTCAATGGTAGAAGCATTAAGTTTCCTCATCGGTCCAAAAGTGCATCTTGTGTTTTTTCGCCTAGCATCATTCTCCTTCTTCTTGGCTGGAACAGTCGTCAGAGAGCATGCACAGAACGCTGTTGTCTGACAGTACATCTAATACTGCTATTTGAAGCATGGAGTGTTTTCTTTTTGACTTCAACTAGCATGTTTTGCAAACATAGATGTTCAAAAAACTGGTTTTTGTGCTTTTTCTACATTTCTCTTACTCCTGGTTTTGCCATGGCGAGTCACATGTACACATGAGTAGTACAGGTACCATTTAGGATTGTTACTTTTTTAATCTTACTCAACAAAGCTCTATTTCTTGTGCCAAAGTGATAAGATTGTTAGTGTGTTATTTAAACATCCAAATATCACGGATATTGGTTGCCACACATGAGCTTTTGTTGGCAACTGTAATCTGTCATCCAGTTTCACAATGCAAAGTATTTCACAGCCAGTAAGGTGAAAGGAATGCCATTGAGAAAGACTAAACTTGCATTTGAGTGGCCACAATGAGCTGTGGCACAGTAAAATTCAACCTGTTGTTGCTTGGTTATTTGTTTGTGGGTATACTATTTCACTGTCAATTGTCCAATACTAATAATTTAAAGCCTTCAGGATAAATTAAAAAAAACATCTACTGAAGTGTTTTTAGATGTGGTCCACGGTGTAAAGACTGAAGCTTCGCTTTGCTGAAAAGCCTATGAATGTCATATTAAAAGTAGGACTTGAGACTCTTGGTTATATGTCAAAAGTTGTATTTTTCCTAGCGCCAATCGTTTGTACAAAAAAAAATATTGTCTGTGCTACAAATGCATCACTGGGACAATGATAAATGCCGAAAACAGTCAAATCTGGCCATGAAACGATTGAAAATTCAAAACACATTAGGTGAATTTTGTCTGTGTAGCAAAAAGCTGGAAGCTAATGCTAACACTACTCAAAAGATGACAGCTCTTGGAGAGAAAGTCCAAAAAGGTAACATACAGGACAAAATAGTGTCCGTACTCACCTCCATGAAAGCTGGTTTTGCTTCGAGTTTTGACAAAGCAGTTATCACCAGTACACACGCACACTTAATTAAAGGGCCACGTCAAATATTTTGTCTTGTTTCTTGACTTACTTTATTCAAAAATAGCTCACAGGGACAGAAGTTTTCTAACAGAGAGCCATGAGTTTTCCAAGAACTACATACAGTAAATGTTGTGTTTGTTCTCTATGTAATCCTGCATTTGTATCTTCGATACGACTAGATTTATTTAAGTGCAAAGAAAACATTAAAGAAAATGGGAAAATGTCAAAGGGCTTCGCGGCGTTTCACAAAATGAAACGAACAAAGCTCCAAACAGCATGTTAAGGATAAGTTATTGACCATCATTGAAACTGTCAACACGCATTACATAAACGTGAGCACAGATTAAATCTTACACGTCTAAATTCCATTGCAGTTATGCAATAAGTTTAGTGGTAATCCTGAAAAGTCGTATAAGCCCAACAAATGTGTAAACAAACAGCCCAGAGTGGAGAGAAGGAAAGTTTAATGTACTGCTTGACACTCTGTAATCCACGTTGTCTATTAAAAGAATGGTTTATAAAAAGTATAAACTCCTTGAAAATGGCATGCATAGCTTTCTGAAGAAGCAACACGCTCATAAAATGCAATATGCATTCCACAGCTTTAAAAGGTCACCACAAAGTTTGGATTGAATGGTGTTTTTTAAAGCTGATTAACCACTTAAATCACATGTCATAAACTGGACCTGTATTTAATCCGAATGTTGTTCTCATCCACTACTGATGCCAGGGTAACCCTAAAAATTATCCCAAAGTGACATTTCTGTTCTTTTCACAAGTGGAAAGTTGGAGACAAAACATTGTTGGATTTTGATATTGTGGCTTCCACGAAAAACACCTGAAAACGGACAAAATCAAAGTGAAATCATTAACGGGTAGCAAACAAGAACAAAAAGGACATCAAGCTAATATCTGGCTGTGTTTGAAATGGCACACTCCATACTATACACTACAAACTCACTTAGTATATACGTACAGTATTATCTACTATATACCATCAGTATGGTAACTTGCAGAAACACATTTTATGAGATTTTCAGAGACCTTACATTGTGCTACTGACAAAACTTCCGATTAAATTAAAAACAAGAGCCCAATTTCCAAAAGCATTAAAAACTAGGAATGTAACGATTAATCGTAAGGCAGTTAAAAATCGATTCATAGGTATCACGGTTGAAATCGATTTTCTGAAAATTGAATCGCAGTACTTTTTTTAACCAGCAGAGGGCAAGTGTACAAGTGTAGGCGGCGGGCGGAGTCTGCTAATACTTTCTTTCTGGCCGCTTTCTACTCTTAAATATGTTAATAAATGATTCATTACCCCTTTAGCACCGAAAGAATATCTGTAATATTACTTGAATATCTGTAAAAGTCACGTTTTTCTATTAGCTCTGTCTGCTAGCATAGCTTCTCTTCTTCACTGCAATAATTTCTGCATGCCAACCGACCACTGGGTTACCAGCGCCCTCTGCTGGTCCAAACAAATATGACGTAAATCAGTGTAATCACGGTTTTTTTTTTTTTTAAAGTCCAATTGTTAAGGCACAAAATACATTTTCAGTTGCACTTTTAAAAAGAAAAAGAACTATTATGCAGTTTTGCATTGTTTATTACAGACCCAGAATTTAAATTAATAGGCTTCATTTTCATTTGTATTATTCCTTTATTTATTTCATTCAAGATTTATTTTTAGTTAAATTGCATTGTTTTGAATAGTTTATCAAGGGATTCTTTTGACAATGAAATATAAAAGGAAAATAATACAGCATTTTCTAGTTTTTTTCCCAAAAAAAAAATTTGTCTACTTTCCCATTTTGTAAAATAAATCGTGAAAGAATCGTATCGTGAACCCAGTATCGTGAATCGAATCGTATCGGGAGTTGAGTGAATCGTTACATCCCTATTAAAAACTAATGGAAGACAAGAAGAGATTATTTTGTGTTGAAAAGGGAATGTTTGACTTTTAGTTTGAAGCCGGTCCCAGGATGATTTTAGTTTCGCTCGCAATGCATCATGGCGATCACGCGCGTGGGCCGCAAGACCTCATAAACGAATGAGAACGGCACAGTCTTGTTTACCAGAAAAGAAAACTAACAATTCAGCTTTTGACCTCCATTTGAGGGGGCGCTAGTGCACTAATTTGTTCATTCACAACCTCTAATAATAAGTAGAAGAAGAAACTCCTCCAGCCCCAAAAGACCAATAGTATCCAGCTGCAGCCCCGGAGTGGAAGCCCCTGACGTGATGGAAGTGCCCCGACGTGACGGAAGTGCCCTCAGGAAGTGCCCCTGACGTGACGGAAGCACCCCTGACACCCGCCATTGAAAAACGCCCACATGTGCGACAAAACTCGAATTTAGCCAGGAAGTGGAGGCGGCAGCTGTTAGGGTTAGTAAAAAAGAAAGGTTCTAAAATTGCCAGAACAGTGGATAGGGTTACTGGTATTCTACGTCACTTCCGTCATGCCAGGGGAACTTCCGTCACGTCAGGGGCTTCCGCTCCGGGGCTGCGGCTTGATGCTACTCCAAAATAGGGTCACACACCCGCTCACACCGGCCCGACCAGGTTCATTTATTATCAGCATCTTCAGATAAACTATTGAAGTTCTTCTAAACAACAAAGTGAGCTAAAAATACTGAAACGCTCTGTGTGCTACTGACTGGCACCACTAAATGAGTTTTTATTGTGGGTCTTTGTGAGCAGCTTTGTTTATTTTTTCTTCATTGTATTTATTTAAATATATTTTAATTAAACTCAGTTTTTAAGTGTTACGGTTTCAATATTGTATTTGTATTTCAGCACAAAGAAGTGGAACAAAACTGCAGCAGAGCTGAAATCAGCATCACATGTAAACATTTTTAAATCCAAATTAAAGGCATTTCTTTTTCTTTACCAATTATGACTGAGAGGGAGATTTTTAATGTTTTTTTACAGCCAATTTCAAACATTTTTTTTTTACTGCTGATTTAATGTTTTATTGATATTTAAACTGTTGAATGTCTTCTGTTGCACTTCTTAATCATGTAGAGCACAGTGAATTGCCATGTGTTTGAAATGCGCTAAACACTCGAGAATTGTTGAGATGTTAGGTTGCTTTGGTTCTGTCTAATAAACTTAACAACAAGCCAAGTATCAAATACCACACATGACCTATTTGTGTGTTCACAATAAACACAGAACATTCTCAAACTAGGACTGGTTTTCGTTCTATAAAATCATCTTATAATGGTCCCTTTCATACTCTGGGAGTCACATTTCTGCTGTGGCTCACGATGACAGTGCATATCTGCACGGCTTGTTTGGTTTGTGTCCACGAGCTAGAGGAAGAAAAAGAATGCAGAGTGATCTTTGCATAATCTAATGAATAAACAAAACAGTATTTAACACCGCGTGCAGCATTCCCGGCATTCCTCGTCATACTACACATATTCCACACACAGTGCTGATATTGGATCGATATTGGAATCGGACAATACTCATAGACGAAATATCGTTTTTTGTATCGGAAGTGAAAAAGTTGTATCATGACACGCCTACTTGTTAATTAAAAAGCTTGCATCCACATGGTGTCAAATAATTTATTAAACTCTAGATTGGATGATTTAACTTTTCCCTTCTTAGTGATTTTTTAAAATCAGTGCTTTGGCAATAATATAGTAAATTACAGCTAAAGCCTCATTTTAGTACGCTATTGAGATGTAAATCGCTGTTTGCTATAGATGCTCATTATTATTATTGTTTTTTGACAGGCACGTGAAAACACAATTTTTTTACTTTTTTTATCTGTTTACCAGAGGATATTTCAAGAAGGATGGAGTGTGTGGACACACGTATATAGACTCCATTATCAGTCTCTGCTGATAAGCACAGCAGAATGGAGATTAGTCAGACGCATACCCCACTTATAGACACGTCCCCATTGTGTGGCAGCAGCTCTGGTTTCAGTTCTGAGAAGAGCTCTGGATAAAGCAAACCGGTACTCCACATAATATTACATGTATAAACCTAAGACATATATTATATGACTGTGTGACCTCGTCAATTTTAGATGCATATACAAAGATTTGGGCAATAAAATAAAAATAAAATTTGACAAGGGAATACTTGCTACAGTACTTCAATTTCTTGCATCTTAGATAATTCCCTTAGTTCTACATCTGTCAACTGATTGATTGGATGCTGTTTGTGTTTAATAAGATAGGACACAAGGGGGTTTTATGAACAATATTTGTTTGAACACAAAAGCATTTAAAACATATTATAAGACAAATATGTCAATCCTTTAACACCCCTGTAATATTAACAACTTCACCTGGATATGTTTGCTTATTTTGTCTACAAAATGGAAGTGCTTTTACCGTTTTTTTCCATAATAACGCTAAACAGTTTTTGTTTTTTTAACAATTTATAATATGTTCTACCAGAGTAATATTAGTTTAAAAAGAAGAAAAACACAAAAACAAAAAAGATTTTTTGAGATTTAGTTGGAAGAAAACCACAAAAGCTCTCGGAATAACAGATATTTCAACAAATATATAAAATGTAGAATGTTTAAAATTATTTACAATAATTAAAAAAAATGCCATCTTTCTAAATGTGCAAAAACAGGCCGTTTTATGGCAACTATTACACTCGCAAGCCAAAGCGATTTCTTCGCAGGCTTTCTACTAAGGAAGGAATGCGATTAACGTGATTTTTGTAAGTTGTCGTAAAATGATAGCTTTTAGAAACAACTGGAATTCTTCCGATAGAGTGAGTTTGAACAGAATTAGGGTAATTTCAGTGTGTGCATATATACCAGGATGTGTCACCAGCATTGTGGTTGGTGTTAAAGGGTTAAATAAATGCAATTCAAAAAACAATTTAATAAATGTTGGTGGCAATTCAATTTCATTACATTTCTTTGAAAATATTATAATAATAAAATTGGTTTGCTAAAAAATATGTCACCGTAGAAAATTTCTAAAATATTTGTCAGGGATTTGACAATATGTTGACTTTGGTTTGATTTGTGGGATTTTTTTACATTTTTTATAGAGTATGTGTTTCTATTTGGTTTCTGTAGGCCAGTTTTTAATCCGTTTCTGTATTTAACAGGAAGCACAATCGTTCTGTGATTTGAACAATGGATTAGTCTGAAACTACGGCCACAGTGAAATACAGTATGTGGACAACCTGTGTGCTAGTTTGACATAGAAACCAATTCTAGAATTTTTCTCAAGTTTCATAATAAATCTGCACTTCCTTCTTTCACTCGTCTCAACAGTTTGTCTCTTTACTTTCAATTGCTGAGGAAATTTTTGCTTTTATGAGTGATTATGAAGTATGAAGCCGGGAAAATATCACTATCGGACATTTCAGAATAATTTATTTGTTTAATTTAAAACAGTAATAAACTTAGGGTTGAAAATGAAAAGTAAGAGGAAGCGAAGTTGGTAAATATACTGTATATTTCTAAAGCATCGCTGTGGCAAAAATCAAATCAATCAACTATAAATGGCATTAATTGCATTGCTGTTGTCCTACTACAAAAACCAAAGGTCCTCTTACATTTTCCGTATCCAAGGATCTACCAGCAATGCTTCTGGATGTGTTGGTGCCAGCGTTGATGGCAGTTCCATTCACAGAACAGTCATCACTCACTACTTTCACCTTTCACTTCACTCTTTACCATGCAAATATTACGCAATTATTCAATAGGCACATTGTAAATATTTAGTTTGATTGGATTAACAATTTTTGATATATGGTCAATTTAGTAATTTTGTTGATTTTTGTGCTATTTTTGCACATTCCTTATTTTTCTTCTATTTTCATCTTCCAATATCTCAGGAACTACATCACATAGGAAACTGAAATTTGGTATAGTAAGACAGCTCCACCTACTCTATCAGAATATACAAAAATATCTTTTCTGGTGGACATGCCAGCTCCTCAAATTTGGAAGAAAGTTTATGGCTGGAACATGTTTGAGTCTTCAGTAAAAAACTATACATAAGTAATTTTAGCAGCTTTGATCAGCAGTTTGTTAAGGTTTAACTTTACTTATGTCTCAGCTCCCTGTAATTTAATCAGCTTTGAGCTATGTACATAGACTGTTCACGTCACTAATGATTGATATAGATTGGTTGTTGGGTGACAGTCTTTTGAAATCTGAAAAAATACTTTTTTTTTAATTTTTTTTTTACTATTTTTACTGGCCCATATAACTGCATGTGGGAATTTAATCTTATTTCTGTTTTAATTCATAGTGTAAGGAATACTCTTTCTTGAGATGTACATTTTTTTTTTCTTTATGCAACTTCTTCATTTATATTTTGGAGCCCAACTTTGCACTATTTCACCACTTGCAAATATTGAAAATCCTTTACATGAGGCCATTGTAGCTGTGTCTAATAGTCATTTATTGTATTTTTAGTTTTTCATTAGTAACTCAAAAAAAAAAAATATAATAACGATTGCCTAAGAAAAACATTTATTTTTTTAAAACAATACTTATGAACAAATGTCTTATGTTCTACTTTATCTCTTTCTTGGGGAGTTTTTCCTTCAAAATACATTAATATACTGTGTAGCCATCATTATTATCATAGCAGTCAAAGTTTACAGTGTGCCTATTAAATAATTGGAAAAAAATTCTGAATTTTTTGAGACCGAAGTGTGTGGGATATCCTGAAAATCTGTTGAAATGCCATGTTTTAACACTCTCAAGATTAAATCTCAAATGTTTAAGTGTAGAGTGAAAAAGTTGTTTTGATCTTTATATGACATTTACATTTAGGCATTGTAATAAAAAATTAAATAAGATAAAACATTGGGGTTAGATATTATTGCCACAATAAAATCACAAATTGACTTTATTGCATTCACTTGCATCACTAGGATTTCACCAGATATTGCATCGCCTTCAATTTAACATTAAAAGTGCCTCCATCGTTCCAAGAAATATCTTCAATTGTTGGCTCATTTTATTAGAAAGGTCTAAAGCAGTCGATCAAAAGCATTGCTGGTCTGGTTCGAAACTCTGTTTTTCAAATTCCCATGAGCAAACCTGAACCAGCCGGCTCTAGTGACGCACTGCAGTGACCCCCACCATGAAAGAAGTCCTTTGATGTGTTTATGTTTTTATTGGAGTGCAACCCAGGGAAGGTGGATTTGGAAATAAATATCTTTCTTCTCGTTGATTCAAGTCCAGGCTCTTTGGGCGTGTCTGCGTTTGTCTGCACACACAGTTCACGGAAGGTCGACAGCAAAACATGGCTGGACAGGTGGATGTCGCATTACACTAAAACATCCTGCTGTCCCATATGGGATTAAATTGACCTGGTTTAACTTTTCACATGATTGGTTCATTACATCTCATTAAAAAATAAATAAAAAGCTATTATATCAGAATAAAAACAATATAAACATGCAATAAAAATAATACATTAATTGCACTGTTGAAAGAACTACAATGTAAAATAAGTAGTAATGGGGAAATAAAGAGAAAATTTAGCTCAAGCTAAGTTAAAAGTTTAGTTTAGCACCAGCAATATTTAAAATGTAGTTTTTGTCAGAGTCTTTTGACTCAGATGCAACTTAGTTTTAGTCAAAATATATTAATCAGTAGGACTATTTAAGCCATAGTTTAAATTTAGTCAACTAAATATGTTATAGAAAAAGTGGACTAAAATATAAAGCATAGGAATTAATGCACTTAAAAAAATAAAGATTAAATTATCATTTATCAACCTGATATTGGATGTTATTAATGTTTATAAAGAGATAAACAGATTTGATGTGACCAATGGGTAAGACTACATAAACTGTCTTCTTAGTTGCTTCCTATTGGATCATTTACCGGCTTGTCCCGCCTTCCTTGCAACAAGAGTAGTTCTGATTGGATACTTTCCAAAAAAAAAAAAAAAAAAAAACTTAGTTCTGATAAGATTTTGTCCTACATAATAATTATAGTTTAGTTGTTATTAGTTAACAAAAATAAATATAATAAATATTACATTTTTGATATGCTTATATGTTTTTGTTCACATGCTTTTTTTATTAGTCATAATCTCATTATTACCTGGTTTACCTTTTCACATGATTGGTTCATTATATCCCATTAAACAGAAATAAAAAAAAGCTAAAATTAATCAGAATAAATATAAATATGCAATTAAGAAAAAACATTTATCCTACTGTTGAAAGAAATACAATATAAAATAAGTAGTAATGGGGATTTTGACACATTACTTGGATTTTTTTTTATTTCTTAATGAAACGTGGTTGAATGATGGTATCAGTATTACTATTCTCAATGAAAGTGCCCCACAAGACTTTATTTATTTCAATAAGTGTTGTACTTGCAGGAAAGGTGGTGGAGTTGCTGCCATCTTTAAATCAATATTTCAGTTCAAATAAATAACATTTGGTGATCTTATCTCCTTTGAATATATATGTCGTTATTACTGGAGGGTGATTCAAGAGTTCTGTTTTTAGTCGTTTATAGACCCCCAAAATATTCTAGAGAATTCATGGATGAATCTGCTGAACTGCTGTCACTTTTTAATAATAACAAGTTACTTTAATATTCATGTAGACAATAACATGGACAACATTGCCAAAGAACTTTATGCATTAATGGACACTTTTGGTCTGATACAACATGTGACTGGTCTGACACACACTCAAGGTCACACTCTGGATCTGATTATCTCTAAAGGTGTTGATATCTCTGCTGTTGATGTAAGAGACTTAGCTCTATCTTAGAGAATGTAACGTCTGTCCCCCCTAATTCTGTGTGTTTAAAGAAAACATACATAAATGACAACACGTGCACAGTTTATGGAAGCCATAGCGATGACACCAACTTTGAGTGCTGAGACAGTTGATAATCTTTTGGATGAGTTTAATACAAAAGTCTGTAATGTCATACATGTGGTTGCTCCAATCCAAACTAAGAGAAAACCAAACACACAGAAAACACATTGGAGGAGGACTGAGATAATGCAGAATTTGAAATTTGTTTGTAGAAGAGCTGAGCGTAAATGGAGATCAACAAAATTCCAAATTCATCTAGAACTGTACAAAATAAGTCTGCGTAAATTATATAATAATTATAGACCCCCAAAATATTCTGGAGGATTCATGGATGAGTTTGCTGAACTGTTGTATGCACTGAATACAACTTTTTATTAATAACAGGTGACTTTAATATTCATGGGGACAATACCATGGACAACATTGCCAAAGAACTGCTGAGTGATACTTCATATAACACCGATAAATTCAAATAACACTGAGATTAGTTTAAATAGCACACAGAACCAGTGATGGATGCTGAGTCGAAGTGATAATTGAGAACGGGGGCTTCCGTGCATGAGGGCACGACACAGCTCCCAGTCACGTGAAAGTTAGCCTGGGATCCAGTAACGGTGGTGTATACTTAAAGGTTCATATCTGAAGAAATGTATGGACTGCAACCAAGAGTGTAAAAGCAAAATAACCTATTTTTTGTCCAATTATTTCAGAATGATCATATTATACTTCATATAAAATCCAACAGGGGATTTAAATACATTTATTTTTCTGTTTTTAGTTTGTAAAAAAACATTTAACTCTACTCATCTTTCTCCTCACTAACTACCATCTACAGTTTCCAAATGCATTTAAAAAAAAAAAAAAATGTTTCAATTCTCCTTTTTTAACTCATCATTTCCCTCCAAAATTGGCCAATATATACAAGGAATAAAATCAGCACAGGCAGATAAAACATGTTCTCTCTGTCGCATCCAGTGCATTTTAGGATTTAAACATCCGCATTTTCTACGCACACGCACACACACACACACACTGCTCCTCTAAATCCCAAACAAAGGATGCTTACGCCATGGTCTTTGTCTGTATTTATTTTTACAGACAAAACAAACATACAGCTGTTTATTTTGGTAACAAAAGGGCTCCAGACCACAGAGGAAAGGCTGAATTAAGAGCAGAGATGTCACTTTAAACTTATATAAATAAAGAAAATGATCATTTAAACACCCCAAACCACTAAAGATTAAAGTTAAGGGCCCAAAAGCACATATTCTTGTTTACAAATATGTAGCAACTTTGTATTATTTGAAATTTTCACCACTTATTTAATCATGATGACTTGTATAAACTGGATTTGTAGAATGTATATTGTTCTATTTGAAGGACTACAAAGGGAAGACAGCCTTTTTGGCTAATTCTAGTATATTTTTTGATATACACTGTTCGAAACAAAATTATATTTTTTCACCTTCCTTAAAGCAAGACCGTGGACTTTTTGACCTAAAGAGTTGACCCATATGAGTTACTTTAAATGATTCCTCAGGCCAATATACAGAGCTTGACATTATCAATGCTCTAAGCGGGGCTGCCCACTTGAAATACCGACTGCGTAAGTTTGGAGAGACGGCCCGTCTTTGGCCAGGTCATGTGACCTGGAGAAAGCCTGGAGAATGCATCACTTTATGGCAGTCACGTGACCACTGGCTCGGATATGCTCACTGGGCTAAGGCTTCAGCTACTATTTTTCCACCTGTTCGACTCCTGGTCATGACCGAGGCAAGCAAAAAGTTTCAAACTGCTTCTGAGGAGGCTAAAAAGACACCGCCGAGACCCGGCTCCCTCTGCTGACCTGCCTTCTGCCCGGCGCCGGACACCGCCCCGTGCACACCATATGACTCCATATCCATGTATTTTAAAAATCTGTTATTTTAGTGGTTTATTGAATATTGTGTTTGTGACATACTTTGGCTACAATTTAGGAAAGGTTGCAAACGTGTACAAAGTGTATTAAAAGGTAAATATAAAAGGATTAAAATCATGGGGACATAAGACTTGGTGGCAGCAAAATTTAGTCTTCAAATTAAATATATATTTTTTAAATAATTTTATTTCCAATTAAGATTTGACATGCAAAACAAATGTTCCAGCATTTAAATGATCATTTTAAAGCTCACCTCTGAAAAAATGACTAAACAGCAGATTTCCCTCATTTTACCTTCTCTTTCTCTCTCCTTTCGTTCTTTCTTTCTTTGTGTTTTTGGCCTGGTTTTTCTTTCCTGAGGAAAGACATACTGCTGTGTATGTTCTGCGATTCGTACCATTTTGTTCTAAATGGCTGATAGCTAGGGCCCTGCTGCAGCATCAATTATTGTTTTAGTGCAAAACTGTGCCTAACAACCAGCTTATTTTCACACAAGGCCATTTTAATTCCAAGATAAATAATCTAAAAATGTTTAAAATGCATTTTTGTACATCTATCTATCAAGCAAGGAATCTCTGTCCGTCTGTGTGTGTGTTCCTCAAATATCTCTGCGAATCAGGCTCAGATTAACCTGAGACTTTCAACGTGGCTGCTGCTTGGTCCAAGGGCGTCTCATGTCAGATTTGTTTGGACTGCAATCATACCTCTTAAATATTGACCAGCAACATTTACAACAGGGCCATAGTGTACATCTTGGCGCACTTATTGAATTGGGACGCACCAGAGCTGTTTAGAGAGAGTTGCGACATCTCAGTTCATGCCAATGGAACCATTTTTTTTTTTACAGCAATGGCGGTTCATAATTCCTGAAAGTGAGCAGTTGACTCTTGCAGCGCAATGGAGCTAGAGCGGCGTAGACTGTTTGTGATGCACTTTGGAACAGTAAAACGTTTAAATAATCATAGTTGATATTATAATTATTATTAATATCATTATCAGCGTATCTAAACAATTGACGTGTGCATTATTAACATGTGAATAGGATGGTGTACTGTATAAATACTGTAAATCAATGCAGTTATTGACAACAATAAATTACCTAAAATCCCAGTTATGTCACTCGGAATCATTGGATTAGAATTGCCCGCCAATAACTTGTGGGAACTATTTTAATTCTTTTCAAACTTCTGTTGTTGTAACTCTCTCTCTAAATGATTCTGGGACGCACTATGACGTCAATCTAAATAATAAGAAGGTACAGAAAACCCTTTACATTTGTACAGTTTCTAAAATGTTTGATTGTATGTGAACCCCCTGGCACTCTGTTCGTGTATTTTCTGTCCTTGTATACTGTTTGTTTGCAGCATAATAATAATAATAATAATAATAATAATAATAATAATAATAATAATAATAATAATAATAGAAAGAAAAAAGGACACACTATGTTGTTAGATTCATCATACTGCGTGATTTGTAACACGGCTACTGTCATTCTGTATGTCCGTGTTTGATAAAAGTCACAGTGAAAGGCTGAAGGAGGACCTCCAGTAGGACACACCCCTTAAAAATTGCGTCAGCTTTAATATATGAAGACTAGCTCACCTCACACAGTCCACACAGTAGTTTTCCCTGGTCTATCAGGCTGAACACACACATATACACACACACGCACACACACAGGACCACGTCTCACCAAACCGGTCCAGCTCCAAAGTCACTCCACGCCGAAGAAGAGCCACCACAACCAGACCCGCCTCCGACCTCTATCCGCCGGGTTTTTAAAGAGAAAGAACCGCTTTGAAGACGCAACAAGAGAAGTTTTGTCGGTGTTTCAGATTAAACTAGCTTCCAGACTATTCCAAAAGATGAGCGTTTGGTGAACGAACCCGGTCGTCCCCTCCGTCCACCGTAGCACAGCTTCCCTCAGACACCCAGACAAAGGAGAAGATTTCACGGCGAAAAAGGCTCGTTCCGCCACGGTCGCCATGGACTCTGGGAAGGTAAAGACATGTTTGTTTGTTTTAACTGTTTTACAGACATGTCAGTGCGTGTGTTGTTTACAGTGTCTGTGCTGTCAGTGCTAAGTTCCGCGGGTTCATAACTTTTAATACACGGAGGTGAATCCATGACAGTGATGGAGCAACTCATTGGTCACTGTCACTTTAAAAAAGAAAATATTGCCATTTTTTATTTTATTTATTTACGTATTGTTTTCATTCTGCGTAAAGTTTACTTCATAGGTTACGAGTTCTAGTCCTCTCCAACTTTGATAATATTTTAACAAAATATAAAAAGTTGTCCCGTCTTTTATTTTGTAGGGTTTGTGTCTGTTAGGTTTCCATGTGGAGGTGTGGGGCTTTGTCACGTCTACCGCCTGCGCGCGTGTCTGTATGACGCAGAATTAAGTCTATGTATGATACAGAATTAGTCAGTTCACGCTTTTGTTATACAGGAAGAAGGCTGACCACAAACCTAAAGTAACATAAATCACATTGACTTTACATTTGTTCTTAATTTTAAAGCTTGATCATATCAGTTATCACCAGAGCTGTAAAGAGTGCTGATATGTCCTATACTCAAGTACAAGTACGAGTAAGTCATACATAAAGTAGTCAAGTTCAAGTAAAAAGTAGCTCAATTAAATAGTAGTCAAAGTTACTAGTTATTTTAACCCCCGCACACACATTTTTTTAAACAATTTTTTTAGAGATACTATCGTAATTATGATATTCAATTACATACTTAGTAACTCATAATTATAACTCAGTTCCTTCTAATTGTACGTTTCCGTACCTTTTCTACATAAGCGTAGTGTGGCGCAGTCAAGGATTCTTCCTTCCACTAACATCGGTTCGAATCCTACTTTTGACATATTTAACACGGCAAATTCCACTTTTAAAATTACATATCCGACAAAAATAAATATTTTTGGGTATTTCCTGGAATATGGTTAGGATTAGAGATAAAATAAAAGGGTTAGCGGGGTAGATAAAAATAAATATGAACTAAAATAAAACTGACGGAACTTTAAGTTTAATCCGGCTTTATTGTTATTATTCTTGTTGAACTTGTGATTTACCTTTTTCTAGTTTATGGTGGGAATGGGCTTCCATATTTTATTGAGGTTCAATAACAAACAGTAAATGGAAATATTTTACAGAAATATAAAATAAATATTTAAAGAAAAGAAAAGAAAAAAATGCCAGGGGTACAAATAACAGGAATCAATAAATATATATTTCAGATTAAACCGATACATAAATGTAATTAGTCAATATAATATTTTCTACTTTTTACATAATATACAGAGGTGTAAAGAGTACTTGTATATCCTACTCAAGTAGAAATAAAATGGTCAGAATTAATTTTCTACGTTTAGGCAACCATTGAAGATCAAATATTCCACCTTTGTTAATCCCTAACTTTAACAAAGGTGTAAATGTCAATGAAAACTAAGCGCTTCAACAGTGAAAGCATTGTTGCTTTGACAATGCTTTTACTAATAAAAAAAAAAAGTATTCTACTTGTGCTTATTTTTTTCCTCAATCAATATTCTAAACTCATTGTGAACTGGTAAAAAGCACTATTAAAAAGATATATATATATATATATATATATATATATATATAATGAACATTTAGAAATTTTACTTATATACTACTGCTAAACTCGTAATACCATAATAATAATGATAATTATTATTATTATTATTATTATTATTATTATTATTATTATTATTATTATTATTATTAAGCGTGCCCCGATCTGGTATTGATACCAGATATTGGTTTTATATCAGCTAAAATAAATAAATAAAAGAGTTTCTGTTTATATCAGCTAAAATCTCTGATATAATGTATTGTTTTTATTTTATTGGATTCATAAAAGTAATTTTTCACATCACGCGTTGTGTGAAATGTTAGCATAAATAATAATGTCACTATTCATCCGTCCCAACTTGTGAAACACAATTTTTTTAAATTATATTTCTCGTGTTCTCATGACAGAGCTGGTTCCATTAGACTAATGTAACTAAATCATCAGCTTGATCTGGTTTAATTATAGAAAATCAGAGATATATTTATCAACCATAACTTTATGTAACTAATTTATCAAATATGAAATAAACAAGATTCATCAGCAGTAAAAACACTATTGGAGTTAGTTGTGCTTTTCATGTGCTTTTTTAAAAATTTTTTTAATTACATACAATAACACTAATAGTGATTCACATGCACAAATATATTCCATAAAATATCAGCTCATGAACTCTTTGAGTCAGCAGCTATTATAGCCTTTTTTAATGTGTCTAGTGTTCATGTATTCAGATTTATTTGTGTTTGTAAGGAACCTGTTTACACTAAGTTGTGCATTTTTTTATTATTGTTTTTATTTATAGTTTATATTTATCGTGATTTTTATCAGTATTGTGATAATATCAGAAATTATCGGGATACTTTTTTTAGTCATTATCGCCCATCTTTACTGTAAGGTTGATTACCAGAGCTAATCAGATGACACACAACTATATCTATCACTGAACCCAGATGACTATGGTCTCATAGAGGTGTTGGGTGACTGCTTAAAAAAAGTAAACTGCTGGATGAGTGAAAACTTCCTTCAACTAAACCATGACAAGATGGAGGTGATTGTCTTTGTTAACAAGGAAAAGAGGACTGCTGTCAGCAAGTATCTTGAGTCTCAAGATGAGTCAAAAACCTTGGTGTTCTGATTGACTCAGATCTGACATTCAGCAGTCAGATCAAATCTATCACAAAAACAGCTTCTACCACCTAAAGAACTTCTCCAGAGTGAAAGGTTTAATGACTCAGAAAGATCAGGAGAAACTGGTCCATGCTTTTATCTCCAGCAGACTGGACTATTGTAATGGTCTTCTGACAGGAATCCCGCAAAAGAGCATCAAACGGCTACAGCTGGTTCAGAACGCTGCAGCTCGGGTCTTAACCAGAACAAAGAGATCAGAACACATTAGTCCAGTTTTAAAGTCTTTACACTGGCTCCCAGTCAGCCTCAGAATAGACTTTAAAGTTTTGCTGCTGGTGTATAAATGTGTGAATGGGTTTGGTCCAGAATATATCAGTGACATGTTAGTCAGGTATGAACCCAGCAGGTCTCTCAGATCTATGGACACAGGTCAGATAGTGGAGCCCAGAGCTCACAGCAAACATGGTGATGCTGTGTTTAGTTGTTATGCTGCAAAGAAGTGGAACAAACTGCAGCAGAGCTGAAGTCAGCATCACATGTGAACATTTTTAAATCAAAGTTAAATGCACTCTTTTTCTCTACTGAATATGATTGAGAGAGAGATTTTTGGTCATGTTCTTGTTGTTGTAATGTTTGTTGATGATTTTAAATGTTTTTTTGTTTTTTTTGTTGTTGCCAACTTTAATGTTCTTATTGATTTTAAGCTGTTGATTGTTTTCTGTTACACTTTTTGATCATGTAAAGTGCATTGAGTTGCCCACTGTAGGGCCCTATAAAATCTGCATTAACGGAATCGTGGATGGAATCGACCAATGAAAACGGTTAAAGGTGGAAATGGACAAAATCGGCATGAAACGCCATCAGAGTGGGGCAAGGAAAGATTTTTTTTTTTTTTAAATGGGGAAATGTTTCTGGGGATTGGTTATTTCGGTGCACTGCCCTCCCCCTCCTGTCCTGGTTGCATTAAATAAAATGAATTTTATAGTGTCCTACTTGTTTATGAAATGCGCTATACAAATACATTTGCCTTGCCTGCCTTGCCTTGTAGCTATGATGTTTTACTTACCCTCTGTTTCTCTTCCTCTCATTGATGAGAAAACAGCTGAATCAAGTCTAGCACTTTTGCATGTTCACGGAACCTATAATGTTTCCTTCCAACTGCTGCGTTACACCTCCTCACTCTGTGCTCCTTTTACTGAATCGGCCTATCGGACAGAGGGGTGTGTGCGCCGTGTGCTTTTTCCTGTTCCCTCTTCCCACTGTGTGTATTTGTTGGTAGATTGAAGGCCTCGTTAGGGTTGCCAGCTCTGTGGTATTTAAAATGTTGAGCCCTGCTCGCTCACCGCGTGTGTTTTTGTTGAGAACAGCCGTGCGTGTCTGTTGAGGTGCAGAGGCTAATCGAAATCTCGTGGTGAGGATTTTCATACCTGACCTGTACTTAGTCTTGTGTAGTTATGTGCTGATGAGGTCCACTTAATAGTCACAGAGGGAGTTTGTTTCTGAAGGGAGATGTTGCTTGGTTTCTAACTAGAGCCTAAAAGTTGTTGTTTAATGTACAATACCAGCATTGGCTCTAAGGTGTGGTTTGTACTTCCCTATAACTGATTCAGGTTACAGGGAAGTACGGTGTACAAACACGGTTTACAGCTTAGGAACAGCTGTTTACTGTTAAATAAGATTTGATGCATTGGTCAAAGACCGGTCAGAATTTTGCTTACAGTATAATATAATTGTCCAAATAAAAATCAAAGGCAATTGGTTTATGCAATATAACGAGGTATATATATATATGTGTATAGTAGTGCGATATAAAATGTCTACCATACGATATATCCCTCTAAAATTGCAAATTTAATGTGTGTAGTCTGTTGGTGAATTATCATTTCTACATGTACATTTACAAATCAGAACACATGGTATTTGGATTCAGAAATGAGAGAGAGGGGATACTGAAGCCAAAATAGTTTAAGAACCACTGGCCTGGCTCATCGTGCTTTGTCATATCAACTAAGTGATAATGTCTGCTGTGCTGAGCTAGTAAAGTCTTGGTGAAAGTTCACTCCAACCTGCTGGCAGGCCAGACACCTTTTATTACTTGTATTTCTATTAGACTATAAACTTCCATATTCACACAGCAGGTCTTATTGCCCAATTCAGATTTGTGTGCTCGTTCATATTAGATATTACACATTAAATGCATCTTCTATCAAGTTGGGGTATGAACTGAATGCGACCCTGAAGTGACCCGCATGCGCAAAAGAGGTCCTGAGGTACTCACGCAGGCATGCACTGTTTACGGAAGTAAATATGATAAAGTGTTGATAAAATGTATAATCTAATAATTTTTTATTAATTCTAAGAACTTGCTCTCATTCCTCTGTCTAATTTCCACTATTATGGCGTTATTGTCATAATAGAATGCGACCTGGACGTTCAGACAGCAGTTACATTGCAAAATGTCAGATATGTATCGGATTTATATCCACATATGAATGTGGCCTGGGTTGCATTTGAGAAAAATTTAAATTGTACTGTTCACTTAGACGTGAAAAAATCAGATGTTGGCAAAAAAATCGGACTTGACCTGCAGTGTGAACATAGCCTAAGTTTAAAGGGGCGCTACATAGAAATTTGTCCTGATTTGTGCCAACTACAGGTGCAGTTTTCACTAGGGATGTAATGATTCACTCAACTCCCGATACGATTCGATTCGCGATACTGGGTTCACGATACGATTCTCTCACGATTTATTTTACAAAATGGGAAAGTAGACAAATTTTTTTTTTGGGAAAAAAACTAGAAAATACGGTACTATTTTCCTTTTATTTTTCATTGTCAAAAGAATTCCTTGATAAACTATTCAAAACAATGCAATTTAACTAAAAATAAATCTTGAATTAAATAAATAAAGGAATAATACAAATGAAAATGATGCCGATTAATTTAAATTCTGGTTCTATAATAAACAATGCAAAACTTCATAATAGTTCTTTTTCTTTTTAAAAGTGCAACTGAAAATGTATTTTGTGCCTTAACAATTGGACTTTAAAAAAAAAAAAAAAAAAACGTGATTGCAATGATTTACGTCATATTTGTTTGGACCAGCAGAGGGCGCTGGTAACACAGTAGTCAGTTGGCATGCAGATATCTTGCAGTGAAGAAGAGAAGCTATGCTAGCAGACAGAGCTAATAGAAAAACGTGACTTTTACAGATATTCAAGTAATATTACAGATATTCTTTCGGTGCTAAAGGGGTAATGAATCATTTATTAACATATTTAAGAGTAGAAGGCGGCCAGAAAGAAAGTATTAGCAGACTCCGCCCGCCGCCAACACTTGTGGATAGCGCCCTCTGCTGGTTAAAAAAAGTACTGCGATTCAATTTTCAGAAAATCTATGAATCGATTTTTAACTGCCTTACGATTAATCGTTACATCCCTACTAACAACTGTTTGCAACCCTATATATTTGTTAGTAGGGACTGTTTGTACAATACAGTATGTTTCATCTAACTGTAATGGTGCTTTAAGTCACACAAATATTCAACCACTTCATTACAACAAGCCTTTTAATCGAACTTGACATTCTTCATCGTATTAAAGGACAAGGGTCCTCTAAGGGTCTCCTCTAATGAGAAATTAAACACTTCTCAGTCCCTTCGTTCTGATGTAAAAAGAATACAAGTTTTTAATTGAATTCACGCATACAGCTGACCTGTTCTGTTTTCATAGAGACCCTCAATCTACAGTACTTATGCACAGACGGGCTCAATCTTTTACCATTTTGATTGGATGGGCAAGAGCCAGAAATCTGCCTAAAATGACATTGAGTTAAAATTACCATCTTAATTCCTGTCCCTCCTCTTTCTTTCAAGGTCCAACAACTCCCCCAGTTCTTTAGACACTCTAGTAGATGTATTTTCATGTGCATGACCACCTCCTTTTAGTACGTCTTATCTAATAGCTGTTAGCTACCTTCTAATGAGGCATAATGAGGCTTTGCTGCATTTGTTGGGAGGGATTAAGGGTTCGGGGAAAAGTTTTTAAGAAGAAAAGAGAGATATGTTTTACTTTTTAGTAAAGTAGGGCTGGGCAATATATCGAGATTCAAAACAGTTTTCTATTTTGCCGTTATAGAAAATGACAATATCGCCTATATTAAGATATATCTTTTTTTTTTTTTTACTTGTTTTGATTTATATAGTCACAGTACAAATCACATCATACAAGTATTTAATAGTATTCATAGAATACAGTCAAACAATGTCCTTTAATATATATTTTATAGCTTATTTTGTCTTAAAATACTAATAAAATGCTGCTTTTATTACTTCTCTGAACAGCATTAAAAGCACAGTTAGATGGTTTTCTGAGTGCGTCCCTACTCAGACCTTCTCCTGAACAAGCCACACTGCAGAACTCACTCACACGTGCTGTCCCTTAAAGGAGAATAAGCCAAAAGTGGCACAAATTATGCAGGTATTTGTTAATTAATGTGTCTGTGTGGCATTTTTCATCAGCAAATTTACACCAGAATGTTTTTTTCTGGTCAGATTTTAAGTGAAAAATATCTAGCTTTATATTGTATAGCGCCTATTTGAGAAAAAATATCGAGATATGTGTTTTGGCCCATATCGCCCAGGCCTATTAATGAACAGAATAGTTAGGTGTCATTGACCCTATAACAGATTGTGATAGCACACCTGCAATAGACGTCACTCAATTGCATACACAATAAACAGCAGTAAATGTTGGAGGGAAATCAGAATGCAGCAGTTGATATTACCTACAAATAGTTCAATGCATTTTAGGATTAAACATGACTTCCCAAGGTTCATGTTAGTCTAACAAAAAATAGTAAAAATGATAAGTTGCTCTTATTTTGACCTTTAGAAACGATGCAATACTTGCATATTGTAGTGCTTAATCTACACTTTTCTAAATATACTAATATTTTACCTTGTGATTTCGTTATCTCACTTTGGTATGGTTCTCAATTTTTGGTGAGTGATAATGAAGTCTAGTTATTAAAACCTTGGATTTGTTTACACTGCGGTGCATTATTCAGGATGAACCAATGTTGGTTTTTTTCCATTACTCTACATCCCTCCCACACACTGGATCTCAGCCAATGTCACCATGATCCTATTGTTCGTAAAGGCAAGACTCCATTTGTAAACACAGAAAAGGTATAAGCACATGATGATCTGATTTCATTGGAACACAGGCTCATATCGTATTTTTTAGTAGTTTTTACAAAAAGCACATGCAAGTAGAAAAATATACACATAAAGCAGGAAAGCATTTGAACACTACCTACATTGCGCAATGGTAAGTGACACCAGGAAGGAGTCTGAATCCCATTTACTTCCTGCTTGGCGTAGCTGTTGCAGTAAAAATGACGTCTTCAGCTTTCACCTGGAGGAAGTTTACCAGAAATGCCAACCTGAAAAAGAGACTGATTTACAAAAAACAAAAAAACAAAGTGTCTTTGAGGCATTGTGTTTATTAAGCTTTCAGCTGTTGTCTGCTAGTTACTCAACTACAAAACAAATGACAATGTATGACGTGCATTTATTGGTTGCCAATTGTTGAACAATTCCTCTCCTTCATTATGACCTTTGCAGTCTTTACACTTCCAGTTCCCATTAGAGCTTTTTGTGTGACTGAAACTTAATTTGTCATTTGTCACAACCAAGTAAGCTTAGTTTAAAGAGAAGTTACGAAATAATGGAAAACAAGGATCCCACCCCTAAGATCTACAGCTGTCTGTGTTTATTGTCTTTTAGAAGAAGAATTTTTAATTAGTGCGGGTGTGTCATCTCATCTGCCCAAATGCCAATTGCTGGAACAAGGGTAGGGGAGTGTTCTTTGGGCCTCCAAAGTAGCTGAAATTGGGAAAAATAATAAAAATACTGCCTCAATCTAGGTTTACACTTCTGTATATCGCTGAATCCTGACAGTAATCTTTTGTATTGGCTTATATCAGCAATCTTAAGTTTTGTTTTTTTTACCAATTGCCACAAAGCAATTGGTAAAAAAAAAAATTGATTTCACAACATATCGCATATTTTTGGGTGTCGATTTACTTGTTCTCGCTAGTTAAAAATGAACTAAACTGTATTCATACCATTTTGTACTTGCAAAGGTGATATCACGATGTATATCATATTGCGTGGTATCGAGATATATCGTATTGTGTATTGTATCATAAGATTCATGGCAATGCGCACCCCTAAAACTTAGCCAAGTGTTTTAAACAAACTGTCGGTGAAAAATGTACTGTAAAGTCACATATCACAGTGCTATAATTATTTCAGTGTATGTGGAAGTATCGACTTTATTTAGTTCAAGGCAAGTCATTCATATTTGTGTGAGTAGTTGTTTTTTCCCCGTATTTTTTAAGAACAGTTGCATACTCTAGAGATAAAAACAAACTTTCACATATTTTTAGAAACGATATATAAATTAACACATGTCTAAACCTGACTGCTTTGGACAAACCGTTTGTGTGCCTTGAGGCTGGTTGAGGATATTTGGGGTAAAGGTAAAGTTTTCAGAGGAGGGGATTTGATTTCACTGATTTGCTTCAACTTTTCTCAGCTGTGTTCAACATCCATAATAAGACGGTGTTATTGTTGTTTTTTTTCTCATCATTCCATGTATTCCCAAAGGCACAAGATACCCCTGCTTTGACTTGTCCCACAGAGAGTGGTCAGGGTTTAGTTGTTTATAGTGAAAAGCAGCTGGGAGACGACTAAAAGCACATGTTTGTGTTTTTCATCCCATCTTCTTATTTCAGAATATCCACCGCTGTGGATCTGGTGTGATACTATATACTGTAGATCGTTCAGGAACTTATTGGGTTGCACCTCCGCACAGACTGCATTTGTACCAGTGATGTGTTTACATTCTGATCCTGAACAGTCCTTTTATAGACTCGATGACCCAAACAACAAGAGACACTATTGGTTCTCAGGCAGTGATCAAGATGCACATACGTTCTCTTCTACTTTTCATCAGACATGTGAGGAAATGCATCATTATATAAGGGCATTTAAAAATGGAACACTGTTATTAAAACTTAACCGGTTTCACAGAAGGAATAAACGATCCCTTTAAATGTGTCTTTAATAAAACTAGCTGGGGCTGTTTAATAATTGCACTTTATCAAATGTGTAATTATCATTCCGTTCTGATGGCAGTGGTGGGTAGGGATGGGCGTTATTGACAAAAAAAAAAAAAAAAAATGATCCCGATAATTTCTGGTATTTGTCATAATGATAAAAAATCCCGATAAATAAAAACTATAAATGAAATAAATAAATACAAAAATTCACAAATTAGTGTAAACAGGTTCCTCACAAACACAAATAAATGTGAATACGTCAACACTAGATTTATTTAAAAAGGCTACAATAGCTGCTGACTCAAAGAGTTCATGAGATGATATTTTATGGAATATATTTGTGCATGTGAATTACTATTAGTGTTATTGTATGTAATTCATTTATTTCCTCATTTGAAATAAATTATTTTCTAAAAAAATGCACATGAAAAGCAAAAATATTAGTGTTTTTACTGTTGCTGAATCTTGTTTCATTAATCTGATAATGAGTTACATAAAGTTATGATTGATAAATATCTCTGATTTTCTGAAATAAAATTAAAAAATATTGTGTTTCACAAATTGGGACGAATTCATAGTGACATGTAATAATATTTATTTCATACAACGTGTGACATGCTTAGCTTTTATCCTTCCATAGTAAAGTGTTAAATCGGACCAACAAGTCGATGGAGTGGTTAGCGTTAGCTCTTAGCCCAGTCTGTGTGTCGGTGGGTTAGCTTAGCATAGTTAGCTTTAGTTGAGTTTCCAGTTCATAATCTCTATCCCCGTGTTTGTGGAACTTTGGGTGGATCTGATGGAGGAACTTGGACTGGTTCACTTTGTTGGATGGGTATCTGGTTTTAACCAAGTAGCGGTCCATGACGTATCACAGCACGGCAGCTTCAGGTAGCCGTGACGAGCACCTCACACAGGGGGGCGGTGGCGGTGAACGTCAGAGCTTCCGTAAACAGCGTCCAGAGAATGCTAAGTTGTTGACAGTTTTAGCCTGTGGAACACGTTAGTTTTGTATGCACTATGTATGCTCTACGTACCATAGTATGACATGTCTAAATGGCTTTTCATTGACAGTGAAGTGGCCAAACTGGTTGGACGCTGTTACTTCAACCTTTAGGCGTAAACACACCCAACAACAATGTCACCATGATTAGTTGTTAAGAGCCAAGGCAGATGCACAGTCACTCATACTCATCATGTTTAAGTCATTGTAAACCATAGTGTGACACAAAAGGATCATGGAATCATGTTTACTGTGTGTTGTTTAGTGAAAACTCATTTAAATATGATAACAACCTCATATTTTCTTATTCTATCCTTCTATTCTCATCATTCTTATTTACAGCAAGCTAATTTTTTCATATTTTTTCAAGCAATATGTTCAGGTTTCATTTATTCAGACAACTGTTTTTCAGGAAATTGACTTTCAAATTTACTTTGATCAAAATAAAAAAGTTGTCTTAATAAATGAAACCCTAACATATTATTCTAACTTGTAGAAAATCTTCATTTCTGCTTTTCATTAAAACATTTTTTTATTTCCAAGACAGTTTTTTAATGCTGCTATTGCTGTCAGTGCTTCAGTTTAGCACATATCAAAATGACATCAAATACATCTTTTGATAGTTGGTTTATATTACTCTCATTTTTTTTTTTTTTTTTTTTTTTTTCTGGAAGTGTCCTTTTAAATGTTTTAATATTCTACTGTGTTGGAATAAAAACCTGTGTTGTCACCCTGTTGACATTTATTCTCAGTATGATAAAGCTGAACCACATGTTCCAAATAACATGAGATGTACATGTGGAAATGAAAGCTATTGAATGTAATTAACCTTCCTTCTTTTTGTGTGTGAAAGCATAGTACACAACACAGGTAATATATTGGTAGCTTGAGGCTGGTGTTTCCATGTCTGAGAAAAGGGGAGGGGGCTAAAGCTAGCTTTGTCCTGATTTATTACCTTTTTGGTTTGGATAATTTCTCTCCTAATCTACTCAGCTCTTTTGAGATCAAGCTCAAATTGAACTGTAATACACGAGTAGACCTTGGAATAATATCCTGAAGTGGAATTACCAAGTAATCCGGATAACTTAAAAGCAGGTTAAACCCATAAGCGACTTTCGTTTTGGGGGCCCCTTACACGTGAAGCATGAACTACTGTTAATAAATGCTTTATTATTTGCACATGATTATCATTCACCTACACCAAATCTCTCACACCCATTATCAACTACATTCAAATGTTTACGTCTTTGTTTAAGATATGCACCTTAAGATTAAAAATGGCAGTTAATGCAGTTTATCATCAAGTATCTTTTACTGGCCCTTGGTTTGCAAAGTGCAGGCAGTCAAAAAAGAACAGAACATACTTTAGTAAAAAGGCTTCTTAAGATTAAAAAAACAGTAATATTTATTGAAATATTTCAAATTGATTTGATTACAAGATGCATCCCCTTGTTTAAAAAAAAAAAAAACAAAATCACTGACTGGTGGTGGGAATATCAGCTCAAGAGAAATGATTAAGTTGCTAATGTTTATTTATTTTTTTTTTAGCTCAGGTTGCTTTATTTGTACTGTTAAGTTTCATTTTGTGATTAATACTTTACTTTACAATACTTACTCACACTTCATCATCCATCCAGTTAACCGTTAACTCAGGCCTGGGAAAAAATACTACAAACTGTATATCATTAGGACAACATGAATGCTGAAAGAAGAAATATATACTTTTTTCTTTTTTAAATAAATACACTTCTCTTGTTAACACTAGAAAATATTTTCGATGATTGAAGGATGAAAATGTTTAAGTCTGCTTTATTGTAAATTCACATGGCCTCTTCAGCTAATTCGTGAATTTACCGTCATTACAAATGATTATATCCTGCTAGGAAACATTTTTTCTGAAAGAAGAGAAGGAGGAACTTTGTTTCCCTTCTCCAGCAAACAAATAAACTGGTTTGACTGGTATTTTTCTGACCAAACTGCCATCTTTGTTCTTTTTTCCAGAAAGTAACATTCCCGTTGATGCTGAGCGTTGGAGCGGCTGTGATTGGCTCCCTTCAGTTTGGCTACAACACTGGTGTCATCAATGCTCCTCAGAAGGTGAGTTTAGTTTCCAGTGTAGATACTGTACAGCCAATCAAACATCAACAAATACCTAAAATAACATTTCATATACTAACTAGAATATTAGCATTTCCTGAAGAAAATGCAAGTGAAGATGCAGGTGCTCGCCTGCGTCGCACTGCATTAGCAATAGCATTCAATAGCATTCACATTAACTAGCAATAGCTAGCATTAGTTCTAGCTAGCATTAGCGTTAACGTGAGCATTAACATAGCATTAGTATCTGCCTAGCAATGGCATTAGCATGAATCTAGCATTAGCAATAACCAGCATTAGCACTAACCTAGCATTAGCATTCGCCTAGCAATAGCATGGTTGAAAAAGTTTGAAATGGGTTGAAAAAAGCTCAACATGTTAAATGTTGAATGGTCAAAATCAGTTGAAGAATGGCTGGCGATGAAGGGCTTGAAAGCTTGAAAGTTGAAAAAGCTGAAATTTACAATGGAAATGAATGGGAAAGAAAAAATTTAAAAGAAAGAAGAAGAAAAAACAGACAATATGCCTCCTGCATCCTCACCAACAAGAGTTTTGTGAAGTATTCCGTCGAATTGTAAATCAGGTGGTTTTCCTGCTGCCAAGACAGAAAAGGGAGGGTGGGGGTTAAGAGGTGAGTTAATAATAGCAGCTTTCAATCCTAATAGTCTGAGGACATGTGTACACACTCCACAAAGAAGAGTCTCTCTGCCCAAAAATGGACCTCCCCCAGTCTGAGAGTCTCAGCAGATGATGAAACCTGGATGATTACAAACGGTAGAGGTAGACAATTAAATGTCCCCATAGCAAAAAAAAACAAGCCTGGAATAATTGTTTTCAGCTCCCGTGCGGAGGGAATCTTTAGAACGTTTATTAAATAGTAGTCGAAAAAAACTAGTGTAATTTCCTGTGGAATGTTTACTCTGCGCTCTTTGTAAATACTTTCAATAGTTTGCGTTGGTCTGAACACACCCGATGGCTACATAGCTGGCTTTCCAACAGGTCACAGGTGTGTTTCTGTTTACCTTTGACACACATAGAGGTGCTGACGATCCACTGTTATCAGCACTTTGATGTGTCCTTATGAGTTCTTTCTGTATCATGATGGTCTCTTCTCCAGAAATCTTCAGGTGACAGGAAGTGAGCAAAGCAATCAGCAGGCGCCTTTGAGGAAGACTGACAGTTGGTAGTCGAAACATGTCATGAGATCAAAGTAATTAATAATTCCACAAAGTTCAATTTGTCTTCTTTTTGAATAATATGTTAATGTTTTATTTATGGTTTCATTTATGAAATCTTAACATATTATGTTAGGATAGTCTGAATAAATGAAACTTTAACATAATAGGGTGAACAATCTTACACATTCACTCAAATGTCCTTTAGGGGTTAAATTCCTATTTGGATATTATTTGGTGAAGATTAAAATGTAACTAACTCTGTTCTCCAACGACTCCTGAAGCTACGATGTTTTACAAAGGCAGACTCGCTATCAAGGAAAATGACGACCAGCTCGTCATGATATTGGGGGGTTGACCTAGGCCTTGCTAGGTGTTGGCAGACGTGAAACCTGTTGCAAGTCTGCCAATTCCTGTACACTGCTGAATGAATGATCCTATCTTTTTATTATAGCTTCTAGCTACACCGTCATGACCTGATTATTTTATGGGTACGATATAAACATATAAATCTTTTTGTGTCATTCTTCAAAGGGTTTCTCATTTGAAGAAAGACAAATGCATTTTTTAAAAAAAAGTAAAAATTCATGTGCAAGTATATATTTTGTGCAAAACCAGAACCCCCCCGCCAGAGTTTGGTGATTAGCAGAGCTTTGGTCATTTTTTGGACTCTCTAAAGCTCCACATTGTGCTGACAGTCTGGCAGCATATGAATACACAGCTTGTTTCATTGTGCATTCAAAGCCCATTGGTTTAGATTATGTAAGACTGCAGAGAGATTTCCTAACAAAGTAACATTTTCATGGCTGTCATGCACTTTTCAAATCTGGCATTAGGGAGGGCTGCTCTGTCATAGAAAAAATAATAATCCCGATTATTTGAATCATAATTGAAATCACAATTATTCAAACGATTATTTGTCAACCAAAAAGTTATTTTTTTTACAAAATAAACCAATACATTCTTTAAATATAAATGAAATTCTTCAAACACTAAAATCAAGTATGTTCACTTTTGCACAAAACAAAACACTTTGTGCACGTGATGTGTCTTTACTCTAGGTCTTCATCATCAAACCCAAAGTGTTCCCTTATCAGACAATTTGACTTGTCTTGCTTGTTTACTAAGTGCTTTTGCTACATTTCTCCTGCCATGTTTCAAGACCACTAGCGACAACTCTCCTTGTGTTAGCATGCAGGCTAGCTTTGGCTTTGAGAGGGGCGGGGCGGAGGGGAGGAGCTTTCATGTGTGTGGATTAAACAACTCAAAGTTAGTATTAATAACACATGTGTTTATTATCTGTAGATGTCAGAAATAGTGGTTTTGTTTTATTTTAGCAAATAAAACATATGTAAAATATATATATATATATTTAATCATTGTTTTTTCTCGATTGTTATTTTTGTAATCATTGAGTGTAATATTCGAAATCTTAATCGAATTTTGAATAATTGAGCAGCCCTAGCATTAAGACATATCTGACAGGTAAAGATGATTAAAAATCAAAAAAGACGTCCAAGAAATAAATATATCGTCAACCAACACAAAGGTCACCGGGGCCATGCTTTTATTTTGAAGGGGGCCATGCTTGGACTGTTTTAGAAGAAAAAGCAGGGCTTACCTCACCAATAAGTAATTTAGTCATCATATCAGGGTTTGTATGCAAATTCAACGAGTCATATTGTATCCATCAATGAAGCATATGGGGCGCAGAGGTGGTTTTAGTAATAAACACACAAACCTGTAGGTTACTAGTTATCTAAAAGGTTAGAGAGCACAAACCTCACCCAAGCGCCAAATCTCCTCGATTTTAGATATTGGCAGTTAATTTGAATCGGTGATCCTGATCATGATACCATGATCATTCACACTTTAAAGGCTTGGAAGACATTTTTATCCCCATTAATAAACATACAGTAGGTCCAAATGTATAGGCACCCTCATTAGAAAAAAAAATCACAATGAAATGTGCAATTTGTCTCCAATCCAGATGGAACTCAGGGGGTTAGGAACAACTTCTCATAACTGAGTCAAATTTCATAAACAAACCAAGTCAATATCAAACCAAGATCTATATTTTTGAACTTTGGCCAACAACAAAAGATAGGATTTCTTTCATTTTTGAAACTGATCCAGAATCAGTATAATATGGTAAGGTTTCATTTATTCATTCAGTAAACCTTTTTTTTTTTTTTTACAAAATTTTCTTTGAAATGTACTTTTATCTCCTGACATCTCTCCTGATTGCTTTGATGTATCCTTACATGTTGAGGATACATCAAAACAATCAGTAGATGCCTCTGAGGAAGACTGACAGTTGGCAGTCGAAACATGTCAGGAGATCAAAGTACATTTCCTGAAAAAAGTTGTCTGAGTAAATGAAACTTTTACATATTTCAAAAAAGAAGACGAAATTAACTTGTTGGAAATATTACCCAGAATCAGTATATCGATCCGGATCCCCCCCAAAAGGAAGGAATCTTCTATGGTGTAAGGTCCAGTTTTGGGTAAAATTTTGTCAAAATTAGTTAATTACTCCTGCTAACAGACAAACAAACAAATAAATAAACGTTGGTGAAAATAATACTTATTGTCAGAGGAAACAAAGACTGTTACAGCGGAGACTTTAGCTGCTAAAAAAGAGTTGATGGAAGTACAATTGCAGAAAAATTGCTGTCAAAACCAATTAAAAGTCTTAAATGGCATGGTTCCATTGGCGGTACGGGGCCCGGCAGTCCTCCCTTTCGGGACCCGATACTGTTTTTCCAGAGCATTTTCATTGAGCACCAACCTGACACGCGAAACTGCCAGACTCAATGGATTGCACTTTTTTGCTGCCATCCTCACAAGATCAAATGGTGGCCAAATGCTTCCTCTCTGTGCATGAGTTAATGACTTTACGCTGTTATGAGTCTCAGACCCAATCAGTGTCTGCTTTGTGCCTATGTCACATCTTCAGACCAGGGCGGCTTTTTTCGGAACCTCAACAAAGGAGGTACTAAAAATACACCACTAGGTACCAAGAAAGAAGCACTTTTTCCCAGTGGAAACGGCAAAAAGAGAGTCGAGTCGATACCGCCAGTGGAAACGTTCCATTAGATTTGAAACATCGAATTGGGAAAATTGGGACATCTGTTGGTCCTAGTATGAGATGAATTATTCTGTTAATTGGAACTATAAAAAAAAAAAGAATTCTATTGAATGAAATGGGCTTGGTTATACTGTACCAGTGGCAGAACGTGTTAAACGGTTCCTCTAAAAAGGCAACGTAAAGGTGCAAAGGGTAGCTGTGATTGGATAAAGGTCAGGGCCACTGTACATGATAACATGCTTCGGATATCATTGAGGTCTTGTGAGTGTCAACTGATAGTGAATTTAACCCCAGCTCAGTGTCACACTGTCTTTTCCAAATGTGTCCCTCCACCATAAGAGGGTAAGTGGTTCACAAGGACGCTGCAGTGTTTATATTTTACACGCTAGGCAGTTCCAAAACAAACGGGAGGGATGTTACACTATCCCAGCAGCACATGACCGACGCAGAGTCAACATCAGACGACAGCAGTGACGTATCAGACACATACTGTGAAGTCACACAAGGCTCTCGACCTTTTTCAATCATGTGAGAGCTCTCGTAAACAGACGCACGCCGGGATAATCCAATACCTGTCATCGGCTCAGCATGGAAATAGTGAACATAGTTGTTTAAGAGGTGGTGGGAAGAGGACACTTTATCCTACCATATCCATGAAGAAAACATATCTGATGGAAAATAAAATGACTGTTAGTGTACATCAAAGAAAATAGCACTGCTATTAGAGAGAGATTTTACACACAACTTTACAAAACAAACCAAAATAAAAGCGAACATCACACACAACACTGCCACCGGCTGATTACTGGTCTGTGAAATGTGTGCAATGCTGCCATCAGCTGGAAATACTTTAGCAACCATTAGGAAAATTAACTGAAATAGTAAATACAATTACAGACACATTTTAGATAAATTCTATATTATTATTATTATTTTTTTTTTTTTTTGAATGATTTCATTTAAGATTTTCAACAGCAAGTTACAAATAATATTGAACATACATTATTGGCTCGCTGCAGTTTTTTTTTTTTCAAAACCAAAAACCCTGACAGTCACATTAAAGTGCAAATAAAAATAAGTCAGCAGACAAAATAAATAAATAAATAAAAACCAACAACTGAAAATACCAATCACTATGTATATGAGAGCGGCAATAACAGACCGCAAAGAAAATAAGACCGTCACGGATACTCTTACAATTAACCTATTATGTTGGAATGCTACGCATTTTAGTTTTCTATGTATTTCAGAAATGCCTGCCATGTTTCATCAAATATTGTAAATAAGCCCATTAGTGTACCTAATTTTTTCTATGTGCAAAACTCATTACATCAGTTATCTATTGGTCATGAGTGGGGGAAGTTTATTTATCCACTCAATAAATAGTTTTTCATTATTTGTTGTATATATTTGTATTATATTTTTATATTTGTATTATTATTTATCTAATTTAATTTTTTTCTACTGAAATGTGTGTACTTGTATTTAATCCTTATTTAATTAACAGTTTTTATTTGTAATATATCTTGAGCCTTTGTGATGCAAGTAATTGATATTAGGGTATTGTGTTAATGCATTTTGTCTGCATATTTTGTCAAAAATATTAACATTTTTTTAATAACAAAAATAAAACAAAAAAAAAACATGTATTTTATTGCTTGGTTGTGACTTTTGGCAGCTCTCCCTTAGCTAAACTTAATTACGTGGGAAGATGGAATAAGAAGGCAGTGTTGCACTCTAGTGAGGTGGTAGAAACAAGGGAGAGGGAGTTAGGGTGGACATTAAAAGAAAGGATTAATGTGAAGCTATATTGAAGTTTTTTGTTAAAATTAAACATGCTGAAAGTATAATGTAATGTTGCTATTGTACAGTGGTGTCTTCAATTTGATTTGTTCATGGTATTATTCACATTTTTAATGTTGAAATTTGTGTTGCACGTGACTTAATTTTCATTCAATGTGTTAAGAAGAAAACCTGTTCGTGTACTCTGAGTTTCAATTGTTAATCCTACGTTTTTTCTCTTTGGCAGATTATTGAGAAATTTATTAACGAGACGTATGTCGGCCGCTATGGGGAGCCAATCTCCAAAGGCTCCCTCACTGCTATCTGGTCCATTGCAGTCGCCATCTTCTCTGTTGGGGGCATCTTGGGCTCGTTCTCCGTCGGACTGTTTGTCAACCGCCTGGGGAGGTACGCATGGAGCATTAAACTACTTTCTGGCTTTCAAAATGCTTAGAATAGATGAAACAAGATCAATTGTCGTCATGAAAATAGACATTTTGAGCCATACATAATGAGGCATGTTTTTTGTTTTTATTGTGAGGAAATCCAGTGACACACATTTAGGGAGAACATGCTAACTCCACATATCGATACCTACTTTATTGAAAAAAACTAAATATAATTTTGAATGATATTATATTATATATATTATTCAAAAAGAAGACAAAAAATATTCAAGAATATCAAGAATTATCATGCCAAAGTCAAGAAAACATCAAAGCGATCAGCAGACGCCTCTGAGTAAGACTGGCAGTTGGCTGGGATTTGGGAAATTTGAATCGATACCCAGCCCTAATATAAAGTACTAACCTTTTCTTTCATGCTGTGTGCAGGAGGAACTCAATGCTCATTGCAAACGTGTTGGCCTTCATCGCCGCAATTTTGATGGGCTTTTCAAAACTGGCTTCTTCCTGGGAAATGTTGATTATTGGTCGTTTCGTCGTCGGCCTCTATTCTGGCCTGTCTACAGGCTTTGTACCCATGTACGTGGGGGAAATCTCCCCGACGGCCCTCCGTGGAGCTCTGGGAACTCTGCATCAGCTCGGCATCGTTGTGGGAATCCTCATCGCTCAGGTTTGGCCAACGCAAGATTACTATTAGATTACCGCACTGGCTTTCAGCTGTTAGCAGCTCCTTTCAGGGGTGTTAATGGGCGTACGTGTGTATTCTAGGTATTTGGGTTGGAGAGCATTATGGGTAACGACGACCTGTGGCCCCTCCTCCTGGGCTTTACCTTCTTACCAGCAGTGATTCAGTGCATCCTGTTGCCCATGTGTCCTGAGAGCCCCCGATTCCTGCTGATCAACAAGAACGAGGAGAGCAGGGCCAAAACTGGTGAGTGCACACACGCACGCACACACGATTATAGCTCATACGACCTATTAAGTTTCAGATTTATTCTATTTTATGACTCCAAAATATCATTATTGTGGAAAACAATGTGTTGTTAAAAATGAGTTTTCCTTCTCTATTCAAACGCAAAACATTTGGAAACAACTTTTTTTGCTTTCATGTTGCTCCGGCTCATTGTTTAAAATGTAACCAAATTGACTCTGATTGATGGCACAGGATTCTTTCACTGATTCCTTTGTTTTAACAAGATAACCTGAAAAAAACAAATGTTGAATTGATCCAAATTTAATGATTGCATTGATTTGTTTGTGCATAATTTCATAATTTAAAAATATGGTATTTTCCTAAATATTTCTTCTTACAATACTGATCAAAATTATTTAAGAACAAAATGATTAAAAATGCACATTAATAATGAAGAATCCAATTTGTTTTGCTTTAAGCTACAAAATGATACTGTTATCATCAAAACCAACAAAACTTTATCAAGTAGAAACCTTCAGTATCTGTGATACGAACACAATCTATAGCATAGTTGGTTTGAGGCCTAATTTTATGCATTTTTGGATCAGTTTTTGGATTGAGAAAGAAATTAATTACTGAAATACAATTGAAGTACCAGTATTGTGTTCAAATTTATATGTATGTATATATATATATATGTATGTGTGTATATATATATATTTCAGTTTTAGTCTAATATCAATGCTGAATTTAATGTCATGGAAAGATTGTGTAATTTAAATTAAGTCCCAAAAAAATGCGATATATTGTATTCAAGTTTAATGAATTAAATAAATAATTTCAGTTTTAGTCTAATATTAATGTCTTGAGAACATTGTATCCATAAGCCCCCCCCCCAAAAAAAATACAATTGAAACACTAAGATTATATTTACATTCAATATATATATTGAATATATTTAATTAATTAAATTTCAGTTTTAGGCTACTATCAATGCTCAATGTAATGTCTTGGGAATATAGTGTTAATTAAATTAGAAAAAAATAACCTAACTATAATTCCCAACTGAATAGAAATGTTCAGCTGTCAGTTCCACAGGTATAAAGCTGCTTTGACCGCTGAAAGTCGAGTCAGACGTTGACGTATATTTGACACCTTTCAGTGCTGAAGAAGCTGAGGGGAACCACAGACGTCAGCGCTGACATGCAGGAGATGAAGGAGGAGAGTCGACAGATGATGAGGGAGAAGAAGGTGACCATCCTGGAGCTTTTCCGCTCTCCTCTTTACCGTCAGCCCATCATCATCGCCATCATGCTGCAGCTCTCGCAGCAGCTGTCGGGCATCAACGCTGTGAGTTTGGAGAGCTTTATCTTCCGTTTACCTTTACTCTGTGACACTGAGGAAAAGAATATACACTGAACAAAAATATAAACGTTTATTTATTTTTGCTCCAATTTTTCATGAGCTGAACTCAAAGATCTAAAACATTTTCTACAAACACATAACATCTATTTCTCACAAATCTGTCTCAATCTGTGTTGGTGAGCACTTCTCCTTTGCAGAGATAATCCATTCCACCTCACAGGTGTGGCATATCACGATGCTCTTTAGACACCATGATTATTACACAGGTGTGCCTTAGGCTGGCCACAATAAAAGGCCACTCTAAAAATGTTCAGTTTAATCACACAGCACAATGCCACACATGTCACAAGTTCTGAGGGAGCGTACACTTGGCATGCTGACTGCAGGAATGTCCACCAGATTGAATTTGAATTGAAACTGAATGTTCATTCCTCTACCATAAGGCGTCTCCAAAGGCGTTTCAGAGAATTTGGTAGTACATCCAACCGGTCTCACAACCGCAGACCACGTGTAACCACACCAGCCCAGGACTTCCACATCCAGCATGTTGACCTCCATGATCGTCTGAGACCAGCCACCTGGACAGCTGCTGCAACAATTGGTTTGCATAACCAAAGAATTTCTGCACAAACCGTCAGAAACCGTATCAGGGAAGCTCATCTGCATGTCGTCCTCATCGGGGTCTCGTCTTGACTGCAGCCCTTCATTGTAAGTGACTTGAGTGGGCAAAAGCTCACATTCGATGGCATCTGGCACGTTGGAGAGGTGTTCTCTTCATGGATGAATCCAGGTTTTCACTGTTCAGGGCAGATGGCAGACAGTGTGTGTGGCGTCGTGTGGGTGAGTGGTTTGCTGATGTCAATGTCGTGGACGGAGTGGCCCATGGTGGTGGTGGGGTTATGGTATGGGCAGGCGTATGTTATGAACAACCAACACAGATGCATTTTATTGATGACATTTTGATTGCACAGAGATTCCATGATGAGGACCTGTGACCCATTGTTGTGCCATTCATCCGCGACCATCACCTCATGTTGCAGCATGATAATGCATGGCCACATGTTGCAAGGATCTGTACACAATTCCTGGAGGCTGAAAACATCCCAGTTCTTGAATGGCCAGCATTCTCACCGGACATGTCACCCATTGAGCATGTTTGGGATGCTCTGGGTCAGCATATACGACAGCGTGTTACAGTTGTCTAAACAGCATTGTGATATGCCACACCTGTGAGGTGGAATGTATTATGTTGCAAAGGAGAGGTGCTGACTAACACAGATGTAGACACATTTGTGAACAATATTTGAGAGAATTGTGTGTACAGAAAATGTTTTAGATCTTTGAAAAAAGATCTAAAACATGAAAAATAGGAGCAAACGCATTTATCTTGTTTATATTTTTGTTCAGTATAACAAAACAAATATAAAATCCAGCTGATTCGGTTCTTTTCAGGTGTTTTACTACTCAACTCGAATCTTTGAAAAAGCTGGAGTAGAGCAGCCCGTCTATGCCACCATTGGAGCCGGTGCAGTGAACACTGCTTTCACTGTTGTATCTGTAAGTCAATGACATTAATATTATATATGAAACAAACATTTTGTGTTTTTTTAGCTATCAGTCATTCCCTTTGTAGCTGGAAACAAGGGGATGATTTTGACCATGTTGTTTTTCTTTCCTGTAGCTGTTTGTTGTTGAGCGTGCTGGACGCAGGTCTTTGCACCTCCTGGGGTTGCTTGGAATGGCTGGATCGGCCGTTATGATGACTATTGCTTTGGCTCTGCTGGTATGTTTTTCATCACACTTCTTCACAATGCTGTAACAGGGTTCCCACTGATCCTTAAGAAGTCTTAAAAGCCATTAAAGCTAAACATAAGGCCTTAATTGTCATTAAAATGTATTAAATCAATGTTTCAAAAGTCTTACATTTTCACACATAATAAGTGTGATTTTATGATTATTAGTCTCACACTTCAAAATAAATGCTAAATTTAATGAAACATGTATAAACAACATGGGAAATTGTCTGTCCAACAAAAATGGTTTTTATGTTTAGTATTTTTGTTGTTTTATAAATTTCTGGCTACTTTTGTAGTCATCTTGTGTTTTTGGAGTGATTTTGATTATTTTTGTCTGTTTTTTTTGTGTATTTTAGTCTCATTTTGTGTATTTTTGTGTTTACTTCGGAGGTTACCAGTTGCACGTCTGCACTAGACACTAGAAAAAAGTTACTGTAACCTGATGTAATTGATGTGGAGTTTTTTCCCCCCAATTATGTTTGCTGTGAAGCTACTCTTAAATTTTATTTCAAATGGCAACAAAATGTTTTAAAAAGTCTTGAATTTAAATTGACTAACCCTGTGTAATGAAGCCTAATTTATGTCTTAACTCATTTTGTATCTCCCTGTTTATTGTGTTTTATGTAGGAGCAACTTAAATGGATGTCCTACTTGAGCATGGTTGCCATCTTTGCTTTCGTCGCCTTCTTCGAGATGGGACCGGGTCCCATCCCCTGGTTCATTGTGGCTGAGCTGTTCTCACAAGGACCAAGGCCGTCAGCCTTCGCCGTTTCTGGCTTTTCCAACTGGACAGCCAATTTCATAGTGGGAATGAGCTTCCAGTATGTGGAGGTGAGTGAGGAAAACACATCTAGTTGATGAAAATGTCTGAATTAGGGTCACATGGGACAGGGAAATGGGGATAATTTCTTGTTTTTTTTATTAAGTAGTTTAATGTGTGTAAAATCAGCAAGGTTTAATTAAGAAAAAACAAAACTTCAACGTCATTTAGTGCAGAAGAAACGTGAGGATGATAAAAACAGCTCAACGTTTATTAAGGAGGAACTGTTTTTTTTGTAGTCAAAAGAAAACACGAGCGTTTGTTCTCATGTATTCACACTAACAGTCATTATGGATACCTGGTTAAATGGAAATATTAGGTTAGTTAAAAACATGTTGTTTTCTCGTAGAAAAAAAGAAAAAGAACCCGAAGATGTATAATGAACACAGATCTCGAACATCTGTTATTTTAACCACACAGCATGCTATCACTTTAAACATTTATGTTCACATTATCACACATATTCTTTTATGGTTAAAAAAATAAATATTCATTATCTTTGCTGGATGTTTCTAATTTGTCCTATAGTGCCTACTAGAGGCTGGCTCCTACAGTACAGACAACACGATTCAGCTTTCACACACGAAGCTTAAAAATCATGTGCATTTTTCAGAATGTTTTTTTTACTACGTCGTAAATGTTTTCTGATAATGACACCATATAAAATAGATTTAATATTTATTAGTTCACATCCTATATCTCGTATTAATATCCCCAGATGTTTTTATTTTCTTACCCTGAGTTGTAAAAACCATGTGCATTTGTAAGCAAAAAACTGAATTTCCCCTTGGGGATTAATAAAGTATAATCAATCACTCAATCAATCAATCATTTGTCAGAAAAGATTAACTACGTAGTAAATGTTTTCTGATTATTAGTTATTAGTTCATATCCCCCATCCCTAGCAATAATATCCCCAGATGTTTCTATTTTATTACCCTGAGTTGTAAAAACCATGTGCATTTGTCAGAAAAAAAATAACTAAGTCGTAAATGTTTTCTGATAATCACACCATATAATTAATTTCAATAGTTAATAGTTCATATCCCATCTCTAGTATTAATATCATTAATATGTTTTTGTTTTCTTACCCTGAGTTGTAAAAACTATGTGCATTTGTCGGCAAAAAATGAACAACGTAGTAAATGTTTTCTAGTAAGGACACCATATAATTCATTTGAAAAGTTCTTTGTTCATATCCCATCTCTAGTATCAATAGCTCCATATGTTTCTATTTTCTTCCCCTGAGCTGTTTGCTATGAAAGTTTGAGTGCTCGAAGACGAAGCAGAGATTCAACCTTTTCCTCCCTGATTGTTTTCTGTTCTCCGTCTCTTCACAGGAGCTTTGTGGCCCCTACGTCTTTATCATTTTCACTGTGTTACTGCTCGTGTTTTTCATCTTCACCTACTTCAAAGTACCAGAGACCAAGGGCCGGACGTTTGATGAGATTTCTGCCGGCTTCCGGCAGACAGGAGCCCGGGGTGGAGATAAGTCTTCGCCGGAGGAGCTCAACAGCCTGGGAGCTGATTCTCAGCTCTGAGAAACTGTTTTTAAACAACAACAAAAAAGATTAAAAAAAAAAAAATTGATTTCTTCACCAACTGTTTCTCAGACTACCAGCCTCTTTTGGCCTAGAAGTAGACAGGTCCACTTCTCGCATACTTTTTATTCCCTCACTGTCACTACATTTCGGACGCTTTAACCTAATGAAAGCAGGTTCTTGGTGCCTTGTTTGACACAATATCTCTTTCTGCTCCTCTCACAAAGTAACAAGAACTTGATGGGCCTGGTTTTGGCAGTGTGGACCCTGAGAATTGAAGGGGAAAGTTTTTTTGTTTTTGTTTTTTTTTTGTGGATATTTTAAAGATATTTTTCTAGAAGGAAAATATGTCTGCAGCTTTTTTAAGCACCCCCTTTTTTTTCACTGAATAATGCACCACTCTGTGCTTTTACTTTGTTACACCGCTGTGGCTTTAGCGTTATGTGGTCAAAGAGCGCTGAAAGGGGTAGAAAAAAAACTGCAATAACAACTGGTGGTCGATGATACTGTAATGCTGTCATACTGTAGACTAGTTTAGCACTGTCGATGCTGCATGGCTCCACTCTTTCTCTCCACCAGAGGGAGCACTTCCTTTAAGAACCATCAAGAGCCCTCCAATGATTTCCAGAAAAATTAAGTGAGCTCTCTATGTTGAAATGTATTTTATTGAAATGTTGTAGTTTTAAAGTAGGTTTTAATATGATATTTAAACGTGTTGCTTATTTTATGCATTTACTTTGAGTAGTGCAAGGATTTATTTGTTACTGAAAGTGTCCTTTACATGTAAAAGACATGAAATTCATGTGTTTCTGACATTTTAACGTACATGTTGCTGTATACATAACACAAGAGCTGAGCTTTAACGCTTAGCTGAGGCAAATATTTTCATATTCTTACAATTGAATCTGCTCATCACGGTGGTTCAACTTGTGTGTAAACATAGACTCCTCAGCCATTCCGTCGCGTAGCTGAAATAAAAATAGTTTAAGATTTCCATTCACTCCTAAAATCTTTAAGTCTGCTACAGTTTGTTTCAGTTGTCCTCACAGATTGTCTGCAGATTGAGAGTCAGAAGCTGTGCACTGTTTCTCTTACATCTCTTTAAAAGGATGAGGGGAAAGAGGACCAAACGAATGTCAGCTTCTTGTTGTCAAAAAAAAACAGTGAGTGCACTTGTTTAGGTGTGGACACTGGATCCAGCCTTGTTTTCTAAACAGATGTGGAAATATAATCCTTTTGTTTGTTCCCAGTGCTGGATGTGTGCAGTGATCTACGTGTTCTAGATCTGGATTGGTCATTAAAGAGTAACTAAACCCCAAAACACACTTTTTTCTGCTGAAAACTCAACATTTTATTCAGAGTATTTCAATTTGGTGTATTTTGTTGTACAACTGGATATTACAATAAAATTTTGCTATTGGCTGAAACGGAGATTGGTAACGCTCTTACGTCACAGTTAGCCCTGCCCCTTTTTAAGAACTGCAATCTGTGGTGAGTAGGTTGGATTGAGAGAATTGTGAACAGAGAGATACAGTATAGTAGTGATTATTGAGTAATCTATATAATCTTCTTTGGAGATTATATAGTATAGACTGGGCGTGTCTTATCTGCACCAGAAGCCCTGTCCATAATCAAGATCTTTTTTTTTAATTTTATTTCTAGCCAAGACACATGTCAGCCAAAGCCTGGGGGTTTAGTTCCTCTTTAAAGCACACCGTAGACTTCTTGACCTAAAGAGTCACAAACCCATATGAGTTATTTTAAATGATTCCTCAGGCCAATACACAGCGCTTGACATTATCAATGCTCCATGTGGGGCTTCCCTCCTGAAATACCGACTATGTAAGTTTGGAGGAGACGGACCGTCTTTCACCAGGCCATGTGACCTGGTGAATGCCTGGAGAACGTTTCACCTTACGTCACTCACGTGACCACAGGCTCGGATATACATAGTTCCCACATGAGGTCACAACATACAGGCATTTCCTGACTCGGTGCCATTGTTGTGGGCAGCTGAAACGAGTTTAGCCTCTGTTTACAGCCAAAACAGCACAATATGGTAGTTTTGTGTTGGGTTAATGGTGCACTAATCGCGCGATAGTTCAGTTAAACGTGGATTCTTTAGTAAGGGAATTTGGCAAATCTGATCCGTAACTTCGGGATAAAGATTCGCTCTCAGGGCTGGAGGAGCCCGGTGCTTGGCCTTCCTCGCCACCGTTGTCGACCCCCTTCGCGGGAAGAGGTCCAACTTGTCACAGGCTGTACTGACGGCGTTTGGTTCAGTGTATGGAGTTTCATTCTAGAAAAAAACATTGAGAACAGCCTTTAAAGGCTTTCTTTTTTTAAATTATTGTTTAACTTTGCAACGTACAAGACAAAAGACAAACAATGGTGCGACACACCTGAAACAACAAATACAAATCCTTCATATTACATATTCAATATTCTGCATCTGATCGCCTCCCGGCAACGTCATATCATTTACCCACAGTTCCACTCACTATATATCAGTTCTAATGCTATAACTGACCAAATATCACAGTTGTTTTCTTTGCGAGTCATTTATTGTTACATTATACTTCAGTGCAAAACGTCGTCTATATCTCAAATCTTATTCCATCTTGTGGAAGTAAAACACTTTTTGACAAATGAAGACATGACGACACATAAATGGTGTTCGTTTTGTGTGATTATAGACCAGGGGTGTCAAACTCATTTTAGTTCAGGGGCCAGTTCTGGCCCTCAAATTTGATCTCAAGTTGGGCTGCAGATTTTAGGAGGGAAAAAAGAACAATTTTAACATAATTGTGCCCTAGTTTTTCATATCAGTCCCTGCAGGATTTTCACTTCAAAACATCTTGATTTTGTAACTAGTTTTTGTGTAATTTAGAGGAATTTTGTGAGAAATTGTGAGATTTATGGAATTATTTAAAGTTCTTTCCACAATTTGCAATTAAAAATGCCTTAATTCATGTGCTATAAACAAAGGAAAACTCTAAGCCCCTAAAATATAGTAGAGTTTCATTAAATTGGTGAATCTGGGATATCTACAACTGAATTATTTTGTAATCTTCACTATAATCAATGTTTTCTGTCAATTTTTACTGTCTCCTGTGAGCCAAATTGGATGCTAGGGCCGGATTTGGCCCCCGGGCCATTAGATTGACACGTGTGCACTCCTTTTTTTGGATATTTGTACCTAATTTGATCAAGCACAGCCCAACGAAACACTGCTGATCACACATTATAATTATTATTGTATGTCTGTGAGTACCGTAAATGTTTCAATCCATGGCATGATTTGCGTTCTTTTATACCTTCTCATTGTTTGTGTAAAAGATTGACACTGATGGTGAGTGCAGGGATCTTTTTGGATGACTTATTGTGTAGTATTTTATGTTTTCTGTATCATGGTCTGGCTCATAAGGCCAAGCTGCTGCTGCTGTCTGTCACTGCTGTATCACATACTGAGCCCATAGCTTCTCATGATGTGAGGAAAGTTATCTGGCTAGCAGCACTTTAAATCGTTCCCCAAGCAATTGTCCTTTGAAGCTCACACCGCAGTTGTTTAAAAGAAGATTAAAATTCAACTCGGTGTGAATCTTTTGTTGCTACAAAGAGACCGAAGTAGTGCTGATGGATGTTTTGACGTGGAAATATGCCGAAAACGATCTAAAATCATTCCATAGAAGCTTGTTAAACATACTTTTCTTTGATTATACTTCTGTGTTGTTGAAAATGCACTGTAATAGCCATCGTGCCTTTGGGTGACTATCACTTCTTCACCAGCGATAAATCAGAAACGCATGTATTCTCCAACACAGACTGATGTCAAAACAAATGAAAAGTAAACTATTTAATGTACATATATGCAACACGTGCTTGGGCATTGAGTTTCTTTCTAATGTAGCCTTTGATAATCCTATAACAGCACACTTTTTGGTGGTCTACACACACGGGATGTTGTAAATACGGACACACTTCAGCCTCACCCAGTTTATATAATGTTAAACCTTTAGAAGCTTTTTTAAATAGATAAATTATTAGTATTGCAGTGTTGTCATCTATATGTATTTAGAGCGTACTCACCACCTGCTTTGATGTCTGGGAATGGCTTTGTGACCCGATAAAAAAAATATTAAAAATCAGATTTGACTTGTAAGGACGTTGTTCTTTAGTGTTTTCATGTTAGTACACAGAATATATTCTATTATTTGTAATAAATATGGTAATAAAGAAACTTCTGTGTATGGAGTCCTGTTTGGTTTAATGTAAATTGTGATGGATGATGATCTGAATCTGAAGTTTATTGAATGCATTTGTTCAAGTTAAGAGGCTAATTATCACATATTGCATTTCCAATATGCGTGTTGTATTTTTGGCATAAGTTCACACATTTTTCTGTCCATTTGCATCAAATATTGCCTAAAAAGTGGACTCTTCATAGGGTACAATTAGGGCTGCACAATCAATGGGATTTGAATCGTGATCATGATTTTGGTTGCCATGATGAAATAATTCTGATGGTCTGCAATGTTTACATTTAAAATACGGGCTCTGTTAGCATTAGTTAGCATTTGGTACATTTTAAAATCTTGGGTTGATTTTATGTATAATGTTTTAAGGGAGTTATTAAGGTTTATGTTACTACTGTCACGTATTACCTTAAGGTTAGGTAAGGGCTAACAGGTGATGACATCAACATACTCTAAATAAATACTGTAAGTAAATGATTATGATGGACACAACATTTTAATATTATAGTAATGTTTGAATTACTAAGCATTCAATAACTGCTTATTAATGCATTAACTGGTATGGTATGTTAGTTCATACATTATAAGTATTATTATATTATTAATGCTTAGTAATGTTTGAATTACTAAGCATTCATTAACTGCTTGTTAATGCATTAACTGATATGTTAGTTAATGAATTATTTTTATTATTATAACATTATTAAACTGTTATTTCATGTTTAATAATGCCTTACGGACTCTTAATGTGAAGTGTTGCCAAAATGCTTGTTTTTTTTCTCCCTCCTTTCTATTATATTGATAATTTAATTATATTTTATTTACTCTATTTATTTAATGATTCCAATTGTTTTTCACCTAATTGTCACACATGTCACATAATAGGTTTTTAAGGTTTTATAAGACAAAAATACAACTTTGGAGTTAGGGCTAGTAACTTACAAGGTCATTTTTAGCTGAAGCTCCTCTTGTTTTAATGAAGAGACGACATTCAATGGTCTGACACCACATGCTTGTCTTTTTTTGCCGCATCGTGACATGAAGGGGTCAAAGGTCAGCAAAGCCCATTCCAGCAAACATAAGGTGAGCAGCAGAGTAGGCCACGCCCTGCACAGTAAACCAGTTCATCACTGTCAGCGCACAGCGACAATCACTTTTTCAAAGTGACAACCAATTTATATTAAAAAAATAAAAATACATCATCCTGGACAAGCACAGGATTTAAAACTCTATCAAACTCATCTTCATGACAAAGTCCTACACGTACACAAATGACCTCATTTACTCTTCTGTCTTACTTTGTGATAAAGAACATTTTTAATTTAAAATATGAAGGATATCATTTACGAAGACGTCAAATAAAAAGGCACAAACATTCCTGCGCGCTGCAATACTTCGAATGAGCATGTGATTTAATAAGATTGTAGCGAAGATAAAAGTCTAGTGAATACTTTTAATTTATTGTATCATGTAGGTTACTGAATAAATATTCATTAAAGTGTTATTACTTGAATGAACTTATTTCCACGTGTATTATTGCCTTGCATTTCATTGAACAATTGCCAACATTTGCAGTGTGCGTTTCATTTTTCATTGTGACGAGATACCGTTGCGTCTATATATGCAGAGAAATGTCTTAAAAGGGGGTATTGTGTTTTTTTCAGGCACATAGTACCATTCTATAGCATACTCAAATAACTATGCTACCCAAATGTTTTGGGAAAATGCAGCAAATATAAAAAAAAAAAAAACTTAAATAACGGTTCATGATGCTTTGATTTGGCCTCTGTCTCTTTAAGAAACTCTATAATCCAGGATAAGGATTGCATTGTGTCTGTGTTCTTATTAATCCACTTTCAAATAAGCTCTTGTTTTAAAACAGTCATCTGGAAAGGCAGGTAAGTACAACGATGAGCAGAGTAAACCGATCTCTCAGCTGTTTGCTGCTGTTTTTATTATTTATTTTTATGCGTACATTAATGAGTACAGATAACATAAGGCATGGGTTTCTTACAAAAGTATTTAAAACAAGTAAATGAAAAGCCAAATCAGCGGAGGCGGGTGCTGTGGGCTGAACTAAGGAAGAGAACATATGAGGGGGAGGGGCTCTGCTGTGGAGCGGTGGGTGGTAACTCGGCTGGTGACGAAAGGTCCGAGGTGTCTCTAGGAGGTGGGGGCGTTCCTAGGAAGTGGGGGCGTTCCTAGGAGGACTCAGGCGTATTTAGACCTAAAATGGCTGCCGTCAGAGTTTTTCAAGAACACTCAAACATACATGAATGAACCAAGGCAACACTCCAGGCATGTGTTTAATGAGGGAATGACATAGTAACGTGATATAAATCGATTTTATATAATACCCCCCTTTTAAGAATGTATAATGCTTTTGTTCCTAAGCACAGGTACCAAGTAAGAAGTTCAACGTTATTTTATTTATATAGCGCAAAATACAACAAAGTCATCTCAAAGAGCTGAACAAAATATAAAGTCCATAGTAAGAAAGAAAGAACCCAACAAGATCCATGAGTAAATTGTTAAATAAATACTTACCTTACTTAATTTTCTTGACTAAAAAATTACGTCATAGTTTTTTTTCGACTACATTATTTATAAGCGACAATCACTAGAAAATAACATTTTTTTTAAATACAAGTGGACAAAAACTTCATAAAAATATTTAAAAACACAACTACAATTTCGTCACATTGGACGGAATCCAATCAGAACTCATGTGATCATGTGGTCTTATGCATTGATCACATCAAATTTGTCTGTGTATTTAGAAATATTAATCACTAATGGAATGCTGATGGAATCTTAAAAAAATCTTATCCTGTATATTTTAGTCGACTATACCAAAGAAATTTAGTCGACTAAAATCTTAATGTCATTTAGTTGATTATAACTGAAATAGTCCTGATGACTATAATATGACTAAAACTACGTTGCATTTTGGTAAAAAGACTAAAACTAAATGAAATTATGCTGTCAAAATTACTAATAAATGACTACTTACCGCTGATATTACTTATGAGAAATAGCTTATCATGTGATCTTACACCTTAATCACATAAAATCTGTCTGTGTATATTTACAAACATTAATACACGGTCCACTCCTTATCAGGTTGATCAATGATGACTGAATCTTTTTGAAAAATGCATACAAATTTTATCCTGTGTATTTTAGTCAACTATATCTAAAATGATAATAATAATAATACATTATATTTATAATGCACTTTACGTTTAAAACGAATATCAAAGTGCAACAATGTGTGCATGGTAATAAAAGCAAGTTTAAAAATATAAAACAGAAAGTGAGCCGTACAATATTAAAAATTAGCCTACTAAAATCTTAACTTGACTAAAACGAGATGATAACTGAAATAGTCCTAATGACTAACTTTTGACGAAAACTGAAATTGCAATATAGTTAAATGACTATGAGTAAATCTAAATCAGAATTTGCTGCATGTCAAAATGAACACAAATATCATAAATGTGAGCTGCCTGTGAAACGGGCTAAATAGAATTTAAAAAATGAGGGTAATGTTATGTTTGTCACTTATATAACCTTGTAAAATAATAGACGAAAGCTCCGGCAACGTTTTAAACATCTTTTACTCCACAGGTGCCTTATCACAACTCAAACATTAGTGCGCTGACACTGTACACATAACGTATGCGCCTGTACACATGCGCAACATAAAGTAGTGCCTCTTACACAGTACTAACCATAGCTGCTTATGTCAATACATAACAGGTAATAAGTCTGATTACAAGTGCTTCATTAATGATCATACTTGCGTTTTCTCCTTCCAATGTTTAGTGCACCACATCTGATCCATCCAAGGTGTTGGATGCCCTCTAACACATTGAGGTACAAATATATGACATATATGGCCTGATTTCACAAACCTGCACCAAACTGACTCCAGCCAAGTGTTTTTCATCCTCGGTCCATCCTCTTTCCCACATGAGGCTCTTGGGGCTGAGCATGAAGGATTTAGCAGATGATGAAAGGCTGTTTCAAACAAAGCTTATCTTCTGTACTCCTGGAGTCTCCCATCATCGGCTTTAATGGTTTTGTCTTTCAAAAGTTCTTCATCCACTAACTAGATTATATATATATATATTTCTCCAACTAAATTTTTTTTTCAATTATTTTCAAAGAGGAATGGTAACATGTTTTTCAAATAGACCTCATGTTATTGCCTGGCTCTAAAGCTTTTGAAGCCATGGAATTAAAATCAAATTTCACGCTTTTCCTCACAGCTTTCAGGCAAAGCTTATCAAAAAACTAATAGAAATCAAAAGCTTGTAAGATGAAAAACTGAAAATAAATAAAGCTGTAGCTTTCCCACCGGCAGATGACTGATGATTCATGCATTTCATTCACGTCTCAATCTCAGGGTCAATGACGTATGGGGATTTTCACCACATGGTATTTCAGAAAATGTGCATCATCCAACAAAGTTTGCATAAATGGTATGACGGAAATAAAAGATTGAAATACTTTGAAACACTGAGGAAATCATTCCAGATAGGGCAGAAAATAAAATTTAATAGATTTAGTTTAATCTCTTCAACCCCAACAGACGTGACGGCTCCAGCTTCCGTGACTCTCACCACACGCAGAGTTTGCGGGGGGGCATTGCCCCCCCAGTGATCAAAAGGAGCACATAAACAATCAGCAAAGGTGGAGTTACGTTGTTAGAGACTTTTAATTCCATAAAATTTCTTGGATTTTTAAATGCTTTTAATGTCAGGTCTATAATACAGCTTTAGAAATAATAATAATTAATAATAATAATAATAATAATAATAATAATAATAATAATAATAATAATAATAGTAATAAAAACAGTTAGATCGGTACATTTGTTTTCATTCCTTATTTGTGAAGCGAAACTGGAGACATTCTATATATTTATTTATTAATTTTTTTTTGCTACCTGTAACGCACAGACATCATCAGTTCTCAGATGAATATACATGTATGTAATATTAGTTAAACTTCACAATAGCGCTATAACAAGGCAATAGATTTGTTCAACTGACATGAACCTGAGTAACAACTAGGGTAGGGTACCGAAACGTGGTCCTAATATGGTACTAAGCAGAATGAATAAGAAAGAACATTTTGGTGCCCCGAATTAATCATTTTGATTAATCAGCAGTGCACGAAATATAATTCATGTACAGTACTTCATGTTGTATAATAAAACATGGCAGTTAAAAAAAAAAAAAAAAGAAATAGGCTACATTTTTTAAAAATCTCCCTCTCGCCACTAGGTCGTGCTTCAGCACCCCTAGCACCCCCACTTCCCGTGGCCACGGGTCTTAATGTTGTAAAGAATGAATGAAATCACACATTCTATATCTCTCCGTAATCCTAAGAAACTCAGCTAAAACTGTAGCCAACTCACATTCAGAACAAAAGATCACAGCACACACACCAGGCCACTATGTTTGAAGAGAGGAAAGTCAACAACTTTTTCCACTGCTTTGAGTCACAAAATAAACACAGAGCTCCATAACAAGAGCCTACGTCAAACTACAAGCCGAGCTGAATCAGCTGATATACTGGTCGAGTATGTTACTTACCAAAACACTTGGTTCCAAACTTGTGGTAAACTTTGGCACAGTTGTGGCAAAGTGGGCTTCCGCTTGAACTTTTTTGGACAAAAACATGTGTATCTTTGGCCTATTGTTTATTATTATCACCAAACTTGCTGTAGTTGATATCCATACATTAGTTCAATTATTTCTGCTTTTATAGCTTTCGATAATGAGAATTGGCTTCATATTTGATATTAACATCAAGTTTTATTTGGGCGGACTACAGATTTCTGTATTTAAAACATGATATATTGTCACTCAGTATCATATATTTCCAAAATTTCACATCATCTGTAAGCACTCAGGGTCCTACTTCAATCTAAACAAAAAAATAGCCATGTAGGTCATGTAGAAGCTTTGAAAAACTATTTGTTTTGTGATTTTCGGTGAAAAATGGCTGGCGCTTAAGAGGTTTTAAATAAATAAAAACATTAAATAAATAAAATAATAAATTACAGACAAGTAATGTTTTATTTTGGAAATTTAAAGCGAGTGCATATGTAGGAGAGTTATTGTGTTTTTTTTATGCATTTAAATTTTTTTTAAACAGACAGAAATGCAGTTGGAAGGAAAATGTAGGCGTCATGTCATTGACCCAGAGATACATATTTACCATTTCAATGCTAACCTCACATAGTAATATTTTAGTCATATTTTTTTTTGTGTGGTCATTTTCACATTAACAAATATACATTTCTAAGTCTAAGTCCTGAATGCTTGACATTGTAAAGGTCACCCAGAGCCACATGCAGACTAATGAGATACAGCAGAGGCCCAGGCATTTAAATACGTTTGATCGTATCTCTGCACACAGGCCGTTTGTAGTCTCAAAGGAAAAGAGCCGGTCCGACGCATCAAGGTGTAAAAAAGCTGACACCTCCAGCTTGCATCATTTCTAGCTCTGTGCACCACCTTCCACATGTACGACCTGCTATTCACACAACAAACACCTCCCACTGTAGCCTGTTGGATGGCATCAGCTCAGCAGGTTCAAAAGCATGTGATTTGGTAAATTTAACCGTCTTTGTGTCGTGACGTTATTGTTTTTTGAGAAAGGAGACTTGTGCTAAACATAGAACGATCGACTCCTTAATAGAGACCAAATTGTCACAGTTTTCATGATGAATATATAACTGTTAGGATCAGTTCATACAATCAGCGTGTGGAAAGCTGTTTGAGCATAAATTTGATCAGTGATATTTAGTATAACTCCACTAGTGCTCAAATTTGTGGTATGTAGTTAATCTTGATTTACTAGCAAAACGTGTCACTAGTGAGAATCAGTACTACAAGTGATATTTTAAATAATAATTATTATTCATATACTAGTCAAATGCGGAGTTTGCTGGGGCGGGGTGGCAATAAAATAGAAATATTTTAAGTGCCATAAAACACAGTATCTGTACAATATATATATGAATTCATTTGTTGTTTTAAAAATACAAGTAATTTTTTTTTTTTTTTTTTTTTTTTTTTTTTTTGGAGGATATGCCCCTTGAGATGGAACATCTCGTTTTCGAGGGGGTCCTCAACTTACATAAAATGACAGATACAGCAGAGCAGACAATACAAAAATTCAATATTTCAAACATAATAAATACAACAAAATATAAATAGACACACACACACATACACACCCACACACACACAGTATACATTTAACAGTTGCTCAAAACAGTAAATATTTTATACAAAAATAAATAAGTAATAATAGTGATATCATTAATAGTAGCTATCTAATGATAGTAAAAACTTTCATTAGATTAAATGAATAAAAAAGGTTTAGGTTACATAGCCTAAAATCAAAAACACTGACAGATATTCTGGAGATGGAGGATAAGAGCATTTTTAAACAGAGACAGAGAGGTTAGAGAGCGGATCGATAATGGGAGAATGTTCCAGTCAAATGGAGCTTTATATTTGAATGAAAATTTATGTGACTTGGTTCTTCTTCTTCCCAATGTAAATGGTGAAGAGACACTTCATGTATGATACTGCAGCAAAAATGAAGCAGAAAGTGGCCGCCAGACTGATTTTATCATGAATTTACAACATGAATCTAAAGATTAGGATTTTTAGTGACACGGTCAGCCTCACAGAACGAGAAGAAAAGGGTGTTTTGGTCAAAATACTGGGATTTATTGGATTTTTAAATGTCTTGGGAAGATTTTCAGACCACTTTTGATGGAATATATGGATTCAGTAACACAACACTTTAAAGGTGAGAAGGCAGGCTTGTTTATGTCGCCATTTTTTTCCCATGTTTGACAAAATAATTAACTGTATTTAGTCATACCAGTAAAGCCAAAATATTCACTGGGATTAGACCGTTGTGTGACAGGTTAGTTTTACCCTACTGATGATGTAATCCTGCTCAGTACGAGAGGAACCGCAGGTTCAGACATTTGGTGTGTGTGCTTGGCTGAGGAGCCAATGGTGCGAGGCTACCATCTATGAGATTATGACTGAATGCTCCTAAGTCAGAATCCCGCCTCGACGCGATGATACTGGAGCGCCGCGGATCTTCGGTTTGTCTCGGATAGCCGGCCTCGGCCGGTGCGGAGAGCCTTTCGTGACAGGACCGAGTGCGGCTTGAAGTTGGTCGCCCCGCTCCCATCTCGGAACTCTCTTTCATGGAGGATCTGGTGCTAAATCACTTGCAGACGACTTGATTCTGGGTCAGGGTTTCGTACGTAGCAGAGGAGCTGCACGCTGCGATCTATAAAAATGCATCCCTCGATCCAAGATTTTGTAAAAGAAAAGAAAAAAGGAAAAGAAGAAAAATGAAAACAAAAAAATGAATTTATGCTAAAACGGCTTGCGATAAAGGTTTTTGTTGCACTAGTTGTTGAACTCCAGTCCTCGAGGGCCAGATTCCTCAGACTTCTAGATGTGTCCCTGCTCCAACACACCTGAATCAAATGAATGGCTCATTATCATGCTTCTGCAGAGCTTGATCACAACACATTGGTCTCCACCAGGAGTGTTTGAGTAGGGACACATCTAAAAGTCTCAGGAATCCGGCCCTCGAGGACTGGAGTTTGACACTCCTGCACTAGTGCATGAAGAGACCTTAGTAGTAAAGGGAAATCATTGACTACTTACTAGTTACTAGTAGTACTAGTAGACTTCAGATATGTTACTAGTAAAATCTTTTCTAGCACAACATTTCTAGGAGATTCTTTACTAATAAGGTATGCTAGTACTCGCCTATTACTAGTAAACCAAAATTGAGTACATGCACTCTAGATTTGACGACTAGTAAAGCTTCACTAAGGTTGATATCACTGATAAATGTTTTTTTTTTCATATCAGCGACAGTCCCTGTGGATTCATCGACAGAAAAGCATGCTGTGAAATCCCAGCTTTAGCCTCACATTTACAAGATATCAAGCTGCGCTGGTGAACCTTTACAGATTTTTAAAAAGATAGAAGCCGAGCATTTCACACGACTGAGGAATGGATTATGTAACCAGACAACAAATCGATAGCAGTGAGTAGGTGTTGATGTTTTCTGCAGTTTCCCTGTGCTCTGCCTGTAAAGCCTCGTACACGTCAACAAACTCTGCTGCAGTAGAAATGACAAGGGTTGAACTGATGATGTGAATGTGAAACAGTAAAAGAAAATCAATGATGGAGAAGGAGAACATTTGTCAAGAAGCGTCGACTCCTTGATGAATCATGAGCAGTAGTAGAAAGGAGCCGAGGCAGAGCAGGTGATGTCTTTGTAGAAAACCATCCATGACCTTTGTGTGACCTTGCTGTGTATAAGCCAAGGCAGAAGCTCCTATAAAAGCCTGTTATTTTAACACATCTACAGAGGAATGGGATCATCAGTGGAGGTAGAAAGCCTCCTGACCCCTATTTGATGTGTGTGTGGAGGGGCAAACCACTGAAAGGAAAACGTCCTTTGAGAGAATGTGCATTTGTTTCCCAGAGAGATAAATGTCAGCGTGTGATGAGAGAAAATGGCTGGTTGGAGGAACGTTGGCAGGAATAAATCAGAGCAAACACAGCGATTTCAAATCTAAATACAATATCCGTGAGTATATTCCTAATTCACTCATTTTACATGTACTTAAGTATGTTTTAAAAGATGTAAAGTAATTTATTACATTTCTACACCCAACCGTTACGAAGTAAATTATTATTTTTTGTTTTTAAATGATCAGCGGACATTGTGAAATGACAAAAAAATGAAATGACCAGACAGCAAAAATTGCATCACATCATAGCCGACCAATCAGATTAAACGTAATGCACCATGCAAAAACAGCTTTGATTGCCATTTTTTTCCTCAAAACATTTATTATTTATTATTACTGTATTAGTTATTTATTTTATTTATTTTATTTATTTTATTTATTTTATTTATTTTATTTATTTTATTATCATTATTATTTATTTATTTAATTTTGAATTTAATTTATTGGTGATTTTATTTAAAAAATAAATAAATTGTACATTTTGACAAACCTTTTACTGTAAACAGATGTCTTTGAAAAACTAAAGAAAATTCTATTTGTGCAAGATTTGGTCTCTTCCTTTGTAAGTTTATACATGAGATGTTTACTGTATGCAAGGGAACCGTGGCAAGATTTATTACCAAAAATAAACATGGGGGGTGAAAGTAACTATAGTAACTTTTACTTTGAATAATATTTAATTGAGCAACTTTTTTACTTGTACTTGAGCATTTTATGTATGACTTACTTGTACTTTCAATTTCAATCGAGTAACAGTACTTCTACTTGAGTAGGAGATATCAGTACTCTTTACACCTCTGCATAATGGACATTTTTTTCTACATCCTCATTATTATTAATGTTTAACTTCCAATAATGTACCTGTAACAGACTTGATGGGTCACCAGTCCGCTGTGTGCATGTTGTTACTTAGGTTTTCTATCATTTGTCAAGATATTTACCATTGAATGGAGACGAATATGACAATGCTGCAAAAACAAGATGAGAGCCATGACTTTTTGAACATCTCTTAATAATATTTAGTCACTAACCTAATGCAATGTTTATTTGTTTTTCTATTGCCTTGCCAAAGAGGTGACATTTTCACTGGCATTCATTTGTTTGTCTGTCTGTGAGCAGGATTACATCAAAAGTACTAAATGGATATTTGGACCAGATTTGAACCAAAAATAGAACTTATACACAACAGAAGATTCTATTCAATTCTGGATGGAATCCAAATCAATAAACTGATCAAGGATCTGTTTCAATAATCAAAAAAATCCCCATTTCTCATTATTGGTGAAATTTCAATAATTCATACCTTGGCTCGCAGCTGATCGATCTTAATAAAATTAGACTTAGTTATGTCGAGTCGGTTCCTCAGTTACCTCACAGAGTTTCATCCAGATTGGTTCTGGATTGCACATCTCATCGCAATCTTATGAAAATATTTGGTGTTGCCCATACATTTGGACCTACTCTATGGTTATTAATGGTGATATAACTTATCCCAACATTTAAAGTGTGAATAATCATAGTACCATGATTAGGATTACTGATCCAGATACTGTAAATGCCAATAGAGAAGACTTCCTCTCTGAGTGCTCTTGTTTAATGTAATTTTACAACATAGGGTTTCATAAAATTCCTACTTAGGATGTCCCAATTCAATATTTGATAATAAATATCAGTCCGACATCAGCAAATTGTTGTTTTTGGATTTTTTTCTCATTTATTTTTATATTTATTTCATTCAATTGTAGAATATGTTTAAGGCTAATGTATAGCGGGACATCACTAATGCTTAATATAATGGTATTATTGAAAGATGGTGTTTAGCAGCTGTTCTGCAGCTTTGTACATGATTGGTGTCATAATTGCTGGTGTAAGCGATAAGTCGATTTGGGAGTTGAATGTAACACGGTGTTCCTCTGGGACTTCATGGATGATTATTTTCTATTACAGGAGAAACAAACATGATGCACAATTGTTTGCTGATAACACGGACATTTGGACCGCTGTATAGGAGGTAAAGAGGTGATTAGTAGTCATATGTTAATAAATGGAGTTACTACTTTTGTGCAATTAATTGAGTAAATAATCCTGTGCTAGTGCAATAACACATGTATAACAATAATGACCTGCAGCTCATATTCTATAAAAATAAGAGTGAACAGAAGGAGTAGATTAAGGTGCTCCAGTTTTCTTTTTTTAATAATTAGATTCTGTACATTAGAACCCTGCATTTGGCTTCATATCTGGCCAAATTATTGGAGTCAAAATGTTATGCAATTGACATTAAAAGGTTGCACAAGACATTTGGAAATTGCTCTCTACTATAACCTTAGGAGTCAAAACTAAGTTTGTTTCAACAATTCAAGTAAAAATAAAGTAAAGTAAAAAATAAATTAATAAAAATGACTGAAAATCCCTGCAAATCGTCACAAATTCAATGAAACTAATGTTGAGTGTGTTTTTTTTAATGAAGTGCTTTATTTTTACATGGATTCCAACATTTCAATAAATAATTCCCATGAAAAGTAATTTTTTTTTAAATTTTTCCAAAATTCTTCAGCTTAAAGGGGCGGTATTATGAAAAAATCACTTTGTAATGGTTTTGCTACAGTGATATACATCCCTTTAGCCTCATTCAGAGGATCAAAGTTGAAAAGGTTCTGTCAAACGGGCGTGTTGGATTTTTCTCACCAGGTGCCGTCACCTAGTGGAAACTCCTCCTCCTGATAATCCTGGCTCCTCCTACCCTATAAGAATATGAGCTCCTCCCTCTCAAACTACCTCACAGGAAAACAAACACTACGGTTTAATATAGAATATACTTTATTGTCATATATGTAAAGCTACATACACGAAATGTGTTCTCTGCATTTAACCCCTCCCTGAGGAGTAGTGGAGTTACAGCCACAGTGTAGCACCCAGAGCAGTTACAATCAGTTCCATTTTTAGTAGCCGTTACGCCGCCTCTTATCTCCTTTCACGTGATCTGACGTGTTTGTGACCCAATGCGTTGCAGCGGTTGCACAAAACAGTGGACTATCGTCTTGAATGGACTATTCCTGTAATCAGAAGTGGTGAGGAGGAGAAGAAAGCGACGTAGCGGCTCGGGTGAGTGGTTGGAGCAGCTGACTCCGATGCTGCTGCTGATGATGTGATAAACATACTTTGAGCAGCTTTTGTCTGACTCACAATCACGATTACCACTTAAATAGCCATGTTTTTTTACTGTAATGTGCAGTTTGTTTGGCTGAGAACAATAACAAGAGTGTATGCATAGCAAAAGAAAATCGCTATGGTATTAAAGCTGTTGTGTGGAGTCAGCATCTATAGACACACCCACTCATACATATGCATGAAGCCCCTATGGGCTAAAACTCTAACAAAACAGGCAAGTTTGGGAAAATAAACCTCAAATACTATGTTTTTGGGGTTCTTAGAACAAATGGAGATGGGTGAAAAAAATCATAATACTGAACTTTTAAGTTCCCATGGAAATTTGCCAGATATTTCACGCCCCTTTGCAACCCTACTGAGATATCCACAACTAAATAATTTGGTAATTCACCCAATGATTCACATTTTCTCAGCCATTTTTACTTTACTGGGCCTTGAGTTTTACACGTGTTGAAAAACATCTTGATTTTCTTCTAAATATCTTCCTAATTCATCTCTCTAGAATACCAAAACTTAATGCAGGGTTCAAATCGAGGTTATCTGAAACTTTGTTTTTAACTATGCTTTGATTGACCACCCTAGAGTAGATGTGCGCTTTTTTTTGTTATGTTTTCGAAATAAACTTTTAAATTCAAATGTGCTCGTGTTTGACTGAAAAAGCTGTTTTCAGCACATCGCCCACTTGTTTGTTCCGACTGACTCTCTAGCCCTCTCACTGTTCATCATTCTCTCTCTCTCCATTTTAGATTAATCCATCCCTATCGTCACTAGCTGGCAAACAAAAAAAGATTAAACAGGGATTGCAATTGATTACATGTAAATATTGATGCTGTAACATGTTTCTCTCTCTTTCTGCTGGAAGTTTCAGTTTTTCCTCTCCATCATTTCTGATGTTTGCTCATGTGAACATGTCATTGTTTTCTTCATTAAAAACAATATTTTAGATTTTGTGATGAGTGCCTTGAGAGGATTTGTTGTATTTGGGGCTAAAATAATGAAGTTTAATTTAACTGACACTTGAACATAAATTAGAGTGTTTGCACTTAAATCTTCAAAGAGTGTAAATCTTCATCGAAGTGTACAAAAACAAGACTTTTCTGCGGCTTCTGGGACTCGAGGGATATTGTAACGTTCACACATCAACAAATGAGCATACGAAAACATCAGGTGCAGCTCTCTATACATAATTTATATTTTATTTCACAGCCACCAAGCAAATGTACCCTGGATCATCTTTCAAACCAGGGGCGTTTACTTTATGGCTGTCACTTTAATACGTTCATTGCGATTCATTAATTAATTACATTAAAAAAAATAATTAAAATAACACCGTTAATCACACTCCACACCGCGCGGAATCCGGTATACCCAAAATACTGATACACAAACTACAATACAAGAAGGAAGACGACCGAGCTTCTCGGCTTCATTGGTGTTCATTTTAGTTTAAGTAAAAACATCGGATAAAAAACAGAAGCCCAGTGCAGGAAAGATCACTTTCCGATCACTGGAGCTTTGTAGCCCCCACTACCATCTCAATGCTAAACATGTAGCAGCTAGCACAGACAGCTAGCACAGACAGTTAGTACAGATAGCTAGCACAGACACTTGGACGGTGCTAACTGCAACTTGCTGCGAGCACGCAGTGTCTCCAATCCACACTGGACAAGATGACAGGGTTCAGAGCCAAAATGAATAAGTCCATGACAGACAAATGAATAAAGTCACTGAACAAATATTATCTGATGGAGAGAAAAAGCATCAAGTTTGGTGTTCAATAATTGTATTGCTCAGAAAAGTGTAGATTACTGTTTTTTACGTGTGTGCTAACTTTATAGCACTACATATGGAACTGATGTTTTATTAGGGGGCCAAGCCCACGGGGCCTGGGGACCACGTACTGTATGTAAGCATACGCGGTCCCCAGTACCAGCGGTGCTAGGAAGCCTTTTGTAATCGTTCCGATTTTGATTATAGTTCTCCACGTATTATTTTTCTCTTGGTGAAAGTGGTGCTGCAGGCTGAACCATTTAAGGGAGGGCCGTGCCCTTAGGAGGGTTGCTTACCTCGGGCACAAATCCTTACATATGTCCGCTAGCAGGTGGCGCTATAACCAAGGTCAATGCGTTTTGATCCATAACTCCCACATCATATGTTACACATTCAAAAACTTTAAATCTACAGATTCCCTGAATAGCAATAAATCACCTGAGCTAGGCCACGCCCATTTTCAATGATAATTTTGAGGCGCAAAATTGCAAAAACTGAAAAACCTACTTTTTCAAACTCCTCCTTGGGGTTTTGTCCTATCAGCGTGAAATTTAGCACGTAGCGTCCTCAGTTGGACTTGATCTTAAGTTGAGAAAATAATTTTGTTTTCTCAAAATATGCTCAAATTATTAACAAATAAATTGTTCTAGCTAGCCAGAAAAACGGGAATTGTTGCATATCTCGATCAAAATAAATACTAACAACACCAAATCTGAGATCCTTGGTTGGCGTGTGACTGTGGGGGCATGAACCACATTTGAATAATTTTGGCCACTGGGGGCGCTGCAAATATGAAAAATGTATCTCTCTTAAATGGCAAGGCCGATTTTTACCAAATTTGGTGGGTATGACCTTGGGTCACTCCTGAGGCCATACCTTGAAGTTAATCATGATTGGTCAAAGTAGGCGTGGCTTATTACGACATAGCTATATATAAACAAACATTTATTTCAGCTGAAGTATTATGTTGAGGGCTGTGAAATTTAGAGGGTATATATAGAAGAACACACAGACCACCCATACCAAAAAGTGCACCACTAAGTGGCGCTATAATGGGTGCAAACGTATTTTGGCCTGTAACTTTCACATTTAAATCACATCTTCATAAACTTAATATCCATGTATTCCCTAAATACAGTCGCATCTTCTGAGTCCCGAATACCACTGAATTACCTGGTCTGGGCCACGCCCATTACTATGACAACACTGCAAATGACACGTTGGCCTGTCTTCTGACGCTCGCCCCAAGCCCGTCCATGAGCTCCGCAAAACCTGGGGGCCAAGTCGTGCTGGAAGGCTTGGCCCCCTTTCATAACTGCTATAACCTAGACCTTTTCAAAGAAAGTTATTGTGCAAATTGCGTAACTTCTCTAAATGTCACTTGCTTTGAGTCTTTACTTTTTAACAAGGCTTAAAAAGAACCATTTTTTCTCTTCTTTTCATGTAAAAGATTACCATTAATTATTCTGTCTTCATTCTCTAAAGGTAAAAGCATTTTGGCCTTGCACTTATCTACATTAAAAGTGCTATGAAAGAAATGTGTTTTTATTAATATAGAATCACTGCTCTGTGTAATGACCCCTAATGTTGAGGAGGAGAACAAAGTAGTAACCAAAATAACATAGCCCGGATACATTCATTTCCCGTCTCAGACAATTACTTCTGACAGCGTCGACGTCAACTGTGACAAACTTTGACAGCTTGTGAAATTCAGGACAGACTCAGAGCGAGCAACACGACAAAAGAAATGAACCTTGAGACCGGGACAGATGCAGAGATGGAGAGAGAGAGAGTGTTAGAAGCAGACGGATGAACACCGTCAAGGCATCAGAGAATGAAGCAAGAGGAGGAGGCGAAGTGGATGTAAAAGGTTAGCACAATGCTCCACACAGAATAAAACGGAAAATTGTTATGCGTTAAAAACAGCGTGAGGTTTTCTTTCTTCCTTTTCTTTTGTAAAAATGCCATTATCTATCTATCTATCTATCTATCTATCTATCTATCTATCTATCTATCTATCTATCTATCTATCTATCTATCTATCTATCTATCTATCTGTCTGTGGTGGTGAGCCTCTGTCTGATGAATACTAATGAAACTGAACTAATTCTCTTCATCCAGTTAAAAGCTGTGCTGATGGTCGAGCACAGCTGGAGCCCTTTGAAGGTGGAAAGTAAGCATGACATTTTGAAGAAGGGCTGACGTGAGAGAACAAGTGAAAGTGTTGCTTCCAGCAGGTGTCAAAGAAAGGACGGACACATTTAGAGCCTGGGGGGATGAGTGGGTCACTGCACTTTGTCCAAATCCTGAACGTTTGTTGGTGCGAGTGAGATATTTTGTTCCTCCAAAACATTTTGACATCATATATATATATATATATATATATATGTACACATGAGGTACACAATGGCGCTACAGGGTACTTGAGAGAGATGGGTGAAAATTAACAAATGAAAGCATTACAAATATGGAGTTTTGTAAAGTATCTTTTAGTTAAAAATGATAATCTTACTGAATACTGCTGAATAACTCACAAAAAGACAACAAAAACACACAAAATAAGGGAAAAGTATAGTGAGTAATAAAAAGAACAGACAAACAACAACAAAATGACACCAAAATGATACAAAAAACACACAAAATGATGATAGAAATGATCTTGATTAGAACATAAACTGAAAATACAAAGGTCAGACTTGGTCCCACATCAGGAGGGAAATGATCGATAATGATAAAAACTATAGAAATAAATCTATTCAGGAGAAACTAAATACGGTTTCTTTGCACTTATTTACAAAATGAGATTCTTTAAAATGTGTGTTATTACTCCATTTATTCCATCATTTTGGTCTATAGTTGCTGTTTTTTTTTTTTTTTCATAGAATTCTGAGCAACATGCAGTAGTTAGACAAAAGGGGGTACTTGCATTCAACATTAAGAGAAGGGGTACTTATGCCAGAGAACCACTGTATTATATCAGAGATTTTAGATGCAGGCCGATACAATTTTGTTTTTGGCTGATATTGGACAGATATCCGATATCAGTATCAGATCGAGACATCCTTTGTAAGAATTTTATGAAACTGTAGAAGAAGTTGTGAAATTACATGAAACAAGAGCATTCAGAGAGCGCATAAACCTCCGCCAAGCGCCAAATCTCCTCTTTGCCAGTTATTGGCAGATACTGTACCTGAATCAGTGATCCTGGTCATTGTGCCATGATCATTCACACTTTAAAGGCTTGAAATACATTTATATCCCTGTTAATAACAATACAGTAGGTCCAAACGTACGGGCATCCCCAGTTTTTCAAATAATCATGAAGAAATCCACAACCCAGATCCGAACCAACACCACATAACAGAGTCAAATTTCATAAAGATTGGTCAATTTCAAACCGAGATATGAATTTTTGAAATTTCGCAAATGATGAGATATATATTTTAATTGTTGAAAGTGGTCCAGTGATCTGAATCTCCTCCAAAGTATAATGGAATCTGTCATGGTTAATGTCTATCTTTGGTTAAAATTTTGTCAAAATCCATGAAGTACTTTTGACGTAATCCTGCTAACAGACAAACAAATAAACAGTGGTGAAAATATGACCATGGTGGAGGAAATACATTAAGTAGCTGTAATATTTGGTGTTTGGAAAACTGATGAAAACAGTCAGAAATTAATAAATTGCTGCCAACACTTTGTGAGAATGCTAAGGCAACCCACCACATTAGATGAATGTTCTAAAGCTGAAAATGTTTAATTCTGTTACAAATTTGTGTCAGAATTGTCTTTTAGCCTTAAACACACTTAATATTGTTTTATATTTGTGCATTACTTGTCATGTTCTGTTTGGTTTTAGTTGACTTTAGACCTTGTGGTCCTCTTTTTGTTTTTCTGTGAGTTCTTGTTTCATGTTTCAACTCTTGTGTCTTTGTGTTTCCAGAGGGGTATTTCATAAAGCGGGTTATGTTCAAACTCTGAGTATGTTCAGGCTGAAATGAGGGAAACTCTGAGTATCCCATTCCTAAACGCGAGGTATGTTACCATAGCAACATTGTCCGTGAACTAAACCTGGTCGCTGGCAGGTTTTATCGAAGAAACCCTGGGGATCTATCTGGCTCCGCCCACCTGAACACCGTTTCTGAACACTTTAATGAACCTTAACACTTTTCTCTGAAACACATTAGTAACATCACACACCACAGACGTGCTCACATCATTACTAATGTTGTGTTGCTTTACCTTTTTTTTTGTTTTGTGTGCAAACGGTAATTTTCTTTCTAACATTGTGGATACAGATCATTTAGTGAAACACACTGAGAGGTTGATCTGCATTAAAACATCTACTGACGTCTCTAGTAAAGTTCCCTGAATACAAACCTGTGGATAATATAAAGATAATTTAAATAAATCCAATTTTAAGGTTCGATTGTTGTTTTATATTGTTATACAATCAAATCTGTAAATCATGCATCTTTGAAGTTATGATGGCGTGGTGAATTGTTACGCTGCTCTTGGAAGCGATGGGTCGTGGGTTCACGTCCCGCTTCAGTGTTTTTTTATGACATTTTTTAGGACATTGAGATGACTCTGGTGACATTATTACATTAAAAATCAATATAACTGATTTGATATCAAGCGACAGTCACTGTCTTTATAGCCAGTGTAACAGGGGGACTCTCTATGCAGCCATCCTTTGCTGCTGCCACATCTCCTCAGACACATTTTATTCATATTATTCACCGCTTGTCACGTCACTGAAGCATTAAAGTGATGAAGTGACCAAAAAGTGACTAATTACAGGTGATTTAAGCCACTATAATTACTGAAGACTGAACGCACCTTTAGAACAGACTCAGAGTCCTCAAACATCGGCTTATTAAATCACTCTCTTCCGTTTGGTTGTCATGGCAGCTCGAGTCATCTCTGATCCATTGATGATGGGTTTTTTTCGCACGTGTGCACATCAGTAACCCAAGGCTACTCAGGACCTCAAGTGGGAGCTGAACATCAGCTCCCTTATCAAAAAAGCTCAGCAGAGGATGTACTTTCTGCGGCAGCTGAAGAAGTTCAGTCTGCCAACAAAGATGATGGTGAACTTCTACAGCTCCATCATCCAGTCCATCCTCTGCTCCTCCATCACCATCTGGTACGCTGCAGCTACGGCCAAGGACAAGGCCAGACTGCAGCGTATCATCCACTCTGCAGAGAAGGTCATCGGCTGCAATCTGCCCTCCCTCCAGGACCTGTACGCCTCCAGGATTTTGAGGCGTGCAGGAAAGATTGTGGCTGACCCCTCCCACCCCGGTCATAAACTGTTTCAATCTCTCCCTTCTGGTAGGAGGTTTCGGTCCATCAGGACCAGAACCTCCAGACACAAAAACAGCTTCTTTCCCTCTGCCACCATCCACATGAACACACCCCAAGTCACCCACTGAACCCCCCCCCCCCCCCCCCCCACCCGATCACCACCTCCGCCAGCTTGATACCTGCTGCACTGTATATATATATTTATATTTATCCTATTTATCATTTATTCTCTATCTATCCTTTATTTATCCCTCATCCTTTATATTTATCATTATTATTATTGTTGCTGGGTTTGCTCTTTGTTGTGTTGTTTTTATTTCTTTTGTTTCTTTTTGTTGCTTGTTTTGTGCACCAACCACCAAGTCAAATTCCTTATACTGTCCTCAAAACTGTACATGGCAAATAAAACATTTCTGATTCTGATTCTGATTCTGATTAAATACTCAGGGTTGATTGGCCCACTTCATACCAGCTGTAATGGAATCCGATACCCAGAGTTTCCCATCGCGGGGTATGTTGACCCAGAGTTTATGGATAGACTCAAAGTTTGTTAACCCTCCTTTATGGAATACCCCTCTGATGTTTTTGCTTGTTATGTCAGTGTGTTTGGTTGTGAGTGATTAGCTGCCTCATGTTTTGCACCCAGGTGTGGCCCATTCCCAATCAAGCCTCCCTCACTATTTAGTCGAGTGTTTGGACACAGGAGGATTGCTGGTTTATTGTCAATGTTGCCCTCATCATAGACACCCTCTCTACCTTTAAGGTTAGGCTCAAAACATTCCTCTTTGGTAAAGCTTTTAGTTAGGAACCAGCTCATAGCTCATAGTTAAGATGCAATAGGCATAGACTGCCGGTGGGGGGTCTGGCATGCTCGGTTGGAGAGAGGTTGGGCACAATAATGTGCCGTGAGCACTAGGGTTGGGTAGGCAGGGTGTTGCAAATCAAGACCACCAATGTTGACACCAATGACAATTTCATATGTTTCGGCTGGCAAATGTTAATCTAACAAAATCAACATTGTAAAACACCATTAAAGAAACTATTCAATATAGCCTCCATACTCTCCCAACAACATATATCTCACGACACAGCAGCACAACTGTTATTTGTGTTGGAAACACAGAAAAAATGACGACAATTCAGAACACGGTTAAATGAGGCGTATCCACAAAGCCAATCCTTCCTTTTGTACCATTCACTGTGGAAAATACGAACAATTTTATGACCTTACTTTTGCTGAAGGTCTGGTAGCTCAGGTGTTGGTCTCCCATCTTTTAAAAGCTGTCGTTTTTCCTCAAAAGAAAGTTTCTCTATCATTTCTAGCGCTGTCATCCTGCCTGTAGTGTTATCCCGCCCGCTAGCTAGAGAATGTAGCAGCGGCCACTCTGTATCAATGCACTCTGAAGGTACTGTACATATATCATTTAGCATAGCACAGTTACATCCAAATGCAGCATAGCGATCTGCCTTTTTACTTGCGCATGCGCAACACATATAAACAGACTATGAGGAACAGAGGCAGAGCAGCAATGTGCCTTCGGGAGAGGGTGTGGCCTCCTCCTGTCTTACAGCGGAGTGAGACTTGTGCAGCGTCTCTGCCATACCGCGAAATAGAACTGTTTATTCATTTGGGCTGTGAAAAGCACAAAATGCTGACACTTTCAAACTTATAGGTACTGTAGGCTATCGGAAATTTAAAAATAAATTGATTATATTATAATTAAAATATAAATTCACCTTTGGGTAGGCACTGCCTACCCTGCCTACCCTGACTGCACGTCACTGACGTTATTCCTAAGAAGACCAGGCACACGGTTAAGGCATTTTGACGTTGCAGTAACCAGAAAATAAGAAATTAGACTTGGAAAATGTCGGTCAAGGCTGCATTTGCATTTTTCTACAGATCCACACATGCCTACCAGCTGAACAAGGAGACGCCTTGAAACAAGAAGTCTACGCTACTATTGGACCTATCAGATGCCTTCAAACTAGTGAGTAATTATTACGTCATCAGTTTGTCAAACATGTCGACCTCCAAGTGTGAGTTTAAAGTGTTTTTAGGCCGGGGCTACCAGACTCGAAACGCCACTCACTTTGTTGTTGTTGTTATTCTTCTTTTTGTTCTTCTCTTTCTTCTTTTCTTTCCTTCGTTCTCCTTCTTCTTCTTTCTCCTCCTCGTCATTCTTGTTGGGTACACTAGTTAAAATTGCTACTCCACTGTTATTTGTGTACAGATCAGGCTAAAATTTGGAAGCTATAATCTATGAATGTTTACGCATAAAAAAACAAAAACCGAAAGTCGATTTCTCATTTATTTGCGAGTCACATATTACAACGGTTGGTGGTACCAAATCATTGGCACATACCAATTTATAAATAGGGCCCATTACCTCGTACGTGTCACGGGGCGTCAAGAGGCCCCCGGGGGCCTCATTTTCAAACAACTACTCCTCCGTTAGTTCTTGTTAGATCGGAATGCAGTTTGGTATGAATACTCTATGAATGAATATGATGAGATGCTCGGAGCCCTTTGGGTATGGAGCCCGGGGACCCACCCCCCATTTACGGTAATTTCCAAGTTTATAGGAACGTGTGATATATCGTTTCAAAGGTAATTCAACGTAGATTACGATTATGCCTCGCACCCCTTTTTTAGGCAATTTCCATTAGAGTTGTTTTCTCATTTATTTGTGAGTCAAATATTGTGACAGTTAGTGGTACCTAATCATTGAAACATACCAATATATGAATGGGGCTCATTATCCCGTATGTGCCACGGGGGCGTCATTGTTCAAATGACTACTCCTCCATTAATGCTCGTTGAATCAAGCTGTAATTTGACATGGATATTCTATGAGCTAATGTCAAGAAACAAGTACAAGTACCCACAAAAACAACTCAATTACGGTAACTTGAGTATTTATAATGTACTACTTTCACCTCTGAATGTAACATAATATTCTTACAGTTGAGCTGTCTTTGTTACTTGGGTTGAGAATCCCTTTAATTTAAGGCTGAGTTCATTCACACTGGTTTAAAGGTATTTATCGATGCAGTGCAGAGGACCTGCAGTCCTTGGGTGTGGAGGGGTGGGTGGGGGGGGTATAAATAATTCAGCAGCTCCACCACAGCAAACCCCAGAATCCCGTTCTCTCCTCCACCGGCCTCGGTCCCACAGGACCCACAGTGGGATTGTACAACTGCTTAGCCTGCATTCTGCATGCACTGGAACGGGTTGGCGTGAATGCAGATATCTACAAATCAGCGTTAGAACATGTAGTCAGGGAAAGCTAAGTAGGCAGAGCCTTCCCTGTCTTCTAAAATAAACAACATTAAGATTTTATTCTGCTAAAGTTTGTCAAAAGAGATACTTTGTGACTAAATCTGTTATTGTTAATATCAGAAGGCAGGTCTTTCCGTCTCCGGTATGTCTCCGAAATGTTTTCGGGTTTATGTATCACCCTAAAGATCTCATGTATAAACTTAAAAAGGTAGAGACCAAATCTTGCATAATTTTAACTTAATTTATGTACAACATCTGAATGAAATAAAAGGTTTGTCAAAATGTACAATACTTTTTAAAATAACACCAATAACGGATGTTTTCGCATCATGGGTTACATGGTGCTTGTAGAATTTTCCGGTGATGATCTGAGAAAATAACCTCCATTCAATGCTGTTTTGGTGCAGTGCATGATGTTTAACCTGATCGTTCGGCTATGTGATGTGATGCATTCGATTGTTTTCAAGTGATTTCATTTTTTTTTTTTGTAGTTTCACAATGTTCGTTGATCATTTTAAAACAAAAAATAATAATTTACTCAGTTACGGTTGGGTGTAGAAATGTAACAAATTACTTTACTTCTTTTAAAACTTACTTAGGTATTCGTAAAATTACTGATTTAAAAATATACTCAAAAGTACCCATAAAAGCAACTCAATTATAATAAGGTGAGTACTTGTAATCCCTTACTTTCACCTCTGCTAACTGAGAACTTAGATCGTTTTGCAGAAAAACAGAACATGTGAGGTTTGACATTGATGAATAGCTCTTAGTTCACTTTACTTGTAGTTTCACCACCAGGTTTTGTGTGTACGCATGGTAAGTTGTGTGGAGATTTACACCTGTTTCTACGCAAAAGTACAACTTGATAAATACCATACTTTGCAGTGGATTGTTTGTATGCGCCACATACGACACACCGTAAACTTGTCATCACTGCACATAATAAAAAAAAACCCATAGCTTCCCACACACAGGCCATAAACACCTGAACACCTGCTTTTTCCACTCACAAAGGTGGTTTTAAATCATCCGGTTGGTTTAAGTGGAGTGCCCAACACTACACCAATACACACATTATACTGAGTTATAAAGACTCTTGGCTCAGTGGTTGTTGCTGCACAAATCTACCCACACACATAACCAGACAAATTGACCTTTGTAGAAAAAAGGATTTTTCTGACGCACTGCAGGCAAGTGGAAACAAAAAGAAGCTCAGAAAAGCTACAGAAAAATCACATCAGATGTTGTATTGTGTATTTAGTGTTACTGCGTGCTCTCTGGGTGAGCACATCTTTAAACACTGAAGATGTCCAAACATTTAAATGACAAAAATAAGTATTTTAAAGGTCCCATACCAGACAAATTTTGCTTTTTAATGTTTTTAACAGTAATATTTATCTCCATAGCCCATGGGTTCACTGGGACCAAATGTAGCCTTTGCATATTCTGTCCAGACCAGCCCTCTACATTATTAGCAACATTACGTACAAGCTGTTAAGTCAGTGATGCTCAACATGTGGCTCTTTGTCTTAATTTGAATTATTATTCCCCCAGAAAATGTTAAAAGGGCGAATCCTTTTAACCCCTTTTCATCTATTTTCCTTGGGTCTTTTGCAACGTCCTTTGTCCCTTTTTTGCCCCTTTTCAAACACTTTTTTTTTTTCCAAATTTTGCTACCTTTCACCAATAAATATCTTTTTTCTATTTCTAGTCCATCTAGTCAAGTTCTTTTTGACATTTTTATCCAATTTTTGTCCTTTCTTTATTTTTTTGGCCCATTTTTCATCCAAATAAGCTAGCTTTTGCCCAATAAACACCACTTCCTTTTTCTCCTCCATTTTGCCTCTTTGTGTTACACATTTGTTCCCTTTTTCTACCCTTTGCCATTAAACACCATGCACCTGGTTTCTCTTCATTTGCTTTTTTTGTCCACTCAACTGCTTTTGGCCCATTTTAGTCACTTTTCACTCTTTTTTTGACATGTTTTTGCCAGTTAGAGACCATTTTTAGTCACCTGTTAACATGTCTGAGTCCACTCGCTCGTCAAAGAAAACAACATGATGCTCGGTAAGCCAGATGGCCAGTCCACCCCTGCTATAGCCTCATTATGAGGCTCCAAAAGTGAAAATGAATGATTCCTCCATCCCTTGTTAGCTCCAGATTTTGTGAAATGCGTGCTTAGACAGGCGAGTTTGAGTTTGCTCAGTTTATGATGTCATAAGAGGAATAACTCCTCCTACTGTCCCTCGCTCTGCTCGTCCCATAGGGAGGCGAGCTCCACCCTTACTATTTACTTTACTGGTAAACAGACATGGTGAAGGCAGGACGAACCACGATAAATTTTTTTTTTCCTCCCCTCAGTTGTGCCTCTCAGGACCCAGGGGCGGGATATAAGTTCATATAATTTTGAGTTTCTTATACTGCATAAGCCTAACTAGCTGTATACTGCTGGCCGTTAAAATATCAGTGCAGTGTTGCTCAGTTACTGCTGTTAATGTTGTGTCCAATAACACGCAAGAGCAACATAAGATGTGTGAATGCTCCTCTCCCAGAGCGGGACGTAAAGTGGGCGTGCCCAGACACAGCTCATTTGTATACCCGGAACTACACTCAGAAACAGCCTGTTTTGAGGGAACAACTTTTTAGGCTGCTGAAATTCAGTAAGAGGGATGTGTTTTGAGCGATACACTTCAAATGATCTCTTTTTTTGGGCTTCTGAAAATGGTTTGAAAAGCACTATAACATGTGACCTTTAGATAGAGTGAGGCAAGCGTTAATATTAACTTTGCTAGTAGTGAAAACTGTTACTTTAAACACTAGATAGTCCTCCCACAAGATCTTACCGTTGTAATTTCTGAGCTTTAATAATTAAAGTAACTTTAAAGAAAATTCCATCAGCACATATTATCTGAGGGGATGGTTATGGTTTTGTCATGTTTCAGGGGCGTGATTTAAAAAAAAAAAAAAAAAGATGTGAAGAGTCCTCTGAAAGATAGACAATGTCCTTTATTCCAAAAAATAAATAAATACAAGACACAACATTATTTAACAAACTCCTGCATGCTGTGAATCTTAGTATGTGGTTTGCTATCCCGCTCTCTAATATGTGATTCATATAGATTGTCGAGTCACTGCTAATGCACATTCTGAGTAGAAATACTCAAACAAGTTTTCCTCTTAAGTTATGTACCTGAAACTACTTATGTTCATCCATCTAACATGTGAGTTCACCTTAGGCTCTAACTGCTGAACTACGTGATCAGAGAAAAGTGTTTTGACATCCTCTGCGGTCATGTTGTCTGTCCCGCTCTGTAATGCCAGTTTATTGAAGCTAGATTAGAACATAATGTTCCAAGGCTTGTGGTCTGGAACTGACTCATGAGAAACTCTAACGCTAGTTTAAATCTCTGAGTAAAAGGATTTGTCCTCATTAGATGGGAGTGGTGAACCACGCAGCTCTGACTTAAAGCACTGACATGAACATTGAGTGACTCCCGAGGGGGAATCATTTCCAAAGTTCACACATTTTTCATAGTTTATTGTCCATTTTACTAACTACATTTTTCACCTCACTACTCATATTTGAATATGCTTATTATGGCTAACGTTCAGATGTGTTAGAACAAACTCCAGCAGAGCCGTTTCTATACAAGATGCTGTTAGTGGGCCCCTTGTTTGCAAAACGGAGAGATTTTAATTTGATAAATGGTCCACGACCTGCTACAATCTATTAAACTTTAGCATCTTAACAGGCAACAGTAATTACAATCTCCCTTCAAAATAAATCATCCTACATTAAACCACTGAAGCCATATAAGTGATTAAAAAATGAGAATACAAGGAAAGCAACAAGCCTTGATAGTATGTCATTATAAAATTAAAATTGAGAGCAAAAAGACAACTCAGATACACTACAGATACACTTATATATACAGTATATAAATATGTGTGTGTGTGTGTTTTCAAGCATATTAGGGAGAAAGAATGGTAAATTTCATTCCCATCAGATGAGGTCTAGGACTCAGATTTTAGGGCCCCCTAGTGGCTCATGGTCCAGATGCAATTGTATTGTCTGCATTGAGCTAGAAACGGCTCTTTACTTCAGCCCAACACGCAAATACATCTTGAATAGATAATCACAGACACACATTTACATATGTCTGTAGTCAGTACAGAAACTACACTGATAAGGGTCTAAGGGTGCATTCACACCAATGGATCCTAAAGCATTTTAAACTCTCTAGGATTCATTTGCTTAGATAGTTTGCCTGATATGGGCGGTGTGAACCTGCAAACAAAGTCTAGAGTGGATCAAACTTAAAAATTCCAGAGCGATTGTTTCTGCTGGTCTGGGAGAGATTCCGATCGAAGTCTAGAGCGAATAGGTACACTAAGAACACAATTCGCGCTCGGCGTGGAATGAAAACAGGAAGTATCGGCGATGACGTCTAGTGCACGGCATTGTGGGTGATCAGGAAAAACCAAACAGGGCATTAAAACCACCAAAACCTTGGAAACGTGTTACTGCTCCATTGTCCAATGTTGTGAAAGACAAAACACGGAGAAGGCAGATGTTTCTGAGCATTCTTAAGCTCTCACTTTGACCCATAGATGAGAGCCTCTTCTTCGAAAGACGGCTAATCATTTTATCACCTCAGGTTGGCTCGGTTTGCGTTCAGTGTACAACTTCTGATCCGCACCAAACAGCCTTTGGTGCAGTAGCATGAGCTAACCACTTGATGGGGCCGTTACTGCAGAGACTTCAGTAACACTCTACTTAAAGTTTTATACATAAGGCTGACACTTTGCTGTCATTATATGTCATTAGCATGAATAAGGTGTCATGAAGGCGGTCATTAAATGTCGTTCGTTAAATTATGACACCTTTGGAGCTATGTTGGCATTTTTTGGGTTAGGTCGAGGGATCTAGTGAGGTTAGGTAGGGTTAGGGTAACGAAGTGTTAGGTTTACGAACGACACTTAAGGATGGCCTTCATGACACCTTATTCATGCTAATGACAGGTGTCATGTCATAATAATGACAACGTAATGTCAGCCTTATGCAGTGTTGGGCAAAAGTGATGTTGTCACTTTTGACAGTAACTAGTACTGTAACGCAATTTTTTTCTAAAGAAATAACGCCGTTACCGTTACAATATGGTGCGTTTGTCCGTTACTTTGCTAGAAGCAGTGTACTTCCTGTTTACAGTGACGCTACATAGTTTTACGGGATGCCGTGCCAAACACGGTAAAACAGTAGAAGAAGAAGCATTGTCAGCGTGTTTCTGTTTACATCATGTGCGCCAATCATGGCGAGTCAAAGCGAGTGGAAATACGCGCATTATTTTTGTCTCCAAAAGATTCACTCATTTATGAGAAAATGTCAACGTTGGTGCCAGCTCAGTGATGATTTTATAAATAAGAAGTGGAGCTTCAAGCATGTCGCATTTGTGATGTTTTACTTATCAACACATGTTGGACTGAGATCAAACTAGATGAAGTGTGTAAAGTATTACAATAAATTAGCATGTATAACAGTGTGTGTACCTACTACAACTACATGCCAAGTGACCTGACAGTGCAGCTTGTTAGAGACCCACGATGTTGGGACTTCTCTGCAAAATATTCTTTGCCACGTGGAGCCGAGTGCTGAATAAGTAATACAGCTCTATTAGGCAGCCTTGATGCACTTCTTCTGACAGGCAGATTGTGTCCCTACTTGGCCTTCTTGAAAGGAAGCTCACTGTGTGTATTTTTCTTTGATTTTGGTGCATGACTAATAATGACTCCGTATTCTGCAGTGTACCCACAAAGAAGAAGAAGAAGAAGAAAAAACATTAAAGCATAGCCTAAAAGAACTCAGTGGCTTGTATCCTTGATAAATGAAAAATAAATGATTACTTGCCATAGAATTAGGCATTAGGTGAGTGAAATGGCCTCGTTATACAGTATCTTTAAAAAAAAAAAAAGAAAAAAGCATACTTATTTCTATAGACGCCGGTCTTATGAAATCATAATTCTTGCTATGATTCAATGGATTTGATTTTCTCAGGGGAAAGGAATTAAGCCACTAATCTCACAGCTAATGACTGTTGAGTCTCACAAACAAAGACTGGATTGCTTTCAGAAAGCTTTGTGGTACTTCAAAAAATCTCTATCAATTTGCAGTTTTATTTGCCGGCAGAGCTCATACAGTGCGAAAAACGATTTAGGATCAATTTCTTTCCCCGACGTTAAAAAAAAAAATGCAATCTCTTTTTCACAGTCATAATAAAAGCTGTAGAGTAGACACAATGAAGTTCTGCTGGTCACTGAAGCAAACCTGTCAAGTTTTAAATTTGAAAATAAGGGAAATTTTCTGGCGCCCACTACGAGCCATCCCACCCGCTCAACCAAGCAGTATCCCTTATATTTTAAGACAAGTGTGCAATAAATCTAAAATACCCACTTGTCAACCACTGACTAAATACAATTATGTGATTAGAATCTGGTAGGTCGACTTTTATTAACATTTAAATGCTGTGAACATTCCTACTAGGGCTGGTGATATGGACCAAAACTCATATCTCAATATATTTTCTCAAAATGGTGATATACAATATAAATCTTGATAATTTTATCAAAATAAAGTCTGACCAGAAAGAAAATTCTGGGTTAAATTAAATTAATTAAACATGGACATTTATTAACAGCTGATCAATATGTCCACTCATTAATCCATCTAACTGAGCTTTACATATTGTTCTGAGAAGTAAAAGCAGCAAGTCCTAAAACTAGTATTTTGATACATAATAAGCTATAATATATACATATATATATGAAATAATATAGTTTTCTATATCGCCAAAATAGAAAACTCGATCCATCTTGAAACTCAATATATCGCCCAGCCCTAATTCCTAATTATAAAACGGCCAAAATAAAAACATAAATGTGTATATGAAGCACATGTTTATTTAATATACTTACAGTTTATATACAAGTCAACACATTGCATATTTATTATTAATTTCCCATTGTTTGTCTTTAAGTTAGACATTAACATTTTATTTTCATTATATATTGTATTATCATTTCTCATGCTCACTCATGTGGTTCTCTGGTATTCACTAATAACTTATTAGACACATTTATTACAGACTTTACATTCTTTAACACTTTATAAAGCGGTGTATATTTGTGGCGCTTGTGATTGGCTGATTTTTCATGGTGACTTACGTCATTTCTTCCGATGTGGTAGACGTTAAAATCTCAGTTATTAATCTAACAGAACGTGTAACTGTGTCACATCCTGATGGTCTTTAGGAAGATAAACTCTCTTTCCCATTTCACAACATATTTACACCAGTTCTATGTTTTTTTTCCCGCCAGAATGTCTTGATTCATTCATCTCTCTTCTGAGTTGTTTCCGGGTTTGTTGCCGCTGTCAGCACTAATTTCGCGAGAACTGCCACTCAAGTCAGGCCATTTCCGGTGGCTGTTCTCGCGAGGCCAGTGACGGCGTTCAGTTTAGTAAGGCATCTTTAATTTATCACTTTAAAATACGGGATATTTACGGGAAAATACTAATACGGGAAGATGACGGGAAAGAGGGGTAAAATGCGGGAGTTTCCCGGCCAAAACGGGATACTTGAGAGGTATGGACTGAAGTCATGCTATCGTAATTGTAAGATGGGTTTAGAGTGAATATGAAAGGACAAGCAGAATGTGAGTGTAGCAAAGACTGTTAAGTTTCTTTTATTATTTTCTTTTATTTATTTTTTGACAAGCAAGTCGTGGCAGACATGATAACAGGTGGCCAAAAAGGGCCAAAAGTGACAAAAACATTGCAAAAAAAGAGTGAAAATTGACTAAAATGGTCCAAAAGCAGTCAAGAGTGGCCCAAAAATGGCCAAATAAAGAGGAACCAGGTGGTATGTAATGGTAAAGGGTAGCTTAAATGAGGCAAACTCTAGAGAAAAGAGTAAACATTTAGAACAAAAAGAAGCAAAATGTTGGGAAAAAAGGAAATGAGTGGTATTTATTGGGCAAAAGTTAGCTTATTTGGTTGAAAAGTGGTCAAAAAATTAAAGAAAGGGCAACATTTGGATGAAAGTGTCAAAAAGAACTAAGAAAAAATTACATTTATTGGCATAAAGATGCTAAAATCTGAAAAAAAAATTGTCCAAACTTTTTGAAAAGGATCAAAAAAAGGGACAAAGGAAGTTGCAAAATGGACAAAGGAAATGGGTATAAAGGGGTTAAAAAGTGTCCCCCTTTCAAGGTTAATAACGGCTTCTTTATGGTGTCGCTAAAATGTAGTCTGGACAGAAAATACCAGGGTGGAATTTTAGTTCCAGTTCACTACTGGTGTATTGTAATGTGAAGAATGTTTTGGGTGACCTGTCGTATCGCGCTGCTGTTGTTGCTGTTGCAAAGTAAGATAAATAAATAAAAGACAGAATAATTATTATAATTATAACCATTGAAATAAATAATAAAATAAATAGATTTTAGATATACAATGAGGATCAACCACTCCAAAGTGTGTTTGTGAGATTTGATGCAATTGGACAGAAAAATGTGTAAAGTTATGTCAAAAACAAGACATGACACATTGGATGTGCAATGTGTAATAATTCACCTCTTAAGTTAAAAATCCATCCTTCCATTTCCTCACCCACTTGTTCCTTTTTTCAGGGTTGCAGGGGTCTGCTGGTGCCTATCTCCAGCTCTCATTGTGAATTAGGCGGGGGTGCACCCTGGACAAGGGCGCCAGTCCATCGCAGTGTACTTAACTTAAACAAAGACATCCAATTAACTTGAGTGTTTACTGTCTTTTCTGTCAAAAGAGAACAATAACATTCCTGCTCCAACCGCTTCTTAGAATAAATAAAACACGGATTCTATCCCTGAATAAACAGACATTTAAGCTTTGATGCTGTGGATGAATACATTTTAATTAAACCATCAAAAGGGATTGGTTCAGTTCGTTATTGAGAATGTAATTCAAACCTCAGCCTGAGTCCATTCCAACACAGAAACGCCGTTCACTGCCTCCGTTATACTCTTCCACTGGGCGTTAAATTAGTTTTCACACTGTAGAAAAGCACATCTTTGTTTGGCTTCACCTCAGACGTGAGGAAGTCGGTTTTCATCTGGGAAACATTTATTTTCTTGCCAATGTGTCTCGTCTCAGCAAAACAGATACATTTGTATAATCTGTAAAAAAAAGAAAAAAAGTGAAGTTGTTAGATAATATATTTATTTTATGTAAACTTTACATACTGCTTGTATAATAATAGGAATTTGAATTCACCGGTGATCAGTGTTGGGATCAATTGTAATTGTAATTGCGTAATTGATAATTAATTACAATTATGGCATAATTATAAATTGTAATTTAAAAAAATCTGTTGCTGTCGTAATCGTAATTAAATTGTAATTGGGTTTATATAATTGACTTTGTTATTGGAATTGCCACGAAAATTCTATAAAAATTGTAAATTATTATTTAACGCAAAACTGGGGAACCATGTTACAGTTCTATATACAGTTCTACACATACAGTATGTAGTTAACAATTATTAAAATGTGTTTCATATCAAGCTTTTCCACATTTTACCATTTAAAATAATTGAAATCGAGGGGTATGCTGACACAAAAAAGGCTCAGACGCCCACATCAAAAATATTAAAACCTATATTTTCATTCATTAAGAAGATTAACAAGGTAACTAATAGATTAGATTAGAAGAAATGAGATCATAAATATTTGTTTTAGTGTATTTTACATATGGTTTAAGAGCCATTATCAGTAGAGATGCTAACACAACAGGAAGGTTAACTTTTATTAGGTTTTGTATTTCAGGCTCAGTAATTGAGAACGTAATTGTAATTGACTTTCTGAGGATTAAAATTTTTTTAATTCCGTTGTAATTAGAATAAATGTCAGTCACTGTATTTGTAATTGAACATGGTTAATTGTAACTGAGAAATGTAATTGACCCCAACCCTGTCGGCGACTCTAAAAGAAGAAGAAGAAGTGAAGTGTGCACTGGAGTCGTCAAAATGCACTTTGCACTCTGAGTCACATTGAACCATTCACGGGCAAATTCACAAACCAATGGCGGCATAGCTGTAGGACAAAGTGATGAATAGCTTTCCACTGGGAGCGACTTGGGATTCAGTGTCCTGCCCAAGGACACTTTGGCACATGACGTGGAGCAGGAAATTCAACCAGCCTTTTCTTCTTTTAGGAGTCTGATTCCATCACCTCATCCATGGCCACTCCTCAGACATGCAGTACTTAGTCATTTCAAAGCATTGTAAAGTTCCACACGCTAAAATAAACAGCAACTTTTTGCAACAATTAGCAAAAAAACACATTTAAAAAATGTACGCGTGTACTTTTGACAGGATTTACAGCAATTTTTATGAAATTTGTGATATACTGTATATAAATGTCAATGTTAAATCTAAATGTTAATTTTTAAATCAAAATGTATAATCTAAGTCTAAATGTAAAATGTGAGTGTCATGGGTGAAATTAAAGATTTAGCTAATATGCAAATTCACCGGACATACCAAAATAAAAGCTCATTAATTCGAACATATATGGTACTTCCGGTAAATTTGCATATTAGCTAAAGCTTTTGTTTCACCCGTGGAATCTTACACGTTTCACCCGTGACATTTAGATTTAATATTTAGATTTAACATTTAACATTTATATTTAAATGGAATAATTACAATTTTAGAATTGACATTCAACATTTACATTATATTATTACTAGAAATTGAATTGCTGTAAATCTGGTCAAAAGAAACATGTTACTTTACAATTGGCGCCCGATAATATCAAACAATTATAACGGATAAATGAATGTGATTGGTTGTGAAATAACTAATAAAAGACTATTTTATTAAATAGAAGATTTATTAAAAAAACAAAATACTGAAGTATTAAATAAACAATGTAACCTAACCCAAAGAGAAAAATGTCAAGTCATTTAACATCATTTTATGTTTCTTTTGTTACAAACTAAACATTTCAACAACATTGATATATCACCATAATACTGATTTAACGAAATCATCAACATTTTTTTAATCTGCAGAATAAAATAAAAAATAAAACATCACAATGATAAGAAGAAGAAAAAAAAACACTTTGAGATAAACTAAAATTTGAGACAAACGATTTCCATTTCTTAGCAAATTATTGGTATGAAAATGGAGGAGAGTTAAAAATAAAAGTCAATTTTCTCTGTTAGTCATTTATTTCTCAGATAATTGGTTTAATAATGATTATAATTATCCCTCCAAATCAAACTGATGAATAATTTATTTCACAGTGGACAGAGTTGTTTAGAGTTTATGCCATGGATAAATAACACAGTATGTGTATTATTAGCTGTCCTTTTTCTATCACCAGAAAGCATTGGGCCTGTTTTGCACGTGACACTGCAGGCTAAAAACATCTGTCATCTATTAGTTGATGCTTTTCTGAAAAAACAGAAAAGGGATTTTCACAGAAAGGACCTTCAGGCTTCATGTGGCAACAATGAGACAGACAAAGGTGTTGACAGCTGAGGGAAATCACGGAAAAGCATTAAATTGCTGTTCGACCACTGCAGGCTGTTTGGAGGAAATCAACACACGACGTTCCTCATTAATCTCCCTGCATTAAAAATGCATCCTTTCAAATAGATGTGTTTGTTGAACACAAGGGAATGCAATCCAGGGTGGCATTTGGGTCGCAATGAAATCTGATGTATATTACAGCAGTTTATGTTATGTGGTCAGCTAAGATGTATTTCTATGTCTATTGATGAATGCTTTTGGTCTAATGGGCAAGCTCAGGAAAAACGCCTCACACTGTTAAACTGAAATCTTTTACATTCTTTGGTCCTACAGGCCATTTAGAAACTTTGATTAAACTAAATGTTTTTGGAATGTGGAAAGAGAAAGCTCACACAAGGACAGGGAGAACATGCAAACTCCACACAGAAAGGTTACGGGAAGGTTATTCACAGTGACTTTGTTCAAATAATGCTGCAGTACGTTAAAACAAGAACCCTCAGAGACCGCAAACCTCCACCAAGCACCAAATCTCCTTTATTAAAGCAGAACTAAGTAACTTAGACCCCTAAAGGTCCCTTTTGGTTATGTCACTGTCATAAACACTCCGCACCCCCTCCTGCCTGCCCCACCCCACAGCTACATGCGCACCTTTCAAGACGGAAGCAACCGATCACTGAAAAATCAAAACACAACAGTGACACTAAGGGTGATTTCACACCTATAGTCCCATGTGACCATGTGAATAGTATGAGGAAGAGAGACAAGTAAGTGTGGGAGTAATACGGAAGGGAGTGTGGAACTGTGTGTGATGTGTTTGTTTGTGTGCTGACTAAGCGGCTCTGAAAACGAATGGATGGATGGATATTTGTGTGTGTGCTGCCTGATGGAACGATGGGTTGTGAGTGTGTGGACCTGCCTGTTGCTGCAACGACAGTGTGTGGTGATTGCTGTGTGTTGCTGCTGAGCTGTCACTACATGGAGTCGCTGCGTTCCTCGGACAAAGGTCTTCTGGCTCCGCCATGATATAAGTTTGAGAAAAGTGAATTTGTAAACAACAGTGTGCAGCCACAAGGCTGGTCATAATCTAGCGTTAGTTTGTATTGGGCTGCCGTAAAGTAGTATACGTCTTGCCACCAGTAAAGTTGCAAGTTTTCTGGCCAGAGACAGCAGGGGGAGATGAAAGACCCCCCCCCAATTACCCCATAAACACTTGTATTACCCTCACAGGGACTACGAGAAGGATTTTTTAAGGTGAAAAAGTTACTTAGTTTTGCTTTAATCTGGATAAGTGATCCTGATAATGGCACCATGATCATTCACACACTAAAGGCTTGAAAGAAATCCATATACTCGTTAATAACCATACAGTTGGTCCAAATGTATGGGCACCCCATTTAAAAAAAAAAAAAAAAAATCAAGATGAAATGTGAAATCCACATCCGATCCGGAATGAACTTAGTGGGGTAATTTAAAAACCAATTCTAAATCACTGAGTCTAATTTTATAAATGTTGGTCAGTTAGGAACTGAGATGTGAGCTGTGTCGATTATGGTTTTTTGCAAAATAAGAGCAATATTTCTGAAGTTTTGACACAGTATAATTGAGTTTTGAACGTGTTTCTTTTTGGGCAGGTGCCTTGCAACGACCGTGAAATCTCATCCTGCGAGACTTCGCTGCAGGAAAATGGACACGCATTAACCTCCTTATAACACTTTGTATTCCTTTGTTGTTTCACGTCTAACGTGACAGTATAATTTTTATGTATAATGCCAAGAAATGTCTCAGTCTCCTCTTCTGTCTACACGAACCGCGTCATGTTTCCATTATTCTGCTTTATAGATGTTTTTAAATAGTTTTCTAAGCAAAATGTTGTAGTCGGACAAAGGGGGTACTTTGATTCATAAATAAGAGAAAGGGGTACTGGAGCCAAGTGGTCATGTGACCAGGTACGTCACGTCATGTGATGCGTAATTGCAGAAAAAGTGTTTACATTGTGCTTTTCAATATTGAAATGTCTGACAAACCTCCTCATGAAAGCATAAAAACTTGTTAGCGATAAATTCAGGTGTTTACATTAGCATTTTTTATTGCACTATTTAGATTTTGTGCAGTTTCAAGAGAAATAAAAACGCAGCTTATGCAATTTCTCCAATGATGAAAGATAGGGATTTCCTTATTTTTTTTTAACTGATCCAGAATCAGTTTTGATATAATATAATGGAATCTTCATGGCCCTAAGTTCTATCTTTGGTTGAAATTTGTGGAAAACCAATGCGAACAGACCAACAAACAAATAAACGTCAGTAAAATGATTACCTCTTTTCTCTGCTCTAAAATAACATAGAATATAACAGAAATCACATTTATTGATATCCAGAGGGGAAATTCACTGTAGCAGCAACACAATAAAAAGAGCAAACCCTAAGAAACAAAAATAAATAACAACATAAGATAATAGTGGAACATGTAAGAACTGTAGGGCAGACATAAATTAGAAAAAATGACTACAAACAAAAAAATTATTTAATTGTCCAAATGACAATTGAAGGAATTGGGTTTTTGGGGTCTGACTTAATCAAATGTTTGCTTTATCAGACTGTGCCATTGTTTGTTATTGGTTAAATTACTCATTAACTGTTTGTATCTCATCAAAGTGAGGTTTGAATTGCAAATCCTGATAAACACAAAAGATGCATCTTTTTCAAGATGTAAGAGTATACAGAATGGGTTTTCCTCAAATCTGGTGCTCAGAACTGATAAAAAAAACCCATTTAATTCATGTTGAAATGATTGCATTTTAATGCTTGGCTGCATCAAATACAGCAATCTTAACTCCTACTCTTTTTGGATCTATAATCACTGTGGCTGGATTCATAAAGCTTCACATCCTCTTAGACATCAAACTCTTCACATGAGTATTGCTTTAGGCTAAAAAGCAACCCAACGCGAAATGCTGATGGACACAGAATAGACACCAAAGATGAGGCTTAAAAAATGCAGAGGAGGGCATATAAAGTGGCTGTAACTTAGATGGATGCTTCAGAATAGATGAAACATGTGTAGATTATGTGGAGAATTAATCTGAGCTGGAGTTCATTGTTTTTTCAATTTAACGCTGCAAAATCCAACAGATGAGCTCATGGTTGGCTTACGTTGGGGAAAATGTGTTTTGGATTTTAATCATCAAAGACAATTCATCCTTGTTAAATAGATTGGTATTTTTCTATGTTCTATTTCAGAGGTCACCAACCTGTCTGCAACTGTGAGCTACAGAGAGTTTTCACTGACGCAACATTCTGGGCAGTAACCCGGATGCACTGCCATTTTGGCGGCACTCGGAGGTAAACGCTACATGTTGGAGGTACTCGGAGGTAAGCACTGCGATGGATAAACCACAGAAAAGCTCCTCAAATACAATATTTAGAAAAGTTACGCTTTATTGGTGGCGCAGCTCCATACGAGTTGGCTCCCTAATCTTGGATCAATGATGACCCCGAGAGTCTTCCGTCTATTATGTATCCTGATATTGTCAATTACCTGGTTTCCGCCAAGCCCTAGATTGCAGAATACCTTAAATCTTTTTGAAGTTTGGAGGCCTATAACCAGATAGTGTGTGGATGGGTGAGGGAGACGCAGTATCAGGTCATCAACGAATGATGTTGTGAAGGCCAAAGTAAGTAATGCAATAACGTCTATCATTAATACCCAAGGTGTAATGTTCTTCATTTCAAGGACCTCCATCCATCCATTTTCAGATTTGCTTTTTTCTTTTCATTCAGGGCCCCAGGGGTCTACCGGTGCCTATCTCCGGCTCACACCGGGCGCTAGGCGGGGGTACACCCTGGACAGGGTGCTAGTCCATTGTAGCATTTCAAGGACCTCCAGTTTGATATGCATCTCAAAATGTTTTCAGAACTTTCAAAAGTGGCGAATTAACTGAGATATTTAGCCTCAGTGTGCTTCAGGCTTTTGTCAGTGTATGTTCAAAATGCATCTTGGGAAACTTGGAAGTATACTTCAGTGGGAACGGTCATCGTCCTAATCATACTTAAAGTATATATGTAGTATGTTAGTATGCGATTTCAAACAGCGCCCATGTTTCTGAGTGATTGGGTTAATCGTTTCAAAACTCAAAGTAATGAGTCATTTCATTGACCTGACTTACAACCATGAGTTGGGACACTAACAACCAATGACATCAAGTCGAAAATTAATAACTCATTATGTTAACTTAGAGTACAATTGAGAATTGCAAGTTGTGATTACGTGGTAATCAAAGGAATTCTACGATGACAGATGGACATCAGAAGACGTACGTGATCCATGTTGACGTGGGATGGATACAGGGTTTGGGGGTCATTGCTTCTACACCTATCCTTGCACCAGTGGCTCACTCTGAAAATAATGCATGCGTTTTAGAGTTTGTAAGATAACTGCTAACGTTTGCATTTAAGCTAAAACAGTCCATCACTCTAAAGAGGATATCAGTGTATTGAATATGATGTAACTGTGTGTTTGACAAGAGAGAGCAGCTTAAAAGGACGTGAGCCTTGTGGTTATTATGATTGATTTTTAATCTTTTTCTTTCTTCTAACATCTACTAGAACCCAAGAGACCTTCTTTATCTATGTATTGTTTTGCTTGCTCGGCAATCTTTGTACGTGTGGAGAAATTGTGTACCAATCCCAGGCAGCACAGCGAGCTGCAGCCTCATTTACTGCGTTTGGATGGAGGAATAAATGGGCAATGTGTGTGTGTGTGTGTGTGTATGAGTGGGTGGGGATGGGTGATCATGTGACTGTGACAGCATGTGCGCTTTAAATCAAGTGCAGATCCTGACTTGGGCTTCAGATGTGGGGGGGAAAGGGAGAACATCCATTCACCTCACCGCGGGAAAGAACAGGAACAGGGTTTTTATTTTATTTTGAAAAAGGCATTCACACCAGTGAATAAAAGGCAAGCTTTCTTCAGCTTGTGCTGAACTCAAAGCACTGAGCTGCCTTTGTTATGTGTGTTTCATCAGTAAGGAAGTGCTCCCAGGCAGAGGACCTCTCATCATCCGACTGAAAGGTAAGATTATCCAACTTTATAAGGATGTGACCCATGCTCGTGTGTGTTTTCAACTAAACCAATGCTTTTGTGTTTTAAATGACTGACAAAGGGTTTCAGTGGGATTAATGACGCTTTTTAGGCAGAAAAGTAGCATTTCATAGTTACAGTCATATTTCTATTTGCTACAGGATTATTGGCAGCTATAACTGCAATCAAGGTTGGGGTCAAATACATTTTTCAATTACAATTGCGTCTCCAAATATCCATGTTCAATTACGTCTCAATTCTGATTACAGGATCATTTTTTCCTCAATTACAATTAAAATCACAATTATTATTTTTCCCCTGAAAGTCAATGACAATTACATTCTCAATTACTAAAGTTAAATTACAATTAATCACAATTACTGAGCCTGAGATAAATAAATTAACCTCTTGTGTTAGCTTTCTGTTAGCATCTCTTATGACAGTGTTTCTCAAATGGGGGTACGTGTACCCCTAGGAGTACATAATGGCACTACAGAGGGGTACTAGAGGGAGAGAGTAAAAAAATCAAAAATAAAGTGTCGGTACTCTAGTTCAGGGGTCCACAATCCTGGTCCTCAAGAGCCACTATCCAGGATGTTTTAGATGTTTCCCTCTTCCAACACACCTGATTGAAATGACCAGGATCATTATCTGGCTTCTGCAGAGCTTGATGATGAGTTAATCATTTGAATCAGGTGTGTTGGAAGAGGGAAACATCTAAAACATGCTGGACAGTGGCCCTTGAGGACCAGGATTGAGGACCCCTGCTCTAGATGATTAAAAAAAACTATTGAAATCAATCTATTCAGGAGTCATTAAATCAGTGCTTTTTTTTTTTTTTTTTTTTTTTTGCATAATTGTGACCATCACCAGCCCTCCCTAGGGAAGGGTAAATACTTTATTAAAGGGAGGATGTAAAAGAGAGAGGGCAGTGTTACACCAGGGTGAGGGGGGTGGGGGGGGGGGGAGTTAACAGGGAGGAGGGATACAAGATAGGAAAACGAATGGGTGGGGAATAATCAATAAGTTTCAAGTGATGTGATGTGAAATTGTGGTTGTGTATATTGTGCTTATTGTTGTGTTATCAAGCCAGTCTGGTGACCAGTGTGCGGCTTAGGAATAATGGTGGTGGCTGTGAGCAGAGGAGGAAGTGAGTGGAAGTTACATAAAACAGGTATTTGGGAACAACGTGTCTATGGTTGAGCCCAGTATGAGTGTTATCCCACAGCCCGAGGCCAGTGCGTCCATGACAAATGTGATTCCAAGAGCCGCTACTGCAAAACCCATGAGCCGCCCCCGGGCCCGAAGAAGCAGTCGGGCCAGCAGAAAGAGCGAGAGATCTAGGGGCCCCCGGCGACCACCCCACGGCCAAGCAGCCCCCCGAACGCCCCCAAGGTCCCAAGCCGAGAGGCTGCCATTGCCCCCCCCATACACACCCGAAAAGCCCCCAAGGAGCCAAGGACCAAGCGCACCACGCCACCGACTCCAACCCCCAACCCCCAGGCCCCCCAGCCCCCCACCCCCCCACCACCACCCACACCCCCGCGCCCAGCCCCCCGAGGGGAGGGCCCAGAGAGCCCCCCGCCCGAGACCCCAGCGGAGGAGCCAAAGCCCACGCCCAGCAGACGACCAGAGCCACGCCGAACAGGCAGCCGGCGGGCACCCGCCGGTGAGCCCAGAGCCAGCAAGGACCCGACCCCAGGCCAGGAGGACCCGGAATGGATGCAGCACCAGGAGCAGCCCGCCCAGGGCGAACGACCACACCCCAAGCCGCATAAGGCACCAGGGGGCCGCTGGGAGTCCCCCCGCCAGTCCCCAGGCACCCCAACCCAGCCCCCCCGGGCGCCCCAGATGCTGATGCCGCCCGCGCCACGAGCTTCAGTTCTTTAAAGCCAGGGCCCCCTCCAGAGGCCAAGCCAGACCGCCCCGCCGGGATGTGGCCCCCTAATCCCACCCCGACACTCTGCCTCACGGGGGACTGCCCAAGCAGGGGCCGCACCAGAAGGTATGCAAGGGCGCGGCACGCGCCACCCGCCCCAGAAGACCCCCGCCAGGACCGGCCCGGCCAGCCGGCCAAGCACCCCGGGCCCCAGGAGTACCCCCAGGGACCAGGACCCCCCAAGGGCAAGCCCCCGGGCCAAGCCCCCCGGGACGCGCCCCCCACCCCAGCCCAGGTCCCGGCCACAGCCCAGCAGGACCGCACAGCCCCAGACGGCACAAGGCCAGCAGCCCAGGGCCCGCCGCCCCCCGGACAGCGCAAGCCACGGGGCAGCGCCCCCCGCCGGCCCGCGAGCAACCGGCGACCCCCACCGCGGGGACGGAGGCACCCCATCGGCACACATCCAGCGCGGGACAGCAGCCCCCAGCCAAAGATGCCCCGGACCCACCCACCAGTCCGCAGATGGCAGGACATACCCACCAGGCGGCCGAAAGCAACCTCAACCATCGGAACAGCTAACGCCGCCCCCCCAGTAAACAGCATCATCCCGAGGCGCCAAACAACCCTGCCCCAACCCCGGTGAGGACACCAGCACCCCCCCAGCACACCCACCCCCCAAACCGGCGAGGCAGGCCGCCCCGGGCCCGCACACCGCGGGGCCCGCCCCCAAGGCCACCAGGAGACAAAGCAAGCACCAAGCCACACCCAAGGGGGAGAGGCACCCCCGCGCCCCACCCGGCCGACACAGCCCGGAAAGACCCCGCAAGGAGAAACCCCGGCAAAGCCCCCCCGAGACCCACCGCCACGCCCGACCGCACCATCTTGATGTGCTTTTACTCTATGCAGTGGCCCAGCCACCAACAGAGGGGCCAGGCCCCCACCGGAGAGGCCCAAATATGTGTACCAACCCACCACCCTGTTATGGTGCCTCTCCATTCCCCAATGGAGAGGCACTTCCCGATCCCCTGTGTGAATGTGTGTGTTTGGTGAATGTATGGGGTGTAATTAAAAGAAGGGGGATGGAGGGGAGCGGTGCTCCCCCTCCAGCCTCTGTGGATTTATGTGTATGTGGTGTAATAGGCCGGAGGGTGTAAATGATGAGTGCTTTTTAACCTTGGGGTCAGGACCCCATGTGGGGTCATCTAGAGTTTAAATGGGGTCACCTGAAATTTCTGAAAAAATTGAAAATTTGAAATTATTATTTAAAAAAAAAAAATGAAAACAACACAATCTATATTTCTATACTTTGTAAAATATAAATATAGTTCAACTCAAATGCAGTGAAAAAATAAATGAAAATTCAAAAAATAATATATATATATATATATATATATATATATATATATATATATATATATATATATATATATATATATATATAAAATGATCAAAAACAATAATGTGACAATTTTAATTTACAATTACGTCTTCAATTTTCCATGTTCAATAACTCAGTTGTGATTACGATGACCGGTTGCATTTTTTCCAATCACAATTATCATTTTCCTAAAAATTACAATTACATTCATCACAATTACTGAGCCTGAGATAAATCAACTTTCCTCTTGTGTTAGCTTACTGTTAGCATCTCTTATGATAACACAAAGGTCGGTTTGTCTCAAATCAGCTGTAAAATACACAAAAAAAATTGGTTGGTTGGAATATTTTCAGAGTCTTAATTTGAAATTTACCGCCCCCTTAGTAGTTTAAGCTTTAGGCAAGACAAATTTAATTACGTCTTCAATTATCCATGTTCAATTACAACTAATTTCGGATTACGGTGACCGGCATTTTTTCTAATTGAAATCAAAATTATTATTTATCCCCTGAAAGTCAGTTACAATTACTCAAGTTAAATTACAATTAATCACAATTACAGAGCCTGAAATAAATAAACCTTCCTCTTATGTTAGCTTCCTGTTAGCATCTCTTATGATAATGTGAAATCTGATTTCTTAAATCAGCTGGAAAATACACACACAAGACATTGTCATCATCTAATTTAATTTTCATCTTTTGGTTACATGGTTAGGCTTGTTTATTCGTGAAAAAAATAACATTAATATACAGTATTTGGTGTGAGATAATCCTGAGGTGAACAAACAGGTTTTAATGATTAACTATGTATGTGTAAGCCATAGAACTGTAACATGGTTCCACAGGTTTGGTTTGATTAAATTTCATTGGTTTCTAAATAATTTCCATGCCAATTATATTTACAGAGTCAATTACATTATAATTTTAATTAATTAAATATCAATTACAATTATAATTGACTCCAACCCTGGCTTCAACCTATTACTACATTTGCTGCTTAATTATTCCACCAATTAAAATGAAGAACCACGTTTCAATTCAAACTGTCACTAATCGCTCACCAAATGATTACATTTCAGATTAATTGGTTTAGGCAAATCTTATTCCCTTATCCATTTTCTACTTTCCCTTAGTGTGCAAACCTTTAATACATTACGTACATGAGCATGAATTTTAATGTTCTTGGAAACTCGTTTTAATGTATACAATGTCGAAAATGAGTCTGTTAAGACATCATTACTGTGCACCTGTTTTGTTCCTGCAGAGGGCCGTACGATTTAATCCTCTCTGTAAATATTGGTCAAGAAATGTTAAGCATACATTTATGCAAATATTACATTGGATTCATGCCGCAGGGTATAGGAACGTATGGAGAAATGCTTCATGCGTGTGCACGTGTTTACCATAGAATGTTGTAGAAATGGGATGTGTGGGTTTTCCTCCACTGGTGCTCTTGGTGGTCACAATTTCATCCTGATGGTGACTGCAATAGATGATGTCGTGTCTCCCCAGGTGAAGATGTAGATGGTAAAAAAGGTGTAATGTGGAAAAAAGGTTGTCGATGAAACTGGCTCGCAAAATAATAAAAAGTTTATTAAAACAAGCAGAATCAAAAACCAGGGCAGAGACAGAAACCCTGGGAGAACAAGGGAGGTCAAATCATGTTCTGAGGCAAAAACAGGAGAACTGGAGACAGCAGTCCAGTGAGAGCAACCGGGGTCAGATCATGCTCTGAAGAGATCCAGCTCGGCAATCACATATATGGACCGACGAGAAATTTGAAACCCAACAGGTGGACCCCAAGCCTTAGCGTTTAAGGAAGAAGGAAAGCAACAAATGTTCATTAAGGTGGTGAAACTCCCATGCATCAGCAGAGTAGCATGAGAACAGGCAACTTCCACGATTGACAGGCAATAAACATCCCAACAGCAGAGCTACAAAAATAACTGGCTTGGATTGTAAACCCCATGTGTTAAGGCCACCTGTTGAAGGCCTACACTCAGTTTTTAAGTGAAAAGGTGTATAGCATAAATGAATATCATATTAAGCAGTCAATACACCTCAATGATAGAGGAAAGGCATATTTTTTTTTATTTTTATTTATTCAGTTTATTTCCGACATGGTTACATTCACTTTTTTTTTTTTTTACATTTTTTTTTTTTTTTTTGTACATGCCGAAAAAGGAGACGAGAGAAGCAGTTTGCTTATCTGGGTCCCGTCCCCTGTTTTACCATCGCAAATTTACATGGGTTTACATGTCTCTCTGGTCAAACATTCTTGAGTTGTTCTGAACAGTCCTTTTTTGTGTATTCTCATCTGTAGTCAGTGTGGTCTTGTTTTTATTCCTCCTCCTCTCTATCGTTGTTCATGTTGGCCTAGTTCTTGTTCCCTGCCAGACGTTGTTAGCATTCCTCCAGTTCAAGAATAGTTCCTCTTTCGAAGGTGTTTGGAAGGTTTTTCCCTTTTCATCCATAATGTCACCACTCGGGAATGTCTCTTTTGGACACACAAGTTTGCAGCTTGTTTTGTCTCTACGTCAAGGTTAATCCAGCTGTTGTTAGTTCTATTGGCAGTGTTGTATTTTCCACTGTTAGATTTAACTTGTATAAACACATTATTATATCTTAGTTCATAAGCAAGGTAGTCATTTCATTGTATTATATCTTAGTTCATAAGCAAGGTAGTAATTTCATTGTACAGGAAAACGTGTTTCTAACTGCACATAGGAAAATAAACACTTTGAATTTAAATTTAATGTAATCCTTAATCACCCCACCAACTAGCAATTGAAATGAATAAATGACAGACCTTTTTTACTCTTGGTTTCCACATTTAATTCAGTCTCCGTAAAATAATCACAGTCTGAGTTTTGTTTCCAGTGTTTATATAGATCTGGGTCCATATCCATGATTACCATCAGTAATGTTGTTGTTTAGGTGGATCCTTCGTATTTTCCCAAGTCTTCCATCGTTTTGATGAGGATTGGTTTTCTGTTCTCTTCTCTTAGTGGTGTGATGTAAATCCTGCAGTTTCTTGTCCACGTCCTCACAATTTTTCCTCCTTTTTTTATTTGCGTGCCTTCCATGCAATGCTTGCATTTTGTTTCGTCAGGTTTTCATTGATGTAAACCTTTGTTCCCATCAGTTTATTTCCTTGCTTCAGTAGTTCTCCTTTGAATTTCATATTCGTGAAGGTTATTTTTACAGCTCTGTTATAATTTTTTTTTGGCAGGAGATGGCAGGAGTTGATGTTGTCAGGGTTCAGGACAATGTCCTTCGACTCCAGGTAGTCAATGACCTGTTGTTCAATCGATTTTGTTTCTTCGTCACTCGCGTAACTCCTGGGTTTTATCTTTAGACCTGTGATGATGACATCTTTCTCTCTTTCCTTTTGTTCCAGCTGTTCAACCCTGGCATTCAACAATTTTATCTCTTCAGCATTTCTTTCATTCTTTTCTTTCAGTACCTTTGCTTCGCTTTGTAGGTTTTCCAGTGAGTTTTCCAGCGTCTTTTCCAACGACTTTATCTCGGCAGATAGGTTTCGTAGACCCTCGCGTATCATCTCCTTGACCTCTTCCAAACCCGAATTGGGTTCTGAAGGGCCTCCCTGCGTTTTTTTCACCATTTTCCTTCAGTCTTGGGCCCAATTTTTCAGGCTGTTCAGCTGTAGCCAGCTGCAGCCAGCTGTAGCCAAGGTCGTGTTATCGGAGCGAATGAAAACACGTCTGCTCTCTCCAAAGACCAGAGACAATAATGGTCAGGTATTTTATATATATATATATATATATAGAGACAGTAAGTGTTATGAAACCTAGTCTAAAATTGAACACATTTTATCAATCATATTTAACAGACTGTCGTAACCATGCTTCTGGCTAATAAGTCTTATACCATGGAAAGTCTGTTTATTTCCATTTTACTGTAAATCGTGCCATATTGTAAGTATTGTTTGTGCTGGATGTGTTGGATGAGTGGTGGTTTCATATGAAAAATCTGCCAAATCTTCAGTTCCAAATAAGTTATTCTGCCACTGACTCCTATTTTGGTGTTTGCACGATTGAACTCTAAAGAAAATACACATTTAGTGATGTGGCAAGTAGGGATGAGTATTGGCAAGGATGTTGCAATACTATACGTATCACGATACTTGGGTCACGATACGATATTATCGCAATATTGTGATATATTGCAATATCCTACCCAGTTAATATCAAAATTAAACATAGAGATGCGGCTGTTTCTCTGCTAACACCTCAACATGATGTCTTGCTAGGTGAGCTCGTAAGTTAGTCGTGTTCCCACAATATTTAACGAGAGCGAGGCAGATCTTGCAGCCGGCGTTGTCCTTATAAAGCTCGTTTTTACTCCCTTTAAGTTAGAAGCCAAAGTACTTCCAAACGTCAGCTTTGTACTGTGGGGGTGTTGTTATTTTGTTAGCCATGTTGTTTGGGATTTGAGTCAGCCCTCTTCTGCCACTGTGACTGCCTCTGCTACAGAAATAGCGCTGCGTTGCACAGCAAAGTGGCTCTACAGCGCCATCTACCGGAGTGGAGGTGCAGAAGTGGCACAGTTTAAGGTTTTTATATAGGAACAGGAGCTGGTCAACATGCCCAGTAGTTAGGCTGCTCCGCTGAGAAGTGATAATGTCTCCAGCAGTCGAAAACACACGTCTACAAAAATGTGAAAAATACAATCAGAAAAATATTAATTAAATATCAGAAAAAAATGAAAATAAGATTATTTTTTTTTTAAATCAATTTAAAATCGCACACCTTTAATGACAAGCTTTGAGCTGTTTAATTACAACCATAGTTAAGCTCTACTAGTACTAAAATGTGGAGTACACGTACCCAACTTAGGTTTACTAGTGCACGTATAGTACACTTTACTAGTGAAGTTAAGTGTCACTAGTACTAACTATACAGTATGTAACATAAGCAAGATTGTCTACTAGTAGACAGCTTTACTAGTGAAGTCTTCTGAGGCACTTGTGAGCCAAACAACTTTACTAGCACTACAGCACTAGTACACTAAAAATCTCATTAGTAGTACTAGTAAACCTGATGCAAATAAAGTAGGAGGGATTATAGATTCAAGACACTAAAATCATGCACAACCAGACTGAGAGACAGTTTTTATAACAGTGCAATATCACTTCTGAATGAAAACAGACCCTCACTGAACTGCTTTTATTATTTATTATCCATAATGTTTTTATAAAAAAAAAAAAAAAAAGAGAGATGAATTACCTCTTTGCAATTTTTTGATCCTATTTTTTTATTTATTTTTTTATCCATCCATTTTCAGACCCGCTTCCTGTATTTCAGGGTCACGGGGGTCTGCCGGTGCCTATCTCTGGCTTACACTGGGCGGTAGGCGGGGGTACCTCCTGGACAGGGCACCAGTCCATCGCAGGGACTATTTATTTATTTATTTATATATTGTGTGAATGAAACGTGATCTGTATCGAGGGGGACTGTGGTCCAATTTTGTTGTATGTTGTACTTATCGAGTCTAATAACCAAATCCAGCACCCTGTACATCCATAATGTTTTTATGGATGCAATTCCCTGCAATACAGATGCCTTTTGTGGAAAATAAATTAAGTTTCAATTATATTTGGACTATTTACTCTCATCCTTTTTATGTTTATACATGAGATGTTTCCTGTATGTGAGGGAATTATGGTAAGATTTATCACAAAAAATAAATATGGGAGGGTGAAAGTCACTAGTAACTTTTACTTTGAATACTATTTAATTACTTACTTATTTTATGTATGACTTACTTGTACTTGAGTACAATTTCAATCAAGAAATGGTACTTCTACTTGAGTAGCATATATCAGTATACACCTCTGCAAAAGTCGCTGGTGTTTAATTGGAAATGGCTTTTTATTCCTTTGACTGCTGCAATAAACACATAGTGAAACGCTGCCTGTCAGAAGTTGTATTTATCTTCAAAGCACAAACAGTTTCTTTCTGTCATTGTGACATTCTGGATGACTCATGTTGCGTTGCGATAAAAAAAAAAAAAAAAAAAAAAGTTTTTTACACCAAAAAAGAAAAAAAAAAAAAATCCCTGTCAAAGCAAAGAGTGACGATAATAATATTAATAATAATGCATTGGATTTTATATAGCGTTTTATCAAAGACGCTTTACAGAATTAAGGCAGTATTCTTTCACTCCACACTTAGTGATGGTAAGCTACTGTTGTCGCCACAGCTGCCCTGGGGCAGACTGACGGAGGCAAGGCTGCCATAGTGCGCCATCGGCCCCCCAACCACCACCAACACTCACTACATTCATACTAGGCGATGTGGGTGAAGTGCCTTGCCCAAGGACACAAGACAGATACCACTGGAGCGACTGTCCCCCACTGTGGGACTTCAGAGATTTAACCAGATTGGGCAATGACAGGCTGGTATGGCCACCAAATAGATGGAATTTAGTTCTAAAATGTTCACTTGTTTGGCCAGCAAAGGCCATCAAACTTGTGCTTTAGTGCGGCGACAAAGTGGCAACTGATAGCGATGCAACAGCGGTTCATCCCGTCTTAATGATTAATGGCTGCTTTCATTGATTCCTCAAAGAACCTCCTCCTGCTGAACTAAATCAATTTCCCGGCTGAATAGCAGGATATCAATTTCCCCAAAATAAACACGGCAAAAATCTATCCGTTCTGCCTCATGTTGTTTGCCTCTTTAGCACGCTGACAACTTCCTATTTATTTCATCCATTGATGCAATGCATATCAAAACAAACAGAAAGCTATTTTAGTTCAGGATATGAGTTTTTGTTACAAAATAAAATGAAATGGTATGAAATCGGTGGTGGAGTGTATTCCTAATAGTGATAGGGGGTTATGTAATTCTGTTTCCATGAACCTGTTCACTCTTAGCAGCCTTGAGCTAGAGTGTGAACGTGTGAATGTGAAAGAAAGCCGTGTGGTGACCATAGAGGTAATGGAAATGTGTCATATTGGAGTAGTGCTAATGAAGTGCTTGCACTCCTTCCCTCTGCCAAAGACATCAAGGGAAATAACAGATGGCCTAAAACAGCTCATCCGGCTAAAATTTTCAAGCCTTCCTGCAACATGTATATATAGGCCTAGCCTAATTTAGCAGGGATTTTGCTTTCAACGCTAACCAAAGGAAACATAAATTATCTTTGTCTCGTGAGGAGAATAAACAAGATTTTCCGAGATGTTTCCTTGCAGCTGGAGAATCTCTTGTTTGAAATGAAACTGGAGAAATTACATTGTTTTTCTTTTCTCTTTAGTTCCTCAAATTTTTTTTATAGATTTGTGTGAAGAAGCAAAGTTGATTCTTTGCTTTGAGATAGGGATGTAACGATTAATCGTAAGGCAGTTAAAAATCGATTCATAGGTATCATGATTGACATCAATACTTTGAAAATTGAATCGCAGTACTTTTTTTAAACAGCAGAGGGCGCTATATATTTATCCCTTCTCTTGTCCAGCAGTGTACCGGCGGGCGGAATCTGCTACTATTTTCTTTCTGGCCACCTTCTACTCTTACAAGGTAATGTTACATGTTAATAAATGATTCCTTACCCCTTTAGCACTGAAAGAATATTTGTAATATTACGTGAATATCTGTAAAAGTCACGATTTTCTATTAGCTCTGTCTGCTAGCATAGCATCTCTTCTTCACTGCTAGATTAGCTGCATGCCAACCGACCACTGGGGTACCAGCGCCCTCTGCTGGTCCTAACAAATATCTGACGTAAATCAGTGCAATGACGTTTTTTTTTTTTAAAGTGCAATTGTTAAGGCACAAAATACATTTTCAGTTTCACTTTTAAAAAGAAAAAGAACTATTATGCAGTTTTGCATTGTTTACTATAGAATCAGAATTTAAATTAATAAGCTACTTCTTCATTTGTATTATTCCTTTATTTCATTCAAGATTTATTTTTAGTTAAATTGCATTGTTTTGAATAGTTTATCAAGGGATTCTTTTGGCAATTAAAAATAAAAGGAAATAATACAGTATTTTCTAGTTTTTTTCCTGATATCTTTTCAGTAACACTTTACATTACGCTGTCATTATTATGACATGACACCTGTCATTAGCATGAATAAGGTGTCGTTCAGTCCATTAACCCTAACCTTTACCCTATTCCTACCTAACACCACTAGATCCCTCCACCTAACCCCAAAAATACTAACATAGCTCCAAATATGTCATAATTTAGCGAACAACACTTAAAGAGTAACTAAACCCCTGCTTTCTGCTGACCTGCCACTAGGGGGAAAATTAAAAAAAAAAATGCCTTGATAAAACATCACCACAGGAATGCATGGAGCAGTGCAGTTCCTTATTGAAGCTGTCAATCAATGCTCACTGAAGGCTGTGATTGGAGGAAAACCTCCTCCCTCCTCTGAGCTTTTATAGAAGGGGTGGGTCCAAAAGTGACAGTTGGTGATGCATGATAATCAAAATAATCTGTCTCAGCCAATAGCAAAATTCAATTGTAATAGCTGGCATTCAACCATTAGAGGGCAGTCAATCTGACATTTTACAACTAAATACTCAAAATTCTAATCAGGAACAATCAACAGCATTATTTAATACCCAAATACATGTGTAGTCAGCAGAAAAAAGTGAGTTTGGGGTTTAATTACTCTTTAATGACAGCCTTCATAATAATAATAATGCTATATGGATTTTATATAGTGCTTTTTCATAGACACTCGAAACGCTTTACATTGATGTGCATTATTATTTCACTCCACACATGGTGGTGGTAAGCAACTTTTGTAGCTACAGCTTCCCTGGGGCAGACTGACAGACGCGAGGCTGCCATAGTGCGCCATCGGCCCCTCTGACCACCACCAACACTCACTCACACACCTCATTCATACTAGACAATGAGGGTAAAGTGCCTTGGCCACGGACACATCGAGAATGACTTGGATAGAGCGGGATTTGATCCCCCAACCCTTTGGTTATTGGACAACCCACTCTACCATTGAGCCACGGTTGCATGAATGATTAGCAACTGTAATCTAATTCATTTCTAATGCAAAGAATGAAGATATTGCCGTTTGTTGCATTACCCATGAGCAGGGAGGCTAATCAGGAAATGAAGCACACCTGGAGGAAAAACAGGTGGAGCCTAATCACTCACGGGACAAACACACTATCACTGGGAGTGAAGATACGAGCAGGAATACTTGGTAATTAATGCTCAATTTCAGTTTTTTGCTCAGATCTAATTTTTTGTTTGCTCTGTTCACATTACCATTTAAAATGTGACCTGTATCAGATTCCAGTGTGAACGGTTTGCGGCTCCAACCTGACCCACATGCGCATTGTCACCTTTGTTTCAGAGTTATTGTGCAGCGGAGCCAGAGAATGAATGAGCAGTAGGTGCAGAGGAGGACGAGGAGAAAGAAAATTTGTTTTGGGCTTCTTTGTTCAATATTTGCTCCAGGCTTTTGTTTAATTCTGTTTAATTTTGTTGTTGAGTCTAGTTACTGTTAACTATATATATATATTATATATGATTTATCGAGTATCTTGTGGGGATTTAAAGTTGAGTTGAGGAACTGACTTCTCAACTCCATTAACTTGCACCTTTAAAACTTTTGCAGAAAAAGAAAATAAAGACACTCCAAATTTGTGCCACTTCAGGACTTTTTCTATCTAAAAAAATATGTTTAATCTTCCTACAAACTTCCACATTGAACTTTTGAAAAAAAGATATGGCTCTTTTTGAACCCCCCCCCCCTCACCCCAAACCTCAGCTTGTCAGAAGTAATGAAATGCAGAATCCAATGGTATGTTCACAACGAGCCTTGCATAGTGATGCTGTGCTACGGTGACGTGAAGAGAGATGTTTTTTACGCATGAGTCTGGATCTCAGTGCATTGCTTACAGGCCTGCAGGAGACATGAGTCACAGCTAATGACTATGATGACCTGTTTGCCTTCATCTTGCTGTGTCGCATCTATTTCCTAACTTTCGCTTACTTTCCATTTTTGCCTTCTAAAAAAAATAGGAATCAACTGGCAAAGCTTTAAAAGTGCTTCGTAAAATATGTTGGAATTAATATGTTTATTTAGAATGATTTTATCTGTAAAACAGATTGAAGATTTTGAAGATTCTTTGAACCAGTGTATTTTGTTATACAATAAAAATATAGTAAATTCTTGTGTGAAAGAACTTTATAGTACAAACTTATGGGGCGCCGAAGTTGCACATCTTAGAATAAACAGCAATTATTGGCAACATTTAGCAAAAAAAAAAAAAACTTCTACCAGATTTACAGCAATATTTGTGATATTTACTTTTTTGTTTCACCCATGACGTTTAACATTTATATTTATATGTAATATTCAACATTTATATTTCAATCTAACATTTATATTTCAATCTAACATTTAGATTTAAGATTTAGATTTAGGATTTAGAATTTAGAATTAATATTTAGATTCATATTTAACATTTAGATTTAAGATTTAGATGTAGATTTAAGATGTAGATTTAATATTAAGATCTAACATTTAAATTTAAGATTTAGATTTAATATTAACATTTACATTATATTTTGTACAAGAAAAAAACAAATATAACTAATTTCACAAATATTGCTGTAAATCTGGTCAAAAGTAATATAAAAAAAAAAAAAATACGTTTTTTAAATATAGTTTGTCGCTAAATGCTGCGAAAAGTTGAGGTTTTTTTTTTTTTGCATGTGCAGTCGGTGCCCCATTCATCAGCTTCTTGGTTCAATAAAACTGTTTCATGTGACGAATTAACTCTGCAAAGACTGCAAAGACTGCAACAATAAAATGTCACCAAGATAAACCATATCATGTTTTAAATGCACCAGAGAGCAAGAATTGGCTGAAAATATTCAGAAAATGTGTCTGGGCTTCTTTCTGTGCAGCATTACGTTTCGATAAACCAATATTTCACTGTATCCTGATTGTGGATATGTCATTACTAGAAACTCATTTGTGAATCCATGCACACTTTCGTGAACAAGGATCTCAGTCTATCATCAGGGAATAGCCAAAGGTCTTAATTATAGCACATTCCTGTCAGTAACGATTGTAAGGGTGATGGTGTCAAAGTCATTTTCACGTAGATGGCATGAGCTAGGGCTAACAAATGAGAAAAAAAAAAAAAAAAACGGGCATAGAGAAAAATATGTAGAGTTGTTTAGAACCAAATGCCAAAATAAAAAGTCTCAGCTTGGATGAGGGGCCTCCAGGGTGGATCAGTGACGGTGAATAAGGATCCTGGATTAGGACAATATATACATGTGTGTGTGTATATATATATATATATATATATTTTATTTATTTTTTCATCCACTGCATCCGTTTAGTAATGTTTATTTGTTCTCACAATATTTCATCGCCAAAATTACTTCAGAAAACAACATTATAAACACAAATTTTTTTTTATTCCTACATACTCTGAGCCCATGCACAGTATGGCACTATTTGTTTATCCTGTACAGTAAAGTATTTGCATATAATCTCACAGTTTTTTTTTTAAATGAAATGATACCTAAAGTGCATAACAATTAACATTTAATGTATCATACACTGATCCAGACAGCATTACTTTGATGTCAGCACAAACTAGAGCGTTATGCTTTGTACATTTTCCAAGAACAGCAGAAAATATTCATTGCGTCGCTTTTCTATAGAGCCAAATAAATGACGAGGCAAAACACTTATTTGTGGTCAGGGAATAAGTAAAACTTGTGCTCAAAATGCTATTTTAATAATAATAATAATAATAATAATAATATCATGCCCTGCTTGATACCGTGTTGCTTTTCTATGTGTTGTACAACCGTTAAAGCAGTGGTTTCCAACTTTTTTTTGGATCGCAACCCCATTTTAATGCCACACATTTCCAAATATTTTTTTCTATAATTCTATAATATAATTTTGATCAAGTTTGTTATACTTTGTGCAATAAGCCTGGCTACTTTATATTGTATTTTATTTATTTTTTGTCCATTTTCGCTTTATTTTTTTTTTTATATTGCATTTTATTTGAACTCAGTTTATATTTTAAAAAAAAGCGAGTATAGAATAGTTGTTTAGGATTGCAAGTTGTGTTTTAAATTGAAAAAGAAGAATTCTTAAAACATTATATATATTTATTCACTATTTTTTGACACATTCCAGGCAACTCCAAGGTTCAAAAACACTTGGTTAAAGTGTTAATATGTGAGTGCGTGTGCAGCTCTGTGTGTACAGATGCCTCACAGACAAAACACTGAACACTGACTCACAGCTGCTGTTGAAAGTTACGAGTTTTCACACTGTGTCAACCCTATCTGTTTTTATTGTGATAAAACAAACAATGAACACCTGTACAATATGTCATTAAAAAAAAAGTCTTTTCAACATTGTATTGATTCTGCACTAATGAGAAGAAAAAACAGATCTATTGTTCACTGCATTAATCGCTCAGCCAATGGAACAGTTCCCACAACACGATCCTATCTCTCTAAATACTTACAGTCCCAAAGAAATATTTATATTACAAACTCTTATTTTGTGACCACAAATTACGATTTCATGACCATGTTATGCTCATATGCGGAATTTATGGGGGCCGGGGGAGCAAGTTACAGTTAGCTTTCCCAAATTCATTCAAAAAAAAAAAAAAAAACAATTCTTAATATAATTTATATAAATAATAATAATAAAAATTGACTCAAACATAATACTGTTAGTTTCATGTGACAGAGGTCAGTTCTACCTCAATTGTGTAGTATAAGTTTTCAGTGAAATGGTCCCAAATTTTTGAGAGTTTAGGTTGGCTCTTCTTCTGTTGTGCAATTCTTCTTCACAATGTAAACGGTGAAGCGACACTGCCCCCAGCAGTTCATGTGTGGTACTGCAGGAAAAAGGAAAGAATGCGGCCGCTGTCCTGATTTAATCAGGAATTTACGACATTGAACGACGCGTCAATGCAAATTATTGTAGTCAACATTATCAAGTTACTATCATTTTTGCATTATTGTATATGTTACACACCATTGTGGTCTATATACTTAATTCTATTTCTTTTGCCCCCCCTGGCAAGAATCTCAAACTCCGCCTATGGTTATACTCATTTAGTGGCCACAATTTATTCATTTACTTATTTTTACCATGTCTGTGGCTCTGTACTTTTCCATGACAATGGGAGTCATTTGAAACTGACTGAATATGAAGAGTGTCAGGGACCGAGGGTCAAAGTAGGAAACACACCAAAGCAATTCAAGTTTACGGCTTTTATTTAGCCAAAAAATAGTCAAAAATGACCAAATAAATGAGGCCAAAGTAACCAAATGTTAACAGATGGAACAAACTGAACTCCAACTGAACATGACACAACCCAAGCAAAATGTCAAAATAAGTAGAAAATCTAGCAGACATTAATTTTTTTTGTTTTTATTGTTGTTGTAAAATGAAGATGAAGTGTCCTGTTGATTGGGAACATCTTTCATTATTTATCATCAATTCAGGAACTGTTTATCCTTTTTCTGGGCTTGGTGTTTGTGTGTAAGGGATTTTGTTGTTTAAAAGTTCACGGCTCTTTCATTATTATTTGTGTCATGGGTGTCATTTTGTCACTAACAGTAACAACCCAGTCTCAGTCGGATAAGGAACAATTTTTTATTGTAAATAAAAGCTCACAGAATGAACCCTCTGGGGTGGTTTATTTTACGACCCAGTTCTTTCAGTGATGGATAGGAACAATAATCTTGAGAATCTCATGAAAGATTACTTCAAAAACCTCCCAGACCTGCACGCACAGATTGGGTTTTAATTCATTCCATATCTCTAGCCTTGTTAATAATAATTGCTCACTTCATCTGACAGCGTACCACAGGAGAAAAAAAGCCTTGAATGTCAGTCTGCTCTGGGATTAGAAATGGTATATAATTGCTTTAAAGCTGCTGGTGTATATTGTTTTCTGCACATTATAAATATGACAAATACATTGAAATTACACTTATATTAAAAAAAATCAATCTCTTTTGGTACAGCCTTTGAATTCCCCAACTGTATGTAGAAAATGGCTTATGTTAGATTGTATTGTTTCTCTCTCTGAGGCTCTGTGCATATACGCTTCTTTATTTTTGTTGTAAGGACTTCCATTAAGATGACTGGAGTAGTCAATTAGTCCCACCTCCTCCTTGTAATTAGCATTAGTGCCGACGCAATTGAATAATATACTTGATGATTAAATCTGCCATGAAGTATCTAATTAAAAAGTTTTTTTTTTCTTTGTATTATTTGTTTCACTAAAATAGTTTCTTATTTATGTTTTCCATATTCTTCACCCTGTGGCCAGTGTTAACTCCATGCTCAGAAATCAAATGTCAGAGCACCTTGTTTTAAGTTTAGTTTTTCAACCTTGGGGTCATGACCCCATGTAGGGTCACTTGAAATTTTAAATGGGGTCGCCTAAATGTCCAGTGATTAATACAATAGTTACTGAATAAAAATATATTTTATATTTATTTCAAGTATATATTCTTTTATAAATTAAAACACACCACACAATGTTAAATGAAAGATTGATTACGTGAGAAATACCTAGATGTATAATATATTGGGACATTTTTGAAGTGTGCATGTTGGGCACACTAGTCATACTCAATTGCCACATGATGCATTGCGAGTGGAATGTAAAATCGTCCTGGGACTGGCCTAAAAAAACAAACATCCTCTTTCAAAATAAAAGCATCTCTTATTGTCTTCCATTAGATTTTTTTTAACGCTTTTGTAAATAGGGCTCTTGTTTTGAAGCTAACTGGAAGTTTTGTCAGTAGCATAATGGTGGCGGGTCTCTGAAAAAATTCCCAAGTGTCGGAAATAAATGTGTATACGCAAGTTTTATGATTCATATATCATCTATATCATGTTGATATTACTGAACCTTAAACACGTTTGTAATCCTTCTCCAGTCTGCATTTACTTCACCCACTGGAGCGTCATGTTTAAGGGGGAGTAAATAGCTCCTCAATAGCTAATAAGAGGTTTACGCAGTTGACGTAGCACTCTTCTCTACCGCCGAGAAGCTGCAGCAGTCACAGATTTACCGCTGAAGCAACCGTAAAAACAGCCCAAACAAAGTCTAAACGCCCGGCTCTGAGGAAGCCTCGGGGCTTAACAGTTACCATAGACTTAACGGTTATTCGAAGCAGCAGTGTTCCTGGGTTTACTTAGCTCTATAGCATGTCCCAGGGGCTGGTAGTGTTGTGCCAAAGTCTGTGACCCGAAAAAATCTGTGACTGCTGCGGTTTCTCGGAGGTAGAGAAGAAGAGTGCAAACCTCTTCTATTAAGGAGCTATTTACTCCCCCTTAAACATGATGCTCCGGTGGGTGAAGTAAATGCAAAGTGGAGAAGAATTACAAACATGTTTAAGGGGGAGTAAATGTCCGCCGAGAAGCCGCAGGGGTTGTAACTGTCGCCACCTGCAGTCACAGATTTTTTCAGGTCACAGATTTTGGCACAACAGCGGCACTCGGCTTGGCTTCGGCTCTTGGTGACGTCATCGACTAGCCGACGTCGACTCGACGACTATGCACATAAAGTCGACCTTTAAAATGAGTCATTCAGCCCCGAGTGAAAATGGTCACCATCCTAATTATACTTATATTAGACAGTATATACTCATTGAGTATGCCATTTGGGACACAGCTAATATATGTTTGTTTGTCAATGCATTTTGCAGAACTGCCCTACATAAATAATGTCTCCAGACTTAAGACATCCTAAAGTGTATTTTTGCATTTATCACATTATGCTATTGATATGTGGTTTCACAGTCATTTTACATTTAATACTACGTTTCCATGCTAATAAGACATAGTTGCTAGTTTCTATTAGCAGCCACAATAGAGCAGTTTTGCTATTTTTCACAGCATCACTTAAACAATATTTAATCATCACGACGATGTATGCTTGTTAAAAACAGGGGGTATGTGGGTGTTCATCTGCTTGGCATTGTGTGCCTGCATATTAATGTCAATAATTTATCCACAACAAATATGACAAAGAAATACAATATATTCCATTTGAATTTTACAGACACTCTGCATTTTTTCTTCCAAATTGTTCTAAAATGAGTGGTGTGTGCCAACAAACTGCTGGGTGAACAAATGCTGCTTTGGCATTTCTATTTCCTATCATTACAGCCATTTGAAACATACGTTTTGAGCTGTTTATATAATTTGATTTCAGTGACATTTGGAGCGTGAAAAAAAAAAGGCAAGCCAGCATACTCTGATTCATCCTAATCCTGTGCAAATCTCAACACTGTCAAGACTGCATGACTGTCGGTTCAGCGTGAGAAAAGAGATTCACAGGACTCGATATGGGGCCATTTCCTGTAGTGTTTGGAAAAAATGTATGGGACAGCTGGTTGCTGAGATTATTGCCTTTGCATGCAGTTAGGTGCTGTGGCAGGTAGCTGTATGAGGTGCTTTAATCCCTACTGTATTCATACGCTATAGGCCAGGGGTCTGCAACCTGCGGCTCTGGAGCCTCATGTGGCTCTTTGAGTCCTTTGCCATGGCTCCATATAGCTTTAAAAAAATACTGAAATAAAGAGTTATTTTCTTACAGAGGCTATTAATGATTAATGACAAATAAAATCATGATATAACAATTTGTTAACTTAAAAATAAATCATATTGTGCACCTTCCTACTTCATCTCCTGCAACATCTACAGACCGTCAACTTTCCTGCACCTGTGGTAAACCTTAAGTTTTAAATCCCTGGTAAGATAACTAAACCAACAAAAACACTATTCTGGAAGAAAACAGAGATTTTAATTGTGTGGGAACAGATTCAATGTGCCGGTTAAATATGCATGCTTTATGTGTGGCAAGAAATTAGCAATTAGCATGTGTTGACCACATGATCATGCATTAATACATTAAATACATTAACATAAAAAATGTTATTTATATAAATTGTGTTCATGTAAACTGAAATGCGTAAGAATTTGAAGATGCAAGACACGGTTTTGTTATTTTTTTTATGTTAATTCATTTTATTTTATTTTAAACTGCTTTTAAGTTGCCATTTACTTGATCAATATAAATCAAATTAACTTAAATAACACATTATTCTATATAATTTTAACTGTGTAGAATTTAATACACTGTATTGTATACATTGAAGCGGTATTTTTCCGGCTCCAGGAGGACTTTATTCGGGGTGAGATGAGGTTAAATGGCTCCTTTGAGAGTAAAGGTTGCAGACCCCTGCTATAGGCCTACTGTACAACACTGGGAAGCACACGACTGAGGAAACATTTAATGCTCAGTCCGATAAAAAATATTTATTAAAGATCATATGCAAACCACTGTTTATTTAGTGAGCTGGGTTGCTTGTTTTTTTTTTTTTTTTCCTTTGAATAGTTTTTTTTTTTTTTTTTTAAATGTGATATTGTGCTTACTATAAAAATGTTGCTAAAATAAAGCTCTACTAGTACTCAAATGTGGAGTGTGTGCACAAACACACTTCACTACTAAAGTACTAACGTTTTGTAGCTACTAGTGAAGCAAAAAGTGTCACTAGTGCAACAAATAAACCTTATATGCAAATAAAGGGGCGAGGAAAAGCAAATTCAGACTTATAATTGGCTTTAAAACATATTACAGCCAATCAGGGAGCTGGATTTGGTTATAATCCCTCCTACTTTATTTGCATTAGCATTACTCGTACTGCTAGTGAATCTTTTTGGCTTTTCTAGTTCTACTAGTGGAATAAAAACAGTCTACTAGTACTATTAGTTAGAACTGTAAAGCTTTGAGTTTTTATTAGTAACGTATTTTAGTACTACTTTAGTAACTCAAAATTGGGTAGCACTTAATTTAGGGAACACCTATTAACCATTAATGAGTTGCTTCTTAGCATGTAAATTACAACAAGGCTCAGCTGGTGAAAATATACGTCTTTACCGTCCAAAAATGTACAAAGCGCCTCTCGCTGTTGCCCTTTCAAAAAGGAAACGCTGAATTCTTCTAAAACTGACTTTATAGCAGCTTTCACACGGTCATCCTCCTGCGTCGACATCTTTCTGTTTTGATTATCCCCGGCTACAGAAGCTAGCTTTAGGGACGTGGAATGTTTTTCTATTTTTAGGTCCATTATATTAATGTAAATTTTCTCAGATAATGCCAATTATATAAATATGTCTCATTCAGCCAAAACTTCCACAACATATTATATGGGTCAATGACATATAACGGATTATTAACAAGCCAATTTTATTATAGTTACAGTAACAACATCTAATGTAATTGTTTACACTTTGTGTAAATGATGGTTTTAGCGTTGTTGTTAGTTTTAATCAAAACAAAGTCGTCATTGTCATTTAGTGCGACTGTGAAAAATCTTTCATTTAATTCCTTAATACGCTTAGATATTGGCAATGATGAATCTCCTTTCCCTCGCCACCTTATTGGCATAAAATTTTACTTGTACTACTAATGAAATTTTTTGCATCACTAAAGTAAAACGTACTTGTGCACTAGTGAACAAAAATCTAGTACATGTTCTCCAAATATGAGCAGTACAGTTGATAACGACATTCCACACAAGGCCAATATGAACCAGTAGCCATGTGTTAGCTGATTATACTTTAAATAATATACCTCCGAAGTGCTTTCACAACTTTCAAACTCAAGCTCCGGATTATTTAATATACCACGGTTGAGTGCTTCTCTCCTTGAGCCACTGAGGTAGGCTATCGCAGTCCCTCAAGTAAACAAGGAAACAATCTGTCTCAGTTACTTGGTTGCTCGAGTTGAATAATGTATGAGCTGCTCTCCTGACAGGTCTGGTTACAGAGCCATAGAGCCTATAGAGGTTTTTTTTATAGAGAGGTCATTCATCGACATATAAAATACTTTTCGGGGTTCTTGCTGTTAAACCTTCAGTCTTTTCCAAATGTCCTTTAAAACGATAAAATGTAGTAGTATACAGTTTTATTTAACTGTGTATAGGCTCTGGCCTTTCGCTGGAATATAATCTGTATGCATGTGTTTGGCACAAGCAATGCTTGGTAAGGATTTTCGGCAACACTTTACAATAAGCGTCCCTTTATTAGTGAGAATGTTGGCAGCATCCTCACTGTTATACCTTTTTTCTTCCGTTGTCGTTAACTCCCCCTACACCGTTTGTCTGATTTTGACAGTTAACCTTTCAAAAAAATGCAGAAAGTTCACAAGATTCATGCTTGAACTTTTACAATTTGTAACTTTTAAACTTTTTGACTTCTTACATGTTTTCTTTCTCATTCATTTCTATTCTAAATGTCAACGTTTTCAACACATTTCAACTTCTTTCAACCTTTTCAACCTTTTTAACCCTTATTGCTAACGGTCAGCTATTGCTAGGTTAATGCTTAGCGAATGTTAGGTTAGTGCTAATGCTAGAGCTAGACTAATGCTAATGCTAGCGCTAAATTAATGCTAATGTTAGGTTAATGCCATTGCTATGCTAATGCTAGATTATTAATAATGCTAGGTTAATATTAATGCTGCCTAATGCTATATAATGCTAGCTAATGCTAATGCTAATACGATACTAATATTTGTTAATGCAAATGCTAGCTAATGCTAATGCAGTGCAACACGAACCAGCGCCTGTATCCTCACTTTCATTTTCTTCAGAAAATGCAAATATTCGAGTTAATATTAATGCATTATTAAATATTAATTGAGAGTTTCATAATTTGTTATTAATCATTATAAGATTTACCGAACATTAATTAACATATCATCTAATGCATTAATAAGCAGTTAATTCATGTTTACTGCACAAAGTTAATCAAAGCATTACTAAGCATTAATGCAAGTTAAATATTGTTTTTCCTCTAGTAATTCCTCATGTTAGCTATGGTTAAGTAATGCTCACGAGGCACTACTCAACATGTATACATCAAGTTGGTAATGTTACACCTTACATAGTAAACACCTTACATTTACTAATAAACAAATTACTAATAAGTAGGTAACTTTTATCAATGCTTAATATTGTTTTAATTAAATCTGTTTAGTAGACATTAACTGCCTACTATTGCATTTACTGATGTGTTATTTAATGTTCGTTAATACATTATAATGATTATTAACATAGTATTAAACAGGTAATTAATGCATTCACTAACGTTAATTAAGGGACTCTTATTGTAAAGTCTTTCAAAAGACATCTAAAAACAATAAAGTCTTTAAATGACATATGTTTGGTGCTCCTTATAGTTCCTATTATACATGAACATGACATGTCTTGCTTTTATGATCACAGCGTGATTTATGTGATTATGCTGCTTCTATGTGTCAGAAATTTGGAATAGTGCCTTAAAACTTGTGCTTTTGAGCCTCCAATATAAAACACAACTTTCATCATCTTTCCCTTTGCACAGTGAAGTCAACAGAGGAAATGTCAAAAGCGATGAGTGAACAAACAATCGTAATTCGCCGGGACAACCACGTAGCTAGCATTCCCAGAGGAAGTAGTGCCTGCAAACCCCGAATTAAATGATAAAATTTAGCCGTAAAGGCTAAAGCTAATAACACCACCTGGAGAAACAGGAGGCGACGAAAGCACAGATAAACAGAAGGATGAGAGTATCTGCAGGAAATGGAGAGAAGACGAAAGGCTCAGAACATTAAAGCCTAAGCTCTCATTAGCATAATCCTACAGCAGCGTGATGAAGAAATGACATGCAGGAATATAAATAATGTTTCTATCCTGAAACAAAACGTCAACATGACAATATACTGACAGATCTATCTATATGTACAAGGGTCAATGATGTGACACTAAATCTTTAGTCCAACTGCATTTCTTTCAGCTAAAAAGAGGTTTAAATACATACGAATGTATCTCATGTGTCGTAACTCTATAATATATGCACTCACTTTGAATTTTCAAATGAAAAACTGTACTTATCTGTCATTTAAAATGTCAACATGTCATGTGGCATGTGGTGCAACTGTCTGGCCACAACCAGAGCTTAAAAAACTTTTGACCGACACTTATTGAATTGGATCTAGCACCTCATTTTTTATTTATTTATTTTTTCCAGCACCTCATTTGCTTTTATTAAATTTTGAAGTATTATATTTGGACAGCTGTGTCTTTTATTGAGTTGAAATAACTGGAAGTGTCATTGTACGCAAAAAGTTGCATGTAAAAACTGAGCGCGAGTGAGGAAGAGAGGGGAAAGTGGGGGCCACGTTACGTCAAAGAGTGATTTTGCACAAAAAAATGTTTCTCTGTCAGCTTGGTTGACAGTAGAAAATTTAAAGAGCTTTTTTAAGCCAATAAGTGAAGCTTAGCCGAAGGTAAATAAGTCCAAGGTTGTTTCTGTAGAAATTGCAGGAAAAAGCAGCAGCATGGCAGCAGTTACTGGAGCGAGTGCAGCACCTGTAGCAGAGATGCTAATGGAGGAGAACCTGCCTCCAACAGACAGGACACAGGAGGACAACTATCCAGGGAACATGAGAAGGGAATGAGACAAAGGTCAAAGTTCTGGTTTGGACATTAAGACAGAGGCTGAGTTCAAAGCCAGGATGAGCTGCGACTCTTGGCTTATGAAAAACAAGGCAGACCTCCGCTGTGAAATATGTAAAAAAAAAAGGATACAAAGAGCTCCATGACTGTTTTTATGACTGTTTTGACAAATAAAAAGGCAAGCACATGTTTTATTTTCATTTCCTGCTGTGCTGCTGATTCATTAGAGGAGTTGTGGCCTTATGTTGTGGGTGTAAAAGTTTGTAAATATTTTTGTATTTGTGAGTTATTGTGTTCTGAAAGTTTTGTGACCTTTGTGACTAAATTAGTGGTGATGTTGTGCTGTCCTTGGTGCTGAAACACGGCAGATTTGACAGCTGTCACTCAAAGTGAGAGACTGATACGCTCCGTAACGGGCGGTTGTCCGTGCTTCTTTAATGCTGATTCATCATTCTTTTATTAAACATTTAGGTTAATTGGTTGTTTGTGTTTATGTGATATTATTGGTCCATTGAGTGAGCTAAAGGCACTTAAAAAAATGTATTCCGTGACATTTTTGTCTCTCTCTTACTGCTGGAACAACAACCGACGTGTGTTCCGGGACCTGATGATTTACAAATTAAGCACTGGCCACAACTGCTATTTCAAAAACATCTTTAAAACTACTCTAGATCTATTCACATTTATCTTCTGCCCCATTTGACATGATTTCCTACATGTTTTCTAGTCTTATATACAATTTCAAAGTATTTCTATTTTTAGTTTCATTCTGTTAATGTTAATTTTGTCAGATCAGGTCAATGCCAGCATAACAACTAAAAGCAGCATCACAATGATTGCTGTGAACTCTGGGCTCCACTATCTGACCTGTGTCCATAGATCTGAGAGACCTGCTGAGTTCGTACCTGACTAACATCTGATGTATTCTGGAACAAACCCATTCACAAATGTATACACCAGCAGCAGAACTTTAAAGTCTATTTCTAAGCTGACTGGGAGCCAGTGTGAAGACTTGAAAACTGGACTAGTGTGTTCTGTCTTCTTTTGGAGGCAGAAGGCTGTTTTTATAATTGATTTAATTGGACTGCTAGTTGAAGAAACCATGTTTTTCCAATACATACACAGTGTGTGTCTGCATCGAACGGTACAAACCCATCCCATTGGACGCAGTGAGCGTGCATGCATTTGGAGGTTAAGGGCTTTGTTAATGGGCTCACGGAGGTCATTCTTACCTGCAACCCTCCACTTACCTCTTTAACCCCTAGGCTCCCACTGACAGGTGATAAACTGCTTCAAACACATTATGAAACAAGAAGACATAGTCATCAACATCCTCCGCCAGATTGGTTGTCATTATAACTGACAACCATTTCCTAAATGTCCTAAATCTAAGAAGTTTGATGTATACATAAGAAAATATTACCACATCAGATGTAAAATTACTAACTATCTCAAATGTTTTCGAAGAAAAGCTGTCCCCTTTGAAGATACCTCGAACATAGTAAAGAAAAATGGAACAAGGACAATAACTCCGGAAAAAATAATTGTGCACGTCTCATTTTCTAACTCCATCAAGGTATTGATACTCTGAAGCCACACACCAACTTTGGTTATTCTATCGTAAACAGTTTCTGAGAAAAGCTGTCCCCTTTAACTCGGACGTACGCATGGATGGACGGAGCTCAAACCTATATCCCACTTCCACACTTTGTGACAGGGAATAACAACACAGTGGATAATTTTACTGAGGTTGAATTCCAGCTCTAACAAACTAATTCACGGCTTGGATGAAGGTTAATCTGGAGTGCACTTGTATTGAAATCGCAAAATCCGCAGCATTGACTTTGCGACGAGTGTTTTTATTACATTTAAAAATGGCCTCTACCAAGCTGCTCATTATTCACTTTTTTGTGACATAGTCTATAACAGGGGTTCTGAACTGGTCTCACCCTGGGACCCACATTTTTCCACGGCCATTAAATCGCGCCCCAGGTTTTTCAAAAATAGCTGTTGAAAACACACATTCTTTTTCAAAAACATAAATCTATATATTTTCCTGTGCAACATGCACTTCACAGCATGCCTGTCAAAAGAAAAGTTTCTTTCAAAATAAAAGACAAGTCCAACATGAGAGACTCCAAGTATTTTTGACCAGCTATTCGCAACCCACTCAGTACAGGTCCGCGACCCACTTTTGGGTCCCGACCCACCAGTTGAGAATCACTGGTCTATAAAACTATTCTGTATGTTTGCTATAGGTAAACATTTGTCATTTGGGTCATATTTGTATGGAAATAAAAACTGAAATACTTTGATATCTTATACAGGACAATAATATAACTAAAATAAAAGAGTAATTTAAATATTTTTTTTTAAAACAGCAGTCATGGCCAGACATTCGCAACACAGGATATTTTGACACTTTGAATAGCAGAATAAATTACAAAAGTAATTTAGTAAGTTGTTTATAAATCAAAGTGAGCGCAAATATTCTAAGTTACTACATATTTGCAGTCTTCTTATGCATTTAAACCTTGTTTTTAACAAAAAGAAATGCAGTTTTACAGATTATTTTGGTGTCAAGTTATTACAAGCTTAAATATGGCTCACCCTGTTGCTAAAATACTCATGTGTTGGAAATAAGTCACCTTAAGTCACCTTATTTTGCTGCAATCAAAGCATTTTTTTCAAAAAGGAAGTAATTTGACGTATTTTACTGAGAACAAGTCAATCTCACTCATGACAATAAAACTCAATTTTCTTCAAACAAGGCTTATGATGATGAAGTCTTGTGGTCGTGTATGATGGGATCACTCTGATGATTTCCCAGTATTTTCCAACAACTCATGGGAGCTTCAGATGAGTCTGAGTTAAACTCATTACAGGCGTCATTATGGGGTGATCGCTTCAAAGAGGAATATTACTGCCTCCAAAGAAAGAAAAAAAAAGAAGAAGAAGAAGAAGAGAGCCATTCATTCAGGATTCATGGATACCCATCTTCGAGTGCTTTCCAATAAGCAGGTTATTGAGACTTTCATCATCAATCACAATAAATGAGGAAATACAGAAGGAATGTAAAGCCTAAATATGTTAGATGTATACTAATATTGACTGAATATGATATTGTCTTCTAATTCTTAGAAATTGAGATCAAGGGATGTAATGACTTTGCATTTGGTCTCTGAATTGCGATGCAGTTGCTCTCATTTCTCTTACAAAGCATTTTGCCTGTATTTGGAATCAAAGCCCAGACACCCTCCATTACCTTAAAGCTGATATCCAAAGTTTCTGAGAAATCTATGTTTATGTATGATTCTTTTGAAATTCATAAAAAGACCAAACTAGTCTTTTACTATGATCTACTGCCGGTGGTCATTCATATACATTAATGTATATAAGTCCCTCCTTCGTCCTATAGACCCCTATACAAATGGAAATGATTGCGAACTGTGCCCAGCCAATAGGCTTCAACTTGGTGTTTTTGAGACTGTCAATCAAAGTGAATGTAGAACTGTGCACGGAAACAAGGCCGTGTGTCACAACAGCAAACAGGTAAATATGATTTTGGTTCCTACCTGACCCATAGACTTATATCAATGCGACCCGATGCGACCTTGTTATGTTCCGCGATGCGCGTGCAGAAAAGTAGAGGCGTGGCTTCTGGTAGATTGCAGAGGCAGTGAGGAAGTGTAGCTGTTTAGGGCGGGACATCGAGATGTTTCTCAGCTTTAAGGAAAGTCTGTCTGATTTTTTATTAATGACGTTTTTATGATCCTACACTCTATATATGACTCTATGTTTAGTCCAGAATTCCATTTTAGAATATGTGATGGTGTTTCAAATAGGAATATACAGTATGTGGGCTTCCTGGAACATTAAGAATTGATGTTGCAATAATGCGTTGATGTGAATACTAAACTACAAGCAAAGGCTTTGCTCCATTTGACCTATTAGAGTGAAATTCAAGGACCGAGGGCCATATCCGGCCCTTTAGAGAAATGGATTTGGCTCCCAGGAGAAAGTAAAAAGACAGTGAAAATGAAATTAATTATAGTGTAAATTACAAACTACATCAGCTGTCAATATTTAAGCACCTCTAACTACATACATTCAATAAAACGCCACAATATTTGTGAGGACTCATAGTTTTCCATGCTTATAATCACGTGATTGCAGTAATTTTTCATCGCAAATCATTGAAATAACTACATTTTTAGAAGATATTGCCAATTTCCTCAAATTATTACTCGAAATTTTACACTCGTTCCCTCAAGTGAAGCAGTTGTCAGTCAAGCTCAACACCGGTCTGCCTGCCTCTGCAGCCTGCGAGAGACTTTTTAGTCTTGCTGGGATCCTTTTCAGGGCCAAAAGGAGCAAACTGCTCAGGAAAAACCTTGAGAATTAACTCCTGCTGAAAATTACCCGACACTTCACAAAGTGACTGTTTTGCCTCAAAACATGCAGGTCACCCTGGAATGCCTGAGCTTATGTCAATCTTAAGTTTTAACAGTTATATTTGGTTTTTCACTTCATTTATCTATAAATAATTAATACTGATATACAAAGTAAATAGGAAAATGAGGTTCAGCATCAAGAGGAGGGGATGGGGTGGTATAGAGAGGGGGTGATGAGTAGAGGTGTGCAGAAGACAGAGAAGGGGGGAGGATGATGGACAGGAAGGAGGCAGAGAGAAGAAAGGGTGATGGGAGGAAATTACGGAAAGGAGAGAAGGTCAAATTGCTCTTATTTGTCACGTTTTCCTTACAAAGCGTTTGAATGTATAAGTTCTAAGAACAGATGTTGTGATTTTGATGTTTTTGAATAAATAAGATGATACTGAGTACTTTTTTACTGTGTACTTTTTCACTTTTACTCAAGTAAGTATTTTGGATCACTACTTCTACTTTTACTTGAGTAAATTTTATTTACATATAACAGTCATTTTACTCTACCCACCTCTGCTGCAACTTTCAGGCCATGAAAACACCAGAAATGTGTTCGTAACTCACTTACAGTATGGGAAAATACAAGAAATCATAGTAAAAACACCGTCTACAGGACTCCAAACCCCACAATGCAATGCATATAACTTTTCCAACAATGTTGACAAATGCAGTGTTTACGTTGGGGATGAAAACATACTTTAAAGTGGGAATTTCAACCTTTTGCTTTTTATCATATCAGTATCATTGAGCTATGAGGTCTGCACTGTCTTTATCTAATAAAAATGATAATATCCAGCAGTTTTATGTGACTTGTATGAATAAAAAACCCAGTTGGACACTGTGAATGTGTCAGAACAGAGTTTCAGCTGCCTGTTTATAAAAAAACGTGGGCTTGACATTGGTTTTTCTTTGTTTCAAACAGGGGTAGCGTCACTGAAAATATGCTGCGGTTTCTGAAAATTCTTTGTATTTGTAAAAAAAAAACCCTGAGTTGGAAAAACAAAGTTAGACCTTACACAGTATTAAATCCTACTTCACACACAACAAACCTTCTTAAACAATGATTACAGTGTGATATTGTTTTTCATGTACAAACTATAGCAACAGTAAATCCTACACAGGTGCTAAACATTCTTCACAGCTTTGTTCTGTTGTCCTTTGGAGATTAAGAAAAACAAACAGCTTAATCTTTTCTTAGTTTTGTCATTTACCAGCAAAATGGCCATGTAAAAGTGTTAATCCATGAAACATGGTCATAACTAAACCCACATGCAGGGAACATGTTAAACAGAGGCTTGAGTGGATACGAAGTGTTGGTAAAACATGGCAGCATTAATTAAATTAATTCCACAGGGATTCAGCAAACTGCCACAGATATGAATCTATGTGTACTGCACATTTATTATAGCAGCTAACCTTCACTTTCTTATTATCATGTCAAGTGGTTCAGAGGAAAAAAACAATCCAAGTTCTGGGAATTAACTCTCATTTGCATGGAGCTCCTTTTGTCAAACTGGTAAACTGAATTCTACCTTCTTTAGTTCATGAATAACTCCAAAGTGTTTGACACAAGGGCTCACCAAGGTTACAGTTAATCTAAGTCACATTCATGTTGCCTTTCTACCACCCACTGTCAACGATGTGACCTCATTTATCCTTTCTGAATCCCAGACGATAATGAAATGACATTGGTTCGAGTATATGAATAAAGGATGTGGTACATTTCCTGAGTGCTGCGCCTGTGAGGTAGATATAAAATATTCCGACTGCAGAAAGAAAGGTTGATCATCTTTGTTACGCAGAATTTTCTTGGGGTAGAAAGGTAACGCCGTGCAGTGTCAATTTTGACAGTAAATTATGATTTAGTTTAAATCTTTTGAATGAAATGCAACTTTGTTTTAGGTCAAAATTTTGTCATCGGGATGCGGGGCTGTGTTCATTATGAAAGCACAGTTAAAACTTTTAGGTCTTTCGACTAAAATGCAACTTAGCTTTAGTCAAAATGTAGTCATCAAGACTGTTTCAAGTAATGTATTTTAGTGAACTAAAGGACATTAAGATTTTAGTCGACTACATCTGTTATACATTTTTTTTAAAGCCACAATTACCATTTATTAATAGCCTGATATGGAATGGTATTAACTTAGGCTTGTCCCACCTTCCACGTAACAAAAGTAGTTTTGATTCCCGCAAGTTAATTTTGTGTTTTTTGAATGATAGATTTTTTTCCTGAAAAAAAACAAACAAACCAAAAAGTTATACCTGAACATCTTTCTTTAAAGCAAGGAATCTGTGTGCCGGTGTCTGTGTGTCTGTGTCTGACTCAAATATCTCTGCGGATCAGGCTCAGATTGACCTGAGACTTTCAACAAGGCTGCAGCTTGGTTCAAAAGTATGCAGCGTCGGATTTGTTTGTTCTGCATTAGTACTGTTGATTAATTATTTCATAAAATTGTTCACTGCCACCAGAGCGAAGCCACTAGAGTCACGTGCGCGCCAGAGACAGTTGCTGCCACGTGCGCGGCAGAGCTAATCACTGCAGAGCCCACCCCCCCCACCTCCTGGTTTTGAGCGGAGCAGATGCAGCGATCCGCTGTGTGCGTGCGTGATGTAACTTTTTTTTCTGAATCAAAGAGGAATTAAAGCTCCCATGTAAACGTGAGTGTCTCAAAGTGTTTCACCAGGCATAACTTCATGCTGGTGCGTTGCTTTTTCCAAATGTATTCATTTAAACATATGAAAACACAATAGTTATCACTCTACACATTTCACAACAAACCTAAATGTCCCTGACGTCCCACCATCAAACACAACCTCATTTGGCCATCCATGAAAAAGCTACTTAACCTCCCACTTTTCTATAGCAATACATATTTTCTACGAGCACTGCTTTAGTATTATTTAAAAAAAATAATAATAATAATTAACTTTGCTTGAATTACTAGGCAGAAGTAAAAGACGCATCAAAGAGATCAGCAAATGCCTCTGAAGAAGACTGGCAGGAGATCAAAGTAAATTTCCTAATAACAAGTTGTCTGAATAAATCTTAACATGATTTTAACATAAAAGCAGTTTTGATTGGATAACTTCAAAAAGCTCCGATTGGATTTCATCATTGAACATTATAGTTTAGTTTTTATTAGTAAAAAAATTGTTTTCACTTAAAAAATTAAGTTGATGAAAAATATTTAGTCAACAAAAAACAAAAAAAAAAACACAGCGTTTGTCTTTTTAAAAAGGTTAAAGTCATTAATCCACAGATTTGTTTTAATTATTATAAAAGCCTCCAGTTCCTTTTATTCAACCCTGAGGTACTTTAGATCCTGCCGGAGTGCTTTAGAGTGTGTTTGGACATTTAGCATAAGTGATGCAGGGAAATAATCATGTAATAAAAGTTTCCTGGTAATGTCTGCCCTTGATAAATGAGATTTAAAATGTCAGTGCACTCTGTAATTTCACTCCAGTAGAGAAAGAGTTTCTCACTTTGCTACGAAACAAAGGGAGTCGTTGTTATTTACTATTTGCTGTGTAACTTTACCAATATCTGTATATAATTGTGATAAAATGCAATGACATGCCCCTTCTGCTGTGAATTTGCACACAGGCAGGACACTGTTGCTTTAAAATGCTTTTTAAAAGTGTGTCTGCTTAGAATTGTAAGCTGCTCATGTCACACTAAGCTCTCAAACAGCCTCTGAATGGATGGATATGGAGTCGTTTGGCTTCAAAACAACTTGACAAGTCTGTCACTTTCCTCTCCTGTTTTATCTCTTTCTTTTATTAACAACAATTAATAAGTGCGTGATCATCTTTAAGAGCAGAAATATTTTGAATGAAAAGAAGAAACACCAAATGATTATTAAATAAAAAACTGTTATTTAAATAGGGATTAAAATGGTGATTTTAAGGAATCTTTACCTTTTTTAAAAAATTTTTTTTTTAAAGAAATGGTAATAACTCAAGCTATGCAATGCTTTGAATATATTATGAGTAGTCCCAAATAGTTTTAGATTATCAGCCACTTTCACCGATCTATGGAAAGCATACATTTAATATCGGTGACATTAACCATGATTAAGCTCTACTCGTATACGAGTAATTTTAAATTGAAGATCACTATCCACACATCCATTTCATTTTGGGGATTATGGGAAACGTTTTTTTTATTATTTATTTATTTATTTATTTAAAAAAAAATCTCTGATCAATAAAGATCACCAGAGAATAAGGTCACGTGTTGCAGCAACACAATAAAAATACCAACATAAGATGTAAAATGTAAGAAAAGTGTAGAACAGATGTAAATGACATTAAAAACAAAAACAAAACAACAATCGAAGCGCAGTGTAGTGACAGTTATTGCGCTAAATAATGGAGTTAAATGGTGTATGGCAGTGGGAACAAAGGAACGCCTGAAGCACTTTGTCTTGCATGGTGGTGGGATGGTGCGTTGGCTGAAGAAGAAGGTGTGATATATAGAAACTGAATGTGATGTTTTTATCTAAAAAGAGAAGATTATCCACTTCAGTGGGGGATTGTGAGTGTTTCCAACTTCTTGTTTGAGGTGTGTCTAATTGTGCTGTCTTTAAGTTGATGAGAATAACTTCATAAAATATTTGTGAGTAAAAAAGTTAAAGTTAGGGTAGGTAATTTTCTCCAGATACACTTTTTAAGTTTTTGGTTGAAATTGTCTTCATGACATGACAGAAATTAAGATCTTATGTGCTCTAAAAAAGGAATTAAGAAAATCCGTCAACCGTAGCAGCTCTAAACCTGTAATAACTTCGACCAATGGAAAAAAAACAAAACGTTTTTTTTAACCAATCCCTTTCTCCTTGCTTGTTCTCGATCTTTTGCGTGCACGAGCTCACACTGAAACTCGTCACAGCTGACAGAGTAAAAACTTTTTTGTGGAACAGCAGCTCTCTTAAACCCCTAAATGTGTCTCAAACGTTGGTTCCCTAAGGCTTGATCTACAAATTCCAAACAATGAGTGGAATTTAAAGTGCCAAGGCAATCTGTGGATTAGACAATGAGTCATTAATGGTGAGACTGATTAATTCAGATGAGCCCAAATAACCTTTCTAAAAATACAAACGATGTAAATTTTTTTTTTTTTTTTTTTTTTTTTTGTTCACTTTATTTTTTTAAAGGAAAAAAATCAGACTTTTTTAAAATAAAAAAAAATACATGTGAACAAAGATGAAAATATAATTTTTTTTAAATTTAGACTAATAAAAACTAAACTATAACGTTCAATAATGAAATCCAATCAAGTTTCTTTTTTAGAAGTTTTCCAATCAAAACTGCTTTTACGTTAAAATCATGTTAAGATTTTTTTTTTTTTTTTTTTTAAATACCATGAAACTTCTATGTGTTTACTTCAGTAGTAAGCACATGGCTATTTATTGTCTCTTAAGTGTGGTAAAATGGTTGTAATCCTGTTTCAAAAAATTACAAGAAAATATCGTATTTTATTGAGAATCAGTAATGTTAGTTTGTGGTGAATTTGTTCAACAAATTGCCTAAAAAAGAACTAGGAACATTTTAAGATTATTTTTAAATAAATTGTTAAATCTTTCCAGGTACCTCCTGCAATTTGCTCCTGTGCCCCGAGAGGTACACATACCCCTGTTTAAGAACCACTGATATAGAATAAAAAGGCTAGGATTGACTTTTGTCTTTGAGATTTTTTGTATTTGATTTTTTCTCCACATGAACCGTTCAAAAACAAATACATGTGTGATTCACATCTGGAAACCTGTATTTAATGGCAAGTAGAAGTACATCTTTGTGGAATATAAAGTGTGTGTGCGTTTTGGGGGGGGGGGGGTGGGGGGGGTAGACACAGATTGAGTCTGAGAAATGAAATCATACTGTTAGTTACCAAGACAACTGCACAAAAAGACATCAGGGTGTATCTTTTGCTTAATCTGACCGAGTCTGAATCTTCAAAACATAGAGGGAGGGAGGGCTCAGGTGTACACACACACACACACACACACACACACACACACACACACACACACACACACACACACACACACACACACACACAGAGGAAATACTCTCAGATATAACACACTCACTCAGAGAGGGAGGAGAGGAAGAACTTAGTAGAGAGAGAGAGAGGAGGGAGATGTACATGTAAACAGGAAGAAGGAACTGCTACTGTCCATATAAACGGCTTTAATAACCCACACTGAGCCAAGAGAGCTTCATCAGCCGTTCAACAGAATGTCTCAGAGGAGAAGGAGTTTCACCTTTGGGGCTTATGGAGGGTAAGAGCATGGACAAACAATCTGCCTTCATCTTCCTGCTTCTGCAGTTCACCTGTTGCCAAATGGTGCATTTAAACTGGGGATACTGGTGTTCCTTTTATGTGGAGCCAGAAGCCCTGGAGCAGTGTGAGGGCAGCTAATGTTTAATGCTTTAAAGGTCTATTCCAGTGTTCCACCTGTGGCAAAGGCTCTGAAGAAGTTTGTAGGTCAAGCTATACTGGACTCACAACGCCACTCACTTTCTTCTTCTTCTTGTTAAAATACTACTTTTCTTTGTGAATGGATCGGGCTGAAATTTGGTAGATACTGTATAATCTATGGATGTGTACGCATTGACGCTCATAGCCCGGTTTTTGATTTGGGGCCGAGAGGAGCAAGAAAAAAAAAAAAAGTTGATTTCTCATTTATTTGCGAGTCAAATATTACGACGATTGGTGGTACCGAATCATTGACACATTTCCGGTAATTTCCAAATTTATGGGGACATAGTCGTGTGATATATTATTTCAAAGGTAATTCAATGTAGATTATGATTATTCCTCACACACAAGAGGCCCACCGCCCAATAACAATTACAAAAGAGCTTCTTAAATACTGAATGTTCACGCTTTCACTTTAATTAGAGGGTAAGATAATAAGGTAAGAAATTTTTAATTTTCAACACGCAACACGTTTTCTATCCTAATGTATGCAATTATTTAATTTTCATTATATTTCATAGAAAATAATCATCTTCCTATTTTACTAGTGACTAACAAACAAATTTTAACTGAAAACATGTAACATTTGTAAAATGTAACAATTATGCCATATTTTACCAAAATACACCTTGAGTTTTTGAATATATCTTATATATATATATATATATCAAAATTTACACTATATAACATACCAGTGAGCTTAAAAACATTTGTCACAATGTTTCAGTGAAAATAAACATTTAAAGATGGTTCATTTAATACTAAAACTTTGTCACGTGCAGCAAAATGTAATTTTAACAACTCCATCTCTCATATGTATTTATTTTTGTGGGTTTGAATTCTGGAAAGTAAATCAGGTTTTAGATGGAGCTCATTGGTGACTAGAGCTGCTGTGGGTCCCTCACGTGGTCCATACGAGCTACCTGGTGACCCCTGAACTAAAGCTTTACAAGTGAAAAATGGCAAGTGAAGCTTTGTTGTTCATGTGGATTTGTTGGGTTTTTTTTTTTTCTTAAAAATTTTATATTTTGATCGCGCTTCCAGATTACTTTTAATTTGTGCAATGTACTGCATATATATATAAAGTTGAATTACATTTAATTGAATTGTACATGATAACCCTCAGTGAGAAGTTATAAAAACTGCATTAGTTTATGTAATTTTGAATAGTTTTCTGTTTCATCTTTGCAATCAAGCAATGAAATTAACAGTCAATGGATTATCAATTCATTGGTTATTGGGATAATAAATATTCAGCTATTAAATACAACTGCATTTCAGTGTGAGTGAACAAACAAACTAATAAAGTGCAGTATAATAAAGTATTTTTTTTAAATATAACCTTTATTTTACTAGATGAGGTCAGTTGAAAACCAGTTCTCTTTTACAGTGATGACCTGGTAAGCAGTGGGGTTACACATGAAACATATAAACAGTTAAAATGCACAGTGAAAACATAGAGACAGATAAAAGACAGAGGAGAGACATGTCAACACGCCCATTTTTATCACATAAACACAGGTCAATCCCTTAGATTCAATGTAGTATCATCACTTTGTTTAAATTATTGGCATTTTAATTTGTCACTAAATCTGAAAAAGAAGAACAAAGAAAGAATACAACGGAAAGCTTCATTTCATGTCAGCAAAAGTCAATTTATACAACAATAATACATATTTATGTTCTGCTGTCAATGTCGTTATTGCCTTGACGTGAAAACATCCTGTTCACTACTTTATATTTGCTTTTTTTTAATCTATATTAATTGCCTCACAGCAGCAACAAAAACAACAAACGTAGCGTGTTATTTCAATCAATCAATCAATCAATCAATCAATCTTTATTTGTATAGCGCCAAATCATAACCAATGGTATCTCAAGGCACTTTACAGTAGAGCAGTCTTAAGGACGGACTCTTCATTTTATGGATACACACATATGCATATATACGTATATACACATACATATGTATCCCACACCCAACATGAATTCATCATGGCGGCAAGGAAAACCTTCTGTTAAGCAGCAGGAACCTTGTGTGGATCCCATTCCTATGATGAACAGCCATCCACGTTATGCTGTGTTGGGTGTGTGCAGAGAAAAGGGTGGAGACAGAGCCGCTGAGTCTCTGTAACTCCACACTGAGGATCCCACGGACCTGCAAGACAAAAGCCAGAAGGAGTACAGGAGCAAACACACAAGGGAGTAAGCAGACATAGAGGGAGTGTTTGAAAGAGGAATGGGACCCTCTCCGGTCCCTCTCTAACCTAAATGACCTCTCTCTTAACGCCCTCTCCAACCTCTCTCCAACCGAGCATGCCAGACCCCCCCCCCCGGCAGTCTATGCCTATTGCATCTTAATTATGAGCTATGAGCTGGTTCCTAACTAAAAGCTTTATCAAAGAGGAATGTTTTGAGCCTAACCTTAAAGGTAGAGAGGGTGTCTGCCCCCCGAACCGTGGTTGGTAGATGGTTCCAGAGAAGTGGGGCCTGATAACTGAAAGCTCTTCCTCCTATACTACTTTTAGAGATGAATGGAACAACGAGTAGTCCAGCATTTTGAGAGCGTAGTGTTCTGGGGGGATTGTATGGCACTACAAGCTCCTTGAGATAGACTGGTGCCTGTCCATTTAGGGCTTTATAAGTGAGAAGAAGAATCTTGAATTCTATTCTATATTTTATGGGAAGCCAATGCAGAGAGGCTAATACAGGAGTAATGTGATCTCTTCTCCTAGTTTTAGTCAGTACACGTGCTGCAGCATTTTGAACCAGCTGAAGTGTCTTAAGCGACTTGCTCGGGCAGCCTGCTAAAAGAGAATTACAATAATCCAGTCTAGAGGTAACAAAAGCATGGACTAGTTTTTCGGCGTCGCCCTGAGACAGGATAGATCTGATTTTAGCAATGTTACGGAGATGAAAGAAGGCAGTTCTTGAAGTTTGTTTTATGTGAGAGTTGAAGGATAAGTCCTGATCAAATAGAACCCCAAGGTTTCTAACAGTTGTGCTTTGTGCCAGAGTAATGCCATCTAGGGCAGTTAGGCTAGCATAGGTTTCTCTAAGGTGTCGCGGGCCCAGTACAATGAGCTCAGTCTTGTCTGAGTTGAGAAGAAGAAAATTTTGGTCCATCCAGGCCCTAATGTCCTTTAGACAGGCCTCAAGTTTAGATAGCTGATTTGTCTCACCTGACTTCATTGATACATACAGTTGGGTATCATCAGCATAGCAGTGGAAGTTAACAGAGTATTTTCTCATAACATTACCAAGGGGGATCATATAGATACAGAAGAGGATTGGACCTAGCACAGAGCCCTGAGGAACCCCGTAGCTTACTTTAGTGTACACAGAAGACTTATTATTCACGTGTACAAACTGGTACCTATCAGATAGGTAGGACTTAAACCAGTTTAGGGCAGTCCCTGTGATTCCAAGTAATTTCTCTAATCTCTCTAGTAGAATATAGTGATCTATAGTGTCAAAAGCTGCACTAAGATCTAATAAAACCAGCACTGAGAGTCGTCCTTCATCTGAAGCCCAGAGTAGATCATTAGTTACTTTAACTAAAGCAGTCTCTGTGCTGTGTTGAGCTCTAAAGCCTGACTGGAAGTCCTCGAACAGGCTGTTGTTTTGAAGAAATTCACAGAGCTGAGCTGCCACAACTTTCTCAAGAATCTTTGAAATAAAAGGAAGATTAGATATAGGCCTGTAGTTTGCTAAAGTGCTGGAATCAAGAGTAGGTTTTTTGAGAAGGGGTTTGATTACAGCTACTTTAAAGGACTGTGGCACGTAGCCTATTGATAGGGATATATTTATTGTCTCCAACAAAGATGGGCAGACTAGGGGAACAACTTCTTTAAACAGCTTAGTTGGGATCGGATCTGAAAGGCAGGTCGATGGTTTGGAGGATGAAATAATAGAGTTAAGTTCCTGAAGTCCTATATGTGTGAAACAGTTTAGGTTAGGCCTATTTACATTTAATGGTACAGCAGGCCCAGGTGAAGGCAGGGAGTGGCTAATTTTATCTCTAATCTTGTGAATTTTATCGTTAAAAAATGTCATAAAGTCCTCACAGCTGAGGGCTAGAGGAATCATGGGCTCAATAGAGCTCTGACTTTGTGTTAGCCTGGCTACAGTGCTGAAAAGGTACCTCGGATTATTTTTATTTTCTTCAATTAGTGAGGAGTAGTATGTAGATCGACTATGTCGTAAGGCTGTCATGTATTTACTATGGCTTTCTTGCCAAAGTATTCGTGACTCCTCTGTTTTATTGGAGCGCCACATTCTCTCTAATTTACGGGTTGTCTGTTTGAGTGTGTGAGTTTCAGAGCTAAACCACGGAGCTTTCCTCTGACGTTTAATAGTTTTTTCCCTCAATGGGGCAATTGAGTCCAAGGTGGATTTTAGTAGACTAGCAGAGCTATCGACAAGCAGATCCAGTTGAGAGGGGTTATAATTAATATCATAGTTATTTATTGGATGGTGCACTGAGTTTAAGGCAGCAGGAATGGCCTCTTTAAATTTAGCCACAGCACTGTTGGATAGATTTCTACTTGTAACTATTTTATTGCACAGTGCGAGATCCTCTAGGATAATGTTAAAAGATATTAAAAAGTGATCTGATAGCAGAGGATTTTCAGGGTAGACTTTTAGTTCATTAATATCAAGACCATATGTTAGAACAAGATCAAGAGTATGATTTAAACGATGAGTAGCTTCATTAATAGTTTGAAAAAAGCCAACTGAGTCTATTAGGGACATAAAGGCTGAGCTCAGGCTATCACTATCTTTGTCCACATGGATATTAAAATCTCCTACTATCAGTATTTTATCAGAACTGAGGACTAAGTTTGATATAAACTCAGAGAATTCTGATAGAAATTCAGAATAAGGGCCTGGAGGACGGTAAATTATCGCAAATAAGACTGGCTGGCAGGTTTTTGATTCGATATGAGATAAATTTAGAACCAGGCTTTCAAAGGAAGTGTAACTGGCCTTTGGTTTAGGATAGATTAGGAGAGATCTATCTTTTTATTATTATTGTTACACTCCTGCCTGATGGACATTGATTTTTATCTATAGGAAAATGATTTTATTTTGAGGTATAAGAATTACTTTTTTTGCTATCTCATGCATCAGGGGGCAGAGAAATTATTTCCCCCCCAAAATAAAAAATAAGGCTCTGGTATATTAGTGAGTAAAATATTGTTTTAAGAAAAAAAAGAGACTGAAATGAAAAGTATAGACAGGGTGACTGTGGCTTAGATGCTAGATTGGTTGTCTTGTAATGGAGAGTTTAGTAGTTTGACTCTGGAAAGACACAAAAGCTAAGTTGGAAGATTAGCGTCTAATGATGTCTCTGTGAATGGGTGAATGTGTGTGATATTGCAAAGCTCTTCAAAACTACTGTAATCATGATTAAAAAAAATAAAACAAAAAAAAACACAGTACATGAATGGAGTCTGGAGCCTAAAATGGGGTCATATTCCTAAAAATAACAACACTAATACAAATAAAAATAAATCACTGAAATGCAATCAATCACTTTTCTTTTTCCAAGTGCTGAAAAAGGCTGTTAACTGTAAATGGGATCTCAGAGTGCATCACTGAGGTGATTTTCCTCCACCTACAGATTAATCTTACTGAGCCACTGAACACTGATTAGCTGCTAATGTCCAATCAATTCTTCTTTTTCAGATTGGGCGAACTGTGCTAATGGCATGTGCTTGGTTAGCATCACTGGTCTCAATAAAGATAATTATGGCTGCGCTGCACCAAATTCTTGCCACAAAGGATAATCCTAATAAGGTGTAGTTGGAAGTTATATTTCGTCCAATATAACACAAAACTAAAGAAACAGAAAATGCAAAATGTCAACAAAAGTACATGCACAAAATGAGAGCAAAGACACACTAAACAACAGTGATGTGCCGCGACCACTAGGGTTGGGTAGGCAGGGCATATGACAATGTCATATGTTTATGCTGGCAAGTGTTAATCTAACAAAATCAACATCGTAAAACACCATTAAAGAAACATAAACAATAGCAGCAGCGGCTACGCTGTATCAATTCACTTATGCACTCTGAACGCACGTATAGCATTTAGCATAGCACAGTTACGTCCAAAGGCAGCGTAGCAATCATCCTTTTTACGTAAAGGCATCGCAAACAAATTAAAACACGCAATGGGGCCAGAGGCACAGCTGCAATGTGCTTTCGAGAAGGGGTGTGGCCTCCTCCTGTACGAGGAAATAGCAATGTTTATGTGATTTGGGCTATGAAACGCACAAAATGCTGTCACTTTCAAATGTATAGGCTATCGAAAATTGAAAAATAAATTATAATTATTTTACAATTAAAACAAATAATTAAAATATCAATTCACCCTTGGGTAGGCACTGCCTACCCTGCCTACCCTGACTGCACGCCACTGCTAAACAACCACTTAAAAAAATGACTACAAAAACAACAACATTTACAAAAAGACTTTATAGACACACAAAATACCAATGAAATTGCACAAAATGTCAGAACAATCCACAAAATGACAACAATGACACAAAAATGTAAGAAAAAACGCACTCGATAAGCACACAAAAAGGCAACAAAAATTGACCTCATTGACAAGAAAATAGACAAAATAAATTAAAAAACGCAAAAAATGTCTAAGAACTCAATAACACCAAGAAAACCCGCACAAAAGGACGACAAAGGCAAAACTCTTTGTTCTTTCCTGTATTAAAGTTCAGATTGTTTAATATTCTAAATTCTAAATGCATTTTTGTGGCCCCAGCTCTGATAGTTGCCCACCTCTGGTTTAGGGTGACCATACGTCTGGATTTACCTGGATTTATCCTCTTTGCCCGGACCCTAAATGAAAATATCCAGGTTCTAGGTGAACACGTTAATTTAAAAGACCGTAACTTCGCTAATATTTTGCTCTGTCTGAGAAATTCCACCAGTTTCTGAAAACTAAGGAGTGGCTCTTTATAGGTCACAGTTATTTATTGAAGTGTATATTTAATGTTCTATAAGCCTTGATGTTTTTTTTTGCTATAGTTTTAATTTCTAGGAGATGTTTCTCATTGTTTCAGTGATTGAGAGATTTTAAGAAGGTTTATATCAGATTTTTCAAGGACTTATTGTAATAATGCATAATAAAGGGCTTTGACTTGAGTCACCACTGATTTCAGATTGTTTTTAAGTCTGTTATGAAGAGATAAATTATATTTTAAACCTTATGGATAATAACTTATTTATCTACTACAGTGTATAGCAGAGATGGGCAACTTCCATCACCGCAAGGGCCGTAAAAATGTGTTTATTTGCTCTAAGGGCCACATTAGCGTGTGTTTTTCTGTCATGTTTGTTTTTGTCCTGCTTGTTATGATTGCATTTTCTGTTGTTATTTTCTGAATTTTTCCTGTAAAATGTCTGTTATTTTTAAATTCCTATTGTGTATTTATGTTGTCATTTAGCAGTTTTTGTTTCTCTTGTCTTTTTGTGTACTTTTGTTGTCATTTTCTGTAATTTTGTCTAGTTTTTGACTCATTTTGTGTCAGTTTGTTCATTTTTATAGTAGTTTTGTGTGTTTTTGGAGTATTTTCTGTATTTTTCTGCAATGTTGTAATTCTTTGTATTTTTTAATGTGTTCTTGCTTTTGTTTTGTGTTTTTTTCTCTCATTTTGTACATTTACTTTAGGGGCCGCATAAAATTTGGCCAAGGGCCCCATGTGGCCCCCGGCCCACCAGTTACCCATGTCTCGTGTATAGTGTAGTGTAAAGTAGATACAAGGAAACATTGAGTGCTTTGAGTATGTCAAGGTCAGAATCAGAATCAAAATATGGTCACCCTATTATTGTTGGGACTGTATTACATATTTCTAACTGCATTGTACTTGAACGTAGTATTTTACAATATGTTAAATAGCAACAATATGTTTGGTCTGGAGTTGAGGTTTTAGTTTGAAGATGATGAACTGAGTCTATCTGATGTTCTCCCCCATGATGACCAGTTTTTTCTAGGTAATATGTCTTCACCCCTGTGTGTGTGTGTGTGTGTGTGTGTGTGTGTGTGTGTGTGTGTGTGTGTGTGTGTGTGTGTGTGTGTGTGTGTGTGTGTGTGTGTGTGTGTGTGTGTGTGTGTGTGTGTGTGCCAATAATTGGTTTCTCAAAGCTTGCTGTGGGCATGAAGGTGTGCATGGGTCTGTGATTGCCTGTCGCTTCATGCTAGCCCGTGTGATGGAGCCCCAAATAGTGTCTGCTATGCTTTAGATTTGAACTCGACTCCAAACCAGGACGGTTAAAGCTGCAGGAGACGACCTAGACATAGTGTAGGTCTCATAGATCAATGAATCATGGATCAGTTAGAAAGCAGATGTAATATGAAGGTAGATTTGTCTTCATTATTCATTAAAATATATATAAGTTTTCAACAAATCACTTCAATCAAAACAAAATTCAATCAAATATTAAGTATTCAAATGCAATTATTTGGGTCTCAAATTTTTTTATTTAATTTTTTATACATTTGAACACTTTTTTCTTTGAGTGAAAATATTTTTTTTATGAATTTTCTTCCTGATCCTTGATTTACTCATTTGGATTTATTGATTATGTTTTATTATTGAATAATAAAGACACAAATCTTTCTGCATAATATGTAAAAAATTGAATGTGCTGCTCAAAACCTTGTTTTCATGTCCACCATAAACACACTCTTATTGACATTGACGGGAAAAAGTGAAATATTACCCAAAAAGAAGGATTTTGTTTCTTACTCGGAATAAAATCTCTAACACTTTTAAACCGCACAAAATAAGCAGTTACTGTTTCAGCCCATTCCATGTTTGGTTGTTAAAATGAATGTTTATTCTTGATTTTGTATATATTATCATTTGATTTATTAATCCATGAGGCCTACACTACAGTTTGTCTTTATTATGATAAAATATATGGTTTCCAACACTTTATGTTGGCAAATGAATGAATGGCAATGGCTAAATGGAGATATTTATGCTGTCTGAGGAATTACTCATGGAGGTCCATCACAATAATCACCATCATTTAATGTGATTCCCTCCCATTTCAATGCATCTCCTTTTGTAGCGTCTAAAGCAAGCAATGCATTGTAATTCCCAAAAGGCGTGTGTTTCATTTAGACAAGACGAGCCCTTTATGTGGCTTTCATTAATGTTTGTCTAGTCTAAGGTTACAATGAATGTTTATCTTTGTTGTTAAGAGCTGTTTGTTCCTGACAAAGAGTCTCTCAGGGGAAATTAATGGCTAATGACTGGCTAAAGACCGTTTTTCTGCAGAAATCAACAGAGCCAGATTTAGTCCATCACATACACAATAAATGTAAATGTTAAGTGCTCTTTCTGTAAAGAATGACTTTGCCACGGAATAATTTATTCATACAAATCAATGGTAATAGCTGTGAGAGGGTAATAAGACTAAATTCCCTATAGAACGTGTGCGAAAGCATGATAAATAATAACATATTTTGTTTTATAAAGAAAGATTTAGAGACTTTTTTTGATTGCAAAATAATAAATAAATAAAAAAAACTAAATAATTAGTGTAGGCCGGAGTATAAAAACATGCATTATTAAAGTTAATATGATGTACTGGAAACTTTTAATGAGAAATAGCTTGTTGTTGTTTTCTACAAAATTTGGACTGCTGTTTAAATTAGTTGTTTTTTTAGTTTTTTTTTTTTTTTTTTTCTGGTTTATTCGCATTCTGGTTCAATAGTTATTGGAAACATTAAAGTTTTATTTTGTGAGACTAATTTGTTGTTTATAACCTCAAGATTTACAATGTATTTGCATGTTTGAATGGAGAAAATAAACACTATGCTAGCAGATAGAAAAGCTCCATGACATGTATGAGCTAATGTTTGATGAACACAATTAGCTCATCTCAATGTCTTTTTCCATCATTTGAAATAATAGGCTGTTCTTCTACATCACACGCATCAAATTCAACGCCCGGGGGCCAAATCCGGCCCTTTAGAGCATCCAATTTGGCCTGCAGCAGAGAGCAAAAAAAGTCAGAGAAATCATGAATCCTTGCGTAAATTACACACTAATTCAGTTGTAGATATCACCAAATTAATACACAAATTAAATGAAATGCCACAATATTAGCAGAGCTCACATTTCCCCTTCATCCCTTGATATCAGGGGATAAGGTGTCATTTTGAATCTTAAATTATTAAAGGAACTCTAATGTTTTCCAAAATCTGCAATTTTCTACAAATTATTCCACAAAAAATGTCCCCAAATTACATAAAAATGTGTCACAAAATCAAATAAATTGTCAGTCACTATCCTACAAGGACTGATATGTCACTTATTGCGTTAATATTATCAGTGCCGTACATATTTTATCATTTAATTATAAGTGGAAGTGCAAACTAGAGCACAATAATGATTAAATTATGAATTGTCCCACATATAGTCTGCGGCCCACAAACTCTTTAACACCTACAGCGTCGCCCGCGACACATCCTGGTATGCGCACATTAAAATCATTGTAACTTTCTCTAATGGAAAAATTCAAACTGTTTCTAAAAGCTAACATGTTGCGCTTTACTGACAAATTTCACGGTAACCACGTTCCCTCCTTTGTAGAAAGCCCGCGAAGAAATGGCTTTGGCTTGTGAGTGTAATAGTTGCTATGAAAGGGCCTGTTTTTGCACATGGAATTTTTTTATTTTTTTTTTTATTTTAAATAGTATTATACATTCTAAATTTCATATATTTGTTGAAAAAAATATTTTATTCAAGTGAGCTTTCATTGTTTTCTTTCTTCTCAATCTCGAGAAAAAATCTATTTTGTTTGTGTTCATCTTCATTTAAAACTGATATTACACTGGAAGAACATGTAATAAATTGTAAAAAAAAAAAAAAAAATATTAGAAGTCTAAAGGGGCAAAAAGCACTTCCTCATGGGACATCTACTGACTGTTTTATAGACAAAATAAGCAAAAACCCAGGCAGAGATGTTAATAATAAAAAATATTAATAAAAGAACCTAGATGGAGATGTAAATAATAATTATTGTTATTGTTATTATTATTATTATTATTATTATTATATTATGATTTAGAAGGAAGAAAACAATGAAAGCTCACATGAATAAAATATTTTTACATTTAATTATTGATATTGATATAATAGGTGTTAAAGGATTAAGATAAACTGCTCTATATTTGACCCCTGAACTAAAATGAGTTTGACACCCCTGTTCACCAATAACTTTCTTTCATTGTACTTCATTCGGGTGTAGGCAAACAAGAGATGCATTAAATATTATATATACATACACATGGAGAATGTTAAGTCATTTCTTGGTCAGTGTGTTTATTATTCTTCATCACTGAAAATCCAAGTTTTCTTATTTTTCCTTTTTGTCTCTTGACTCTCTTGTTGTTTACGTGCCGACCTGTTTCCCACTGCTCACTGTTACCACCAAAACACAGACTCACCTGCATCAGCAGAGACGCGTCGGTGAACCGTGTCGCCCACTGGAAAACAAATATTTCTATTCTCAACAAGAGAGCTCCAAACACAGTGTGACCAAAAGCCCTGACCAGCAGCTCAGCGAATGTCAGTGTTTGCACGTCAAATACATTTTTACTTTCCTGCACCTTTGTGAGTTTCATCTAACGACAGAAGCAGGTGCACAGCGTGTACAGCATTATACTCACTGTCACATCTCCTTTACTGTTACTTTGACAACAGACCCAGGGACTTTACTGTAGGTGTTAATTAACGGACAGTAGAGAATAGATCATTATTAGAGTAAAGATGGAGACAAATTGGCCAATTTTCCTTAGTCGTAGAAAACTAAAAAACAGGATCGTGTTATTAGAAATATCTTTTTTTGATTTCTCTCTTTATTTAAAATTAGGCTCCAATATGTCACAAAAATGGCTAAAATGCATGTTTGGGACAATATCATTCATTTACGCGCTGTTTTTTTTATACATATTTTATACATTTGTATTATATTTTACTGGCATTTGTGCACTTCTATTTAATCCTTATTTAATTAAAATACTTTTGTATGTTTTCTTTTGTTCGTGTTTCTTCTTTTCACTTAATAATAATATATTCTAGAGCCTCTGTAACTAAACCAAAATGCCTCACATGTATGTTTTGGGACAATACTACGCATATACTGTACGTGCTATTTAGTGTGACAAACAGAACACTGTGTCCAATTCCGCCGATAATCACGCTCAAAATCTCGCTCTACGTCTTACGGTGTCTGAGTTGCTGGATTGTGCGTCTTCTCTCAAAAACTGGTCGTCATGGAATTACCTTCAGATAAATTTGATCAATGTGTTTGGAGGATCACTGTCATCAACTGAACAAAAACTGTTTTTTATCACCTGAGAAATATCACTGAAGTGAGGCATTTGTTACCAAAATCAGATCTCGAACTGGTCATCCACGTGTTAATTTCATCTCGCATTGATTATTGTAATTCTGTGTTCACTTGTTTCAACAGTGCACAGACATCAGATTGTACAAAATGCTGCTGCCAGATTTTGATTGGTGCACCCAGAACAGCTCACATTACCCTTATTCTATCTAGTCTTCATTGGTTTCAATTTTAGTCCTGAATTCCCGTGCGTTTCATGGTCAGGCCCCTCAGTTTATCACTGACTTGTTGTGCCCCTACACTTCAGGGCCCACCCTTTGGTCTAAAGATCCCAAAAACTAATTTTAAAACCTGGGGAGACCTGGCGTTCCAGGATGTGACCCCCAGTCCCTCCAGGAGCTGTACTGTGTAGACTCTTTTAAGAAACATTTGAAGACTTTGCTCTTCAGAAAATTGGTTTAATGGATTTTTTTTTACTTTTCTCATCCTTTTTATGATGTTGCTCCTGTAGTTTTAGTTTCTCCTCTGTTCTGAACAGCACTTTGTGGTTTTTAGCTGCAAAAAGCACTTTATAAATTCAAACTCACGGTTTGATCAGTGATTATGTTATCCTGTGATTAAAAACTAATGCAGAGCTTTATTCTTCAGATTATTATGAGTGCATTCACTGGTACATAGACAGGTTTAGCTGATGGTGTATTGGTTTAACTGGTGATGACTTTATACCTGGTGACGCAGCTCCACTGGGTTTTGTGCAAACAAGCAGTTGATGGTTATTGATTGTAAAGGTTTCACAAATTATGTTTTTGGATCAAATCACATGTTTTCGTGGCAATTATCTATTAAACGTGTCTAGCAGTGAGGCTAAGGTACATGTTTAGCTCTTGCGGTTTGTTATCTTGTGTGATTTCTTAATCCTTTCGTTTTCCTAAATAATTTGAAACATATAAAATGTAAAAATGAATAACAGTAACCAATCAATCAATCAATCAAACAAACTTTATTTATACAGCACCTTTATTACAAATTAAATTGTAGCCCAAAGTGCTTTACAGACATTTGCTTATGCGATTGACAAAAGTTAAAAATGATTATTAAAAAAAAAAAAAAAAAAAGGTTTAGAGACTAATAATAAGAATACAATGAATTTGTATAGCACTTTTTTGGACACTCCAAGATGCTTTACATGGGGAATAAAACAAAACACACAGAAGTTTTTTAATAAAATATTTAAAAAGATGATAAAGTAAGAAAGAGTCAGAAATAAAAAACAAAGAAGAGAAGGGACCAATTTTTAAAATATAGAATAGCAAAATTAGCATAAAAAAATAAACCCTAAAAATGATTGAAATCATCAAGCACTATGAAAGCCAGACTGAACAAAAAGGTTTGTAGCTTGAGTTCAAAAACTGTGATATTTTGGTTTTGCTTTGTGGAACAGTTAAGTTAAATTGAGTTGGCTTTATTAACCCTAGTTAGCATGTTTGGTACGATTTTGGGAAGTTTAATAGCCTGTACGGTCCTCTAAACAGGGAAAGAGATGTGGATGTGACGCATGAACTCTAATTATTCCAGTTATTTGTGTTTTTTTGATTGTGGGATGAAGCTGGAGTGCCTAGAAAAAACATGCAAGCACATGACCTCCACACGGAGATGGGTCAGGTTTTCACTTGTCTGGAATCAAATCAAGCATCTTGCTGTTTATTACTTTATGTTCTAAACGTTTAAAGGTTTTCGGTCGAAGCGACACTTAATAGCATCAATTATGCTGATGATTTATTAAGCAATAAATGAAAAGCTTTTGATTGCGTCTGCATTGAAAGGTCATGTCAACTGTTTGACGGCGTACTTTTGCAAAAAGAAGGTTAAATGCTAATTATTATTGAACTGATGAGCAGAGATTAATCATTGCTGGAATCGCGTCAGACATTTTGTATGCAAGCTGAAATCTTCTGCGTCTAACACCAAAGAAGGTCATATACTAAAAGCATCAGGTCACTTTAACCTTTGTTTTGTCGTCACTTTCATCCCTCCTTCATAACAGCAGAATGCCACAGTTCCTGTAATTGCTCCTCACACGAAAGGTCTCACATCGTTGATAGAGTTCACTATTAGATTTATTTTCACCGACATTACACATCAGTCATCCTTGGACATCTTTGTTGTCATTACTGTTAAACTGCAATCTGCCGACGGACAACAGACGCACATTTAATTTGATTATTAATCAATGGGCCTTTACATTTGTTACACGGCGTATATATTTAACACATCAGCAGTCAGTGGTGCATGCTGGAAAAAACAATTACCCTTACATCCTCGTCGTATTAAGATGGCACTAAAATCTTGAATATTATGCAGAAAAGGAGTTGAAAGAGGAGTTCCTTTGGATCCACAACGGTGACGAGTGCAGTGATGATGTCTAGAAGTTGCTCGTGTTGTAGTCAAGACCACAATATCAAGATTTACCAGAGAAAAGAATGCATATATATGTATATACTGTCTACTATATACTATAAGTATGGTTAAGATGATGACCGTTCATACTGAAGTATACTTACAGGTTTCCCAAGATGCATTTGGAACCTACAACGATAAAAACCTGAAGCACATTGAGGCTAAATATGTCTGTTGAAAGTTCTGAAAACATTTGAAGTGAAAAAGTGACCAAGTAGAATATCAACATCTGGTCATTTGATCCAGAAAACTCACAGAAACACATTTCATGCAAACATTTTGGAGATTTTTGCAGACCCTCCATTGTGCTACTGATTAAACTTCTGGTTAACTTCAAAACAAGAGCCCTATTTACAAAAGCTTTAAAAAATAAAACTAATGAAAAACAACAAGAGATGCTTTTGTTTTGAAAATAAGATGTTTGATTTTTAACTTGAAGCCGGTACCAGGACGATTTAACATTCAGCTGGCAATGCATCATGGGGGAGTTGAGTATGACGACTATGTCCACTGTGCGTACTGTACTTCAAAAATGTCCCCATATTATACATACATCCAGGTATTTCTCATGTACTCAATCTTTCTATACTATCTAATGTGAACGTACGGACATCAGATTTAGTGTGAGCAGTACGTTAGTATGCAACCCCAAGACTGAGACAAGACCATAAAAATGAGTTTCAAAAACCATGACAACATGGTTAAACAGTTAAAGAGCATTCTTTCTTTAATTTTAGTTTTCTTTTAAATACATTTGACAGACAAAAACAAGGTGTCCACAACTCTTTCAAAGCACAGCATGCAAAAATCTCAAATCTTGACTAATCTGTTCAACTAAATTCATGCAAAAAATGTAAACGTGGATTTAAAAGCCACTGGTGAGTTCATAATTAAATTATATATGTAATAATAACATGTTTTTCAGGTGAATGAGGCCTAAAGAAAGTGTATAGTTAGAGATATTTCTGACTAGAAATAAGATTTTTGCAGATGTCTGACACATAAGGCACTTGATAAATGTAAATGTAATCATTTTAAGTCAAAATTAATCTGGAATTGTCTCTAGTGCTCCATCCATCCATCCATCCATCCATCTATTCATCCATGCATCCATCCATCCATCTATCCATCTATCCATTCATCCATCCATCCATCCATCCATCCATCCATCCATCCATCCATTCATCAACATTTTCTTCCAGTAATTTATGAATGCAAATAAATGTATTTTAATCTTTCTTTCCTCAGAGTTGACAAGAGTTTCTCCAGGACTAGAATCTTATGGTGAGTTCTCTTCTGCTTTACATGTTATTCATCCAAAAAAAAAAGATATATATATATTTATTTATTTATTTATTTATTTTTTTTAATTTGAATGAAAAAGTTCAACACAGTTTGAGTTATGTGACTCAGTACTGGTCAATTACATTTTTAAATTACACTTAAATCTTCAATTATCCATGTTCCATGATTACGTTGAACGACATTTTTTCCAATTACAATTACAATTAAAATTACAATTATTATATTCCCCCTGAAAGTCAATTACAATTACATACTCAATTACTAAAGTTCAATTACAATTAATCACAATTACTGAGCATTTATTAAATAAGCCCATAAAACGTAACCTTCCTCTTGTGTTAGCTTTTGGTTAGCATCTCTTATTATAACGGGTCAGTTTTGAGAAAAAATATTATCTATCATCATACTTGGTTACCTTATTATGCTGCCTAATCAATAAAAAAATATTGGTTTTAATGTTTTTTTGGTGTGGGTGCATTTTATTCACATTTATTTACATATTGTAATGGTTGTTAACTACGTATTGTACGTAGTTGATAATTAATAACAAATATGGCATAATTATGATTATAATTGTAGTTTTAAAAAGCTGTTGCTGTCAAAACTGTAATTAAATTGTAATTGAGTTCAGATAACTGACTTTGTAAATGTAATTACCATGACAATTGAATATAAATGTGAACAGTCTTGGCCAACAACCTGAGGCTGTTGTTATTCATATTTTCTACCACCTGCAATGTTCAGTGGCTTTCAGTTTTTCTCTGTTAAAGCCTCAGCGGCTCAAGCTACAATGTCTCTGGGAGTGGTCACAGGCTGCACTCGTTTTCTACTCGTGTTCTCGGATTCAGATCTCATATTTATTCTGCTTCATCCTTTCTGGGCACACACTGACAGTTTATCACCACTGTTTTATCCATATATGTCCTTGTATAAGTGATACTCCCCTGTGCTTCCATAGTGGTTCTACTGCATTTATTCTTGACGTACCACCCTATCTCTCTGTTGGAGTTATATCATCCATTCTTTTTCCTGCTGATTCAGACAGGTTCTCTTTGTCATTATATGTCCCCGCTTATGACCTGAACCCTTCCTTCTGTAGATTGGGAGATGCTCACTCCCACTCTAGCCATTACAACAGACATGGGCAACTGGCAGCCTGGGGGCCACATGTCAATCAATCAATCAATCAATCTTTATTTGTATAGCGTCAAATCATGACCAATGGTATCTCAAGACACTTTACAGTAGAGCAGTCTTAAGGACGGACTCTTCATTTTATGGATACACACATATGCATATATACGTATATACACATACATATGTATCCCACACCCAACATGAATTCATCATGGCGGCAAGGAAAACCTTCTGTTAAGCAGCAGGAACCTTGTGTGGATCCCATTCCTATGATGAACATGTGGCATTTAGTAAATTTTTTTTGCAGCCACCAAAGCAAATCCCCCAAAATTGTATTTCAAGAAGTTGGAAGAAATTGTGAAGCCCACAATAATACACAAAATAACTCCAAAAACACACAAATCGGCAGAAAAAGTACACAAAAAAAATCTAAAAATAACAGCAACCGCTTAAAAAAATTGACTACAAAAACAACAACACGTTGCAGAATAGCTTCAAAGACACACAGTGTTCACAAAATTACACAAAATGACAGGAATATACAGAAAACAACAGCAAAAATGCAGGAAGTGACCCCAAAATGCACAAATCAACAACAATATGCAGAAAAAGACACAAAATTATTTCACAAAAAATAACAAAAACACACAAAATGGCTCAAAACTGACAAAACATCAAAACCACAGACAAAGACAAAAAAAAGAAACATGGTGTAACCACGGCCAATGTATTTTACAGATGGGAGATGAAGACAAAAAAAAAGACAAATACAAAATATGAATTCACATTATTGTGTTAGTCACATGTGAATGATCTTGCCAACAGCAACACGTTGTTCCTCCTTAATCATTATTCACTAAATGGTCCACGCACACACACAGGCACACACACACACACACACGCACGCACGCACGCACGCACGCACACGCACACGCACATACACACACACACACACGCATGCACACAGAGATAGAGAGAATACCAATATGAAGAACGCTTTGTAAACAGGACTGTAGCTACTAATGGAACCTCAGGCCAAGGTTATTGAGTGGCCTACAAGCTTTGCAAAGCACCGCTTTCAGATTGTAATCAGCGTCATTACACCAAATGTAACGTCCATCAGTCTAAGGCTGCACTTGGATTATAAATATCAAGCACTTTGTATATACTTAGCACACATAGTACCCTACTTGAACTAGACTCCAAGAGGATAATTGTAGTTGTATTTATTTTTGAAATTTATCATTTGTAGCCTATTGGCATAGTGTCAGCTAGACAAGGACAGAAACAAACACATACTCATTGCTGTTTGCTATTGAATCCATTCGGAGAGGCAGTATCAAATAGCAACCTTGGCTTCAGTCATACTTCAAACATTATAGCTTCGAACTATAATTAATTGTATAAGTAATTGCCTCTCCTATATCCTTTCATTAGGTTTGAATTACATGGACAAGGAGACACTTGCCATGAACGTTGTAATTATACACAGACTGACGAATAAGCCCACTGTACTACTAATACTGCTCAGCTGTGTCATTCTGAGGATCCTGTAGTAAAAAAGGCCATAACATATATTTCTGATACAAGATTTGTCAGGCTGTGGTAGAGCTTTTCTAGCGTTTATCTTCTTCTCGTGTACAAACCCCTGCTGCAGAGCCATTTTATTTCAGCTGGCTTTCATAGGAGTGGAATTCTTTGTGCGATAATGTGATACATTTATGTAATGTGTTGGCACAGCTAGACATGCGCCTGTTGCCTCGCAGTCATCTCTGAGCAGTGGGTGACCATGAGACTGAGAAAGCCTTTAACATGAGTGGTGTGGGAAAGAAGTGCTCCTCAGTGTTGAGAGACAAGGAAAGAATGAGGCAAAGTGGCCTCTAACTGGGGCATCTGTGCCACTTCAGATTGCTGCTAATGGACAGTCACCATGCTATTAAAGAAGCCAGTGCCTTCAGGAGCAAACGGAGGGAGAGCCAGCCAGAGCTCAGTGGGTGCACTGACTGCAGCTTGTTTTCTGGGTCGGGGCACAATCAACTTTTGTTGGGTCATTAACATTTTTTCACACTCAACTTGTCAAAGGTTTTTAATGGAGATTGCCACTGACTAACATTATTAATGTCTTTATGAATCATTAATCAATGATCAGTTTGAATTGTTTTTTTCACTATACGACACTACAATCTATGCTACGCTAACTACCTACTCAATAGAGATCCATCCATCCATCCATTATGCTCCTTTTTAGGGTCGCAATGTTATGTTGGTGCCTATCATCTGCTTTCTTTGGGCGTTAGGCGTGGGTACATCCTGGACAGGGCGCCAGTTCATCACAAGGCAACACACACAGACAGACAGACAACCACTCCCATTCTCTACTACTCCTGTTGGGCGACTGTTGCTCAGGTGGCAGAGGGGTCGTCTTCTGATCCTGAGGTTGGGGGTTAGATCCTCAATCTATGTGTTGAAGTGTTCTTGGACATGACACTGACCCCTAAGTTGCTCCTAATGGGTAATTAGGGCCTTACATGGCAGCTCAGTCCCATTGCTGTGTGAATGGGTGAATGAGCTGATATTGTGAAGCGCTTTGGGACTTCCTCATAAGTGGTTATAAAGCACTTTAGAAATCAAGTCCATTTACCATTTACCATTTACGAATATAGAAACTCAATTCAACCTAGCAGTCATGACTTTGGATTGTGGGAGGAAGAAGGAGTACCCAGAGAAAACCCACGCAAGCACGGGTAGAACATGCAAACTCCACACAGAAAGGACCAAAGTGTCCACCCCAGGTCCAGGATTTGAACCCTTGCAGAGAGGCAGACGTGCCAGCCACTACTCCACAGCACACAGTTCTCTCAGTCCGACCTACCCGCCACAGATCCTAGAGTCTCCAGATGCTAGCTTTTATTGGAGGGGCGGAGCCAACGGTTGTGAGTCGTGATGTAAGAAGCCACAAAAGCGTCACAAACATCCATTCTCAGCCAATAGCAAAACTCAAAGACAGATCTCATAGCTATTGATTTTGGGTCAGCACAGATCTCTGCTCTGTGCTGACGTCATCCAAGATCGCCATCCAAGATGGCTGCGCCCTGCGACGTGTTGCAGGCTTAAGTATCAAAGATACGTTTTTTTCCTGCCTAAAGTGTGAGTAAGAAACAAAAAGTAGCACAGGAAAAGTTTGCGATGGGCCCGAAGAAAGCAGCGGAGGCAAAGATGGAGAATGATATGGAGGAAATCCGGGAATCTCTAAATCGTATGTCTGGGGAGCTAACAAAAGTGACGCAACAGCTGATTAAGCTGGCGGAACTTTTTGAAGAAGTGAAGCAACTTAAAAATATCGTAAGAGAAAGAGACAAAACCATCGAGGAGCTTGAGATAAGAATCGACAACCTCGAGCAGTACACCAGAATGGAAGATGTTATAATTACAGGTCTTACAATCAAGCCGCGCTCTTACGCCAGAGCAACTATGGATGGCAGAAATATAAGTGAGGATGCACATGCCGAGGATTTGCAAACGCTGGAAGAGCAAGTTGTGAACTTTCTGGCAGAGAAGGACGTCTACCTGGATCCGACCGCCATCTCGGCATGCCACACTTTGCCGCGGAAGGACAAGGCTAATCCAGCTATTATTTTGCGTTTTGCAAATCGCAAACATAAAACGGAACTCATGCGTCAAGGAAAGAAGTTAAAAGGAACGTCTGTGTATCTAAATGATCATCTAACAAAGAAAGCGGCTGGAATTGCCAGAGAAGCGCGTATCCTGAAAAAAAATGGGAAGATCAAAGCGACATGGACGAGGAATTGTAAGATATTCATCCAGCTAAATGGGCACACTCCGGAACAAGCTAAAGTCATACTGGTAAGAGGAATGAAAGACCTTGACCAAATCAAATAATGTTGCAAATTCCTCTGAATATACTTACAACTCGTGAGAAGATAAGTCACAGTGTTTATGGGAAAGACAATTGTGCCCAGATGGGAGGACATGGATGCTCACAGGCCACATCTAGCCTTATTATTATTTTTAGTTACGCAGCGGATGTTTCCTGGAGGAATAATTTAACACGAAGGAGGCGATGGATTGATGGATATTTTTCTGTTAGACTGAGGATATACTGTAACTCTGCAAATGGACAGTGTGTGTTCGTCTTGCGTTGGATGGAAGGCTTGCGTTTTGGTACTTTTTTCTCAAAGGATATAATGACAGTGAGTTCTAATAATATTCAGTGGAGTCGACAAGTGGATATGAATATTTCGAATACTCGGACTTTGGACTTTGGACTTGGGAGTACTGGGAACTGTACGGGACATCTCCAAATAGACAGTAGTTTTCTGCGTGCGTCTGATTGCGTGCTGTTTGTGCGCGTGTGTGTGATTGTTAGCGCGTCGCTTGGGCATAAATGTGGATGTGTACGTTGTGTGTGTACGTGTCCTGCGTGCGTGAGTATGTGCTCCATGAGCGTGAGTGGTCCTGTGGTTGGGTGTGTCCAACGCTATGCGCTTTCGGGGGGAATGTGTGTGTATGATAAAACTAAAAACAAATGTATGACAGTGAGGATGAATTGAGCGAAGTGGATATTGATAACAATGATACAGAATATATAAATGGTACAAATGATACAAATTATAGAGTAAATGAGTTTGGCTGTGACATAGATCCGGATAAGCATTTGTTTAATAATATAATTAATGATTGTGATTACTATACTGACGAGCAATTTAAACGCATTAATATGAATGGAGCCTTTAGCATTATACACTTTAATAGTAGGAGTTTGAACAAAAATTATAACGAAATTAAACAATATCTTAATCAGTTTAATAAATTCAGTGTCATTGCTGTTTCTGAGACTTGGTTGGATGCAGATAGGTGCTGTGAAGTTCAATTAGATGGATATGAATTGTTCACTACAAATCGGATAAATAAAAGAGGTGGGGGCGTTGCACTATACATAGATACAGATCTGAGGTTTAAAAAGATTGATAGCAAGTCAACCACCATCGATGATGTTCTGGAGTGTATAACATGTGAAATTATTGTAGAAAAGTCTAAAAATATTGTTGTTAGTTGTGTGTACAGAACACCTGGATCATGTCTAGACATTTTCAATAAAAAAATGGACTACCTCTTTAGTAATTTAAACAAGGTCCATATTGTGTGTGGTGACTTTAATATCAATCTACTGAACCCTCAGAAAAATTTAAGAACAACAGACTTCATTAATACTATGTAAAGCAACTCCCTTTTTCCCCTTATTGTTAAGCCAACCAGAATTACCACGGACACATCAACGTTAATAGATAATATATTTACTAATCAATTAGCAAGTCAAATTACAGCTGGAGTACTTATCAATGATATCACTGACCATCTTCCTATTTTTAGTATTTTTAAACAATTGCAAAATATTACAACCAAAATAAATGATTTCAAATATGTAAGACATCGAACACCTGAAGCTATTGCTGCTCTCAAGGGGGACTTATGTGCCCAAACTTGGGAAGAAGTGTATGCAACTCCTGACCCTGATAAGGCATACAATGCCTTCCTACTTACCCTAATCCAATTGTATGACCAGCACTGTCCGTGTAAGAAATATTATACTAAAAACAAAAACAGCCAGGATAAACCATGGCTAACCAAGGGCATAGCTAAGGCTTGTAAAAGAAAACAACAACTCTATAGAGTACATTTAAAGCAAAGGACTAAACAAACTGAAGAAAGATATAAAATGTACAAAAATAAGTTAACTCAAATAATAAGATTCAATAAAAAAGCATACTATCACAAATTGCTGGAGCAGAACAAGAGTGATATCCAGGGTACCTGGAAGGTATTGAATGGCATTATCAGGAATGGAAGAAAAAAGGAAGAATATCCAAATTACTTCACAATGAATAATTCAATCATCAGTGAAAAAAAGGAAATTGCTAATGCATTTAACAGTTTTTTTGTCAGTGTTGGGCCGAAGTTAGCCAATGAAATTGTGCTACCAAGCAATGCCAATGAATTTAAAGAAATGAATATTAAAAATAATCTAAACTCACTTTTCATTAAAAGTGTTAGTGAGAGCGAAATCATTGAAATTGTACATTCCTTCAAAACTAAGAGATCAACAGATGGATCTGATATAGATATGGTCCTCGTGAAAGATATCATTGATCTTATTGTTACTCCTCTCATGTATATATGTAATCAGTCTTTCTCAATGGGTATCTTTCCGAGTAAAATGAAAACTGCCAAAGTAATACCTATTTTTAAAAGTGGAGAAAAGCAACAGTTTACCAATTACAGACCGATCTCAATACTCTCGCAGTTTTCAAAAATACTGGAAAAGCTATTTGTGAAACGACTTGATAGCTTTGTAGACAAGCATAACCTGTTAAGTGAACATCAGTATGGTTTTAGATCCAATAGGTCCACTTCAATGGCAGTTACGGAACTAGTAGAAAAGATATCAACATCTATTGAGAACAGTGAGTATGCTGTTGGAGTCTTTATTGACCTTAGCAAGGCCTTTGACACAATAGACCATTCATTACTTTTAAATAAATTAGAAAGGTATGGTGTCAGGGGCTTAGCACATGATTGGCTAAAAAGTTATCTAAGTGACCGAAATCAGTATGTACATATTGATAATATCAACTCAATGGAGGCAAAAATAACCCACGGAGTTCCTCAGGGCTCCGTTTTGGGACCTAAACTATTTATTATGTACATTAATGAAATCAGCGAAGTCCTCAACAAATTACAATGTATTCTATTTGCCGATGATACCAGTTTGTATTGTTCGGGAAAAGATCTTGAGCTGCTTTTGAACACAGTAGGAACTGAACTCAAGATACTTAAAAACTGGTTTGATGTAAATAAACTTTCCATAAATCTGCAAAAAACTAAATATATTATATTCGGAAACAAGAAAGTAAACAAACCATGTCGAATCAAAATTGGGGAGGTAGAAATTGAAAGGGTGTATGTTACAAAGTTTTTGGGAATCAATATTGACAATAAGTTAAATTGGAAAGCACACTTAAATACACTAAAGACAAAAATTTCCAAACTTATTGCCATACTGTATAAAATAAAAACCTCTGTGAATCAAAATGCATTATATATACTGTACAATTCCCTCATCCTTCCATACCTTAGCTATTGTGTGGAAATATGGGGGAATACCTATAAAACTAATATACAACCCATCTTCTTATTACAAAAGAAAGCAATTAGAGTGATCAGCCATTCAGAATACCTTGCTCCAACAAATCCACTTTTTATTAGATTAAATATCTTAAAATTGCATGATCTTGTTGATGTCTACACAGCAGTTGTGATGTACAAGGCTCACAATCTCATGCTTCCTCACTGTTTACAAAAGATGTTTCAAACTAGAGAATCAAGATATAACCTCAGAGGAACTGATCTGCTACAAAAACCCATGGCGAAGAGTAATACTAAGAGGAGGTGTTTATCAGTCAAAGGAGTTGATCTGTGGAACGGTCTACCTACACAACTTAAGGGCTCCAAAACTATTCATGCGTTTAAGAAAATGTACAAGTTAAATATTATAGAGAAGTATAGAACACTTGAATGAAACATTAGAAAAGAAGTTGATCGAGGATGCTTAATATAATTTTGATTGTTGAAGTTTATGTTTTGTGCTTACATGTTACCATCGTTGGTATGAGAGAAACTGTATAATTATGTCACCTTTGGACATACATTAGTGTTTCAGTTGTATAAGGGGTTAGGCAAAATAAGTCTTGACTTCAGCCTTAACCCCTTTCGGTCAGGCATCAATTAGCGGTTGATATTCTTAATGTATACTTATTTATTTTTTTTTTTTTTCCTGTCGTGTAATGTGTGGAATCTTTGAATGACCTAAGATCTGGATGTTCACAATGACCGAAATAAAATAAACTAACTAACTAAAAATGGCCTAATGCTTAAAGAAGCTGGCTTGTTACATGCAAAGTTACCAGTTTGAATCCACTGTGGGGTATCACTGTGTCCTTCAACATGTCACTTAATCCTAACTGCTTCCAGGATTCTCTTGAAAATTCGATTTTTAGTCGCAATAGCTGCATTTCCATTACCATTGGAAATGCGCAAAATCTAAGTAGCGCAATACAAACTGGTAATTGAAACACCTGCATTTTGAAAAAAACACTAAAATTTTGTAAAAAGGTTTTCATGCATTTCATGAGGAGGTTTGTCAGACGTTGCAATGTTGAAATGTATCGCAAAAACACAATGGAAACAGCACAATATATGTCACACGACGTGGCGTACCTGGTCACATGACGTGACGCACCTGAAAAAAATGGTACGATACGTGAGGACAAACAGCAAAGGAAAGCAGAGCGTTATAAGGAGGTTCTGAGCATCCATCCTCCTGCAGAAAAATACTGGTTTTGGGGTTTAGTTACTCTTTACTTTAGTTGCTAAATTGACGTATTGATTTGATGACACCACAGTAACCTTTTGTATGAGTTTTTTTTTTTTTTTTTTTACAATGACTTGATTTATTTATTTATTTCCAACGGTATCCTTAGCTTGGTGGTGTGAGGCCCATTTGCCTCAAAGCAAGAAGGTCAAGGGCTCAAGCCCCAGGGTGGATACCTGGGTCCCTTCTGTGTGGAGTTTGCATGTTCTTCCTGTGCTTGCATGGACTTTCTCCTGTTATCTTATTTCTTTCCACCGTACAAAAACATATATGTTACGTTGTCAAGACTCTCTAAATTATGTATTTGTTAGTAGGAATGAATGTGCGAGTTCGGGCAGGGGATTGTCTTTTCAAAGCCCGTGTAATTGGATAGATGGATGTATAATTATCTGTTCTTCAAGCAGCCACACAAGCAAAGGAATGTTTTATGTATTTGTATAATTTTAGTAATAGAGAAAACCTATTCATACCCAGGAAAATTTGCTTTTTTCTTTAGAGTACAGTCATAAACCTTTTCTGTAAGCACCTGGTGCACATTCAGCTGTGCTGTATCTCCCCTATAGACGCACTGTGCAAACTAATGGGAAAGCACAGTCTAATTAAAGAGGTAATGATGCCTGCTTTGTGGCCTCTTCATATCCTTAACAGGTTGACTTTTTATAATCAAACTCTGGTTGGTCTGAATTCAGGAAATTAGCCACTGTTGCACAATGATTACCTCACATCAGATGTGTGGATCATAAAGAAAAGGACTATTTACGTTTATGCAATAAATGTAGCATATTTAGAAGCTAAGGTGAGTCGCACAGCTGGAATAGTTGTCTTTAAATCCATGAAGATATAAAATCTATAATTCCAAAATTCAAATAAATCACATATTTTTTCCTTAAACAGAAGGTTTAGGTCGAGATAATGCATAATAATCGAGATAATTCATAATATTTACATCTAAAGGTCCCAGAATATGGAATTCACTTCCTCCTCATCAAACTTTCCCCATGCTCATTTAAAAATCATATCAAAAACTTATGCCTTAATGAATAACCAAACAATGGTTGCTTTTTGTTCTGTTATTTGTTGTTGTTTTTTGCTTGACTTTTGATTTTGATGTTAATTTTTTTCTGTTTTCTGCTGCTTTTCAATGTTTTGCTGTGTTGATGTTCTTTTATTTTGTCTTGACTTTGTTTAAGTCATTTTTCTCTTTAGTTAAAATGTAAATGTTATATCGTGAGCCCTCTTCTTCAAGCCCCTTGAAGGTTTTTTGGATTTTCCCTGGCATGCCTCTAAAGTGTATTGATTTCTGTTAATGTCTGTCCACTGTTGATATTATTATGTTTCGTTGTATTTTACACTGTGCCAAATACAAATTGAAATATAAAAAAAGTATAGTATACAACTGACATGCCTTACCACTCCAAAGGCTGCTCATCATCTGGAAGTATATATTTTTAAATTATTTCTACAAAAATTGTGTTGCCTCTTTTTTCATTTAGAAAGATAAACTGATCAACACTAGAACTATATTAAACTATTGTGAATTAAAAATAGATAAATAAATAAATTGGCTGTAAAAGAATTCCCACATGCTGCAGATTTCTATGTTTCTATGATTTATCTCTTTCTACCGTTCTGCGAGCACAGTCTTTTATTCTCGAGTATTTCACAAGCTGCACGAGTTGCACCAGCTAAATGAACGCCACACTTTCACTCTCGCCTTGTTCAATACAATCGTGTGCACGTGTCTGGGGCTGTTTACAGCTTCATATTGGTCCTCAGGTGCTGAACAATGACGGCAAAGACTACAAATAGATTTATGGGAACGAAAGTTAATTTCCTCGAATAACCCAAAAAATAATTAGTTTTAAAGATAGCTACCACAGTGTCACGGTCCAGGGTGTTCAGGTATGTGCTTTGGGTTCATCAATGTGCAGTAATTAGTTTGCTAGTGCACTGCATTAAAGCTGTTTGGAATGATCATTTATTTATCAGATAAAGACATAATGTAGGCATAGGCAGAGTTTGAGATTTGTGCCAAGAAGGGGCAAAAGAAAAAAAATAGAATTAAATATAAAGATCATCACGAGATTTGTACCAACCACAATGTGTCTAACACATACAATAGTACAAAAAATATTAGTCACATAATTGATCATTTTGACGACAAAAATTAGTGTCGATGCATCTTTTAATGTTGTAAATTCATGATAAAATCAGAATCATAATTGTGCAACAGAAGAAGAACCAACCTAAAGTCTCAAAAGTTTGGGACCATTTCACTGAAAACTTATACTACACAACATATATATATATATAAATCTCTGAAATGTTGGCATGAAATGTGTTTCTCCGAGTTTTATGGATCAAATGAGCACATGTTGATATTCTACATCAGGGCTATTCAACTGGTGGCTCTCGGGCCAAAACCGGTCCATTCCTCAAACTCAACTGGCCTGTGGCCTATCTATCCATGGTTAGTGAATAAATTGTTTAATGTCCGCAAAAAACTGTACACACGTGGCTTTGCGACACTTCACGACACTTTGTGACATTTTTCGGTATTGTTGCTTACAGCGCATATGGAAAGGTGCTCCAGATAAACAGCAGGCATAGCACATTCAAAGGAAACCGAAAATAGACTGTTCAATAAAGACTGGACTGATAAGTACTGCAAGACGACCCTTGCCAACTTTGACAACGACTATTCACTGGATTCAGATGTTCGGCAGACAAAACTCAAAACGCTTGTTTTAAACTACCAACGAAGCTCGGCAATCTTTTCCCACACTTACACGCAGCAGCAGAAAGCGTGTTTTTTTTTTTACTTGTACAAAAAGCAAACAGGTGCTGTTACTGCTATTTCAACCAGAAGCTGGTCATGTTTTTCAGTTTATTCTTTCTTGCACAGAAAGCTAGCAGGTGTGTTATTTTGTGACTGTGCCTTTTTTTTTTTTTTTTTTTTTTTTTTTAATTAAAGCTGAAGCTAGTTATGCAAATGTCTTGCTCAGAAAGCCAGCAGGTGTTTTTTTTTTTTTTTTTTTAATTTAAACCTGAAGCTAGTTGTGTGTTTTTTCTTGCACAAAAAAAGCCAGAAGGGTGGACATTTTCAGTTTACTTATTTCTTGTACTTTTTAACCAACAGGTGCTGTATTTATTAATTAATTAAACTTGAAGTTGCTCGTGTTTTTTATTACTTGTACAAAAAGCCAACTGGTGCTGTTTATATCATTTAAAAAGTTTAATAAAAATATTGAAATTTTATGGCGCTTTATGTCAGTTCCCTACAAGAGCAACTGTACCAGAAATGTCCGGCCCACAAACCATAGCTTTTCGACAATAAGGCCCACAGCAAATGTAGTTGAATAACCCTGTTCTGCATGGTCACGTTCTCACTAAAAATGCTTTCAGAACTTTCAAAGGTGGCGAATCAACAGAGATATTTAGTCTTAGTGTGCTTTAGGTTTTTGTTGTTGTAGGTTTGAAATGCATCTTGGGATGTACTTCAGTGGGAACGCTCATCATTCTAATCACACTAATTCTAATCATAGTGTATAGTAGAAAGTATATACTCATTGTGTTTGTAGTGTGTAGTACGTTAGTGTGCCATTTTGAACACAGCCTATGTCTTTATCTGGTTTAAAGGGAAAAAAAAGTGTCATTTACAGCAGCTTTAAGTGACTAACATTATTCGCAGGGTTGGGAGTTCCAATCCCAGTGTGGTATTTCACAGTTGGCTTTTCCTTGTCTTGTGGATTGATTTGGTGTTTGAGTACCTGTAATAATCTATTCAGTTTGTTCCCTGTCATTTCCCAGGGGTCTAATGCTCCTGTTCGTTTCAACATGATCTGTCTCGTCAGAATGTGTAAAATGACCCCTCCTCTCTCCACCCAGGTGTGTTCAATCATGCTGATTGCTTTCCTCTGCTATATTATGGGATGGCTTAGCCACAGACTGGTTGATAAATGTTGTGTTTTGTAACATTGCTTCTCTGTTGGTTTGTCTGGCCTACAGTTAGTTTTTGGTTACTTCATTGTTTTTTTTTTTTTATCTTTTAATTAAATGGGCTTTAGTTTAGTGCCTCCTTGGTCTGAGCCTTGTTGCTTCCCTTAACCTTCTTAAGAGCGCTCCTGAAACGTGACACTCAGCGTTACCTCTCACTTACTGTCAGCTGTGTCACAGAATGTGCCAACACTTTGATTTATTGTTCTACTGCTTGGCCACTTTATTTGATCCCAGAGCTGCTGATGACAACCCTGTGTCTGTGCACGTGTGCGCACAACAGCTCAAGATATTGATTATGTCCAAAGGGTGCAAATGAAAAGTTGCTTCATTTTTTATTGATTTTTTCATTTGGTTTTACACTTCATACCAATGAGTACAATAATTGTTTAGTAATTATCTACTTGAAATTCACATCATCCTGTAGGTACAGCATGTGTTTAAAAATATTTCTTGTAGAGCTGTACAACCATGACTTATTAACATCCATGACCCCATAGTCAGAGCCCATTTACTAGAAGTAAATTGTAGCTTTAGATCAATGTTACTCAAATGGGGGGTCTGCGATGGCACTACAGGGGCCACTTGATAAAGAGAGAGAGAGAGAGAGGAAAATTAACAAATGAATGCAATAAAATATGGGGTTTTATAATGTTTATTTTTAGTTAAAAACGATGATCACACTGAATATTTTTTGGTTCTGTTTTTTTTTATTTATTTTGTCTCATTTTCTTTTACTTGTGTATATTTTATAACCTCTGTACATCACTTTGGTCAACGTCTGTTGTTTTAAAATGTTCTCTATAAATAAAATTGACTTGACTTGAATATTACCAGAAACTCACAAAAAGACAACAAAATATACTGAATAATAAAAAGAACAGACAGGCAACAACAAACGACACAAAATGACACAAAAACACACAAAATGATGATAGAAATGATCTTGATTAGAACTTGAAATGTCAGTCCTGGTTCCACACCTGGCGTGAGATGACTGGAAATTATAAAAACTATAGAAATAAATCTATTCAGGAGGCACTAAATGCAGTTTCATTCGACTTTGTTTACAAAACGAGATTCTTTAAAATGTGTGTTATCACTCATTAATTCCACCATTATGCTCTATTGTTGTTTTTTTTCAGAATTCTGTTTTAGATTGTTAAATAGACATTTTAGAAGTAATAGTAACAACTGTGTTTGATATACTATGATTAAAGACATATAAATTGGGCTGTAGATTAAACAGTTTGGATTCACGTTATCAAAACCAAAATGCATCGAAATGAAAACTCCAGCCTGAAGTAATTATGAAAGACAGCTGGATTCTTGGATTGCTGACCACAGTGTTGTTGCTCCAGGGATCTGCTTTCGGTCCCAACTCTCAAGCTGTGAAGGAAATGAGGTTCCCGATTTTGAGGATGCGACAAAAGTCATGGCATTTTTTTTTTTTTTTTTTTACCCCCAAGCGAGGGACCTTACTTTTTGAGAAGTCTTTGCATTTACCTTTCCATTCTAAAGCCTGATATTATAAAATTACTGTAGTATATACACATTGTAGCCTATGTGTATTTTTAGTTTCACATTCCTCTTGTTCAGAAAAGATTTTGTTGTCTAAGTATAGCTATCTTCAAATTTTCAGTCGCACTATTCAGTGTTGTAACAGAGCAAGCATGCAAAAACCAAAAAAATCACACAAACGTTCACTGCCTTTTTAAAACTCACAGGATACAGTGTAAAGGTCTTTGTTAGGCAGAGTTTTAATGCAGATTTATTGATATCAATAAGGTGGGTGTGTTGATGTGTTTTTAAATTCCTCATTTACATTATATTCATATGATTAGCTTTTTATGTATGCATTTTACAATTATGTTAAGCTATTTTGGTTTTCTAAGGGTTTTACTTGTACTTAAGTACATTCTAAAAGAAGTTAAGTATTTTTTTACATTTCTAAACCCAACCGTTTCTGAGTAAATTAATATTTTTCTTTTGTTTTTAAAATGAACCGACATTGGGAAACTACAAAGAAATGAAATAACCAGACAACAATCAAATGCATCACATTATAGTCAACCAACCAGATTAAACATTATGCAGTTTTAGAGTTCCTAAATGTAGCTATACTTATATCCTGATGTTTTTTTTTTATTTTATTTTATATTATTATTTTGAATTAAATTCATTGTTGTTATTTTATTTTTAAAAGAATTGAACATTTTGGCAAACCTTTTATTTTGTACAGATGCCTTTGTGGGAAATAAATTAGTTGTGCAAGATTGTGCAAGATCTCCTTTTTTCCTTTTTAAGTTTATACATGAGATGTTTACTGTGTGCAAGGGAACCGTGGCAAGATTTATGACCAAAAATAAACATGGGAAGTGAAAGTAACTAGTAACTTTTACTTTAAGTACCATTAATTGAGCTACCGGTACTTTTTATATAGGATTAACTTGTACTTCTTACAGTCAAATAACAGTACTTCTACTTGAGTAGTATATATCAGTACTCTTAACACCTCTGGTATTTATATAGTAGCAAAATTAGGGGGTATTAGGCGATATGCACCTACTCAAGTAGGTTGCAATGCACCCATAACCAAAAAATAAGAAGACCATATCAAATTTTTTTGGTTTGTTTCCCCTTTTGCATATGGAAGAATTTTGCTTATTTTTTATCCAGTTCAAAAAACTAAGGCAAGTAGTGTATGAAGAAGTACCATGACTGAGTATCGGTGTCACTAGGCCCAGTGAAACTCACGTTTCATGGACTGAGTTGAAAAGAAAACTAATGTCTGTGTTTATTATTTTAAAGTAGGTCATGTTTTTGATGTCAAATGGTAGTTATCAGAGCTCAATCCATGTGGAGTGTGATTGTTTTCCAATGTCTCAACATGATTCCCAAGAGTTTGGTGTAATTGTTAAATTTGGTCCGACTGCCTCTAGAGAAGCCTTTGACAGATTAAGAGACAGAACCAGAGAGGGAAATGAAAGTCGGCGAAAAGGAAAGTAAGGTTCTCAGCGTGACACACATATAATTTCTCCTTTTAGAATCAAAATCACTCCTCACACTGTGTGATTGAGTAAACTTGTGAATTTCCATCAACACAGTTTATCATAAAAGAGAACTAGTAACTATCTCTGCCAAGGAGGTAAAATTTTCACCGGCATTTATTCATACTTCCTCGCGTATTTTAACAATGTTTTAACCAAAGATAGAGATTATACGCCATGGAAGAATCAATTGAATTTTGTAGGAGATCCGGATCAATATACTGATTCTGGATCTGTTTGAAAAAATTAAAAAATCCCTATCGCTCTTTATTGGCAAAATTTCAAAACATTAAAAACTCAATCTTTATGGAATTTAACTTCGTTATGATGAATTGAGGGAGCACCAGTGACGTGCAGTCACAGGGTAGGCAGTGAATTGATATTTTGATTATTCGTTTTAATTAGAATATAATTCTAAATTATTTATTTTTCAATTTCTGATAGCCAACAGTACCTCTAAAAGTGTCAGCATTTTGTGCGTTTCATAGACCAAATGACTAAATGGCGTTATTTCCTGGTACGGCTGCACAGTCACTCTGCTGTAAGGCAGGATGAGGCCACACCCTCTTCCAAAAGCACATTGCTGCTCTGCCTCTGTTCCCATAGAGTATTTTTACGTGTTTGCGCAATCAGTTCCGCAAGATAAAAACCCTTTACGTAAAAAGGCAGCTCTCTACGCTGCCTTTGGACGTAACCGTGCGATGCTAAATGCTATACGTAAGTTCACAGTGCATTAGTGAATTGGTCCAGCATGGCCGCTACAGCTGCTACGTTCTTTAGCTAGTGGGCGAGATAACACTACAAGTAGGATGACAGCACGGGAGACGATAAAGAAACTTTCTTTTGAAGAAAAACAACAGCTTTTAAAAGATGGGAAACCAACACCTGAGCTACCAGACCTTCAGCAAAGGTAAGGTCAGAACATTGTTGGTACTTTCCACAGTGAATGGTACAAAAGGAAGGATTGGGTTTGTGGATGCGCCTCACTGAGGCTGTTTTGAGTTGTTGTTGTTGTTGTTGTCATTTTATCCGTGTTTCTGTGTCTCCAACTCAAACAACGGATGCACTGCCGTGTCATGAGATATATCTTGTTGGGAGAGTATGGAGACTATAATGAATTATTTATGTTTATTTAATGGTGTTTTACGATGTTGATTGTGTTTGATTAAAACTTGCCAGCAGAAATATGTGAAATTGTCATTGGTAGTCTCAATTTGCAACGTGCCTACCCAACCATAGTGGTCACGGTATGTCACTGGGGAGCACAATCGTGTAATGATTAGCACGTTCGCCTCACAGCAGGAAGGTTCTGGGTTCAAGCCCTGGGGTGGAAACTTGGGTCCTTTCTGTGTGGAGTTTGCATGTTCTTTCTGTGCTTGCGTTGGATATTTCTTGGTACTCTGGTTTCATCCAAAAACATGACTGTTATGTTGATTGGAGTCTCTAGATTGCCCATAGGAGTGAATGTGAGTGTGAGTGGTGTGTGTTTGTGTGTGCTGCCCTGCGTTGGACTCCCGCCCTGTCCGGGTGTCCAAGGTGTACCCCTGCCTCACTCCTGAAGAAAGCTGGAGAGCCCCACAACTCTAAAAATGGGTTTGAAAATGGATTGATGGATGATGGGTTGGTTCCTCAATTTTCAAGTTTCGTCCGGATTGCCCATTTCATCACGATCCTTTTTCAAAAATGAGGGTATCCATACATTTGAACCTAGCGTATTTTTATCAATGCAGATAAAAATGCCTTACAAGCCTTTAGAGTGTGAATGATCATGGTACCATGATCAGGATCACTGATCCAGAATAACTGCCAATATCTGGCAAAGAGGAGATTTGGTGTTTGACATAGGTTTTTACCCTCCGAGTGTTCTTGTTCAAAAATCGAAATCCAAACTAAAACCAGAAACGTAATCTTTTGTCACCACAGTTGGAAGATAATGAATGGACTAGCCAGGAAAATGCTGACTGAGCTTGCATCTGCTCCTTCTTTGCCTTATCTATATAAACCCTGAGTATTACCTCTGGCACGACTTACTGATACGCCCGATCTTTATTGTATGATTGTTGCTCATGCAGTGTAATCCTAGAAACCAGAAAAAGCCAGGTAGATGTGTTTTCTTAATGCTGTATTTGACATGCTGTAACATTACACTGGGTGTTGAAAAGCAGGTCAAGTGGGTGAAAAAGCCCATGGTATGTCAAAGCTTGGACCATCCTCCCATTGTGGGTTAATCGATTGGCACAGCTACTACTCATGCAGCCAACAGGTTCTAGACCTCATCATTGATGGATTAATTCATTGTTAGAGATGCTTCAGGGCTACATATGGTTTGAATGGATTTTGAATGTGACAAATATTCACATTTTGGATATTATTTTATGATGACTTAATGTTATGTTGTGTGAACTAATGTTTTGTTTTTTTTTTCCATCAGTCATTAACTCCTCCTATACCATTTGTCCAATTTTGACAAATAATCTATCAAAACGTTCAGATTTATGCTTGTACTTTTATAATTTGTAACTTTTAAACTTTTTGAGTTATTACATTTTTTTTGTGAAACTGCATTGACTTATATTGCTAAGCGAATGCTAATGCTAGGATAATTTTAACGCTAATGCTAGGTTAATGCTATTGCTAGGCTAATTTTAATGCTAGCTTAGTGCTAATGCTAGGCCAATGTCAATGCTAGGTTAATGCTAATGTTAGATTAATGTTAATGTGATTCTAATGCTATTGCTAATGTTAGATTAATGTTGTTGCTATGCTAATGCTAGCTAATGTTAAGCTATACTAATGTTAATTTATACTAGTTATTGCTAATGCTAGTTAATGTTAATGTTAATTTATACTAGTTAATGGTAATGCTAGTTAATGCCAATGCTATCTAATGCTAGATTTAATGCTAGCTAATGCTAAACTAATACTGTGCGACATGGGCCAGCACCTACATCCTCACTTGCATTTTATTCAGGAAATGCAAATATTCCAGTTACTTTTGCTTTTACAATGTTGGGTAGAACCTGTGTCATTTATACACACTGCCCTCTGTTTAATGCAAACACGTTGCATAATTAATGCTTTTTTTTTTTTTTACAGTTTTATGTTTGCATCGGAATTTAAATTTACATATTATTTTATGGCAGCTTAGTAATGCACATTGAAACCACCACTTGTAATTTTTTCCCCAAGTATATGAGAACAAAATCTGCGATGGTGAATCAAGCTTTCAGAGCGAGCAGGTAATAGCAGAGACAAATCAGTCACTGTTTTTTTTACAGGAGATGGATGTACAACACCTCCACATTTAAGGGGAACCTATGCTGTCAAGAGTGCAAGTGCAGCATTTTATCCCATTGAACAAGACAAATGTACCTTAGCTACATAAAAGAAATATATGGATCTGATTTGTATTCGGTTTTATTGATCTAAATAAAGGAGAGATGGAGGCAGGAACAGAGAGACAGTGAGTGCTGATAGTCTGTGTTTATCATCTCTGAGAGTAAAACCAGGAACAGGATTAATGCTTGTGAGCAGGGGGGAGGCAGAGGGGGGGTTGAGACAGCGAGGGAGGAAAACATGCAGGGTTGGACCAAGAAGCAGGATAGTGGGAGGGCTGTTCACAGCATCATCTGACAGAAAGAAGAGAGGCTGGTGTCCGACAGCAGGTGCAGTAAGATAGAGGGACCGACTCGGATACCAAACGCAGCTATAGGAGGAACAATTACTCTACTGGAGGAGACCATCGAGCTGCCAGTAAAGCAGCAACACCTGCAGGTAAACATGGATTTAAATGGTATATATAGAAGGTACACACTGCTGAAAGATAGATCTATTAAGATGTTAATGCATGAAGCTGTTGGATGATGTAGGCAACCTTTTCATAGTTGTTTTCTAGCTCTTTCCTGACTTGGCAAGACATCTTTGTCAAGTCCAGAAAACGCTGAACCTTTTTCTTTCTCTGACTTTCCCATTCTTTGTCTTCAGGATGTGGCTGAAAGGCAGTGTGAGTAAATGGCTCTGCTTTCATTGTGCACTAACTCCTTCCCTTGATTAGATTAGTAGATATCTACTCAAGGGGCGTTGCAAAGCTCAGAGGTTTATATCGACTTAACTCTTTTCAATAGCGTCTGGTGTGTGTGCATGTGTGTGTGTTCTAATGACCAAAATCCTGATAAAAACCACGGATTTTCTTCAGTGCTTGTGGTTCTCTGATGTCAGGGCTTTAGCTGCGTTGGCACTGAAAGACAATGTTTTAAGAAACACGCTGCCTAAAATAGTGCCAGCATTAGTACAAAGTTTTTGGCTTGGCAACTGCAAAACCCTCAGTCATCAGTCATAGAGTTAAGGCAACACTTAGCAGATTGGATATTTCACTTTAACAATTAGGAGGACAATGAATTCTGACAAAATCTCAGGTTACAAAGGATATAGTTTTTCAACTTTTAATTGTTACTTGTTGCTGTTACCTGTAGATGTTGTATTGTTTTAGCGTTCTTTTACTGTATTTATCACCATGCACAGTACAAATTTGCGTTTGCAGTTTTGTTTTACGTGTACAATGACATGAAATAAAGTAATGTTAAGGGACTGCAGTCTTATTTTGTCTGAACCTTTAGTTATTGTTCTCAAAGATCAAGGGTTAAAGCTGGATCTTGGTCGCTCTATGTAGCAATGTAAATTATCCCTGGAGAATTGATTTTAATCAGCTGTATTGTCCCTGTTTGTTTGTTTTATTGCGGTCTGTCTCTGTGATAGACTGGAGTCCTGTCCGGGGTGCACCCCCTTGGCTTTAGGTTAGCCAAGTTAACAAAGAGGAAAAATATGAGCACATTTTGATTTTTATTCAAAAACCAGAAGCTGAGTTCGAACAGCTGTGCAGTGGTTGGGTTCAATAAGGCAAGACAAGGCTAATTTATTTGATTAGCACATTTCGTATACAAGGCAATTCAATGTGTCAAACTTATTTTAGTTCAGGGACCAAATATGGACCAGTTTGATCTCAAGTGGGCCTCAGATTTTAGGAGGGAAAAAGAACAATTTTAACATCATTATGGCCTAGTTTTTAATATCAGTCCCAGCAGAATCTCCACTTAAAAAATTATTGATTCAGTAACCAATTTTTGTGTAATTTAGAGGAATTTTGTGGAATTGTTTGTGAGAAATTGCAAGATTTATGGAAATATTTAGTTGATCTTTCCACAATTTGCAATTAAAAATTATTCATTCATGTGATATAAACAAAGGAAAACTGCAAGCCCCTAAAATAATGTAGAGTACAATAAATTGGTAAATTTGAGATATCTAAAACTGGATTATTTGGTAATTTACACAGTAATTAATGCTTTCTTTGTCATTTTTATTGTCTCCTGTGGGTGAAATTGGATTCTCTAAAGGGCTGCATTTGGGCCCCGGGCCTCGAGTTTGACATATTTGCTTTAGATGATTAAAAGATGCAACAGAAATCATTAAACAGAGTTAAAAAATAACAATAAAAGCATTAAATCTACCTTCCAGTCATTAGCAGAAGAGAAAAGAAGAATCAAGCGAGGAAGGAAAACTGATCTCTTTAAAAATGAAAACAAAACACGATTACCAGCAAACACTTAGATGTTCGAGCCTGAGATGAACTTAAGTACTAATAATTTCAATGGCTTTTATTGTAACTTTGCTATGCCAATGCAGTTTTTATTGGTGGGAGTCTAAGGCATTAATCTGATGTTGAAAACAAGGTTTCACCTAAAGTATGCAGATGTTATACTTTGAAAGTGAGAGAATTAAACAGTTTTTTACACTACCTTTGTCTCCAACACAATGACCCCAACAAGTTTAATCCAGATCGACTCCGGATTGCACATTCATTGCAATTTTTTTTTTTTAAATTGACATTTATTCCAAGCCTTTAAAGCTTGAATGATCATGGCACCATGATCAGCATCACTGATCCAGATAACTGCCAATATCTGGCAAAGAGGAGATTTGGTGCTTGGTGGAGGTTTGCGCTCTCTGAATGTATTGCGCTAGATAATCGTTTTGACATTATTAGCCCATCTCTGACATTTGAAAGCAATACAGTTTTTGAAAGAAATCGGGGTAGTAATTTGAAAATTCTGTCACATCTTGTCAACCTCTCCTTGTGCAAAACCTAAAGGTCAAATATTAAGGGTTGTAGCAAGGCATTCATTTGAGGTCTTGAGCAAGCAAGTTCTCCAATATCAAGCATGACCCATAACTAGATAAAGCTTTAATCAAACAATGTTCATATTGTACCAAACCTCACCTCGCTAAACTGCTGCTGGTCAATACAACGAAAGTCAAGATTGAGATGTGTTTATGTGGTGTTTCTAGTTCTGCCTCAACAAAACTAACCATAAGTGATAGATTTAGAAGAGACAGAGAACTTGACCCAACTTCTTTCTACCAATAGAAACAATTATGTACTTATCTATAGCAGCGGTCCCCAACCTTTTTTACCCCACTGACCGGTTTAATGTCGGACAATATTTTCTTGGATTGGCCTTTGGGATGCAGCCAAAAAAAACCCAAAACTGTCATTTCCTAAATTGAATAATAAACGTGAATCCACTGTGTATACAACTTTATTAGCAGTGTCAAGGTTAAACATGCCTTCAACATAAGTTATGCCACAAAAAAAAATATGTGCATCATAACGCTAATTCAGTCAGAGCCCTGAGCTTGTTTCTCTGCAACGAGTCCTTCCCATCTAGGGGTAATGCGAGACAATGACACTTGAAATGTGCTGCTTATGTCCAGTCTGCTCCGTAATTTTGTTTTGGTTGCTGGAAGGATTAATTCTTCACCAATAGTTAATGGCTTCTTAGCCTTAGCAATACGGTTAGCAATATATAATGCAGAGCGGGCTTGGTGCGTGGGAACTACTTGTTGCAATAAATCCATATTTCAAGTAGGACTAATGATATTGTCTATTAAATGCAGCTTTCTTTTTCTTAGAAGTTGTAGGCTCTTCATCTTTGGAAAGAAACTTTCCAAAGACGCTTGTTTTTGGTTAATTTTGCTATCTTGGTGGTTTGACTTTAGCAGTAATATACTGCCCGGAGCATCCCTTTTAAGATGTGCTTAAAGAGAATGCTCCGGCCGATGACCGAGGCAGACAACTTGACATGCGTCAAGAATGAATTATAGACAAAGGTAGCAAAGAGAATCTGGTAATTTTCAAATATAAAAAAACATCTTTCAGACTCAGATAATAAATACAACAAAAATAATGTAAGTTATGTATTCTTTCTGTGTGACCCAGTACCAATTGACCCGAGGGTTGGGGAACTTTGATCTATAGCATCTAAAGTTTAGTCCAATGAAATCTGTCTTCAACAAAAACTCTAAGGTCATCTGACTGTCGGCCAAATGTTTTTTTACAGATAAACGTAATGTGCAAAGCAACTATCCCAAAATTATACACAGTTACTCTGTTGTGTGGCCCTTAAACAGATGAGATCCTACGGTTCCTGTTGTCCATGACTATTTTCTGTTGTGAGTCATTGTGTCGGACATATGCACTCGTTTGTCCAACACATAGCCTAAGGTGCATTAGTCACAGAAAACTTTTGCTCGGATCACTTTTAGTTTAGTTTATTTTAAATTCTTGAAATTCTTTATTGTGTTTTTTCTTCATTGATTTTCTTCCCACTTCTTGTTTATGTGTAAACATGATGTATTCTAACTGATGTGACCTTACTTCAAGGCTGATAGCAAACAAACTGCACCATCCTCTCTGCTTCCGAATCGATTTTATTTGTTTTTTATACGACGAACGGTTTTGTCTTAGTCTTCTATCTGATATTCTTTTAACATAGAAACCATGTAGACCTTTCAGTCCTAAGGCAGCTGCCTTTAAATTTCTGAACTTATAACCTAAAAGATCTGGTGAAGCATTTCTTTGTTGTTGAATTCCTCGCTCTGTTGTGTAGCGGCCTGAGGGGCTCAAATAATTCTTCTTCTTCTTCTTCTTCTTTTTCTTTTTCTTTTCCTTTTCTTTTTCTTTTTCTTTTTCTTCTTCTTCTTCTTCACCACCTAGAGTTTGTAACTTTTCATTGGTTTGAACTAGATGGATGGCATTCAGTAGGTATATGCAGTGGACTGTGACTAGCAAAAATGTAGTTTGGACCTATAACCTAAATTCAACAGGAAGTCTGCAATTTTGAATTAGGCTGGCCAAATTTAGCACTTTCCTAAAAACTACACTGTCTTTAAAAGCCAACTCCTCCTAAAGTCTTCATAATACTCTGAGGTGTCTTAGTATTTATTCATAGTTTGTTTTTATTCCAACTTCTAACAAAATATTCATGAAATGAATGAATCTCTTCTAAAAAATGCTCTCTTTTTGTTTCACCTTTTTTTCTCTTATTTAAATCAATTTTTACTTAAATGTTAGATTTTTTATTGTTTCCTTAGGATTATTTGTATTTTCTCCTATATGTGTATTCTTTCTCAATCGTTTTAACAAATCCATGGGATCATGTGTAATTACATATATGTGTGAAAGAAGGGTGACATTCTTTTTTATAGAAGTCGATTAGGCGGTTGATAGCTTGACCCTCCACGTGTAAAATCATTGGTTGTACACTGTCTGACCAACCTTGACCTGCACACTGCACTGTGACTGCACTAATCCACTTTGGAAGCAGCCGCCTCAAATTCAGGCTTTAAAATTCAGTTTGCAGAGGCTTCAGTGTGGCAAGACTCATTGGTACATGATACAGGTGCCTTGCAGCATGCATAATGAATGATTCAGTGCTCCAAATGTTTGTAGGTAGAAAAAAAAATACCTGAACTTAATACAAAAATGGGCACATTGTCTAAAAATCCAATGCTGGGGTTTGACAAGGAAATTCATTGAATTACCTTTATCTACTGGTGCTGTGCCCGTAGGAAGTATGTCTTGCTATAGAAACGTGGGAGGTTAAGTAGATTTTTCATGGATGGTTTACAGGGGAGCTTTAATTCCTCTTTAATTCAGAATAAAAGTTAAATCCTCTTTAAACTGACTTTGCAAACACAGAATTAAACACACACACACGGTTCAACCAAAGCGAGTAAAAAATGAAGCCACTCCAGCGGAGTGTTGGCATTCTGCCGGCCTGGATGTCATGGGGCGGCTGTGAAGCACCGTTCCTAGAGCCTCCCTGTCTCAGCTCTGCTACCCCGACACAGAGCTTCTAGCCGGCCCCTGACACAGAGCCTCTGCCTGGCCCGCTGCACGGGCGCCCTAGCCTCAGGCCGTGGCGGCACCTTCGCCCAGGACAGTCTGCCCCAGCAGCCCACCATTTGCCCTCTGCCCCGCTGCCCACAGAGTGATTGGCTCTGGTGCACCCACAGGCTGCCTCTAACCCGGCCATCTGTGCCACGTGATCAAAACCAGCAAAGGCTCAAGCCACAGTGATCAGAATCAGAAATGTTTTTAATGGCCATGTACAGTTTTAAGGACAGTACAAGGAATTTGTCTTGGTAGTTGGTGCACAAAAACAAACAACAACAAAAAACAAAAAACAAAGAACAACCCAGCAACAATAATAATGATAATAATGATAAATATAAAGGATGAGGGATAAATAAAGGATAGATAGAGAATAAAGGATAAATAGGATAAATATATATATATATATATACACAGTGCAGCAGATAATGTCATCATGGAGGTGGTGATCGGGTGGGGGGGGTTCAGTGGGTGACTGTGGGTGTGTTCATGTGGATGGTGGTAGAGGGAAAGAAGCTGTTTTTGTGTCTGGAGGTTCTGGTCCTGATGGACTGAAACCTTCTTCCAGAAGGGAGAGATTGAAACAGTTTATGACCGGGGTGGGAGGGGTCGGCCACAATCTTTCCTGCTCGCCTCAAAATCCTGGAGGCGTACAGGTCCTGGAGGGAGGGCAGATTGCAGCCGATGACCTTCTCTGCTGAGTTGATGATACGCTGCAGTCTGGCCCTGTCCTTGGCCGTAGCTGCAGCGTACCAGATGGTGATGGAGGAGCAGAGGATGGACTGGATGATGGAGCTGTAGAAGTTCACCATCATCTTTGTTGGCAGACTGAACTTCTTCAGCTGCCGCAGGAAGTACATCCTCTGCTGAGCTTTTTTGATAAGGGAGCTGATGTTCAGCTCCCACTTGAGGTCCTGGATGATGATGGTCCCCAGGAAGCAGAAGTACTCCACAGAGCTCACTGTAGAGTCTCCCAGGGTGAGGGGGGTGAGGGGGGCTGGGTTCTTCCTGAAGTCTGCTATCATCTCCACTGTCTTTAAAGCATTGAGCTCCAGGTTGTTCTGGCTGCACCAGGACACCAGCCGGTCTGTCTCCCACCTGTAGTCAGACTCGTCTCCATCAGAGATGAGACCGATGATGGTCGTGTCGTCTGCAAACTTCAGGAGTTTGACCGACTGGTGAGAGGAGGTGCAGCTGTTGGTGTACAGGGAGAAGAGCAGAGGAGAAAGAACACAGCCCTGAGGAGATCCAGTGCTGATGGTCCGGGGAGCAGAGATGGTTTTTCCCAGCTTCACGTGCTGCTTCCTGTCAGACAAGTGTGATCCACTTGCAGGTGGAGTCTGGCACGTTCAGCTAGGAAAGCTTGTCCTGAAGGAGAGCTGGGATTATAGTGTTGAAAGCAGAGCTGAAGTCCACAAACAGGATCCTGGCGTAGGAGCCTGGGGAGTCCAGGTGCTGGAGGATGAAGTGGAGAGCCAGGTTTACAGCATCGTCTACAGACCTGTTGGATCTATAAGCAAACTGCAGGGGGTCCAGGTGGGGGTTGGTGATGTCCTTGATGTGGGAGAGCATGAGGCGTTCAAAGGACTTCATGACCACAGATGTCAGAGCGATGGGTCTGTAGTCATTAAGTCCTGTGATCCTCAGCTTTTTAGGGACAGGAACGATGGTGGAGGCCTTAAAACAGGCTGGTACGGTGCATGTCTCCAGTGAGGTGTTAAAAATGTCTGTGAACACTGGAGACAGCTGATCAGCACAGTGCTTTAAGGTGGAAGGAGAGACAGAGTCCGGTCCACAAGCCTTACGGGGGTTTTGTCTCCTGAAAAGTCTATTTACATCTCTCTCTTTGATGGAGAAAGGTGATGATGATGATGTCATCACTGTAGAGCTAGGACTGATGACATCATCACTGAGTCCATCGACTCAGGAGGTGGGGTGTGGGGGTGGGGCGTCCAAACAAATCCAATGTTGCACACCCTAGAACCAAGCAACAGCCATGTTGAAACTCTCAGCTCAGTCTGATCCTGATGCGCTGAGATATTTGAGGAACACACACACACAGACAGTCACACACACACACACACAGACACACACACACACACACACACATAGGTTCCTTACTTTATAGATAAACTACTGCAGTGCCTGTAAGAAGTATACATTGCTATATAAAAGTGGGAAGTTAAGTAGCTTGTTGAAACTCTTAGGTCAGTCTCTGATCTTTTCTTTTCTTGACTGCAAAAGAAAAAAAAAAAAACCAACAGGATTCAGTTTAATGTTGGCAGATGAAAATTATGTTTTGCTGAGAATTGATGCATTTGTCTGCTGTCATTGATGTCTAACATCATCAGTAACTATATAAACTGGTAATTATAGAATCTGATACGCAGAGATATTTGAGGAGCACACACACAGACACACCTTCTTCTTCTGTGTAGTTTTATGACGGTTGGCAACCAAGGCAAACACACTTCTTGCTTTTAAGAGGTAAGGACTGATGATATCTCTCTATAATACATTGGAATATTAGAACATTAGAAGATTAGAAGATTGGAACAGAGGGATGACATCATCACTGTGGAGGTAGGACTGATTTCATCATCACTGTAGAGGTAGGACCAATGTTCTAATGTTAACTGATGACATCATCACTTTATATAGCTCACTGTTGAGCTAGGACTGATGACGCCGTCACAGAAGAGTGGAACATAGGGATGACATCATCATTGTGGAGAGCTAGGACTGATGACATCATCACTGAGGAGAGAGAGGACTGATTACATCACTGAGTCCGTCGACTCGGGGTGGGGCGTGGGGGTGGGGTGTCAAAACAAATCCGACGTTGCACACCCTTCAACCAAGCAGCAGCCATGTTGAAAGTCTCAGGTCAATCTGAGCGTTATTCGCAGATATATTTGAGGAACAAACACACACATAAACAGAGGAACCTTGCTTTATAGATAGATAGATAGATAGATAGATAGATAGATGTCACAATCTTTTTCATAAGAAGATATAAAGCTACATTATGTTTTGATGAAATGTTTGATATAAGCTTTTTGACGATTTTATCTAACACTAAATTTCCAAATTCCAATGTTAACCGATATCGATATATACAGAGACCTCCTCCCTCCCAACCTAATTTTAGGTCACATTATGTACGTCTCTATGGAAATAACAAGTTAACCCTACTTTTAATGTGATGCCGCACTGGATATTCTAGAAATAAATGCCATCTGTGTAAACTAAGAACACTTATTAAATTTAAGTAATGGGTAAAAGTGACATATTTATTTTTGATGTTGTCTCACAACAAACCGGAGTCCGTGATGATGTTTACTGTCGAACTGTAACAATTCCTCCATCCATCCATTTTCAGACCCGCTTGTTCCTGTATTTCAGGGTCGCGGGGGTCTGCCGGTGCCCATCTCCGGCTTACACTGGGCACAACTGTAACAATAAAGAATCAAATTTAACTTTTCAATACTGTGCAACAAACATGTCACACATAAGATTCATTATAGGCCTTAAGTTTGTACATGAGGTGCAAATCGATTCAGATACCCAGTGAGTATGGAAGTTAGCATTAGCTTAGCCGCATAAAACGACTGAAACACATCATGAACACTGTGTACCAACTGAAAACACCTAAAGACATAGCTTTAGCACACAGGATAGAAGTTAACAAGCACTATTTAATATGTCTCGATGCGTTGCTAACAATGTTTCAGTATTTCCTGTTTTGACAGAAAAGTACCTATAATCTAAGGTCAGGTTGGAAAACCTTAACAAGAAAATGCATTTACACAAGACTTGAGGCAGAGCAGATGTTAACCAATATTACATTTTATGGCAAATATTGGTGGGCCGATATTATCATCCCTTTCTAGCTTTGATTTAAAAAAAAGAGTAAGATTTACATCAGTGGTCAGCAACTTGTTTTGGATCATGACCACATTTTGATATCGCAAATTTCTCGCGGCCCCAAATAATTTTTTTTTCTTCTAGAATCAATTTTTTATCATCTTTGTCATACTCACAGAGTAACCAGATTTTTATACTGCATTTTATTTGAACTAGATTTACATTTGAGAATGTGAAAGTATAGAATACAGTTTGTGTTGTGTTTTAGTAAAAAAAAAAGAAAATTGAAAATGTATACACTGCATTTTCTATCAGTATTTGTAAAATTAATTACTAGACATTTCAAGGGACCCCATGTGTCACAAACCCAAGGTTGAAAAACACTGGTTTACATTATAGTGTGTATTCATTCTGAAAGGTCATATTTAGATTAGCTCGAGTGAGTCAGTACAAGAAACATGTCGAGGTGCACATTTAAGCAACTGTGTCTGTGAAAAGACTCAAAAACACTACTGTGTGTAGAATGTGAAGGGAAGATAAATGGGTGCTCGTAAATGCAAGATTAATTATGTTTTCAGCTGGAAATTACACCTTGTGCATGTAAATTCTTGCCTTGCCTAAGCAAGCATGTCGTCATCTGACTGGTGATGAAGAAATGTGATTTTTAAAAAATAATTTTTATTCTTTTTACTCTTGTATTTCTCGCTGCTTATCCAACTGTTTTTGTTGAGGCTAATGCAACGTAATTTCGTTCAAATGCATCCCTGATGTTATGTTGAATGACAATAAAGAAAATCTATATATCCATTTCTGTTTATATGCCTGTATTTATATATTTTTTACACTTTTTTATCTTGTTTTCAGACAATTTTGGAAACCTAGGTGCAGCCTAGCTGTGTGTTCTCACATTTTTAAAGCCCTGTGAGAAAAGTGTTGTTTGGCTTGTGCCTCCATCAGCTTGACAATGTGACCTCTGCTGCCTGTAACAGCTGCTGTGCTCAGACTCAACCTGTGCCACGCACTCATCATTAGGAACAAACCGAGTGTTATGAGAAAATTACGCAATAGATTTTTTTTTTTTTTTTTTTTTTTTAAGTGAGGGAAATAGATATTTATTGTTAGCGTGATAGAAATTACAACAGTACAGTCAGTCAATTACAAGGAAGTGTAACAAAATGTTTGTTTTTAATGCTCATAAGTTACTCTAAGCCTTTCATAACATTTAATCTATATAATTTGGTTTTAAATGGCATGTTTTTGGTGTTTGTTGACCTCAACTCATTCCTGCTATTTCAGATGTTCATTCATTCATTCACACATAGATCGACAACCACCAACACATTTCAGATACTGGTTTCTTTTCACATGTGCTGCCTCACCTTTCCTCTTTAATTCACTAATATGCACTCATATATTTGTTGAGAAAGCTTTTGAATTTGTATCAGAGAGTTCTTTTTTTTTAATGACACGCTCCTTCTCAATCAGCTTAAGTAACCGTTTGAGTTCTTCTTTATGCTTTAAATGGTCCCACCCTCTGCTACCGAGGGGATTCCTTCAGCATCTCATTCTTTCAGTCGCTCTTTCGGTTTCTTAGCTTCTCCTCCTTTTATCCTAGTAAGGTTAAATTGTAAGACCATTTATTAATATTTTGAGTTTTATTCTCAGATGTTTGCCTTACTCATCAGGTATCAAGAGCACATGCTTGGTTATATATGATGTACATGCAAATATCTCACTTATTTCAACCATTTTGTTAGTTAACCCTCCTATTATCCTCAACCATCACATTTTACTCTGGGGGTAAATCTGATATTTGCCTCCAGAAAATGATTTTTTCGAAAATTGTTGCCCAAGTTTTTGTGTCAGGCACTTTATTTGTTTAATACTTCTTGATAATGAAACCTTGACATGTTCTCTAGCGTCACCATCAAGCCAAACTTTTAAATTAGAATTAATTTATCTTGAGTTGTTTTCATCCAAATCTTCTCAAATTTACTGACAACATGAATGACCACAAGAGTATAAATCGTATTGTTGAGGTGATGATATGACCTTTTCTGCAGTGTTGCAGTGCCACTATCAGGTCAAACCTTAGTTAGTGCGTCTTGAAAATATTTGATCTAAATCTTTGGATGTAACCATGTTGATTGATGTTGGTGACCCACCCCCCACCCTTTCATCTCATAAGCATATGTGTTTACTCATTTTTGTCTGCATTATATTTGGGGTTATCCACGATCAAGTTTCAGACTCATTCTCCTCTACATCGGTTTCACTGTGAAAGAGCTGTTCCAAAATTTTGAATAGAAACCTTTTCCTCGAGGACAACAGAGAGAGAGAGAGCGAGAATGTGCAGATTGCAATACACACAAGATGTAAGATCACACATGGGTCACACACAGTTTTACACAGCTAAAACAGCTTGGGGTCAAATTGACCCCAGAGGAACATCATTGTGTGAAATATGCACTCAGCACATTGAAAAAATATCATCATAATAATTTTATGCTGAATCAATTGTATCCATAAAATTAGTAAAATGGTCAACTATTATTTTTTTAATGATAAACATTGAATGGGGTCAAAATGACCCCAAGTATAATAGGAGGGTTAAGGGTCCTTTTCTCATAATTTAGATTTCTGTTCAATTTTTTTTTGCATCCCTAAACCACATTTTACTGCTGATATTACCAACTATTTAGTTTTTTTTTTTTTCCCTGGTTGTAATATTAGTGTTGTGGCTCAATCAAATAACAAAAATAAATAAATAAATCAGAATGTGAATCAGTCTCTTTCAGGGAAAATCAATAAGTAGAAAGACGATAAAATTCCCCTGAATAATAAAACCTTAAGAAATGACCTTTTTATTTGCACAATTTGTAAAACATAATTAAACTGCATCTCCATATGTGTTTTTAGAAAGAAAAAAAATAATGCAAATAATGCTTTAAAAAGCTGCCACGACTCAGCGTAGGAAGAAATCTCATCTCGCTCCGAAACACTGTAAGCTTTTTCTCTGTGAACCAAATTACACATGCATCAGTTACATCATAATCCAATTTTGTCTGAGCTGAATCAAAGTAAAATAGTTCAATTCACGCTGACAGTCATTTTATTTACTTGAACTCAGCCAAAACGAAAGCAAGAACAGCATTTCTCAATTTTATAACCAATACCCCAGGCGAGTAATCTGCTGTTTAATAAAAATAAAAATCTGTTCTTTTAAATCAGACACATTCATCGGGGTGCTTTGCCTTTGTTGCCATTGTTGTTTTGTGACATTAAAGAAATGTATGAGTGAAAATGCATTTTTTTTGCCCACTATGGTCCTCAGACATACAATATAACAGCTTTAGACATTGTTCTTTGTATCGTTTTGGGTTAACGCAGTGTTTATGTGAGGGTGTGAACAGGAATGCATGCATGTTGCCAGTTCCAGCACCTGATTGTTGTGTGAGACCAAGTGTGAAGTAATATGCTGTGACCAGAATCCTAGTCTGACTAGTAATTTTCTCCAATCACGGTGAGTGGAGAAACAGCTCAGAGGGACATAGACGGAGTGGAGGGGGGATTAAAGCTTGAGGTGTCTTTGCTGTGCTGCTTCGTATCAATCTGCACTGGGCTCTGATCTCACTGAGCGTATCTAAAAAAGAAAAAGATGAGATTTCTGCTTTGTATTTATGAATCGATTGATGCTTTTTCTATGCTTTCGTTTTGTAAATGGAAAAAAAAAAAAAGCTCTGACCACTTTCTCTTTGATTCTAGGAAACAGGATGGAAGGATTCCTCGCATCCCAGATGAAGTAGAGAACTCACCTGCAAACCCCTTTCTCCTCTTTCCTCCTTCTGTAATTTTCAAGGTAACGCATACTGTAGCTCAGATGTACTGCTATCGATTTTACACAGGCTCACTATTGCATTAAAGGTCCAGTATTATGAAAATTTTCACCCATCTCCAATTGTTCTAAGAACCCCAACAACATCGTATTTGAGGTTTATTTTCCCAAACTCGCCTAATTTCTGGAATTTTAGCCCTCTCAAACGTCGCTTTCAGACCGCTTCTAAAAACAGGCTGTTTTTAGGGTCTTCATGCATATGTTTCAACGTGTGTGTTTATCACAGCAGCAGCAGCAGTAAATCATTAACAGGCACTTTCTTCACTGTTCTGACTAGAAGTATTCCATTTAAGGTGATAGTGCGCTGTTGCATCGCATTGAGTCACAATATGTCAGATCATGTTATAAAGACAATGTAACGGCTGCTAAAAGTGAAACTGATTGGGAGCGCTCGCACTGCGCCACAGAGAAGTAAACTCTCAACTGTCTGTGGTTTCAAACACTCACATGAGCTGCTATGTTTTAATTTATATTGTTGGATTAAATTGCAGGCACTGGCTACTGGCACATGTGGCCCTCGGTCTAGTTTTGTGCAGCCCCCAGTAACCACACAAAATGGCAAAAATGCACAGAATGACTGAAAAAAATACACAAAATTAATCCAATGTTTGAAATCCAGTCGCTCCTCGTGAGGGTATCGCACAGTTGAAGCAGTGCCACGGACCGGCTTACTGTAAACGCCCACACTGTGCGTGCGCGAACACCGTAGGACCGCTGTAAAATTGACAGACTGTCGTGCCCACGTCTGTCCAGTCAGCTCCTGGTCCATCACATCACCGTCTTTTCTTTTTAAAGCTCTTTTTGCTGAGATTTGCGAGTGTCTCTCCGCTTTCGGGTTTTTCTTCTTCGTCTGTTTTAATGGCGACGCTTCAGTGTTCTTCTTCTTCTTCTAATTTGTACGATGCATTTCCGGAAACAAGACCCTGATGTGTCGTGTATGAACATACAGTGTGAGCAGTCAGATTGTGTCAGAGTGTCGGTTCGTACAGTGTGAGAACATGCACCGTGAGCTGCGCACATTCGAGCTCTGCATCCGAGTCGCACAGTTTGAGCTGGAGCTGAGTGCAACGATTGAAAAAAATCGCACAGTGTATCCCGGCAGGGACTGAGACACTGCCAACAACCTGGTGGAGGGTGGCACCCTGTCGCCCCGTTGAAGCTATTTAAAATGTTTTCTTTATGAGACATATTGTACACACGTGTCCATTGTTTCATCAAATTATAGTACAGATTTTAAATTGTAAAATATGAACAAGCGACACAAACGTGCAAAAACACGTCATTTCCTGTTTACAACAGCCGCGGTGAGTTTAATTTGCATCGAAAAGTCCGGTGTTGTGCATGTGATGCGTCTATACACACAGCGCTAACATACACTCACGTATTAACACTTTTAATGGTTGTACAACATGAACTAAAGCAACACGGTTTCCACGAGAGCAGCTCAGCACCTGTTTCTCTTTGAATGCATGTGCCGTTGCTACAGCAACAAGTCGCTAACCACCTGGAACGTAGAATTTCATATGCACAAATTAGTATTTTGTGGCCTCGAATTAGTATTTCGTGGCCACAAATTATTATTATTTTTTTTTTTTTACCACGTCATGTCTGGGGCTCCGTACTATCTAACTTATTTTTTGAGAACTATTTAATTTAGCTACTTTTACTTGTACTTGAGTATTTTATGTGTGACTTACTTGTACTTGTACTTGAGTATAATTTCAATCAAGTAACAGTACTTCTGCTTGAGTAGTATATATTAGTATTCTTTACACCTCTACAGAATCAGGATTTATTTTGTTGAAGCAAAAGTTTAACTTTTTTGAAAAATGTAATTTCACAGTTTGATAAACATACCACTTGTTTTTTTTTATATATATATATATATATATATATATATATATATATATATATATTTATACTTGAATAATTAATAAATTGTATTCCATACCGTTTTGTACTTGTAAAGGTGAAATTTGCCATTATTGATATTGCGATATATTTCAGTGTATATCGTATTGTTCTGTATCGGGATTTATCATATCGTGAATCGTATCGTCAGATTCATAGCAATGCACATCATACTGCTGTTGGTTTCTGATTTGAGTCACATGTTTGTTGTCTGTGTTGCATTTCATTTTCGGTTCAACGATTAAAACATGAATATCATTCACTGTGCATCCATTTCCTCACATTAAGGAATAGAGAACGTTAATGCTCCATCCATGCATTTTGATTCCCAATGGGTTTTTTCTTTATCCCACAATAGGCCGTGCAGGATTTTCCGATGTTACCTCCGGGTGAAAAGTGTCTCACTGCCCTCACCCTGGGTGGTTGCTGTAGTTGGCAGGCCACTGCGGTGCCTGACAGCAGAGTGTGCCCTCTGTCACAGGAGCATGGGACTAATATAGATGTGCAGCAATTGCTCCTCTTCAGTGCATACAGTATATACCACTGAAGGCCCCTTTTGGTTTTTATTTCTGCCACATGTGCTCTGGAAATGTCATTTACACAAGATTAATGAGCTGCTAAATTGACTGAGGACTAGAGCTGCTGTCTTTGTTTGGTGTTTTTCTATCATATGGTGGTGAAAAGGTGGGAATGCTGGGAATTTCCTGATTTTTCTTGCAAAAAATCCAAACACATGCATAAATGGATGATCTAAAACAGTTGTTTTCAAACTGGAAGCTATAGCTTAGAGCAGTGGTTCTCAACCTTTTCAGCCCACGACCCCCAAAATAAAGGTTCCAAAGACCAGCGACCCCCACTGTACCTGAAGGTGGTTCAACAAAGACGTGGAAACAGGTCCATCCATAAGGAGTAATAAAGGGGAGAGCTTTTTGGGGTCCATTTATAAAGTCACCAAAATGATGGTCCATTGTTCTATGAATCTGTGATAAACACATTTATTTATTTATCTGAATAATATCCACTGTTATCCAGGAAGTTTATTATTATTTGGGCCATATAGTAATATAGCATATTGTCATCTTAAAGATGTAAATCCTTGTTTTAATCAGAAATAACTTAAAAGTGATGGAAAAGATGGTAAAATGGTATTTTAAAAACCACAAAAAATGGTTAAAAGTTGCAAATTAGAGAGGACAAAAAAAGTGGTAAAAAGGGTCAAAGTGTCAATATTGGCTTAAATTGACGTAAAAATTACCATAAAATGTCAAATAATGGGCATGACAATTCGCGAATGTGGGTAAATTGGCAAACATAAGCATGAAATACAGTGAAAAGAGGTTAAAAGTGATAATAATGGGACAACATATGCAACATTGAGTGATGGAAAGGGTTTATAAGTACCGAATATGACTTGAAAGTGGAAAAAACATATCTGCATGAAATGTATTGAAAATTGAAGGAGAAGTGGCAGAAAGGGGAATAATGTAGCAAAAATGCATTAAAAGGAGCAAAAATATGGTACGAAAATGTGATAGGTTCAAATATGGCAAGTTTGGTGTAGTTGCAGAAAAAGGGTAAAAATAACCAAAAATTGGCTCAAACTGTTCAAAAAAAATTTTTTGCTTTCTTGAAGGCATCTGGTGACCCCCTCCCAGTTTTTTGCCTCTGGGTTTATAGTTATACTCTTTAAGTTGAAAGTGTATTTCAAAGGCATTGAAGGCTACAAATGGCAGTAAATTGTGTTTAATTGATCTTACTGATGTAAGGCGTCCCTCAATGAATCAAAAAAGCTTGAGAACCCCTGATTTTAAAACCTAAAATATAGGAGTAAATGCATTGGTCTGTGATGGCTGTGATGAATAGATAGATCAGTTTTTTTTTACTGAATAATTATTGTTGTTGGTGAGCCGATTGATTGACCCTCTATGAGAGTTACTTTTCACTCCAATGTTTGCCTGTAAGGAAGCAACAACTGTGAGAGTGAAATGTAGAAATGGAAAGAGAGGGACTGTGTGGGTAACGCTGCGGGTGCATATCATCGGCAATTTGTCTATGAAATTTCAAATATTGCTCCAGAGGTAATGAAGCCCTGCTCTCATAGTTGATGTATGAATATATCAGTATGCATGCATCATTACTATAACGTCTCCTTTTACCACGTCTATCATTGGAACTGGAAATTAGTTCAAATTTTCCTGTTGTTCGTCCAAACACACACTCGGCCAGACACACACTCACTGTAATTGCTGGTAATCAACTCTCAGGAACCCAAACCCCACCTCCCCTCGCTCCCCCAGGCTAACTGCCAGTGATGCTCACTCACTGCTGTGGCTCCGTATTGTCTCTGAAACCTGAACAACTTAAAACATCTATAGGGGAATAAAACATGATTAAATATGATTATTCACCTGAATTTTATTGCGTAGTAGTTTCTGTGTTGTGTTGTTTTGTGTGTTTTCTTGTTGTGTATTTTTGGTTGTAATTTTGTATATTTTTGTGGTTTTGTGACTATTAAGTCATTTTGTATGTTTCTGTGTGTTTTAGGAATCATTTTTGTCTACTTTTTCTGTTTGTGTGTGTTTTTCTTGTGTGTTTTTGGTATAGTTTTGTGTATTTTTGTTGTTTTGAGTCATTTTGTATGTTTTTGTTGTTGCTCTATGTGTAATGACCAATTCTTTTGTTGTTTTGTGTATTTTTGGGATCGTTTTTGTGCATTTGTGTTGTCATTTTCTATATGTCTTAGTTATTTGTACTCGTCTTGTGTGGTTTTGGATTCATTTTGTGTATTTTTGTTGTCGACTGTATATTTTTCAGTCTTTGTGTGTTTTTTCTCTTTTATGAGTTATTTTTAGGAGTCATTTTTGTGTACTTTTGCTGTTTTTTGTGTGTGTTTTTTAGCTATTTGTAGTTTTTTTGTGTGTTTTTGGTATAGTTTTGTGTATTTTTTGTTGTTTTGTGTCTATTAAGTCATTTTGTATGTTTTTGTTGTCGATTTGTGTGTTAAGACTTATTTTGTGTATTGTGTACCCAGTCCTTTTTAAAGTGTTTGGATTGTTTTCTTCTATGGAAGTAGGTCAGTGTTGATATCTGATGTTGGAAGTCCTGCTCTCACAGAACACCAGCTCCCATTCAATCCCTCAGTGCTTTCTTTGTCTTTATCTCTGCTCTACCTCCTCATGTATGCTTCATGCTTAGCTATACACACACACACACACACACACACATAGATCATTTCCAGGGATGCGTGTCTGTGTATCAGAACATGGCATCTACAGAGTGAAGGGGCTTCTTGTCTGAAGCAGGAGGACTTTAACGTTTTACATATTACTTGGTATATCTGATGCATTTCTGTGTCTGTCTTTTTGCTGGCACTACTCTAAGGGGTGAGTATATCGCTGTTAAAAATGTGTACACATGAAAAATAAATCTACATGTAAATGTTAAATCTAACTGTAAATATTAAATCTAACTGTAAATATTAAATCTAAATCTAAATGTTAAATCTAAATGTTAATTCTAAATGTAAATGTTAATTCTAAATGTAAATGTTAAATCTAAACACTAACAGGTTCTAAACAGTTTTACACTTGATGACCAATTTAACATTTAGATTTAGATTTAACATTTAGATTTAGATTTAACATTTAGATTTAGATTCAAGATTTAGATTTAACATTTAGATTTCACTTTTACATTTAGATTTAACACTTTCATTTCGATTTATTTTTCATGTGTACACATTTTTAACAGTGATATACTCACCCCTTAGAGTAGTGCCAGCAAAAAGACAGACACAGAAATGCATCAGATATACCAAGTAATATGTAAAACGTTAAAGTCCTCCTGCTTCAGACAAGAAGCCCCTTCACTCTGTAGATGCCATGTTCTTTAAACAATGATGTAGAACATGCTGTTTTACATGAAATTGTCTTGGATGAAAAGAAAATGAGCTAAATGTTCAAAATATGTTGACTGTGAAAGAGTGACCGAATTTTTACATTCGGCACCACACACTAAACATCTACAGTATTACCACACTTTCATTTTATTTTTTTACACTTCTAATTTATAAAAAAGGATAAGTTATTTAATCATATTTGGATTTAGATTTGAGGTGAGTTTCAAGCTCTTTTCTGAGCGTGTGCGTGATTCTGGCTGGTTTTCAAGGGAATCATGAGGCAAAAAGAAACAAGGAAGTAAACAGCCTCACATGGTAATACAGGAAAAAAGAGAAGTTTGCTCATGTTTGGCCCACGTGGGATTCAATGTGTTTGGATTTGAAAAACAGAAGAAGGTTCCACGGTTCCCTTTGGGAGGATGTACATCGTTCCTTTTTTCACTAGTCCTTTCCACAGAAGTGCTGCGTGAGGGTGTCTGCAAAACGGTTCTTTGCATGAAAAGAGGAAGGGAAGGAAATGATATTCTCCAATTACAGCACATGTTTATAGGTCTACAGAGTGACAGTGAATGGGAAGCGTCTGTCTCTTGTCGCTGGTATATGGATGCGCTCACTCTTTGTTACCTTGCTTGTATCTGTGTGAGTGGGGAGGATGAGTGAGCTCAGGATGTCGAGGAGTCTCTTTTTGTATGAGGTTCTCAACAGTCCTCCCAGGAGGCTTTTCCGCACAAGGCGATGTCTCAGTGATGTGAGTATTTAACTTTTTGCAATCTCAAGGCAAAAAAAGCTTAGTTTTTCATTCTTCTTTGAAGAATAAACTTTCCAAGATACAGTATATGGCCAGTAAAGAGTCTTTCTGAACCAGGCATGTAGTAGTCTAAGTGACATGGGCTGTGTTTGAAATGCCATACTCTATAATATGCACTTCAAACTCAATGAGGATGATGACCGTTCTTACCGAGGTATAAATCCAAGTTTCCCAAGACGCATTTCGAACCTGAAGCACACTGAGGCAAAATATCACCGTTGATTCTCCACCTTTAAAAGTTCTGAAAACATTTCAAGCAAGAAAGTGACCAAGTAGAATATCATCATGTGGTCATTTCATCCATAAAACTCACGGAAACGCATTTCATGCAGTCGTTTTGGAGATTTTCTGAGACCCGCCATTGCGCTACTGACCATACCTTCACTTAACTTCTTAACTTAACTTAACTTCAAAACAAGAGCCCAACAATACGAAAGCATTAAAAACGAATGGAAGAGAAGACACTTTTAACTAGGCAATTGGTTAAAAAATGTACTAATTAATCTTGTATATTTGTTTTGTCAACAACTTTCAGTCTGTGAAAACTGCAGAAATGTCACTTTTGCAGAGTTTTTTGGGTCACACTGGCATCAGTAGTGGATGAGAAAAGCTTTTTAATGACTTACAGGTACACTTTTAAAAAGGTGACGGTTGCATAGTTTAAATTGTCAGATCATTGAACGTTTTTTATTTTTATTTCTATTAGTTTTATTTTACCCACTGCTGGGAATAGGTGTCTTAGACACATTCAGCTAATGTGACCAATGTCCTCTCTAAATAACACATATTTAAATTAAGTTAAGTTTAAGTTCTCATCAAATTTTCCACCTAATTTGGCCAAAGTGTGCAGTCAGATGAGCTGTTGGCTTTAGCTACACTCTGGAGCTGATTCCCCCCTTAAGACGTACTTGTTTACAGTTTGCTTTGAAGCGTGGAAAAACAATTCTCCTGGCATTAAGTGAAGTCTCAGTGTAATGGGAGTCAACTGAGGCAGCTGATGCATCAGGGAATGCCGTCCCTGTAAAAACAAGGCAAGATGGAGCTGCTGGAGATTCCAACAGGACGCGTTTCTCTGTTTCTGACGATGCAAAGCAGGCTTTCCCACTGAGAACTGGTGCTGATGGATGAGGAGTGAAGAACAGGGAAATATCAACAAAACAGATTCAGATCAAACCCGCTTTTTCAACTCTTTCCTCCAGAGCTCGGAGCTGTTTGCCATGATCGAGAGGATGCAGGTACTGTGCGTCTCCTGTGTTCACTGCTAACCGCTCTAACATCTACAATCTTACAATCTCCTCCTCAAACTTTTCTGAGTGCTAGTTTTGTTGACTAAAAAATGTCATCTTAGCTTTTGTTGATTAGATTTTTTTAGTAACAAAAACTAGACTATAATTGATTTTAAAAAAATATCAAAATATAATGATATTTTTGTCAACTAATAAAAACAAAACTATAATTTGTCACAAGAACCAGAGGTGAAAGTAACCAATTACCAAGTACTCACGTTACTGTAATTGAGTAGCTTTTATTGGACTTTTTTCAGTATATTTCTAAATCGGAATTCTAAAATGTTTTAATTTTAAAATAAGTAAAGTAATTCATTACATTTCTACACCCAACTGTTGCTGTGTAAATTATTGTTTTTTTGTATTAAAATGATCAACGAACATTGTAAAACCACAGAAAATTAAATGACCAGACAACAATCAAATGCATCACATCAAAGCCGACCAATCAGATTACATGTAATGCAGCGTGCCAAAACAGCACCGAATAGAGGTTTGTTTCTGAGTTTCACAGTTAATAAATGTAGCTATATTTAGAGCCTCAGAATGGTTTTACTTCAAATGTAATTTATTGGTGTTATTTATTTATTTATTTTTTAAAGGATTATACATTTTGACAAACCTTTTATTTTATACAGATGCTTTTGTGGAAAGGAAGTTCCAATTGTGCAAGATTTGGTTTCGTCCTTTTTAAGTTTCTACATGAGATGTTTACTGTATGCAAGGGAACCGTGGTGACATTTATTACCAAGAATAAACGTGGAGGGGTGAAAATAACTGTGACTTTTACTATGAGTACTATTTAATTGAGCTACTTTTTACTTGTAATTCAGTATTTTATGTATGACATACTTGTTTTTGTACTTGAGTACAATTTCAGTCAAGTAACAGTACTTCTCCTGGAATAGGATACATCGGTACTTTTTACACCTCTGACCAGAACTCATGTGAACATGTGGTCGTTACGCATTTATCACATCAAATTTGTCTGCGTGTATTTACAATACACAAATACATTGTCCTTTTCTTTTTTGTCTTTTCTCTTCGGCTGTATATTTCTGTTGACTCTTTCTGCAATAGATTCAGTCGACTGACGATGAAGCCCTACCCCCCCCCCCCCCCCTGAATGTGCTGAACAATTTGTTTCCTATTAGTTGGATACAGTTTTGTCTCTGTCGTCAGGAATCACAGCAAAGTGTTACTATTACACACTTACAACCGCCAGAAAGCATTGAATGAGAAAACAGGACGACGTAGCTCTTCCATGAGCTACTCTTTGATGTAAACAGTCGTCCGAGGCATTTACCTTCTCGTATATATGATGGTTCTCAGTGTTGCTGTAAAAATTTGTGACAGCGATCACGTCGTCATGACTCACTCTCGTCTATGCTGAGCATCTGAAAATGGAAAACATGTTGAAATCATAGGGGGTTGTTTACTCTTTGAGTGCAAGAATTCTAAATGGGTGCGTAATGTGTGTTTTTGATTGTACACGTGGCGAGAGCGTCCAGTCTGGGCTGACATTTGTGCCACCAGAAACTGAATTTGAATAGTTGGCATTGAATTTGAAAGTAAGAACTTGAACATGAATTTAATGTTTTGAAACTGAATTAGGAACTTGAAATTGTATTTTTTCCTGTTGAAAAAAAATTGTCTCGCACTTCTGGTTCAAAGCAGTTTTTTTCAGACGTAAACAGGAGCTCCATGAATCAGTGATTGATTGCTCAACCTTGCAAACCGGAAGTGTGTTTCCTTGAAGTGCAATTGAAAAAACACAATTTGAAGTTACTCTCTCAGTTTCAAAACAGTAATTTCAATTTCAAGTTGATACATTCATCTCAGGCCATATTTCAGATAAAGGCATGTTCATCAACGCTTTTGTTTGGCTTTTACTTCCTAATTCTTTGACGACTCAGGAACTGTTTGTCAAAGCCGCATTTTAACAATTCCCACTTTGTAAAAGAGTGATCAACGCAGCACAAAACAGAAGTGATAGACTAGAAACACAAAGAGGATTTTAACGTAATACTAATTAATTTTCAGCTCAAGTTACCGTAGTTGATAGGAACACATTTTTTGGCAATTCTGATGAAAAACTTGTGTTTAATGAAGTTTGGCGATATGCCTCGATGGCATTTCTCTTCTTGTTCTCACAAACCTCTGTTTATCTTTTGTATCCAGTTTTCCTCTCTTTACTAAGCGTTGACGTCTGGTATTTAAGCTTGCCAAATAAAACTCACTAGTATTGTATATTTTTTAAACTATCTCCTGCTCTGCTGCTCCATAGTACTATTTTGTGGGGCATTGATGATTAACAGTATGATGGAAATATGTCACTAGGAGTAAATGTGCATATGTTAGATCTGTTTATGCCTTCAGCGTCATGTCATTTTTATGATTATTTTTTTTACTTCCTCTTCCTGCAGGGTTGCAGAATGGATGAGCAAAGATGTTCCCTCCCTCCCCCCTTGAAAGTGAGTACAGAAATCATCTCCACGTCGTCCCTCTAAGGTTTGGTTATGCACCTGTAGCAGCACAGTTGGAAACCTTCCCTTATCAGCTCTTCACAGGCTTCAGGATTGGCCATTACTGACTAGGAGGACTATAGCTTGAAGGACAAATTGCATCATTTTCTACTGTCAAAGGGTCTGAAGTTACAGACTATTGAAGAAGAATAATGAGTCTCAAACAGGAACGCATGAAGTTGAGCCTGGAGGAGCAATTAGTTTATAACACATTCCTTTTGGAATGACTAGAATGTAAAATATGACATTCTTATGGGGCACCGATTGTAAAGCTGCGCATCCTAAAATAAACAGATACTTTTTGCAACATTTAGCAAAAAAAAAAAAACAAGTTTAAAAAATGTATGTGAATTTAAATTTTTTTTACTTTTGACCAGATTTACAGCAAAATTTGTAAAATCTTGTAAAAATATCATGTTAAATCTAACTATTAAATCTACATCTAAATGCTAGATGCTAAATATAAATATATATATATATAAATATAAACTAAATGTTAAATATAAATGCTAAATGTCAATGTTTAATGTTAAATGTTAAATCTAAATCTAAATGCTAAATGTCAATGTTAAATGTTAAATCTACGTACATGTAAGTGTCATGGGTGAAACTAAATATTTAGTGAATATGCAAATTCACCCTTTCGATTTAGCATTTAGATTTAACATTTATTCAAGGATTCAAGATTCAAGGTTCTTTAATGTCAAATATGCCCCATGTTAAACATACAGCACAGATGAAATAGCAATCCCCCCCAACCCCCAGTGCAAACCTGCAGTGCATAAAAAGAGCACTTAAAACACACAACAAACACACAAAAAAAAAAACAACTAGCAATACTATACAACAAATAACTTAACTAAAGACATAACAAATAACAAATAACGAACAACAATGAGGTAGAATGTGGATAAATTTAGATTTTAACATTTAACATTTAGACAACATTTAACATTTCATGTTCACATTTAACATTTAGATTTAGATTTAACATTTAGATTTAACATTTAGATTTAGATTTAACATTTAACAATGACATTTAATATTTCGATTTAACATTTCGATTTAACATTTAGATTTAACATTTAATATTTAGATTTAGATTTAACATTGACATTTTACATTTAGATTTAACATTGACATTTTACATTTAGATTTAACATTTAAATTTTACATTTAGATTTATCATTTAAATTTAACATTTAGATTTAACACTTAGATTTATCATTGACATATTTTTAAGTGAAAAAATAATATTGAACGGTAATTACTGGAAACTCAATATTTCAAACCTTGTTTACAGTCGGAAAGTAATGCAACGCTGCTTTAAAAAAATACCGTACTCGCACAAAAGAAAACTATTTGATTTACTCCCCTGAACTGTGCCGTATCTACATCAAGAAAGTGGGTGTTTCTATGTTGTATGTTATGCTGCTATGGCAAGCTCCAACCAGATCTATGGCTAAAGTCTCAAACAACGACGTACAGAGCTGTGTCTGGGTAACGTAGCCGACGCAAAACCCACCCTTGCTTAAACTCCCTAATACAAAGAGCAACACATATCTAATACCCTTATCCTTCTACTTCTTTGTTATCTTACAACTGTAGAATCTGTACATCTATGAATATAGATTCAGTGATACCACTGTTTAGATGTCCGTAGACTGTTTGTACGACTGACTCATCTTTATTTATTTTTTTATCACTTTAGACAGAGGAAGACTACATTCCTTATCCCAGTGTTCATGAGGTAGGTACAGTATATTAGAGCTTAAACACACTGCAGTCATAGGTTTAAACATATAACACTGTTGGGGTACCATTCCTTTTTAAAATGATTTCAGGTTTTGGGACGCAGGAGTCCTTTTCCTCTCATCCTGCTGCCACAGTTTGGAGGCTACTGGATAGAAGGCACGAACCATCAAACCCCCAAAGATCCAGCAGCAGTGGAACAGCCCCCTTGTCCCTCCGCCCAAATCAAGCTGGAGACGAACAGTATGGCTAAGATCTATAGAAAACATTTCATGGGAAAGGTGAGAGCAAAGAAAAACCTTTTTGGGTTGATGTGTTCTCCATTTTTGTCAGTTTAGATGCATGAGAGTACAATGAAAAATTTCAAGTACTGGATCTGTGCCTTAGAAATACAAAAACGTTAATGTTATCACAGTGTATGGTTATATATTTTTCCTGCTCTGATATATTCTCAACGTTTCCTCTGCTTTTGCCCTCCAGGAACATTTTAATTACTACACGATGGATGCAGCCCTCGGCCACTTGGTGTTTTCAATGAAGTACGATGTTATTGGGGATCAGGAGCATCTGCGTCTCATGCTTCGGTGCAGTTTACTATTCTTTTTATATCTTTTTTGTCATTGCCGTTAATTGTGTTTCTTATATTTGCTCCACTTGATTATAGTAATTCTAATGATCTTATGTCCCAATTTTTTGAAGGTTTCTCGAAGCATTGAGCTCAAACTGAATCAGTGACTATTCCCCATTTTACATTTCTCTCAAAAACATTGATTCTGTTCAACTTTCGTTTTGTCTGATGATTCAAGTGATCTCATATTGCCTCTTATTATAATGATGGCTTCAGAGGTTCTGGAGCTTATATGTACAGTACAGGTCAGGATACAGCCCTGAAAGGTCACAAAGAAACACCAAAATATGCTGTTCTATACTCAGTCAATTACTAATCGTAACATTCATGTAGGTAGTAACAGTAGGTACTATAGGTAGAACCTAGCCTGGAACAATTCCAGACTCAGCCCCTGTACCAGCGACTGATCTAGATCTAGCTGTAATACAGATAGATACTGATAGATTTCTGTTTATAGCTGTAATACAGATAGATTTCCGTCTGGTTTCTGGGCTAGGTAGAACCAGAATCTCGATAGACAACATAAAGTGTTTACATGTTTTAATCCTTCTTAACATGTCTTAACATTCTGTCAAATCCGTCACTAAACCCCTAAAAAAATCCAGCTGCATTGGATTTTAAATTCCAAATGTATTTGCATGATGAAGTTTAACTTTAGAATTATAGAACTTTAATACTTTGGAGATGTAAAACTTTCAAACTTTAACTTCAGATTTAGAACTTTGAACTGTTTTGACTATAGAACTTTAAAGGTCCCATGTCATGCTATTTTTCACCCATCTCCATTTGTTCTAAGAACCCCAAAAACATAATATGTGAGGTTTATTTTCCAAAACTCGCCTGTTTTCCAAAGATTTAGCCTCTGAAAAGTCACTTTCTGAGCAACTCTACACAAACAGGCTGATTTGAGTGAGTGGGCGTGTCTATAAACGGGGGACTGACTTCCTCCTCCCCGCACGGTGATGTAGGGCCAGAGGACGGCCCACCCACTCCGTAGCCGAGCTCATGCTGCTTTATAAACATGAGACAGAGTGTGGGGGCGGGGCGTTTGCCTGTACATACATAGACTGTAGAAAATACATACATAGCACTGCGCGAAGGACGCTGAAATGCTCACCTTCGTGGGCGTGTCTGTTTACATGTCAATCACGGCAGAGAGCTTCCTGGAGGCGCGGCTTCTCCAGCTCAGTGCTGCGTCAAATTCGTCATCAAAGTGGGAACGCGTCATCAAATTGGAGCGAGGTGTTTGGGCTCACCCTGCAGTAAGAAAGGAGCAACTAACGATTGAGGGAATCCATGAAAAAAACACTGGGCATGTGTATGAAGCCCAAATAGACCTTTTATCACGTTTAAAGCACAGAAAAGTTGATTTAGCATAACATGGGCCCTTTAACTTTAGAATTTTAGAACTTTACCTTTAGAATTTTGACTTCAGAATTTTGAATTTTATGATTTTAGAACTTTAACTCTAACTTTTACATGTTTAAACGTTAAAACTTTAGAGCTTTAGAACTTTAAAACTTGAACTTTAGAACTTTAAGGCACTTGAAAAGATTTCCAAGGTGGCAGAACAATCAGTTATCTAACAGTAAATGTTTGAAGTCAATTTACAACAGTATTAATCAGCAACAGTTCCAAATGCTTCTCCTCATGTGATCATTAATGCCATTAATAAAGTAGAAGAATAGAGTCCAACCAGTCCGACAACAAGACAAGACTGATTAAAAATGCTCTCGAATTCGAGACCGGATGAAGACCGAAATACCGCCACCCAAGCCTATGCAATTCTCCCCCACATTCAGCTAAAAACAGACTGAAGGAGAACAGAGGCAGAACCCACTCTGCTTTGTATTATTTTAACGCTCATAAAATAAAATAGAAGCCCTTCAGTTTTCTGAGCACTCTCCTCTCTGTGTTAAAGTGTTAGAGTGTGCAGTAAATCAACCTCTTTTTGTGTTATGTTTCCCAGTGGATGGCCACCACCCACTGGGAAACCTGCTGATCTCACCTATGTTTTCACTGACACAGTTATTGTTAATAAGCTTTATATGATATAGAGGAAAGTCACATATTTACCTTCACAGATGAACCGAAACATTATGAGCACTGTCAGGTGAGGTGTAAACATCATGGGATCTATTTAAGGCAGTGGAAGGATAATTGTAAAGATAAAGTGTAAAACAAATATTGGCAGTTATCTGGACCAGTGTTTCTCAAAAGGGGTACGCAATCACACTACAGGGGTTACTTGAGAGAGAGAGAGAAAAATTAACAAATGAAAGCATTAAAAATATAATATTTTATCTTTAATTTTAGTTAAAAATGATAATCATGCTAAATATTACCAGCAACTCACAAAACGACACCAGAAACACACAAAATGACACGGAAAAACACACCCACTAAGAGAGAAAAATATTTACTCTTACCAACATTACACAAAACGACAACAAAGACACACAAGATGAGAGAAAAACATGTAAGATCACTACAAAATACAGAAAAATAACAGAGAAACATACAAAACGACATAAAAAACAACCAAAGGACACTAAAAACATGCACACTGAGAAAGAATAATTTAAATAATACCAACAACACACAAAAACGACAATAAAAAAAACTCCAAGTATGAGAAAAAATATACTGAATAATAAAAAGAATGGAAAAATGACAAAATACACACTAAAAACACACAAAATGATGATTGAAATGATCTTGATTAGTTCTAATGTTGTAGTCAATACATTAACAATACATTAGGTCCAAATGTATGAACAGCCACATTTCTTTTTTGTTTACAAAAATCATGATGATATGTGTAATCTGGATCCGATACGCATGAAACTCCTTGGAGGTAATTAAGGAACCAACCTGACAAATTCATAAAGATCAGTAAATGATGGATTTTCTCCTTCCACATAAGAATTTTTTTAATTCTTTCCTTTCTTTTCTTTCTTTTGGAAACAGCTTTCAAGTCATTATAATTATGCGGCTCAATACATGGAGACAGTTTAAAAGCACTTTGATTTAGATTCACTATAGATTGAAATTTAAGACATATTGAGATTTCTATTTCCAACTGTATCGTTTATAATGATATAGGTTTTTTTTCCAGCTGATTTTGCTTTAAAATGTTATGGGGATTTTTCTCCTCTCCTTTTTGTCTAGAAAATCCCTGTATTTTTTTGTATTTTTTTTTTACATAGCCTTAGTGTGAAAGATAATTTACTGAAGTCCCTCATTAAAGACGTGGCTCTCAGAAAGTGTTTGTCAGTTTGACCCTATTGAAGACTCAAACACATTTTATATAAAGACTAACAATCTCTCCTTAACACTAACAGCTAAAAAAAAAAAAAAAGAATCTCCTTTGAATGGACTTTTCACAAGCAAGAAATGATTTTCTTTGGAACAAGGAGCATTCTGACCTTTTTTTTCTGATTATTGTTTTTTTTTTTTTGTTTTTTTTTTTTTGCCTTTCAGCACAAAAATCAAAACCTATCACGATGTGATTCCTATTTCCTGCCTTACCGAGTTTCCTAATGTGGTTCAAATGGCCAAGGTAAGCTTAAAACAAAACAGTCATTTCATTTAATTATTATTTCATATGGAAAATAATGAATGTGTGTTTCTTTTGCTCCAGCTTATTTGTGAAGACGTTAACGTGGATCGGTTTTATCCTGTCCTCTACCCAAAGGTATGACTACAGTCTTTCTTTTGACCCACCAAACAATAATGTAGACTGACTGCAAACACTGCATTCTCGTGACTTTAGGCATCGAGGCTGATTGTCACCTTTGATGAACATGTAATCAGCAACAACTTCAAGTTTGGAGTCATTTATCAGAAGTTTGGTCAGGTCAGTGCAGCTCGGAGTGACTGATGTTGATTTTAAAGTTTGTTCCTAAATTCTCATGAGATTCTTTGTGCAGACGTCAGAGGAGGAGCTTTTTGGAAACATGGAGGAAAGTCCTGCGTTCGTCGAGTTTCTGGAGTTTCTCGGCCAAAAGATTGAACTTCATGATTTTAAGGGGTTTGTTTTTTCAAATTCTTCTTTTTCCTCCCTTTATTGAGCATTATAGATTTATCTTTAGGAGAGCACTTTTATGCTACTGACGAGCAATTTAGATGATGTACAGTATGTCAGAGATGGGCAACTTTTATCAAAATGGAGGACACAAACATTTTATCCAAGGGTCATATTATCAACATTCATGTAATCATTAAAAATAATTACCAATTTGATCATCAATAAAGTAAATAACAAAAGGTTTGTTGCCGCTTTTCATCATTTATTGTCATTTTGTGTTATTATTTTCTCATTTTGTGTATTTGTGTTGTTGTTTTTGTATATTTTACTGTTATTTTGTGCATTTTACTAGTCATCTTGTAACTTTTTGGAGTTTGAATTTGTTTTGTTGTTGTCCTTTTGTGTATTTTTCATTATTTATGAGTAATTTTTTGTATTTTTGTTGCCACTTTGCATAATTTAGTGTCATTTTATGTATTTCTGTCCTCATTAAGTGTAGTTTTGTAGCCACTTTGCATTATTTATTGTCATTTTGTGTAATTAGATTCTCATTTTGTGTGTTTGTGTTGTTTTCTATATTTTGCTGTTATTTTGTGTATTTTATTAGTCATCTTGTAAGTTTTTGGAGTTTTTTTTTTTTTTGACTTTTGGTGTATTTTTTGTTATTTATGAGTTAAATTTTGTGTGTGTTTATTGTCATTATGCATATTTCTGTCCTAATTTTGTGTAGTTTTTTTTGGTTGTTTGTATATTTTTCTGTTATTTTCAGTATTTTGATAGTCATTTTGTGGGTTGTCTGAGTCATTTTTATTTATTTTTTAGTTGTCAGTTTGTGTATTTTTCATTATTAGTGGGGTTCTTTACTATTACTCTCTTTATATACGTTTTTGCATTTTCCTCCATTTGATGACTTCCCTCTAAACATTCTGTGTTCTCCTCTTTTCCAGTTTTCGGGGCGGACTTGACATTGCTCATGGACAGACAGGGACCGAATCCGTCTACAAAAACTTCCATAATAAGGAGATTATGTTTCACGTGTCGACCAAACTGCCTTACACAGAAGGAGATTCACAGCAGGTATAATGATTTTACACTGAAGACAATACTGTTGGAGTGTTAACCAATGAGCCGCCTTCACTTAACTCTTACAACAAAGCGGCTTAATTGAATTTTAAACAGCAAATCTATTTGTCCCTACAGAAATATTCAATTGTGTTGTAAATACCTGAGTTTTCCCTCTTTATAGCAGAAAGCGTGCACTTTCTCAGGGAATACTCTTCATTTTTATCATTATTGATGGCAATCAATTCTTGTAGAGTATTTTCTATAGGAAATTAGCAGAATCAATAAGTGATTTTTTTTCATTGCTTTTGCTGCAGTTTCATGAGATATACAGTACATGCCGAACATGTAAAATGTAACGATGTGAACCAAATAGGTACAGATTTATAGAACAGAACAATTACTCATTCAATTACAGAAGCACATGTAGCACAGTTTTTCAAAGCCTTTGCCATTTTTTTTTTTTTTACTGCAGTTTGATCCAGCCACAGATTTTAAAGAGCGATTTCATCATTTGTATTCCCTAGTTTACCCTGATATGTACAGAATGTGAAGAACTACAATATTTGAGCAATAAATCACAGATGTCAGTGCTTTCTCCTTCTTCTTCTTCCTCTTTCTTTTGTGATCTTTTTTTGTATAATTCAGAGCCCTTTCAATAATTCAGAGCCCTTTTCTCTATTAAATATTAGATCACTGAGATCCAAATCTCTACTAGTAAATGACCTTATCTCAGAAAATAACTTTGATTTATTCTGTTTAACTGAAACATGGCTGTATCAAGATGAATATGTTAGTTTAAATGAAGCCACTCCTCCCAGTCATTTAAATACTCATATGCCATGCATAACGTGGATGGCTGTTCATCATAGGAATGGGATCCACACAAGGTTCCTGCTGCTTAACAGAAGGTTTTCCTTGCCGCCATGATGAATTCATGTTGGGTGTGGGATACATATGTACGTGCATATACGTATATATGCATATGTGTGTATCCACAAAATGAAGAGTCCATCCTTAAGACTGCTCTACTGTAAAGTGTCTTGAGATACCATTGGTTATGATTTGGCGCTATACAAATAAAAGATTGATCGATTGATTGATTATTTATTTATTTGTTTACTTTTTGGTGATAAAAGGGTTTCAGAAAACTGGATCTTTCTTTTGACAATTGCAATTGTGATGAAAAATGACTGCAGTTGTGTGATAAAGGCACAGGAAAAAGGCAAGTCCCTGCAGATACTGAAGAGCTTCATTAAATTTGTGATTTTTTTGGTATGACGCCAGATTTGGGCAACATGTAAATAAAAATAAATCTGAGCACTAGGAGATTAAAATCATAATTTTATGAGAATTAAGTCAATAAGTGACTACAACAAGATCCTGTTTGTATTTCATTTTTATTCTCATAAAATTACAACTTTATACTTTATTCTCAAAATATTGCAACTTTAATCTGGAAATATTATTACTTTAAATTTGAAATAGTATTACTTTAATCGCATAAAATTACAACTTTATCCTCAAAATATTATAATTTTAATCTCAAAATATTTCGACTTTAATCTCGAACTATTATTACTTTAATCTTGAAATATTATTACTTTAATTTTGAAATATTATTGCTTTAATCTCATAAAATTACAACTTTATCCTCAAAATATTATAATTTTAATCTCAAATTATTTTGACTTTAATCTCAAACTATTGTTACTTTAATCTTGAAATATTATTACTTTAATTTCATAAAATTACTACTTTATTAAAATGCGACTTTATTCTCTAAATATGACAACTTTAATCTTAAAACATTGTGACATTATTCTCGTAAAATTACAGCTTTATTCTCTAAATATTACAACTTTAATCTTAAAATATTATGACTTTATTCTCATAAAATTACAACATTATTCTCAAAATGCTACAACTTTTATCTAGTAGTGCCCATATTTTTTTAAATTTAATTTTAATTTGGCCCTAATACATCTTCTTTCTCTGTTGCTGGTTTGTTTCCTTGGCTGATTCGGTTCCTTTGAGCTCTTGGATCACTCACTTGAATCCTTAAATATCCAATTTAATTTCCCCCCTTTTTATTATTTTGTTTCTTACTCTGATTCTGTTGACAAATCATGTTTTTTGGAGGTTTAACGTCTTTTTCTGGTATTGTCGCAGCTTGGCTGGATTGTAACAGAACTATACACAGTCTTTGATGCGTTATATTAAACTGGATGAGACCTGTGCTGCCTCTCCACTGACTGTTCGAGTGGCTTATATTTTGTTGCCACGGTAACACTGAAGACGCAGCCTGAAACACTCTTCATTAAGAGAGAAACCTGCAGTAAATCGAGAGTAAATAAATGTATTGGAAATCTTAAAAAGAGAGAAAATCTTGCCTTAAAAGCCTGAAATTAACTCAGGCTTTTAACTCTCTCTCTCTCTCTCTCTCTCTCTCTCTCTCGCTGTTACATCCGACTGATTGCTTTAAAAGCTTGTAAAAAACAAAACAAAACAAACAATCATCATGTGTCAGTCGTGTCTCTATCCAGCAACAGTGCAGGTTGTTTGTTTCTCCTGCTCACAGGAGATACAGTATTTTGCATTTTATTTGCCGATAGAACTAGTTCATCTTTTCTGCCATTTGGTCAATTATTACAAAAAAGAAATTGTTGAAGAATTAATAAATTGAATTGTGATTGTTACGCTGAGATCTAGTTCAGAATAAAAACTAGATTTTCTTTATTCAGCTTTTAAAATGGATCAGATGGGGAAAACGTAACTCCTATACTTTCAGTAAATTAGTTAGACTGTTATTAGTTAATTATTTCATAACCCATCTTTATTGGATAGAAATGCTCATTTTGTTAAGAATTGAGACATAAATGGAGAAGATAGAATGTATGTTGCCATATATCTGTGACAGGACAATGCTCAGCTTTGGTAAAATAGTGTTTTTTTGGAGTTTTTTTGTAAACCTTTATTTGGAGGAATAATTTACTAAAACCTGGATATGTTGTACTTTGCTGGCTTCATTACTCCCTGTTGTTAAATCACATGAAAGAATTTCATTGGTTGTCTTGGTCTCCAACAAAAGTTGGTTTTAGTGCACATTTCTTACCTAATTACTTTACATTTTTATATCGATGATGGATTTTTGATCATTTATGTGGATTATTTCATATATTACAGACATCATTCCCACACATTTGCTTTGTTATTGTATATTCATTGAGGAGTTTGCAAAAACCCCTTTGTTGTTGTTTTTTTCTGTTCTCCAGCTACAAAGAAAGAGACACATAGGTAACGACATCGTAGCCATAGTGTTCCAGGAGGAAAACACGCCCTTTGTACCAGACATGATCCAGTCCAACTTCCTACATGCGTATGTAGTGGTGCAGGCGGAAAAAGCATGTACGGACCACACATGCTACAAGGTAGGTTAGAATGTTACCCATTCATAATAACTTAATGATTACACAGTATATAATATCTATAATAAATGTTGCTTTGTTTTTATTTTATACCTTTCAAAATGGAAACCCTGATTGAAAAAAGAATTCCCTGAAAACTCAGTTGCCTTAACGCTTCTATTGTGATTTCTTATTTTACTGTATTTATCCATTTATTTTTCATAGGTGTCTGTAACAGCGAGGGATGACGTGCCTTTCTTTGGGCCTGCTCTGCCTGACCCTGCAATCTTCAGAAAAGTTGGTGTTTTCGCATTGAAAGATAAATTCTTAAGCAGATCTTTGAATTCTTTTTACTTCACTGTTTAACCATTCACTGTTTGTCTTCCTCTCCTCAGGGCCCCGAGTTTCACGAGTTCCTCTTCACTAAGCTCATTAATGCAGAATACGCCTGCTACAAAGCAGAGAAGTTTGCCAAGCTGGAGGTGGAGGATATAATGACTTAGTTTAGCTTTACATACATTTTAGAACTCCAACACTAAATGTGACTCTGCATGAATATTAACCTGTGAAGCTAATTCCCCATAAACAACAAGATTTTAGTGCATTATCATTTAAAGTTATAGCCTAAAAAAATACATATGGTAAGTTGAACAGAGAGTGCATCTGTTAATCGTTGCACACACAAAGAAGTGCTGCATGGCATTCATTTTCTTTATTTATTATTCATCAGTGACAATACAAATATCATGGGTCGTACAAACATGGGGCTTCTAGCTACGTAATTTGCAGCCCTTGTCCAGATTCGGTAATCCAATTTTTGCTATCACACAATGACTTGTGTCCATTATCATATTGACAGTAATGCTTTGAAGAAAAAGTTGGATCATATGTTAAGGTTTGATTTATTGAGACAACGTTTTTCATAAAATTGACTTTGATCTCCTAATTTACTTAGGAGATCAAAGTTAATGTCCTGTTTCCTGTCATTTACATAAGAGATCTACGGAGCCCAAGACACGACATGGTGGGAAAAAATAAATTGTTGGCCACAAAATACTAACTTCTGGTCACAAATTACTTTTTTGTGGCATTTAGTGGGCACAAAATATGAATTTGTGGCATTTTGTGGGCACAAAATATGAATTTGTGGCGACAAATCTGTAATTTGTTGTATTTTTTTTTCTTCATCTTGTCATGTCTGGGGCTCCGTAGAGATCAAAGTACATTTCTTGAAAAAATGTTTACTTAGGAGATCAAAGTAAATTTGCTGAAAAAAAGTTGTTTGAATAAATTAAAGCTGAACATATCATTAAAAAAGAAGACAAAATAATATTGCTGGAATTAAAAAGCTGAATTCATTTCATTGACTTATTTTTAGCATTTTTTTGTAAAATCTTACTGCATGAAGAAACAAAATCTTACAATTGTTGTTTTCTAGCGTTTCAGCCTCAAACAAAAACCATAACTGTGTGGTTGTTTGCCTTGCCTTCAGGAGCGCACACGCTCAGCCCTCCTGGAAACGCTGTACGAGGAGCTGCACATCAACAGTCAGTCCATGATGGGTCTGGGTGGAGACGAGGACAGGTTGGAGAACGGGGGTGGAGGAGGAGGAGGCTTCTTTGAGTCCTTTAAGGTAGAGCATGATCCCTGATTGGATGGGGAAACATCTCCACTATATGCATGAGAGAGTCCCAATAAGTAGACACCAGTAGGATGCGCTTACTTCCCCCCTCCCTGTGCCATGGCTGGGATTCTGGGTATTCACACATTAGTAGAGACGTTCCTGCACCCTTCCTTTAGGCGTTTGACTGGCTCGGTGCAGCTGTGAGAGGGAGGGAGTGATTTTGGTTGATGATGTGGCTGTTGGAGGGCAAATGATCTGTGTTGAATGAAAGGCTCTTCAGTTTGACTGTGAGTGATCCATCAATGACCATTAGGGTGGAGGACAGTAGCTCAGAGGATAAAAAGCAGTGCTATAGGAAGTCTTGTGTGCCCTTAAAAAAAAATGAAGGACCCCTTATTGAAAAGCTGATGGCTATGTTCGAAATGTCATACTAACGTTATACTCATACTCAGTGTGACATCAAAATAAGTATGTAGTGCGTTCACATTAGAGTATGGAAAGATCGAGTACGCGAGTAATACTGGCCAGGGGCGTGGCACCACATTTTTTTTTTTCCACATTATGGGCCCTGGGTACAAACCATCTTTTTGGGCCCCGACTGTAAGTTATGTAAAAAAAAAATAAAAAATTTCGGCCAGAAACTACAGTGTTCTTGCATTATTACAGTACCTCCACCAAGCGCAAAGCGCAGAGTGGAAGGGTTTGGTTTTACCCTGCTTTTATCTGTCTGTCTGTTAGCAAGATAACTTGAAATGTTATGAACGGATTTGGATGAAATTTGTTGATAATGGGACAAGGAACATATGATTACATTTTGGTGATGTTCTGGCTTACCAAAAATGAGAAAATACCAAAAAACAAGGAAAATAGAAGTTGTGCCTGAGCGTCCACCTTTAAGCGTGGTGGCTTATGGGTAATGTAGTTGTGGTAGGGAAGTGCATTGTGTGTATGTCCAACATCACAACATGTAATCACATGGTCATTGTCCCATTATCAACATTTCCTGATAATTTCATCCAAATCCGTTCACAACCTTTCAACGTTGGCGGAGGTCTCTGAGTGCTCTAGTTATATAAGCTTTCTTTTTTCTTTAGACATGGTTTCCTGCTGCTGTCTATCTCTCGCTCTTTGTTACGTCTACAGTTCAGACTACCTGTCACAGCCCTGCAGTAGATGCAGATGTGGGTCATACCCAGTGACGTGCCGTGACCACTAGGGTTGGGTAGGCACGTTGCAAATCGAGACCACCAGTGACAATTTCATATGTTTCTGCTGTGTTAATTCAATTAAAATCAATTTTATTTGTATAAAGCAATTTCCAACAAAGTCATCTCAATACACTTGTCAAAATATAAAATTCATAATAAGAAAAAAAAAAGCCCAACAAGATCCACATGAACAAGCATTTAGCAACAAAATCAACATTGTAAAACACCATTAAAGAAACATAAACAATAATTTAATATAGCCTCCATACTCGCCCAACAAGATATATCTCATGACATGGCAGCACATATATTGTTTGTGTTGGGAACACAGAAACACGGAGAAAATGACAACAACAACAACTCGGAACAGCCTCAGTGAGGAGCATCCACAAAGTCAATCCTTTCTTTTTATTCCATTCACTGTGGAAAGTGTGAAACATTTTCTGATCTTACCTTTGCTGAAGGTCTGGTAGCTCAGGTGTTGGTCTCCTATCTTTTAAAAGCTGTCGTTTCTCCTCAAAAAAAAGCTTCTCTTTCATCTCTGGCGCTGTCATCCCGCCTGTAGTGTCATTCCGCCCACTCGCTAGAGAACGTAGCAGCAGCGGTCACATGGCATCTATTCACTACTGTACTGTGAACTTACGTATAGCGTTTAGCATAGCACGGCTACGTCCAAAGGCAGCTCTCTACGCTACCTTTGGACGTAAATGGTTGTCATCTCGGGGACCTGACTGCACATGCGTAAACACGCAAAAACACGCAATGGGAACGGAGGCAGAGGAGCAACGTTCCTTTGGGAGGGGGCGTGGCCTCCCTCTGCCTTACAGCGGAGTGAGACTGTGCAGCTGTTGCAGGAAATAGTGCTGTTTAGTAATTTGGGCTATGAAACGCACAAAATGCAGACACTTTCAAACTTATAGGTATTGTAGGCTTTTGGAAATGGAAAAATAAATAATTTATAATTGTATTATAATTAAAACAAATAATCAAAATATCAATTCACCCTTGGGTAGGCACTGCTTACCTTGCCTACCCTGACGGCACATCACTGGTCATATCATTTGCACTGTTTTAAACGGGTGGTAGTTCGGGCCCTGATGCAGCATGAATAATTGTTTTTAGTGCAAAACTGTGCATCACAACTAGCTTATTTTCACACAAAACCTTTTTCATTTCAATATAAATAATCTAAAAATATTTAAAATAACTTAGTACCCTTTACCTCTCCTATAGGCAACGTTCCATCATGTTTATCAATCTCTTTCTGTCACACATTGTTTCACTGTCTGTCCATAGAATTATAACTTACTAAACTCTCACCACATTGATCTGTTTTTAAATGGTCCCTGTTTTTCTTCCATTTCAATCTTGCAAAGCTTTCACACCTTTGCTTTAATGGATTGCATCTGTTGTTCTCTGCATAACTTACTGTCTATTTTATCTTATACAGTCTGTCATCATCCTAGTCCTCCATTACCAATATTTTGTTCAATAGACTTGACTTTTATTTTTCTAATCAGATAAAGACATAGTGTAGGCCTCACTGGTCAATAAATCAAATGATTATTATTTGTTTGTTTTGATCTCCAGTGTCCATAAAAAATGATCATCCCTAGCAGATTTAAGTTTATATCTCTGACAAAAGTCTGAAGTACTTTTTTAAGAAAATGAATATGTAGATAATGCTTCTATAAATCTCTCCGCTTTGACATCTCAACAACTCAGTCATCACAACATGGCCCTGAATTAGTTTTTTCCCCTGACAGGGATATCAAAATAAGCCCTTAACTTAACTCAATGTTTTTCAACCTTGGAGTCGTGATCCCATGTGGGGTTGCCTGAAGTGTGTTAAAATGAATTACTGATCAAAAATACATTACATTTTTTTCTTAATTATTTTTCATATTGAAACACAATTTTAAATAACCACTTTTTTTTTTACTGCATAGACTTTAATCTGATTTAAGATGGTCACATTTTTTAAATTCTACAGAAACAAAAGAATAATAACCACTTTCAATTCCTCAAATATAAATGCAGTTCAAATAAAATGCAGTATAAAGAAAAGAAGAAAGAGTAAAAAGAAGCTACATTTTTTTCATTTAAAAAAAAGTATAAAAAGACCTGAGCTGGTGCATCTTGTCACTTTGTGCACTAATCCTGGCTATTGTATATGTGTATAGTACAATTCACTATAACAAACAAGGTCAAAAACTAATTTTAGAAAAAAATATTTGGGGGGGGCACCAGAAATGTGTGAGATAAAAATGGGGTCACGATCCAAAAAAGGTTGGGAACCACTGCCCTTACTTTATATTTATTACACAGTCGCTATACTCACTCAATGGAAAATTTGTATAAGTCCATTTTTTAACACATTTCATCATTACGCAATACTATAAAATGTTCTCCTGCAGAACCTGGACTCTAGAAACGTGTACCCATGAATACACGTCAGCAATCATATAAAATCCTATTTACAGGCAGTATAAGTGGAATCGGGAGTGGACTCACACTGAGTATTTCCTCGTCTCTCTCTGTAGCGGGTCATCCGTAGCAGAAGCCAGTCTATGGACGCCATGGGCCTCAGTAACAAGAAGTCACACACAGTCTCTACTAGTCACAGTGGCAGCTTTACCCACAATCCCGCTGAGAGCCCAAAAACACCAGGGATTGTAAGTAGTTCTTCTTGGTTGTGCCTACCTGATTCTCATCAGAATTATTATTACATGTGAAAACCCCTCTTCTATTTATTCATATTTAACCCCCTATTATCCTTAAATATTGCTAACACATTTTACCCTTGGGGTCAATCTGACCCTAGGGATATTTTTCTTCAGTAAATGATTTTCAGATAATTGCTGACTAACCTAAATAACCCCTTGATAATGAGACAATGACCTGTTCTGTAGCGCCACCATCAGGCCAAACGTTTAAATGAGAATGAATTCATCTTGAATAGCTTACGTCCAGATCTTCTCAAATTTTCTCTCATGAGAATATTTTGATAAATAAAGCAAAAAAAGAAAAATAATATATATATATATATATATATATATAAATAATGTTCTTTTTTGATTGATAAACCCTTAATGGGGTCAAATTGACCCCAAGGATAATAGGAGGGTTAATCTTGGCACCTATAGAGGCATCAGACTATTCAAATGCACTTTATCTTTGTTGTAAAGTTATACATTTGGTTGTTTTTATTCATGAGATATTATTATATTGTTTCTCACACAAACCTATTTGTAATTTTGACAATATTTGATTTATTAATCCGTACAAACTAGTAAAACAAAAAAGTAGAAGAGTAGAAAGCCTTAAGGTTCGCTGTAATAAAGGAATTCCTATCAATTTGTTTTCCTATTACTGCAGGACGGTTTAGGGAGTTTATGAGTCCTTGAGCTCCGTATAGAAGCTGTTTGACTACCCAGACTCCCTCCCTCCATCCCGCAGCTGTGCTTTTCCCTACCAACGACATGTGCAATATCATGCATGTGAAACCCAAACAAACCTTGAATGCAACACATACTGACACATCTTTCAGACCATGGGTTGATTCAACTGCCAGTTTTCACGGTTTTCAGATACGATGGCTAATAATAACTCTGCTGCTACTTTTCCAACTTGATCTACATCTGTCAGTGCCTCTGTCAGTGCCAATCCGTTCACGGGCTTGATTGTTTCCTTCACTCTCAATCATCCCAGAACTCCTGGGACGTGATATTTCAATGTAAACCGACCATACAATGTTTGTTTAATATTTTAATAGTACACAAAATATGTGACTGTTGTTGTGATGTTTTTAATTGTTAATTTAAAAAAAAAGAAAAGACAAAAAGGAGAAATCACCATAAGACAATATATACAAAAACTGATCAAAACACAATACACAACATTGACAATCAAAAACCAAACCGAAAATAAAATAAAAACCAAAATAATTGGGAATTCACTCAAAACATAATAAAAACCAAACAAATATAAATGAAAAACAAAACGAATCGGAATTTACTCAAAACATCCATCTCTAATTCTTTTTAAATAGCAGGGTTTCAATCGTTTAAATAGTACACAAACTGCCATAAAATAGTCCGACCAGATATAGACGCATTCGCGCATGCGTTGAAGGGATCCGAAACGATCATGCCCGCGAAAAGTTTGGGCACTGACAACCTCAACCCTGTTTCTGAAAGTAAAAGGTTATCCCATAATCACTCATTTTGATGTGTTGTTGTCTTTTTCCTCCCTTGAATGCACCTCCAAATCAACTCGGAATGCCCTCCAGCTAACCCTGCTAGCATGCCTGCTATACCCTGCTGATCCTGGACCTCAGGCTGTTTTCACTCTATCAACCTTGTCACCGACTCTTCAGTCTTTATCCTTTGTTTCTCTTTCTTTTAAATTGTCCTGCTAGCTACTTTCCGGGCCATGTTGCACGTCGGTTATCAGGACTTTGGTTCATGTATTATGTGCTTGAGATATCTTGATGATTTATTTTATTTTCCTTCTTCCCCTCTTTGGTGTTTTAATCTATCATTTCCTATTTCTCTTTCTTTCTCTGCCCTACCTTGTGTGGCTCAGTCATTGCTTGTCGCAGGGAAAAGTCCCAGTAAATATGGACGTCGAGGCAGTGCCATAGGGATAGGAACAATAGAAGAGGTTCCTGTATATTCTATAACTTCTTGTTCAGTTTTTTTTGTTTTTTTTCTATTTTGCATATGTTTATACTAAAGAAAATATGTATAGTATGTGTTACTCTGTTTGGTAATAATATTGCTATAACTTATTACATCTGTTCATTCATCATGTGCCAAATAGAAGTTATCAATTGTTTGGTTTGTGTGATTTATTTTTGTTGTATAGCAAAGCAATAACATATTCATCTTCTTTTTTTTATTAGTGATTTGATTTATAATATTTGTCTTGTTGTCTATGTAGAATATTACAGAGATGTTACTTATTGTTTTATCTTTTATACATTAATTTGTATTTATCTGTGCATCACAAACTGATTATACCTCTCACCAGGGGTGGACTGGGACAGACTAGCCCACTACATTATTAGTGGACGCCACGTAGAAGCTGTTATTAAGTCAGTGATGCTCACCATGTGGCTCTTTTATGTCTTAACTTTCGTTATTATTTCCCCAGAAAACCTTAAAAGGGAGACATTTCCTTTTTGCAACTTCCTTTTTTTATAGATATACATTTTTGCAAATTGTTTTTGACACTTTTATCTAATTTTTGTCCTTTCTTTAATTTTTTTTGGCCACTTTTTATCCAAACAAGCTAACATTAACCAAATAAATACCACTTGTTAAATTTTGTTCCTACATTTTCTCTCTTTGTGTTCCACATTTTTCCAATTGTTTGCCACGTTTTGCCCATTAAACTTACTCTTTGCCATTACATACCACCTGGTTCCACTTTATGTGTCAATTTTTGGCCACTCTTGACTGCTTTTGGCCCATTTTAGTCACTTTACACTCTATTCTTGCCAAGTTTTTGCCATATTTGGCCACCTGTTATCCATGTCTGTCTCCACTCGCTAGTCAAAAAACAAATGTAATGGAATGGACCGGCCCACTTCGGGTCAACGGCCCACCGGGATGATTCCCGGTATGCCAGATGGCCAGTCCACCCCTGCCGCACATGCATGACTGCACAAATGTTCCAAACGAAATACTGACATTAGTAGTTAGAAAAACCAGTCTTTGCTTTAACACTTTCCTAGAGGACTTTTTTATTCATTTGCTTTACCTGTAGTTGCTAAACTCTCTTCAAAACATGTTGATTACTGTACTTTCCTCTTTTCACTTCCTCCCAGTCATTGATCCTTCCTGGAAAAAGCCCAACCAGAAAAAAGTCCGGACCCTTCAGCTCCCGTCGCAGCAGCGCCATTGGTATCGAGAACATCCAGGAGGTCCAAGAGAGGAGGTATTAGTAGACAATGGGCAGTAATGACTGACCAGTATTGAAGCAGATTGAATACACAAGAAGTAAAGAACTTAGTGATTTTTAAAATTTTTTGCTTTGTTTTTCCCCATATTTAAACCCTACTTTGACTCCTCAATGGCCTAAAGCAGAGAAGTGTCACCGAGCACACATGGGACACCAGAGAGCAGCCTCCTGTCACAGGAAAACAAGTCGGACAATTCCTCCAATCACAGCTCGCCAGAGTTTCCCACGACAAGGAACAGGTTCGCATTTAGCTATTGATTATCTGGTATTAAAATTAAGCATTTTTATAGCCTCTGAAATGACATGGTAAGCATCAGATTTGTCAGCTGCTTAACCGTGATGTAAACATTCCATTCCTCCATGTGCCAAAGGTTATTTATTGGTCAGATTGGAGTAAAGTGGACTTAGTGTGATGATGATGATGATGATGATGATGATGATGATGATGATACAAGCTTAATTTGAGTCCATGTGACGTTTGGAGCATTGGCTATTTGGCAGTAGTCATAAAAGGTTGGTGCACAGTGGTCACGGAGGGATGAACATAGTCAGCAGCAATGCTCCAATAGCATTTGGTGAAAATAATTTATTTTCAATTATTATCTCAGATGACAGTTTGGCCAGACTGACCCAGGTTTGTAGTATGACCATGTGTTGCAGAGCCGCATCCATCCCTGAGGCTCAGGACTTGTCCCGGTCCTCGTCCAATGCCAGCAGCTTTGCCAGCGTTGTGGAGGAAAACGAGGAAGAGTACGACACTGGACTGGTGGGTAGTGACCTGCAGGGAAGGCTGGCAGAAGCACAACAAAAAGCACACAGTAGATAACAAAATAGTCCACTCACAATACGATATGAAATATGATACATTGGGCTCACGATACAAAATACTTACAAAATGAAATACTTGTGATAAAAATTACAAAAATCCCCAATGAAGAGTAACAAATGCGTAACAAATCTTGTGGGCTTTAACTGTTATATAGCTTTTAGCAGCACCTAAGAGTGAACATTTCATTGTTTCCACCCTGTTCTGTCTCAATCTCTGCTTAGAAGAGGCCTTAGTGCTCAGATGTGTTGAAATTCGGCCGCTCAACGGACACGTTTGCTCATATCCAGACAAACGCATGCTGACCACGGTGTTTGCTAGCTCGCTGTTTCAGCTGGGTTGTTTTTTCAGTGCATTTCTACATACAACCAACTCATGAGTAGATGGAGCATCCGCGTTGTCCGGCATCTTGTAAACACTGCAGCGTGTAAGCTGCTATGGGACAAATGTCATCTCGTCACTTCATGTTCTGAAAACGTACTTTTATTTAGTGCACTTTTGAATTTCATATTGCCGTTTTTTTTATTTCACGAAATTACGTTACATTCCTAGTAGATACAGTTGAAGCCAAAAGTATTAGCCTCCCTTGTGAAATAAGACAAAACTCTTGATTTTTACATGGAACTGGTCATGACCAAGTGTCTGTTGTTAACAGAATAACAAAGACAAAACTTTACTAAGTTTGGTTAAGATATTTTATTGATACAATGAGTTAAAACAAAAAGGACAAAAATTAAACATCCAAAATTGTTATCACCCTGGCCATTATGAATCATTAGTGACTTTCTGAGCCACTGTATTTGTCAGTTGTTTATATTTTTGACCACCCCCATTTTTCTCTATATTTGATACATATAAAACAAGCACATTTTTATTTTTACATCCAAAATGTACCAAAAGCTTCTAAATAACACTGGTGAATGTTGGATTGTGTCAAGTTTTATCAATGCTGCAAACATTGGGAAACATTTTTGGAAAATGTTTCCTATCCTGGGGGACTGATAATTTTGGCCTCAACTGTATGGCTTTCTGTTACTGACAGTTAATCAGTTCAATTTGGTGCAGCAGTATTTTTAAACATGTTATCAAAATGTGTTTATTTTTCTCACAGGAAAGCGTGTCGTGTGTCACGCCAGTCAAAAAAGACTCCTTTGGATACGGCTGTGGGTTGGAGGATAGTGGAGGCAGCACCAGCAGAGGAACCTTTCCAGGTCAGCATAGCATAAAAGGTTTTTTATCACTCTATTTAGCCATTACAGAGTGTCTATGTTGGATAGCACTCAACTTTGTGTCTTATTACTGAAAGTGCACCATTGATTGATATACAGTAGCTGCAAAGGGTGTTCTGGCCATCTGGCATACGGCATCATCCCGGTGGGCCGTCGACCCAAAGTGGGCCAGCCTGGTTCGCTACGTTTCTTTTTTTGACGAGCGAGTGGAGGCAGACATGGTAACAGGTGGCCAAAAATGGTACAAAACTGGCAAAAAAAAGTAGCAAGGCAAGAGTGAAAAGTAACTAAAATGAGCCAAAAGCAGTCCAGAGCGGCCAAAAAATGGGGAAAATAAAGAGGAACCAGGTGGTGAAAAAGGGCAAAATGTGGCAAACAATAATGAAAAATATAGGGCAAAAAATTAATCCATTGGTGTTTAAAATGCAAAAGTTAGCTTATTTTGTTGAAAAGTGCCCAAAAAAAATTAAGGCAAGGACAAAAATTGTATAAAAGTGTGAAAAACAACTTGGCAAAATGAACAAAAAACAGGAAAAAAGGGAAACTTATTGGCAAAAGGGAGCTAAAGTCTGAAAAAAGTCAGAACTTTTTGAAAATGCACAAAAATGGGACAGAAATTTTCAAAATGGTCAAAGAATATCAGTTAATAATAATAATAATAATAATAATAATAATAATAATAATAATTAAAAATTAAGACACAAAGAGCCACATGTTGAGCATCACTGACTTATTAACAGCTTCTATAGCGTGTGCACTGATAATGTAGTGGGCTGGTCTGGACAGAAAATGTCAGGACTGAATTTTTGTCCCAGTCCATCCCTGCCACTGAAGCACAAAGCTGAGGACTCCTCCACAATTTAAAAAAAACGCAACATGTGTATCAGTGTGGTAGCGCTTTTTCCAAATGGTTCACTTTAAAACATGAACCTTCCCCATGTTGGAGTATCCTGTTTTATTTCTGACAGCCTTTATATGCATGGAATTATTTTCCTTCCGCAGCCTCACGACTTCAACAGCAACTGGATGCAGTGAAGACGTCAGAGCCAAAAGGCACAGACGGACTCCCCAAGATGGAGCACAAACTCTCCTCGGACAGCGGAAGTGCTGGGCGTGAATCATGAGGTGACATGTTTGACACAGTGAGTGGACTGAATGTTCCTGTTATTCTGTTCCCTCTGAAGGCTGTAAGTCCATCAGTGTAAAGCATGATGTATCTACAAATAACAACAACAACACAAAGGGATGTGATGATGCCACAGCAAATTAAACACATGGCAGTGCTAAAATTACAACATGGAAACACATAAATACAAACAAGACTGACCTAAATATGGTGTGAGTGCTTTGCTATCTGCCATAATGCATGTCCTACACTTGGGTTGTCTCATTTGTTGCGAGTTGAAAAAAGGAAATCTAATATCTCTCTAAAACTAAATATTAAAAAAACTTTGCATGTTTGCTTAAAAGTTTAGGAACAAAAATCCTGCAGGAAAAACACTCCTGGAAATACAAATTGATCTGGGGGCCAAACCTGGCCCTTTAGGGCAGGGGTTCTCAACAGTGGGGTCAGGACCCCAATTGTGAGACACTGGAAGGGCGTTGCTAGATGCCTTCAAGAAACTAAGAATATTTTTTTCAACAATTTGAGTCCATTTTGGCTTAGCTTTAACCTTTTTCTGCAACTACGCCAAACTTGCCGTTGGGCAGGACGAGACATGAAGGGCCTGTACTACGAAGCTGGATTAGCGAAGCCTGGATTTATCTCAGTTAGCGGGCTTCACCTATCCAAACATTCCCCGTCAGAGAGAAGCTGTCCTACGAAGCGTGATATCAACTCGCTAAATTAAGCGTGTTGATTCCAGACTGGCTACGTGCGCACTCTTGTGACAGAGGTGGAGATTGCAGCGTCAGACCAATCACAATCACAAAGAAAATGTGTAGAGCAACTTACGTCACAATTATTTCAGACCAAAAACAACACTGTTGGTGCAGAAAAAGCTGCAAGGAATTAATGCAGGAATTGAATAGTGTTAATGCTTAAATTAGTGAGATTATGCAATATTAATTCATGGGAGAGTAAACGTTTCATTTTTACTTTTACCTTGTCTGTGGATCTGATGCTGCGTTCATACAGCGTAACCTACATAATAAGGTGTATTTTATATTATCTTACAGGACTGAGGCTCTCAGCGCCACCACAGAATACATGAACGAATAATTTATCGGTCGCAGGTCTTATTAGCTGACTATAGTAGATCAGTCCGTTAGATATTAATCTATATGTTTCCTATAGGATGCCATCGGTAAATGAATGGATGCATCAGTGTCTAAATATTCTCTCTCTTGTCAGTGACACATCGGATCCACCGACGTGTTCACACAATGATCCTCCTTCTATTGGACAGGTTGTTTTCTAAGAGAACTGATTGGTCAGGAGGCGGGACTTTAATTCTAGCTGAGATCTGAGCCAGAAAAAAACCTGGTCCCGACCAGGGTAGTCGTTCAGCCTAAGTTACCATGGTGATTTAGCCCCATAGGAAGTTATCCAGCTTCATAGGACAGCACACACTGATTAAATCCCGGAAATTAGCGTGATTAGAGGAAATCTAGCTTTGTGTTACGGGCCCGAAGGCATCTGATTGGTTCTTTCCATGTGGACCGAATGGAAAGGATTGGTCAGAGTCTGAATCTTTTTGTTCCTTTTTCTGAATCCATAATATATTGAATTTAAAAGAACCATTTCACCCAGTAAAACAAACAGCGTTTGTGAGATTTGTTTCTGATCTGTCTTAATCTGTGTGTAGAACTGTTAGCCACGCTCTGCTGATCAACACAATAACATCCATTCTCAGGTGAGACAGATTATCAACCGAATCTTACACATTTGTGCTGTATCACATTTACCAAATGTCTCTTCCCCTTCCTTTCCATTATTTTTGTTGCTATCAGCATTCCCATTAGGCGTTTTATGCCTGAAAATCAAGGGCACGTCAGCGCCATCATTGATGTGGAAATAGGATCCCAGTGAGAGGCCATGCAGGACTGGGGGGCTGATTGGTCATCTTCGGTCATTGATCTGCAGCCTGTTCTACACACTCAGCTCTGTTGTTGTTGTTGTGACTCTCAGTCCAAGTCATCATGGAGAACCCATCCATCAGTAGTCCCGGGCTCGGAATGCTCACATTTCTACTGTAAACAAACCGCGTGCCAGATAAACCTGGAATGATCAAACGTGTGCTGCTGGAGAGACAACAGAGAACAATGTTAGGGGTTTTTCTTTGTTTTTGTATAGTCAGACTCACACTCCACTGTGATGTTTTTCATTGTGTGCATCAGCCAAATTTGTGTGTCTTCTTTTTATCAGAGTATTTTGCTGTGGAAATAATGTTGTAGTTTCTAAAAAAAAAATGTAAAAAAAACTGGAACAAATTTTGTCAAACTTGAATCAAAGTTGCTTTCTCGCTGCTGCTGGTAATAACAACATCATCCCTTGTCCTTTTCTATGAGGTGCAGATTGTAAAGCTGTGCATGCTAAAAATAAACTGCAACTTTTTGCAACATTTTGCAACAAACCACAATCAAAAAACTGATTTTTTTCTGTTACCTTTGACCAGATTTAAAGCGATATTAGTGAAATTTGTGATGTATTTTTTCTCAAAAATAAAATGTCGATGTTAAATCTAAATCTAAATGTTAAATCTAAATGTCAATGAGCTTAATTTGGTACTTCCGGTGAATTAGCATATTAGCTAAATATTTAGTTTCACCCATGACATTTAGATTTAACATTGAAGATTCACAATAAACAATTAACATTTAGCATTTAGACTTAACATTTATATTATATTTTTACGAGAAAAAAAATCACACAATTTTTTAAGTGTGGTTGCTAAATGCTGCAACTTTACAATCAGCGCCCCGTACATTTCAAATATGGGGTGCTGATTGTAAAGTTGCGCGTGCTAAAATAAACAGTTACTTTTTTATGTTACTTTTAACCAGACTTACAGCAATATTTGTGAAATTTGTGATATTTCTTTTCTCGTAAACATATAATGTCAATGTGTAATCTAAATCTAATTGTTAAATATCAAATATTAAATATAAATCTAAATGGTAAATTTAAATCTAAATGCTAAATGTAAAATGTAAAATGTTACATGTTACATGTTAAACGTTAAATGTTAAATCTAAATGTTAAATTTAATTCTAAATTTAAATGTCACGTGTGAAGCTAAATATTTAGGCTTCATTTTTAGTTTCACCCATGACATTTAGATTTAATATTTAGATTTCACATTTAATATTTGTGTTTAACATTTAGATTTAATTTTTAACACTCAGATTTTGACATTTAACATTGACATTATATTTTTACAAGAAAAAAAAATCGCAAATTTCACAAATATTGCTGTAAATCTGGTCAAAATTAACATTAAAAAATCGCATAATTTTTTTTAACCTGGTTTGTTGCTAAATGTTGCAAAAAGTTGGTGTTTATTTTAGCATGTGCAACTTTACAATCAGCCCCCCATGCTTTTCAAATGTGACAGAAAATCAAATTTTAGATTAAAAACGAGAACAGTGCTGGATGTGCATCTTAAATCTATGTTTATTGGTCTATTATTTTGTGAGAAACCATCAGCCCTCAGGTGACGGCTTTGTGGAGCTGCTCTGTGGATGGTGTAAACTTGTTTTCCAAACATCGCCTCCCTCCTTCCTCTGTGTTATGGTGCAATGCTTGATGTAGCGGTGTTGTCCCTGTGATTTGTGTTGCAACTGGAAAAAAAAAAACAAAACAAAACAAAAAAACAGCAGATATCAGCTGATGTAGGACACATCTCAGATCCACAGCCAAAATGTCATTGTTGGATTGCGTTTCCCTTTGTTGCAAGCCAAGCACTACATGTTCAGTCGTACCCAAAGGCCCCCGACCCTTCTGATGAACCTTTATTTGTTGCTGAAAATGAAATACACTGTGACTTGCATTGAAGTTGCCTTCATGATTGTTGTGTGTGTGACTCGCTTTGAAGGAGGATCAGTTATAAAGGCCAGATGGCTCGAATGTAAAAACCACAGAGAAATAGATTTATTTATACATATCCACTCCAATGAATGGTGATAACTGCTGATTCCTCGCCACAGTAAAGTTTGTTTTTTTTTAAACCAAAAGAACAGTCAAATGTTGTTTTCATGTATTAGAATTAATATAGCATTTGTTTTTAAAGAGATCAGAAATGGTTTAAAGAATTAAAATGCAAAAAGATGTACTGTATTGATTAAAATATTATTATGACAGGTATTCCATGGATTATTAACAGATTTGTGTTACTGCCTTTTAAATGGACATGTTTTTATTTATTTTATTTATTATCTACAGTTGCTAATGCTTGAGTAGATGAAGTCTGCCCTCGTGTGGCTCTCTTTCATGATGACACCTCCCCCATGCAGAAGCATTATCTCTCTCTCTCTGATTGCTGTGTGAAAATGATCAAAAGCCTGTGGCAAGCCGTTTTTACAATTTAATGCCTAGTCATGCCAATCAGGGTTCAACATTACAGATATCTCAAAAGTCCTTTTGCAGATATCGAAAACAATATAGATATTTTCTAATTAAGGGGAGTTGGAGCAATCTTGATTTGAAGAGGTGAAATTACATTTGAGATATATTTCACTTTAATTATGCCAGGTCAACAGCTCTAAAGACAAAACCCATAAACATGAATAGTAAACGTGACATAGTAATATATTAGCCAGGGGGTGTCAAACTCATTTTACTTTGGGGGCCACATATGACCTAGTTTGGAGGGATAAAAGAGCAAGTTTAACATTTTTCTACTGAAATTCTGATTTTCACATTAAAACATTGTCTATTATTCACATAGAATATCTTAGATGTAACGCATGAAGTTACATTTAAGTAACTTTAGGATCTAATACTTCGTAAATCCTTGAATTAGTGAAAAAAAAATTTAAAAAATTTACCCTCCTATTATCCTTAAATATTACTATAACATGTTACCCTTAGGGTCAATCTGACCCCAGGGACATTTGCCTCCAGAAAATGATTTTCAGAAAATTGTTGACCAAGTTTTTGTATCAGGCACTTTTTTATTTGTTTAATAAATAAACCATTGATAATGAAGCCATGACCTGTTCTCTAGCACCACCATCAGGCCAAATCTTTTAATTAGCTATAATCTGTCTTGAACTTTTTTAATTTATGTATTTATTTTTTGAAGTGAGTTTTAAATTTACAACAATTGTGTAACTATGACCAGATCATTTACAACTCCCTATTGTAGGGAGTGTCATTAACTGTGTTTTATTCTTAATTTGGAGGGACCGATACATCTGGAAATAAACTTTGACGATTCATGTTGATGCTGTAATTCCTTAAAGCCCATTGTATGAACTTAAATCTTACACCCCTGTAAGCAGAATGACATTTGACATGTCCTCAAAGTTTATTTTGACTATAGAAATATCTGTGATAGAAACGTATTACATGTGAAAACGGCTTGCCATTAAAAACGTCAACACTGGAAAGGAAAGCTGTAATGTGCTTGGATCAAATGATTGTAGTTCTGTTTTTGCCAGTGTGTGTTTGAGTCCTTGTTCAAGTGCTTTTACATCTTTTTATTTTTATTAAGTCAACAATGTAAAATAAAGATCCGTATGCAAACAACTGATCAAAAACATGTAATCAGTCTTTTTTTTCCCTCTCATATAACTTGCCTAATGCTTTTTAAACTAAGGTAGTGACTAATATACGCAACTTATTCAGCTTCATTAATGTCATAAAGGTGTTTATTTATTTTCTTTTGACAGATGAAATTAAGAGAAATTAAAATACACTGTGAATAGAGAAGCGTTTATAGAGCAACAGACATGCAACAAACACAAGTGCAATTTCCTCTCACATTAGAGACTTTGAATAATGCAAAACTAAAGTGTACTTGAGAGCATGCACACTCTAGTCTGGAACATGGCTATAGTTTGTGTCTCAAGTGGGCCAAACCATAGTTATTTATAACACTTCCATTTGTAATAGACTGCAAATAATGTATGCAGTTACACATTTTTGGGAATTAGATATTACGTAATTTTCCAAATTCCCCATCCTTTTTTCACCCAAAGCTAATTTGAGAAAGAAAATTAGTGGGAAAACAAGAATTATTAAAGAGTATACCTAAATCCCTAGTCCAACTTTTTACATTTTAGTAAAAGTATTTAAATTTTGCGTATGTGGTTGTAAAATGTCAGTGACTCCTATAGCTTAATGAGCAGCTTGCTTCTTGCTCTGCTGCAGTAATGATTGTGATTTTGTGCTTCTAGAGCATCATCTGCACCAATCAGAGGGTTCATCATGTGTGTATGTACAGACACATCGTGAGTGTATCCATGTCTGTCTCTGTGTGTGCGCTGTCAGCGCCCGATTCTCTCACAGGCCTGATCCTTTCAAATCTTTTCAACACATGCGAGAAACCCGCTTCCATACGGTCTGCCTATTTTACGTCAGTTTGTGTACTATTTAAAAAGTCGAAAAAGTCTGTTTGTTTTTTGATTGTCAATGTTGTGTATTGTGTTTTAATCAGTTTGATTCAGTGGTTTTTCTTTTTTTTAAATTAACAATAAAAAACACCACTAAAACTGTCACATATTTACATGTTTACAATTAAAATATTTAACAAACTGGCGTGTGGCCCTAGGACTACAAATTCCATCTCAAAGCCCCATATTTTGCTAAATCTCATCCTTTTTACTCAATAACCTAGGTTGATCAGGTGTGTGTTGCTACTACAGGAGTTATCTCTATAGATATGTGTCTACAAGGTATAACAACCACACATGATCACAAAAGGGATCATGTGCAGTCCCCTTGCTCTTACCAGAGGTCTAGGAGCGTGTCCTCGAGCCCACGGGCTCTTGTCCCGATCAGAGATTGAAGAAGACTTCTTCTTGGTTCAATTAATATTTATTCAAGATTACAAAATAAAAAATACAAAAAGTTTCTAAATTGACTTAAGGTCCTAATCAAATAATATAACTAAAAAGTAAAAAAGCTTAAAGCTGAAGCAAATGCTGGAGTCAAAAGCAAGAAGCCCCAAAAAACTGTAAAAAGCATATTTATACGGCTTATATAGTTTTCTCCCCTCTTTCTATCCAGCCTCCTGATCATGAGAACTCAGTTTCATCAAGGAGGCCGGCTGAGCTTTTTTCCATCCAGCCTCCTGCCTTCACATGGGAACTAAGATAAAACAAGCTTGTTACACATTGTTACCTCACGTGACTGGGTCTAATGCCTTACCAAATCACACTTGTTTCTGCTGGTTACATAACTGCACGTTGCTCAAGTTTTTCCTAATCTAGCCTTGCAATGTAGGAACATTCAGTGAGAGTAAATCAGACAGTTTTGGTTACATAGGGCATCACAATTGTAGGTCTTTTCACATCTTGCAACACAAATGTTGTATGGTCAGATTACATTCAAATATCATGTCCCAGGAGCTCTGTCGTAAAGATTGCGAGAGAAGGAAGTGACGTAGTCTACACGCATGTGTTGAAAGGATCCGAAAGGATTAGGCACTGACATGCGCGAATGTGCGTGTACTTTTTGTCGCTGTGTGTGTGTCTTCCCGGTTTGTGTGTGTGTTTGCACGTGAGAGATAGTGTCTGTAGGGTTGTGGGTGAGATTCACACCAGGATTGTGTGTGTGTGTGATCGTAGAAGTTGAGCACAACAGCTGAGTCAGCTGTCATTGCTCATTGCTTCCTGACTGGGCGTGTCTTACTGTTTCAGGAGCCCCACCCATAATCAAGGCATTTTTTTAAATTTCCCCCCTAGTGGCAGGTCAGTAGAAAGCAGGGTTTAGTTACTCTTTTTGGTCTAACAAGCAAAGAAAGGAAATCTTGAGCATTTTAATCTAAATCTCATCCAACACCATGTTCCACCACTTGAAGTCAAATGGCTCCCTGCGGACGTTGGAGCCACAGTGCACCTCTCCCTGCAGCTGGTGATAAGAAGTGAAGTCATCGATAAAAGTGCAGTTGAGACCCAGCGGCTCCAACAGGTTACACATCTCCGTCTCCAGGGCACAGCGTCTCTTTACTATGGGACCGAACGGCTTCGGGATGCCCAGATTTTTCCCCAACACTATCATGTTGACCTGGAAACCAATGAGAGACAGAGAGAGGTTTAACAACACGCTCTTTTATTTCTTTGCAGCTTTACGATGTGATTGGCGTAAAGTGCAGATAGTGAACGCACCATGTCAGGGTAGTAAGCCACTGCTCTCATGGCCTGGTCTATTTCCACCAGCTTGAAAAGGATTGGTAAGTCAATGATGTCGCCCTCGTCTAGACCCAACTCTCTCTTCAGTACATCCCGATTCCAGTCAATGCAACTCTGGGAAAAATTAGAAATGCAATTCATATTATTCAAAGCAGTATAGAATATATCCTTTTTTTTTAACCCCCCCCCAAATAAATGTGTATCTATATGTTGTGATATGTAATTACAGAAATCCCTTCTGGTCAGTTCTGGTCATACTGCCCTAAGGCCATTGTACACTTATAGCATTCACCATGGTATTTGCCTGTGGAGCCTCTGCTATATTTTGACAACCGCTATAAGCAACATACATACCACTGAGAGCACTGAACAGCAGCAGATCCATTGAGGCACACACGCTGCTGAATGCTTGTTTACCTCCGAATTCCAGACCGGTGTGTTCCCCAAAACCCTTTCACTAAAGTAACACATCTGACCAGCAACCCTAAAGCTTGACTTTGTCTCATTCATCCAAACCGCCACAACATGTTGTATTTTTTCACCTATATGCTCTTATTTAGAACATTTGTTTTCAGTTTCAGTGGTCTTTTATTGACATTTAGAAATACATTTGACCATTAAAAATGCATTTGACCTTTAAAAATTGCAACACATTAGCCTTACTTTACTTCAGTAGGTAGACGAGTAGACGATGTCAGATTGCAAAGCTCAGTAAGCATGTTTTCTTCATTGAATGCCATTATTTGTCAAGTGTATTCTCACAGATGGTTTCCTCCTTAAACGTGGCTATACTGTCTAAGTACAGTGTGAACACTGAGAACCTTGTGAAAGTGAAGGTGGTCGATGTGCAGCCGCATCGACCCCCGAGCACTGAAACACATCAAATACGTGGTGTGGAACAAAGTGCCTCTGGGAGAAGCACGGGGACGATTGAGCAACACTTACGCTGCTAAGTGGGAGCGTGTACGTCAATGATCATCACCCATGCTAAACCTCAGTGGATCTTAGTGAGGTCACTGACTATGGGGATGGGAACTATCACTTTTGGCCATGAACTGTTCAGGCTCTCTGGCCGTACTGTACATGTATCAGAATAAAGATAAATAACCTTTTTCTAATATTCAGATAAAGGTCAATAAAGTCAAGAATGAAGTCGAAATGTTGAGATTAAAGTCGAAATTTTGAAATTAAACTCAAAATACAATATTGTGATAAAAGTCGAAGGTTTGCTATAATAAAGTCAAATCTATGGAAGCTGACTAGGGCCTAGTCTTTTTCTGTAGCTCCTCACACGGGACTGAATGCTCCACATCTTCCAAACTTGACTGTTTTTTCCTTCTGAGCAGATTACGTTTTTGGCAGTATCTCTTCAAAGTCCTTAGTAATTACTCCACCGTGTTTATGAGCTAAAAGAGAAAGAATCTGTTATTAAAACACAAGTATACGAAGTTTAGCGCAGGTGTTTTCAACTGGTATCATCCTTCGACCCACGTATGCCATGGTCATTAAATCGTGACCCACTTCTTTTTTTTTTAGAATTCAACCAACCAAATTTCATTTTTCAAAAATAGCTGTTGAAAACACACATATGTAATCTTTTTTTAAGCATAAATCTATATATTTTCCTGTGCAATATGCATTTCATAGCATGCCTGTCAAAAGGAATGTTTCTTTCAAAATAAAAGACAAGTCTAACATGAGAGATATTATTTATTCGTTTTTGACCAACTGTACGCGACCCACCCAGTTTTGGGTCCTGATCCACCAGTTGAGAATCACTGGTTTAACGCATTCATCGATACACAGCATTTTATAAACGACCACGTTCTGAGGTTTGTTGTCATATGGTGAAATGTCCCTCGTCAGCTTCGGTAGATTTGACTTTATTAGAAAACCTTCGACTTTTATCACAATATTGCATTTTGAGTTCATTTTCGAAATTTCAACTTTAATCCCGTCTGTTTGACTTGAATCTTTACATTTCAACATTATTTTTCATTTGCCCAAAATTATTTTCTCCATCAAAATTTGCCATTTTTTGTTCTGAGTTGTTTATTGTTTCATATTTCTCCTGTGTTTGGGTGTTTGACTGGAAAACCACAATATTAACATCAGCCATTGTTTTATTTAACTTTGAATCCACTGAAACAGCAGAAATGTCACTTTGGCAGAGTTTTTGGTACAGTTTGGAAATTGTTAGTCATCGTCCCCAGCAGATTTAAGTTCAAATTGAAGTTGAGCTTTTGTTAATGTTTTGTGTAAATCATGTAAATAATGAAATCCTTGAGCAGACGGAACAAACTAAAACATCACAGACTTATTGATAGTGTGAATCCTAATGGTGCGAATGCGACAGAGGAAGATTATTCATTATTGTAAAACCTTATTTTACACATTAAGCAGGGGATAAGACACATTTACTTGAATGAATTGGATCAAAACAAAAGGCTATGTATGCTCATTACATCCTGGCACAAAAAATCAATAAGAATGCGAAGCAAAAGACCAAATAAATGGTTTAATTGAACTAAAATTAAACATTTAGACCTGTTTTAATAAATATGTAAACGTAAATGTAAGGGGTGTAAGAAAATGAAAGTTATATGTTTTAGTGTTTACTGGGTCAAAGTGGGCAAACAATTTGGAATCACTTCAACACACTACAATTAAATTTTCTTTTTTTTTTTCTACTTGTTTGCACATGCTGTCAAAGGTCAACACTACAAAAAGTGCTATCATTATGAGACAGCAATGCATGATTTGTTATTGCAATAAAATAAATTGATATATTTTATTGCTTAATTGTGACCATCACCAGCCCTCCCTAAGGAAGGGTAAGATATATTTTGTTATAGGGAGGATATAAAAAGGGAGAGCAGTGTTACACCTAGGTGGAGGGGGAGGGGGAGGGGGAGGGGAAAGGGAGCAGGGAGGAGAGACTCAAGGTAGGAAATAGAAAGGGTGGGGAAGAATAGATTATTTTACAGTGAGGGTGAGATGTGAAGTTGTAGAACATATTGTGCTTATTATCTTGTGTAATCAAGCCAGTATAGTGACAAGTGTGAAGCTTAGCTATAATGGTGGTGGCTGTGGACAGGGGGAATGAGTGAATAGTAGTACCTAAAGCAGGTAAACAATTACATTTTCAATGATAAAAATGTAATTTTCAACTTAGTTCCTGTTCACTAAATATCATCTATTGGTAGATAATAAAAACAACACTTCAAATACAAAAGGTGTTAAAAAAATAAGATACCATAAATATATTTGAAGAGAGAGAACATCATCGTCCCACTCACCTGCACATAGTTATTTTGATCTCGGAGAACCTCATCCTCAAGTATTTCATCCACTGGTATTGGTTTTTCATCTTTCAGACCTTTTGTAAGAGGAAGCAGAAAGTGAATGTTGGCCATGCACCTTAGGCTTTTCTTTTTCTTCTAAAATATCACAGCTGAGAACATACTGACCATCAAACAGCTCGGATTGCCCGTATCCTTCTTTTTGTAAGCGTCTGAATAATTTATAGCCTGCATCTGGACTGGCGAGCAGCAGTCTGAACCCCTGCGATCAGGCACACAAGAATCAAAGGTAGCAAGGCTGGAGCGTACACACTATTATTGTCCTCACCACTGAGAAATGAACATTTAGTACTACAGGGGTCATCATAGTCTGCACTGCAAAAAAAAATAAATCCTGCAAAATCACTTCTTTTTTACATCTTTTATTCAAATAAAGTATTGAGTAAAGAATATAAAATACTTATAATTAATGTATAAATTATTTTCTAAAAAAAATAGTATGTTCATCATTTTTTGAGCCCCCTTTCTCTAACTTGTATTATAAAACTTTGCTGCTTAGAAAGGCGAAAAAAAGAAAAATAATAATAATTTAAAAAAGCAACAACAAAGCTACCGAAAAGATAATGACAGAGAATGGTTAGACTGCATTGGATAGTTGGGATTTTAAAAAAAAATGTATTAAAATACAACGTAAAAGGATCCTGCACTATTTTTACAAGTTTGGCCGTAGAGCTGAAATATACGTATTAGAAGATCTATGCCTAATTAAATGCATTGTCATTTTTTTTTGTGTCACAACAGTTTTTAAACAATGAGGTTTATGTCAGCATCTTTAACTTTTCCTGATTATTTAGAGCAACCAAAAGCAGAGCTTTACACGCAGTGGGGCCGTGTGACATCATCAATCACGTGATTTCAATATGGCGGAACACGGGCTCGAGAACTGTAAAGTAGTCCCAGTCAATGAATATGGTGCATAATAATGCATTTTGTTAGGCATTGATCTTCTAATAAGGACATTTAAAAAATTTTAGGCCAAACTTTTAAAAACAATGGAGGATCCTTTTAACAACTCTAACAATATACAACAGGTTAGGAGCAAACGTAAAACCAACATTTAAGTAGTGAAGTTTTATTAATCCGTGTATCATTTGTTTTTCATTATGTAACAAAAACATGAAAAAAGAAAAAAAAAAAAACACTCATTATTTGATATTTGTTTCCAAAACCAAACTGAAAAAACGAAAATTCAAGCTCCTTCGCTTCGGTACAGAAAACGAAAAACGGAAAACCTTTATTCAGTTTGTCCATTACCGATTTGCCAAAGTACGTGACCCAAAAGTGTACTCTCATCCGACGCTAACGGCAGTTCGGCATGACAAGATCGCTGCTTCCACCTGTGCATCCAAAACGTGTCCTTTTCGCTTTAGCTGGTGTTGGACACAGAACCTCCTCACGGACATTTCGGAGGATTTAGAGACTCCTAAGTGTTGCAAAGCTAAAGATATCTCGGAATGTGTAACGCTTCACTTTCGGGTCACTTTTGGCAAATCGGTAATGGAGAAAATGTGTTTGTTTTCCGTTTTATGTACCGAAGCAAAAGAGCTTGAACTTGAAAAACAAGGCGTTTTCCGTATTTTCATTTTGGTTTTGGAAACAAATATCAAATAATGAGTGTTTTTTTCATTTTCCATGTTTTTGTTACATAATGAAAAACAAATGAATGAATGACACACAAATTTTTATTTATCCACTAATTGTCAGATTCTCCTCGAGTTTAGTCGCAATGGATACATAAGTGATAAAAGAGGACAACATTTCACAGGGTTCCACCTCAAAACTAGCTTAGGAGGTCTAATTGTTTACAGTCAACATTGATGAACAGTAAAATAATATATTAGAATAGGTCAATGTTTTACTGCCAATTACACTATCCCAACCATCTTTGCACGTGTGGAATCCAGCTTCACCTTTTCCTAAACACATCTGACCAACGAGAATATGTACCTTTCTGTCGCGTGCAGGCACAAAAGACAGGAACTCATCCACATGGCCCACACACAGCCAGTCAGAGAACAAAGCTATGGGGTCCTGAACCTTCTGAGCCCATAAGAAGTCCTGAACTACTTGGGTCATGTTCCGTCCTTGTGTTGCGCTTTTAAAACAGAGACACATGAGCCATGAGTTTTTAATGTACCGCAATGGGCTGTGTGTGCATTAGTCGTGTAAAAAACAAGTCATGCATAAAATAAGGAAATCATGGGTGAATATTAAAGTACTCACATGGGAAAGGCCACTCCGATGATTATTCTGCCGAGAGGGTAACTTTTCCCTCTCACGGTGACGGGAGGACTGACCTCCAGGTTTCCAAATGAGTCCAAAGTGTTCACCTCTCTCTTGTGGGCCTCCCTCGTCACATATCCAAAGTCTGGGCCCTGAATGCATGGAGTAAGGAAATAAAATAAATAAATGTCACAAACGCTGAACAAACTGAGAAGGAATAAAGTTGGAATAAAAGAGACTCTAATAAGTATACAACGCCTTCTCTCACCAGAAGTTCATAATACGGAAAATCCACCAAGCATCCATCTCTGGGAGAATCCAGGACAACAGGAAACTGCTTATGAGGCGAATCCACAAATCCAAACTCCATTTCATCCTAAATAGTAAAATCAACCATTTTGATTTATGGTAAAAGTCACTCTTTAAATGAAACTAGGTCAAAGCTATCTTCCAACATCGTTACTGTGTTGAAGCAGCGAGACATCTAAAACCAAACAGTCCCTCCTATCTCCTTTCCCAAAGTCTACCTGCAGAGGTTCAAACCCAAGTAAAAGACACTACATCCAAACACTGGATCCAATCAAAGTGATCAGGTTACTTACCTGCATCCAGCGGTCTCCTCTGTTCATGTATTCATGACAGATCTTGAGTCTATAGCCACTCCTTGCAACAAGTGACCGCATTCCTCTCAAGAACTGATTATTGTCATCAGTACTATGAAGAAAAGCAACAAACATGTACATTTTTAATTATTTGGGGTCAAAATTCATTACCAAGTCTATAATATAAGTTGAGTTATAGATTAAAGCAAAGTAAACAATGTAAGGAAATGAGATTAGGGAAATAACTACAGGGGAAGTCATTTTAATGTGTAATGATGTTGACAGTTTAAATTGATTGTGCATTACCAAACCTCAGGCATAACGCAGCATGCACACATCAGGTGTTTTTCATACACAAGGCAATTTAATGTGCTTTACATGATTAAAAAGTGCAACAGAAAACATTTAATAGTTTGAAAATAAATAAGAAAGTTTTTCTACGCAGTAGAGAAACAGAGTGGCTTTAAATTGTTCCACTTCTTTGCAGCATAACAACTAAAAGCAGCATTGCCATGTTTGCTGTGAACTCTGGGCTCCACTATCTGACCTGTGTCCATAGATCTGAGAGGCCTGCTGGGTTCATACCTGACTAACATCTCACTGATGTATTCTGGAACAAACCCAGTCACACATTTATACACCAGCAGCAGAACTTTAAAGTCTATTCTGAGGCTGACTGGGAGCCAGTGGAAAGACTTTAAAACTGCAAAGCACAACAAACTGACAGCAACAATTGTGTAAATGTGAATTACAGCGAGCAAAAGCAGTTGAGTTACCATCCTTCTATTTACCTTTATTTACTGTTAGTATTACAGTTTATACCTTTGTGCAACCCGACAGCTGCTTCCTGCCCATTTAACATGTTAGAAACCTCATTATTCCTGTGAGTTTACAGCATTTTAGAGCTTTTTATGTAGTTTTTTTTTACTTTAATCCTACTGCAGGGACCGTCGCGCCATTGCTGCGCACATCTGTCAGCTGGTCAACGTTTGGTCTATGCTAAAACATGTCAATGATTTGGCAAGAGGGTCATTCCATGTCATTTCTACAAATTTCAGGACATACCACGCACTTCGGTCTCAAAGAATTCTGAAATTTATACCAATTGTTCCTTAATTATTCGATAGGGATACTGTAACTTTTTAGTTTGATCAGATGAATACTATTGGAGATATGGACAATTTAGCGAGGGGGGTACAGTATGTGTCCTTATTTTTCTTCTATTTTCAGCTTCCAATATCTCAGGAACTACATCTGATTCAACGAAGTGATTGAATGGTTCATTTTGGTAGTGTGCTACATCCTATCGATACCTTAAAACTCAATCAAATCGCCTCCAAAAATTTGTGGCTCAAAGTTTTTAATTAATTAATTAATTAATTAATTAATTAATCAACTGTCCTCAGGCTTAGTATAATTATACATCCTGGCACGGAGAAAATTTGCTTCACACAACATTTATTCATTGCAAATATTTCTTTATTATACTGAGGCTAATTTTGGGAATGGGGATGTATTTTTTATAGCCTTAACATATACAGGATTTTTTTTTTTGTCTTATTGAATTAGCTTCAATAACTGGGCCCAATAAACCAGGCATTTGTTATTACTGTTTGTTAATTATTTACCTTTAGATTTACTCTGTGAAGCAGTTCACAGCAGGGGCTCCCCTTTAGTTGTGGGTTTCATGGCTGTTGATCATTTGCTTGGGGAAAAACAAAAAGTTTTGTGCCTTTATTAGGAAGGTAATGTATGTACGCAGCAGACTGCTGTCATTTATACTTTTATCTGTTGGTTAAAAAAAAATGAATAAGTAAGCATTTCACTTTACATTAATTTTAAATCAATCATTTATCACTATCATTTACAGCCTGTTTTTCACTAAAGCTTTTTTGAATGTTGCCTTACTGTAATATGTTAATTCTTTATCTACTTGCTACTTGATGTTAAGGGGTGATGGTAAGTCCCTGCACAGACCAGTTAGGAAATATTTGTTGAAAGAAAGTTTGAACCTGTTTTTCCATTACCCTTGAAAATCCACAAAATCTAAATCGCGCAATAAAAACCGGTTACGGAAACACCTGAATTTCGAAAAAAAAAACACTCAAATATCGCTTTCATGAGGAGGTTCTTCGGACGTTTCTGTATTGAAATGTATGTGACAATGAATGTGTCACAGGATATGCCGTACCTGGTCACCAGACCACTTATCTCCGAGAAAACATGGCGCGGTATGTGTTGACAGAAGATGAAGCAAAACATTTCTTAGCAATATAATTATTACTACTACAATTAGACAGCAAACAACAAAGGAATGTGGAGTGGGAAATTGTGTCTATCTTCCTGTAGAGAAGTCTCGTAGGATGAGATTTCACAGGAATTTCCTGAAACTCTAAAATGTATCTGTTGAGGAGAAACCAAATGATCCTCTTACATGGATCTGAACACTGCGTTTTCATTACTCTCTCTAAATAGCGCAATAAAAACTGCAGATGGAAAGAAATATCACAAAAAATCTTTCACGCTTTCATGAGGAGGTTTTTCAGATGTTTCGATATTGAAATATATCGCAAAAGCACTATTTTTTTTGAGCGTCCATATTCCTGCAGCAAAGTCTTGCAAGATGCGATTTCACAGAAGCTACGAGGCTCCAAAATGGAATAACGCTGAAAGCACAATTATACTTTGTCGAAACTTTAGAAATATCGCTTTTATTTTGTGAAACACTGTAATGGAAACACAGCTACTGAAGGCTTTCTGCATTTTTAATCTCTATCGGTTTCAGCGTCTTCAACATTGGTTCAACATTGGTGGGAGGTCTTCATCTTCATTAAATATTGATTGGCTCTCACCTGCAGACATACACCTCTATGGGGTTGAGGGTGTTGGGTGTCATGATCCAGGGTGAAACTCTGAGGACAACTGTGTCTGTGAAAATAGGCCTCTCAGGAATGCCCTGTCAAAAATTGAGAAAGGTGTGATCATTTTATCTAGAACTAAGACTGACAGAGCAATTAAAGGTGCAGTCTGTAACTCTAAAAGTTACTTTTTGTCATATTTGCTAAAGCAGTCACCATGTAAGGACAGCTTTACATGAAACTAGTAGTTTGTGTGAAAAAAACAGACTCATTGAGTCCCGCCCCCTGCTGCTCCTGCTGCCTTTGGCAGATTGCCAGAATGCACCGCAACTGAGCAAAAAGAACCAATCAGAGCCAGGATTGTGTTTGATGGGCTGTCTGACAGCTGTTACTCACAGGCCCTGCCCCTTTCCTGGAGCTAGAGTGCCATCTTTTTTACAGTGTATGTTGTATAGGAGTAGAAGATGGAATTGGTGACTTTTCTGCTTAAAAGGTCATTACTGCTGCTTGATTTACATTATGTTTCATTTGTAATTGTTACATTAGAACTCTGTGGTGCAAGTGTTCATGTGCACGCAGCAGCCTCCATGTGGGTGCTGTTAAGTGACACTGAGTTGCTGCTGCTGCTGAGGTACTGTATGTGCACATTGAGAGGGAGAAGCACTGCAGTAATATGCTTTTAACAGTATTACTGTGATGTTGCAGTTGGACTAACGTTAGCTTATTAGCTCCTCTGAGGGAGGTACTTTACAAAAGTTTGGAGGCAGGGCAAGAGAGCAGCAGGGAGGGAGGGGGAGAGAGTGATCTGAAAGTCGCGGACTGCACCTTTAAGTAAAGATATCTCTAACATAAACGGATATTTTTGCTACATTTCTTACGGGACCAATAGGCTCGAAGAGGCTGAGGTTGATGGTGATGAGACCATCAAAGCCCTTGTCAGCAAACTGGAGTCCTTCCACATAAAAGTTAGTCTCTGCTTCTTTTCCAAGGTACAAGACTTCCTGAGACAGAGCCCTGGCGCTCAGCAGTAGTGGATATTTCTCCCCTAATACAAATCAAAAGAAAAAAGACGGAAATATCTATTAATGGATTAAAAACCCAATAATACAGTATTGCAAGGGTTAGCATCTTTATTTCTGTGGTCAATTGTGTCTTTGAATGTGTTAGTATTTTTAGAGCTTCTATGGGTAAAATGAGGTTTCTCCCACAGTTTCTAAATTGAACAAATTTGGATGTGCTTTTATTGTTAATGGCTCACATTTCTAAAATGTAAAAAGATGAAATAATCCAGCAGATTAACAAGAAAGTGCTGCATCACAGTGCAGGGATTCAGACGCCTGTCACAAAGTTAATTTGTTTCATTCATTTATCAATTTAATTGTTAACATTTACTGTATATTACCAGTAAGTCTTTCAGTTTAAAGATAATGAGTAAAAGCTATTATTAAGCATATTATTGTATAAAAGTGAACTCTTGGTGCTCTTGCGTTCAGATTGCATCAATGGAACTTTACTCAACCAACCCTCCACTTTACTCACACTTGCCCTTCCCCTCTCCACGGTATGTGGATCTGTAGACTCGGATCCTCTCTGAGTCTCCCTGAGAGATGTACATGATGAGTCTGTAGCCCTCTGGAAGCTCAGTCGGGCCATTGGTCCGCAATACCATTTTTGTCATATCCTTCAGATCTGTACTTAAAGAAAAAGAGTACAGTATTGTCTCTTTGACAATGTATTTTACAGGTGGATACACATTTTCCCTTATTAGTATAAATCCAAAACAAAATCTGAATGTGATGTTGAAAGAGACTGTAAACTGATTGATAGATGTCGATAGTGTTTAGTAAAAGAACAAAAAAATGACCTAAATTGCTACTTCTAAGATATATTTCAAGAGAAAAAAACCACAGATGACATGTCAAGGCCAATGTAAAGCAAACCCCAGCTTCCCTGTACAGAATTTGGAATTAACAACTGAATATATATGTTTATATTTAATGTCTCTGAAGAAAATGCTATGTCTATTGCCAAGAACCAGTAATCAGTTTTGTACTCTCACAAAGAAGACTTAAAACTTTATGTAAAAAGACAGTTATAAACCATCACATCTGCATTATTTCCATAGAAATCTAAGGTGAAAAAAACAAATGATAGTCTTACCCGACTCATTGGAGATATAGTTCTGTTGAAGGTCCGGCCTTTTCCACTTGCTGGTCTCAGAGTCACAGTTGACTAAAAGGACGGCTCCATGACCATCAGGACCCCATTTCCAAGACCCCTGAAAAATGTTCAAGAAACAATACGACCAATTCTGAAAGATTACAAAGAAGATGTTTCCTCCGGTGATGGATTTTAAGAACATAGAGAATGGGAATCATTGTGAAAATGATTCTCGATCTGAACAGTAAAGAGGAAAAAAGAGTGAAAGACTGAACGTTTTCTACTCATATTGTCCCTGTCTTGTTTGCTGACTTTAAACTGACCTTGTTTGGGTTGTTTTTTTCCACAATGCCGTCTCTGTCAGCATCAACATCCAGTGAGATCTCTGTGAAAAAGACATTAAGGGTTCATTGAAAATTGGCTTTGGCCAACTATTTTATAGAGCTGGGCAAAATGGACCAAAACTCATATCTTTATATTTTTTTCTCAAAATGGAGATATATGATATAAATCTCAATAATTTTAACTCAATAAAGTTTTGCCAGAAAGACATTGGGTTAAATCGGCTGATTTAAAATGCCACACAGGCACATTTATTAACAAACAGCTGCACAATATGTTCCACTTTTGGCATTTAACCCTGTAAGGGACAGCATGTGTGAGTAAGTTCTGTAGTGTGGCTTGTTTAGTGGAAGGTATGGGTTAGGAGCATAGACTGTAAAAAGAATAGACGGGACAAGCTCCCTGGTGGAGTGAAGCTTTTATTTTATTTTTAGAGCTCCCCCTGCTGACTGGCTGCAGTATAGGTCATAAACCCCGCCTCCTCAATGATAATAGATTGGATATGGGTCAAAATGTAAAGTTAAAATACTAGTCACATAATTTTTTTTCTAAGCCTAAACTCTGCTGTGATCATTAGTTATTATCACCCTACATTGTGTTCAAGTGCTCATTTTTCAGTGAAGTTTGTTTTAAATAAGTTATTTGAGGTTGAAAAACGGAATTATATACTGTATGACAATGATTGACAGCTGCGGATCTTGCTTAGCTCTCTTTATGAATAGCAGTCAACGCAGTTGCGGCTCCTCCCGCCGGACCCTACTGTGCAGACTCTGGCTCCAAATGACGTCAAAGTTGCAAGATGGAAACGCACTCAGAAATCCATCTAACTAACGATATTGTAATTTCATGTATCGGCAAAATAGAAAATTCAATATATCTTAAATCTCGATATATTGCCCAGGCAAACAATATTCTAACAATGTTATAACACAATGACTGTTTTAGCATGTTTTTATCTCAAGCATCATGTTTGTAGTTAGATGTAAAATGTAACGGTATAAGTTTTATTTCACATCTAATTTATGATTTATGACCAGGAAACAAAACTTTCAGAATATGTTGTGGCCGTTTAGTGCTAACTTTCTCACAACAGTGCTGTCCCGATAAAGATATATATCTGGATTTTTAGTTTTTTTTTTACTTTAAACTCAACAGAAACATCAAATTGCTGAGGTGGTAAGCTTACCAACAGCTGTGAGGTGCAGAACGGCTTTGCCTAAAACCTCTTTATCCTCCCCATAGTACCACACAGAGAGCTAGAGAAGTAATAAACACAAAAGACTTTATTCGTGCGCAGAAATGATATATAATCCTAATATTAACATAAAACCTTTCAGAAAGCCAGAAGAACCACAGTAATCAGTTGAATGTTGTAAAAAAAAAAAAAAAAATAGGAGGAAACTACAAATTTTTTATCAATCAAATTGAATCAAATTCACAAACACTGAAGGGTTGTTGCACACTTTTACCTGAAGTATATTTTTAGGGGTAATTTATAGTTTTCCATCTTCGACTATTTATTTATACATTCATATATTTATTAATTAATTCAATTATTCATTCCTTTCATTTTTTTATGAATCATTATCTATTTATTCAATCATTCATTTATCTATTTATTTATTCATGTATCTATCTATCTATCTATCTATCTAACATTCACTCCTTTATTCATCAATTCTTTCATTCATTTATCTATTTATTCATCCATCTATCTATCAATTAATTAATTAATTAATGTATTTATTCATTCATTCATTCATTAGTTTTCTTTAAAGAGTTTTATATATATATATATATATATATATATAGATAGATTTTTTTTTTTAACAATATTGCAAACTGTAAAGCACAGTGTCAGTATTGCATAAATTATTTTTGTTGTTGTTTTTTTTTTTTTACCCTGCCTTTAATACCCAAAGCTCTTCAAAGGTTTTTGGACACAAAAATCTATCCTTTTTTTCTACTTTTTATCAATTTTTTTTTTTTTTTACCTTGTTATCATTTTCTTCTTCACTAGCTGCCGTCATGCTAATAAGCAGCACTGGGTCATTTGTGAGTGGAATGGTAGAGATGTCAGTTTCCTCTGCAGGAGTCGGGTTGATGATGTACTGAACACTAGGAGAGCACTTCACAGAAAAGAATTTGGATCCAGGTGGGGCGCTCCTAAAAATAAAAAAAAAAAAACAGACCAACAGGAATAAAAAAGAAATAACGCTGTATTATCACCAACAATAAGCAGGCCTTATATCGAACACAATATTCCAAAAAGGTATAAAAAGTTTGAACACACCTCGTCACTTCAATTAAATAACAAGGTGTGTAACTATTAGTTGACACCCAAGACAAGTATAAGTGTGAGAGTCTGAATGCCAACAAGTGCAAACATGTTCAAAGCCCACATTTTCTAACAGAGCAGCGAGCCTAGCCCACCCACAGGATCAACTATGGTTTGGATAAGTGTGTACCCTCCATAAAACAACTACCGTAAACAATTGCTTGACCTGACCAGTTTAAGTTAGACCATTTAATAATAAATAAGTAAAGCAAAACTGCTCCTCTTTTTTTCACTTTCACATGAAAAAATGTGATGTCTAACCGTAACCGTGAAGGTAGAACATGCAGGTCTTTCTCCTGAGGACATTAAACATTTCTCTGATCCTTCATCCAACTGTTAAAAACTGTTGAATAAGAGTTTTGTAACGACATGTTGAAAAAGCCCTCCAGGCCTCAGTGCTTTTGGTGAAGGTCGTCGATCACTTTAACTCTCCTATTATCCTTGGGGTCAATTTGACCCCATTCAATGTTTATCATTCAAAAAATAATAGTTGACTTGATTAATTAAAGAGTAACTAAACCCCCAAAACACTTGTTTCTGCTGAATACAAATGTATTTGTGTATGAAGTAGTGCTGTTGATTGATCCAATATTTTAGTCAAAGTATTTCAATTTGGCATATTTTGTTGTAAAATGTCAGTGACTGCCCTCTATGGATTGAAACCCAGCTATTACAATTGATTTTTGCTGTTGGATGAGAACAAGATCATGTGACGTTTTAAGACCATCTTGCGTCACAAACAAACAAACTTTCTGGGCAGTAACCAGGATGTGCGGCCAAGTTGGAGGTAAGCGGATGTTGACACTACATGTTGGAGTACTCTGCGATGGATAAATCACAGAAAAGCTCCTCAAAATCCATTATAGATGCAAAGGCATATGGGGAGGACTCGGTTCGCAGGACAGGGCACAATATTTGGAAAAAATATGGTTTATGGTGGTGCAGATCCATACGAGTCGACTCCCTCGTCTTGGATAATTGACGACCCAGAGAGTCTTCTGTCTATTATGTATCCTGATATCGGCAATTAAATACCTGGATTTCACTAGGCCCTACACAGTTATAGTCCGTTAGATGCGACAACTCTGGACCTCGAGCCTCGGATTGCTACGCCAGCTACAACCAGCGGCCTGCGAAGCTTCGTACCAGCGGTGTCCGCCAGTGGAGGAGACGTAAGCGGTGTGATCAGAAGTAGGAGCGAGGCTAGCAACCAAGCTAAAAGCTAATCCTCAAAGAACGCCGCTTCCTTCCATCCAGTGTTCTAATGTCCAGTCCCTGGAGAACAAACTGGACGACCTGAAGCTGGATTTAAATGCAAGACAGGAGATGAGGGCGGCGGTGTTTGCATAAACACCAATAACAACTGGTGCAACAATGGCGAGCTAGTCTCATGTTACTGCTCTCCTGAAAATGCAGACATTGTAAACATTGTAAACCTCCTGCTTATCTCCAAAATGGTGACTTGCGGGTTGATGACACACAGTGAAAACCCTCTATAGAGGGATCTTTGAGCGTTCCCCAACCAGCCGAAAAAAACATTCCCTTTAACGTGCCCTGGTCTACCCAAGTTCTCCCCTTTACTATCCAGGTGCTTTTTCATCATATCATGAACAATCTCACATTTCTAAAGTTTTCAATGTGGAAAAAAAAGCACAACTGCTCCTATTCATTTCCTTAAACGCAAGTGTGAAGTTAGAACACGCCAGTGTTTCCCCAGCAGACATTCAACATTCCTCTGATCCATCATCCAACTCATAAAAGTTGTTTTATAAGAGTTTAAATGAATATTTTCTCCAGCACTCAGGGCAGTTATTTAACTTTTGGTGAAGGTTGTCAATTACTAAAATGTGGCAATATCTTACTTACGGAAGAGAAATATTGCCAATTTTGAAAATATTTTTGGGCAGATCAAGAAAAAAGTAGACTTTTGGCCATTATTCTTGAAAATTCGACTCTAATCTCAAAATTTCGACTTTATTAAAGTTATTTTCCTCATCAAAATTAGCCCTGATCCTCTTCTGTACTTACTAATATGATCCAAAAGACATATTTTAGTTGGTAAGTTGTGGTGTCTTGTGAAATATTTGTACGAAACATACCCCAATGTGCATCGGAACACTAATAATCCTGTCTCTTTGTCCTAACTTTATCTGTGTCAGGATCGCAAGGGCAGAAAATATTCATGGTCCTCCCACAACAACTTCAACATCTCTCGGCGTTCCATAACCACCCCAAAAACACAATCCCTTTAATGTGCCCTGGTCTGCCACCATCTTCAAAATATTTCGATCCCAATCCCAACTTTCTGAAGTTTTCATTAGTAAGGAAAAAAACAAAAAAAAAAAAACAAAGAGAAAAAACCCTATTGTTTAAAGTTAAAATACTGGTGGTCGAAATAACAGTCCTCGCTGTGGATCAGAGCCATGCGTCAGTGTCCCAGAACTCCAGCTTTGCCATTCTGACTTGTGTAGGCTGGTATTTGCAATGGGGGGGAAAATGCAAGTACAATCTCATGTTTGTTGATACCAACAACAACAAAAGTCCTGTTGATTGTCTTCCCTGTTAAACAAAAGACTGTGAGATCTGTCCCCACCAGAACCAGGAATCAATACCATATTGTGTCTGAACAACAAGTTTCTTAACACCATGATAGTCAGATATTCTGATTCATGAAGATAGTTACTAGTTATTGTGCTGTTTACATGAAAAGTGGGAGATCTTGAGGTAAACAGACCACACCCAGGGGGCTCACATTACTGTTACACAAAAAGAAAAAGGAATTTTCATTTAGTTTTCCTCTGTTTGAAATATTACATCCAAACTATTCTGTGTTGTATAGTTTATTACACAAAAAATAAAGAAAAATGATGTTACTTTTGTACTATGCAGTCATTATGATGATGACTGAATAGTGTAAAAGTAAAAGGTGGGTTATTTATCATAGGATGTAAAGTATCAACAATTAAACAAATGAATTGGAGACTATTTGTAGAATATATCCTATCCTACTATAGAAATATACATTTTAAAAAGATTGTAGACTTATTATATATAAAAGACTTTAAAAAAATAAATAATTAAAAAGGCTTACACCTATAAATAATCAAACATTTACGAAGAAACCACGTCAAATAATGCACACAGCGCACGTCTTATAAATTATAGCTGTTGGAACTGATCTTACCTGTTCAGGTTCACGTTTATTTTGGAGCCAACCACGTACAAAACACTCACAGTTTTGTCATAATCGACTCTGAGAGTACGGTGGTAAACCATTGCTGCAGCCAAACACTTTACAGTAGTTTAAAGACTATAAATAAAGCGTCACGACTCCGTTAAACAGAAGTTTGGACACTTCTATAAGAGCGTTTCATAGAAGTGAATAGTGAGGGCGAAAGGTAAAGAGGACGGTAAAAGCCCGCGCGCTGATTGGCTGGATGCAGTTCTAGTCCCGCCTCTTTACACACCTCGTGTACTTTGATTGCAGACAAATAGACCCTGTTTGTTCATTTAAGGAAGGGAAATATAATCCATAATCCATCTATTCTGTGACTGGAAGGACAAATAATATAGAAATGTACAGAGCAAGCCAAGTTTTATTGGTTTTAAAATGAAATATTAGCACCTGAACAAGATAGATTGTTGGAAATTACCAAAGCATAAATATTGACAGCAAGTTTTGATATTGTTTTTTTTTTTTTTTTTTTTACTTAAGTGCAACTCATTTTTAGTCAAAAAAAAAAAAATATGTAATGAATATTTGTGTCCTTACAGTTCTACATCAATTTTCCGGGAGACTAAGAATGTAAATTAGCCATTTAGGCAACAATCTCACATATTTACTAAATGTTAATGAATATGTATTTACCTTTTTATAAATAAATACATTTTAAAAGAACAGTTAATCAGCACACTGAAGGATAAAACATTTAGACAAGGGTAAAGTTTGAAAGTTTGCCAGATTAGCACAGGTATTCATGCAACAACAACAAAAATAAAATAACATCTTTTTAATTTGCGTTGTGCTCTCATTGAGTATTTCTGTGATGAAAAAAGTCATTAAAAATCATTTAAATAGTTAACAACACAAACATACACACGGAAACTGCTAACAAGCACAAATCTGTCACAGTTATAATGAATGAATCTGTCCTGTCGTGGGAGCCAATCAGCGCGCTGCATATTTTTGACAGGCGTGCCTACGGACCAATGGAACTCGTGTAAACATGGTGGAAAAAGGTGGGACTTGTGGTATCCCATGTCATTAACTCACGGCGCTTTTGTTGTTCTGTCAGGATACGGAGTTACGGAGAAAATGTCTAAAAAATGCTTTTTAACGCTGTGGGTGAAGTCAAGATTACACCTGTAAGATTCGGTTTATTAATCGGTATCGATTTCGTGGGATCACACTATTCATGTGCGACGAAAATGGTAGTATTTTGTGGGAGTAGCGAGTTAGCTTAGCCGCTCTGGGAAGGTGTGTGATTGGAAATTCCAGGCTCTGGGAAGACAAGGAGGAAAAATCTCTGCTAGGATGTTTCACGCAAGTTGGATAAACCTCCCATCTACCCCTTTGGATGCATGATGACACACACCTGAATCATGTGTTCACACAGAGGATGTGACATAGCAGAAACACAGTAATAGAGGGTTTGTAAACGCGAAGTTTAGTGAGTTGTGCTAGCCACGTAGCTTCTGCCTGTTAGTGGGAAGAAGACATTTAAAATGGCGGAGTGTCGGCCTGCTCCTTCGGCTCTTATCGTCGTGCTGCTGAGCCTGAGTGCCTGTAACAGTGAACCGTGTCCTGTGCAATGTTCCTGTCTGAGAGGACCGGACCATGTTTTGGACTGCAACAGGAGGCGGCTATCGACGGCTCCCTTGAACGCCCCAGAGGAGACCTCACAAGTGTGAGTTCACAAAGTGATGCGTTCAAGTTTACAGTGAAATGCAGTGATTTGTTGTTCGGTCACTTAAACTCTACTATTACTTAATATTTCACCCCACCAACAGTAGTGGAGACTGTTTTACCTTCATTTTTAAGTTACCACAGTAGCATGCTAAACAAATGTTATAAAGTCTTGTTTTTTTTTTTTTTTTTTTCACAACTGGTCATCTATATTGTTTAAAAACTGGAGAATGTGTTATAAATTTGGAAATTATACACCATTTACTGGGTTTGGATTTATACTCATCAAAAATGAGAGAAGAGTTTTCAATAAACTGTTTTTCAATTAGATTTTTAATTTAAAACCAGTTCTTTTGTAAACATTTTTTTTAAATTTTTTTATTAAGAAATAATGAATACTTTTTTTAATACTAGGGATGTCCCGATGCAACTTTTTCCACTCCCAATACGATACCGATATTGCAGCTTTGAGTATTGGTTGATATCGATACGATGCGATATCAGCATGAATCACACATACTTTTATTACTTATTTTGTAGTGTGGAATGTTAGGGTGTACTCACACTGGCAACCAGGGCCGTTCCTAACCAGCTCTGTGCATGTGTGAAACCATGGGGGGCCATTGTCTGGCCTGCGTAGGTGTGAACTTCACCGCAGGGGGTTTAACTGCCCGATGGTCCTGCGAGAAGAGGTGGTCCAAACAGCGTGCCAGACTGGCACGGTTGGCCGCGCATGCACACGCACAACTCGACTCACCCGCGACCTGCAAATGTGTAACATATTACTGGTATTTTGTGGACAGGACACATGTGGTTGGCTATTATATAACCCAGAAAAAAATGGAAATTGGACATTGTACTGCTGCTAATGTATAAATATATATATATGGTGTTTCAGTGTTCTGGGACACATACTCACAAACTCTGTAGAATGAAAACAAACACAGTGTCTTGAGGAGCAAAGTGTAGTGTATTCATTTATTCATCTAAGTGTAACTAAAAACAGAACATCACAAATATAAGCCCAAATAAATGAAATGTCTGAAAGAAAGGGTAATAATTTTCCAAACAAAAATCAATAAGCCAGAAAGTGCACATGTGGCAATACCAATTTTCAGTATGTGGAGTTCCTGTTAGTCCTGCACAACTATAATGAATTGCTCAGAAATCTACACGTGTCCTGTTCTCAAAATACCAGTAATATGTTACACATTTGTAGCCGTAAAATGTCCCATTTCTATATGTTTTGGTTTATATGGGTTAATATACCAGTAATGTGTTTATATGCATGTTTATGCCCTCAAAATTACCATGGAATTTTGGGTTTTACTCGGACCCCTCATCATCACGTCTCTGCAGAAGAAGACCCTCCGCTGCACCTCAGCACTTTAACAACTCACTAATTTCATAATTCAAATAAACTATTTCTACCTTTGTTTTTCTGTTTGCATGTCGTTTGCTTTGTATTTAATAAAATGGTTTCTCTAACAGTTGGTTAAATCTACACATTTATATTGTATATAATGCACATACAGGATGATGTGTAACAATAATCAGTAAAATTAGCTGTAAACACATTTTGTAGAACTAAATATAAGGTTATGCTGTGAACAGAAAGAAAGGAAGACGAGCCAGATAATTCTAAACTTTAGAATATAATACAATCATAACTTTTAATCATAAATATGACTCTTCTCAAAACAACAAACTTTGATATCTTTGTCACATAATATCTAAGCTTCCAGTGAATAATTTACAAAAAAAAAAAAAAGTTCACTGATGGTGACATTGAGATCTCAATGTCACCATCAGTGAACTTTTTTTTTATTTGTAAATTATTCACTGGATGCTTCTCTGGTGGCGTGTGCAGTGGTTGTTGTTGTTATTATTATTATTATTATTATTGTATGAAGTCAACATTACTGCAGCTTTGCACATCATTGTTGTCCTGTTAAAGTATTTTTATACAAAGACTTAAAAACAATCTGAAATTAGTGCTGACTCAGGTAAATCACCTTTATTATGCATTATAACAATCTGTTCCTTAAGTCTCTAAATTCTTGAAACAACTAAAAACATCTCCTAAAAAATAAAATTACAAAAAATTAAATAATTATTTAATATACATTTCAATAAATAAGTGCATCCCATGCTGACTCTGAGTTTTATTTTGTCTGTTGTCTGTAGAAGTGATGGGTCTAGACCTGATGATGGAAACTAGGATCAGCTCATGGTTTTAATGTCCAGGGAGGGTCGTGTCCACTCTGCATGGACTTAAAGAAGAAGAAATAAAAGAAGAGTTAGATAATGTCATGTTCATCAAAACGAAAATTGAAAGTGATGGAGATAAATATGCTCAGATGGACACAGACACACACACAAAGTTTAAACAAACACACAAATAATCTGTCCTAAATTGTCTCACACATTAAAAGCATCTATTTACACTTATATTAATGTACACAAAGACTAGCTCCACAAAATCAGAACAACATTTATTGATCCAGAAATTAAACTGATCTTACCTTTATAGGCTCAGTTTCCTCCCTTGTTTTTAAATCCATTTGAACCTCCATCCATGGTGGTTTTTATCATCAGAGAGTCTTTCATTTTTAATAAATCCACCATTATTTGGTCTGTTTTTTTTCTTTCTTTCTCACTCACTTGGTTCTCTCTGTTCCTTGTGTCGATTTCGTCAAAACAAAGGGGCATCTTTAATGTTTCCGTTACGTGTGAGTAAAATTACCGCAATGTACCGACACTAGCTGTAAAGAGCAACTTATTATCTTTCATAAACTGGTGGAATTTCTCCGATAGAACAAATATGAGCAGAGTTACGGTCATTTAAATTAACCTGATGCGTTCAGGGGTCCTGGGAAACCCAGTCCGTGAAAAGAGCACGTGTCTGGGTAAATCTTGGTTTATAGTTACCCTACGCAACAGAAAATATGAAATTAACAGAATGTACTGTCAACAACAAACCCAGAGTCGCTTAATGGTGACGTAACGCCATACGTGTGTCATAAATTAACGTGATGATGTGTTTCTCTGTGGGAACCGAGTTGAGCTGGTGATCACGTCCATTCTACCGTGTCAGAAAAGGGACAGGGAGGGGGGGATTCCTGCTGTGAGCTTGGAACGGCCCCAGTTGCCAGTGTGAGTACACCCTTAGAAAAGGCTTGATCAGGTGATGTTACTCAAACCGATTACAATAGTCAGCAACAGTAGGAATGAAAAAAACTGACCCATTTATTCTTAACCAATTGGTTACATGCATTTTAACCTTCAACAAAATATCTACAGTATTCTACAATTGAATAAATATAATGTCATAATCAGAGATTTATGCGGTCTGATAAAATCTGATATTTGTTTTCTGTTATCAATATTGGATCGGGACACCCCTGTTTTATAAAGACCTTTTACAGTGGTTATTACAAAGGGTTTAAATGTCATATCATGAGAGTTTGGTGGTCAGGTTTTATCAAATTCCTGAAGAGTTCAAAAGATGAAAAATTATTCTAAAATTGGACCAGATTATTTTATCCAGTCCTGTTAGTCGTCTGAATCAAATCCTGATTTTCTCACTTAAAAATTACTATAATAGTCTTTGTTGGATTTTTTTTTGTTTATAATTTGTTTTTTAAAGTGTTATTCTGATCTCAAGATAAATTATAACCATATTTTTAAGGCTGTTGCTATAGTTCCGGTCCCGGACCCCAGACAAACCGGTGTCACGTCCTGAGTTCACCTCCGTACTGAGATTATAATCCAATAAACACATTTTTTTTAAATTTTAAAACAAAAATAAACAAAAAAGAATTATTTTTTGTTAGCAAAAATTATTTTTCCGGTAGTGCGTGCATTTGCATATAAAATTTCAGTCCGATGCGCGCTCAGTACATGACACCGGACCCGCCTTCTAGCTATAGTTCTGTCAGTTTTATTTTAGCCCTAACCCAAACCCAGGAAATACCCTAAAATGTTTCGTTTTTTTAAAATTTTTGAGTCTAGTGCCTTAGACCACTCGACCATCCTAACACGATGGTGATATAGGTATATTACAGTTCGGTTTGTCTGGGGTTCGGGTCCGGAACTCTAGACACTATGTATTTTTAATTTAGTCAAGAAAAATTAAGGTAAAATGATTTTATCCTCATAATTAATCCCCTTATTTAAATTTTTTAAACATCACATGTTAACTTAAGAAAAAAACAATCTTCATTTGGAAATATAACCCTTTATTTTGAAATCGAATTATTTACTGCTGAGCTTATTTTTTAAATAGTATAATATACATAACAATAATTTCACTTAAGAATGGTTTAAACTGATCTAAGAAAAATAAAAAACAACCTGCACAGGTTTTTCAAATAATCTGGTTGTAGGATGACTACTCTTTCTCATGTTCTGCTGTTGTATCTATTTTGATATTTCTGCAGCAACTGTAACATGATATGTAATCTGATTTCAGAACCCTTAATCACAACGAGCTGACTGTCCTTCCTTACTTTGGGGACGTGTCCTCAAACATCACATCATTGTCACTGTGAGTGCCAAAATGCTGTCATGGTGCTATTTTTGGCTCAGGTCTACTGTTACCTGTGTTAATGCTAACATTTTACTGTTATTGTGTTAATTATGTGTTTGTTTTTCTGTGCTGTAGAGTCCACAATAGGATCTCAGAGCTGTCGATGCTTCAGCTTCAGCCGTACGTTGCTCTCGAGTCCCTGGACCTCACCTCCAACCTGATCACTGAGCTTAAAGTTGGATCCTTTCCATCCATGCAGCTCAAACATCTGTAAGCAACATCTGCTTTTCTCTTCATTTTTACTCAAAACACGATTCATCAGGCTTCCTTTTATTGTCTGACAAGCGTTGCACGAGGTGGACGTCCTTTGCTACAGAAATTGTAATATTACTCCCTTAATGAGGCTCTGAAAGTTGGTTAGAACAGGGTTGGACCACGCGCTGCTCCATTGCATCTGTTTTCACCATATTTTTTGCAAATATTTCAATATTTAAAGGTTTCACAAGAACCTTGCATAAAAATGTTCCATAGAAAGTCCAGCAAGCTACTGTGGCTGTGTTGACATCTGCTGGAGGAATTCTTAAGAATTTTTGTGGCAGATGCAGAGTTTCCAAGAAACACATCATGGTGGTGGTGAGAAAATCACTGATCTGCTTCCCTTCATAATCTGATTGATTAATGGCATCGCAACACTTTAATGGAAACTCTGAACCTTCATTTTCCATAATGTATATGTAATTTGTCCATTTCCAGGAAACTTTAAGCAGCTGGTACAACCTCTAAAACATGTCATTTTTCTTCCAAATTTCTTCTGGATACCAAAGCCGAATGCAGGGTTCCAATCAACGTTATCTGAAACCAAGTCCTGCTCTGAGTGTTCCCAGTGTTCCCACTGCTGCCATTCAACCAACGGGCTGCAGCCCAGAACAAGGCAAATGGCTGCTTAGTATGGCCCAAAAAACGAAACAAAAACAAATATTGAAAACAAAAGCAATGGTGCATTCCATTTACACTGGGACACTGCTTTCCTTCAATGCCGAGCTGTAGCACTGACTTTTATTTAAACTTCCAAAATGGAAACAGTTGCTTTTTACATTAATCCAGATTTCAATTTAAAAGGTTAACAGAAAACATTTTACATCAATAGCACTCTATTATTATTTACTGATTCTCATCTGTGATTTTAGATCAGGGGTTCTCAACCTTGTGGTCATTACCCAATTTTGGGTTGCGAGACACTGGGAGGGGGTTGCCACATGCCTTCAAGAAACTCAGAATATTTTTTGAACAACATAAGCCTTATGTTTACCCTTTTTCTGCAACTACACCAAACTTGCCGTATTTTAACCTATTTTCAGCACTTTCTCTTACCATATTTTTGCTCCTTTCCCCCCATTTTTCCACTTCTCCATCAAAATTTTCATGCCTTTTCTGCACATTTTTTTCCATTTTCGAGACATTTTCGGCACTTATTAACCTGTTCCACCTCTTTTCTAACCCCAATGTCGCACACGTTGACCCATTGTTGTCACTTTTACCTCTTTTCACCATAATTCATGCGTGTCTTTTTGCTAATTTAACCACATTCACAATTTGTCATGCCTATGATTTGGCAATTTAACCTAATTGTTCCTACTTTTGTAAATTACATCAAGGTTGAGAACCACGGTGTTAGATAATACAGTAATTATGATGTTGTCTTTTATTTCTCACTTTGTTTGGAAATGTATGATTTTTTTTTTTAAACTGCACTCTTTCTCTCATAATTTCTACACAAAACACTCGAGAAATACTCTTGTTTTTTTCAGCGTATGCATCGTTTAAGAGTTCAGTTTAACTGTTAGTGGAGCTCATTACAGTGAAATAGAAAGTTTTGCTCTGCTTACATGATGCGTTTTCTTTTAAAACTATACAACATCCAGCTGTAATTGGTGCATTGCTTCTAATATTGTTTTTGTTGCATTTCCCACTAAAGGAACTTGAGTAACAACAAGATAAGTGTCCTCGAGCCTGGCTGCTTTGAAAACATCTCCAGCTCACTGCTGGTGCTGAGGCTGAACAGGAATAGATTGGCTTTGTTGCCATCCAAAGTCTTCAAGCTTCCACAGCTTCAGTTCCTGTGAGTATTTATGCATTTATTTCTTTTATTTCAGTCAAAAAAAGAAAACAATAATTCAATATGAAGGCACATAATTCCACAGCAAAGCTTTCAGCTTGTCTGGAATTTAGTAGAAAAAAGCAAATGCTTTTCCAGTCATATTCATCTGCTTACTTGCCTTTTATCATAATACCCACAATGTGCTCTTTACCCTCCTTTATTCACTCACTCATCCTCCCATTCAGACAAGCTTGTGTGGCAAAACTGAAATCATGAATGAAGAGTGTAATCAGATGTTGATTGTTGCCAAATTTACTGTTGTGCAAAAAAGTTAAGCTCATTATTAATGCAGTGCTTTGTTTATATATATTAAAAAAAAGGTTATTCTCTCCTTTTTTCTAGTGAAATGAAGCGCAACAGAATCAAAGTAGTGGAAAGCCTGACATTCAAAGGAATGGACTCACTGAAGTCGCTGAAGATGCAAAGGAATGGCATCACAAAGCTCATGGACGGAGCCTTTTTTGGACTGAACAGCATCGAAGAACTGTGAGCTCAGTGCTTCATGCGGCTTCTATTGTGTTTATCTTTTTAGCAAAGGGAAGCTTTTTACAGCCACTCTCAGGAAAGATGAGGGTTTAGCAAATAAATGAGTTAATTCAGCCCTATAATTCTCTCTGGACACATCCAGACGCTGTCCTTGTGCTCCTCCATGTGCTGCGAGAAAAACTATGAGCTCCATAGAACACTTAATGGAAAAAATGAGCAGCTTTAAACAGAAAACAAGGTTAAAAATAGTAAAAAAAAAAATAAAAATAAAAAAATATGATATTATTAAAGTGTAAGTACACCGCCAAGTTTTTGCTGATCTGCTTGTGACCCCATTTTAATATCACAACTTTATGGTGATGGATGGATATTGTTTATATTTGGAATTAGTTTTTGATCAAATCTGTTATACTATGTTACGAGTAGCCAGAATTAGTGCACAAAGTGACAAGATGAGTCAGCTCCGATATTTTTATACTGTATTTTATTTAAACTAAATTTATATTGGAGCAAATGAAATAATTTAATATAGTTGTTTGATATTTTGTGTTTTACTTTGAAAAAAAAAAAAAAAAATTATTATTATTATTATTACATTATTATTACAACATTTTTTTTTTCAATTACTAGACATTTCAGGTGCACACATTTCAATTCCAGGGGACCTCACATGGGTCACGATGCCAAGGTTGAAAAAAACCTGCACTAGGGGGAATTAAAAAAAAAAATGCCTGGATTATGGGTGGGGCTTCTGGAGTTGGTAAGACACACTGAGTCACAGCAGTATAATAATAATTCAGCTGTTTTGAAAAGTTTTGGAAATATAGCTTATTTTATTTTTCTTCGCTATTACTATGCATCGTTCAGCAAGTTCCTTAAGGCTAACGCCTTTTGTTGTACATCGCTTTTAATAAATGTCTGCAAATTGAAATTGTAATCTTATAATTAAACATGGTAGCACTTAGTAGTTGTTGTTTAATGTTGCATTCAATAGCTGATGCATCGTTATCTAAAAAATATTTGATAATGGGTGTCAAAGGCATAGCGCCATTGTACGACGCTATGATAGATAAGTGATGCACACAACTTGCGTTTCCTGTGCCACATTTTTGCTACTAACCATGGCACACTGTCAGTGACACTAGTTCACTGGAAAGGCCTGTTCATTTTTGCACTCTAATGGTATTGAATAGATCTTAGCAGTTCAGAAATAAGTCATGGAAATTTGGTAAAATATTTTTTAAAAGTTTTGAAAAATCATTGTGAAAAAAGTGTGGGAACCATGTGCAGTTTATTTGAATCAGCCTGTGAACGTACATTCCCAGCAGTCGATTGCTTCTGCCTGAGTAACCTCATTCGTTATTAGACGCTAGTTATTCTTGACCAATCTACTGTGAACTTGTTGTTTATTAGAGTTTTAGTTGCCTTTGGCGATTTTACCTTGTTTACTTTGTTGTTTTTGTGTCCGTTTGTTTCAGAGAACTGGAGCACAACAATCTAACCGAGGTCAACAAAGGCTGGCTGTATGGCCTGCGCATGTTGCGTGTCCTGCGGGTCAGCCACAACGCTGTTGGCATCATCCGACCAGACTCCTGGGAGTTCTGTCAAAAACTGGAGGAGCTGTAAGTGCATCTCATTCCAAACTGAAAAACCCTGTTTAGCTTCTGGGCCAACAGGCTCTGAAATCCATTTGGAGGAGTTCCTGTTATCTGTATATGATGTGTTTTTTGGGGGTCTGTATTTTCATTTGTGTAAAGGATATACGCATATTTTTATCAATTTTTATTGCAGGGATTTGTCCCACAATCATCTGACACGACTGGAGGAAACAGCGTTTATAGGATTAAGTCTGCTGGAGAGCCTGAACCTGGGAGAAAACTCAATCAGCCATTTAGGAGAGGGATTGTTCAGCAGCCTGGCAAGTCTGCGCACCCTGTAAGTGTAAATATTCTAAAGCAGTTGTTGAGATTTTGAATCTAAAATGTAACAAAGTTCTGGTTTTTTCTTGGATGTGCGTAGTCAATCAAGGCTGCTCACTACAGTAAGTGTGCTTGACTGGTTGATAGTTTAGGTGTAAATTATGGCTGCACCATTATGGCCAAAATGATATTTATAATTATTTTGATCATTATTGTAATCACGATTATTATCATAATTATTTATCATGTTAGGACATTTTTATTACACTACTTTTAAAGTGCAAAATGAAGCTTTAATTAGACTAAAAAATATTTTTTAAATCAACCCAAGACTTTTAAATGTACCAATTTTGTAATTTTCTATTGAATTTATTTATTTTTGTTGAGCCTTAGTGCCTAAGAAATCTGTGTAGCCCCGTTTCAAAATGTAGCCATTTAAATAAAGAATAACTGTGGTGTAGCTTCAGCTCGCCACTGAAGCAACAAATCCTTATTTGCCACTTAAAGTTTCATTAAAGCTACTGAAGTGGAAAAAAAAAGAATTTGGAGGCAACAATCCTGCGTTGCAAGCATAAGGCCCGACTAGATTTTTAAGTAAACTCAGGAACAGACAGAGCTTGAATAGACGAGTAATTATTTCCTCCCATTAGAGCAGCAGGAGCCTCCATGCTGTGACACAATTTAGAGCTGGAGTGTCTGAGATACTTAGATAAAAAAATAAAATAAAACACTGGCACCCACACACATTTTTATTTTCATTCTATTGGATATACTGTACTTGACTCATTCAGTGCCAGTCATTTTCAAAATTTGTACACACTCAGTGCCAGCCGTTTTAGAGCATTATGACTAATTTTTATAGACCCACAAAATATTTTGTACTATGACACTATGAATTCTGACAACATAATCTAAAAAATTATGTTTCTAGCTTGTTTTGTTCTTCTGTAATCCACAGTTGAATAGAGGCAAGTTTCACACAAATCACCAGTTTGTGACAAAAAGCTGAGAAAAACGACTTTTTTGGAAAAAACCTATTAGTGACTTTGAAGCAATTTTTTTTTTCTTTACTGACACCTCAACATTGGTTTCCTTCCATAAAACTACAAAAACAACACTGAGACAGGGCTTTTGATGGCAACATGATTATTATTTTGCTATCTATGTTAGAGTTGAATGGATTTATTATTGTATTTTGGCATTCCTCCAAGTCTTACCCCCTGTTAGTTCCCACACACGCAACTTCCTCCTTATCCCGGACATGCCGAGTGTCAGCCCTTGCCCAGTTTTTTTGATCATTTTATCTCACCATTGTGACACTCTCAATAGTCCACTTAGGTTCCACACATGCTCTGGTCGAGTATGCACTGCTGTGAGCTGGTGTGAGCTTCAGCATCAACTCTCGTAGCGCCATTTTCTGTCTCGTAAACTCCTTTCCTCTCCCTCTGAGCTCTGCTCATCACGGGTGATCTCTCATGCAAAGGTGCACTGCAGCCACCTGCATGGCATCAGTTGGTCACGACATCATGGCGCAAGTTAGATATTCACCGGAGAGCTTCGTCACACTGTCTCCTAGCAACCCCAGCTGAAAAACACAATTCACGTCTATAGACGCGAATGGCACTCAATGAGTTAATAAGTACGCCATGGTATGTTTGTTTTTCAGAGACTTCCGCAACAATGAAATCTCCTGGGCTATTGAGGACTCTATCGGGTTATTTGATGGAATGAAGAAGCTCAACACACTGTGAGAAAACTCAGATTTCAATGATTCTGCATTCATATTTGTTTAGTGTTCCACTTCTGTTTCAGTTTTTTCTTCGTTTTTTAAAAAATTGTTTTCTAGGATCCTTCAGCAGAACAAAATCAAATCAATCACAAAGAAAGCCTTCGATGGCCTGGAGGAGCTGGAGCACCTGTTAGTAAAGCTGCAACACACCCACAAATCATCATCATCATTATGTATCTCTGCAGAAATCCTTCATAAAACACAATTTCCTATTTTCTTCAGCGACCTCAGCAAGAATGATATAATGTCCATTGACCCTGAGGCGATGTCCCATATGAAGCTCAAAGCATTGTGAGTAAAAACTAAAAGGAGTCTCTAATGTTGGCATGAAGGACTGTTGTTGCTGCCAAAAAAACATTTAGCTCAGCTATTACAATCAAGGAGAATTAATACAGAAATTAAAATGATTAGATTGAAAACTCTGCTTCATGTTGAGACAAATTTTTTTGGATGAAAATATATTATTGCTTTTTTGAAGTCTTCTTCGGTTCTTCTTCTTCATTTCTTCCTTTTCTTCAATTCTTCTTTTTCTTTGATTCTTCTCCTTTGAGTTTTCTTCCTCTTTGATTATTTTTCTTCGATTCTTCTTCTTTGATTCCTCTTCTTCTTCGATTCTTCTTATTCTTCAGTTTTTTTAATTCTTTGATTCTTCTTTGATCCTTCCTCTTTTTTGATTCTTCTGATGATTCTTCTGATGATTCTTTTTCTGATTCTTCTTCTTCTTTTTCTGATTCTTCTTCTTCGATTCTTCTTCTTCGATTCTTTTTAAATAAAAAAAAAATAATGTGCACAATTTGAAAAGATACATAGTCTGGAAATCTTCAAGCTTTTAATTCCCTGTTTTTTAATTTGAGTTTTTGAATAATTTATCATTTTTAAGGGTCATCAACATCAATTTTTGATGGTATTCAAAAGAAAAGCTTCTACTTTAAAAGATGTAGAAAATAATACAATGCTGTTCAACAGTCACTTTGCGTATTTTTTTCCCCTTAAAAAGTCATTTTCACTTTAATTTAAAAACATTGTATAACTTTACAATGATGTGATTTCTGTTCCCAGTGTCCTGAACACCAGCAGTCTGCTGTGTGATTGTCACATGTCGTGGTTGGGCTCGTGGATGAAGGAAAACAGATTTCTTCAGTCTGTTTCTGCTGTTTGTGCCCATCCTCCTCCTCTGCTCGGACACAATGTTCTGTCCATCAGCCCAGAGCAGTTTGTGTGCAGTTAGTGCTTTTATTTTTCCAGTTTTTGTGAGATTTTATTGTGGAAAAAATACTGACAAAGCCTCAATCGCGTCACTTCCTGCACAGATGATTTTCCCAAGCCTCGGCTCACGACCCACCCAGAGACGGCCGTGGCCCTGCGAGGGATCAACGTTACGCTGAGCTGCGTTGCATCAAGCAGCAGCGACACGCCGATGACCACCGCTTGGAGAAAGGATGGCGAGGTGCTGTACGATGCAGAGGTGCAAAACTACGCCCGTTACCAGGATGGGGAGCTGATCTACACCACCGTGTTGCACCTGCTCAATGTCAACTTTACCGACGAGGGTCGTTACCAGTGTGTGATCTCTAATCACTTTGGCTCCAACTACTCCAACAGGGCCAGGCTCACTGTCAATGGTGAGTGCATTACACAACAATAATAATAATAATAATAATTACCCTTTTTCAATCGCAGCGTATTGACCAAGGATTCATTTATAATATTTTGACAATCATTTATACAATAATGTATATAGTTAATATGAAATAATATTAAATGGTATAATGTAAATGAAATATTATTATAAATATGTTGTAATATTTTTTATATATTGTAAATAAAATGTAAAAAAATATATGTATAATTTAATAATAATTTCTAATAATAAATTGTTCTGTTTTATTTTATTAATCAGTATCACTGGTTGTACTACAGGCAATTAGTTAGCAAGTAATTTGACAATTAGATTTAATACCTGATATTTGATTTTTTTTTTTTTTTTTTTTTTTCCCAGTTTTTATTGTGTGAAACATTTTAATTTTAATCTTTCAATCTTTACCCCCCCCCCAGTTTTTATTGTGTCAAAATATATAACAAAGTATAAATTAAAGTATGTTTTTTTTGTATTTTATGTCAATTTAATATTAATTTAATATTAATAATATAATATTATTTTGATCTTTTTCCCCAGTTTTTATAGTGTATAACATTTTAATTTAAATTAATTGGTGGCTTTTTTTCCTCGCTTTTTTGCATTTTCTATCAATTTATTGTTAACCTTTCAATCTTTTTTCCCCCAGTTTTATTGTGTTGAAAATTAGAGTGTAAATTTACATATCATGGCCTTTTTTTGTATTTTATAGCAGTCTAATGTTTTTCAGAGGAAAAGCTTTTGTTGACAAAAAATATGAACAAATTAATGTTTTAACACTATGAGTTCTTATGCACTGGAGGATTAGTCTCAGTCTGTTCACGTCTCCTTTGTTTTCCTTCCTCCTTCCAGAGCTGCCTTCCTTCCTAAAGACACCGATGGATCTCACAATCCGTAATGGCACCATGGCCAGGCTGGAGTGTGCAGCTGAAGGCCATCCGTCACCACAGATCGCCTGGCAGAAAGACGGAGGAACGGACTTCCCGGCTGCTCGAGAGCGCAGGATGCACGTGATGCCGGACGACGACATCTTTTTCATCGCTAACGTAAAGACGGAGGACATGGGGGTGTACAGCTGCACGGCTCAGAATGCAGCGGGGAGTCTGTCTGCAAATGCAACTCTCACAGTCCTGGGTGAGTCGCACTCATTATTTTAATTAGTTATTATTCCTTATTCATCTTGATTTTTGTCTTTATTATCCCAACCAATCTCACTGCTCTTGTTATTTAATTTTAAGCTCCTAAAACTGTCAATGCTTTATAACGTGTCAAATTCAAGGCTCGGAGGCCAAATCTGGCCCTTTAGAACAGTTTTTCTCAAACGGGGGTACGCAATGGCACTACAGGGGGTATTTGAGAGAGAGAGAGGGGAAAATTCACAAAGGAAAGCATTAAAATACGGGGTTTTATAATGTTAATTTTTAGTTAAAAATGATAATCACACTGAGTATTACCAGCAACTCACAAAACAACAACAAAAACACATGCACTAAAAGTTAAAAATATTTACCATTACCAGCAACGCCCAAAACGACAACAAAGACACACTAAATGAGAGAAAATTACACAAGATCACTACAAAATACACAAAAATAACAGAAACACACAAAAACGACAACAGAAACACACAAAATAAGAGAAAAATATACGGAATAATAAAAAGAACAGTCAAACAACAACAAAATGACACCAAAAACACACAAAATGACAAAAAACACAAAATTATGAGAGAAATGATCTTGATTGGAACATGAACTGCAAATGCAGTGTACAAAGGATCAGTTTTAGTCTCACATCAGGACTAAATGATAAAAACTATATAAATAAATCTATTCAGGAGGCACTAAATACTGTTTCATTCAACTCTTTACAAAATTACATTGTTTAAAATGTGTTATCACTCATTCATTCCGTCATTTTGCTCTGTAGGTGTTTTTTTTTATATATATAGTGTTCTGAGCAAAATATTGTAGTACTTGGATTCAGAAGTTAGAGAAAGGGGGTACTTGAGCCAAATTAAGTTTGAGAACCACTGCTCTAGAGCATTTAGTTTGGCTCACAGGAGAAAGTAAAAAAAATGACAGAAAAAATGTAATCAATATGTAGATTACCAACTAATTTGATTGTAGACATTGCAGTCCCTCAAAATACACAAATTCAATTAAACTTTGCAGTAGGGCATGTTATTGTTGAAATTGCTAATTTTTTTGCCTAAAATATGCGGCTGCTTAGTGTCGAAGCAAAGCTGCTATTGTTGTTTTGTGATTATGTTGACGTAACTCTGTACGATATTTATCTTAGTGCTATAAAAAACGTCTACCGTACAATATAACCGTTTGTATCGCAAATTTAAATTGTGGTCTTGGTCCCACTTTGTTGCTAAAATATCATCAACCAGGCTAGTATCGGGATCAGCATTGGGTAAGTTACTTTGAAAAAGTAATTAGTTACAAATGACAAGTTACTTTTTTCAGTTACTTAGTTACTGTCTCAAGAACGTAACTAAGTTACATTACTTTTGGATTACTTCCTTGGGTTACAAAAAAAAGATTCAAATATGTATTTTTTATGTTTTATTAAAGCCATTTAAATAAAGGTCAACTATAAAGAAGTTGTTCAAAACTGTGTCAAATGAGCATAGGGCTGGGCGGTATTACCAAATATGTATAGTAATGCAACGGTTTCACGGTACATGGTATTTTTCATGCATAATCTGGTGTTCACAGCAGTTTCAACTGGTTGTGAGATGAATTACTTAGGATGGTCTATTTTCATGTCATGATGAGTAAATATTGTAGAATAATTCCACACTAGTAGTAATACAAGTCTGCAACTGCAGCCCAATGGCTCTTTGCCACGCTAGCTTAGCTTTAGCATTAGCTTGATTTCTAGCTTTAAATGCTGCATACTCAGTCGTGTGGTGATTTGTTATGGTGAATAAGGTAGTGTTTTGTTTGCAGCTCCACCAGGACTTATTATAGGAATTACAAATTGCGATTCTTTGCTCTCTTTCTTTTGTGTATTTCTGCCGAACTGCCGTCATGCTAAGCTAACCATGTCGCCTTGTCCACGAGTGTTGTTCTCCTGTAGCAGAGGCATGCGCACGCAGGCACATGCAGCTTCAGAGCTTTCAATTGTGTCTTTTTTATCCATTTGCACGTATGATTTACACCACAACTAACACCAGAGCGCTACTGTTTACCTTCCTATTCAGAAGTGCAACATTGAAAAGGGTCCGGTCTGAAATACGGCTCAGCGTAGCGTTCCGAAAGTTGTGTAATCAAATACACCGGTACAGCGGTATATTAAAAATTCATATCAAGACGAAAGCATACCGGTATTCGGTATGAACCGGTATACCGCCCAGCCCTAAATAAACATTAACATTATTATATCGTGATATAACATTTATTCTAAGGACAATCCACCATTCCATGAACCATCAGAATAGGCTACAGATGCCTGTGCCACACTAATTAATAAATTCCTCTCTTTTTTTCCCAGAAATCCCATCTTTCATGCGTCTCCTGGAGAATCGAAGTGTGGCTCGTGGTGAAACTGCCGTGCTTCAGTGTATAGCAGGAGGCAGCCCCGCCCCTCGCCTTAACTGGACCAAAGACGACGGACCTCTGGTGCTGACGGAGCGTCACTTCTTCGCCGCAGCCAACCAGCTGCTCATAATAGTCGACGCAGGCCCCACCGACGCAGGGAAATACACGTGCATCATGTCCAACACTCTGGGCACAGAGCGGGGTCACATCTACCTCAACGTGTCGCCGTCGCCAAATTGCGACACCAGCGCGGGCTACGAGCAGGACGGATGGACCACCGTGGGGATCGTGGTGATCGTGGTGGTTTGCTGTGTGGTTGGAACCTCCCTGGTCTGGGTCATCGTCATCTATCACATGCGGAGGAAAAGCGAGGATTACAGCATCTCAAACACAGGTCAGCAGTTTAAATGAATAATGAGGTAAATGTCATTAAATGTTTCACATCCATTTCATTTGATGAAATCAATGTCATTTTTTGGTCCTAGATGAGTTGAACTTGCCAGCCGACATCCCCAGCTATCTGTCCTCTCAGGGCACTTTGTCTGAGCCTCAGGAAGGATATAGCAACTCAGAGGCAGGAAGCCACCAGCAGCTCATGCCTCCTCTCTCTAATGGATACATGCACAAGGGCACAGATGGTGAGCACGTTGACGTCACGTTTTAGATTTGCATTTTATCTTTCCTCCTCACGAGGTGAAGTGTGTATGTTTTTCTGACTATTGTGTGAAGGCGACAACCTCTAAAACACTCAGTTTTCCCGTGCTTCTCTCACATGATGGCAGCCAATTTTAATTTTAAATTGTTGTAAGAAAATCCTTCAGTTACACAAAACAAATTGGCCCTCATTTTTCAACCGCTCGTACGGTCAGATCTGAGCGTACGACGTGCGTTGGCCCAAATTCACACAAGCCTCCTTCATTTACTTTTTATTGACCAAAATGTAAAGATTTGTCTTGATCAAATAGCAGGGATTTAAGCTTTGAGGCTGTGGATGAGTAAAACTTCAGTCAAACATCATTAGGCATTGGTTAAGTTAGTTAATGAGAATTTAATTCAAACCTCAGCCTGAGTCCGTTCCAGTAAAGAAAGGCTGTTCATCATGTTAATGATGATGGAATTCAGCCACCGCATTTATCAAAACCTGATCATTTGTACACGGGGATTGGTCAAATATGAATGTTCATGAATCACATGTTAGTCTTGTCGTACGCACAGATTTTTCACCCATTTTCACACAAGGTTGATAAATGAGGGCGAATGAGTTTGACACCTCTGCTTTAGAGGCTCTTTTTGTCAACTTCCAAATTTATTTATTTTATTATTTTTTATGATCATATACATATGTATTTTCATTAAGGGCCGAGTTGTATCTGATATTAGTAGTAATGGTTAAATTATCACTCACCTGTTTTTAAAAAGTAATTTATTAAACTTGCAATCATCAGAAAAGCAACATTGCATTGATAGAACATTTAAAAAAGAAAGGCGTTTTTGTTCCATCTTATTATTCTTTAGACCGGCTTACTTCATTTATTTTTTAGCGTCTTTTTCTGTTTCTGTGTTTGGGACCAAGTTTAGTTTGATGAAAAAAATTCCAAGTCAAATCTTGTCATTAGTAACAGTCTTAATGTTATTTATCTGATTGTAAATGCATGTAAGTTTTTAACTGGTCTTTTATTAGGTGGAGGCTTTCAAATAAGCCTCTTCCTGCTCATATTGAATGTATTTTTTATTGTTCTTCTCTAGTATTTGTTTTTCGATTGTTTGTGTTTTTTTGAATTATGTGCTAAATAAAGAAATAAATAAGTGAGCTCTGTTAACGGTTCTCATCTTGTGTCTAAGGTGTGTGTTATGGAGACACAGGCAGTGAGGTGGAAACTGACGGGAATGGCGTGCTGCACTGCAGGGTTGGATCTCTGTTCTCTGGTCACAGCAGCTTCCATCCTGGAGAGTCTCGGGCGGGAGCCTCTGCAGGTCGGTGTCATCAATGCGTTACAGTGTCACTTTTTAAATATACGTATACTCTAAATGTATTTTAACAATGTTGTTTTAAATTGTTCAGTAATTGTGGGAATGCGTACGTATTTTCACTTGCTATTACTCTGCCAATTTTTAACCACACCATTCAAATGTCATCATGTTCTGCTATTCAGTGACAATGTTGCTCTGACATTTGTAATGTAATATTAGGTTTTATGCTTTTGCTGTAACTGCTATATCTTTGTCAGTTTTGAACTCAGAGACACAATTTTAGCACCAACATGTTGTCCACTTTCTAATCCACAAATCTATGTACATTGTACAGGTTAAACAAAATAGATTTATATTTAAAGTGACCCTGTTTGTCATGCTGCATGTAAATGTAGCTTTTTGTTTGATTTTACCTTTATATTTCATATAAGGAAATCCATAAACCTTGCATATTTGGTATCATTTTTTTCAGGAGAACCTCTCAAATATGACTGTGAAGTATTTTCTTTAATATTGCATATTGTTTTAACACAGTGGATCTAAAACCACTATAAAAACTAAAATTCGAGTGGGAAAAAGTTAGGGTTTTTTTACTATAAAAGTCACAAACATTTTTAACTAGTCATTTTTATTGCTTCTATAGCAAATCTAAACTATATATTTCAAAAACATATATACAGATGAATCAAAAAACACAGTTATATATTTACAGTGAAATGCAAGCAATGTCTCAGGTGATTTTGTACAACTATTTACAAAAAAGTATGAATCACAAATACAGAGAAAGGCAAATTATTTGTGCCTCATTGTGTTGATATAAACTAATGTACTAGACACTACACTACACTCTAATCTCACTCACTACACACTAACTAAACAGTCAAATCACAGTAATAATCACTATTATCTCAAATCTCTCAACTCACCCTCTCTTTTTCTCTCTGTTTACCTGACGCTTGAAAACAAAATTCCCGCTATATGTGGACATTATGATTGGACAATGGCCTTCTTCTTCTCAACCAATACGAAACAGCTATAATGTGACGTTTCAGCGTTGTTCAAACTTGCTGCAAAGCACTTTTGCTTTCGTTTTAGAAGCGCTCTGCAGCGTCTCTCTGCATGGAGCCTGCACTGACAGCTCAAGAAAGTGTCACAAAAAACACGCGCACATTGTCTCTCAAAACTCCACTTCAATTTGGCCTATCAACATGATTTAAAAAGTCGTTTGTAGTTTGATATCCGCACTTTCGACACGGGTTGAAACGGAGATCCAAGGACGCTGTGCTTTTCCGCTATTTGGCTCTTTAAAACGATCATGTGATCAGGACACGCCAGCGCGTCAGTCGGCCCCAGCGGGTTAAGGTTTATGGAAATTAAACTGCTTTTGCAAGCCTTACCCCCAATTTCCACTGCATCAATAACTGCTCCAAAACCGCAACGCAGCTGATAGGATTCCATTAAAATCAATGTGAAATTCCACTGCATCTGAATCTGCTCCAGCACAGTTCCGTCACTGCTCCAGCAAGCTGGAGCCTTCTGCGGTAAATATGCAGCCATTATATTTTTGCCGGAGCTGTGCTGCAGCAATTTAAAAGCCTGTGCAGGACAGGATTTTCCTTATAAATAATGCATTTATCATAATTGAATCAGTAGTTTTACCCTAATAAGTAATATATATATACTGTATATGGGTGCTTGATTAGGTATCCTAGAGTGTGGCAGCTGCTGCTCATGAACCTTGAGGGAAACTGCTGTTAAAGCCTCTTTCTCTTTCTTAAAACCACACTTTTTGTGGGAATGCTTTGCAATTATCCCTTTACTTTGCTTCCACAAGTACGACTTTTACCCAAACACATATATGTGCAGCCTTCGCTCAGTGTGATCAGATGCTTCTATCTTCCTTCGAGCAACTTGCCCTGCACAATGTCTGTAAATTTGACTCTAAATAATTGTTTGTTAATTCCTTAGTGATGTTCGTTCACTGCCTACAAATATCTAAGCTTTTTGTAATGTGTACAAACTTGTGTTCATTGACAATAAACACTTAGAGCCAAAGGAGTTCGCAACTCTTTTTTGCATTTCCAATTTGCACTGTTGTGTTGGATTTAGTTTTCTGTCTTGCTTTGTATACAATAATTATGGATGACCTTGTACAGTACAGATTGTTTGACTTTAATATGTATATATTTTTTTCAGGTGGTGCAGGTTCGCTGGTCATTTGCTCCGATTGCTACGACAATGCAAACATTTACTCCCGTACACGAGAGTACTGCCCTTACTCCTATTTGGGGGAGGATGAGCTTCTGGATAAGACGGTGGACGGCCTGAGGGAAAGTGTGAACGATCACCTGCAACAGCAGGACGCAGCATTGGAGAACCTCCTCAGCAAACACGACTCGTCAGTGTTTCCACCCTCACACGACAAAAGGCTGAGCAACCACACCCCCCCAGAGCCGCACTCTAATGGTGAGACTTCAGGGAATCAAACATACACACTTTACGCTTTCACAGTTAATATAAACACAGAAACACGCTGAATATTTCACATATTATCACTTCATCCATAACTATACTCGCAATCAAGAGATTTGTCTATACTCTGAATAAAAATGTTATCCCTGCAAATCCCCAAATTTTTTTTTTTTTTTTAGTATCACATTTTTTTTAAAGTGGGAATAAAAAAAAAGTATATATATATATATATATATATATATATATATATATATATATATATATATATATATATAATTTATATAAAATGTTTCTAAAATAGTTAATTTGATTTTTATTAATGCTGAAAAACGGTTACTCTCTTTTACTTTATGTATTTGTTTTTCCAATGACTGTAATTGTATTATAGATAAAATCATGATATTTAGATAAATATTTTTCATGCATTGGTCAATGATGTATAGGAATTTCACTGTATGATATTTCATAAAATTAGGATAATCGTGCCAGATTTGCATGAGTGTTATGATGAAAATAAAAACAGAAATGCTCAGAAATGTTATTCAGGACAATACAAATAAAATAGGACAGAAAATAAATTTTAATATTTTGACTGACAGAAGAAATTTTAGTAAATAATAAGAAAAAATGAAAGTGAGCATATATATACTAAGTTACTACATATTTGGTATCTTCATATGCATTTAAACCTGTTTTAACTGAAATAATTGGAGTTGGTTACAATATTTAGGTGTCACATGACGTCATTGACCCGTTTATTTAAATTTTTAACTCCCTTTAAAGTTGCATAGTTAGCACTAGGTAAATAAACTGTAGCAGTTACAATGAATAATATAAATATGATTCCCATCACTTAATAAACACTATGTTATCCTATAGTGTTCAATAAAAAGTAACGATTTCATATTTATTCATTTATTTTATTTTAAAGAATGAACATTTAGGCTGCCTGAGGAACATTTTTCTGTTAAAAAAAAAAAAAAGTTTAATGTTGCCATTTTTCATTGCTAAATATAAATGTGATGTTTAATATTAGCCTGCAGATTTTGCTGTAATAATTTAAATAAATCCATTTACTCCAGATCCAATCATTGATAAAAACATAATGTTTTCCTCGAGCCAATAAAACACATTAACAATAAAAGCAGAATCGATTAACAATTGGCCCTATAGCGTTACAAGAATAAACTGAATCGTCTTAACTTAGTATTTATTGTATTAAATAATTAATAAAAGAATATTGCTATAAAACAGAATGATGTATTCGATACAAATCCAGTTGACTGGTTGAACTCTGCTTTTCCTATCGTGACCAATTATCCCAGTATGAGTAGAACGAGTGGGCACAGGAGCTCCATGTCAGCAGTTCAATAGCCTTCTGGCTGTATACAATACAAACAGTTCATTGATTCAGCCGTTTTTTTTATTTCTGGTCTTTTACGAGTCATTAAACCATGGTGAGGTTGGATTTACAGCAGATATTGATCTGGCGAATGCTTTTTGTTCAGATTTGTCGCGTCCTAATGGGTTGAACGCTCGAGGGAGGCGATGAATACGATCCGTCGTCAAAGCGAGAGAAACATCGTGTTTGTGTGTCTGTGTTCACAATTTCTGACTTATCTTCTTTAAATTCAGCCAAAGATCTTTATTTGACCCTCATCATCACGACACTACATGCTTCCCTTAATTAATGTTCTGTGAATAGCTTTCTTGAAAAAATCTCTTACACAGTTGACAAAAATAATTTATTCACTGATACTAAAATTAAAACCTTATTAAATGTTCATGATACTGTAAGGCTCATGTATTTTACTATAAAAACCTCACTGTTGCTTTAATACACAGAAGCGTGGGAATGCATAATAATAGGAGATTAAAACAAACAACAACAAAAAACTATAAACTTTATTTTAAAAGGTAAACATGTGCCTGGTTTTGCAGAGTGTTGCTACCAGACCATTTTAACTTGTAAGAATTTAAAGGCTTAACATTTATTTTATTATCCCCCGCCACAAAGTGTGGAAGGGGGATATTATAGGTTTGAGCTCTGTCCGTCCGAGTTAAAGGGGACAGCTTTTCTTAGAAACTGTTGAAGATAGGATAACTAAATTCAGTGTGTGGCTTCAGGATATCAATACCCTGATGGAGTTTGAAAATGAGAAGCGTGCAATTATTTTTTTACCCTTGTTCCGTTTTTTTTTTTTTACTCTATTCTAGGTATCTTCGATGGGGACAGCTTTTCTCAGAAACTGTTTATGATAGGATAACCAAATTCAGTGTGTGGCTTTAAGGCAGACATACACTGTGCGATTTTCGAATCGTGCGACTATTTTGTGGGATCGTGCGAGTCTCTGCTAGATCGTGTGTCGTGCATCGTGTAGTATACATGGGGTCACGAGAAGCGATTAACGCCTCACGACCAGCTCCCGATCAGCAATCGTAGGGTCGCTCCTCGTGAGGGTATCGCGCAGTTGAAGCAGTGCCACGGACCGGCTAACCGTAAACGCTCACACTGCGCGAACACCGTAGGACCGCTGTAAAATTGACAGACTGTACTGCCCACGTCTGTCCATTCAGCTCCTGGTCCATCACGTCGCCGTCTTTTCTTTTTTAAAGCTCTTTTTGCTGAGATTTACGAGTGTCTCTCCACTTCCGGGTTTTTCTTCTTCATCTGTTTTAGTGGCGACGCTTCAGCGTTCGTCTTCTTCTTCTTCTAATTTGTACGTTGCATTTCTGGAAACAAGAACCTGACGTGTCGTGTATGGACGTACAGTGTGAGCAGTCAGATCGTGTCAGAGTGAGAACATGAACCGTGAGCTGCGCACATTCGGGCTCGTCTGAGTCGCACAGTTTGAGCTGGAGCTGAGTGCAATGATCGCACAGTGTATCCCGGCCTTTAGGATATCAATACCTTGATGGAGTTTGAAAATGAGAAGCGCTCAATTCTTTTTTCCAGAGTTATTGCCCTTGTGCCGTTTTTTTTAAACTCTGTTCGAGGTATCTTCAAAGGGGACAGCTTTTCTTAGAAATCGTTTAAGATAGTTAGTAATTTTATATCTGATGTGATAATAATTTCTTATGTATACATCTAACTTCTTAGATTTAGGACATTTAGGAAAAGGTTGTAAAATCAAAACATTTCAAAGATGGCACCAAACTTTAGTGAAATTGTAATAATAAATCATTTGTACACCTTCTGAAAGATATTCTCATTGTTTTATGTGTATCTAGAGTTGGGATCAATTATAATTGTATTTGCGTAATTGATAATTAATTACAATTATGGCATAATTATAACTGTAATTATAATTTTAAAAATCTGTAGCTGTCGTAATTGTCATTAAATTGAGCAGATAATTCACGTTGTAATTGGCATAAAAATGAATCAATTATAATTGAACGCAAAACTGCAGAACCATGTTACAGTTCTATGTACAGTTCTACACATATGTAGATAGCAACTGATAAAATATGTTTCATATCAAGCTTTCCTACATTGTACTATTAAAAAAAAAAAAAAAAACATGAAATCAAGGGGTGAACAGACACAAAAAAAGCTCTGATGTCACCACCAAAAATATGAATGCCTATATTTTTATTGATTAGGAAGAATAATAAGGAAACCAATAGATAGGAAAGAATTTTGATGATATATATTTGTTTTTAGTGTATTTTACAGCTGATTTAGGACCTGTGATCATAAGAGATGCTAACAGGAAGGTTGACTTTTATTAAGTTATTCAGGCTCAGTAATTGTGATTCATTGTAATTGAACTTTAGTAATTGAGAACGTAATTATTATCGACTTTCTGAGGATAAAAAAATAATTGTAATTCAATTGTAATTGGAAAAAAATGCTGGTCACTGTAATCGTAAATGAACATGGGTAATTGAAAACATAATTGAAACTAAAACTCTTCTTTTGTGATCCTGACTTTTTTTTCCTTCTTTCTATAGAAGCAGGAAGTGATGAATCCATTAACCTGGTGGTTATTTTTCCTCTCACTGTGTTTGTCAGATTCCCTTTGCAGCAGAACTTTCTGGAGAGAAGGTGGAGATCCTTTTTCTAAAACCCCATCGGGGGCCCCCAGGCTCCCAGTGAGCGTACACAGGACGTGTGCAGCAGACAGATCTGTGGAGCAGAGTGAAGCAGACGTGGAAACGTGCAATCAGGACCACAGAAGTGCCTCCAGTAGGACTAACCCTCAGGTGTAGACCTCACACCATATTCTGCCCCTCCCTTTATGTTGCTGCACTCCCCCCCACACCCCCTTTACCCACTACCTCCAAAGTGACGCCTCAGAATCTGCCAAAGATGCTCTTTTGTACGTTTACATTGGCCTTGAACTCAAAAGGATCCGAGCAGTGACGAAGTCGGCCTTTCTCAGACACTCTCACTCCTTCAAAGACCTTTTTCCTCCTCCTCCTCCTCCTCCTCCTCCACCTCTTCCACTCAACAACAGGAGACACTTTTGAATGTATGCTTTAAAGAGCCACGTCTGATGCTCCCACAGGAGGACACAGATGCTGTTTTTTTGTCCTGGTTATAGTTTCTCTCAGCTACTCCTCGTCCTCGTTCAGCTCTCTCATTAATCAAAGGATCTCTAAGCAAACTAATGTAGGGCAGGAAAAAAAAAAAAAGAAAAAGAAACGTGGTCATGCAGAAGACGGGGGTGGGGGGGGGGGGGGATGTTCCCTGACCAGCAGATCTGGGTTGATCCCATTGGAAAGCTCCCACATTCCTCCAGACTTTTGGACATTTGGCAAAGCGATGCTATCCTGTAATGAGACACTGACACCAAATACGGTGTGTATTACTTACCACTATATCTAAATATATCCCATATTAATCTGTTCCTGTTTTTTGTTTTTTTATGTCATCTATCAGTTGTCTGTCTATATTTTGTGGGGATGATGTAGATGTTTTCTATTTGCACATAGGACAATCCTAGTTTTTCTGGCTGCTACTCAGTTTCCTCAAATTAATGAGTTTTTAAATGTTCTCCATTAAAAGAAAAAAAGATCTTTGTTTTGAACCTAGAATTTCATTCAAATGTATTTTATTAGTGATGCACCGAAATTAGAATTCCTGACCAAAAATGAGAAAACAAGACTAAAAACCGGAATAAGTTATTAGTCCCATTGCATTTATGGGTATAAATGTGTACTAACTAACCTCACTGAAATTAAAACATTGCAGATGTAAAAATTAATAGGGGTGTCCCGATCCGATATTGATATCGGATAGCGGTCCGATATTAGCCTGAAAACGAATATCGGATTTTATCGGAGTCCATCTAAAAGCTTCGATATATATTATATTGTATTTATTCAATTGTAGAATACTGTAGATATTATGTTGAAGGTTAAAATTAGTTGTTAATAAATGGGTCAGTTTTTCTCATTCCTGCTGTTGTTGACTGTTTGAGTAACCACATGATCAAGCCTTTTCTAACATTCCACACTACAAAATAAGTCATAAAAGTATGTATGACTCATGCTGATATCATATCGGATTGATTTTAGTATCGGCTGCAATGTCGGTGTCGTATCGGAAGTGAAAAAGTTGTATCGGGACATCCCTATAAATTAATATTAATGCTTCAGAAAGAAAAAAATCAATTAAAAATATGAAAATATTTGTTTAGCACTGACATTCCAACAATGCACAAAATGAAAATAAAATAAAAAAGTACACTGTTTAACTTGACCCCACTAATACATTAAATAATATTGTACAGGCCTATATAACTGACTGGGTTTCCAAGCATGTTCTTGTAGACGCACACGCTCTGTGTGCTCTGATTGCAGCGTGCATGATTTGGTGACTGGATCTCATCCCAGTAATGATCTTTACCATGTGGACCGAGTATTGCAGAGGATCTCTGTGGAACGTGCACCGCAGAGAGCTACACGTAACTACAGTGCCGACTTATTGACGCTCCGAATCCAACGCTTTAGTGCTCAGATGTATAGAAATACAACCACTCCGTGAGTCTGCAGACAAGCATGCGTGCTGACTGCGTCTTTACAACATCCTGTTTATGTCATTTTTGGCCAAAAATGCGCTTTTGGGCCATTTTCGTTTTTTGTTGGCTGGAATTTCAGCGCATCACTATATTTTAGAGACTATAATTTAAGGCTAGCAGACTTAATGCAGTGTGCATGCTCATTTAAATCAAGAATTTAACACAATTTTTCATAATATCACATTGAGTCAGCCATGGTTTTATCTTGAGATTGTGGAGACAAAAAAAAAGGTAGATTGTAATGTATTATTTTGTACTTGTACATAGGCTAGATAAATCCTGATTATTAACTTGCAGTCAAGTTCCATATATAATGTGCAGTAATTTAAAAAAAAAAAACCAAACATCGGGTGAACAATGAGAAGTTTTTGTTTTACTATCGATCGTTTGGATCACATGATTTTTACACTTGAATTATTCAAAAGGCAAATGTCAGTTTGAGATTTTGAAGAATGCAGTGGAGGTTCGTCAGGTTTGATCACATGAATCTATTTGATTTTAATCGGCTCAGAATCAGTCGAGGTTTATATTCATCATCATCATCAACCCAAAGATCAAACAACATGCACCTATTTAAAGAAACACTTGAAGGAATGAATGCATCCAGCTGCAATGACATTTATTTTTATTTTTCTATCATTATGTATTTTGTAGATCAGGTACAATCACTATAATTAGCAACAGGTACTTTAAACTTAGACGTCAGTATGTTCTATATTTTTTTACATTTTTACACCAGATTGCCTTTTATTTCAGTATGTTTATATGTTTGTTTTTTTTTATTTTCTTACTGGAATAATTTGATATGCTTTGATGGTACGGAATGTTTTTTTTTTTATTTTTTATTTTTTTTTGGTACGAAGTAAAAAAATAATAATAGTAATAATAATGGTAAATAAAATGTCATATTTTTCATTGTAACTGGGATACAAGGTCTGACTTTTCCATTGGTTAATGACTCTTTATTTGACTTCCAGTTCATATTGCTATAATGCGAGGATTGGACTCATTTGATTTCCGGTGTCGAGACCAGAGGTGACAAAAGTACTCGTCTTCAGTACTCAAGTTAAAATCTAAAAAGTACATGCTACTAATTGTACTTAAGGGAATAAGTAAAACAAATGTCCTATCAATAATAAGACAAAGTTTTAAAACCAGCAAATTCAGTATATTTAATTTTTCTAAGAACTTGTGTAAAACTGGTAAATGGAAGCAAGTTAAATCTGTTCCCCTTTATGAACACCTGGAGAATTTAGCACTCGTTATAGATGAAACCTGTAAATAAAAGTGTTTCTAGGAGGAAAAAAATGCAAATGCTCAATTAAACCCAGAGCATCTTTGAGTTTAACATTTTTAAAAAACCTGAAAAAGTTAACCATGAAACTAAGAGACCTGCCTAACAGAAAAAATGTTGCTTCTTTTTATGTCGTGACGTCATCTTCGAAGGTCTTAAAAGTAACGAGCTCATTTTTAAAATGTATACAGTAAAAGTCAAAAGTCGCCAAAAAAATACAAATACTTAAGTAAAGTATAGATAGCAGAAATAACTACTTAAGTACACTAATGAAGTATTTGTACTTTGTTACTTGTCACCTCTGGTCGAGATCAATAAATACATGTTGGAAGATTCCCAGACAAAAAGTCCAACATTTTAGACTTTAGTTGTTTTTATTCCTAATAATATGTTACGGTTTAATTTATTCACACAACTTTCCCTGGAAATTTACTTTGAAGTTTACCTTTGATCTTCGGATATGTGTCAACTGCCAACTCTCAGTCTTCCTCAGAGGCATTTACTGATCGCTTTGATGTGTCCTTATGAGTCTTGATAAAAGTTGTTTTGAATAAATGAAACCGTAACATATTATTTATTAAAAAAAAAAAAAAGAAGACAAAATGAAGTCGCTGGAATTATTGTTTCTGATGCCGACTAATAAGAAGATTGACCAATTGGATGACTGAACACTCAGTCATTTAGCAGCATCTATTTTTTTGTGTTTGTTTTTCTTCAGGGATGTCATTTTCTGCCTCTTTGATGGCGCGGCACTTTGTTCAGTCATTAGCAACAAGCAGTCGGTCATAATGACAGAATTACAGCGTTGTTGTTGAGCACTGAATTGAACAGAAATACGATCTGTGTCAGGGTCAAGAAAAAAAGATCAAAAGCAGCATGTGTTCAGATCCTGGTGTTGAAGGAAACGTTATCATTTGTTTTGATATTTTGTCTCTTGTCAAATGCATCCCTCACATTTTCTGTCATTGGTTCATTCGCAAACGTAGAAACTAAATCTGAAGAAGTTCCATTCCCGTATTTAATACAAGTTATTTTTATTCTTGGCAGCAGATTTCTGTAGTTTTCTGATGGTCAGAGTTAATTTAAGCCTCGTTTACAGTACATCCAAAAAAAAAAAAAAGTCATCCTCGTTGGGCTGTAAGTCCATGTCCAGGGAAGCATTGATCCAGTCCATGTTTAATGTTCTTTCGAAGCCTAATGAAAGTCAGCATTTGCTGTTTTTTGTTTTGGTTTATTTTCCTTTCTTTCAAACGTCCGTTATGCTTTTATACCAAAGTTTAGCTGTGACTCCTCTGGCACTGTCCAATGCTGCTTTTTTATTGTATTGTTGAAGTTTTACTACTTCGTTTTTTTTTTTATTTCATGTTCATTTGTTTACCTGTATATTGTGTAAAGCATGTGTAAAAGAGCCTTTTGTTATATTGCCTATATTCAATACAATAAACCTGAATCCTAAACATTTACTCTGTGTTTTTAATGTATGCCTTCACACTGTAAATTATTCAACTATATCAATTCTCCTGAAACAATAATTTAGTTACTGTATGACAGTGGTTCACCTCCTCGCCCGAATAGTCCCTCCTATCTCCTTTCCTATCCACTTTTCCTTCACCCCCAGAAGTGTTTAAGTAGTGGCCATGATAAAGAGCGTCCGAGTTCTCTTTAAGCTTAGGAAAAGAGGTTCAATGCTTCCTTTTTTTACCTCCTTTAGCCTAGGAAACACTGATGCATCCTGTGGCTCAAAATGTCTCTGATTTCTTATTCTTGAACCACAGAGTGTCTGTTTTATGTCAGTTATGATCTTGTAAAATGTTTTACATATAATAATATATGGGTTTTAGATTATTTAGAGTTGTTCAAGACACATTTTTGCATTGAACTCGCATGATATCCATTGGTTGTCAGCGTTCGGGTGTGCGTGTCCCTTTAAATGTTGTCGCCGCAAGGAATTGTGGGTAAGCATTATCTCGTCTCCATTGGTATGGGATGCATCGGCTAAAGGAGGTAAAAAAGGAAGTATTGAGCCTTTTATTATAGAGATTTTATTACATAAAAATCTGTTACTGTCCGAACTGTAAGTAATTTGTGATTGAGTTTAGGTAATTGACTATGTAGTTGTCATAAAAATTATATAGAAATTGTAAAGAGTAATTTAACGCAAAACTGGGGAACCATGTTACAGTTCTACACATATGTAGTTAACAATTATTAAAATGTGTTTCATATCAAGCTTTGCCACATTTGACCAATTAAAAAAAAAAGAATTGAGGCGTATACTGACACAAAAAAAGGCTCAGATGCCCAAACCAAAAATATTAAAACCTATATTTTAATTTATTAGGAAGCCTACCAAGGCAACCAATAAATAGGAAAGAAATTAGATGATAGATAATTGTTTTTAGCGTATTTTACAGCGTTATCATAAGAAATGCTAACCTAAGGGGAAGCTAAAATTATTAGGTTATTTATTTCAGGCTCAGTAATTGAAGACGTAATTGTAACTGAAAAATGTAATTGACCCCAACCCTGGTAAAATGGGTTCCTACTAATATTTGAGTATAATAGGAAGGTGAAGATTCCCACCAGCCTGAATACAGTAAAAAGCATAGAATCAAGCACCAGCAGTGTGTTTTCCTGCTCTTTAAACCTCTGATGCTCTCCCTGTATATACAGTATAGCTCCATATCTCTGTAGCATTTCATATTCATTCTGTACGAGCTGACGATTAATGCAGCACAATGTGCAGGTGGCACTTGTGCATCTATACACAAACCTCCAGGGAATCACACATAGAGACGCTCTCAGTTCAAATACAGCCCAGTTAGTGCACACAGTAGACCGTTACAGTGTTAATTACATCTGCTGACATCGCTGCATGGATGGCATATTAATGTCAAGCAACTCAATGCATCCAATTTGTCAGGATCCATCATGAAGTTCGGCAAATCATTTTTGCAAAAAAAAAAAAAGGAAAAAAAGCAAGACAGTGGAGCGTTTATGATGTATTGTTAAACAGCCGAGTCGGCCCTGGAGATGAAGTGATGACTGCGTCTGGTAATGAACTTTGAAATGAAGCTTTCTAAAGAGGAGATCCTTTCATCACGTCAAAGTTTAGAGTTAAATAAGACTTTTAAAACTTACTTTTGCAATGCTTATACTTTGTTCGGTCTTCAGAAACGTGATTTTTGTGATAATTTTTTTCTTCTTGTGATGGGTGAAGGCATCAGCACATGTTTTATTCAAGAAAATACAAAATATTACAGACAAACTTATAGAAAGTAGTAAATTTAGACAGATTAAACTGGTTTCTTACCATTCCAACACTATTCACCTTATATATAAGGTCCAGTGTATGGATGCTACTATACAATTGTATTGTATTTTTTAAATTTGAGTGATTAGAATTACGTTTTTGTTTGTTTTGTCATTACAGACTACATTCAGATTAAATAATCAGAAAAAAAACCCTCAGATATTTCTTTTACAGGCACAACGGCAGCTACATTGAGGCTTTTGGCCTCTTACTGATGACTCTTTGACTCTCTCTTCAGAAACATGTTGATGTATCCAAAAAAAAAACAAAGCAATTCACCAAAAACAATAATAATAAAAAAATCCACATTGCTGCAGAGTAAACAGGTAAAGATGTAAAGTGCAGCTGTAATTAAAGCAGTCCAGTCAGTCATTATCTTTTCAGTAACGCATGGAGAGTCAGCGTGGATGACTGCTGCAGTCGGGCGTGAGGATGAGGATCTCACATGTTGTGACTTGAGGGAGGAAGTCGTGTCATTTAACCAATGGATGAGGGAGTTATTTCTGCTAACCTGATTTTCAAGATCCTCATCATTTCCTACCAAGTTTATTTGGAAAATGAACACAAAATATACATTTACAAAGCTTTCATAGTGGTAACAATTAAGTCAAAACATATTTAAAAAAAACCTTTTCTGACTGAAACAACTAAGGCACAAACAAGGAGTTACTGTACACACACCCATTGGACACAAAAAAAAAAAAAAAAAACTAGTTTTACTGCATTCTTTGATAGTTGCATGTATTTACAAATTTCACAGTTTTTTTTTTTACCTGATTAAATTATTTACTGTGATATTTCCCCATGTCATTGTATCCATCCATCCTTTTTCCAACCTGTTTTCTCCTTTTCAGGCTCTGCTGGTGCCACTGTACACTAGGTGGGAGCACATACAATATGGGTAATTAAAAAAAAAAAAAAAAAATTTAAAAAATAAATAAATAACGTTTTCAATTCTAGCACAAACACCTATTTAGGCTATACTTTGCAAGAAAAAAAAAAACCCACGAAAAGATGAGTGAGAGAAAGTGAAATATAGAATATAATTGATTAAGATTGTGTGTATAATTTAATTTTTAATAGAATGTATTTTAATCAGTATAATTTTTACAGTGTTTTTTTCAAATCAATTACTAGATATTTCAGGAGACTCCATTTAAATTCTAGACGACCCCACATGGAGTCACAACCCAATGGTTGAAAAACCTTGGGTGAAGGTCAAATTTAAATTTTTATCTTCAAGAAATCACACAATATTTTAAATGAGAAATTTTTAGCATTTATTTTTGAATAGAAGAGAATACAACGTATTGATCCCCAGAGGGGAAATTCACATTTGCAGCAACACAGTATGAGCAGAACTAAAATAGATACTAACATAGTAGTGCAAAATGTAAAATAGGACATAAATAAACAAACAAAAACAAATATTTTCTTGTATAGGCCTCAATATTTGTAATTTTTAGGTCACACTGGACATTTTTAATCTATCTAATCAATTTAAAAAAAAAATTTCATTTATTTATAATTGTGTGCATTAATATAACATATTTTGACCGTCTAGATACTGTAGGTGTGATGTGCTTCTTGCAAAAAAACCCAAAAAAAAAACCTTCTTGTGTATACTTTAGAGCAGGGGTTCTCAAATGGTCACCCTGGGACCCACTTTTTATTGTAGAATTCAAGCCACAAAATGTAGTTTTTCCAAAAATAACCATTGAAAACACACATACAGTGTATAGTATTTAAACAAAACAAAATAAAAAACAAAACATGAATCTATATATATGAACGCCTCATGCTCTCCCACATCAAGGACATCACCGACCCCCACCTGGACCCCCTGCAGTTTGCTTATAGATCCAGCAGGTCTGTAGACGATGCTGTAAACCTGGCTCTCCACTTCATCCTCCAGCACCTGGACTCCCCAGGCTCCTACGCCAGGATCCTGTTTGTGGACTTCAGCTCTGCTTTCAACACTATAATCCCAGCTCTCCTTCAGGACAAGCTTTCCCAGCTGAACGTGCCAGACTCCACCTGCAAGTGGATCACAGACTTCCTGTCTGACAGGAAGCAGCACGTGAAGCTGGGAAAAACTATCTCTGCTCCCCGGACCATCAGCACTGGATCTCCTCAGGGCTGTGTTCTTTCTCCTCTGCTCTTCTCCCTGTACACCAACAGCTGCACCTCCTCTCACCAGTCGGTCAAACTCCTGAAGTTTGCAGACGACACGACCATCATCGGTCTCATCTCTGATGGAGACGAGTCTGACTACAGGTGGGAGACAGACCGGCTGGTGTCCTGGTGCAGCCAGAACAACCTGGAGCTCAACGCTTTAAAGACAGTGGAGATGATGGCAGACTTCAGGAAGAACCCAGCCCCCCTCACCCCCCTCACCCTGGGAGACTCTACAGTGAGCTCTGTGGAGTACTTCTGCTTCCTGGGGACCATCATCACTCAGGACCTCAAGTGGGAGCTGAACATCAGCTCCCTTATCAAAAAAGCTCAGCAGAGGATGTACTTTTTGCGGCAGCTGAAGAAGTTCAGTCTGCCAACAAAGATGATGGTGAACTTCTACAGCTCCATCATCCAGTCCATCCTCTGCTCCTCCATCACCATCTGGTACGCTGCAGCTACGGCCAAGGACAAGGCCAGACTGCAGCGTATCATCCACTCTGCAGAGAAGGTCATCGGCTGCAATCTGCCCTCCCTCCAGGACCTGTACGCCTCCAGGATTTTGAGGCGTGCAGGAAAGATTGTGGCCGACCCCTCCCACCCCGGTCATAAACTGTTTCAATCTCTCCCTTCTGGAAGAAGGTTTCAGTCCATCAGGACCAGAACCTCCAGACACAAAAACAGCTTCTTTCCCTCCACCACCATCCACATGTTTTTTTATTTATTTTTTTGTTGTTTGTTTTTGTGCACCAACTACCAAGACAAATTCCTTGTACTGTCCTTAAAACTGTACATGGCCATTAAAAACATTTCTGATTCTGATTCTGATATATTTTTTAAAAAAATGTTAGAATTTTCAACAATTTCTTCCCACCACAGTTTCTTCAGACTTTTTCGCGTTCCATCCTTGTGGGTTACCGTAGCGTGATGTGAGCCAGCCCTCTCTTTGTTTACATTTTGCATGTTTAATTTTTCATTCGCACTATGCTGAGATGCTAAGGGAAGAGTTTATTTTTTATTTTTTTTAATTTTAAGCTACTGTGAAGTTACTGTTGCACTTTTGCTTAAACCTGGGTTAAAGCTTGAAATTGTTGAATGACAGAGCCTCATTTACTTTTCATTTTATATTTTTCTATGCATTTTAACTCTTCAGGACAATCACAGCTATAAAGTTGCACTTTTGATAATATATCTGACGTCTGCAGTCATTTTTAAATGCATTAAAAAAATAAAAATAAAATAAAATTGAAAGTCGAATTTTTCCTTAAGATTTTCTTTAAAAAAGTCAAAATCGCCCAGCCCTACTAGATATATGAATAGGGAAACAAAAGTGTTAATATATGTTTGATAGTGTGATCTTCTCGGTGTAATACCAAATCACACCACAGAGTGACGCTGTTTGTAGAGTCTTGGAGACGCCGTGAGCGTAAAAAGAGGCGGATTCACACTGATCAACATCTCCCTCAGAGCTACCAGGTGTGTTCACAGTCAAACCTGTAGCAGAACGACTCCTCCTGGGGGTGTGTGTGTGTGTGTGCTGGAGCTCAACTGTTGACAAACTGCTGCTGTCTGTCTACATCCAGCAATGAAGGATTTCTCACTGACGCACTTCTGTTTAGCGCCAGACTGTCCGCGTTCTGCGCCCTGTTGTTGGTGATCAGTCGTGGGAGGAGGTGGAGGAGGAGGGGGGTGGGAAGGGGTGACAATGGAGCAGATGGAGCCGTGATTGAATACGGTTGGTGACCTGTCCTCCTGCTTTTACGCACAGCACCGCGGCGAGCTCTCTGGATGCGTCTGCGCTCACCGTGCGCCCGCGTGCACCCTGCGCCGCGCACCGTGCGTGTGGCATGACGGACATCAGCCGCTGATTCACGCTGCAAACGGAGTAAATAAATAAATCCGCTTCATCAACGTGAAGAAGATGAAACCTCCAGCGCGCGGAGAGAACAACCAGACCTAACGTTCCATCCAGACTGTGGTTCTAGATCTACGACGCCAACATGTCCAGGACGCTGAAGAAGAAGAAGCACTGGTCCAACAAGGTGGTGGAATGCGCCGTGTCCTGGGGGAACCTGGGGGACTTCGGCTCCGTGGTGGAGGTGTTGGGTGGAGCCGAGGTGGGACAGTTCCCGTACCTGGGCCAGATGAAACTGGACGTGCTGGTGTGCCACGTAGGGAAGCTGCCGTACTACGGGGACGTGCTGCTGGAGGTGAACGGGACGCCCGTCAGTGGACTTACTAACCGGGACACCCTGGCTGTCATCAGACACTTTAGAGAACCCATCCGCCTGAAAACAGTCAAACCAGGTGCGTCGTGCTGTGGAGGGGAGTGTTGACACATGCTGGTAGTGATGATGGTGATGATGATGATGGTGATGATGGTGGTGATGATGATGATGATGATGATGATGGTGATGATGGTGGTGATGATGGTGATGGTGGTGGTGATGATGATGATGATGATGGTGGTGTTACCTGAGAGCTGTCTGAGTCAGGGATCCTTACCTGTTACTACATGTCTACCCCCAACACACCTTCAAACATCCACACACCTTGTTTCTTTTTCTGACTTTGGATCGCATTAGGCCTCCTCACTCAATGGTGTCCAACATGAAGCCCGCGGACTTCCTTTGGGACACTTGCGATTAGGGTTGGGCATCGTTTGAATAAGCCTTTTCACACTCTCGGGAATCTCGTTCTCTAGAGGGATGAACTCGCCTTGGCTGTCAACAAGTCTGACAGAGATTTAGATTATTTACAGGCAGTGGCTATTCGTACGGTTGTACAGACATTCTATCAGTACGCAGCAACCCTCATTGGGTCACGTGACTAAGACTAAACCTAACCGTAAACCGAACTCTAAGACGCTTCATGTACTTCGGTAAACGTCTGTAGCATCAGGGGTTGTCCGTACGGCAACTGTACGAATAGACACTTTCTTATTTTTACCGTTAAAGCATTGATTCTTTGAAAAAAAATTTTTGCGGAAACGTGGTATCGGCCTCCAAGGCAGAAATGCTGAGTCAGCTGCCAAAGCTAATGCTGCACACAAGCTTAGAATTGAAGTTTTTCCTGCCTTTTTAAACAGCTAAACAGCGCGGTTTCACTTATCGGCCTGTTTAGTGTCCATCTTGTGCACTTTCTTTAAATTTGTACATTTAATTAAAAATAATTGCTTAATAAGAAATAATCATGGACCTGGTTGGTGAATGGTGGACCTCGTAAATGTACCTTTTCAAAGTGAGAACCCATACTGTGCTTTTCACACACGGAAATCTCGCTTGTCCCATCAATAATAATAATAATAATAATAATAATACATTTTATTTCTAAGCTCTTTTCAAAAACTCAAAGATACCTTACAGTTGTTAAAAGATTTACACAAATCAAAAAAAAGAAACAAACAAAAATCAAGGTAAATACAGAAAAAAAAGGAGTGTGGAAACAGAGGAGGTCTTTGTCACTGCTTCTCTCATCTGTTTTACAAAAGGGTTCAGATATGTGCATCATTCCCAGGTAGAGTCCGAACTCCGCCCGCTGGAGACCCAGCTAGTCTGTGTTTTCATCCACTCGGGGGCACCTGTGTGGAAGCGAGAGGACTGCCCTCGCTTCCACACTGCTGCTGAGCTGCTTCCATCGGTTTTTAAAAGTGCTCGATCGGCAGAAAGTAGCATCAGCAGAAAACCCTTGTCCCTCCTCGAGTCTGAATATGTGTAATATTAATAATATAAACACGATTAAAACACTCACGATATCTGGAATAAAATTACAAACGCTGTTAGCTTGGAAATATCAGCTGAGTGAACGAGCTTGTTTACGTTTATATCGGTGAATACGCACTTCCAGAGTGTGAAAAAGATTGTTTGAACGATTCCGGTTTTGATTCCGATTCCTCTCGATTCAAATTCTTTTAAGAGGCGTGGTTGAAAAAAAGTGTACATGTTTTAAACGAGCTAGCTAGCCAGAGGTCTTTCTGGATGAAATGGTCTTAACCTTTCGATGAACTTTTTCTCACAGGCTGTTTTCAACTCGTATAAATATCAAATCTATGAATTTGAATACAATTATAAATGGTCTTTTCACAAGAGCTTTATTTTTGAAAGCACATTTACACACGTCCTGAGTGTGATGCTGCAGATACTTAAACATGTTACTGTGCTCCCACTGATGTGCTAGCCTGATCAGAATCACTTCTTCTTCGTTGGCGTTTGGCGACTTTTTCCTCTGGTCGGCAAAACTGGGCATTGAATGTTGGAATCAAAATTTTAAAAAATGAACAATTCCAGGAGAATTGTAAAGTTAGTCCCAGGACTACTCGATACTCAATGCCTGACTGAACTGAAACAGTTGTTTTTTATCACGCCTTGATAGCCATGACCAAAGATTTCTTGTGTTTTCAGTGCAATTGTTGGATTGTTGTTTGATTATCGTGATTCATTCGCTTTTCATATTCCACGAGGGTTAAAATGTGACAAACAACCACAGCCTGAGCTAAAATAGAAGCAACAGATGAATTACAGCTAATCTTAACAAAGGAAATGATTATCATAAACGTAAAGTCAATCAAGGCATGAATATTGTTATTTTACGTGATTTTAGTTTTTCTGCATCCACACACCCTGTTTCTGTTTCTGACTTTGGGTCACATTAGGCCTGTCCACTCAAAGGTGTCCAACATAAAGCCTGCGGTTTTGCTTTGGGACTAAAGAAGCTCAAACAGTTGTTTTTTCATCACTCCTTGATAGCCATGACCAAAGGTTTCTTGTCTTTTCGGTGTAATTGTTGTTGATTGATCATCGTACAGAAGAGGATTAGGGTCAATTTTGATGGAGAAAATAAAAAAATAAGTTAAAATGTCAAAATATGTCAGAATAAAGTCAAAGTGTCAAGCTTAATTGAAAATGAACTCAAAATATGATGTTGTGATGAAAGTCAATGGTTTGCTAATAAAGTCAATAAATCTACGGAAGCTGACGAGGGCTAATTCACCATGACAGGAAACAGCAGATCATGGCCGTCTACGAAAATGTATTGATGAATGCGTTAAACTATAGCTCAAAGTTGGGTTTAATAAGAAAGAGATTCTTTCTTTTTTAGCTCATAAACACATGCAGCGTCGTACCGGCTCTTTAAGAACAGCTGCTACTAATGTCAGTCCCGTCTGTGGCTATTGAGGAGCTACGGAAACAGATTAGGGACAGTTTTGATGGATTATTGTCATATACGGTGAATTGACCCTCGTCAGCTTCCGTATATTTGACTTCATTAGCAAGCCTTCAACTTTGATCACAATATTGTGTTTTGAGTTTATTCTACTTTAATGTCCACATTATATTTAAACTTTATTCTTGATTTGCCCAAAATAAGTTTCACTATCAAAATTGGCCCTAATCAGCTTCCGTAGCATCTTGACTCAGTTTGTGCAGAATTTTCATATTTCACTTACAATTTATCTTAACAAAGGAAATGATTGTATCATTACAGGCATGAATAATGTTATTCTCATCACAGGATGAGATTTCACGAGTTACAAGACTCCTTTCTAAAACAACCTTCAATGGAAATGTTGAAATTTTAGAGATATTGCAAAAAACTATAATGGAAATACAGCTTATGTGTCCTTGAGAAAGATGTATCATGGATGGAAAGATGAGCTTCACCCCGACATAGTTCGCGATATCTTGTCACACTATTGTTCCACCCTAATACTTCATTATACTATCAAGTCTTTACTTCCACGCTCTTTTACTTTCTTGATTATTTGTTATGTACGTTAAAACATTTTTCTATTTCGATTCTGTCTTGTTATGATAATGGATCAATTTGGACTGTTTGTGATTCACGAGCTAACGCATTGACACCTCTGCTAACCATTGTGCTCAATTCTATTTCCTGCATGTCCTATAATTGATCTGACACACTAATGCAAACTAAAAATGTCACTTTAATTCTGCCCACACTTCTACCATAATCGTTACCTGAACGTGACATTTTGTTGCCAACTCGGTCATTACTCTCCAAAGGAACTTAAGTAGTGATAATGGCTAAAAACAGCATGTGGCTCAGTTGAAGCTTTTTAAGCTAAGTGCACCTACATTATAGACTAAAATCCTACGTACCGGTAATTGCATTGTTCAGGCACAAAGGCTGGTTAGCCGTGTTCAGCCACTTCTCTTCTATTCTTGAAGGGCAGTGATGTCAAAATACAAATGTAACGTTGTGTTGTTATGGGTTTGTTTTTTAATGTGTAGTTACCAAGACTATCCTGAAGGTTACATCTACAGCAGCTGGGTTTCCAAACCTCAGGCCAGAATCTCTACAGATCAGCTGAGTGTTTGCATAACATGCACCATAACTGTGGCTGAATGTGAGAGCCGATTTTAGCTTTGTACAAATGCAAGAAAAATGGGAGAAAATGGTGTTTATAAAGAGTGCATTCAGCAGCGTATGCCTCTGCAGAGCTCCTAACACCATGCTCACTGCTCCACTAACCAAGTATGATTAATAAAGGCCATGAAGGAAGGAGGGAAGAGACATGGGGAAAAGGACTGGGAGAGAACCAGTCCTGCCTGTGGCTGTTTTTGCTTTCTAAAGCATAAAAGGAAGTAATATAGGTGGCAAAAATGTAAAAAAAAAAAAAAAAAGAAAGAAGCTCCACCTCTGTTATCCTTAGTCAATGCTAATTCTCACATTCACTCACATCCTCAGTTATGTTCACAAAGCCCCCCAAGGCGTCACCATACGGATAGAGTGATATATTGTATGATTACGCGTTGTGCATGTGCACATCAGTACAGTGTGTATACATTCCTCTGTGGAAGCCTCATGTATAATTCACACCTCTTGCATAATTGAGTTAGTGAGTGGATTTACTCCACTCAGATGGAGGCAGTGGGCCTAGAGCATCAGCTGTTACCAGGAAGCCCCAAAAGCTGCTCTGACATAATGGCAGCTATGGAAGAATGGGACGGAGTCTCAGGCTCCACCAGATGTTCTTCTCTCTGCTCCTCCTGATACGTTTCTGTGTGTTGTGCCAGCAGCGCTTTGCAGAGCTGCTGATTCCAATGCTAACGCAGGCAGAACGCTGCAATTCTCCAACGGAAAGATGGACAGACAGAGTGACGAAATGGATCTAAAATGCAGGATGCGAGGCTCTGTGGGGGTCATTATGTGTCTGAGCTATTGATCGATGGCTAGTCTGAGCCGCACACCGCCTTTCGCTAGAACTCTCCCTATGAGCTTCTTCTGCTGCATCCATTTTTTTTCCTCCACTAGCTGCCAAGATCTTCCTCTCACATTTATGCTGATCACATATTCATCCTTTCACTGCTTGGAGATATACGTAGCTATTTTCTGTCGCAAAATTTCTAGGGACCAAAATGAAAATTCTTAACCAAAAGTGGGAAAACCATGAGCAAAAATCAAAAACTGAAACACAAAAATCAGTTATTACTCCCATTGCATTTACGGCTCTGAATGCTTCAAAGAATAAATATATTAAATCAATCTTTATGTAACTACAGTGTTGACATGACACAGAAACATAAATCACACCTACAGTACGTCCCCCGTCTCAAACTTTTCTCAGAAGACACTTCAGTGCTCAGATGTTGCTCCGAGAGTCCGCGGACAAGTTGGCCCATTTCCAGACAAGTGCGCTCGCTGACTGCGGTGTTTCCTCTCGAGATGTCCCGATACAACCTTTTCATTTCTGATATGATACCGATATTGCTCAGATATCAGCATGAATCATACATACTTTTTATTTATAGATTTATTTTATTTATTTTTTTTCTCTTCTCTCTTTTCTTTAATAAAAATAATAATAATAATTACTCATTTTCTAGTGTGGAATGTTAGAAAAGGCTTGATCATGTGATGTCACTCAAACAGAGAACAATAGTCAGCAACAGTAGGTATGAGAAAGACACATTTATTAATTAACCAATTGGTTACATACATTTTATACCTTCAACATAATATCTACAGTATTCTACAATTGAATAAAATAAATAAAAAATGAATTAAAAAAAACAAAAGTAAATCGGAAAATTCAGAAATTTCAATCTGATATTTGTTTTCAGGCTAATATCGGACCGATATCGGATCGGGACAACCCTAGTTTTCTTCCATCTTTACAACATCCTGTTTTGCTCAGCTTGTTTTGGTTAGAAATGTTTTTTCGGCCAAAAATGACCCAAAAGTTTGTTTTCGTTCAAAAATATTTGGCGGCCGGAATTTCGGTGCATCACTAAAGAAACTCAAATTCTGTTTCAGGGTTTCCTCTTTTTTGCATCACATGACACTTTCTGTTTTGTTTCCATTTCCAGGTCTTTCCCTGTTTGATTTTACTGGCTATTAAACTTCCCGAAATCGTAACAACCATCCTAACTAGGGTTAATAGAGTCAACTACTGTTATTATCCCCCACAAAGTGTGGAAGTGGGATGTAGGTTTGAGCTCCGTCCATCCGTGTGTCCGTCCGTCCGAGTTAAAGGGACAGCTTATCTCAGAAACTGTTTAAGATAAGATAACCAAAATCAGTGTGTGGCTTCAGGGTATCAATACCTTGATGGAGTTCGAAAATGAGAAGTGCAAAATTATTTTTTTCCAGAGTTATTGCCCTCGTTCTGTTTTTTTTTTTCTCTGTTCGAGGTATCTTCAAAGGGCACAGCTTTTCTTAGAAACCGTTTAAGATAGTTAGTAATTTAATATTCTGATGTTTGATGCAAAACGTTATTTGTGAAACCTTTTAATTCCCACCAACCAGTGAATCGCTTCTGCATGCTGTCTTGTATCACCAGGTAAAATGACCACCAGTTTAACTAATACACCATCACCTAAACCTAGTTTGTACCAGAGCCTTTTCTGAATTTTTTTAAATTAAAAACACACTTAGATGAAGCTCTACATGCATTTTTGATTACAAGACAAACCGTTACATGTAACGAGAGATTTTGATCAGGAATATTGGTGGATTTGACAATATATTAAACTCTTTGTAGACCAGGGGTGTCATACTAATTTAAGTTTAAGGGACAAACATGTACCATTTCAATCACAAGTGAACAGGAAAATTAACAATTTTCATGTTTATGTGCCAAAGTTTGATCTTCCAGTTATAAATTAGACCTAAAGTATGTTCGGCATCAAAAATATATAAGCAATAAGTGACAGATACTTAAATGTTCTTTGATTTATTTATTTTTCAACCAATTTTTATTCAATTTGGTGAGATTTTGTGGAATAATTTGAGAAAGATTTCAGGTTTTTTGGATAAGTGTAGTTCTTTCAACAACAATTTACAACAACATTATTTTTTATGATTATTTTAATGATTCATGTTTTCTCTGATCCGAATCGGATGCTCTGAATGGCCGGATTTGGCCCCCTTGCCTTGAGTTTGACATATGTGTTCTAGACATTTGGTCACTTGTTTTCTGGTGAAAAATAGAGATTCTCCCAAAACATGCATGTGATGCATTTCCATGTTGAGGCCAAATAGAAAGACGGAAATTTTCATTCGCATTCGTTTTCCTCTATTGCTGAAAATCGGAAGCCCTATACAGCCCACTTCTGGAACATACATGTTTTAGAGTTGCTCGTTTCTCTTTCAAAGACACAAGACGCCTCAATTAAAATCTCATGCACTGATTGCAGATTTCTAGTTCTACTTTTAACCCAGCCAAGTGGAAGGAAACATGTTTGATTCAAAATTCCATGAATAGCATCCAAGAATCTCTTTTCTGCCATGCACGTATTTCACCTGGGTGTCTCCTGTATATTTGCAGCTCCACTTGACGTGCAATCAAAACGTACATCCGACCTGAACTCATTTACATGCAGCTGAATGAATAATAAGTGTGACATTAAATAAATCATTTCGCATTGCGTTAAAGGAAAAACTGCTCCTTTCTGATTTTGGAACAACTAATATTTGCTTAAACACATGTAAAAACACTGTTTTGTCTCAAACCAGTTTGATATTTTAAAGAAATTTGAATATTTAAAGACTAATCGGTAAAACTTCTACTCAAAATGCATAATTGGATTTGAATGAATCAGCGTTTCTTGGCTATGAATGAACATTTTTATCCCTACTCCTGATTACAGTTTGATCTACATGTTTCTGTTCAGCACATTTTCTATTACCGGCTGATCATGCCAATATAGAATGTGAATTGACGTGAGCCCCTAAGCCCCTGTATCAAACAGCAATATAGAAGGGGGGTTAATCACATTAATGCACCTCTCATATCAGAAAGTGCTTTTCAATGGAATCATCCTCTTGACAGGAGAAGCTTTGTTGCTACGAGGAGATTTGCAGTTGGCTGAAAAACAAATGTGGATTGAGAGTGAGGGAGTGGGAGTGGTGCAGGCCTGGCCGGTCTAAAACCAAAAAAAAAAACCCTGACACATCTGTTCCTACAGCAGAGATGTTTCCGACAATCACAGTGAAGATGCGGAGCTTCCAGGCTCCCTTGACACAGACTAATTCTTAGCCTTATACATCCTCCAGCAGATTAAAACATCGTTGTCTTGCTATGATCTTCTTGAGTTTGTGGTCTTATGTAGCCTCTCTTAAACGTCTTGGTAATAAGCGTGTATTGTTTTCTTCGCTAGTGTTGTCTTGGAGTTTCGCATTGTTGCTTTGAATGGCGGAGGTTGGTCCAAAAACATACATTCTGTGCCCCCCTCATTGCAGGAGAGCGGAGCCTGGAGTGGACCAATGACTAATAAACAATAAATGATTATTAGCTACTGTACACTGGCCTCATGTAAAGGATTTTCAATGTCCATGAGTGGTGAAATAACCAGAAGTTGGAGTCCAAAATAAAAATGAAAAAGTTGTATGAGGAAAAAAGGTTTTATACCCTAATATTTTCTCTGATTTCAAGAGTCTGTCACCCAATAACTAATGCATATATGTGACTAATCATTGGTGATGTGAACAGTCTATGTACATAGCTCAGAGCTGATCACATTACAGGGAGCTGAGACATATGCAAAGTAGTTTACTGAAGACCTAAACATGTTGCAGACCAAAACCCCAACAAACCTTTTTGCAATTTTGAGGGGCTTCCATGTCCACCAGACAGGATGCATAGCAGATCTTTTTGTACATTCTGAGAGAGTAGGTGGAGCCATATTACTAATTACCAAATTTCAGTTTCCTATGTGATGTCGTTCCTGAGATATTGGATGCTGAAAATGGAAGAAAAATAAGGATGAGCGAAAATCTACAGAACTCACTCATACGTGCTGTCCCTTAGAGAGGAAAAGCCAAGGGTGGCACATATTGTGCAACTGTGAAATGCCTTTCACGTAAGACTTTTTTAAGATTTATACTGTATATTGCCATTTCGAGAAAAAATATTGAGATATACATTTTAGGTCCATATCGCCCAGCCCTAGTCACAATTAGTGCTAGACCGATACATCGTTTTACGTTTTTTACGTGTATCAGTATCGGCCGAGGCGGACTGCTGCGTTCGCCGATCCACATTATTTTCAATGACTGTTCCTTTTTTTTTTTTTTTTTTTAAAAATGAGACTTTTACCATTTGTTGTCATCATTGTGTAATTCTTATGATGTAAATTGAAGGAGCAAAAGTAATATCGGCTTTAAATATCGGCTCAAGAAAGACGGCAGGCCGTATCGTTCATCGGCTGAGCCTGATGGGAAAAAAAATTGGTTTCGGCCCTAAAAAATCCCTATCAGTCTATCCCTATCACAATCTACATGCTAATGGATGGTCAGTATATTCAACATCAGGAGCATGTATAAAGAACTCTGTGCTAATCCACCCCGCAGCTTAAATTGTGAAAATTGTCTCTAGATGACGGCTCACAAAAAAAGTCATTTCCACAAGCTCACATCTGCAGTAACAATGCAGGTCACATTTAACTCCTCCTTCCTCCATGCTCTCTAACAACAAGGCTGAAAGCCTTTCAAATGAAGGCATTCATGTTGTGACAGGTGGTTGTCATACACGGATAGAAACCAAAAAAGATTGTGGTTGATTGCTTGAAATTGCCAGGTGACGGCAGCGTGACAGGTGTAATACTCCATCTACTGCCAATGAGATTAAAGGCATCAAAGCAAAGCAGACACACAACCCGGCCATAGGGTCGGACTGACCCGTTCATAGGCCATGTGGGGCTGTTTGGGCTGCACTGGGTTACTGGGCTCTGCCCTAGTACGATGGTTCATGGATTTTGTTCATCCTCCTGTTTTCACTTGATTAGGTCATTCACCTTTTTGTTTGGAATCAGAGAAAAAAGATGAGAAACAACAGAAGAAATAAATAAATAAAATATATATATATATATATTATAGCTGAATAAAAAGTGTTTGATATTAAATGAATCATTTCACAACAATAGAAGAAACAATATAAATACATTGTAATTAAACATATATATATATATATATACAGGGTTCTCGCGGATCCTTAGAAAGTCTTAAAAGGCATTGAATTCATGTTCTAAAAATAAGGCCGTAATTGTCATTAAATCAACACATTTAGTCTGAACAAAATGTATGAACAACATGGGAAAATGTAAATTTATTATTGCTTTATAGATTTCTAGGTATTTTGTAATCATCTTGTGTTTTTGGGGTTATTTGGATTATTTTAGTTTGTTTTTTTGTGTATTTTACTGTCATTTTGTGTTATTTTTGTGTGTTTACTTTTGGGGGGCGCAAGTTGCACGTCTGCACTGGACACTAGAAAAAAATGACCCTAACCCTGTGTAATTGGCATTTTTTTGACCCCAAATATGTTTACTGTGAAGTTGGTCTTAAATTTAAAATCAAATGACAATAAAATGTCTTAAGAGTCTTGAATTGAATTTGACTAAAGCTGTAGGAAACCTAATATATTACAGTTATTTTTGGTTTACGGTTTAGTGTTTTAAGTCAATTTTAATGAACAGCAAAGGATTAAGGAAAGAGAGATACTTTTTTCATATTTTTTTTATTTTTTTACTTGGAAGCAAAACAAAATTCATGCACATTCCTGTGTATGGGGTATTGTATGATATAAAATAAACCAAAACTTAATAAAATGCACATGAATGAAAATAACACAAAAGGGCAAGTGCTTAACTTTGGCAGCTCATATACAAACTTGGGAAACATTAATTCAAAAATAAAATAAATAAACCAAAAAAAAAATCATTGCTTTTAATAAATAAACCTGTCCATCAGTAAACTTTAACCAGCCATTTATTTTGTAACATGGATGCACCGAAAATGGCTGCAAATCCCTGGCGATGAATACCCACTGCCTTTGTTATTTTCTGTGTTTCTTTGAATAAGTGGCGTCACCGAACATTTTTCGAGCAACTTTTAACTTCAGGAAATCCATGCAGCACTCCAGGCAACTGTTTTTTTGACTGGTTCAATATGTTATTGAGATTTGTTGCATGCCTAATATATATATATATATATATATAACAACCAACTGTGTCTTTTATTCTTGTAATGATGCTGATATGTGCGTCACTGTCGTCCATAAAAAGCTTGTTCGTCCTTCCTGGCTCTCATTCATGCAGCTCCTGTGTCGTGTGTCCCTGAGGCAGAGTCAACCTCATACTGAAGTGCTGCTCTCTTACCCTTTTCAACACACTCAAATCACTTGTACAGAATGACCTGCACACGAACGCAATGGGAACGGGAAGGAGAGAGGGAGTGGAAAAAAAAAAGTCTTTCAGAGCATTCAAAGAAACTCAATTTTACCAAATGTAATGTCATACCTACCTATATTCTGCCTTGGAATCTAATCAAACCTAATCACATTTTCTCTGTCAACAGCTGTAATTCATGTCAGAAGCCCATGGTGAGCATTATTAAAATTGATGTTCCATACAAACACGCATAGTGATCTTATTACGTAATAAATAACAAGTCTTTAGAATACAAATGTGCTTAAAAAAGATGTTTTTAACATCTCAGCATAGGATATCCATCCAATGTTCAATAGGGCAGCATTTCCCAGATTTTAAAAAGATAAACTGCATTCTCTACTGATTTCTAGTCTAAGTTTAGTACACAATTTTTATTGTGTTTGGATTTTGCCAAAAAAGAACCAATTGAAATCAGTCCAATCAGATTCAAATAATATTTTTATTATATAAGACATCCCTAGTTAGGGCTGTCACTTTAACACGCTAATTGTGATGAATTAATTCCAGGAAAAAAATAACGCGCTAAAAAAAATAACGTGCGAAAAAAATAATGCTGTTAATTGCATTTTATTTTTATTTTTGCATTCCAAACAGCGTGAAACCTTTTATATTCAAGAGTTCCCGGTATACCCATAATACTGATGCACAGACTACAATACAAGACGAGAGACAAACGAGCGGCTCAGCTACATTTGTGTTAATTTTGGCTTTTAAAAACGCCAGATGGGGGGGCCCCTGGGCCCCTTTAAAAAACAAAAATAAAAAAAAGGGCTCTGACCGCCTCTTCATATTCATTCATAGAGTATTCATACCAAACTGCATACCGATCTGATGAGAACTAATGGAGGAGTAGTCTTTTGTGTCCCCCATGACATGAGTTATTGGCATGTGCCAATGATTTGGTACCACCAACCGTCGTAATATTTGACTGGCAAATAAATGAGAAATTGACTTCCGTGTTTTTTTTCTTTTTTGTTTTGGGGTCCAAATCAAAAATCATGCTCTGAGCGTTGATGCGTACATATCCATAGATTATAGCTACCAAATTACAGCCTGATTCCGTTCACGAATAACAGGGGAGTAGTGATTTTAACTAGTGTACACAACAAGAAGAAGAACAAAGTGGCGTTTTGAGTCCAGTATCCCAGCCTAAAAACAGCTTTATATATTACTAATGTGAAATACGGCACTGAGGGATGAGTTTGGTTACTGAGACCTTTTCACTGCCAATTCTGGAGCATGCTCAGTTGGTCTGTATTGTATTGACCCTAAAGCAAAAGATGGCTGAGCCCAAATAACATATTCTAATCCATGTCATGTAAACTTGTATTTATTAAAAAGATATTTGATCATATTATTAATTTGTTACCTTTTTATTTGTGCTCTATGCTAAAGTAGTGCAGGGTGGGGGGGTGGGGGGGTTATTTTCGCTTTGACCTTCGTCTTGTTCGCCTTCATTACCCACCGTTTGCTTTGTGCACAATGCTTTTTCCTGCTCCCGTTTCGTCATCACTGACTGCAGATGTGTTTTCCATGTGAAATAAATTCAAAATTAAAATAAAAAATATGCAAAATATTTGACAAATATTTGACAAATAATGTTATTGCTTGTTGTCATTTTAGGCTGTAAAACCTGAATGTTAGTCAATGGTGGTTTTACAAAGTATACCAGATTTGCTAATAGAGCCCAAAGCCTAAATCGCCGTCTTGTTTGCATCAGTCCCATCCTGGTACTGTTAAAATGTCTCTGATAGAAGAAGAAAAAAAAACAAAACAATGACTAAGGCTGCACGATAAATCGATATTAAATCAAAATCGGATTATTTATTGAGGGGGAATTTTAAAAAGTCAAAATCGGAAAAGAAATTTTCCTGTTTAATGGTGTAATCACAGCGAGAGTCTCTCCCCCATTTACAAACTGTTGAAAAACGAGTTTCCAACACATGTTTAATGTGATAGACCCCCAACAACCTTGTTTTTTTTAAATATGAATTTTGTGTGAGGTTTTTTCCTAATGCAAGAAGGTTCTCTTTTTAAAAATGCCGAGGAATTAATTTTTGGTTGGGCAGGTTGTTATTTTATCAAACCCACAGGGGATTTAGTATTCTTTGTTGAAGCTTTGCAATTGCACTTTATTCCCAATACGAACATTTTTTTTCACTTTTTCAATGAAAACCAAATATTTCCAATCATTAAATCCAGTGTCCAGACGGGGAAAATAATAGAAATCGCAATCGAAAATCAAGTTTTCAAAGTGAAAGATAAGGATTTTGTTTTGAGCCTCACCAACAACATTTGGACGATCCTTTCCTTTGTCAGTGTATGTATGTGAACAGATTGTAGTGGACGTGCTGGTGAGGACTCGCTCCTCTGTCTGAAAGCTGTTTTTTTTACCCAGAGGCATAGCGGCCATACGGCGGCAGACTGACCCCCTCCATGAAGGACGTTATCTTTATGCAACACTGACTGCTACATACATCACTCCAAACACACCTCTCATTCTGCAGCAGCGTGCCGCCATTGCACTATTGGCCTGTGTATCACCTCCCATCACCCTGTTGATCCAGAGAACCAATGTTTGTCACTTCGAGATTGGGGCGCAGGGTCACCTCCAGATTGCTGAAACGTAATGGGGCCTGACATCTGAATTAGCCTTCTCTTTCAAAGGGTGATTAGTAAGCAGCTTAGCTTTCTGATAGGCACGTATGAACGAGCAGTGGCATGGAGCAGTGGGGTGCTATTCCACTGGCTAATGAGGTAACGCTCCCTCATTGTGAAATGTTCACGTTATGGTTTTGCTGATGATTGATGGTCAGACTGTGAGGGAGACTCGGCTATGTTTAAAACTCTGGTTTTTCCTAAACTAATTAAAACCAAGTCATTATCTTTGTAAACCTCTCTGGGAACATTTGTATTCAAGAATCATTTTTTATGCTGCACCCTTCATGGCTCTTTCTCAGCAGATATAGTTAATATGAATATTTAATTCAGAGAAAACATGTACAGTGATTGAAAAGGGTGCGTTTTACATTTATTATACCTTTTCATATTATTATTATTATTATTATTATTTATATTTTGGGGGGGGAGCAATTTGGCGCTCACGGTCATTACTCACATTTACACACTTCTTAAAGGGACAACGTCCTAAATGTGGTTTAGCAACACTACTAAATTTAATGACAGATTTCAGCTTTAATGAAGGAAAAACTCAAAGTGCCTCAAAATGTTGATATTGACAGAGATGTTTTAGATCTGCCTTGTCACCAAACTGTGATGCCATGTGAGAGCGACGGAGGACCGCCCTCCCGCTGTTTAAGTGTTTGTTGTGTGAAATTCGGTCTCTTTTCCTGTGAGGAGGGGGCCGCAGCTCTGTGACTTGAACTAAACCATCATGTATCCAAACTGGTGATAAATAGGGATGTAAAGATTAATTGTATGGCAGTTAAAAATTGATTCATATGTATCTCGGTTCATATCGATACTCTGAAAATTGAATCGCAGTACTTTTTTAAAATCTATTATTTAATCTAAAGTCTTATCTATTTATCCTTCTCTTGTTTGAACTACATTACTCACATGTGACGTGAGCGTCGGTGCCAGACATGGCCGGCCCAGCCTATACGCAGACGAAGCGGGTGCTTAGGGCCCCCTGGCCACTAGAGGGCCCCAAACCTGGCAACCCCACTAGCATGTTCCTGGTACTGCGTGCATCAAAATTGCAGGACACATTTCCAGTAATCTATTCATGCCTATTCAGCATGCATTTGTACGTATTAACGTACAAACTGGTAACCAAGAGAGTGACTTTGGACCTGACCTTGCCAGCTCATTGTAAGCAAGTAGCGTGGAAGAAAATGCCTGATACAAACAACAGCACTCGTCATGTCAAAGATAATTTATCCGTCCAGAAGCGTAGATGGCAGACGGAATCGCCTACTACATCTAAACATGTTCATAAATGATTCTTTACCCCTTTAGCACTGTAAGAATATCTGTAATTTTACGTGAATATCTGTAAATGTCACATTTTTCTATTAGCTCTGTCTGCTATCGCATAGCATCTCTTCTTCACTGCTAGAATAGCTGCATGCCAACCGACCACTGAGTTACCAGCGCTCTCTGCTAGCCGAAACAAATATCTGATGTAAATACAGTACACTGACTGTTTTTACATCAGTCCAATTGTTAAGGCACAAAATACATTGTCATTTGCACTTTAAAAAGAAAAGGAACTATTATTCATTTTTGCATTGTTTACTGTAGAGCCAGAATTTAAATTAATAGGCTTTTTCGTAATTTGTACAATTCCTTAATATATTTCATTCAGGATTTATTTTTAATTAAATTGCATTGTTTTGAATAGTTTATTATAGGATTATTTTGAAAGATAAAGGAAAATAGTACCATATTTTCTGTTTTTTTTTATTTTTTTTTTCTCCAAAAAAATAAAGGAATATTTTTCAGTCATTTGTCTCATTTTGTAAAATAAATCGTGAGAGAATCGTATCATGAATCGAATCCAATCGGGAGTTGAGTGAATCATTTCATCCCTAGTAATAAACCTTTAAACTCAATTAAACTGACACTGGTTAAGATTTGAATATGTTTGTCAAATGCCTTCTGAATAACAGTTATAGGCAGGAGAACTGAATTCCTGACAGAATTGAGCTGCTAGTGATGAGTAAAAGGGACTTTGTGGCATTTTTTTTATCCACTGACTTTGACAATTATTGTTTTTCTTGTAAAACTATATTGAATTTTTTTTTAATATATCACCTATCACCATTTTGAGGAAAATTGAGATATGAATATTGGTCCTTATCACCCAGGCCTAATGTAAACACAGCAGTAACGTTTTATTTTGTAAAGGATATAATTGTCCAAACTGTGTGAAATGAGGCGTACATACTTTAAAAAAATGTTTTTAAATTACCCTGACTTAAATGATCTTTTATTACTTTTTTCCATTTCGGGCGATGATTTTAAGTAGGTGAATTGGATTGTTTATATTGGTAAATACTGTAACAACATTTTTTTAATTTAAAAAAAAAAATTAATTGTGATTGTGATTTTACTAAGAAAAAAAGGTGATATAATTTTTTTCTATTTTGCCCACCGCTAACTCCAAGTCTTCAATAATTTCAAAAATGAATTTATAGTAGATCAGAATACTCCTTACTAGGCCTAGGCGAACTCAGGTATGCTCTCGATATGTTAGTTCTTAAAATGACAATATACAATATAAATCTTGATACCAGAAAGAAAATTCTGCATTAAACTTGCTTATGCAAAATGCCACACAGGCACATTTATTAACCTGCAGAACATGTGCCTCCTATAAATGACAGCACGTGTGAGTGGGTTCTATAGTGTGGCTTGTTTAGAAGAAGATCTGGGTTAGGAATTTAGGTTTAGCTTTTCCCTAAACAAATTAAAACCCAACATGTTATCCTCGTAAACCTATGTGGGAACATTTGTATTCAAGATTTTTTGTTTTTTTTACTACACCAGCCGTGCAACTGTCTGATCCAGCTGTTACGTGCGTCCCTTTTTCTCCAGTTTCTTTTATTATTCTTGGGCTGTCTGACTCTGTGTTCTTGCAGCGGCAGGGGAATGGCATGCTTTGTGGAATCTTAATAGTGGAGAGCTGGTACCAAGCTTTCAATGTGCTGCTCGCTGAAAGCGTGCAGCTGAATGCCAATGAGATATTAGAGCTAAAACAGGATGGATCAGGACCGGCCACGGCAGGTGGAATCAGAGTGACTTGGAGAGCCCTTTATCAGAGATGTCGTCTCCTGGCATAGTAAGAGTGTGTGCTTGTTAGCACTGTGTATATTATAATAAGGCTCAGTCAGGAGGAAGATACTCCTAACTTTAAATAGGTTATGTTCTTTTTAGGCTGGGCTACCGAACTCAATACGCCACTCACTTTGTTGTTGTTGTTGTTGTTGTTGTTGTGTACACTAGTTAAAATCGCTACTCCTCTGTTATTCGTGAACGGATCGGCTGAAATTTGGTCGGTATAATGTATGGATGTGTATGCATCGATGCTCGGAGCCCGATTTTTGATTTGGGACCCCAAAAGAAAAAAAAAATGAATGAATGAATACTCTATAAATGAATATGATGAGACCCTCAGCCATTTTTTTTTAAAATGGGGCCCCGGGGCCAACCCCCCATTTCCGGTAATTTCCAAATATATTGGAACACAGTCGTGTGATGCATCGTTTCAAAGGTAATTCAACGTAGATTATGATTATGCCTAGCACAATTCGATTAGGGGCCTGTGCGCCCATCCCCCTTTTTTCGGCAATTTCCATTAAAGTCGTTTTCTCATTTATTTGTGATAAACAAATGGGGTCCATTACACCGTACGTCTCACGGTGCCCTATTTTTCAAATGGGTACGCCTCCGTTAGTTCTCATTAGATCAGAATGCGTACTCTATGAATGAATATGATTCCTTTTTCTGAAATAGTGTAGGGGACCCGGGGGCCCACCCCCCATTTCCGGTAATTTCCAAATTTATGGGAACATAGTTGTGTGATGTATCGTTTCAAAGGTAATTCAACGTAGATTACGATTATGCCTTGCACAATTTAATTAGGGTCCTCAGGGCCCACTCCCCTTTTTTAGGCAATTTCCATTAAAGTTGTTTTCTCATTTATTTGTGAGTCAAATATTGCAACAGTTGGTGGGACCTAATCATTGACACATACCAATATATGAATGCAGCCCATTACTCTGTACGTGTCACAGAGGCCCCATTTTTCAAATGACTACCCCTCCGTTAATGCTCGTTGAATTGGGCTGTAATTTGAGATAGATATTCTATGAGCGGATGTCAAGAGCCTCTCAAAGACCTTTTGAAAAGGGGGGACCACCCCCTTTTCCAGTAATTTCAAAATTTATCGGAACATAGTCGTGTGATTAATCGCTTCAAAGGCAATTCGACGTAGATTAAGATTTTACGTCGCACATTTTCATTTGTTTTACTCGGGGGAAATGAGTAATTTCACTGAATTCTCGGGAATGTGGTACGTGCTGTTTGGCGCGTAGACGTTCCGCGGGCCCGGCCGTAGTTTATCAGAACTTGTAATTCCCATGTGTGACTGCTCTTTGTTCATCATCTTAAAAAAGGGTTTTATTTGTTGACTTTTATCCCCATCTCTTATGCTATTGGCTTACTGTTAAATACAAACAATTTAAAACGAATAATTATCATATTATGTCATAATGAATTAAAATATTTTCTTGTATTATCCTTTTAGCTCTACAGTCATTGACGAAAGTCTTTTCACTTATTCAAGTTGTGGGAACGAAGAATATTGACGAGTTGTTCATTGGATACTGAATTATCTTATATGATAAACAAAACTCTCCAGATGAGGCTTAATTTACCAAAATAAAGATTGGTTTCATTCATGCAGTTTTAGATTTCATTGAGACAGAAAAGTCACATTTAGCTTTGACAAAATAATAATGATAATCACACACACACACACTTTATTTTTTACATTGGGTTCTGTTTATTTGTTTCTTTGGGCTCTGTTGGTGGTTTTCCAAACATTTAATCTGTATATCTGATGAAATGTGTCTGAAAAGGTGTAAATGTTATCTCATATTTAAAACCTCTGGTTATTATAACGCTGCCTATGAAGCTCACATACACACTCGTACATTGGAAGTATTAATCTGTCTCTCAGCATGCACATGGTTCTCCACATGACGCAGATGTTGGATGGGATGACGGGTGGGTGCGAAAGGACCCAGTTACCCAGTCGCTGCCTAATCTGATTAGAGACAGATTCACACAGTCGTCCTGACTGATGAAGGGCAGGCATGAGGGAGGGAACAGATGGACGAGCTGTGTTAGTTAACAGCTGTGGGTAACACTGTTGTATAATGAAACGCTGTAATGTCCACAAAGAGAGAAAAAAAAATGTGTATTTCTGACACATTACTTAGTAATGCTAAGAAGTCACTGTTCCTAATTTGCAGTTGTAAAACATTTGGTCCCATCCATTTCAAAATAAAACAGTAGAGTTTGTTTGAATTCATTGAAATAAAGCTTGCCTAAGAGTGGTGAAAAAATTAAAATAAAATGAGCAGAAGTACTCTTTCAGATTGAAGACGTTATGTTGAGAGAGAAATTTAAATAGTTTCAGAAAAGCTGACTTCTACTGAAAAACTAGTCGCGTAAAAGTCAACACTGGAATTGAAACACTTGAAAATGTATAATGGTGTTACTGACATTTGGCCGTGATAGAATAGAAGAGTTTTCTTCTCTGTAATGTCTTAATAGATAAAAAAAAAAAAAAAAAAAAAACATTTTTAATGTGATTGAGTTATCAACAGATAAATGTGCTATAAAAGATGAAAATACATTTTTCCTTGAACTTTTGTAATAGCAATTTTTTTTTTTTTAAAGCACCACTTTTGAACTTTTGCTTAAAATTAAAATTGCTCATCCATTATTTTTGTTTTTGTTTTCGTCCATCACTTTAGATTTTTCCAGGATACAATTTCCCTCAAGAATACAAGAATATGTCATTAAAGTTTAAAGTTGCTGGAGGTAACTTATTTTTATCAGATAAAAAGACAGAGTGTAGGCCTCATGGATCAATAAATCAAAGATGATTCACTTAAAGAAAAGATGTAGAAGGTTCCAAAGTTTGTCTTGATCTCCACTGTAAACACTTCAGGTAAGGTCAGAGAGGCTCTGACATGTGCGGAAGGGAGTGGCTTTAATAATTCATCTCCTATAGGAGGAGATAATGGCAGATGATTTTCTGAAGACAGCAAAAAAATTCCATCACAATAAGAAAAAGGTTTACAAAATCACTTAAGAAGAATCCATAATGAAGACATTTGACAACCTTAAACAAAATAAATTAAATACAGTGATACACATCACCAGAATGCACTTAAAATTATTGATTTTGAGCTAAATAATGAAATGTTTTTACTACCGTAATTTGTGCAAGAAATTCTATTTTCTATCAAATCATAGCTTTAAATACATGGAATATCCCACATTTGGTGGGCACAAGCTATAATAAAATCACATTTCAAATTCAACGTTTTGGTGCTTCCTACGATTCCTAAGAAAACCAAGAACATTTTACCGTTGCACTTACCAGGAATCAATGGAAGCAGGAACCAATGAAACCAATGGAACCAGGACCCAATGACCCCAATGGAACTCAATGGAACCCAATGGAACCAGTGAACAGAATGGAACCAATGAACCCAATGGAACCAATGAACCCAATGGAACCAATTGAATCAGGGCCCAGGAACCAATGAACCCAATGGAACCAGTGAACACAATGGAACCAATGAACCCAATGGAACCAGTGAACCCAATGGAACCAATTGAATCAGGACCCAGGAACCAATGAACCCATTGGAACCAATGAACCCAATGGAACCAATGAACCCAATGGAACCAATGAACCCAATGGAACCAGTGGAATCAGGACCCAGGAACCAATGAACCCAATGGAACCAATGGAACCAATGAACCCAATGGAACCAGTGGAATCAGGACCCAGGAACCAATGAACCCAATGGAACCAATGGAACCAATTAACCCAATGGAAACAGGAACCAGGAAACAGTGGCTGTGGATAGAGCATTTTGATGCCACTATCATCCATCCATCTTACTACAGATCCACTTCTGGCTGAAAAAGAAAGACACCTTAAAACAGAAAAGTCTTTGTTACCACGGCAACCATTGCATGCCTTTAACCTCATCAAACCAGTTGGAATTACGTGAACAAAGAACTTCATTAAATAATCACTGCGTCACAGTTTTTTAAACATGTGGACCGCTACAAGTGTTCATTTAAAGTGTTTTGTCCTCTCATTCCTGCTGGGTATGGGTACATATAATTGTCAATCAGATGAGTTGTCCTTGGGTTGAGTATCTCTTTAAGCTGTACTTGGCCACGATCCAAAACTTACACAATGCAACCCTTGAAAAAATAATGAAATGTCAATTGCTATTCAATACAAATCATATTATATAAGTTGCAATAATACGTTATTTTATTTGTGTTGCTTCATATTAGCTTTAATACTTAGTGCAGAGAATACCTTCAGGAAGTGATTTTAATGTGACATCACTGCTATTGAGTGAATGTCGAATAATGGGCATACATTTTATCTATTTTTGTTTTTTTGTTTTGTTCAACTTAAGGGCTGGACAGTTATGCAATCAAATGCAGCTGATGAGAAAACAAGCCTGAGTTTGTTTTTTTTAGGGATTTAAATTCAAGAATGAAAACCAAGAAAGGATGAATTTGACTGGATCTGTCGGATGGAGCATTAGAGGAACAATAATCATAAATATAAGTGATTTGCATCCTCTTTCAACCTTTATTTGATTAAATATAGATATATTGTGTTTATGAAAATGGATGGTTACCCTTTAAAATAAAAACTATAGCTGCAGTAAAGCTACAAAGCCGTAGGATCCACTATTAATGCTTCTTAACTTAAACCCCAATATTCCAATGATAAGGTAAATAAAATAATCTGAATTGAACATTGGAGTGAAAGTGTCTGTAAAGTCTGTGATTGTCTCCGTATGATATAATGACAGCAGATTACATTAATGACATTATGTCCCATTATGACCCAGACAGGATTATTAATCAGTGTAAGTATTTAATAACTAAGCTAACTACGCTCCTCTCTCCACCATTATACGTTTCATTCCCAGCAGTGTGAGGTGATGGATTATACTAATATAGCTCCATTATTACGTGTGTTTGCAACATTCACATGGAGCAAGACTTTGGTTCCAGAAGATAAAATAGGATAAAATGTGTAAAATAAACCACAGAGAATGAATATATTGTCATTTCCAAATCTTTGTTTTTCATAATTTGCCAAAAAAAAACTGTAAACAGACCAGTTCTGACGTAGCGGTAGCCTTTCTGTGTAATCTTTGTGCACGTCAGAGCTGCAAAATCAAATAATATGCCAATTTGAATATACTACCAAAAAAAAAATCCAATAAATTACATATTTATATAGTTCAGATAAAGGAAGTGTCAGTAGAGATTATCAGTCACACAACCAGATGACAGGACTTCTATCTTTTCATCTGTCGAGGATTTTTTTTCTGCATAAAGCTACAGTACCTCTTGCTGCCTTTACTACATTTAACAGCTGAAGGCTAGTGTTAGCAGCAAAACATGTAAAAGCTACAGACGAACATGGAACAGAAGATAAACATAAAGTCCATCTTCACCAGAGGTGTCGAGAGTACTGATGTATCCTACTCAAGTAGAAGTAGGCCTGGGTCGATAACAGATTTTGCTGGACGATATATTGTCCCACAAATTATTGCCGATAATCAATATTATTGTCGACATTTTTTTTTAGACCAAATTAACCACTAATGTAATGATAACATATCTTAAAAATGCAAGTACACCCTTTCAAATGCAATCAACTTGCCGGCAAACTTATCAAGCTAAATAGTTAATAGGTAATAGTGCAACAGTTGGGTGTAGAAATGTAACAAATGACTAATTCCAGCAAGTTCTACTTTGAATTACTGACATGTTTCAACCGTCAACTGCCAGTCTTCTTCAGAGGCGTCTGCTGATCGCTTTGATGTTTCCTTGACTTCCGCGTAATAATTTCATGTTAAAGGTCCAGTATTTTGCTATTTTTCACCCATCTCCATTTGTTCTAAGAACCCTAACAACATATTATTTGAGATTTAATTTCCCAAACTCGTCTGTTTTCCAGAGTTTTAGTTCTCTGAAAAGTAACTTTCTGAGCAGTTCTAAAAACGGGCTGTTTTGGGGCCTACTTATGCATATTCATGAGTAGGCGTGTCTGTAGACTGACTCCACACAACAGCTGATCATTAGCGATTATATTTTGCTATCCACACACTTTTGTTATTGTTTTCAGCCAAAAAACTGCACATTACAGTAAAACACATGGCTATTTAAGCGGCTCTTGTGATTGTGAGTCAGACAAACGCTGTTTCAGGGTTTGTTTGCACCATTCGGCAGCAGCAGTGAAGTCAATCAGCTGAGTCAGCTGCTTCAAACACTTGCCGGAGCTACTACGTCGCTTTCAAGATGATAGTCCACTGTTTTGTCCAACCACTGCATTGCATTGGGTCGCAAACACGTCAGATCATGTCAAAAGAGATACGAGGCGATATAACAGGTACTAAAAATGGAACTGCTCTATGTGCTACACCATGACTGCCCACTGCTCCTCAGGGAGGTGTTAAATGCAGAGAACACATTTTGTGTATGTAGCTTTACATATACAACAATAAAGTATGTTTATATCTAATATTAAACCGCAGTGTTTGTTTTAGCTGTGAGGTATATTTGAGAGGGAGAAGCTCACATTCTTATATAGGGTAGGAGGAGACAGGATTGTCAGGAGGAGGAGTTCCGCTAGGTGACGTCAAGTAGCGAGATAAGCCCAACTTGCCCGTTTGGAATTTTGACTTTTAACAAAATGTGGAATAACAAGGGAGGGAGGAAACAGAACTTGTTCAACTTTGGCCCTCTGAATGAGACTAAAGGGATGTATATCACTGTAGCAAAACTATTAGAAAGAGATTTTTTCATATTACTGCCCCTTGTTGTTGTCTAAATGAAACCTTAATATATGTAACAAATTATTTTCCTTCTTGTAAAACTACTGATTTAGAAATATACTCAAAAATGTACAAGTACCCATAAAAACAACTCAATTATAGAAACATGAGTACTTGTAATCCATTACATCCAATCACATCTGCACTTAATGGTAAAAATGAAAATAAATAAAAGGCAAAATTATATCCCAAACCTTTGGAATCATCCAAACGTCCTTTTCAATTACTACAAAACCAAATATTGTCTCGTCACATTGTAGTATATGATTTAACAAGACGAGTACACAATAGTAGTAATTCTGATTAGCATTAACTACGTGGCCTCTGTCATCTGTAGCAGCTTATGATGAGTGTGGCAGCTGGTGCTGAAGTAGAGCTCCGTTCAATTGGACCATTGCATTCTCAATAAGATAACACGTATTTACATGGTAATTAAATGTGAAACCAAATTGTTCATATACAGATTTGAACTGCCTAGTCGACATGTGCAGGAAATGAATGGTTATGTGTGTCCTTACTTTACTCCTAGAACTTCACAGCACGGCTCGTGGTACAGTGGTGTATGTAAGGGACTTTTTTTTTTGCTCTATTTCTTTTTCAGTTTGGGGTCTCGGGCTTCCTCTTGAAGCCTGCGTGCAGCTGAGGACGTGAGTTTCGCCTCCCCAAGGCTTTGTTCCCTTGATAGAGGAAAGGCAGGGAATTACTGCTGCACTTCAAATCAAATCAGTTTCAAATAATGTGCTGCACATACAAATATGTTTAATGCATGCTGATGTCCTGGCTTTGTTGTGTGTTCTTGGTAATATGAGTTTGATGGCGTTTTGAGCTAGAATCTGGCTTGTTATTGTTGCTGTCAAACACATTTTTTTTTTGTGTGTGGAAGATGTCATTCATTTTACTCGTTTTAATTCTGATGCTGCTGCCTGCCATGTGTGATTATTTGTAATTATGAATGACTTCTCTGCAGTGATCTGACCTAGTTTTCAATTGCTGTGCCAGGAGGTTGAGCACAAACTTGGTTAAAAAACATGAATTTTGTAAAGTAATTCTGCACCATCCATCCATCCATCCGTCCATCCAGCCATCCATCCATCCAGCCATCTATCCGTCATGTGTTGCACATGGAAATTTTAAATTTTGAGCATAAAGGTTTTTTTTCGATTGGTGCCGATTTCCCTGATTTTGGAGGATTGGCGATCGGCCGACCCTTGCATATGAAACCAATCTTTTCTACTTCCTCAAACGTCTTAAAGTCATTCATAAATCCAGCCATGGTCGTCTTCTGCTGTGAGATGACTGACAGACCCTAACCCACCAGCCCATGTATGCTTAAGGGTATATGGGGCTATAAAGTTTGGGAAACACTGTAGTAGAGCATTTATAGATTAGGCTCATCTGTTGCTTTTGTAACATGTGAACCCTCTTCATTTATATTATATTCAATGAAAATTTCAGTGGTCCTAATTTACTATTGAAGAAAATGACAATGAACACAATAAAATGTATATATTTTAATATATATATATATATATAACTGAATTTTAACACCTGCTCCACAGTAAAAATGACTTTTTTAAACAGCCAGGTCACCGTTATGCAACATCACAGATTGGCATCTGTAAAAAAATGTCTACATTAAAAGTCATTTGTTTAACAGTTTTATTGAAATTTAAGTGGAACACAAAACAACCTATTCAACATTGAAGGCATAACCAAATGGCTTTTATTTTGGGAAATTACATAGAAGTTAGTGCTACAGCTTGGCAATTTTTTATAATGACTTTTTGGGCCATACCAAGTGTCTATTGTCCCTGTTCTGGGCTCCAGCCTGACAGTTGTAAACCTGCAGGGTTTGTTTAGAGTTCAGCAGGCGTGAACTTTTTCCTGCTCGAACCCGTCGCTGCACAACCTGTAACATTTGAACGTTTATCAAAGAAGCCGTTAACTTTTGTAACAGTGTAGAGAGAGCGGGCAGTGGGCCTTTATTATTAACTGCACAGGATTGGCTTTTAAAACAGCTTGTTTGTAGATGGAACATCACCACATACATCACTCATATGCTGTTATCATTTACTGAAAAAAAAAAGTTAAATTAAATACGAATAAATTAAACCTTGACATATTATTAAAAAAAAAAGACAGAATTAACTTTCTGGAATTACTACGCGGAAGTCAAGGACACATAAAAGCGATAAGCAGATGCCTCTGAAGAATACTGGCAGTTCTTCTTCTTTTGAATTTCCGGTAGACTAGACTTGAGTCAAAACATGCCAGGAGATCAAAGATTACATAACATCATGTTGTGCTTGTCAGAAAATAGCAGTTTCAAGCATAAGAAAAGTGTAAGCAGGGCCGGCCTTCCCACGAGGCAACACAGGTGGCCACCTATGGGGTCATATGCTGGAGGGGCACCGAATTGCAACCCCCCAAAAAAAATAAAAATAAAAATAAAAAAGTATAGTAAAAGTGAAACACACCCTTTACAATCACTGTACATGTTATCTTTTCATGAAATATTAATATTATAAATGTGTTACTATACCTGCTGACCTACTGCTTATATTTATGCATATTTATATTTATTTTATTTTAATACTTGTTGTATTACATAATTCTATTGTGTTGTTTGCACACTCAGTTCTTTGGTTTTAAGATTTTTGTTACTAACTAATAAAACCAAACAGGAAAGTAGAAATTGCCCTGCACTGAAACTTTTATATTTTATTTGAACTTTTGATGGCACTGTTTTGCATTGCTTTTTAGCACCAATGTTGTTGTTCACTCAGTACATTTGCACTTTACCTGTTGGTGTTATATTTTATATTCTAATTTTTGAAATAGTAATATTTTTTTATTAATTTAGAGGAGGTGGTGGGGGAGGGGGGCAAAAAAGTCACCACTCTTGCCTATAGGGCACAGAATGACTTAAAGCCGGCCCTGGGTACAGTACAGGCATCACATCTCGGGCATCTTGTGTGTCTTACAACTTATTTGGATAATATTCTCACTGTGAATGGCTGTGAGCACCATGTTTCTGACTAATTCAGGTTATTCATTATTGAAGAAGTTTTCCCACACTGGCTTTTATAAATACGAGTGCAATGACAAAGCCTCCAAACATGTCGGGACAAGAAGACCAAGGAACTGCAATATGTCAGGTATTCAATTCCTAATTCTGACGACCACAAAGAAGTCACACTGGTTTTAAAAAACACAGAGTGTTTGTTCTTTTCTTCATACGAACATGACAGCAAGCAACACAGACATTGTTTTTCAAATACATAACTTTCAATCAGCTTTTGGAAAACTTGTAGAGGTGTGAATTGAAAGAAGAGCCATTAATTAAAACTTAAGGACTTGTGTCTGCCTCTTCTTTTCTTTTCGTGTGCTTTACAATATGGGGAAAGCTTTGAAGGTTTGTTTTTTACACGGAAAAAAAAAAAACTTCTTTGATTTTCTTTTGATTCAAACACGCTTGGATCATGTGGGTTGCTTTTTCACCAAATTTGAAATGTCACTAAAATATTGTCTTTTTTTGACACTATGTGCCAACCTTATTCACCATCCAGATCCTGAATAAAACGTAAGAATCAAACAGCCTCTGCTTTCAACCATCACCTCCCCTAAGGCTGCGTTATACTCTGCCTCTGCAATTCCATGCACAAGCTCAGTGGTGCGTCACAAATTATGGTTTTACTTCTGAAATTTTGATGCAGACTTTGTGGACTTCCTCTCTTTTTCTTTTTTTTCTGTCCAACCTCATATCGTCTGTACAAGCTCTGACCTGTTTGTGTGGCACAGGCTGTTATTAGGGGCCCAGTTTGTCATTACTTTGTCATACGGTCTTATCATTCAAAGCTAATTTTCAGGCCAGGTCCCTACATAGAGAGAAAAGACACTGTATAACGCATGAGTTTGAAATGTAAAGCATAACTGACATTTTATAAAATATGACTTTTTTTTTAATATATAAATATATATTAATTTTTTTGTTTACGTTTCAGAATGAAATACCGTATTTTCTTTGGATACACATAAACATCTCCAGGATAGAAAATAAATGTTACCCAAGTCTTTTAACAGTACAAAGCTGTTTATAGTGTCTTTGATTTTCTGTGATCGTGGAAAACAGACAGAAAAAAAACAGAATTCACGCTCTGAAATGGAAAAATCAATCTGACTCGTTTCCTTGTTTCTGTCTTTTTATTTAAAGGAGCATAGGGCAGGATCTAGAAATACAGCATAGCCATGCATGGGGATGAATAGTTGACTTAACTGGCATACCGTATAGTTTTGTATGGAGTATAGACTGACAGTGACTCGGGATATGTTTGCAAAATGTTTTTATGGTTTATACATGTGTGTTTTTAACAGCTATGTTTGAAAAACTAAATTTGGTTGGTTGGATTCTGAAAAAATGTGAGGGTGAGACTAGTAGAGTACTTCGATTTAGATCATCTCTGCTCTTCCTCCTCCACTGTGCGTGTGCGTGCACGTGAGTGTGAGACAGACAGACAGCCCCTCTCTTTCTCTCTGTCCTACAGGAAGCAGCCAGCCGCTTTGGTGTGAAATGGTGTATGCGCTGCGCGTGTATGCTTTATCACTCCGCTCGGCGCGCTCTTCCCTGTTTTCCTTTTGGATTTTCAAAATAAGGCACATGCAACCAATTTGGTCGCAGTCTCAAGCTCTGTGGATAGAGGATGGACACCCGACTGAACCCTGATGGGACCCGACGGCACCGGATGGGTCGGGTTCAGACAGATATTGGGTTGTTTGTTTGGGTTCGGTCACATAGTGTTGTTTGCACGCAGCGTTCTTGCTTTCCTGCTGCAGCAGCTGTAGAACCTGAAGAATGCAGCTTTTGTCTGTAACAGTGAGAGCTGTTATTATAAAGGAATACACATTTCTTTTTCTGCACAGTAACATGGATTATCCGTATCTTTGATACGTAGAGTATGTAAATAGATCCGATGGTTGCGTGTTGTGTGCACTGCGCTCCTGTTTGTGTTTCACTTTTGCTTGTTACTCGTGCGCTCATCTGATGTTGACATTAACAGTTGTTAATAAAATCAGTGCTTACCCCTAAAAAATATGTCATTTCTTTGAGAGAAAAAAAAAAGTTTTCACTGTTGTGTCGGACTCAGATGAGAAAATGCGGCCCCATTGTTTACTTGCCATTCATTTGACTGTTTATTGCAAGACCTGTGCACATGTCTGTGCATTCATCTGTGGAAACAGTAGTTCAGTCCACCGCGCTCGTCTTCTTTCAGTGTCCAAGCCGTCTTCTTCTCATTGTTTTTTATTTCCGGTATTGGGCTGCCTCTTCAAGCCATCGAAAACGTGTACCAGCGTCATTTGACGTCACGTCCGCAGAACTGCGCGGGAAATTGTGTGGGCTCATTCTTTTTGGTTGAGAGCGCTTCATCCCCCATTAGCATTAAAAAAACTTTAAAATTAACGTTGAATGTTGTGGGAGAATTCATGCATTTTCACTGTTTTCCACCATGAAACAGGTGATTGAATATCTAGAAAGTGTGACAAATGAACAAATATGTGATATACCATTGTTAATCCTGTTCAAAATCTATCGCTTCGTGTTAAGGTTTGAGTAGTGATCATGTTGTCATCTGATCATTTTAACTGAAGTGTGTGTTGAACATGTTGTGATTAACATGTGGTCCAGATTATTATGACTGTACCAGGGCTTTTGCAGGTTTGAATGCAAAGACATTCAGGTTCAGCCATTGGTGTATTCGCTGAACTGGTGGTCATTTTACCTGGTGATTCGTCACAGCGGAAACACCTCAAAGTGCACAGATTTCGTGCAAAATGTGAAGGTGTTTTGTCGGTTGGTGCTAATTAGTTAAAAAAAAAAAAATGTTTTGGGACCATGTCACACATTTCTGTTGTATTTTTATTCCCATAAAAAGGTCAGAAGTGGAGCAAACTCAATGCAATCTTGTGTAATGTCAGTTTCATCTGAAGCATTTTAAATGTAAAATTAAATTAGTAACAATCGTTGACTCTATTAACCCTAATTAGCTTAGTTTGGTCCAGTTTCAGGAAGTTTAATACTGTGAAATGCATGTTGCACACAGGAAAATATATAGATTGTTTTTAAAAAAAGATATGTGTGTTTTCAACTAATTTTGATTGGTTGACTTCTAACAAAATGTGGGTCGTGATTTAATGATTGTGGCAAAATGTGGGCCCCAGGGTGAGACCAGTTGAGAACCACTGTATTAGACGTCTAGCTAACATTCTACATGGAAGTAATTTGTCGTCATTCCAGCGCTACATGTTTCATGATTTCTGTTTATATTTGTCTTTGTGCATTTGGATGCTTTTGTTTTGAAATGTTTGTCCTTTATGTAGTGTAGGGTTTGGGGAGGGAGGGTTTACTTTATGGCATTGTGCTTGAGGTCAGATGAGGCAGCATGGCATCATGATCTCTCCTCCTCCGATTCACTATAGAGACTGAGCTGGTTTTGACAAGGCTGACTCTGACCTGCAGCCCTGCTCTGTCTGCACGGCGCTCTTTATACCTGGCTGAACAGGTCTGCCATTAGCATTTAGCCACATGTGAACGTGCTGACCAACAAATACCAAATGACTTGCTCACATGGCCATAAATGCATGTTTTCTTGTTGCACAGAATTACTCCCTCAACCATGGTTCTATTGGATGTGGTTGAGGTGGGGATTACGCCCTGGCAGCTGTAGCAGAAGTTGACTTTAATAAAACTTTATGAAGATGAGGATGATAATCAATGCAATAATGACATTTGAACAGTTAATAATCCTTGGGATCAGAAGGCTAATGTCGAGGCCAGCGCTGCTCGTCTATCTGAAACTTAATTAAGAAAAATAGATGGTGAAATGACATTTCTAGCTCCCTGTGATCTTGTGAAATTAATGTTCATTCTCACTCTTTCCTGCTATGTCAATTTCCTGCTCAACCTTTCTTCTGAGTATTTATTTTTGTGCATTATTTAATTGAATGAACCCTAGTTTTACTTGCTGGTGAATCCAAACTTTATTGGATGTGGATAAAGAGGAGGGATAGAAATAGAAAGGCTGTGTTTTCTCTCTCTCAGCCTTTAATGTCACGCTGCAGTTCTCATAAATGTACTTAAAATTGAAGCATCGTTGTCTGCCTCGACTTGATGAATTATAAAAGCGTCTCATTCAAAACGTCGTTTGTTAAATATGTCAGAAGCTGCGAATGTCCGCATCAAAGTGCACATCCATGTCCTCATTTACAAGTATGAGTGTGGTTTAGTTTTGGAGTTTTTTTTTGTTTTTTTTTTTTAAATTATAAATACATGTAGCAGACATAGGCCACTGGCAGCCTGGGGGCCACATGTGGCCCTCAGTCAAAGTTTTTGCAGCCCCCAAAGCAAATTGTAATTCAAGAAGTGGGAACGACTATGAAGCCCAGCATAATACACAAAATAACATGGCAGAAAATGGACAAAGTACACACAAAGTGACTCATAAAATGACAACAAAGACCGACAAAACAACCACTTAAACAAACAAAATGAGTACAAAAAAGCACAAAACAACAACACGTAACAGAATTGCTTTAAAGACACACAAACAGTTAAGAAAATTACACAAAATGACAGGAAAATACATAAAAAAATAAATATAAAAAAACCCAGAAAGTGACCCCAAAAACACACAAAACAACAATAAAAATGCAGAACATGACAGAAAAAAACACATTAATTAAAAATAACAAAAACACACAACGACCCCTAAAAGACACAAATGACTAAAAACTGAGAAATCATCAAAACTACACATTAATGTTCTGATTGGTCATTATTGTAAATGCCGACATGAATGTTGATCATGTGGCCCTCGGATCAGATACAATCACATTTTTGTGGCCCTCATTGTGATAGTTGCCCATCCCCGATATAAAATCTAGATACCTGAGAGATACATTGTCGACTTGGTATTCTCAAGCAAGTTTGTTTATGGTGTTTCCCATTGTACGACTTAACTCAGATTTTGGCTGTATTCGGGTGTTTCCATGGAAAATCCAAAATTTCATCATCTGCCATTTTTTTGGTAATAAATCTTGCCACAGTTCCCTGGCATACAGTCAACATCTCATGTATAAACTTAAAAAGGAAGAGATCAATTTTTGCACATTTGGAACTTAATTTATTTTCCACAAAGGCATCTGTAGAAAATAAAAGGTTTGTCAAAATGTACGATTACTTTTTAAATAAAATAACACTAATTAATTCAATTCAAAATAATAAAAAAAAAAATCATTATCAGGCTCTAAGTATAGCTACATTTATGAACTATAAAACTGAAATTAGCCATTTAAGGCTGTTTTTGGCATTGTGCATTACGTTTAATCTAGGGATGTAACGATTAATCGTAAGGCAGTTAAAAATCGATTCATAGGTACCACGGTTCACATCGATGCTCTGAAAATTGAATCGCAGTACTTTTTTTTAAACAGCAGAGGGCGCTATATATTCATCCTTCCAGAAGCGGACGTGACGGGCGGAATCTGCTACTATTTTCTTTCTGGCCGCCATTTACTGTTAAACATGCTCATAAATGATTCTTTACTCCTTTAGCACCAAAAGGATATCTGTAATATTACGTGAATATCTGTAAAAGTCACGTTTTTCTATTAGCTCTGTCTGCTAGCATAGCTTTTCTTCGTCACTGGTGGAATAACTGCATGCCAACCGACTACTGGGTTACCAGCGCCCTCTGCTGGTCTAAACAAATATTTGACGTAAATACAGTAAAATGACTGTTTTTTTTTTTTTAAAGTCCAATTGTTAAGGCACAAAATACATTTTCAGTTGCACTTTTAAAAAGAAAAAGAACTATTATGCAGTTTTGAATTGTTTACTATAGAACCAGAATTTAAATTAATAGGTTCCTTCTTCATTTGTATTATTACTTTATTTATTTTTATTTTATTTATTATTTATTTTTATTTTCATTTTGAATAGTTTATCAAGGGATTCTTTTGACAATGAAAAATAAAAGGAAAATAGTATAGTATTTTCCCCAAAAAAATAAAGGAATATTTTTCAGTCATTTGTCAACATTCCCATTTTGTAAAATAAATCGTGAGAAAATCGTATCGTGAACCCAGTATCGTGAATCAAATCGTATCGGGAGTTGAGTGAATCGTTACATCCCTAGTTTAATCTGATTGGTCGGCTATGATGTGATGCAGTTGATTGTCAATTTCAAAACAAAAAAATAATAATTAACTCAATAACGGTTGGATGTACAATTGTAACAAATTAATTACTTATTTGAAAACATATTTAAGTACAAGTAAGATTACTGATTTAAAAATATGCTAAAAAATATACCCATTAAAGCAACTCATTTACAGTAACGTGAGTAACGTGAGGGCTGTAACGATTCACTCAACTCCAGATACAATTCGATTCACGATACTGGGTTCACGATACGATTCTCTCACGATTTATTTTACAAAATGGGACTGTAGACAAATTTTCCTTTATTTTTGGGGGGGGAAAAAAAGAAAAAATACTGTACTATTTTCCTTTTATATTTCATTGTCAAAAGAATCCCTGATAAACTATTCAATACAATGCAATTTAACTAAAAATAAATTTTGAATGAAATAAATAAAGGAATAATACAAATGAAGAAGAAGGCTATTCATTTAATTTCTGGTTCTATAGTAAACAATGCAAAACTACATAATAATTATTTTTCTTTTTAAAAGTGCAACTGAAAATGTATTTTGTGCCTTAACAATTGGACTTTATAAAAAAAAAAAAAAGACGGTCTGCACTGTATTTACGTCAGATATTTGTTTGAACTAGCAGAGGACGCTGGTGACCCAGTGGTCAGTTGGCATGCAGATATCCTTGCAGTGAAGAAGAGATGCTATGCTAGCAGACAGAGCTAATAGAAAAACGTGACTTTTAAAGATATTCACGTAATATTACAGATATTTTTTCGGTGCTAAAGGGGTAAGGAATCATTTATGAACATGTTTAAGAGTCGAAGGCGGCCAGAAAGACAGTAGTAGCAGATTCCGCCCGCTGCCTACACTTTTAGACGAGAAGGATATATAGCGCCTTCTGCTGTTAGTACTGCGATTCAATTTTCAGAGCATCGATGTGAACCGTGATACCTATGAATCAATTTTTAACTACCCTATGATTAATCGTTACATCCCTACTACAAACTGATTAAATAAAAGAAAAAAAAAGGTTTATATTTTATATTGTTTAGGACTGTGATGAATATATACTTTGAGTGTGTGTTTTTTGGTGTTAAGAGTCAAAAATAGAGCCTAAGTAGACAAAAACAACTTTAAATGGATGTTCCAGAAGTCTCATTGCTACGTCCCACACTCGCCTTCGCACATTAAGCACACCGTGTTTCTTAAAGACAGACAGCAATATTGATCTCTGTAAATGGAGTGAATGGCTGCTGCACTGAAGGGGCCTCAGAAACACGGTATAAGCACTTATCCCTCCATTTGTCCATCCACCCATGTGTCCACTCACCCACCCAGACAGACATAGGTTTTCCTGATGTAACTCACGGTGATGGGCATATTGACAGGTCGGAGGGGAGCTAAGGATCATGGGAGCAGAGGACGACATGAGTGCTTGTCAGGCTTATATGGAGGTCAATGCTTACATGCTGTCAACCAGTTGAACACACCTCTGTGGCATGCATGGAATCCATGTGGTTATAAGTCGATGAAAGAAGGCTTTTTCAGACTGAAACCAGTTAAACGAGTAGCAACTCTCGACATGTCGGGTAGCTCTTAGTTACGGCTTTGTTTATGTTTTCATTCAAGGTTTTAGTGGATGCGTTTCTTGTTGATTTAATTGCTTTACTGACCTTTAGAAGCAACAAAAGAGGCTACTGAATTAATTTATTTCATGCTCTAGCTGGTTAACCACTGAGGGGAAATTTAGACTATATGGAAGATATCGGTTGTGTTCTAAACTGTATTTTAGAGAAAAGACTGACAATGATTAATGGTAAAAACCGGCAGAAAGAAAAGGAAAAAAAACAAAACAAATCTATGAACAACTGAGTAATGGGACAATTTTACATGTAAACCTCATGTTCTCAGGTCAGACTGACGACAGCATAATTCCAGCAGGATTCTTTTTGTCTTCTTTTTGAATAATACGTTAAGGTTGTCTGAATAAATGAAACAAAAAGAGTCTTGCTGGAATTCCTACACGGAAGTCAAGGAAACTTCAAAGGAAACATCAAAGCCTATCAGCAGAAACCTCTGATGAAGACTGGCAGTTGTCAGTCGACATTCAGGAGAACAAAGTGGATTTCCAAAGGAACAGTTGTATGAATAAATGGAACCTTAACATTTTATATAAGGACAATATGTTTACAGCAATTTTTAGGTTTTTGTCGAACCTGTAAATCACCGAGACCAGTTCCTTCTTTCATTCCCAAGGCTTGCAATAATCAACTCCGGCACAAGAGATGCAAATGTTTCAGTATTCTCACAATACAATGCCCTATGCTTCATATTTTTTTTTTGTGTGTGTGTGTTTTAGACATTTGTCCTAAAATAGTGAGATTTCCATTGTTTTGACAGTCATAAAAACAGAGGTCAAGTCCTTCTTTGACCAAATCGTGGATGTATGATCACATTAGTCGGGTCTACGGCTCTGAATGATAACGTGTTTCATCTTGCCTTGGGAACATAAAAAGCATCCCTGACACTAACGTTTAAATCTCGGACAGAGGGAGCCTTGAGGATGTTTGTCAATTCTAATGTTCATATGTTCAAGGGCGCCTCTTTTTTTTTTATATATATGTGGAAGTTACAAGTACATCGTCAACACCTAGTCGGTCCCATTACGTCCCAGTAAGTTTGACTAATCGATGTGAATATTGAGAAAATAATCTTTTTCTAAACTGGGACTGGGAGAAAATGTGGACTTTTCTTGACATTCTGGTTGCTGGGTGTTTGAACATGTCTGAACCACAGGTGTGGACTGCAACAATCTGCCTCTGTGTGTAGAACACGTGGGATCAACCTGTTTTGTAACATCAGCGATGGATGAAAACGTTGCTACACAGATCTGCTGAGCTACACCATTCATGCTTTTCTCTAATTCAACACAAACCCTCAAAACTAAATCCCTCCACAGTCATAATACCCATTAACCGTCTACGTGTTAAAACTTGATATCCAAAACCAACACGACTTTGATATATTTTGGTGGGCTGTTTAGTGGGATGGGAATTTGCAAAGCTAATTTTACACTCATATTGTGGCACTGGATTTCACCCTGGCTTCTTCCAGTTTATGTCTGCAAAGCAATTGTAGCCGCAATAGCCTGGATTTCATTTTCCAGCAGCAGCCGCAGCCAATGCCCTCTTATCACTCCTTTCACTTTGACGCCTATTATAATAGCTTTACACAGACATTGGAAGAATCCCAGCAGCCCATTACCCCAACCTTCATTCAATTTTACGTAAGCTCAGCGAGAAACGCTGGCCGCTGTCACAGCACACAGGGTAAAGGATAGTAAATAAATCATGGCGGTCATGCAAATTATTAGAATTTTACAAATAACTAATAAGTTTGGCAGATCATTTAAATTACAATAGTGGCATTTTTGTGCCCTATTGATCATTGAACAACAACCTATATGCTATTGCTAGCGGAAAACTGCATTATTACTGTATAATGACTGAGATAAACCATTGTAATGAGTAGCTTCTAAAAATCGATACAGCGATATATTGTGATATTTCACTGCGTGATCATCGTATCGATCCAATAAATGTCCAAATCGATATTTTTCAATCACATTTGAATCAATAAAAAATGAATTGCGCTAACATATGAATAGCACGTAAACTCCCGTTCACTAGGTGTCAGTGAACCACCTCAGACCTTGTTAAACTACCTCTCTCAATGCATTTTAACTTGGAAGTTGATGGAACTTTATTTTCATAAAACATACTGGTCACTTTCATAGATACAAATAATTTAAGAACTTAACGGAATCAGAATCTGATGTAGAAGAAAAATGTAATTTGACAATTTGATGAACATTCCACTTGTTTTTTTATATTAGTGCTTGAATTACAGTTGGTTACAAAGAACTTGTTCTCGCAAGTAAAAAAAAATTTTTGTTTCATACCATATTGTACTTGTAAAGGTGAAATTTGTAATTATTGATACCGTGATAGATCGCGATGTATGTCGTATGTTTTTGCATTACAATATATTAGGATATATCGCATCGTGACATGCAAATCATGAATCGTATCGTATCGTCGGATTCTTGGCAATGCTCACCCCTACCTCTGATTTTCTGTTTCAAAATTAACCAAATTCTCCAAAAAATAGGCGAAATTTGTTTACATGGGAGCTATAATTCCTCTTTAAAGCGGAATGAAAGTTAATTCCTGTTTAACCTGACCTTGTGAACACTTAATTCCTAATGCTAATTTAATTCCGAATTAAACTTAATGCTGAATTAGGTAGCTGGTTTTTATGATTTTTGTGTATTTTTTTGTAAAATATATGTTTTTGGAGTGATATGAGGTATTCATGCTGTCATTTAGCGTTTTTTTGGAGTAAGCTTTGTGTATTTCTGTTGTCCTTCTGCTTGTTTGTTAGCACTGTGGGTTCGCGAAGTCATTTTTTGGGGTTTTTCTTGTCTTTTTGTGTACTTTCGTTGTAATTTTTCTCTTAATGTTGTCTATTTCATGAGTCATTGTGTGTGTCTTTGTTGTCGTTCTGTGTTATTTGGAGTAATTTAGTGCAATACTGTTGTCGTTTTGTTCATTTTGTTTTTTTTAAATCTATTCTTGCTTTTGTTTTGTGTATATATGTATCGTATTCTGTCATTTTGTACGTTTAGTTTGGGGGCCGCATAAAATCAGACGGACGGCCGCATGTGGCCCCCGGGCCGCCAGTTGCTCATTTCTGCCCTACATAATTCAAATAATTTTTCAGGAAAGCAAAGTACAAGAAATATAAGCAGACTTGGCTGATTCAAACCCATAACTCCATGAATAAACACTGTTTAACTGAGAAGCTCTAAATAGCACGCAGGGTTAAAAAAGGCCGTCTTTTGATTCATTAATTATATTGCACATTGCAGTATTATTTAATGTAACTGTGACACATTCCCTGAGCTGTCAGCTCTATGCGGGTCAGTCTGACGGATCGTCTCATTAAGACTCACTGAACATAGATCATCTAGTTTGGAAAGTCAATGATCTATGTTCAGTGTATTCATTGTAATTATTCATTGCAATAATATGTATTTATATTTTAATCTGTCTGCAAAGGCCATTTAAAAAACATGTTTTCTAAATAATAACAAGAACAATGAGCATTAAAAACGGCCAAGATAAAATTAGCATTCTCTTTAAATATGCTGCTGTAAACCAGGGTTTTTCAATCTTGAGGTCGCCTGAAATAATAAAATAAAATAAATCACTTATTAAAATTGTATTTAAAAAATATGTATATGAATATATTTTAATTTATTTATCTATTTTGCACGATTAAAAAACAAAACATATCGTCAGAAATAGATATACTGTGCAGGAAGAGGAAGAAAGCTCATAGAGCTTAAATATTAATAATAAACACCACACACAATCTCAAACGATTGTATTCCTTCTATATTTTCACTTTCTCAAATATTAATCTAGTTCAAATAAAAGTATGAACTTGAGCTGGTGCATACTGTCACTTTGTGCTCTAATACTGGCTACTTTTGGATTTGTATCGCATTATAACAAACATGATCAAATAACAAATAGATAAATTGATCAAATGTAATCCAGTTTTAAATCCTTTGTTAATGCTGAATAAGCAGATCCAAATCTGTGTAAAATGGTTATTCTTAAGGTTGAACTCAAAAAGTGGAGAAAGGCATGAAAAGTAAACTTTTGCTCACTATAACACAGATGTTTGAAACATTTAGTAGCGAGCGACTCATTGTCTTTTGTATTGTGAAGGGAGTGAAGTAGATTTTTTTTGGCTGCTATCAACAAGATATGCTTTGGTGACTCATATTTACGCTGAATGAACGTTTGTTTACTCCAGAAATCCCCAGAGCAGCATTAAAACGAAAGCCAATCTGCTTTTCAAACTGATTTAAAGAACTTCACTAATTTTGATGGCGCCTAATTATGCACAGCACTGCAATGACATGAAAGGAAGAAAACTTTGCCTTTGAAGTGAAATACAATTGATTTTGGAGAAACAATACAAGAACAATTAAGGAAGACAAGTTGTTTTTTGTGACAGATTTAATGTGTTATGCTGTTAACCTTATGGCAACAAAATAGTTTGTAAATTTTAACTGGTATACGTGTAATTTAACAATAAGTCTTTATTAGTGAGGATGCAGGAGGTTAATGTTAATGCTAGGCTAATGCTAATGCTAATGTTAGGTCAATGCTATTGCTAGAGTAATGTTTTTATTAGGCTAATGTTATTGCTGGGCTAATGCTAATGTCAGGTCAATGTTATTGCTAGGGTAATGTTTTTATTAGGCTAATGTTATTGCTAGGCTAATGTTAATGTTAGGTTAGTGCTAGTGCTAAGCTAATGTTATGTCAATGCTATTGCTAGGGTCATGTTTTTATTAGGTTAATGTTATTGCTAGGCTAATACTATTGTTAGGCTAATGTTAATGCTAGGCTAATGTTAATGTTAGGTTAGTGCTAATGATAGGTTAATGCTAATGTTAGGCCAATGCTATTGCTATGGTAATGTTTTTATTAGGCTAATGCTATTGATAGGCTAATGTTAAATTAATGCTAATGCTAAGTTAGTGTTATTGCTAAGCTAATATTAATACTATGTTAATGTTTAGCTAATGCTAGGTTAATACTATTATTAGGCTAATGTTAAATTAGTGCTAATGCTTGGTTACTGCTAAAGATAGGTTAGTGCTAATGCTAGGTACATGCTAAAGCTAGGCTAATGTTATTGCTAAGCGAATTCTAATGCTAGGCTAATGGTATTGCTAGGCTAATTTTATTGCGAGGCTAATGTTAATGTTAGGCTAATGCTAATGTTAATACTAATGCTACTACTAGCTAATATTAACACTAGCTAATGCAAATTCTAGCTAATGCTAATGTTAATTTATACAAATGTTAATGCTAGCTAATGTTTATGTTAGCTAATGCTAGTTAATGCTAATTTATACAAATGCTAACGCTAGCTAATGTTTATGTTAGTTAATGCTAATGCTAAGCTAATGCAGTGCGGTACAAGCCAGCATCTGCTCCTCACTTGAATTTTCTTCAGGAAATGCAAATATTCTAGTTAAGATATGTATACATTTAATGTTAATTTTATTTGGTTTTTATTTGTACAATATTAATATTTATAGAAAAAGAGCAAAAGTAAGTGATATTGTTGGGATACAAATGTAAATAAAACACATATCTTCTATTAAATGCAAAGGTTCCCAATTTTTTAGAGGTCATGACCCCCTTTTTGTATCACACATTTCTGGCGACTCCAGTGACAATTTTTTTCTTTATAGAATTCATTTTTGATTATGTTTGTTATACTGTGTTACAAATACAGCGTAGCCAGGAATAGTGCACTAAGTGACAAGATGTGCCAGCTCAGAGATATGTCTATACTGCGTTTTATTTTAACTAGATTTATATTTGAGAAAGTATAGAATACTTGTGTGAGATTGTATTTGGTAAAGAATAATTCAATTACCAGACATTTCAGGCGACCCCACATGGGGTCACGACCTCATGGTTGAAAAACACTGAGTTAACGTGAGTTTTAAATAAACCTTGCTGGATTAATCCTTCATTCAGGTGTGCTGGGTTCAGAGTAGCGGCCTCAGGCCTCCACTTCCTCTTTACGCATCACCTCCTGAAAATAAGCTCCTCCCTGTTTATTGAGGCATTCATTTCCAAGGTTTTTCCGTGGGCTGTCCTGCATTCATCTGTCAGTGGATGCTCGGTGATGTGAGGTGGCAGTTCACAGAGCCACAGAAACATTTCCACTCCAAGTACCCTCTCTTGTTCTTCCTCTTTTTGTTTTTTTACTCCTTTTCTTTGCCCTCATTTTTTTGCCATCATCCTTTTCATCCTCTTCCTTTCATGTCTTTGGGTACATCATCTGACTCTCTCACTAACAGTGTATTCATACAAAAGTGCATTATTTTTGCATAATTTTATATGTTGTGACTTTTTGCTGATATGCTAGACCAGGGGTTCTCAACCTTGGGGTCACGAGACACTAGGAGGGGGTCACCAGATGCCTTCAAGAAACTAAGAATATTTTCTGAACAATTTGAACCCCACTTTAGCTTATTTTTACCCTTTTTCTGCAGCTACACCAAACTTGCCATATTTGACCCTTTTTTCATCATGTATTTACTCCTTTTAATGCATTTTTGCTACATTACTGTCATTTCTGCCACATCTCTATCACATTTGAATATTCAGTATTGTCACTTTTACCCTCTTTTCACCATATATAATGCTCATTTGTAATGCCCATTATTTGCCAGTTAAAATAATTTTTTCCACTTTCCTCCCCACTTCTGCCATTTGTAAGCCAATATTGACACTTTGAACCCTTTTTACCACTTTTTCTGTCCATTTTTGGTCACTCTAATTTAAAACTTTTTCCCCACCCTTTTTTATTTTATTTTTTAATTTCTGATTAAAACAAGGATTTACATCTTTAAAATGACTATATATACTATGGCACAATAATAATAAACTTCCTGGATAACAGTGGATATTATTCAGATCAATAGAAACATGTGGTTATCACAGATTCACAGAACAATGGACCATCATTTTGCTGACTTTATGGATGGACCCCAAAAATCTCTCCCCTTTATTCCCCCTTATAGATGGCCCTGTTTCTACATGACTGTTCTTCAATGTTCATGTCTGTGTTCAACCACCTTCAGGTACAGTGGGGGTCCCTGGTCTCTGGGTCGTGGGCTGAAAAGGTTGAGAACCACTTATCTAGACACACACGTACACACTATCATTCCATAGTGAGCAGTGCTTTGGCATGTGCCACTGTCGAGCAATTTGCCCCAGGCTCAAATACTAGATTACTTAAGCATTGCCTGTATAGAAGCTCCTTTTTCGATTGCACTAATGCATACTTGCATTGTGCTTGCATCAATAGAAGTGTGTGCTGTCTTTGTGTGTGTGGGTGGGTGAATAAACATGCCCACATGTGTCCTACTGGAAGCTGATAGGAAGAGATGGTGGTGATGAATCGAGCATTGTCTGCTACAGAGAGTTCACAGAGAGGTGTAGAGAATTACTGCATATGTCTCTACATACACCTCTGGCTAGTTGGTACTTTATGTCGCAGCCAGTATTCCACAGACCCAACGTTTTCTTACATACCATTTTTATGTAATGTTTTGTACGTCTGATTGGATAGAAGGATTGTAAGGTGGAATCCACAATCCTGTTCAGAAACACATTTAGTTATTCTGGGTGAATTGGTCCCTTCATCCTGAGAGTTGTCAATACATTATGGATTCAGAAAAAGGAATGGACATCTGGCTGTGTTCGAAATTGCATCGTAGCGTACTATATACTGCACACTCAATGACTATATACTGTCTACTATGGTGACCGTTCCCACTGAAGTATATACTGTACTTCCAAGTTTCTCAAGACCTACAATGACAAAAACCTGAAGCACACTGAGGCTAAATATCTGTTGATTCGCCACCTTTGAAAGTTCTAAAAGCGTTTCAAGCGATAACGTGACCAAGTAGAATATCAACATGTGGTCTTTGATCCACAATACTCACGTATAAATATTTTATTCCGACATTTCGGAGATTTTCGGAGCCCCACCATTGTGCTACTGACAAAACCTCTGGTTAACTTCAAAACAAGAGCCCATTTTGTTTTGAAAAGTGGACGTTTGATTTTTAGCTTGAAGCCGGTCCTATTTTACGTTCCGCTCGCAATGCATCTTGGGGAAGTTAAGTATTAGTAGTGTTCCCATCGTGCATACTTAAAATATATCCCGATATATTATACTGATATCAGACACAGCCTCTGACCAATCCCTGCCTTTCGGTCCTTATGGAAAGAACCAATCAGATGCCTTGATGTCTTGTCCTGCCCATGTCCTCCTCTGTCACTGACATACCGAAAGTCATTTGCACTTTGCATTTTTGCAATGCTGAATTGAACTACCACGTAAGTCATTAACACCTGACTCAGACTATTTCTTCTGGGCTCGCTAGGCTACACTACAGGAGTGAGCAACTCAAGGGCAAATATCAAAACCCATAAGTAATGTCAGTGGATATTACTGTTCATTAAAGAAGCTTAAAACTTATTTTCTTGAAATATTTACTCCTAAAGAGGTGATTCTGCCATTTAATATATAAGAAATAGTTTGTTAATAGCTGAAAGAAAGTTGTTCAAATGGTTTTTAAATGTAAATGTACTTTCTGTGTATTAATTCTACATTAACAGAAAATTGTGCAATTATTTAGTCATTTTTTTCGATCGATTGACAGCCTTAGTTTTTATTGGTATGACTGATGGGTTAACAATCTATATTCTATACTTGCATATCCTGATCAGGGTCACACAACACATTTCAGTCTAGCTTTGTTATCGCGTGGCAAGTTCTGTGAGCTCGCTTTGAAACTTTTAACAGCTTTCCCTCCAACAAATTACTTCTCCTGAATGATAATGTAACCAAAGGAAAGCTTCTGCTATTTTTCCTTTTTCTTTCTTTCTTTTTTTTTGTGTCCATGTTTTCTTGTGAGTTTGTATTTTACTTTGCTTGGGACTATAGCACAGCTTCAAAAAGCACCTAAAAACGTACTTGTTTCAGCAGGTTTTCTAGTCCAACCTGACCTAGCGTTGTGTTTTGTTGTACTTTATACTATTTACTTGATCACATGCTCTTATACTTATTTACTTTATTTATTTTACTACTGTGAAGCATTTCATGACTGATCTGTGATAAGATACAAATACATTTTACTTACTTACTAGGGGTGTCCTGATCCGATATCGGATATTGGTCCGATAGTAGCCTGAAGACTAATATCGGATATCGGATTCAAAATTCTGGATTGTAAGATTTTTTTATTTATTTATTTTTCCCCTCCAATTCATTTTTTATGAATTGTATTCAATTGTAGAACACTGTAGATATTATGTTGAAGGTTAACATTTATGTAACCAATTGATTAATAATAAATTGGTCAGTTTTTCTCATACCTACTGTTGCTGATTATTGTTCTCTGTTTGAGTAACATCACTTGATCAAGCCACACTACAAAATAAGTAATTATTCATTTTTAATAAAGAAAAAAAAAGCATGTATGATTCATGTTGATATCGGATCGCTCTCAGCTGATACTCAAGGCTGCAATATCGGTATCATATCGGAAATGAAAAAGTTGCATCAAGACATCCCTATTGCTTGCTTACTTACTTTAAGCCACATATAAATGAGTTCCTGTAACAAAGTAAATCCAAATTTTACAATTTCTGCCTTCATTGACCAATTTGCAATCCAGATATGACTATCGTTATTATTAATTACTTACTTAATTATGGTTGTAAACCACAGGTTTCATGACGACACAATACGATATTAATTATTTAGACAATGGTATGATTTTTACCGATATCACAAAGTCTGTCATGATTACATTTTTTATTTGATTCAGGGGCATTTGATCAATTCAAATTATTATATATACCCACTTAACACAATCGGTTACTTTTAACCTAAAGCTAGAAGAAGAAAAAAAACCAAGGAATGTTGATATTTTGACAATTTTATTGCTGCAACTTTTCAGCTATTTAAACAAAAATGATTATTTATAATCACTGACTATGTGGATCAATTAGTTGAGTATCCATCAATTTGATTGGATTGTTTTTGTCTTAGGTCTGAATCAGCTAAGTACTGCCACCTACTGACATGGAGGAGTATTGTTCATTATTTACCTGTTTTTTTGTGAGTGCAACATAACTGCATTAATAAATGACACATCTGATTATGTTAAGCAGTATCGACAATAACTCCTCTTTCAACTCTTCTCATTGAAATGAATGTGATTCTCTGCTGCCTAGCTTCAGTTTGTCAACACGGGTGAGATTAGTCTCGCTAAGAGTTTAGCTCTGACACCACATGTGTCAAACTCAAGGCCCGGGGGACAAATCCAGCCCTTTAGAGCTTAAAATTTGGCCTGCTCGTTAAAGTGAAAATGCTAGAAAAAAAACATGAAAGTTTTGTAAATTAAATTAAAATCCACATTATTTGCAGAGCTCAGTTTTTCCAGTTCTTATATCTCATGAACTCAGTCATTTTTAATCCCATATTGTGGAAAGAACTTTAAATTTTTCTGAAATCTGGCACATTTTCCTCAAATTTTTTCACAAAACTTCCCCAAATAACCACAATCAGATACTTTATCATTTATACGTGGAAGTGCAAATCATGGCACATTAATGTTGAATTTGTTATTTTTCCTGCCTAAAACCTGTGGCCCCTGAACTAAAAACTTATACTGATACAAATTTTGCATGAATCCCTAACTGTGTAAGTGAATTGAACAGGGCCTAATGTGAAGCCTTGTGGGACCTCAAAAATACGTTATTACTATCCTGTTACAGCACTGTTTCCATAACTATAATATATTGCCTCCTGCACAACATCAAATAATGCAGTTTCGTTGAATCTTGGCACGTTTTTAACTTGTTTGTGCTTCTAAAATCCAGCAGATTGTTGTGACTTTGTAATTTATTTGTCTGGCAAAGCAATAACTAATTGTGCCGCCACATGATGATGTATCTGGCATTTCATAAACTTCTGGGCATGAAAGCAGATGAAAGAAACAGATTGCAGTGTTTTTTTTTCATTCTTATTATCGTGGCCAAGCTAAATGAGTGGATTTGTTGTGAATGAATCTAATTATGTGTCATCGTCTTCTGAAATGTCACAACATGGGGCGTGTTTCTGAACAATGAGACATTGTCATCAAAGTTTGACAGCTATCATTTCTTATCTCGTTCTGCTTCTGTGATACTGCAGTAGATTTCACATCACGTACAGTCAGCGTGTGTTGAGACGCCAGCTCATATCCACCCCCCACCCCCTCCACCCCCCGCCACATCCCCGCCCCTCTTTGAAGTGGTCCAATTTTCACTTTCCCCTCGTCCCTTCTCCCCGTGCCAGTTTCTCACCTCCCTTTCCCCACATCCACTGCTTCTAACTGGGACACGTCTGCAACTGTTGTGCTGCTGATGATACAGTTGATAAATTCATACATAGGCGCTGGATTGTTATTGCTTCCTAAATGTGAAATTGATCCGTTTAGTTGGTCCTCAAACATTGAGTGGGTTCAGTCAGAGGAGAAAGAAAATCACTAACCATTCGCTCTCTCCCTAATGATCGGATCATTGCTGCCAAAAATGTGTTGCCTTTGTAAAGTAATTTATCATTGGTTTGTTTCCTCTTGGACAAAAGTGCCATCATTTATCAAAAAGTTACTCTAAGCTAATAAAAGGCCCGAAATGTAAATCTCAGTCTTGTTTCAAACCATTGTAAAACATTGTGCATTACTGGTTTTTACATAAGGCTGGATATATATTAGGATTAAACTAAATATATTTAGAAATATTAGGATATATATTAGGATTAAACTAAATATATTTAGAAATATTAGGATATATATTAGGATTAAACTCAATATATTAGGAAATATTTGAATATATATTAGGATTAAACTCAATATATTAGGAAATATTAGGATATATATTAGGATTAAACTCAATATATTAGGAAATATTTGAATATATATTAGGATTAAACTCAATATATTAGGAAATATTAGGATATATATTAGGATTAAACTCAATATATTAGGAAATATTAGGATATATATTAGGATTAAACTCAATATATTAGGAAATATTAGGATATATATTAGGATTAAACTCAATATATTATGAAATATTTGAATATGTATTAGGATTAAACTCAATATATTATGAAATATTTGAATATATATTAGGATTAAACTCAATATATTATGAAATATTTGAATATATATTAGGATTAAACTCAATATATTATGAAATATTTGAATATATATTAGGATTAAACTCAATATAGTAGGAAATATTTGAATATATATTAGGATTAAACTCAATATAGTAGGAAATATTAGGATATATATTAGGATTAAACTAAATATATTTAGAAATATTTAGATATATATTAGGATTAAACTCAATATATTAGGAAATATTTGGATATGTATTAGGATTAAACTCATATGATGAGAGAGAGAGAGAGAGAGAGAGAGAGAGAGAGAGAGGAGAAGAGGGAGAGAGGAAGAGAGGAGAGAGAGAGAGTGAGGAGAGAAGAGAGAGAGAGAGAGAGAGAGAAGAGAGTGATGAGAAGAGAGAGAGAGAGAGAGAGAAGAGAGAGAGAGAGAGAGAGAGAGAGAGAGAGAGAGAGAGAGAGAGAGAGAGAGAGAGAGAAATATGCTAACATACTAACAGACAAGGCTTTTCCATTTAGTGTTCCTGTTGCCTCTTTAAACTTGTAACTAGAAGCATGACGTTACTTCCACTTTACTGTGTTACTCATCTGTAGCATGTGTTTGACAGGGCATCGCCCTTTTCCAATTGCTTTTATTGAAGCGATCTGGGAATAGGAACTTTTGTGAACACCTTCATGTGGGGTTACGCTTTGCAATCTCAGTGAAAGAGTCAGGGGAAGTGGCCAAAGATGACCCGGTTTGATACAAACCGTAGCCAAAAAATGGCAATAGCAGCCAAGTATTTCCATTCATCACACAATTTAAAGCAGTGGTTCTCAAATTTTCATAATGGGGGCGCAGGGGGCGTTGCGAGATAACGAGAATATATTTTTTCTGTGTGCTCGGAGAACTTTATTATTTCCGTACTTGCATATGATTGCACATTTTATGCAGTTTTTTGAGTTTTGAAGAAGAATAGTTACAATCTTTACCTTTTTCAATAAAGGTTACATTTTTTTTTTACTCCTTTTGTTGATATGTTGATTCAGTGGTGGGAGGTGGGGGCCTGAAAATGTTTAACAGCAGAACAGGTTTGAGAAACACTGATTTAAAGAGTTATACGTCATTGAACAATAAAGCAAACATTTTAAAACAACCTCACAAGGGTGATGATGAAGAGGAAAAATGTTCCAAAATCAGGACATTTACAGAAAAAAAGAGTAGATAGGAAGATGAGAGGACAAGAGAGAAAACACTGAATGAAAAGAGAAGGACATGGTTAAAGCTGCAGTATGTATAATATTTAGACTTGTATGGAATCAACCATGTTCCCCCCTTCTCTCCCTGTTTTGAATTCACGCGTAGCCTCGTCAACACGCACAACTATTAGCAACTTTTTCCTCAATAGAGACTAGTCACAAATGTAGGGACTTTATCTTGTGTTATTGGAGAGGTTTCTGATGTTTTAGTGACTCTGACATGAATGCACATGTCACTCTGTAGTTACTGTCTCGAGTAGTGGCTACTGCTGTCAGCCCCACCCCCGTCACAAAGCTCCCAACTAAATGGTCAGAGCAGACCCACACCACTCTGCATCCAGACTGAAAATGAATTGCGCATGTTCTCTCCACCTTGGAAATGATTTTCTTAGGTTTACACGTGGTTTATCCCGTCTGTTATCACTCTCCCGCTTGCTTTGCCGTGTAACCGTTGTGCCTAACGCCATGATGGGGACTTTTCCTGCTGGATTGTTCGCTATTCTACTTTTACGACAGATAAAACTTGAACGTGCATTGACTTTTGTTGGACAGCCAATAGCAACATCCCAAAATAGCTCATAGAACACTCTTGTAAAAAGATCTGATAGGACAGTCTTCTCAGAACGCTTTGGATTACAATATGATCAAAGGTTAAAATTGGAATTTTGACTAAATTAAGCCAAAAAACTTACATACTGCAGCTTTAAGTGATAATCGATGAAGTGTTCCATTTCTTCTTCTTCTTCTTCTTGTTCTTGTTCTTGTTCTTGTTCTTGTTCTTGTTCTTGTTCTTGTTCTTCTTCTTGTTCTTCTTCTTGTTCTTCTTCTTGTTCTTCTTGTTCTTGTTCTTGTTCTTCTTCCCCTTGTTCTTGTTCTTGTTCTTCTTGTTCTTCCCCTTGTTCTTGTTCTTGTTCTTCTTCCCCTTGTTCTTGTTCTTGTTCTTCTTCCCCTTGTTCTTCCTCTTGTTGTTCTTGTTCTTTCTTGGTTATTGGCCTGTTGCAACAAACTTAAATAGGTGCATATCTCCAGCTACTGTACATGTTTTATTGCATTACTTTAAAGCTCTTCCTGTTGCATATATTTTATGTGCTGCAACAAGAAGCAGCCCTAGACACATCCGTAAAGTAAATGTACTCAGTGTCTCCATTTTCTTATATTTTCTTTACTTTACAGGTGTAGTTTCAACTCAAAAATCAAACCTAACCAATAGCTATTGCCGCTCTAGTCTGAGTTCTATAACGCTCCACTATAGACTCATTAGGACTTCCTGTCCATTGTGCTGGACACTGCACATTGACTAGTACATGACTTGCATTGCATACGTGTCTAATAGATTTGCAAGGCCGTCATTTCAGGCTCTGGCTGAAATAATTAGGTTGACATTCTCTCCCCGATGCAATTAACAGTGAGCGGTGTCCAATCTGTGACCTGGTAGATGTTTGATTTCATGGACCACATCTAACATTACAAGCCGGAAACGCCACACTCTCTAACAGGAGGCAGGATGTGAAACTCATCAGGGATATGTGGAGTGGGAGGGCGATGCCTCTGTATCTGGTTCACCAAGCTAATTTCCTTGAGGTGTGGAGAGCTCAGCTTGCCTGTGTACAAATTGCTGTCACATTGCTGCACTCTGCATAGGAAATAGCGTGTTTAAAGAATTGATTTTTTTTTCTCCTTTTAATGGTATCATTTTTTTCTTGTAAAATGGGGACAACTGTTTTTCAATCAGGGTGAGCCTGTGAAATATTGCGATAATTAAAAAACAATATGCACCTTTTTTTTTTTTCTTCTTCTGAATGTGGCTTTGATTCGTTTTCATCTGCTGCGGTGCAGCTGTGACACTTTGTCGGTGTGTGTGTGTGTGTGTCATGCGTGATGCGTACATGCATCACCTTGATGTACGTTGGATCAAGCACCTCCTCAGATCAGGCTGAGCAGCTGAGAGCCGGATGCTGTGAAAATCAGATGTACCATGTGGTAGGAGGGATGCGGCCTCTCTGATGTATTTTTAGACGGGCTGAATAATGAATGCCTGAAAAGACTGGAAGGACCCCAGCTGCCAAACTTTCCATTTCCTCCTCTGCGCTCACCTGTACCTATTTCATGTATGTGCCTTGAGGAAGAAGAAACAACGTCTTCACCCTCTCACCAAAGCTCGTGCGCTGCTGCTTGTCACCAGCTGTCACTGGGAATGGCAAAATATCACTAACGCGTCTCATAAGGATTCAGTCACAGGCCCACACTGCCTTTAAAGCTGGAGCGTAACATGAAAACTGGCTGAATTTAGTTTAAAATAAATTGCTGTTTCATGATGAGAATTCATCTTAAAAATGTATCTTCCTCCAATAAGTGAGTTAAACACTGCTCAGTGACATGTAGAAGAGACCATTTTGATCGAGAAAACCTTTTTGGGCAAATCAAGAATAAAGTCGAAATGTCAAGAATAAAGTTGTTACTAGGGAGTGTGAAAAAAAATTAATTTCACGATATATCGCAATTTTTTGGGTGCCGATTTTAAATCAATTTAAATATATATACTGTATATATATATATATATGTCACAATACAATATATATGTTTTATTAATATATGACTTAAGAAACAACTAATCTATAATGTGTACACCTTCATGAGAACATTATGTATGAAATATAATTTATTGGCATATTTTACACTCAAAGCATTGCCTTTAACATGCCATGTGCCAACAACTTAAAGTACAAAAATAACCTAGAATCTGCCTGTGGCTTTTAAACCAACTTTGACTTTAGTAAATGCAGAAAGTTATTACTTTTCTTTTAGTTTTTTTTTTTTTAAAACACAAGCTGGTCAATGCCCAGGTTTCAGTGCACTTCTTTGTGTCGTTACAATGTCTCCTGCAGTGGAAAATACTAAATAATACTAAAAATTAATATGGATGCATTTGGAATCGATCCAAGAATTGTGCAACGTAATATTGCGATATATTGCCGAATCAAATTTTTTCAACACCTGTAATATATATATATATATATATATATATTTATTTTATTTTTCTTTCTGATTTTTAATCAATAATTACTTTGAGACTTCTACACAGTAGTTTCAGTGAAAATAAACTTGTTGCACTTTGTTTTATGATGGCGCTGCATTTTCTCTTTTTTACAGTGAAAATGTGCAAAATTGTATTTTGAGTTTATTTTCCACATTTCAACTTTATTCTTGATTTCATTTCATCTCACATTCATCATTCTATCCACTAGATTAGGGTTTAATTTTAATTTAACTATAATTATGTACTCTGCTCGAACTGCTTTTATTGATAGGTACCGGTAGATTGATAGATTGTTGTTGTGCATTTCAATTTATTATTATTATTATTATTATTATTATTATTATTATTATTATTATTATTATTGTTTACTGTTTTTGTTTTTTTTGCACCATCCACCAAGTCAAATTCATTGTTTCATGAAAACTCTACTTGGTAATAAAACTTTTCTGATTCTGATTAAGTGATTAAGTGTTTACAAGGTCATTTAAGCTATGCTAAAAGACCTTTTATGACTGTATACAATGAATACATTAGTTCATTCATTTAACACTTATGCCGTCTCTAAAACCCATTAGTCATCACATTGCAAGGATTAACACTACATACAACAAACTATTGACGTGGAGGTTTAGTTAAATACTGCACCAACATGTGCTGAAGACCCTGAGACTAATTCATAAGAAATCTTTAGCATTATTATTTGAAAAAACAAGTATTCAGAGAACCAAACCTTTGCCAAGTGCCAACTCTCCTCTTTAGTACAAACATTATTAATATTTATTTATTTATTTATTTTATTTATTCAGTTTATTTCCGACATGGTTACATTCACTTTTTTTTTTACATTTTTTTTTTTTTTTTTTTTTGTAAATGCCGAAAAAGGAGACAAGGGAAGCAGTAGTTCTAAATCTATGGACGCGCCCTCATTTCTTTGGAAGAATAGCGATTAAATGCTCAATCCGGATTTGATCCAGATGAAACTCATTGCAGTAATTGAGAAAGCAACTAGACACAACTGAGTCAAATTTAGCAAAGATTGGACAATGACGAGCCGAGATGTGAATTTTTGAAATTCCGCCAATGATGAAAATTAGGGATTTCTTGATTTTCTGAAACTGATCCAAAATCAGTATATTGATCCGGATCCCCTTCAAAAGTCCATGGAATATGGGTTAAAGTCTATGTTAAGTTAAAATGTTGTCCAAATCTGTAAAAGTACTTTTGACATAATTGCGCTAACAAACAAACAATTTATTAATTATTAAAAGTCCGCCATGGTACAACAACAACTGGAGTTTATTCATCCCTTTGTGTCCTTTTATGTCAGCATTAAACCAAGGTAACTTGATTTAGCATTTTGTGTATTGTTTCTGCACCAGATGCAGGATATCTTCTGTTTCTCTGACTTTGAATTCTCTTACACTTGCCTTTGAAATGCCTTTTTCTGGAATTAACCATTATTTACCGAATAACTGTGATGTGATGTACCTTCTGTAAAAGTGAGTCATTTTTCTGTCTCGGCAGAGCTATTTTTATACACTAAATTGTCAAGTAATACTAATTAATCAAACTGAACCATTTTCCTCTCACAAAGACCAGCCACACGGTAATGGAGGAGGATGCCTTAGACCTACAGTCGTAATGAGGGAGGATCTTGGAGTACAGATGATTTGGGACAAATGCATGTGGGAAAAGGGACTTTATATGGTCTTGTAAACATCTGGCCTTTAGACGAAACGCTAGGTTAAGCTTTGTTACAAAATAAATGCTTTAGATTTCTCTCTTTGCATGCTGAGGACACATTATATTATACCACTGTAGCCCCAGTCTCAATATCCGATAAACCAGACATGGGTAAGTGGTGGCCGGTCTAATTTAGTGGCGCCACCAAAGAAAAAGCACACAAAATGACTACAAGTACACCCAAAAATAACTCAGAAATCACCAAAAAAACAACAAAAATACACAGAAATGACTCAAAAAATCCAAAAAGGATAACAAAAATGGCTCTAAAAACACACAAAATGAAAAAAAATACACAAATGGGCAACAAAAATGACTCCAAAATATCACAAAATGAGAGAAAGTTTAACAATGACTACAAAAACCCCAAAGGACGACAAAAAATAGTTCAGTAACACACAAAATAACTAAAATACCCCAAAAGATAACAAAAATGACTCCAAAAACACACAAAATGACTAGCACACATGCAGAAATGACTTTAAAAACAAACACAATGACAGAAAAATACACAAAAATGAATCTTAAAAACACACAAAATGACAAAGAAATACACAAATGGGCATCGATAATACACAAAAATGACTCCAAAAACACATTTCTAATGTTGGGGAGACAGACCTTCATCTTATTCACGTAACTCCATAGTTTAGTCCACAGAATTCAAGCTTTTATTGTTTTTTGGGAAATCTTTAAAACAACAATTATAGCTTTGAAATATGTGTGTATTGAATTGTCTGTGTGTGCGTTTAGAACTGGTGCTATTATAGTTTGATGGATATGATACTATGGCCAACTAAGTGCAAAGTGTTACAAGTGGCTGCTGCACGCTGTGATGCACTAGCTACGTGTTGGTAGCACAACTCCAAACAGGTTAAGTGAGTAAAAGACATTGATCGTAAATACATGGGATATATTCTATTAAAATATTCATTTAAATGCAAAAGTCAAAAGTTATTGTCAAAAAGTACTAAGTGGACGACTTTTATCAAACTTCTGATTTTTTTTAATTTTTAATTCACACTCCGGGAGTTAACGTTTCTCATTATCTCCGTGTCACACCTGTCTTGATGTTGTCGAGGATGCTTGTATGTGTCCTGAGGCGCTGTCAAGCTTCGTAGCCTCACTAGTCAAAGCTAAACACCCGTCACGTCCATGGTCAGCTTCCCTTCCCCTGTCACCAGCAGCATGGTGGGCTTTGATGGACTTTGTCCCTGTCAGTTAATGTCAAACTATATAAAATGAGAGATTCTTCCTCAAACTGGTTTTCCCCGCATGGTAAAAGAAGTGAGGTAAGAAGACCAGATGTTTGCACCTTAAAGGGTACCTATAGTGAAAATGTATATAGCAAAAAACGTGTTTATTGTATTACCAATAAACAAAATATGTGCACCTTTTATTAAAAAAAAAAAAAAAAACACATTAAAAAGACTTTTTTGGGATGTTATGCGCTTTGGTTGATTGTGATTAGCTGTTGCTAGGCAACAGTGTTCCGTTGGTCTACAGTTTTTGAACAATGGGGGGTTTAAAGCGAATGGTTGCTATAACAACAAGAGAAAAACATTGCAGAAACATTTCTTTTGCGTGTCTAAGCCAAATAACGACAATAAGTCTTTGGCTAAATAATATCGGAACGGGATACACACTTAAAACGTTTCAGTTCGGACAAAATTCTGTGATATGCTAGCATATCAGCTGAGCTGATAAGAGGGATCTGCGATAAGCTAATGGGTACGAAGCCAAAGTTATGCCTGAAATCAGACACGGTCGCGACAGAATTCCTTCACAGAAAGTCTCAGTGCAGTTTGTAAACGTTTCTGCTTTGAGGGGCGGCTGCCATGCCACTAACGCCACCCCCACCAGTTTATTCCCTCTTATTTACTTGTGGATAAATGATGAGCTCTCCCCGTAGGACTTACCTATTCATTAAGGCGTCGTCAGTGCTGATCCTCATTGCATCATCCTGTCAATAAACAGATGTCCTTTCACGCAGCTTGCATCACAGTTGCTAGCCATATTTGTGCATTTCCAACACCTAACTACTCAGCCATGGCTCGTTTCTGCTGCTAACAACAGCTCTGTCCGTAAGGCTAATTCTGCATGCTGAGTCGGCGTAGGGCCGCATACAAGAGGCTAGTAGTTGGTGACAAAGGTGACATTTAATCCTCCCGAGAGCCAACAAAAAAATTACACATCCCATAGTGTAAACATACCTGTAGCGCTGCCCTCTACCTCCCACAATGCACCGTAGCGTCTTAGGGTTAGGGTTAGTATTAGTCACGCAACCTAAACTGACCAATGACTGACCTATCACATGACCTAAACTGGCCAAATAGGGGCGATGTGTACGGATAGAATGTCGGTATATTGATACGGCAACTGTACGGATAGCCACGGTCTTTATTTAAAGCAAGAGTTCATATATATATATATATAGGTGCACATAATTTGGTTATTGGTAATATATTAAACACTTTTTTTGTAATACACATTTTCACTACAGGTACCCTTTAAGAGATGTTTGCACTTTAATCCATAATCTCTCAGTACACACACTCAAAAATCCCTAATTTTTGATTTCTTAAGTGATTTGTGATTAAAGATGCTATCCTCTTTACTAATAATTGAACACAATCATACCCTCATCAACACTGAGCTGTGAGCTTATCACAGCTGTGCTGAGGGCGCCCGCTGCACTGAACATTAGGGTATTTGTGCTAACTCTGTTATAACACCCCAGAGTAGCTGGCTTCAAACCTAAGTTGTGTTGCTAATGTTGTAAGAAGAGGAGATTTGCTGCTCTAATTACAGCAGCCAACATTTACTTTGACAATCTCTGCACCAGCTGCAGTGTTTATTAGCCAGGGAAACAACTTTGTTTGATTCTTCATTGCATATGTTGTCTAATACCTTTAATATCTCATTTTTTAGGTTAAAGCTAGAGGTGGGACTCGATTTTTTTATTTAATTTTATTTTTTTTATTAATTAAAGGCTTTGTAATTAATTAATCTTGATTAATCTAAATTAATTTGACATGAGAAGCAACATTTTTCAGTTTAAATGGATTTTGGTATATGACTTAATCAATGAAAACAATAAATGAGCTACAACAACAAAATAGTTCATTATTTTCATCACTGAGTGCTAAGAATATTGTACACATTTACACTTTTACAAATTTGTTGTGTATTAAAATAAAATAAAAAAAAACCCCTACGTAATACAGAACATTCCAGAGAAGTGGAAACTAAACAGTGCAAAACAGTTAAAATATTTGTGGCATGAAATAAACAGCAACGACTTCTCCTCGGGTTCTCCTCGGGTTCTCCTGTTTCTCGTGTTGTGTTCTGTGCATCAGTATTATGGGTATACCGGGAACTCTTGCAATGAGAAAGGTTCCGCACTGTTTGAAGTGCAAAAAAAAAAAAAAAAAAAAGTGACACTGCGTTGTTTTTTCCCCCCGTTATTTTTCTGTAAATAATTCATCGCGATTAACGCAATAAAGTCCCAGCCCTAGTTAAAACCAATCAGGTTTCAGATGAATATGGATACATGGTTGTTGGCAATCAGCTCCACCATAAAGACAGTATTACATGTACCACTTGTAATTATCATAATAATATATATGATAATATAATATTAAAAATAATTATTATTTTTACACTGTTTTTGGTTTGTTTTTTTGCACCATCCACCAAGTCACATTCATCGTATTGTTTTAAACTCTACTTGGCCAATAAAACATTTCTGATTCTGATTCTAAATGTTTCATAAAAGCTTCATAAATCCACCTCTCGTTCAGTTTGTGGGTAGCATTGCTGTGTTATATTAAAATCCAGTCACGCTGAACAAAGCTGTGACGGGAGAACTTTGGAAAGACAGAAAACATAGACGTTTTTGCTTTGATTTAGAAGTTATATTAATAGATTTTAAGGATACATCGATCGATCGGCCAATCTTTGCATATGAAACCAATCTTTTCTACTTCCGCAAACGTCTTAAAGTCATTCATAAATCCAGCCATGGTCGTCTTCTGCTGTGAGATGACTGACAGACCCTAACCCACCAGCCCATGTATGCATGTGCGTGCATGCGCATACCTCTGCTACACAGGGTAACAACAACACCAAGGTTAGCTTAGCATGTTCGCAGTTTGACAGTTTTACACAAAAAAAGAGAGCAAAGGATCACAATTTGTAATTCCTGTAACACAGAAATAAGCCTTGGTGGAGCTGCAAAGAAAATGTTACGTCATTCAACATTTAATAAAACACCACACCGCTCAGTATGCAGCATTTGAAGCTAGTAATCAAGCTAATGCTAAAGCTACAGCTAGCGGTAAACAGAGCCAGGGGTCCGCTGAGAGCACTTATCAGTGAAAAGAGCAAAGCTACTACGAGGAAAATGATTGAGTTCATGGCTTTAGATTTGAATAAAAACCTTCCACTAATGTATAAGTGACTGTAATAAGTGTGAGAACAACTAACCTGTGTCATGTTCATTCTGTCATTACCCTTTAACTTATGAAAATGTTACACATGCTGCACTTTATTATTTCTGTAGAATGTTTGACGTTATTTTTAGAATAATATTTTTACATTTAAATATCCACAAAGCTGCTTCATTTGGACATTTTTTATTTTTGCACTACAAGTAAACTTCAAACTCAGGACACTTTATTGGTCGTTTTTTAGTTTTGTCCTGTAGATTATTATTTTATAATCTACTCCAAACCCTGTGATTTTCTTTATTTGTAAAATATAATACTGCTGTGCACTTTATTTTAGTCAAAGAGCTCCATACAGGTCTGCAGTGGAACCTGTAGGACACATTTATTTAGTTTTTAAAATGTGAAAAATTAAAAGACTACAGGAAGTGATATAGTTGAGTATTTTGGACAGCAATGTTCTAAACTTTTAATTTATATTTGAAATAACGAGCTCATGTGCAGTTAAAACAACACGTTTGTATTGTTTCACAGGAATTGTTGAATATTTTACAATTATAAGTGTATGATGTCAGTAATGAAAAAAAATCGGCCGGTCAGGCTTTTAAAAAAATTGGTGATTGGTGCACCCCTAATAAATATTAGGGCTGGGCAATATATTGAGATTCAAGGTATATCGAGTTTTCTATTTTGGCGATATAGAAAATGACAATATCGCCTATATTGAGATATATCTTCCGTTCTGACCCAGAACCGCAAGGCATTCTGGGGGATGTAGGCTTTGCCACCTGAAAGGATAACCCTTTCCCTTTCTTTTCCAGTCCTTATTTTGAATAGGTAAAAAAAAACAAACTAGTATATATAATAATTATCTATATCGACTGATATGAAACACGTATACACTTAAATCGTGCTACATTTTTCAGGCATATCGCCCAGCCCTAATAGATTTTAACGTCACTGTACCGGCTTCTATGTGCGTCGCAGGGCAGTTCTCAACGTGCACACACTTGCACAGGAGAACACCTACACTCCGTGTACAAAAGGCGCTGACCCAGCAATGAATCTTAATCAACACATGCTTCGATGGAAAAGTAAAAAAAAAATTCTGAGTAAACAGATGTGCCTTGATCAGTACGAAAAAATAAATAAATAAAAATACTGTTTTTGAACTCACCCTAAGGGGTTTCCTGCATCTACTTGACTTGCATATTTTTTAAAAAAGAGAAAGAAAAGGGAAAAGTATTTCTCTTGAGGTCTGAGTTCAGTCAGAGGCTCAGCTGCACACGAGCACGGTTTTACAGCTAATGCACTAAATAGCTATTCTGGATGATAGAAGCTAGTTGGCAGAGACTGGGGATAAAAAAATGGCATTAATTTCCACGTAGAGAATGTGCTCTGTTTAATCTGATATGCAAAACTGAAATGCTGGAATAAATAATGAATGACAATATGCTGTTTTATTTCAAACAAATGCAATTATGTAAAAAAAAACAAAAAAAAAAAAAAAAACAATATTACAATAAACAAAAGATTTTCCTTCTGAAAAAAAAAAAAACAAAAAAAAACATTTTATATATTACCGCATACACATACAGTGACAAAAAATCCGGGTTTGGTACTGTACTTAAGTATGTTTTTATCTGTACTTTACTTGAGTATTCATTCTTTTGGCGACTTAATACTTTTATTCCTTACTTTTAAAAAAAAAAAAAAAAAAAATATATATATACTTTCTACTCCTTATCATTAAAAAAATTGTTTCTTACTTTTAAGACCTTCAAAAATGATGCCACAACGTGGGTGAAACTTAAAAAAAGTTGGTGTACAGTAAACCTTTTTTGTTTCCTGAGAGATGATAAATTAAAACTGACCAGAAACAATCTGTGGCCACAGGGGGCGACAGTTGCCTCTCTGCTGTTTCGTAGACGTCATTAAGGAGAGAAGAAGAGCTCCGTGTGCATGGAAATAAAGGCAAGAATCAACAGTGAATCAGCGATGAATCCTACTGCAACCAAACATGCACCTGGAGCTGCTTAAATAGCCATGTGTTTTACTGTAATGTGCAGTATTTTGGCTGAAAACAATAACAAATGTGTGGATGGCAAAAGAAAATTGCGATGGTGATCATTCTCTCGGCGCGAGTCTACAGACACGCCCACTCGTGTACTGTATATGCTTGAAGGCCCCAAAAACAACCTGTTTTTAGAAGCGTCATTAAAGTGACTTTTCAGAGGGCTAAAGCATTGGAAAATTAACTTCAAATACTAAGTTGTTGTGGTTCTTGGAACAAATGGAGATGGGTGAAAAATAGTATAATGCAGTGCTTAACCTTTAATGTCACATATAGGCACAGTGTGAGTCAGTAAACCACGGTTAAATACACACTCACCCTGTGTGGTAGTGTTGTAGTGTGTGTCAGACTATCCATGTGTGGCTTAGAATAGAGCAGCTGGTCTGCTGAGGCCGTCCATGCTGTTTGTGGTCAATGAAGAGCAAGCACAGCTATCCCTCCTTAAGCCACACACAAACACACACACCTACATGCGCACACACACACACACACACACACACACACACCCACACACTATGAGGCATATTAGGCATTCACCAAAGCCAGAGCTGTAAACAGCAAAGAGACCAAAGACATAAAGACAGTCTGCAGAGAAACAAACTAGATAAAGAGCGAGTGAGTAACTGTGTCCTGAAAATTCCTCTTTTCAAAGTCAAAAGCAGAATTAAAAGAATATCGTTCTCAAACTTTCACATCATCGATATCAAATGCATGAACGATCCAATGCAATCAATGGTTTTACTGTATGTTACCAATTAATGGTGAGTATTGTTCTGTATTCCAGCTTTCACTTTTCTCCCGGTGATGTTTGATTTGATTTGATTTTGGTCATTTTTGAACAACACATAGAAAACAAAAGGAATGTCACGAAACAATTTCAATAAAACATTTACACGTTCAAAAAAGGAGTTGGAAGAAGTCTGACTTATTTAGTCCTCGCCCCCTGATAACCAATATAACAAATGTCTCTATAAGCTACTTATAGATACATTCACATACATGAAATGTGTAAGACAATTCTAATGATGATTATGTTTAAAACAGGTTTCTGACTCATTAAGTAGACCACACTTAAGTGTGGTACACACACAAGGAATTTAATCTAAATATGTTACAGACTCACACATGAAAATAAAAAAAATCAGGCATAGAATAGTTTTGACACATTTTTTTTTTACTGTGTGCGTGCGTGCGTGTGGGCTCTGATTTTGTCAACACTACACACATCAAAGATCCTCCTCCAAGCCCGGAGTCTTACGTGATAATACGAGATCTAACAACTTGATCTAATGCTGCAATCAAAGAAACTCGCAACTCAGGTTTTTCCGACCTCCTACTTGGAAGAAGTGACTTGGAACGTCACCTGAAGTCGAAGCTCTTACTCGGTAAATTTGGGAGAAAAATGTAATATGATAGTGGTCACTGAGCCATGTGTCAGATATTTGATCGTGCTGAACTCGGTTGAACTTGGAGGTCGTAATTTTAAACTCGGAGTTCCGAATTGCCTTGAACGCAGCATTACGTGTCCCTCAGTCAGCTCGCTTCTTGTATTGTGTCTAGGTTGTTAATGCTAGAGCTGGTGCTAATCTTCACCAAACTGGTTTGATTCATCTGAAACAGCAACAATTTTCTTTCTTTGTCAGCGAAAACATCACAACACCAGTAACTGTTAAAACATTTACGTCCATTCTGTTCCTTTCCTGTCTATCAAACAATACTTTAATAAAACGAGAGCCAAAATTTATTTAAAGAAAATATGAAACAAGGAAAAACCAGTTGCAGTGACATGACTATAGCAACATAGGAAAACATATTTTTTTTACACATTTTGTGCAATAAAATGAGCTTAAATGGATTTTCATGTCACATAAATCTGTTGTGTAATTAAATAATTTGCTTTTTGTTTTATGAATAATCGATTAATTGTTTAAAAAAGACTAAATAAATGGTTTACTGCAGCCCCAGACTCTAGAAAGCTGAATTTATCCTGTTGTTGTTTTTTTCATATAAAGAATACCTGTGCTATTTAAATGTCACTGTGCTAGTTTTCTTTGGTAAAACTTAACGTGGTTAGACACAGAAAAGTTATCCTAAACCATCCCCGTTAGCCACTAGCTTTTTTTTTTTCTGTGGGGACCTTTTACCCAGAATCAGACTTCAGTATCCTGATTAGCTGAGCGAGCAGAAAAATTGGCAGTGCCTGATTTAGAATGCTGCATTTACAGAGCTAGTGACATTTTACCTGTTAAAAAGAACTACAAGTAAATAATGGTGACTGACGTGTCTCCCTGTTGGACTAACATTTGTAAAGCTCAGCGTTCATGTCAGCATTTAAAATACTGACCAATCGGGGCATGAATACAAGGAAAAACAAATGCTTTGTGCAGATTTTCATGTTGTTTTTCTGTGCTAATGTTGTTGTTTTGTATATTAGTTCTCTTTTTATGCGTGTTTGTTATTTTTATCTATGTTTATGTGTCATTTTGTGTATGCTGTTTTGCATAATTTATTTATTTTGTGTATTTAGTATATTTGTATGTTATTTTGTTTATTTTTCATTGTCATATTGTGTGTTTTGGAGTAATTGTGTTTATTTCAGTTGTTGTTTGTTTTTCATCTTGTTTAGTGCATTGTTGTTGTTGTTGTCTTGCATGTTATTTCTCATTTTATGCGTGTTTGTCATTTGTATCTGTGTTATTTTGTGTCATTTTGTGCATGCTGTTTTGCATAGTTAATTATTTTGTGTATTTTGGTTGGTATTTCGTATAATGTTCTGCTAATTTGTGTATTTTTCTGTTATTTTGTTTATTTTCATTGTCATATTGTGTGTTTTGGAGTAATTTTGTTGTATCCTGTGTGCTTGTGTTGTCATTTTGTGTTTTTCTCTGTAATTTTGTGTGTTTTGTTTCTTATGATTGTACTTTTGCCTATGTCATGATTTGTTTTCCTCTTTGTTTGTTTTTTGCATGTCGTTGTATATTTTACCTTTCATAAACACATTTGTTGTTATTTTAGTCAGTAAATAGTCACATATAATTGAATTCCCACACTGTAGAGCTATGGCCACAGATCACTGGTTGATGTGGCGCTGTCTCCATCTCCCTTTAGTAATAAAGCATCCTTCACCCTCATGTGGCGTTATTGCCGTGCTGGTGAAAGCAGAACATTATCATCATCACTAGTCATTCTGCAAGCCAACAGGTCTAAGTACTCTGTTAAAGCTATTAAAGCACTTGTCAACAGCACTTTCCAGAGCGTGCAGCCTTTGGCTTTAATCTAATCAGGCCTGAAAGGAGCCTGCCGTCACCGAGGAGGATTGCTTCCCTTCACCTCTGCTTTATCACACACAGACAACCAAAGCCCGCTTGTCCTCACACCTAAACAGCTGGGGCTGAAATTCTCTTTTCTTTTAACCTTGTTTTACTTGATTGAGTTCCTACATTAAAAGGGGTCGTTAATAATCTACTACCGTTGCAACTCAAGCTCTAATAAACTCCAGATCCCTTAGTTCCATTAAAGAAAGCAAAGACATTATTAGATTTCTAGCCAGGGATAAATATTGGTCAGCTTCCTGTTTATTTCTCTCTCTCTCTCTCTCTCTCTCTGCAAAGATGAAAAAAAAAACAAAGCCACATGCGTTGAATTACAAACAGAATATTTTGCAGTGTTTTTCTCATTTTCTGAGCTCACGCTGCAGCAATGGAGTCTTAGTGCATCACTGTCTCAGAGCTAGCGTTGTTCACTTAGCATTCAGGTTCTGTGCAGCACTTGTTCTTCGTCTTCTTTAGTCCTTATTCCAGGGGTGTCGAACATATTTTAGTTCAAGCAGGGACAGCTTTAGGTCATTCGGCGCCCTAGGCAAGAGTGGGACTTAAAACCAAAGAACACAATGTGCAAAAAAAAACAATAGAATTATAAAGAATAGAACAAGAATTACTACATGTGCAAAAAGACAATGAATCAGAATCAGAAAGGTTTTTATTCGCCAAGTACAGTTTAAAAACAGTACAAGGAATTTGACTTGGTAATTGGTGCAAAGAACAAAAAACAAATTGGTGCCTCTCCAGCAGATGGCGTCCTAGGCGGCCGCCTGGGTTGCCTGACAGGATGGCCGACCCTGAATTCAAGGGCCAAATATGGACCAGTTTGATCTAAATGTTTGTACAGTACTTTGTGGTTTTTACCTGTGAAAAGTTTACTTACTTACTGAAGTGGGCCACACATTTTTGGCGAAAAAAGAGGAATTTCAACATTATACTGCCCTTTAAACATATATAAAGTAACGGAAGTTACAGACAATATCCAATATTTTCATTTCCTTGAGTTTGTCAGCAATTTTTATGCAATTTGGGAAAATTTTGTGCAATAAAATTGCAGGATTTTGGAAAATATGAAGATTTCCGATTAAAAATGACTGTTATCATGTGATATAAGCGTGGGAAAACATTGCACCCTGGCAATAATTATGGATATTCATTGAATGTATGTATTTGGAAGGGCTGAGATACCTACAACTGAATTACTTGGTATTTTTTTAAACAATGATTCATGTTTTTCCTAATTTCGACTTCATGCTGTGGGCTGAATTTGATGCTCTAAACGACTTGAATTTGACACGTGTCTTAGTCGCTCTACGGCGGGGGTGTCAAACTCATTTTAGTTCAGGGGCCAAATACAGAGCAGTTTGATCTCAAGAGGGCCACACATTTTATGCTGGAAAACAAGTAATTTCAACATTATTGTGCTATAGTTTGCACTTCTATGTCTACATATACATAAAATACATTTGTGACCAATTTCTATTTAATTAAGGCAAATATGTCGTGATTTGAGGAAAATTAAAGGATTTCATTAAAAATCAGAATCAGAAAATTCTTTATAGAATGGTAAAGAGTGGCATATTAAAAAAACAACACTAATAATAGTTATTATACACACATGCAGAAAGAAGGAACAAAGAAAATGTGCAAATGAAAGATAAGGTGCAAAAATATTAAAAATGACTGCAATCATGCGATATAAGCTCCTGCAAATACTGTTTTATTCACACAATGATTAATTTTTACTTTCTCCCGTGGGCCAAGTTTGATGCTCTAAACGGCCGGATTTGGCCCCCAGGTCTTGAGTTGTGCCTTAGTCGCTCTACTGCCATTGAAAAACCATAATATCAGAGATCGCTTCAAAAAAAAACAAAAAAACAAACAAAATACTTTCTCCACATTTTTTGTTACTTTTTAGGTTTTTTTTTGTCAGTGTGTTATTTGTGTGCCGAGCTGAAATCCAGCTGCCATATTGAGTTTTGTTGTAAATAACTGTTTATTGATTTAGCTCCAGTAGTAGAGGTGAGTGCAGACTGAGCCATGGTTGGATTATGGATGATGGATGGATGGATGCAGTTTGGTGGAAAACACTTAAGGGAAATCGCCAGGAAATGGAGCAGAGATACGCCTGCACAAAGATAATGGTAACTGGCAGAGGATCCTGCGCTCAGACCAATATTTATTTGTGGCTTTTCTCACAGATTTCTCTCCTTGTAGCAGAAAAAGGCTCTTACAAGTCATTCATGTATTGTTTGACTTTTCATTCGTATAAACAGTTGCTCTGTATTTTGTTTGGTTTTTAGTTTGTTGTCACATCTGTTGTTGTTGTTTGAATATAGACTTAGAGGTAAAATAATATTGTCCTTATAATAGATATAATCCACAAATAAATATTTCAGCTTCTCCAAGAGAATGAAATGCAGATTCCAAATAATAACAACAATAATAATTCATTTTATTTATAAGTGCTTTTTTTTAAAAAAAAAAAAAAAAAAAAAAAAAAAAACCCTAAAAGACACTTTACAGTTAAAACAACTACACACAAATTATTGTAAAAATCACAATTATTCATTGAAACAAATACATAATTTTCACTTTTTTGGGTTGGTAGTCACTAATGGGTTTGCGACAATAAAAAAACAAAATTATTACAATAATAATAAATAATAATAATAATAATAATAATAATAATAATAATTGCTTTTAGAAAAATAACTATGCTTTCATTTGACATACTTCAATACTTACTGTGTTTGACCTTTTAAATCAATACAAATCTAAGAAACTTAAAACAAGCCATAACAATCTGGTGTGTAGTAGATCCTGTAGATTATTATTATTATTATTTTTTTATTTATTTATTTATTTCCCCACCTTGTGATGCCACTTTTGTAATTTTGTGATATATAGTCCCACCTTTAGTATTTATGTTTTTTTCTTACAATGTGCTCTTTCACTGTAAATTTCCGTTGGTTGAGTTTATAATATATAATGGATCTTGTTGGGTTCTTTTTTTATTACTATGTATTTTATATTTTGTTAAGCGCTTTGAGATGACTTTGTTTTAATTTGCGCTATATAAATAAAGTTGAATTGAATGGATACTTGATTATGACCTCAAAGCACCTCTCACTGCCTGTTTGTTTTATAAGTTGTTTTTCTTCTTCCAGCTTTTATTAAATAGGCATTATTTTTGAAGACCACCTTTTTTTTTGTTTTTTGCAAATGTATCCTCCACACACCTCACCCTTCCTCAACCTCGACAATGCAAAAACCTGGGCTCAACTACAAAGTCCTAAAAATGAGCTTATAGACATTAACATGGCTGAGGATTCAGTCACTGAGGCTTATTTCCCAATTTTTACCAAATTTGTTGCTTCCATTGCTGATTAAATGCAATGTAGTAGAACCATAAGCAGATTTTTATACTAAAGCAACGTAAATGCTCTATAATGTTTTGATAATGCTATTTTGTGCATTTACTTCTATACATAAGGTTCAAGTAAAGTTGCCTGAACAGTTTGGTCTTTAATTTATTACAAAACACACTAAAAAAAAAAGAACTTTCACAACTGTTGCTTTTAAATAGGTGATTTTTACTATTTTTAGGAATTAAATTTACTTTTTTACTCAGTAGTAAACCTATTTGTGTAGTTTTTATTAAATACTGTCAAGTATTACACTTTAACAAGGCCATTGGTTAGTATTTACGTTGGATGTTTGCATAGACAAAAGGAATTTTGTCCCTCCGAGGATGCCGTATACGTGTTAGCATGCATGCTAAAAACACATAATTGAAAAATGAAGTTAAGCCCATGGATATTGTTTATCTATTTCTGTTTGTACAATATTATGCAAACCCATGATGGAGATATACAGTATATTTAGCTTTATCATCATCATCATCATTTTTTGTCCTGAGAAGAATCATGAAATTAATACTTTACCATGCCTGAAATGATCATATAAATTAACTTTTCACTCACAGTATTCTTAATACGCCCAGCTTTGGGTCTCCCACATTACGCACACGTGATAATCAACATGTCATTATTAAAAAATAAATAAATAAAAATAGAAAAGCCTTTTCATATTAGCTCCACTGCTTTTAAATCATGGAGGTTATACCACTGGGCACTGGGACTTACTTCTTCCTCCTGCTTCACATCTGAAGAAGTGTGTTGTTACCATGGAAACCACAGACTTATCACACTTGATTTTATCCACCAACACTTATCAGAAAAATACAGAGTTTAAAAGTGCAAACGTAAGACAGTATAGCTTCCCTTTTAGACGCCTTCTTCACACTTTTCTCATGTGTTAATTAGTCGTCATAATTGTGTCTGCGCGCACCACTAAACCACCATGATACGTCTCCTAAAAGTGATATATGAATGTAATCAGACATACGCGTTGCTGTGCCAATTGCCTAATCTGTAATTGCTCAAATTAAACAAGTGCCTGCGTTTATTAGAGAATTATCAGTAAAGGTGAAGGATAGGCAGTTAAACATGGAGATTTAACAGCTGCTTACAGTGAATGGATAAAAATAAGTATAAAAAACAACGGAAATGTTTATTTGACTTAAATGACTTTGCAGTAGAGTTATAAATGAACCATTACAGAAATGCAAAAATGACTATCCCACTGTGACAGTATAAAGATAGAGACATAAAAATGCATGTCCTACACTAACGTATAAACAAAAAAGTGCACAACAAATATGACATTTTCTACTGGTAGAAGTGAAAAGGTTAAAGTATATGTAGATGTTTTTTGTGACTGTAGGTTGTGCAAAACAGCATGACACATTGTGCAAAAGGTCAGTGTAGCAGCATGATATACTGCACAGTAATATGATAATGTTCTTTTGAAATAAAAAAAAAGCTTTATGCTAAAAAAAAAAATCCCTTACATAATACATAGGAAATAATGTTAAACCACTTTTTACCATGTCATTTCTGATGTCCCACAGGAAGTTGTGCCCTAGAATAGATCAGAATACATTCATGACTACATTGCCACAACATATTATGTTGTTTGCATTCTGACATGTAGGACAGCATTTGATGTTTTTATTAAAGGCTCCTTTCTACATAAAAAAAACACTGAGGCTGACTCTCTGTTCAGACCTGACTGTGGGCAGGGCTGTGGTTTATACAGTAGACATGTTCTCCCCTGTATGCGCGGGTTTGATAAAAATACTTTGGTTCTCTAATTTGGCTGTTAGGTGTGAACGTTTCTTTGTTCTGTGTTTGTCCTCTTCACTTGCAGCATGTGTTTTCCCTCATCGAGTGACTATGGCCTAAAGAGGGTCTAACAATGGTCAGCTGAAAGTATCTCACCCAAGAACAAGTGCCTTATCTCGAGCTAATAACTAATTGGAATGGTCTGCTTTACTATATGCATCGTATTGAAGGTAAACAGGAATTTAAAAATAAACTTAAATCTAATTTTAGAATGGCTGTATGTTGAGTTGTACCGTTTTGTTTTCAGAAATCAATTTGTATTTATTTCATTTCATTTACGAAGATTGTTAATTGTGTGTCTTAATATTTCTTATTTTTACATCGGGTATATTATTAATTGTATTTGTAATTTGACATATTCTAGTTTATGTGATTGTGTTTTCTGTATTTGTATTGTATTGTTGTCTCTGTGGACCCCAAATAGATGAGCTGTTTACTAAGGTACCAGCTAATGGGGATCCTTAGTAAAAACATTTAAAAAGACATTGTTAACAACAAATTTAGTTTAAATTAGTTATTATTATTATTATTATTATTATTATTATTATTATTATTATTATTATTATTGTTTTTTTTTTTTTTTTAAATTAATAATAAGAGAGAGAAAGTGGAAAATTAACAAATAAAATGTCAGTAATAATAAAAATAAAATGCCACTACATCAGTGTTTTTCAACCTTGCGTTCGGGACCCCATGTGGAGTCGTCTAGAGTTTAAATGGGGTTCGGAAAATGGGGTCTCCTGAAATTTCTGAAAAACTAAAATAGATTTTTGAAATGTTATTATTATTATTCTTTTCTTTTTTTTTTTTTACTAAAACAACACAATTTTAAACAACTGTATTTCTATACTTTCAATTTGTGAAATATGAATCTAGTTCAACTAAAATGCAGTAAAAAAAATAAATAAATAAAAATATATATATGAATTAGTTTTTGATCATGTTCAAGCTCATATATATATATATATATATATGTTATTATGAGCTTGAACATGATCAAAAACTAATTCAGGGTCACTTTAGTCAAATAGTTTTATTCAGTATGCATTTTAGATTTGGCGGTATAGCTCTGTTCTGGGACCTCTCTGCCATTCCAGCAGCTCTTCTATGAGCTACATGGAAAGGTATAAGCAGAGAGAGCGGTCAGCAGGATCCCCTGGAACAGAAGCACAGACGTTAGATGGCAACAGAAGACACTGTTTAATTAGACAGACAGAAGAGGAGGAGCTGGGGTGGGGTTGGGTTGTGAGGCATTTGCGAACAATGCGTGCGGAAGTAGGCGTGTTTGCAGTGGTTTGAATACAGCGCCGTGACTAACTAACCAATGGGAAGCTGAATTAGGGAATGGCTACTGTCAGCTGATGGGGTTGTCTATGTTGACTTTTCGTGCCTGCCTGAACTAACGCGATGCTCAATTTCTCGGAAAAAAGTGTCTTTGTGTCACCAGAAATTCTTGATGTCAAAATGAGGTCACAAACCAAAAAAGGTTGGGAACCACTGCACCAAAAATGTTTCTTTTTACCAAATGAGATTCTTTAAAATGTGTGTTATCACTCGTCATTATGCTCTATAGTTGTTTTCAATAGTTGTCTAAGCAAAATGTAGTCAGACAAAGGGGGTACTTGGATTCAAAAATAAGAGAAAGGGGGTACTTGAGCCGAAAAGCCGCTGATCTAAATGACTGCCGTGGTCCATGAATGCTTTTTTGATACGTCGTCGATGCTAAATCCTTGCTATCATCACTGTTTCCACATCCCAAAGGGCTCAGATCAGGCTGAAAGATAAACTGCTCTCATTTGCTTCGGTGTAACTATCCTCTGGCTACAGCTTCATCCTCCTATTGTTGCTTCACCAGCTCTGTCTACAAAGGGCAAAACCATTACACGTCGCACGCAGCTTCAAGTACTGCAAGACCTGAACCACCTTAAGACAAAAATCTAGGTCCCCACGCAGCGTCGTACATCTGAGTTTAATGTTAATCTGCTGAAGCTTTTTCCCTGCACGGTAATAAGATTAAGTGAACTCAGCATGCTTTCCGTATTGTTTTCAACTCGCGCACGCCCTCAGATTTATTTCATTTGAATTTGCAAAAAGGACACAAGTAATTTTTTTTCAGATATTCAGTTGTTATTCTGTTTTTACATTCAATGTATTTTTTTCTGTTACCACACTGATTCAGTGCCCATGTTAGCTTTGTAAAGAAAAGCATAACCATTTAACCCTCACGACACCTTTGAAAAACCAACACTCTTTGAGCTTAGGCACCAAAATGGTGCCCTTCATGAAACTGTTGTACATAATCCCCCTCCCCCCTATTTTTTCACATCCGATCTTTCTCTCGTAAAAAAAAAAAAAACAATCAGAAAAACACAAATGCGTTTTTTTTCAAAAATAAGGTGCAAAGTGGAACATTTGATATGAAGTTATTACAGCCTTGAGTCGGTCAATAATTGATAGGAACATTGATTTTGAAAAATTATTACTTTTAAAGATAAGAGCAAAAAACAACAAAAAAAAAACACTCTAAGCTTAGGTACCAAGACAATACCCTTCATAAAAGTGTCTTCGAAATGTCACATATAAATATTTTTTTCCCACTTTTTTAACATCAGATCTTTTCAACAACTAGTGACCTAACCATACATTTAAATGTTTTTTTGTTTTTTTTTTAATTATATTTTATACATTTTATATTTTTAGGCTCTTTTTGTCATAAAAACACATTTTTTTCAATGAGGAAAACAAATAAGTAGAGCTTTTTAAAAAAATAAGGTGCAAAATGAAGTATTTGGTATGCAGTTATTACAGCATTGAGTAGATCAATAATTGAATATTGATTTTGAGGCATTATTACTTTTACAGCAATGAGCATTTAAAAAAGAAGAAAAAAAAACCTACACAGTTTGACCGTAGGTACCACCACGGTACCCTTCATAAAAGTGTAATAGAAATGTCATATAGAAATATTTTTTTCACTTTTTTGATGTCAGAACTTCAGACCTAACCATAGATCTAAAGTTTTTCATTATATTTTGATATATTTCAACCCCCTGATTTTTTTTCAATGAGAAAAACACTATGCTATATTTAAAAAAAAGAACACTCAAGTTATTTTTTAAGGTATTAAGTTGTTATTCTTATGTATTTACATTTAATTAAAAAAAAAAGAATTCTGTTACCACACTGATTCAATGTCCATGCTAGCTCTGTGAAGAAAACGTATTGCTTCATAACTATTTCATATGACAGTAGTAATGCCTCAGCATGTGCTTGTGTGAGAAACTGCTGTTATTTAAGCAGTTTCTCTCTTTAGAACCAGAATTTTTTGACTCCGATAATTGTTGCACACAGATCAACTTGAAAACTAGTAGTTCCGTGTAATTTCTCTGTAAGAGCCACTGCATATTTCTACATTTGAATGGGTAGTTTGCCATAATAACCCTAATTACTATGATTGTGCCACCTTTTCAGTACGTAAAGAATTAGGATATGCATGCTCTAACAAGCCTTACACACCTCTGATACATTAGTACACCCACAATTGAAAGGTCAATAGGTTGCAGAAATGATGGATTATCATTATTTTAAAGATAATGAAACATGTGAACTAGACAGGAGAACTGTATATAATTTTTCTGTTTTTAATGAACCTGATGGCCGTGTGACTTGACATGTCAGCTTGTATTCCACTGAAGTTAAAGCGTATAAAATGGCTTGAGTTTTCTGGCTTCAGTACCAAGTTGATCAAGTATCTCTGCGGTTGCAGCCGGTTCATCATCTCGCACACACTGAGGTGAACTGAATGGTGTTTTTATTTATTTTTTTGGCTTGTGGCTGTTCATCAAAGACTTGCTGTCAAAGTCAGACAAAAGCTCGACGGAAAAGCTCCATCACCTCGGATTATCACCTTGACAGGATTCTCCTAAGAAATAAAGCTTTGGAATGAAGTATTACATGTTGCATTTGGCTGGATAGACTTGTATTTATCATTTCCAGGTAATTGTAGGGAAATGAACAGTGGGTTATGTCAGGGTGCCACCTCTGAAAGAGGAAATATGTCTAATATTCTGTAGACTAAACCCAATAATGTTGAACCATGGTTTCGCACTACCAACTCTACACCTAATAAACACAGCTTTAATAATTCAAAGGAATCAAATATTGCAATTTAACCTTTTATTTTTCATAATTCAATAATAAACAAAAACAAAGTGGTAATTATATCATGATAAAATGCAGTTGTAAGCTAATTAACTGCCAGCCATTTTCAGAGCAGCCAACCCCATATTGCCAGGCGTTTTAGATGATTTTCACTGATTTTTCAAGACCCACAGGATATTTTGTCCTATGACAATCTGACATCTGAAAGATTAGACTCTCTACTTACATCAGAAAAAACTATTTTCTCTCTAGCTTGTTTCGTTCTTCTGTAATCAGCAGCAAGTTTCACACAAATCGCCAGTTTGTGACAAAAAGCTGAAAAAAACGACTTTTTCTGAAAAAACCTACGAGTGACTTTGAAGCAATTTTTTTTATTAGCTTTAGGGACACCTCAACATTGGTTAGCTTCTATAAAACTACAAAAACAAGACTGAGACCGGGCTTTTGATGACAACATTATTATCATTTATTATCTATGTCAGAGTTGAATGGATTTCTTACTGTATTTTGGCATTCCTCCAAGTCTCTCCCCCCGTCATTTTCCACACACGTAACTTCCTCCTTCCCCCGGACATACCGAGTCTCACCGCTTGCCCTGTTTTTTTGATCGCATCAACTCTCCATTTTCTGTCTTGTAAACTCCTTTCCTCTCCCTCTGAGCTCTGCCCATCGCTGATGATCTCTCATCCAAAGGTGCGCTGCTGCCACCTACATGTCACCAGTTGGTCACTACATCATGGTACAAGTTAGATATTCAACAGAGAGCTTTGTCACACTGTCTCCTAGCAACCCCAGCCAAAAAACTCCACTTTACTAAAACAATTCACGTCTATAGACGTGAATGGCACTCAATGAGTTATGGTGATGATTATACGTAATACAGTGAAATCGCTACTCTAAAAAGATCTAATCTCGACTAAATATGGGATAATAATGCAGAATACATATTCAAATAAAAATCATAAAAAGCTATAGAGAAGGACGAACAAGATTGGACGGACAGACACGGACAGACACTGACAGACGGACGAACATATATGATGTGGAACTGTATACGTGGAACGAGTTTGCTGGTGTTGAATGTGTTTACATAAATGTGAAATGATGTGTTGTAATTAGTTTTGGTTGAATATAATTAGATGACTGTTCAGATACCTCTGTGCCTGGGATAATGCTTGCGGTGAGGTTCTCTGACGAAGCGCAGCAGGTCGTAGGTGCGACCGTGGTTCTGTTGTGTTCCCTTCAGCAGAGCGGAAGGCGTCTTTGACCTTCCGCAGCCGGTTTGGAGAACTGGTGCATGGCGTGCCGCAGTGGGCCGAGGGCCGGGCCTTTGTGTCGACTGTTAGGCACATCAACGACCGTCTGTGGCTCTGGTCGCAGGCTGGGTTTGTCTGAACCGAGCGAGTTGTTGGTTCAAACTCTTAACTTGCAGCTAAAAATGAAATGGAAAGAAAGAACTGGATGGATGGAACGTGGTGCGAGTTCAGGATGCGCGCACCCATCTGGAGTTTTTCTAAGAAACCTTCTTTAAAAGTAACTTTGGAGAACGCTTCTTAGAGGATGGGCTTTGTTTTAATTCTTTAAATCACGGTTTTGATTTGGTGACCTAGGTTACGGGGTGTCGGCTTGCTCAACTGTTGTGGGCGTGTATGAGTGCATGTAAATGCGTATTGAGAGGGAACAAACAGACGGAGGGAATCCTAAATTAACACAAAACAATGATAGTAACTCCAGCATATTTCCAACAGGAAATATACTTACTTCAGAAAGCGGTTGGTGAATTTTACAGGTGAAATATAAATGTCTAAAATCATGTGATACTTCTTTTTACTCCGTACAAGAAACAGTAAATACCTTAAGCTACATTTGTGATGTTTCTTAGACATTTGTGGGCACTTTTACACCAGATAACGGCTCATAGTTTTCTGTTGGGTAGAAAAAATTACCTGAAACAAACCACAAATGTCCAGACAATGTGTGCATCTTCAATTTTTGCATAGATCATTACAATTTTGTTTTCTTTAGTGATTTTCAGGCATGGTTACACATTCTCTTTGTTCTCAGTTTTTGAGGGGACGAGAGAGCTGGGCTTTTTCCACAGCCCTTGAAGAGGCCTGGGGAGTGTTAAGGTGACACCTCTCTGCGGGGATCAAAAGTGGGTCGTAGTTCAAGTTTGAGGCCTGTGAATCTAAACAGTGGAGCAAAAGTTCCTCTTTGGTCTGAGGGAAAATTCTGCCCCATCTCTGTGGGGGTTGTAAACGATGGTAAAGTTAAAGTTGACTCCATTGTCAAGCCAAGATCTTGCTCTTTGGCTTAGATGAGGAGAGTGATAACAGGAAACAAACTATTACTTAGTTGTTCTGCTCTTTTGTTAGAGGGGTTCGTAAAAAGGGGGTTTGAGGGTCAGGTGCGCAGGGACAGTCCTCTCCCCCCTCAGTTTTTAAAAGGGACGATAATATGTTCTTCATGTGGTAAGTGTTAGTTCCATACATACTCTTTTACTAACAAAAGCATCAGTTCTATTAGGCTGTTTGTAAAAAAGTCCATTAGATATGAGACAGCTGTTTCATTACTGTCCTAAGCTGACAGTTGATTCCTAATAATAGGGAAAATGAAAGTTAAAGCAGGGCTGTCAAACTTATTTTAGTTCAGGGGCCAAATACAAAGCAGTTTGATCTCAAGTGGATGGCAGAAAATGAGTTATTTCAACATCCGTGTGCTCTAGTTTGTAAAAAAAAAAAAAAACATCAACAAAATCCAAGCAATAAGGGACAAATATTAGTCACTGTGGGATTTTTACTTATGTATTTGGTTATCTGACCAAAGTTTATCTAATTTGGTAAAATTTATGAAATAATTTGAGAAGAAATTGCAGGATTTTGGAAAGAAATTCAGAGTTCTTTCAAAATTTGAGATTAAAATGACTATATGAGCCCTGCAAATATTGTGGATTTTCATTGAATTTGTGTATTTAAGTTTATTTATAATTGCTTTTAAATTGTTTTAATGTCGTGCACATTTTGATGTCCTAACCTAGTTAATTCCATAATTTAACACCATAAGCAGAGATGCACATATTTTTAAAGTTGAATGGATGGCAGGCTGTTTGAAATTATAGTTCTTTTTTAAAATATACTATATGTTCCCTCCCTAAACATGATTTTTTTTTTTTTTTTTTGGATGTCTAAAACTGAATTATTTTATTGTTTTTCTGTCAGTTTTTATATTTCCTGCTGGCCGAAGTGGATGCTGTAAAGCAGCGATTCTCAACTGGTGGGTCGGGACCCAAAAGTGGGTCGCAGACCTGTTACTGGACAGCTGGTCAAAAATAAATAAATACTTAATGTCTCATGTTGGACTTGTCTTTTATTTTGAAAGAAACTTTTCTTTTGACAGGCAGGCTATAAAATGCATGTTGCACTGGAAAATATATGGATTTCTACTTTAAAAATGATTACACATGTGTGTTTTCAACAGCTCTTTTTGAAAAACTAAATTTGGTTGATTGAATTCTAAAAAAAAAAAAAAAAAAGCGGGTCATGATTTAATGACCGTGGTAAAATGTGGGTCCCATGGTGAGACAGGTTGAGAACCCCTGCTTTAAATGGCTGGATTTGGCCCCAGGGCCTTGAGTTTGACACAGTGAGCTAAAAGGATAAATAAAGGTTTTGTGATATAGAAACTTTCTGGTAAAATTGTATAAACTGTCGAGCATCTTCTATTCTGTAAGCAAATTTCATGCTCTAAATTGTCTTGAAATAATGTGTGAATCCTGTCGCTTTGTTTGTCAGGCATTTTTGTATAAAATGTTATAAACCCGGTCATTCAATTGTCATATGCATCTAAAAGCATTTTATTAAACTTTGCATGCATATATTCAGCATACAACCATGATCCTAATGTTGTTTTTACTCCATAGAATGATCTACATCTACATTATTAATCATGCATCCAATCATAGCTTCGCAGCAGTAGTTTTAAATAGATGAATTGGTGTGTGTCGCTTTTGTCGTCTCTCTGTTTATTAGCCACCAGATCTTCTGCTCTCCCATCTGGGAATGTGTGTGTGCCTTGGCAGCTCTCTGTGTTTGAGCTGCTTGTTGGACCAATATGTGCCCAGCGTTAGGCTTTCATTACAGGCCTCCCACTACATGCACACCTTGTAAGAAGGGACTTGATTAAGTTTAGGATTCTCCTGGCTCACCTCAAAGGCTGGATGCTTGCTTCCTTTACAGATTGCTGATTTATAGTAACAAACAGAGGTAGCTACTCTGCCAGATGTTTTCACATCACATCTCCCTAAAACACAATAACTCTGTTCCTATCTTCAATTGTGTTTCATATTTTGTCATATGTGTAACTAAACCACCTTTCATTGGCTGACCTGCTACTAGGTGGAAATTGATCCTGAAGCTGAGCATCAATATTTAAATTGACTCAAATGTGTTTTTTTTTTACATATTGCATTAGGTTGTGGTGAGTTTTTGTTTCGTAGCCTATAGTCACGAAGGGCAGAAGTGGTTCCGTTAAAGACGCAAGCTTGTGATCAATAAGTTGTAGGTTTAAATCCTTTGACTTTCAAGAAGGGTGGTTGATTTCTGGCTTCTGTCGTCTCTATACCTCCAAAGTATATGCTTCTGTGTGAATACATTTAACAACCGCGTACCTCTGTGCCACACAAAGAGCCTCACTGCTTTGCATTTGCATCTATTTTGGAGGCTCCAGATGCCTCAGAGCCAGAAGAGTGATTGACTCAAACAATGACTGCTCGATGCCAACTGAGCAACCATCAACTATCCCCCCGACGCACGTGCTGTTGTGATCTAAAGTTGTGCAGCTCGCTAACTTCTCCATTTGTTGATGCGTTTCACACAAGACTGGGCATAAAGGCCGAGCTGCTTACAGAAAGGGTTTCCATTTTGAAGTTACCACCTGCATATGCTTCATAAAAGAACACGCTTGGCATTGGCTTAGGATGCACCATCCATCTGGAGACGGTTGAGTTTATGCCCAGAGGTCTTTTTTGCTGGTGTCAGTCATTCGGAAAACATGTTTCAGAAACACCAATTAACCTAAACCGACATGTCTGTGAACTGTGGATGTTTCTGGAGTGAAGAGAGAGAACACATAGCTGTTTTCATTACCCTTGGAAATGCGCAAAATCTAAATAAAATCTGGTAATGGAAACAACTGAATTTCAATAAAACACTCAAATATTGCTCAAAATATTTTTTATGCTTTCATGAGGAGAATTTTCAGATGTTTTGATATTGAAATGTATTGCAAAAGTGCAATGGAAATACTTTGTGCAATTTCATGTCACAGAACGTGACGAGTACTTTGAAATTATTACTGCCACATTACACAGCAAACAACAAAGGAATACAAAGGAATACGAAGTATTAAAAGGAGGTTTTGAGCGTTCACCTTTCTGCGGCAAAGTCTAGCGGGATGACATTTCACGGGAATTATGAGGCTCCGGCACAAAACAACCTTTATTGGAAATGCGTTCAAAGCGGAATCATACTTTGTCGAAACTTTGGAAATATCGCTTTTATTTTGAGAAAAACTGTCATGGAAACACAACTATTGAAAGTTCTCTGGTCTCTACCCCAAGAACTAAAAATGCTATTGAACAAAGAATACTAAACCTGTTTATTTATTCATTGGATCCCCATAATCTACAGAAACATTACATACAAATGTACTATACATCAAGACACATTTTCATTACACCAACAACTAAATTAAAAAATATATGATATATACATTAAGATTAAAAATGTGATTTTAAAGCATGTCTTTCAGCTCCTTTGGCAATTTGTTCCATAGGTTAAAAGCTCTAAAAAAGACAGACATTTGTAAATGTTTGTTGTAGAAAGATTGGTGACTAAGTTGGAGTTAGATCCACGTGATGAGTAAAGGAATCATGCTCTGAAAATGGTCCTTTATCATTTAACACATTGTGCTTTTAAATGTCAAACCCACTTTACTGTCAAGTTAAAGTTAAAATATATATGGATGATGTGGATTTCCTTTGCTGGCTTTTGAATAAACCAGCTGTATGTGCTTACTTCTAGGGACAAAAGGTATTAAAGTATCCAAACATATGTCTAGAGTGAATGATCACAGATGTATAGAAACTATTTCGTCAGTCGCTGTTGAGATGTCTGTCATACTCCAGCCTGCGATGGATGCATCGACTGAGAGAGGAACTGCAAGTATGTCTCAGCTGTATACCTCTCATCTCTCTGCTTTATACTTTCTTTGTGCTGATGCTTGCAGGTGCTCAATAAATGCACTCGCTTCCAGATTCTCACCCACTCACCGTCAATAGCAGCGATTACCAACAGTCAAGCTTTGCCGTGTTGTCTTCTGTCAGATTGTTTTGGTGTTTAGGGACTGGTGGGGAGAAGAAATAATGAAAAGAAAGACTCTGGCTTGGAATGGCAATAATAAATAAGTGTAGCGTGCATAACAGGAGTAGTAGGTTCATCCACATCGAGCTGCTGTGCTGCATGTTTTAGTGTATATTCTATATGTCTATCAGTCACTGGATTTAGAGATAGAATCCTGAGAAATGGTTTTGTATAGAATAGCAGTTTTTGAGTTACATTATTTAGATATGAGATCTGTTGAAAAAAGATTTCATGTCATTTTATTCATTACCTTTTTTCCAGAGCGGCGCGATTACACAATTATACATAAGACATGTGTTTGGAAGCATCTAAAACAGTGTTTCCCAACGAGGGGTGCGCGTACCCCTCGGGGTACGTGAGCATATCGCAGGGGGTACGTGTGAAAAATTAAGAATTTATTTCCAAGATAATAAAATATTCTCAGTCATTTCACAAGTCCGCAAAATAAAATGGTTTAAAGTTTAAATGCCTGTTTAAAGGGGACATATTCAAAGAAGCTCCTTTTGTGGTAAATGTCATAAAACTTATATATAACACAGGCAGGTTAATTTTTTTATTTTTTTATTTATTCATTTATATTACTTATTTTTATTTATTATTTCGTTCTAATTTCAACTTGACCATGTTTCTTTAATAACAATAAAACATAATATATTCGTATTAATGATACAGTATTAATAATACATTTACTATAATATTATTTTTTATATTAAAATTATGTTGCCTTCAAGGCATTTAAAATGATAAAGTTTAATTTGAGTTAAATAAAATGACTTGCATTGAATATTCAGTTGTGTTACTGGGAACCACTGATTTAAAACATGCTGAGCTGTGAGTTGTTTAAATTTGTATTATGGATGCTTCTAATCAGTAATTTCTTGTATATATCAAAACTGTATGATCATATTGATTGATGATGCACAAAACTATATTTTTTAAAACAATCCAACAACCAATATACAGGTATATACATTATTTGAACCTTTGAAAAGAACCTAAGCTTTTTTTGTTCGTTTTTTTTTTACATAAGAAAAGAGTAAATGGCTTTATGTAGTATATTTACTAATACTAATAAAAAAAATAAGCATGTCCCGATTCATTATTGATATCTGATATCGGCAAAAAAATGAGTATGGGATTATGTCGCCCCACATCTAAAATCTCTGATATAAGAACATCAGTTGATTTTATTGGATTTATTGAGGGGTTTTTTCAGGGTATTATTATTTTTTTTATTATTTTTTAAGTATTATAATCAACTGTAGAATATGCACTTTATTTATTACTTTGCTCTTTAAAGATATATATTTTTTTGTTTTTAATAAATTTATTAAGTTCATTTTCAATGTATTGTTATTTATTTATTTTCATTTTATTTTGTCTGCACACTGTCGAAGGTCAACACCACATATAGTGCAACATTTTTACGAAAGCTATGCATTATTGCATTCTCATTTCTTTTATTCAGTTTTTTTAATATATTTTTATTTTTAAGGTTAACATTTATGTAACCTCTTGGTTGATAATAAATGGGTCAGTTTTTCTCCTACCTACCGTTGCTGACTATTGTTTTCTGTTTGATTAAAATCACTTGATCAACCCTTTTATAACATTAAACACTACAAAATAAGTAACAAAAGTATGCATGATTCCTGCTGATATTGTAGCGAATTAAAACTGGTATCAGCCAGTACTTAAGGTCGCATCATCGGTATCGCAATGGACGTGAAAAACTTTTTCGGGACACCCCTAGAAAATTTATTTGACCAAAAATAAAGTGATTTCTTTATACCTTGGAAGTCAAACTCAACACCAGCAGTTGTTCTGTGACAGCAGTTCACTCATATTACACACACAACAATTTACCATCAGCTACAGCAAATAAAACAGATTACCATCTCACAGCGAGCCGATCTGACTTCAGACTGAGCTCAGTTGCAGCGCTCCCCCAAGGGTTCGTGGTGCAGATACAGCTTCGATGGATGCCGGTGACCTCGCTGGCCCTAATGTGCTAGTTGTCCAGATAGATAACAGTCATTCTACATCAGTTACTTCTGTCCAACGAAGCTGCACCACAGATGCGACATGGAGAGGGCAATTGAGAGGTCTCCACTGTACCATCATAAGTGCTGGACGGAGCTTTAATTGCTAGCATCAGTCAGGGCACCATTAACCCAGTTAGAGGGACCCTTTGTCAAGAAGATCCTTGGGTACCTTCCTCCAACAGAGGGTGAGGACAGGTGGTGAGAGGAAAGCAATTTCTCAGCTATGGGGCTTCTCTGTGGTTCCCACCTGTGTTCAACAGTCATTAGAAAAAACCTGGTTACTAAAAATAATATCATCCCCTCTGCCTCTTCCTCAGGTGAATACATTAAAAGTGGTACCTAGAGTTATCACTACAGATTTTCTGTCATCTTCCCAAACAGATTCACAACACAGACTTTTGCAAGTTCATCACTCATAAATCTTCATAAAAATATGACCTACTTATTGTATTCTCCCACTTGTCCTGTGCATGAGGGATGTAGGGGTTGGCATCTGCACAGCTAATCTCCTATGTATTTGTCTTGCATGGAAAATGTGTAACTGGCACATTGTGTAGAAGCCATGTGACCCTCCACCTCACCTTTTCAATCCCTTTTAAGCTTCAGAACATGTCATGCTTAAAAAAATGTCCTGCGGCACACTTATCCTAGTTGGACAGTTGTTTTAGGTCAATTCCAGCTATGGGAGTTATTTTTCTTTGCCATTGAATAAAGTATACTGTAACTAATATCTGAGTTTTTACTTTTTACCACCTTCCCACTTTGACATGTTGTTTTTAAATACATTGTCAGTTGTCACTTTTGTAGAAACCTACCTAGCAGTGTCTAAACCAACCATTGCCAGAAATTGACAACACATTCTGTCCAATTGTGTCATGGCTCTGTGGATACTGTATCTCGTTACAGTAGTGTAGTGTAGCACAGTGATTGGAAATCCAGAATGTTTGTAATCTCGTTTCCATTTTGTCTAGTTTTATTTTACATTATTTTGTAAGATGTATATGTAAGATATATTTACTACAATGTTACATGAAACCAAGTTTAGGCTGTGATATTCAGCTCTAATTAGTTTTGGTTTAGAATTAAACGAAACTCGTAATACCTTTGTTTAGATTGTTTTGTGTATATTTTTTGGTAGTTGGTTCACACCGATTATAACAAACAAACTGTTTTGACAATTTCTTGTACTTAAAGTTTACTACAGCTAAAGAAGATTAAACCTAATACATATGATCTTTTAATAGAGTTTGCATGTAGAGTTCACTACAGCGGAGCATAAATAAACCACAAACGAACACCGGTGCAGAAAAGATACACAAACCAACCCCAGAGCAGAAACAAAGCACGAAGCACTAATGAACCCCGAAGCACAAAGCACAAACTCCCAAGCAGAAGCGAAGCACAAATTAACCCCAAAGCACAAACGAATCACTGACAAACCCTGAAGCAGAAGTGAAACACAAAGCAGAAACGAAGCATGAACGAACCCCAGAGCTGAAACGAAGCACAAACGAACAAACCCCAAAGCAGAAATGTAGCACAAACAAACCCCGAAGCACAAACGACTTATTAACAAACCCTGAAGCAGAAACGAAGCACAAACGAACCCCAAAGCAGAAATGTAGCACAAACAAACCCCGAAGCACAAACAAAGCACAAACGACTTATTAACAAACCCTGAAGCAGAAACGAAGCACAAACAAACCCCAAAGCAGAAATGTAGCACAAACAAACCCCGAAGCACAAACAAAGCACAAACGACTTATTAACAAACCCTGAAGCAGAAACAAAGCACAATCGAACCCCAAAGCAGAAACGAAGAACAAATCAACCCTGGAGCACAAACAAACCCCTAAGAACAAACGAAGCACAAACGAACCCTGCAAGCATAAACAAAGCATGAAGCACTAACAAACCCCAAAGCACAAACGAATCACTGACAAACCCTGAAGCAGAAGTGAAACACAAAGCAGAAACGAAGCACGAACGAACCCCAGAGCTGAAACGAAGCACAAACAAACAAACCCCAAAGCAGAAACGACTTATTAACAAACCCTGAAGCAGAAACGAAGCACAAACGACTTATTAACAAACCCTGAAGCAGAAACGAAGCACAAACGAACCCCAAAGCAGAAACGAAGAACAAATCAACCCTGGAGCACAAACAAAGCATGAAGCACTAACAAACCCCTAAGAACAAACGAAGCACAAACGAACCCTGCAAGCATAAACAAAGCACAAATGAATCCTGAAGCAGAAACGAACCGCAAGCGAACCCTGAAGCAGAAACACAACCACAGCACAAACCACTAACGAACTGCAGAGCAGAAATGTGAGAGTTCCTATATCAGAGATTTTAGATGCAGGCCAATATAATCTGATACTTTAATTTGTTTAATTTTTTATGTACTGATATTGAACCATTGTCATCATCAAATCGGTTTGGGACACCTTTACTTTTATCAGTATCACCTAATGCTCATCACACGTGGCAATTTTAGTGGCTTTAGTGCTTTCTGACCACAGCTTGATAAGTGGTCCCTAACCTAGGTGGGCAAGTTTAAAGCTATGAGGCTGTCAAAGTTGTGTGTCTCCTAAATATTCAATTGTAACACAATTATGCAATTTTAAATATTTATGATTCCACTTAGCATTTTTATCCTGACTCAAATGAAAATTGCAAATAAAGATAAAGAATAAAAATGAAGAATATTAAACAAAAACTATAATTTAATTTGAATTTTTGCGATTCAAGATTTCAATCATGCTTAGTCTGATAAACGGTTTTTAATTACACACAATTCTTAATCCATGATTGGTGAATGGAGAGTAGTTTTCTTCATAGTCATTTTGCTGCAGTAGAAGATGTGTGCACTGCTCCATCCCCTGGCTGTGATGAATCAAACGAAGAAGAATGGTTTGATCCTTGCCCTGCAACACAAATACCACAGGGAGACCTCCAGTAAACTGCAGATTCTGAGAATTAATGCTGCCGGCTTTTCTCCAGCTTGAGCTTTCATTCAAAAAAAAAAAAAAAATGAATTCAATTTTAAGATGGTGGAATACAGGTTTTTAAATGGTAAAGTAGTCCCATTTTTTTTTTTAAACGTTAATAAAACAATAGAATAAATAGATCTTCTAAAAAGGAAATTTCAAAGATTTTAGGCCACATTTGTAAAATCAATGGAGGATCCCTTTCAAAAATGGAAGTGCCAGTTGTTTTAGTCTCCAATGTCTTTTACATTCGAGACAAATGTACTGTATATATATATATATATATATATATATACACACATATATTTTTACACTGACGGTTTAAACATATTTAATGGCCAACAACTTTAAAGATTGGACATTATGATGCTTTATATAATATGCATTTATTATCATCATCAGTTGACCACTAGAAACAGTGTAATTGAGTTTGGAAAAAAATAGTTTTAAAGGTAGGATGGGCGATTTTCAAAAGCTAGCATGATTTTGAATGTAGCCTCCCCAACGGCTCCGCCTTTAACCCCCCCTCGCCCCTCCCCTCTGTGCTCCGTCTCACCCACATGCATGCGCACAGCTGCTGTAGAAGAGGAGCTCAGCTCATCGCTTGTATTGTTGTATTGTGTAGAAACTCTGTTGTCTCATGTTTCATTCAGCAGTATGTAATCAATAAACTTTACCGTTATGTATAATAAAAAAATGTGACTTAAAAACTCTGTTTTAACTCTGTCAGCGGTGACGCGCTTTCAGTGTGAGCTCGTAGATGCGAGGGATCGAGAACGAGCAGGGAGATGTGATTGGTTTAAAAAAAAAAAAAAAAACAGTTAGTTTTTTTCCGCTAGTCAAAATTATTACAGGTTTACAGCTGCTACAGATGACAGATTTTTATTTTGTTCCTTTTTCAGAGCACATTCATTTCTGTAAGGGCATAAAGAAAATTTCAACCTAAAACTTAAAAAGTGTATCTGGAGAAAATTGCCTACCCTAGCTTTAAACGACCAAGTTTGCATAATCTTCAAATTCTTTTGTAGATTTCCTTTTAGTTCCATGTATTAAAAACAATGTTTCAGTGTTTTAAGCTCCATGCTAGCTGTTAGCAATAAATAGCACAGGTAGTTGCAATGTTATTTGAGACTTCAGGGTTTGATTGCAATGTTTTGAATAAATCAAGATCGTGGGTATGATAAATCGAGTGCAAGTACTCCCAGTTCAGTGCAAGCATGTACATGACTATTCCCAGGAGGTTACTGGGCCCAGTGGGTGTGCTTTGATGAAAGAGCTAAAGGAGAACGTCTACAAAATGTGTTTCTGAAAGAGAATGCAGGGAAAGTTCTAGTCCTGATAATCCTCATGTTTACCAGAGCTTTTTGACACTTTCAAACTTTACAGCAGGTTAGTCCACATAGTCATCATAAATACCATCATAGGGGCCAGCTACAGTATGAAGACAATACTTTTTTTTTATATTAGGTAACATATTGTAATAAATAATCATGTTTTTTTTTACATTTCGCATTTGCAATTTGTTAAATGTAGAAAAACAATATAGGGATCGACTTATATTGGAAAAGTCTTTAAAAATTGTAAAAAAAAATGCATGAAAGTGAGTTTTATTTCCAATTCTGTTCCAGGTACCTATTTAAAATTAATAAAGGTCTTTACTTAAAAATTTACGCTTTTGTAACCTTTTTTTTTTACACTGATTTTTAGCTCTGAGCGTGTGTAGTTTATTCAGAGAGAATCACCTGAGGCCAGATGTTGGTTGATCTTAAGCTCCCTATAGTACCCTTGTTATTCCCTCTGGTGGTGCTGCCAAAAATAGTTCAAGTAGGCAGAGAATTGTGTTCATGTTCACTGGTAAAATTGTGATAATAGTGGGTTCACTTCATGTTATTTAAGGCCTGAATGTGCTAGGTACTGTTAGACTCTTGTAAACCATGACCACTGATTTCTTCTTAGATAATAAACGCCACACATTTAGTTTTAGTCAATTTCCCTTTGCAATGAGTTCTTCAGCCAAATAAGAAAATCAAGCCCCCGCTGACACAGGCGTCTGATGGAAAATACCTGTGGAGAGTTGAGCTCGGTGGATAATGTCAAGGACCAACGCTTAAAGGAAAGGGAGGAGGGGGCATTGAGAGCTTGTGATGCCATTGGAACAATATGAAAGGGACTAAAACAAGGGGGATTGCAAGTTACAGTCACTCAATTAAATAATACTAAAGAATAAATCAAATAGTTGTTGTGTAGTCACAAATAAATCCTAATCGTTGTGTTGACCATTGATTTGCTCTATTTCATAGCAAGTTAAGTTTTTTTTTTTTTTTTTATATCATTTTATTTACTCCTATATTCATACATTTACACTTCCTCAAAGCTTTACTGTACTTAAACTCCTGTCACCTATTATAGATGTACAATATATTCAGGAAGCAATCTGCTTTTTCCTCAATAATTATGAATTAAGATATATTTTTACTCTCCTGGTTTGGACAAACCAGGTTTAAATGTATTAATTTTTGTAGTATTTCTTTTTTAGCTATAGCTTTTCCTTTAAAAACAAACAGTATTAGTTACATTAATGGTGCGCGTGCACTACCGTGCATACTGCCTGTTACAATCGCTTCTGATTCTGATTAAAGCTGCTTATTTATGCCGATCAACTGCCTACTTCTCTGTATTATTTCTAGCAACCTCTTGGGAAAAAAAAGGAGTCACCAATTATTTTCATGGCAAGACAAATGTGGCTGACGAGCAGAAAAGCTTTGGTGGCAGTATTCAGTGTTCTATTTTACACTCTGGGTTATGTAGGTGTGGGTAACGTAAAATTGTCTACTTGTAACACAAAATTGTGCACTAGTTGACAATTTAGATTTTCTATTTAGGTTTACTTGTGTATTTTCAGAAATCAAAGGCAAACCTTAAAGAGTAACTAACCCCCCCCCAAACCACTTTTTTCCACTGGAAACGTATGTATTTGGGTATGAAGTTGTGTTGTTGATTGATCCTGGTCCAACTCTCAACATTTTTGTCAAAGTATTTGAATTTGGCATGTTTTGTTGTAAAATGACTGCCTTTTATGGGTTGAAACCTGTAAATTACAATTGTTTTTTGCTATTGGCTGAGAACAAGATCATGTGACATTTTGGGGCCATCTTGCGTCACAAACAAGCACTGTTCGCCCCGCCCCTTTTATAAAAACTATCACATGTTGACTGTACAATCTGTGGTGAGTCGGTTGAATAGAGAGGTATAGTGAGTATTGAGTAGCTAGTTAGCATAGCATATATTGTTCTTTTGAGATTTTATAGTAGAGACTGGGTGTGTCTTAACTGCTTCAGGAGCCCCGCCCATAATTAAGATTTTTTTTTTAACTGCAGAAAAGTTAATATATGTATATATATATATGTATTTTTTTTTTTTTTTGTTGTATTTCCCCATAATGACAGGTCAGCATAAAAAATGGGGGTTTAGTTGCACTTTAATTTGCTTTTCCTTGTTCCTTATTAGCATATAATGCTAACTTGCTAGCTTTATATACGCTCACTGCTGTGCCATTTATTTCTTATGCATGTATATATAAATGTACTATGTCGTGATGTTTAGTCTGGTGTGATGCAATATCCTTCAGAAAATAACTAAAAAACATATCTACAGTCACAGTTCTCCTAAGCGATAGTTTTTATGAGTTTACAGTGCCAACAGGTTCCATTATTAAATGGTGATGCATAGATTGTTTAATCATCAGATCAGGGAATACATTTCTTTTAACATAAAACCTGCTCCTGTTTGTCATTTACTAAAATATTTATTGGGTGAACTCGTGCCGTCTTTGATAGTTGATGTGGGAACAAAACTTTAACTCAAAGCTGAGGTAAAGCTTTGAAATGTTAATTAGGCGATAAACTACATTGATATTGTCAATGTGCTCCAGCAAAGCACCACATGTCTGACGAGTTCTGACTCATTTCATAAAACGACAAAGCTCTCCTTTAAATGTTACTGTGGATCAGTTTATGAGGTAACAAAGAAATATGACCTTATAATATTCTTAGAGAACTGAAAACTGGTTTTATCACCAGTAGACTGGACTATTGTAATGGTTCAAACAGCTACAGCTGGTTCAGAACGCTGCATCTCAAGTCTTAACCAGAACAAACAGGTCAGAGCACATTACTCCAGTTTGCAAGTATTTCCATTGGCTCCCAGTCAGCCTCAGATTTGACTCCAAAGTTCTGCTTATTGTATAAATCAATGACTTTATAAATAAAGTTGTTCATCAGCTTTAAACCATAATTGACAACTGTACTTATGCTCCCACATGAATACATACTTCCAACTGGCACTGTACTAGTCTTTATAAAATGAACGGTTTGTCAAAATGTACAATTGTTTTGTTTTGTTTTTTTGTTTTTTTTAAATAAAATGACACCAATTAATTCAATTCAATATAAAAAAAATATCAGGCTTTATGTATAGCTACATTTATGAAGTCTAAACCTGAGAAAATAACCTCTTTTCAATACTGTTTTGGTGCCGTGCATTACGTTTAATCTGATTGGTCAGCTATGACGTGATGCATTTGATTGTTGTCTAGTTATTTAATTCTTTTGTAGTTTCACAATGTTCGTTGATCATTTTAAAATAAAAAAAATTATAATTTACTCAGTAACGGTTGGGTGTAGAAATGTAATGAATTACTTTACTTATTTTAAAGCGTACTTAAGTAAAAGTTAAATTACTGATTTACAAATATACTCAAAAAGAGTACAAGTACACATAAAAGCAACTCAATGACAGTAACGTGAGTACTTGTAATCCATTGCTTTCACCTCTGCCAATGTTCACACCAAACAATGGCGAAGCAGCTTTCTTTTATTAAGTTAAATAACATACAGTATGTTGTTGTCAGTAGTGCTCAAACATAAATTCTGTATGCAATGCTGTTTTTTCATGTGATCCAATCCATTTATGAAACTGTTTCATTGCTGCTGCAGGAAACATCACATCATGAGAAATCTGGAAATAACAATGATCCGTGAGTGGCAGAACAAGCAGTTTAACTCTGTAAATAGCATCAATATATTCTATAGGAGACTATAGGAGAAACTGGCTTTAATATTAAGACACTGGCTTCGCTTCAGTTTTATGCTGCACTATATACATATTAACAAGCACTAAGGAGCTCTCCTGGTTCATAAAGTGATGTATCATTAAATACAGCATAGACCAGTATTATGGAAAAACACTTTAGCACTTAAAACAGTATAAAAAAAAACTGGCATTCTATGAGCAATGATGGTTCAGTATTGGGTACATTTTCTCTGTCAGTGCATTTCGTGATGATGTTAGAAAATGCCTTAAGACTGGTGTTTTAAACTTTTAATGCAGTTTCTCATTCAACTTCACTGAGCAGTAAATCCAGCCTAACGGGACGCAGCAGATGTGTGGGCGCAGTTGTACTCTTAAAAAAACGAAAAAGGAACTTCACCTGACTAATCTTAATGTGATTTTGTGTTTATTGTAAATGGCTTTACAGTCTTGATAGTAATTTTAATGATAGTAGTTTTAATCATAGTTATTTCACCAACGCAGGGTTTGCATTTTTAAATAGATAATCTGGCAAGACTGGATTTAACTCATTCATTGCCTGCCCATTTCAGAGCAGCCAACCCCATATTGCCAGGCGTTTTAGACACTTTTCACTGATTTTTAAAGACCCACAGAATAAAACAAGTGATATTTATTGGCCAAAAGGTAACTGGGATGAAAAGTGGGAAAAAAATAGTTAAAGGATTGACAAAAATTGAATAAAAGTGTCAAAAAGAACTTGCAAAAATCAAAAAAAAGGGAAAAAGGGGTAAAAGTGGGACAGAGAAATTGGCAAAATGGTCAAAGAAAAAGGTAAAAAGGGGTTCAAAAGTTTCCCCCTTTTAAGGTTTTCTGGGAGAATAATAATTAAAATGAAGACAAAGAGCCACATCACTGACTTATCATGGTTTTAGTAAATTCATTTAATAAACTAAATTTTTTTTTTTTTCTTCTTCTTCTTGTCTGCACATGCTGTCAAAGGTCAACACTACAAGAAGTGCAATCATTATGAGACAGCAATGCATGTTTTGTTATTGCAATAAAATAAATTGATTTATTTTATTGCTTAATTGTGACCATCACCAGCCCTCCCTAAGGAAGGGTAAGAAATCTTTTATTAGAGGGAGGATATAAAAAGGGAGAGCAGTGTTACACCTAAGTGGAGAGGGAGGGGGAAGGGGAGGGGAAAGGGAGCAGGGAGGAGAGACTCAAGGTAGGAAATAGAAAGGGTGGGGAAGAATAGATTGTTTTACAGTGAGGGTGAGATGTGAAGTTGTAGAACATATTGTGCTTATTATGTTGTGTAATCAAGCCAGTATAGTGACAGGTGTGAAGCTTAGCTATAATGGTGGTGGCTGTGAACAGGGGGAATGAATGACTGGTAGTACCGAAAGCAGGTATTTGGGATTAACGTGTCTAAAGTTTAGCCCAGTATGAGTTTTATCCCACATTCCAAGGTGTGCCAGTGCATTGTATACCAGTATATGTGCAAAAAACCGCTACCGCAAACCCAGGAACTGCCCCGGGCCCACAGATGCAGCCAGGTCAGCAGAAAGAGTGGGGGCCAGGGAGCCCCAGGCCACCCCCCCCACGGCCGAGCAACCCCCCAGACGCCCCCAAGATCCCAGGCTGAGAGGCAGCCACCGCCCCCCACACACACAATAAACTAAATTTGGAGTCGACGGTTATCCTACCCTTAGAACACCCTCTTTTAAAATCGCTGCTCCACCCCTGGGATGAGGTACACCAAGCATCAAGAATACTACTAGAAAAGCACAATTAGTGAGAATAGGAAGTAAAAACAGAAATATACAAGCAAATTCAACATGTCTGTTAGTGTCAAGAGAAATATAGCGGTCAAGAACCTATGCTAGCATAACTACAAAAAAGAGTTCTTAATCAACTATTACAACTAATCAACCTTCCAAATTGTACATTTTATTCCTCAACCTAATAATAGAGAGAGAATTACCATCAACATGTCCCTTTTGTAGGTGCTGGACACTAATGCCTGTACTAACAAACAGGCAGTAAGTGAAGAACACCCATGGCAGTCGGTTACCAGGTCCATCACAGTGCAAACACAGAAACGGATAACCACGGTAACACACTGAGTTAAAGATACTGTTCTTTTTTTAGTTTGTAGGTGGAAACCCACACAATCAACAACATGCAAACCGTGCACAGAGAGACAGCTAACGGAGACTTGAACTGTACACTCACAGTTGATCCCTCCTTGTTGCATTGTGTCAAATATTTGCTCTGAAATTGTTAATCCACTCATGCAATTCAACAAAATGTTTTTTGGTAAGTTAACGTCACATTTAATGCACTGATTAATCGACTACTAAATCGGTTACTACAGTTTGCACAATTTAGCTTTTCCTTATTTATCAGGGGGTTTACTGTCCTTATGTTGACAGTGTCATGAGTTAAAGTTCCTAATTTTCATTTAGTCGTGTTCTACTTCTTTGTCTTGAATATTTTGGGTATTCTAAGTATTTCTGTTCAAGTACAGCAGACATAGGCGACTATGGCCTGGGGGCCACATGCGGAACTTGGTCAAATTTGGTGTGGCCCACAAAACAAAATTGCAGTTCATGAAGTTGGAAGTTATACTCTATGAAGCCCAACATAGCACACAAAACTCTAGAAACACAGAAAATGACAGCAAAATGTCAACAAAAATACACAAAATCATAACAAAGACACACTAAAGAAACCATTTAAACACAAAATGACTTCAAAGACACACACAATGCCAACTAAATTGCACAAAATGACAGAAAAATATACAAAAAACAACAATAACGCAAAAAATATACCAAAAGCACACATAATGATTCGAAAAACACACAAAAAGGCACAAAATTCTAGTGACATTGGTGAACAGGAACACCAACAATGTATTGATTGTTTTAACACACCACGATATTGAAGTAACCCTAACTCTAACTCCCAAAGAACACTTCATACCTCTTATTCCTGAATCAAAGTATCCCCTTTGTCGAGAAGAGTATTTTTAAATAAAGCATATTGATGGAATAAATGTTAACACAAATTTTTAAAGAATATAACAAAATTAAACAGTATTTAGTGCCTCCCAAATATATTTATTTATTATTTCTGATAGTAGATGACCAGAAATTAGTCTGACCCTTGTATTTTCAGTTCATGTTCATGATTATCATCATTATCATAAAATCCCTCTATTTTTCATGCTTTAATTTATCAATTTTCTACTCTCTCTCAAGTACTCCCTGTAGTGCCATTGTGTACCACTCGGGGTACACGTACCCTCATTTGAGAAACACCGCTTTATACTAATCAACATACTGTAGATAACTACCATATTTTCCGGGCTAAAGAATGCACCGCTGTATTGGCCGCGTTTTAAGAATTTTGCAATTTTCCAAGAAAAATCAGTGTAAATTCCACTCTGGTGGCACTCTATTGGCTGATGAGGGTGCCCCTCATATTATTCTGCCAATCAGAACGGGCAGGTAGGCGGGGTGGCTGCTATACTCCTGTTTGGTTTAACGGAGATTTCCGTGTATTTCCGTATATTCTGATCAGTTTCAACTGATGAGTTTCTATCTCCACATGAACTCAATCTCTTCACTGTTGTTTTTTACTGTATCCACGCTGTTGCAGCGCTATCTCTTTCTCTCTCTCTGTGAGTTCCCCTTATGTGAGCTCCGTCATCAGCCTCAGAGTCTGAAGCTCCTGAACAAACCTAATGTGGTGGTTTTGCAACTTTATGCTGTTTAGTATCTCCTACTATGAGTAATTGAGATATCTTACATTTTAAACCTATTGTGTTTTTTTATTAGCTTTTCCAACCGTGAATACATATGAGCCAGCTCCGCTCCCCAGTCCAGAAACTTGCTTTTTACTTAAATAAACACCATATTTTAGGCATAAAAAAACAAATATTTAACAGATACAGTATATGACTTCTGCAGTCCCTAGCCTCCACGCAATTTTCCTCTACTTGGACACCGTCCTACATACGAGGCACAACATCCTGTTATTAAAGCACACGTTTGGTGAATTTTCTGCATTCTTTGATACCTTATTTGTTTAAATTGGACAAACGCTGAAGGAGGTTAGTCCCTGTGGCCCAAACCTGAAAATTATCGGGATCCGCTCCTGGTCCCTGTGTGCCCACCTAATGCAACTGGATCAAAATTATTCAGAGTTATTCATGGTTCAGTTAGATATACGTGCCTGAGTGGAGAGTGAGAAAGGCAGTCAGTCCGGTGTTGTTGAACATAGTTAATGCTGATTCAGCCTTCTCGCATAAGAAAAATGGCTGCAGTGCCATTGTGTGCCCCATTGCGACCGTGAGCAATGCCTTGCTGAAGGCGCATACCAGGGAACCAAGCCGGAGCACCCAGACAAGCCGGCGGAGCAGCCCACAGCAATCCCCCAGCACCCAGCGACCCAGGATGCAAGAACCACCTCCAGATCAGGACCCGAGCCCCTGGCAGGCCCTCCTCCTAGACACCACAGCACTGCCAGCCCCCCAGACGAACCCCACAGCACCCTTACCGGCACCCTGACACACAGACCTATGATGTCATCATTTGGAACACTCTATTAAAACCTTGCCAAGGCAAATTACATCATCATTGATATATATTTGGAACCCTACCTTTGAGCCTTTTAATTCTGCCCACAGGTCGTAATATTTACTCTGGTCATCCCAATAATACACGACTAGATTTCACAGCATTGAAATCCATCAGGCCAAACACAGGATAACAGAAGCTGAAACCAGTCGCTGCAGATGGATAACTGGCCCCACCGAGATCCAAGGCATAAAGTGCCTCTCATTTCCTATTCAATGCCGGCAATGCTTCAGGGGGAAATAAGACAAAATTATCCTAGGGTCTCCGCTCAGTCTATGAGCAAGCCTTGGATGACCGTAGGCAATGAACGCTGGCATGTGCCTCAACCCTCGCTGATCACGCATTCTCTGCCGACAAACTTTTTCAGTGTTCGGCGTGAAGTGGAGTTTCCCTCGCATCAACAACTACCTGCGGCACTGTACACCAGCAAGCCCCACACTTCTTCACAGCAGGCTTTGAGGACTAAAGTGCGCACTGATTTCCCGGCTAACTCGGCTCCCAACAAATACTCAAAGCCTAAAGTGAGAGCTAGGAAAAGAAAAAATGCTAATCGAGGCCCGGCTGTGGCATCCTCCCCGAACACCCTCATTGTGGGTTCATCAATGATTCGGAATATTGAGGTCCAGAAAGCCACAACTTTTTGTCAACCCAAGGCTCAGGTACGACAGATTCACGCTAAACTTCCTGACCTGCTGAAAAGGCACCCTCTTGTCTCTTTTCTTGTGATTCATGTCGGATCCGAGGACATCAAATCTCAGCAGTCGGAAATATTTAAGGAAGATTTTCTTAAACTTATGGACACTGCGTTGGGCAGTGGCATACAGTGCGTTGTGTCTGGACCCATACCATCTCCGTTCTTTAGCAACGTTGACTTCAGCCGTCTTCGACAGCTCCATATGTGGCTTAGACGCTTTTGTTTTTACAATGCCATCCCGTTTGTTGACAATTTTTCTGCCTTTTTCAATAGATTGGATGTATTTTCACGTAATGGCCGAAATTTAAATAATAAAGGCAACATTATTTTAGCTAGTAATGTGGAGCTGACGCTGAAATCGTGCGCCTTTTAATGCGCAACAGGCTTACTGAGAATGGAGGCCGACATGACGAGAATGCTTTCACTCATAAACCACCTGTTTTAGATCAGAAAAAAACTTGAATTATCCCCACGGAGTAATAAGACAGCCAAAGAGTGGCATATAAAGAAAATCTAAGAAACAATAACAATAATCACAAATGAAAACAACACCAATCACAATAATTATACACACCTTACAGAAAACAAGGATGTAAGCAAACTGAACAAGGTGCAAATGAATGACAAGGTGCCAAATGCCCATGTAAAAGTGAAAGTAAGGTATATTTACATGTGCAAACAGATTTTACTTTAAGGACAGCGGCAGACCAGCTGTCAGATACCCTGAGCAGTGAAAAAAAAATAGTGATTATAGTAACCCTTTATTGTTCAGGAGAACAGCAGCTTTGGGGACAAATGTCGCCCTCGTTCTCTGGGTCTTACAGGCTAGACAGCGTAACCTGCGTCCTGAAGGGAGGAGCACAACTCCTTCAACCAAAAGCCTAAGTTCCAATGGTCTGCTGCCAGCTGCTGTGAACAGCAAGCTGCTACTGTTTTAGAATCTAATGTAGATTCTGAGCAATGACCTGTAACTCCTGAAAAACCACAGCCTGGTAATAACAGTAACAACGAGGATGAAGTGTGTGTGGAATAAACACATCTTTGCTCATGGAGGTTAAGGATCCAGGAGAGGGTAATTCCCAACTTAAGAACATGCAAAGTAATTGTGAAGCTCAAATAAGCAAGTTGGAGGCAGACAAAGATGTTCATGAAGATGTGGTACAGAAAGCCTTCTCTACCAGGAAGTGACAAATTGTGAAGAGGTGATGCGTTCTCAGACACTCACCATCCAAACTCTACAGAAGTCAAATGAAGAAAGATCTCCCTCCATCCCTCCATCAGCTACAAAACAGCTCCATTTGTGTGTTCAATAAAGTATAAGTACACCTCCTGTTTTTTTCTGACCTGCCACTAGGGGGAAATTTAAAAAAATGCCTTGATTATGGGCATTGCTTCTTGAGTATAAGAAGTCACAGCAGCTCCACCCCTACAGAGCTGCACAGTTCTGCATGGAGCTGTCAATCAATGATCACTGAAGGCTGTGAGAGGAGGAAACCTAGTCCCTCCTCCCATGTTTTATAGGAGGGGTGGGGCCAACAGTGACGGTTAGTGACGTCACTGATCTGATCTCAGCCAATAGAAAAACGTAATTGCAATAATCGGCATTCAAACCTAAAAAAAAGCGATTTTAGGATGTTGTTACACTTTAAATGTCCCATATTATGTAAATTTCACTTAATGGTAATATGTATCTCCATAGCCTCATTAAGAGGCTCCAAAAGAGAAAATGTATAATTCCTACACTTCCTGATTGCGTCACATTTTGTGAAATGTCTGCTCAGACATGCGAGTTTTAACGTGGAAGATCTGAAGTTTTCATGTTTTCTCTGCTCGCGTGGGTTTTCTCCGGGTACTCCGATTTTCTCCCATCAGGTCCCCTTGAGCTATAGTTCGGGGATCCATAAAACAATTCAAATAACACTATTATTTAAAAAGCAAAACCACTAAAAGTGTAATTTTAAGAAAGCGGAAGATTGTAGGTCTGCTTGTCCTGGCTGTAGCTCCTCCTTGTTCCTCCTTTTTACAGGTACTGGTTAGCTGTGTTTTGGCTCCGCCTGCCGTCCTTCACTATTTCTGACCACGCCACCGGCTGTTTGACAGTTTGAAGGATCCCGTCCATCGGCGTGGCTGCTCTCTCCTCAGCGGCTCATCCTCAACCACTGCCTACACCACCTTTACCTACATTTGCTAATTTCTCAGTCTTGCTTTTTCTTTGTGTTCAACCCTGAGTTTGTGGGAAATAAATTCTTTGTGCACCTATAAGACAATGTCGCCTCCTACCTTTGTGTTACTGCGTCAACAAACCGTAACAAGTATAAATGAATGAATTCTTTTTTATTTATTGTCATATATGTATAGGTGCATACACATTATTTGTTCTCTGCATTTAATTCAATTGTAGTTGTCGGTGTTCAACCCATAGAGGGCATTTACACATTTTACAACTAAAAACGCAACATTTAAATACTTTAAATACTACATGACTTCATACCTAATCATATGTATGTATGTATTCAGCAGAAAAAAATTGATTTAGGGTGTACTTACGCTTCAAATATTGACAGAGATATATCGTTTAACTTAAAAGTAGTAAACTTGCATAAAACTTAAACATTCAATAACATTCAAATTAAAAGTGTTAGCTTTTTCACTAATATGTGATTAGACATGACATTGGCACTAAGCAGCAGAACATTTTGACATTTGATTGGTGTAGATCGGGTAAAAATTGGCGGAATAATAGCAGGTCAAAGAATGTACTGAAGAATACAAAAAAAACAAGAATATGAAAGAATTTGGGAATTAAAAGCATGGGCATCCTCACTAATAATCACCTAACTCACAAGGTAAAACAAAATGTTTCCATGGAAACTTTTATGACAATTTATGCTGATAATAGCAAGAAAAATGCCTCCTGTAGTTCTGCTCTTCCTCCTACTCTTATCTAAGCTCAACCAGAATATGAAGCTAGTAGGAAAAGGCATCCACTTCAACTTTCTGTGCTCTTAACATTTCTTTAGCACCACAAACTACTCCCTAATTACCAAGTTATGCAATATGGATGAGCGTCTAATGGAGCTGTAGAGAAAAACACACACGAGTATTGGGATTTGTGTGTTAGCGTGTGCATATGGACGTGTGTATGAACTTTGCATGCCAAAGTAGCTGATGGTGCATTTCCTGCATCAGATGCATGTCGGTGCTGTAGTCGGGTCGATACTACTGCCGTTACCGTGAGTGTTTGGTAAAGATCGGTTCATTTGAAACCTCCTCTGCTCAAAACCACAGGCAAGAACAGTAGTGGATAATCTCATGAAAAATGTAAGGGAGCATGAAGCCCTATATCTCTCAGGCCCCTGCGTTGTGGTGTTTTCTGGGCTGCTTGAGCCCTTTGATGTAGTCCATTGATCTCCCCGTGCTGACATGTTCTCCCATGCCCGATGGCTGCACCAGCTGAAGGGGTGATTAGCCTTATTAGTGTAATGGAGAGGGGTAAGAGAGGCTTTAAAGATGGAAAGGATGGAGAGGAGATGGGGGAAGGATGTTAGACTGTTGCAGAAGATGATAATCAACCTCTAGCACAGAAGATTTTCTGCCTCAATCAACAAGAGAGGCAGGAGCAGAAAAAGGCGGAGCTTGGCTGCAGCGACTTGAGCCGATTTAGGGAGACGGGGCTGGGTTTAATGCAGCACTGCAGTCTTTTGTTGTACTGCATAGTGCATACCTTCTTACTTTTGTGATTTATTGTCTTGTCTGAGAGGATAAGTGCCGCCGTAGAGTGTAGAAATGTTTCTTTTATATATATTAAAGGAGAGATGGAGAGGATTTGGCATCATTTATGCAGCAATCACTGATAAACACTGAGCTGTAGATGCCTGCTGGTGTTTGTGAAGCTGCCTGTTGAAGCATAATATGAGGTGACAGGTCAGCGGCGAGCAACATAAAGACAGAAGGCAGCACATCATTAGAGTAAAACTCAGTGAAATGTTGCACTGGCGCTATTGAGATCCCTTTAAATCATTTATTAATAAAAAAACTTAATACAATCTTAAACTGTGATATCCTTCATTCTCATTTGTCACTCCCAGGGTCAGTCATTGCATTAAGTGTTTTTAAAACATAATCCTTCTTTGCAAACATTGAACCGTTACCCAAGGCCAGGTTTGTGGTCAATTGTAATTGTGTAATTGTTAATAAATTACAATTATGACGTAATTACAAATGTAATCGTAATTGAAAAAATATGTTGCTGTTTCAATTGTAATTTAATTGTAATTGAGTTCAGGTAATCTATGCCGTAATTGTAATTGGCATTAAAATTCAATAAAAACTGTAATTTACGATTTAATTAACGCCAAACAAGTTGAAGTTCAATGGCTTACACATACGTAGTTAAAATGTATTAAAATTTGTTTCATATCAAGTTTAAAGATTGAAATCAAAACCGAAATATTCATACCAATATTTTCATGGATAAGGAAGCCTAACAAGGTCACCAAGAGATAAAAAAAAAAACACATTGGATGATAGATGATATTTTTTTGTGTGTTTTACAGCTGATTTAAAACTCAATAATAATAAATGTAATTTGTGAAGCATTTAGCAATCTCATAGTGCTACAAAATGCAAAATCTAACGCAAGAGGAAGGCTACGTTTTATGGATTTATTCATTAAAGGGATTCATTGTAATTAAACTTAGTAATTGAGGACATAATCGTAATTGATTTTCATGGGTAAATTAATAATTGTACTTGGAAATATGCTGGTTGGGAGGAGTTTCATCAATGCCCTACTGTATGTTCCCAGGGAACTTGAACTTGGATATTTGAGGATGTAATTGTAATTGAAAAATGTAATTGACCTCAACCCTGCCCAAGGTCATTTGAATTTATGATTGACTAAGTAAGAAAGTCAGAAAAAGTGGTGGTTAGAGCCTGATTGGTTTCTTCTGTTTCATGACGGGACTGACCACTCTTCTATATGACTTTCCTCCTTAATTTACTGCACGAGAACGTAGACAATAATTGTGATTTACTGCCACACAGAGACAGGCAATCCCACCGTGAGTGATTTCCATTAGGCTGCTCCAGTTACAAGGAGAAAGCTGAGCAGCCTAATAATGCTGCCTTTCCAGACGCTACACCAACACAGACAGAGACTCTGAAGCCAGATGTGTGCCTCTGGGGAGAAGACGGCCACGGGGCAGTGGAACAGCAGGGGCGACGGGGACAGAACGGGGCTTCTTTGTAAAACATGTGAAAGAGGTCAAAATGGACTTCTTACAAGACGTTGTTTTGGTCTTTTGTCTTTTCTTCCACTCCCTATACGTCCATTTTTAGAGTGATTGTGAGCAGTGCTGTTGAGGTCTTAGCTACTGTGTGTGTGTTTTATGATTTGACTGATAGAGCACAATACCAAAAAGCATTTACTGTATGCTGCTGGCATAAAGTGGATTGTCTTTTGCAAATTTAGTTTCCTTATCGATATCAACCTCACTCTACAGATTTGCCAAAAATGTACCACGATTATGGATGGGTACATTTCACATTTGAACCAATACTCTGGAGATGTGAATTGGTATCTGTACTCAGCGGTACCGCTTTCCATTACATTTGTGTGGTAATAAATGGGAAATAATAAAATCTTAAAATGTTCCAATTCATGATATTTATTTCTTATCATAATAACACACTTTAAAGGTCCAATATCATGCCTTCCAAAAGCAACTACAGCCACATATGGGTAATAATTTACATTTTGCAAACTAATTTATTAAGATGTGTGACTTATTGTCTTTCAATCCGGAAGTTGAGACACACGGTTTCTCGGAACGCCGCCTCTCCCTGTGTGAGTGCCGCCCATTTTATGACGTAGCCCTAGAGCCCCGGCAGCATGAGCAACAGGCACGCCCACCAAACTTTGTAAACAGTTCCAGAGATTGTATTTCAAATGTAAAGACAAAGAAGTGAGTATGGCTAACATTTCGCTAGAGGTTTATCCATCAGTGGGATGTATTGTGGGAATCGCCGGTTAGAAGACGTCATTTACTGGACAATTCACTTTGGAACTGGCAATTTCAACCTTTTTTCCTTTCTTTTAGGAGGAAACAATGTTTGATACCTTGATCTATGAGACGTACATATTATATATAAATATATATATAGAAAGAAGAACAAACTTGACAAGACTAGTCAACACTAGTAACAAGAATTCAACCTAATTAGACACCTCACAAATACCAAGCAGATTAAATACAGGTAAATCCCACTTCATATTTTAAGGGTTGCCTCTTCAAGGTTAAAGTCCAGGTTAAAGTGGTTTCCTTTTGAATCCATTCAAATACAGGCCAATATGGGCGCATAAAATGATGGACTTTAAAGGTTGCAGTAGCTCACTTATGGCAATGTTCCACGTTAGCTGTGCTGTATGAGCAGCGTAGCAGCAGTGCTGAATTCTTCCTCATGTTTGTTTAACATGGGGTCGAATGATGACGGTCTTTCCACTCCGTTACCTTTTTGTGCTAACGGAGTGAAAACATGACAGCTGGTCACAGCCGTCACACGCTGAGGTACATCTCAATGGTTCCTGTTGTAATACCTAATGTGCTTTATTGCCTTTATAAAAACGGACATCAAAAAGTTGTTCTTGGGTTTCCATGAAAACGGTTGATGGTAACAGAGTGCAAAGGAAAACTGCTGAAAATTGTCAGTCGAGCCGGCATTACAAGATAGTAACAGAACTAGAAAGCTGCGATTTCTCTGCTTTATTAAGCAATATATACTTGATATATTAATATACTTTAATTTCCAAAGGAGCCCCTTATGAAAGTTTTGCTTATTTTTTTGTTTGTTTGTTTTTTTTGCTGAAATCAACTTTTCATTTATTTCATTTTACTCTATTCCTTTCAATCATCTTTACCGTCCTAAACCACTGTTTCACTTCAGGGTCCTCCTTTATAATCTCAGATTTTCTTTTTACAACAAATCATCTTAACAGAGGATGATGATGATGTAATCTAAAAAAAGAAAAAAGGTCTTTCTCTTTCTCTTTCTCTTTTTCTTCCAATCTTCTCCTGCCCTGGCTTCCAACATAGTTACTTACCTGTGTTACATTATCACCACAGTAAACACTAACAGACAAAAACAATCTCATTCTGCTGTGGACCTTGTCTTTTTTCCCAGCAGGCCATCAACCTGTTCTGTGTGTCAATAACGTTGATCAAAAGCAGCAGCAGCTGCTAGCACAAAAGCCTGCTATCTTTTTAATGGATCACCACTCAAAGACACACATACCTGACCTTTGACACACACACACAAGTTAAGTCAAGCTTTTTAAGTGGGTACAGGATAAAGAAAGAGGAAGTTAAATGATTTCCTACCTGACCAAAATGCTAAATAATACACACACACACACACACACACTGCATACAACATTGTAAGGAAGGTATAGCTACTTGTTGGGTAGAGAAGGGTAATCCACACAATGAATGGGTTGCAAAGGAGCAAAAATGTTCTATTGGAACTTAAAGTCTGTGTAAAACAAAATCAGCCATTTTCTTCTAAACACATTAAATAGGTCATAAATGTATTCCTTAAAATATGTAAAAAGCCGTTCAAGCATTTATAATGGAATTGTGGAGCTTAGCTTCACAAACAGTGTTCAGGACTTAATGGGCAGGTCAGAAACCATAGCCGCGCTACGCAACGGAGCAATCATTAGCATAAACCCGATCCTGCTGCTGAAACACACCAAACTTCCGTGGCCCCTTGCCAAAAACAAACCACATACTGTATTCGGACTCAGGGGGAATAAAACGCGTCCGCTGGTGTGTTTCGCCTCTAGCGCAGTTCTGACTCTACCCGGGAGTGATGCACATATTCGGACTCGGGCGGAGTAGACCTTTCCACTGACCCCAAGTTTGGCCCAATCCGAGCACTTTTGGGAAGCCAATGTGAGTAAGCACTATTGATGCTGGAGCTACTTTCACACTGCTCTCTCCTATAGACACAGTACACAACCTTCCGTGGGCGTGGTTCCATCACCTCTAACTGACACGCCCCCAGCGTTTCAGAGTGCTTGTTTTTCTTTGATGCTGAGACCAATGTTTATATACTATAGCGATTTTTTTCATCTTTCAAATATGGCTCAGTGGTCAATGACACATGTTTCTGTAGTGTGACAAACTCATAACACAAATGTATTTCTCCTTTATACACACTGTAAGCTCAGGAATTTGGGGAATATTGAAAAATATAAACTTTTCATGCAAATTATAGGAATTAAACTGGTAATGTAAATTACTTTTTATTATTTCCAATATTATGTATCAAATGTATCAGATTTTTTTTTTCCGCCCCTCTGCAACCCTATAGAAGGTGCTTAAAACAGGACTATTCCTCTCTGGTACCTCCTCCAAATCTTTGCTTGTTAATGCTGCACAAAAGATGAGATGCTTTTTATTTTATTTTATTTTCTAAAGTATTGATCCTATTGAAAAGAAGGTAATTTAGTTAGTTTTTTTCTCCTCTTAGCTCTTTTTTGTCAAATACAACAACTTCCCTTTTCTGCCAACATCAGCACCGTGGTAGCTGTCTTCTTTTCACAAAACTTGCCCAATTCTCTTTTGTTTGCACTGAGAAAAAAAATGTTTAAGCCTAACAAAAGACAAAAACTGTGTCCTTTTACCGGCACTGGCTGACTCATTTGATTTGGTGTCATTGTAAAGCTCCTTGTGTTTAGATGCTGTTATAATCACTATATTGTTGAGCCATTTGTCTGCTTAAATTAAAAGCCTGTGAGTGCAAGTGAAGAATGATTACTTATTTAAGTTTAAACATACCTTCATTGTCTTTTTTTTTTTTTTTTACCAATCTACCAATTTCCCTCTTGGAACCAGTTAGGAGATTTAGTGGATCATATGGCAGCAATGTCAATGGTAAACCAACTGTACAAACAAACACAAAGAGGGCCTGTTTATGAGGCATGGTGTAGAATGAAAGCTGAGACCATTTACATGCTGTCAGGTGGAAACAGAACCAAGCGCTGAAGCTTCCCAGCTCACAACAAGAGTTCTCCAAGGAAATCTACGGTTATAGCAGAGATAAACAAAGGATAAAGGAGTAGCATGCTCCTATTACAGAATATTGTCTCACACTGAGCCACTAGTTGCATCTCATTTAGCTTCAGACAGGCTCAAGAGCAGTGACGTGCTGTGAGCGCTAGGGTTGGGTAGGCAGGGCGTTGCAAATCGAGACAACCAATGTCAACACCAATGACAATTCCATATGTTTTTGCTGGCAAGTGTTAATTCAGTTCAATTCAACTTTATTTGTATAGCGCAATTTACAACAAAGTTATCTCAATGCGCTTATCAAAATATAAAATTCATAATAAGAAAGAAAAAACCCAACAAGATCCACATTACCAAGTATTTATCCATCTAACGAAATCAACATCTTAATACACCATTAAAGAAACATAAACAATTATTTAATATAGCCTCCATACTCTCCCAACAAGATATATCTCATGACACGGCAGCACATCCGTTGTTTGTGTTGGAAACATAGAAACACGGACAACAACAACAACAACAACAACTCGGAACACATCCACAAAGCCAATCCTTCCTTTTGTACCATTCACTGTACAAAAGCACAGAAACACGGAGAAAATGACAACAACAACAACTCGTAACAGCCTCAGTGAGGAGCATCCACTAAGCCAATCCTTTTTTTTGTACCGTTCACTGTAGAAAATACCAACAATGTTTTGAACTTACCTTTGCTGAAGGTCTGGTAGCTCAGGTGTTGGTCTCCCATCTTTTAAAAGCTGTTGTTTTTTCCTCAAAAAAAGTTTCTTTATCGTCTCTAACGCTGTCATCCTGCCTGTAGTGTTATCCCGCCCACTAGCTAGAGAGCGTAGCAGGAGCGGTCACGAGATATCAATTCACTAATGCACTGTGAACTTAGGTGTAGCATTTAGCATAGCACGGTTATGTCCAAAGGCAGCGTAGAGAGCTGCCTTTTTACGTAAATGGTTTTCATTTTGGGGAACTGACTGCGTATGCGCAAACACATAAAACACACTATGGGAATGGAGGCAGAGCAGCAATGTGCTTTTTTACCCTGACTGCACGTCACTGCTCAAGAGTTTCTACTTCACGTTTAGATGTTCTTCATGGCATATGTCCGGTTTTCCCCCGAAATGTCCTCTTTTCACATCTTGTTCGAGGATATTTTACAAATGACGACTTGAACTCTTGCATGGCATTCATTCTTAAATTAATGAAATTGTCCTGGTTTCCCAGTGACCCTGAACGCATCTAGGGAAACACATTCATTTAAAAGACCGTAACTCTGCTAATATTTGCTGTATCTAAGAAATTCCACAAGTTTTTGAAAGCTTATGACTGGCTCTTTAATGCCAAAAATGGCTCATTACAGTAATTTTGTCACACGTGACAGAATCATTAAAGACACCGCTTTGTTTTGACAAAATCATTACACACGTGGAAAAGAGAAAGAGGATGAGAAGAGACCAAATAGTAATAATATTGAAGTGTATTTTAATGATTTACTGTTTTGTAAGCCTTGAGTTTTAGGTTTTTGGTTTTAATGTCTAGGAGGAGATATTTATCATATTATTTCACTGATTGAGAGATTTTAAGACGGTACATATGATATTTTTCAAGGACAGATTGTTATAAATCATAATAATGAGAGAAATGCATTTTTAAACCTTATTGACAATAACAACTTTATTTATTATATTGTATTTTGTCGTTGCTATATAGATTTAAGAAAACATTGAGTACTTTGAATATGCCCAAGTGTGCTGTTTTTTTTTTTTTTTTTTGGAAATCAAAATATGGTCACCCTTGGCAAGAAAAGACAATTGATAATGTAAGTTGAAAAAAAAACTAACCCTATATTTGACACATGAAGGAAGCCTTTTTCTTTTTCTTTGTGCAGTTAAAAACATGCATTGTGTTAGATTGAGTTTTTGTTGATCATCGCAGTGTGACTAGTAAAACTACCCAGGGTCCACCTTGCTATATATAGTGAGTCAGCTGGGATCGCTCCAGCACAACATGAACCTTAACAGAATTCTAAGCAATTGAAGGACAAATGAAAATGTTTTGTATAACTGCTTTTTTTTTTTGTTTGTTTGGTGCAAAGGTATAAAGGAGAGCGATCTTAAATGGATCTATGACGAAAATGCCTTTTCTGCACATTTTCAACATTTATAAACCCTTTCCACTACTTCTTCCACCTAATGTTGGATATGTTGAGCCATTATTGTTACTTTTAACGTCTTTTCACCATAATTGATGTTTTTTTTCACCAATTTATCCAAATACATGGTTTGTCATGGCCATTATTTGCCAGTTTTAATTAATTATTCTGACTAATTGTTCCAATATTGACACGTTGAACCCATTTTAACCACTTTTTCTGTCAGTTTTTGGCCACTCTAATTTGCAACTTTTAACCAATTTCTGTGTATTTTTAAACCCCCATTTCACCACATTTTTCACCATTTTTGGTCAATTTTAACCCATTTTATTTCTGATTATGACTATATACTAGGGTGCAAATAATAATAAACTTCCTGTATTACAGTGGACATCATTCAAATTTCACACGTTATAAAGTGTTTTTCAAATTGCACAGCCATCATACAAGAGAACAAAATGACAATGTAGTTTTGTTTTTGTGTGTGTGGAAAGCAATGGTTGACATAAGAGTGTGTCTGTGTTGTGGTGATATGCTCTCATGCAGTTTTCTGCCTGCACGCATGGCTGTCATCCAAGGCAGATCAGAAAGACTAATTCAAAGGGTTTATGCATGATTAACACCACTCTGCTCGGTTTTACCACTTGATTTACACGCACTGTGCCCGCATACATGTGTGGAAGCTATCAGTCGATGCACAACAGTTCAACAACGTGTACGTTTTAAAAGAAGAGCTGAAAAACCACGTATGCATCATACATCGTTGACAGACCTCCTACAGGACACTTTAAGATTGTCCATTGAGCCTCTCTTCAAATGTGTCCCTACAGAATATTCGTCGTTATGATTGTGCCAAGGCTGTAAGTCATGTCAAATATTTAACAGTAAACACCATTCTGAGCAGTGCTGTGTTTTGTCTACTTTACAAACATTATATGCCACTCCCTTTCCACTTCAGCTCATTGATATACAATGCACACTTGATTTCTTCTCATTTCTCTTCATTTCCATCCCGCTGTGCAGTAAACACCAGCGGGTAAAAATAAACTCTTCAAGGTGACATTTGTCACAATAAAAGTCTCGTTGCTTTATAAGATGGGTTGCGGTCTACTTCTGGAATGATCCTTGTGAAGTAAAAGAACAAGCTGACATCAAGGAATGATCAAGAATGTTAGGTTGTTGGTTTGATGTTTTGAGGTAAAGGCAAAGGTTTTTACTAATAAAAGCAGAAGCTTGTGGGTGTGATGGATTTTGAAGAAGGGAGTTTGACTTTTAAAACATGGCTACGTGAACTGTGCTGGTATGATAGTGGTGTCGATTACTAGGGGTGCCCAACTTTTTCACTTCCGATATAATACCGATATACGGCTCTTATACGTGTTGACCGATACCGATGTCAGTGCAATATCAGCGTGGATAATTAATTCTTTTATTACTTATTACATTGAGTTTTCAATAATATTGGGGTGCACATACATTTGGACCTGTTGTATGGTTATTAGACATGTCTTCCAAGCCTTTAAAGTGTGAATGATTATGTACCATAAACAGGATCGCTGATCTCTAAGTGCTCTTATTTTGTAGTATGAAATGTTAGAAAAGGTTTGATCAAGTGACATTTCTCAAACTGAGAACAATAGTCAGCAACAGTAGCTACGTATGAGAAAAACTGGACCATTTATGAGAAGTGCAGGAGTGGAGTCTGGAAGGGACTTTTTTATTTTTATTTTTGCTGATATCTGACCAATATCCAACATCAATATCGGATCGGGAGACCCCTATTGATTAGAGAATATGTGACATCTGTTAATTAAGGAGATCACAATGATTGTGAAATTTATTGAATTTATTTTTGTTAGTAAAATTAGAATGTGTACTTTATATTAAGGCTGCATGGTCATGGCCAATATATTAATATCAATATTGTAATCACGATTAGTCATCCAGTTAGAGTAAACATCTGTATTTTTATTTTACTATTATTTTTTAACAAACAATATGTGAATAGTTTAGAGTGCAATAGAAAAGCTTTAAACAAGAATAATGATTAATACTAAAATTTACCAGATAATTTTTAATTTACTATGAGCTGCAGTAACTATATAAATACACTGTTACAGATTGCAACACCTTGAAAACAATATATATATATATATATATATATATATATATATATATATATATATATATATATATATATATATATATATATATATATATATAGTTAAAGAACATTAGGCTTAGGCCTACAGGTTTTGGGTTAAGAAGAAGAAACAGCCGCTGAAGCATTACATGCTTGTTATTAAGGTTGATTAATGAAATCTTAATCATGTGTTCGCCCCCTGGTGGATGGCTGACTACTTTAGTGCCTGATTAGATTTGCAGCAGATTTTAAATGTAAAAATCGCCAAAATTGTGAGCACGATTCTTCATCTACAGTAGTATTTATCTTTAAATGTAAAGGTTTTTATTATTATTTATTATTATAGTAACATGCTTCAAATTGAATAATTTCCCTAAGGGTCCTGCCAAAAGGAATCAATAAAGCTAAAGTTAGGTCAAAATCTAATTCTCCATTAGAATTGAAAGAAGTTGATTTAAAGCTCATGGATACAGAGGGCGGTGAATATAAAGACAGGGTTATGGCCGCAGACTGGCCTGACACTGGGAGACAGTGATTTGGAACCGTCGGCCTGCCTTTCTGATCCCTCACTCTCTAAATCTCGTCCAACGACAGCAAGCACCCAGCCCCAGTCTTTCATCCATTATTCATGGGAACGCTTGATTGCATTATGTTTTGTTTTTGTATTTTTTATTTTTTTTGAATGGGGGGATGTTGGCTAACACACTTAGCAGGCTTGTAACATGCACAGCCCCTCTCCACCAATTCAGTGAATAATTCAATTCTGGGGCATTAGGCTTGGAGTAGAGGAGCTTAAACAGGGGCTCGGCGCCGCCCCATTGGCAGTTGTAACCTCAAAGGAGCAAGTTGAACTATTAAGCAAGTGGCAGTCTTCGAAAACCTATGTGAGCTTTGTAAAACCGTTGACAGCACATTATCAGTGGACACCACGTAGAAGCCATTATTAAGTCACTGATGCTCAACATGTGGCTTTTTATGTCTTAATTTTAATTTATTATTACCTTAGAAAGTCTTAAAAAGGGGAAACTCAATTTTTGCAAGGTTTTTTTTTGACACTTTTATCCAATTTTTGTCCTTTCTTTAATTCTTTTGACCACTTTTCATCTCAATGATCTAACATTTGCCCAATAAATACCACTTGTTTCATTTTCCCCCCTACATTTTACCTCTTTTTGTTACACATTCTTGCCCTTTTGCATTATTGTTTGCCACATTTTACCAATTTAAGCTACCCTTTGCCATTACATACCACCTGGTTCTTCTTTATTTGCCCATTTTTTGGCCATTCCTGACTTCTTTTGGTCCATCTTAGTCACTTTTCACTCTTTTCTTGCCACTTTTGGTCCATTTTTGACCACCTGTTACCATGTCTGCCTCCATTCGCTTGTAAAAAAACACGTAGTGGACCGGTCTGGCCCTCTTGGGTCGATACCCAGCATGCCTGACGGCCATTCCATCCCTAGTTGTTTCTGACCCCCAATTTCCACTGGATGCGGCTCCGCTGCGCTACGTCACCGCCGTGTCACCGGAGCTGATAGGTTTCCACTTTAGTCTATGTGTTCATTTCCACCGGGTCCACTGCTCCTTCCCAGCTCCGACAGTCCGGTGCCCTCCGCCAGATATACTAGGATGACTTCACTGACCATTGCCTTAAAATTATCTTGATTAAGTCTCATTTTCATTAATTAATTGTTTCTCGAATCAAAAATAGGGACACAATTACAGATTTTCTTGGTTTGATTATTGTCATATAAACATTTCATGATTATTTTTGCGTTAATTAATTAATTCAGTACCATGAATAAGTAAAATATCATTTGAACACTCCTTATACTGTGGGTCTTTTAATTTTAATTTATGTCCATCTCTGGATGCTCTCATAAGAAAATATAGAACATGTAAAGTAACCAAAAAGTTATGCTAATAATCCCATTCAAAAATGGCATTATCCTTGTAAATAATCAATAAATGCTAAATATTAATATCTCCCAAATAAAACATATATAACGGCTAAAGGAGGTAAATACAGTATATAAATATTTTGCTAAATATTATACGATTACTTAATCATAAATTCCTAATTCCTAATAACTGCAATTAATTGTGAAATAGGGTAATCGTGTTTGTTTTTCAGCAACTTTTTATAATGTATTTTCCTCGAACTCTGTTTAGAGTAACTTCAAAAGTTATATATGTTTTTATAAAAATTCAATAATAATAATCATAATCAATAACTTTTTTGGTGTACTAAAAAAAACTCAAATTTGTATGGAGTCTCATTTCCATTGGTAAAAAAAACAACTACGAAAAGTGAAATAATAATAATGAAAAAATTCTTATGTCATAATTATGACTTGGTATCTCATAAATCTGATATATTAAGTCATAATTATAGGATACTAGCTCAGAAATATGAGATACTAAGGAAGAATTCTGAGATATTATATCAGAAATATGAGATACTAAGTCATAATTGTGAGAAACTAAGATTTAAAATGTTTTATTTGACCATCCTTATTTTTTTATTTCATTTTTACTGCAAAAATGGGCTTCCATAATAACTTTAAGAAAAAGAAAAGAAAGTAACTTCAAGTCATACCTTTTCTTACCTTTCTCGAGGTTGTATTTCCTATTGCTCCTTCACATAAAATGACCATTACCACCTTCACCCTTCATATGTGCTTAAGCCCCTCTTTCAGTCAAGTGGGAACATGGGTTACTTTAACCCTGAAAGAATAAGGAGCAGCTTCACTGTTGGTCAGGAAAGAAAAAAAAAACATCAGTTTCTGTGGTTTAATTTGCACTAGAAAGAAAAAAAAAAAAAAAAAAAGACAATTATTTCTGCTGTTTCTATTTCAACATATATTGTCAATCCTTTTTCAATCTCACCTTTTTAAACTCATTCTCTCTCCCAGTGTCCCTACACATGTCTTTCTCAATTATCTTTTTTTTGGACCTCTTTAAATCTTCTTCGCTGTCTATTTCTCTCCGTCCATTTCCTCTCTCACTTGCTGTGTATTTCTGTTTTTCTTCCCTTCTGCAAAATGCACCCAGGCTTCCCTCGGGGGCTAATCCTGTTGGAAACGTTTCAAGGAAAGCGGATTATCTGTCGGCGCTGCATGAGTTTTTGGAGGAAGTTCACACGTACTTGATTAAATTAATCATTGTCCTCCTAAATCCCTTTATGGTCTTTCCTTGTGGATGTTGGTGAAGATCTCTCAATTTTTAGGTTGCTTCTTTTTTTTTTTTTTTGACATGCAGCTTGATCCAGTTTCAGTTTAAAAATCACCTTTAGTTGGTTGGAAGTTGGCCTCAAGTGTGCTTTTGTTGGTGCAAGACAAAGAAAAAATAGCTAGATTTTGTCAGTTGTTTTAGAATTCTTTAATAAGTATGAGTCCACGTTAAGCTGCCGCAGAGGACATTGTCAGCAGAGCATATTGGAAATTGGAATGAGTGGGTAAATACGAGTGTTTGCCGAGCAGACAAAAGGAACCGTGTGCACGCAACAGGTAATTGTTAGTTAGATGCTAATAGCTCATGAAAAGCAGTATGGTCAACAAAGCTCTGCAGTTGAGTGCATAACCTTGAGATATATAAATTAACTTCCCCCATCTCCCCTTGCCATGTTGTCCTTAGATAAAAACACTTTCTAACAATTTACTAAATGCTTTCAATGAACTGAATGAAAAATTCTTTCAAAGACAGTAATTACAGCCGCTTTCAAGAGGTCATGTGACAGCTATGTTTATCACAGATAATTACAATGCAGTGCAATTATTCTCCAGCAATAAGTGGAAACTCTAACCAAACAAGGGGATTACAACAACTGGGGTGTTGAGTTCAGTTCTGGTTGGAATGCCTTGATTAACTCTTTGATGTCAAACAGCAAACAGACACCGACCGATGACCTCTTTCTTTTTCTTCATTTACAGCTTTTTTCTTAATTGTTGACTATAAAGTATTATTAGGTACAATAAACTTCTGTCACATAATTTAGTTATTATTGAAAATATATCTGTCTGTCTGTCTGTCTGTCTGTCTATATCTATCTATCTATCTATCTATCTATCTATCTATCTATCTATCTATCATCTATCTATCTATCATCTATCTATCTATCTATCTATCTATCTATCTATCTATCTATCTATCTATCATCTATCTATCTATCTATCTATCTATCTATCTATCATCTATCTATCTATCTATCTATCTATCCTTCCATCTATCTATAAATTAAGTCATCCTTACATGTTAGTATTAACCAATAAAGATCACATGTCATTGGTCGATTCTCTTCCACTTTTATCTGGAAAAGTTTACCACCAATGTATTATGTTGAGATGAAATAAAGTTGTCCAATAAGGAGGAGGTGGTACACACACTGACAGGGTTTACTTTTAGGAAGAAGATCCAAGAGGAGAATCTTCCCATAGGCAAAGTTCTGACTGCTGTTTGAAAAACACCAGCCTTGATCAAATGTTCTCAAAGAATCTCTCACATCATCATGATTCACTTGCTCAGCCTGGAAAGCCTTTCAGGTCCAACCGCTCAGTTCTGGATACAACAGTGTTTGTAGTTTCATAAATTCTAACCTCTCTCTCTCTCTCTCTCTCTCTCTCTCTCAGCACACATACCTCACCTCTGTCCTTCTTGATCAGTCCATTTTAGACGTACCCGAGTATTTGAGTGCTACTAGTTTGATGAGTTTTATAGACATATATCACTAGTCCATCTTCATACCAGTGCTGTTAACTGCCCTTCACTTGGTTGATCTGGATATTTTGTGTTTGAAAAAATGGTTGAATACCAACAACTTCAACAGGGTTCCCACGGATCCTTAAAAAGTCTTAAAAGGCATTAAATGAATATTGGCAGTTATCTGGATCAGTGACCCTGATCATGGTACCATGATCACACACATTTTAAAGGCTTGAAAGAAATTTTGCTTGATCGCTAAGACACAATTCTCCAAAGCCGCTTTTTTCTAAACTGTGAACACAAAACCCAATATTCAAGCTACACATTCTCAGAACCTCTGGGCCTTTTTTTGCATAACCAAACTTTCACCTCCTAACAGTTTAATCTGTGACCAAAACTGAACTATGTTGTCACATCGTCCCCCGAGTCAATCAAAATTAACAACACCACTGAGCAGTCACTAAACATGACATGGAAAAATAAAAAACACAATCCTCAGGACATGGAGCTGTAGAAATAAATGTACACTGTCACTAAATGCATGCTGCTGAACACAAAACGTGTGCATTTAGCACTTGTATGTAAGTCTATGTAAAAATAAAGTACAAAAATATACAAATGAGGAGTGCATTACCAGTGTTTGGAAAAACGACGTTTAAAATAACGGCGCTATGTAACGGCGTTTGTTTTTCAGTAACGGGGTAATCTGACTAATTACTTATGACGCCGTTACAACGCCGTTATCCTTACTGAACGTTAAATGCGGTGCGTTACATGCATTGATTGAATAAACTTTTATCCGAAAGCATCCTCAGCTTCTTACACAGCTGTTGTGAGGAGGTGGGTTAAAAACAAGGTGAGCGATTATGATTGGCTAAGGCGACGTGCCAGCACACGCGACACACACACACACACACACACACACACACAGAGCAGATTGCATGAAGCAGCAGTGATGGTGAGCGTGGAGCAGTCTGATGAAAAGTTGGCATTTTCAAGGTGACGATACAAACACTACTTTAAATTAATTGTGGTCAAAGTTAAGAACGTGTATGTAAAGTGTTCATTATATCCAGACAAGAATTTGTCGACATCCGTTGTAAGCAACTCAAATTTAATGAAGCACCTCACAACGACACGCGCATCTAAAAAATGTGAATTCGTTGACATATAGCAACTTTTTCTTTTTTTTTAATAGTAACGCAAATAGTTACTTTCCTTGGTAATGAGTTACTTTTATTATAGAGTAATTTAGTTACTAATGCAGTTACTTTTTTGAACAAGTAGTGAGTAACTATAACTAATTACTTTTTTAAAGTAACGTTCCCAACACCGTGCATTACTCAGCCACAGCATCATTTCTTCATACTTGGTCAGGCCACTGGACTTCATCCACATAATAGGCACACCTACAGTATGTCACCACAGGAGATTTACCCTGGTGTAAGGTTGGTGATCTTATACCTTCCACCACCATAAGGAGAAGAATTCTTCAATGGGGTTCAGGAAAGGGGAGTACGGTGGAAGGCTAAGATTGATAAAACCTTGGTTCAGGTTGAACCACTCTATAACCTGGAGGGCTCTGTGAAAAACTCACATTGTCCCAAACAACAACATAGATGGAATGGTCATCCTGCTGCCCTAACAGAGCATCTCGCATGTGATTGAGGAAAATGAGCTGCTGATGAGTGTTGTAGGGCCCCAGGTTGGCATGATGGTGGACTACCCTATGATTGCTGATGGCACCACACATTGTGACATTGCCACCACGCTGCCCAGGGACACCAACAATGGCTTGTCTGCCAATCACGTTACGGCCTCTCCTTCTTTTGGTGAGATTAAACCCAGCTTCATCCATGTAGATGTTATTCATGGGGCCTTGCCATTGCATCCAGTTGAAAAACTCTCTGTAGAAATGGATATAGTTTTTTATGTAAGTGATACAGAAAAAGTGATTTAGGCCACTTACAGTAATGCTAATGCTAATGATTCGACCTTGAAAACCAAGGCTGTCATCAGTTAAACTTAAACATTTTAAACATACATTTCTACATTTGATATTCAAGGTGGTTTCTTTTAATGTTTTCCATCATGTATTATGTTGTGCTTGCTTTAATTCATTGACATTTAATCAAAGGTAGCATCTGGTATTTGAAGGTCTCCCATCCAGGAACTATTACCTGCTTAACCTCAGAGAGCTGATGAAATCAGGCTTGATCAAGGTGCTATGGTTTTGATCCTTTCCTCTTTATCGTGCATAGAACAGTGAATTTTTTTTTTGTCATTTAAAGTGTGCCAACGCAACAACTTCCTCCCAAGCTCTCTATGCTCTCAGGTGGCATTTGTGACTTACCTGTTCAAATAAAGGTTGAATAAAAATGTTCCAAGATTATTAACATGTTACAGGAAACAAAAAAAAACCTGGCAATTTTTCCCCGGCTTTTTTATTTCTCTTCCACCCCAGACGAGTCTTAGTCATGGTCCCTCTGCCTTGACAGCGTGTGTGTCTCAAAGCTGCCTTTTCTTGAATGCATCCCTTCACGCTTGTTTCTATTGACTTCACGCCCACTGAATGTCAGCACACACCTGACGGAGTCTTTGGCTTTTTCTGTGCTACAGCCTCCTCTTTGCCCATTAGGATCCTTCTCTCCTGCATCACCCCCCACCCCCCCTTCCCCACACCCAAAGCAATCCAATGCCTTCGCATGAAATCTTTTCTGTCACACTTGTGTCAGGTTAAAAGTTGGCCTCCAAACCTGGAGACTCAGACAAGGGCCCACCTGATTTAGTCCTGTATGGAGAGAACCAAAACTCATTCTTACCTCTCCTTAATTATTGCTTTAAATTGTTACTTATTGGGGAGCTTACAGTACATTATAATATATTTCTGATTTTAAATCATAAAGGATTAATTTTTTTACTTCATAATCCTTACCGGTAGTTTGGTTGTTATATGCAAAACTTGCTTACAAATACACAAACCTATCTCTATTTATGTTGGACTTTTAATGTACATTATTGATTGGTTCATTGATTGATTGATTATATTTTAATTAGGGGTGTCAAATGATGAATTTTTTTAATCGCGATTAATCACACGACTTCCATATATAACTCATGATTAATCGCGAATTAATTGCATATTTTATATCTGTTCTGATTGTACATTAAAATTATATTTTTCAACTTTATTATTTATGTATTTTATATAATATTATATATATGAATACATATATTATAATATATTTATATATTACATATTATTTTTTTTATAAACATAGGAGTGGACCAATATGCTTACATTATGCACAAATATTTATTATTGCAACATTTAAAAGTCAGCCCAACCGGAATCATCAAATGGGAACCTTAACATGAATTCAAAACTGAAAATGTAGTGTTCAACTCAACATTTGGAAAGAATTATTAAACATCCAGTTTTCAAAGAGCTTAAAATAAATAATTGATCCTTCTGCATCACAGCAGAGACATGTTCAATTCGTCATCTAAGCAAATAGCACACAATATGATTGTGCCTAACCACCTCCCATGGGTAGAAATAAAACATAACACAAAACACAAAGTCATCCTTTACTCCAAATTAGGCTCAACATAGGGTGTTACAAAAAAAAAAAAAAAACAAAGAAATTGTGCCATTAACAGTTCTCATATTTTATTCAGCAAAGTCTGTGTAATTCTGTTTGTAATTATCTTTTCCCATCCTATTCTTGACTAAATGAACAAAACCAAGGAGCTACTATATATGTGGGTTGTCCACATTACTTTGGTTTTTTTTCACTGTGCCAGTTGCTCAAACACACAAGCATGTTTACATTTTCAGGCGACAGGGCAACTCTTCTTCTGAACAACATGCCCAGACAGTGAAAATAACCTCTCGCATCGTACAGATGTAGCAGGTGTTGCCAAGTACTTGTGTGCAAGACAGGCCATCTTGCTGTGAGCCCCTTCATGTTTGGCCCACCACTGTTGGGGACAGTTTTCCATGTCAATAGTGGGCTCTGCATTGTAGCGCTCCACACATCTGGCAATAGTGTCTTCCTCTTCAGATGAAGTGTCTGGGCCAAGCATCAGAGCTGAACATTTCTTCAGTGGCTCAGGCGTTGCTGGTTGTTGTGGCTGTGTAGGCCTTTCCAACCCCCTGAGCAAAGTAGTGATAGCACACCACACCTCAGCCCTTTCTGGTCGGTTCATACATTCAAGGTCTTTAAACCGAGGATCCAGTGCTGTCGCAACCCTCAACCAAGTAATGTTTGTTTTTTCCTTGCGTTTCTCCATGTTCGTTGAGAAGGTCTCCTTGAATATAGCCATGTAAGCCAGGTCATCCTCAGAGACCTACATCACTCGTGAAAGATGACACATCGCCGGCAACACCACAGAGCAGGAAGTTCAGAAACATAACTGCAAGGACAATAAAGTTCACTTCAGTTCAGATAGCAAATAGATTAGTGCGCGCGCGCACACACACACACACACACACACACACACACACACACACACACACACACACTTTGAACAATAACAACAACACACCTGCAGTGCTCCAAGACTGTCTCCAAGTTCTTCAGTTTCTCCAGCTCAGCTGTTGTTGGCATGGTGACCTTGGTTGCATGTAGGGCCAGTGCATCTCTCAGTGGAACCTGATTTCTAAGAATGCTTTTGATCATTTCCAGTCTGCTTGTTAACACGACTCCTTTTTTAAATGCTGCACAATTTGCTGCTGTTCGAGCTCCGCTGCGTTTGTCGGGCTATGCTTGAAATGCCCCACAACATTTCTGCATTTAGCTAATGCACTGGTAAACAGACTGCTCTGAAGTGATGGCTCGATGAAGGCTATGTGCGACGCAAGGCATGTGATCAAACGACAGCTGCCTGGTCACTGCAATCATGATGCGTGCCAGTGGTCAGTGTGCTGACTTTACCTTCAACGTCTCACTCTCTGGCTTCTTTCATAAAGTGCTCAGCACACACGTTGGCAAAGTGCCTCTCCTCAGTCTTCATAACAGTGAAAGCATGGGGTCGAAGACACCATTGTGTGTCAAAGTAATGCACGGTGACTCCGACTTAACTGATCACTAAGAGACGTCCAATAATCTCCAGTTAGGACAACCGTGCTTGTCAGTCTCAATGCGTCCTCCACTTTAGCTTTCTCCTCGTTATACAAGTTGGGTATATTGGTTGCAGTGGTGGTTCTTGGGGGTAACTCGTATGTGTAGTCATTTGATGCAATGCAAATTATTTCAAGCAGACCTTCGTCCTCCACAATGCTAATCGGCCTGCAGGATGTAGCCACCCATTTAGCAATTGCTGTTGAAAGTTTGACGATTTCTCTGTAAACAATCCAACGTGGTCTGCCTTTGGATTGGCTCTTTTTCCGTGTCCGCGCTGCTCTACCTTTATCCACAAACTTGATTGAACTTAAAGTTATTCTTAGATTCTGAATTTATAAAACATTTAAAATGTATGAGTAGTAGTCTGTCATGTCATATTTATTACTGACAATGAAAGAAAAAATAAATCTAGGGTTTCACTTATTCATTAATGTTTCAGCATGAATAAAATTATTATTTATATCTTTTTATCAGTGTTGGATACACACCTTACAACATACATAACATCTCAATAATTGACATTTAGGCTATGTTTACACTGCAGGTCAATTTTGATTTTTTTTTTGCCCACATATGACATGCATCTGATTTTTGTCACATCTATGTGAACAGGACAATTCAGATTTTTTTAAATATGACCCAGGCCACTTTAATATATGGACGTGAATCCGATACATATCTGATATTTTGCAATGCCACTGCTTTTCTGAACAGCCAGGTCGCATTCTATCCGACCTTTACATAACGTCATAATTCTGCGTCCGAGACCGAGTGGTGGTAGAGGAGGGAAACCCCGCTGGAGGACGTAAGTAGAAAAGTGTATAGTGGAAGGAGAGTGAGTTCTTAAAATTAATAACTAGTTTTTTTTTTATATTAAACATTATCGGTGCACACACACTGAGACAAGATGCCTCCATATTTACTTCTGTAAACAGTGTGTGCTACGTGTGCACGTAGTACCTCAGTACCTCTTTTGCGAGTCACTTCAGGGTAGAAGACGCAATTAACGTGTAATATATGAACAAGCACAAAAAATATCTAATTTTTCAAAAATATTTGACTTGAGCATTAAGACCTGCAGTGTGAATGTATGCCATAGTAATAATGCCTTTGTGTTGGCTACATATTAAAGGAAGTAGATGCTCCGCCCTCACACTCAGCTGGACTTTATAAGCACTGTGTGGGGCAGGTGCCACTCATCACTGCTGAGCACTTGTATTTGGATTCAAGAAATCGACGCTGTGGGCATATTTTGTGTTCATGCAGTGAAATGTATGCTTACTCTATGCATTTTTTTCTTAACACGATGCACTCTCACAAGATACCCTCTTGCCCCCAGGATGCTCTTTGCTCGCTCAACAATGAAATGCATCGTATTGGAGGTGATGAACTGGTACTTACTGCAGCACAGAAATGAAAACTTCATCCTTCTATGAACAGCAAAGACGATGAAAAGAATGTGTAGAAAATGTATTGCCCTGGAGAAGAGAAATAGGCAGCTTTTGTCCTGTTTGAAGTGACAACATATGGAAATTGTTTGGTTGGTCAGTCCAGACCTACAGACTACTATAATAACATGGCGTCATTCCATGTCATTTCACAAATGGCCCATGCACTTCGTTCTCAAAAAATTGCTGACATTTTGACCATTTGTTGCGTGAGTATTTAATAGGCACATTGTACATTTCTTCTTTCATCGAATGAATACTTTTTGAAATATGGCCAGATATAGTTTAACACTAATTAACAATAAATGTAAAGACACAGGGGCAAGCTACAGTGACCTCATGTAAAGGAATTTCAATATCCTCGAGTGGTGAAATAGCCCAAAGAAAATAAAAATGAAGAAGTTGCATAAAGAAAAATAGTTTAAAGAGTATTCTTTATACTATACAATAAAACATACAACTGTTTTTCTCACATTCCCACATGCAGTTATGTACATATGAAAATAGTAAAAAAAAAAGGTGTTTTTTTTTCAGATTTCAAGAGACTGTCACTCAAAAGCCAATGCATATATCTGACTGATCATAGACGTTTCTCACAATAACCACAAATACATAATCGTAGTGTTTGCAGACTTCTGTTCAAATGTCAACACAGCAGAAATCCGAGATCAGAAAATGGATCAGAGTCTACACAACTTCCCGCATGGATTTGCCATAAATTAGCTTTGCCGATGTGGCAAAAGTCGTGGAGGAAAACTCTGTCACCAAGAAGAAGAAACTGGATAAAGGATACAAATTTTTCCACAAAGAATTTCTCCATAAGTATCAAGTTAAGTAACATTAGAGAGCAATCAGTCTAACTGTTACTGAACTGTTAACTAGAATTACAGATCATCAGTGTGTCCGCTGCACAACAACATGGCTAGGGAATTAGGCACAGCGATATGAGGCAAGGGATGCTGTTTGTCAAAATACTGACAAACTGTTTCAGTGATTGAAGAAGACGACGAACCACTCTACCATGAAGACATAACGTTAAAGTTAAATGAGGTGGAATTTCTTACCTACGGGCGGCGGCGTTGCATAATCATGGTCCAGTTTCAATGCTTTCTTTGCAATTTATTTTACCTCGACTCTATACCAATGTTAACGGCTTCCGTTTTTGGAATAGATTGAATAGATAAGGCTGCTTTTGGACATTACCACAACAGCCCGGTACGCTACAAGAACTGTTGCTCATTGCATGTTTACTCCTTGCCCTGACAGCTACAGAAAGTAGGTTTCCACAACAACTGCGTATTTCCAGTACAAAATACAGAAGTTGTGAAAAAGGTCTATTAGTGATGTGAACGGTCTATGTACATAGCACAAAGCTGATAAAATTACAGGTTGCTGAGGCATATGTAAAGTAGTTTACTGAAAGCCCCAAACCCCGGCAAACTTTTGTCCAATTTTGAGGAGCTGACATTTCTACCAGATCGGATGTATAGCAGATCCCTTTGTATATTCTGAGAGAGTAGGTGGAGCTGTATTAGTATGCCAAATTTCAATGTCCTACATGGTGTAATTTTTAAGATATTAGAAGCTGAAAATGGAAGAAAAATAAAGATGCACAAAAATTGACAGATACCCCACTCAATAAATTGTCCATATGTCAAAAAGGGATTAATCTGATCAAACTAAGAATTTACACTGTGCCTATTTAATAATGAAACAATTGATAAAAAAAAAATCTGAATTTTTTTTTTAGATCGAAGTGCAATATTTTGAAATGACATGGAATAACCCCATTGAGAGATTAAACAGACTCTTTTTTGATAAACACTCTACTTTCTAAAATGTATGACAAAATATCATTACCGAAAACATTTTACGGCTTCATTTTTGTGCCTTCAGTGTTTGTTTAAGAGTTAATATGTCGGTCGCTTAAATGTCTGACAGAAACAATGACAGATATTTCTCTGACTGTCATCTTCTGCTTTGCATTCCGTGCTCTGAAGCGTGTCTGAGCATGATGTCTGCAATATGACAGTTTGATGGAATATTGTGGCTGGCAGGAATTATGCATGATACTCGACAGCCATCTTGAGAGAAAAAAAAATGACTCAGTTGTTTTTGCCGAGTAAGCATTGAAAGGAAAAAAAAAAAAACATAATGAATGATGCTTGTATGTGCAGAACGTCCTTCATTGACACTGTTAGGTAAATGTTAAAAGTTGTTCAGTTTGGGAGCAGGGTTTCCACTTGGACTGCAAGTGGCTTTCTTGGTGCACTTTGTGGCGCTACTTGTGTTAATAATGCCTTGGTGTGACATTTTAAAAAGGAAACCGGCTGTGCCAAGAGTGCTGAGGACGACGTAAGTGGTGCAGAGAGATGAGAGCTCGGTATTAACAACTACATGAACACGCTGGCTTGCTTTAATCTAATTTCAGTATTCTGTTAACCCCCCTCTCCTCTTCTTTTCTTCTTCTTCTTCTTCTTCTTCTTCTTCTTCTTCTTCTTCTTCTTCTTCTTCTTCTTCTTCTTCTTCTTCTTCTTCTTCTTCACAGTTTTCCCTCTTGTTTTTAATAATTGATTAAGCCTTAATGGGCACTTGGTTGCAAAGGACATGACCTCACTTTTGTAGAAACGATGAGTCAGGAGAAGAAGCACCAATGGCAGCACATACCTTTCCATCCCTGCTACATGTGTCCCAAGCCAGCGTGTCTTTCCAACTGTAAGAGACATTGGCTGTGTTGGAAATGGCACACTAACGTACTACACACTACATACTCAATGAGGATATGCTGTCTACTATATACTATAAGTATGGTTAAGATGATGACCGTTCCCGCTGAAGTATACTTCCAAGTTACAGATTTCAGTATCCTATGTTGTTTAGTTCTTGAGATATTAGAAGCTGAAAATGGAAGAAAAATAAGGACGCATGAAACGCGACACACACCCCCTCACTAAATTGGCCATATCTCAAAAAACGATCTTCCGATTAAACTACAACTTTACAGTGTACCTTTGAGACCTAAGTGTGTGGTATGTCGTGAAAATTTGTTGAAATGACATGGAATGACCCAATATTCTTCGAAAGAATATATTGGTGCAGATAAAGACAGACGGATGAGGAAGTCTGTAACATGTTGTCTTATAGAGTGATGCTAAGCACAATGTCTGTGTGGGAGTTCATTCCCCAGCTGTCTCAGTCTACACAGACCACATTAATGATGGATGAACATTGGCATGGACCTTCCACTGCTCATTAAAGAGAGAGTAGAAGAAGAAATGGCAAGTCGCCAGACTGTGGAGGACCATGACACAGCAAAAAACTGAAAGGAAACTAAAAAGATTTAGTTGGCAAAAATGCAGAAAATCGTGACTCAGTACCTGCGGGGGAAAAGTCGTCCTTCCTCTCATCAACTCGCTGTCTCATTTTTGTTTTCCCCCTCCTTCACCTCATTATCACGGTACCGCTGCTGTTTGTTCCCACATCCTAACTTCTCTCCAACCCTTAAATGTTTTTGCTGACTTGGTCTGATCTTTCTTTTTACATCACAGAAGGAAGGTTAGTTCAGCTTTTTCTCTTTGGAAGGAGGGAGATGAAAGGGCTTCGTGGGCTGTGCAGTAGAGAGAACACATGTTTGATTAGTGATAATGTGGAGGCACACATCGTTTTGTACAGATGGAAGATCATCCAGATGGAAATGCATTTTATAGTCGTACAAGAAGATACTTATGGTCTTTGTTGTCGGGCAGCTGTTGCTACGCATAAGTGACTATTACTGGTACCAGAAAGGAGTTATGCAACTATAAGTAAAGTGAAATCTATCACCATATAATGTAGCTAGAACAGAACAGAACGTTGCACAATCATGACTGACTGTGGATATTTCACACTGGACCTCAAGTAGCTTGGGTTCTGTTCCTCACCCGTCTTCCTCCAAACCCTTGGACCTTGAATCCCGAATGAAAGGCACACTTTACTTTCATCTGAAAAGAGGACCTTGGACCACTGGCCAACTGTCTATTCCTTCTTCTCCTCTTTTTTTCTGCAAAGACTGAGAAGTAAATGGTGATTTCTTCACAGTATTCTAATTTTTTTGAATTCCTGTTTTTGTGGGTTTTATGAGCTGGAAATTAAACAAGTTTTCCATGATATTCTAATTTTTTGGAAAGGGTCTGTATATCGAGATTTCTATTTTGGCAATATGGAAAATGACGGTACAATATTGCCTCTAACATATATATATATATATATATATATATATATATATATCAATTAAAAATGTTTTTTATTGCCTATTTGGTGTTAAAATACTCATTTTAGGAGTTTCTGTTTTCACTACTTCTCAGAAAAGCACAGTTAGATTAATTGCTGAGTGCTACCTAACCCAGAATTTTCCTTAAACAAGCCACACTACAGCCAAAAGTTGCACATGTTGTGCAGCTGTTTGTTAATAAATGTGCTTGTATGGCATTTTTAAGCAAATAAGGCCTTATTGAGTTAAAAATAAATAGTGAGATTCTTATAATATATTGCCATTTTGAGATAAAATATCACCCAGCCCTATATAACGACACAATAAATTAAACACCTAATCACCTTTTTTCCTCACTGCTCTTTTAGTTGATCCCGTTAAGCTTCTTATGTAAGCCCTCTGCCTTGGTGTGGGTGCGTCATTAAAACAAGGTGAAATGAAGTGTACAGAGAGTTTTTTTAAGCGTGTGAAACCACTGTCTGTTAAACTTTGCATAACTCCAGCCAGATTGGAGACACCCGCTACACCGTGGCCCATCCCGACCCACTGTTGTGGAGACCTCCAGCTGTAGTGATGCTGCACATGCACGTTATATAAGTAGTGAAGAGAATCCATCTGACAGGGCTGCGTGAGGTGTGAGATTATAAGTTAGGCTTATGGCACACTGCTCTTTTGGTTCCCCAAGCAAAGTCAGCGAGCTGCCCCCCCTTGATCCCAGTCTCACATACAGCTGTTTGGAAACAGGAAACTGAGCTGATGCCACTCAGGTACACGGAAAGTATTTAAGTGGCCACAGGAAGCTGTAAGGTTAGAGTAGCTTAGCAGTAGGAGAGTGATGAGAATGTCCAAGCAAAGGGAACTGCAAGTGTTCCAGTGTTGGGGGGGGGGGCTCATTTGACAGAGTGCCACAAGGGAAGAAGACAGGCTGATGAAGAGGACGGTGGTGAACTGTCGTACATCACATGATGGATGAGGATCCAGGCTGAGATTGAAGGGCCTCTGAGGTGGTCTGCCTACTGGTGAATCAGTGATTTACAGGGAAACGTCACATAGATGGACAGGAAAGGGTTGAGTTTAGCCAAAGTGGAGGATGTTCTTTTTAAATTTTAATGTAATGCATCATCTGTTTAATTAGCTTATAAACCAAATAAAACTCGTATTTTTGCTATAGCAAAAATTTGGACATTGGCTTATATAGTCACATAACTGACCAATAGTTGTGTGTCACAATCAGTGATGTGCCATGACCACTATGGTTGGGTAGGTACGTTGCAAATCGAGAGCATCAATATGACAATTTCATATGTTTTTTCTGGCAAGTGTTAATCAAACAAAATCCACATCGTAAAACACCATTAAAGAAACATAAACAGTAATTCAATATAGTCTCCATACTCTCCCAACAAGATTTATCTCATGACACGGCAGCGTATCCGTTGTTTGTGTTGGAAACACAGAAACACGGACAACAACAACAACAACAACTCGGAACACATCCACAAAGCCAATACTTCCTTTTGTACCATTCACTGTGGAAAGTACCAACAATGTTCTGATCTTACCTTTGCTGAATGTCTGGTAGCTCAGGTGTTGGTCTCTCATCGTTTAAAAGCTGTTGTTTTTCCTCAAAAGAAAGTTTCTTTGTCGTCTCTAGCGCTGTCATCCTGTCTGTAGTGTTAACCAGCCCACTAGCTAGAGAACGTAGCAGTAGCCACATTGTATCAATTCACTAATGCACTGTGAACTTACGTATAGCATTTAGCATCGCGTGGTTACGTCCAAAGGCAGCGCAGAGAGCTGCCTTTTTACGTAAATGGTTTTCATCTTGGGGAACTGACTGCACATGCGCAAACACATACTGTAAAAACACGCTATGGGAACAGAGGCAGAGCAGCAATGTGCTTTTGGGAGGGGGTGTGGCCTCATCCTCCTGCCTTACAGCGGAGTGAGACTGTGCAGCAGCGTCTCTACCATACCAGGAAATAGCGATGTTTAGTCATTAGGGCTATGAAACGCACAAAATCTTGACACTTTCAAACTAAAAGGTACTGTAGGCTATTGGAAATTGACAAAATAAATCATTTATAATTCATACAAATAATCAAAATATCAATTCACCCTTGGGTGGCACTGCCTACCTTGCCTACCCTGACTGCACGTCAATGGTCACAATTAATAAAAAATAACAATAAAATTTCCTCTTTATTTGCTATTGTTTTAATTTATTATTCATATTGAGGGTTTTTTATGTAGCTATTCTCAGAGCAGCACAGCAGTCACATACATACAACACACACAGTGGTCAGTACATTACATTCACAGTCTACGGAGCAGCATCGGGATACAATATACAGTAAAATAAAAAATAAAACATCAGAATACAATATCACTTCAGACTACACCATTTGAATTTAACAATTTAATCACGGAGGGCACAAAATAATTGGAAAACCGTTTTTGTTTTCCGTGCCGGGGTGTTGAAACGACGCCTGGAAGGCAACAAGACAAACTCCAAAAACAGGATGTTGGGTTTGAGCCAAGAGGCATTTGACTTTTTTCAGCACCTGCTCCTCCCACAAAGAATGGATGTCCCTCATTTTGACCCCAGTCATTTTAGAGCATGTTTTAACAATGCTCTGGATCTTATTTTTGTCCTTCACTGACAAGCCTTGGAACCAACAAACAAAAGAAAAAGTGATGAGGCTTTCAAAAAAAGAACAATAAAAGAATCGTTCCGTTTACGTTGAAAGAGTTCAATTTCCTCAGCAGATATATATTCTTTGCTGCACTCGTTTTACAATCGAATCAGTGTTCAGGTCAAACTTCAATTTGCTGTCGATTGTTGTTCTAAGTTATTTATAGCTGTCAACAATCCCAACATTCTCAGCCTGAACGACACTAACACTGTTTGGGACAACACGTCTGAAATCAATGGCCATATCCTTGGTTTTAGCGACGTTCAGATCCAGATAGTGATCCTCACACCAAGTGACAAATTGTGCCAGCGCAGGGCCATGTCTCGGCTCTGATCCTGAAAGCAGCAACACCAAAACTGTGTCGTCTGAGAACTTAATCAAAAATCTGTTTTCCTCTGAAGAGCTCCAGCTGTCTGTGTAGAGGATAAAAAGGAGAGGCGACAACACACATCCCTGAGGTGATCCAGTGTTCGAGGTGGTAGTTTTTATGACAATAATGTATTAATGTTTCAAAATAACTGTGTTAGTATTGTTGATATTGATATTATTTCCTTGTGTAGGCTTTCTTATGATGTTACAACAAAAACCAGTGTGTCTTTACTCTGAAAGCGCTCATGTTGCTAAAGGACATATTGAAATTAGTATTTTAGTGTGTGCATGTGTTTATCTGCTTAACTTTACCTAACCTAACCTAACCTAATACTAATTAGGGGTTGAGCAGACTAGTCGACTTTAGTGTTGTCTCCGTGACTCTGTCCACGTGACATTGACCAGTCGCGGTACCTGACTTTTGCCCAAGATGACGGCAGCGCAACATCAAGCATTTCTCGCTCCTTCCTGGTTTGTGCTCAAACTGCAGCTGGTAGGCAGATACTACGGCTAATATACATGTTAACGTTAGCTGTAGTGGTAACGTGTCTGTGTATTAAGCAGATCCGGAAAACATCAGCAGCACAGGACGAAGGCTCCGTTAGCGGGAAAAGACTGCTGCTGTTGTGCCAAAATCTGTGACCCGAAAAAATTTGATCGCAGGTGGCGACAGTTCCAACCCCTGCGGCTTCTCGGCGGACATTTACTCCCCCTTAAACAAGTTTGTAATTCTTCTCCAGTCTGCTTCACCCACCGGAGCGTCATGGTTAAGGGGGAGTAAATAGCTCCTTTATAGCTACGAAGAGGTTTCCGCAGTTGACGTAGCACTCTTCTTCTCTACTGCTGAGAAGCTGCAGCGGCCACAGATTTTTTCGGGTCACAAATTTGCAAACATTGTCTTTTTTTTATTTTCAGCTATACTTAGTAAAAGTACAACTTAAGTTAGCATCCATCTGTTTATTGAGATTTTTTTAGTTTTATTTTTTATGTTGGTAATTTATTTTATATATTCCTTTTCATGAGTTGGTTTAATATTCTCAACATTGGATCTAAAAATAAATAATTTTTTAGAACTATTTGTTTATTTGAATGATAAAAAAAAAAAAAAAAACTATATTCCAAACCCATGGATTTCAAATTTCAAAGTCCTGCTGTGGATATTTTCTTAGACTCTCACAAAACAACAGAGAGTTGTTACAAAACTATGTGCAGTGAAGTATATCATTAGCGGTGGCACACTGTTAAAAATGAATTAACATGAAACAGGAAATTTGTGCTGATTTAAAGCACAAAACAAAGTATTAAAGGTTTCCAATGCTTTGTGAAGGGAACACATTCATTTTTAACTTCTAAATCAACATGGGGTTTATTTCAACCCTGGCGATACTAAGATAATATTAAATATGACAATTACAACAATTATTGAACAACTTGATACTTTTCATTGAAGTTTCAAGCTGTGAAAAGATAAAAATAGATGAATAAAATAAATAAACCAAGCTCTCTTTACTTATTTGATTTGGAAAAAAAGAAAATAGTGACAGAGATGAAAAACAAAGACTGTTGCATCACAGAAAGGGCTGGAAGTCCCTTGGGTTTATATTAGAGAGGAGAACTAAAGTGTAGTTTCACTTTCATTAATGGCCTTTTGGGGAATATTGCCGTCTAATCTCACACCTCATGTTCTTTGTGACAACATGTTACATATCTTTAGACTACATGTGTGTGCAATAATGGCTTTCCATAGGATCAGATCATACATAGTCGGGGGGGGGATTAAAGGTCCAGTATCATGCTATTTTTCATCTAAGAACCCCAATACATAGTATGTGAGGTTTATTCTCCCAAACTCGCCTGTTTTCCAGAGTTTTAGCCCTCTGAAAAGTCACCTTAATGACACTTCTAAAAACAGGCTGTTTTGGGGCCCACTTATGCATATTCATGAGTAGGCGTGTTTGTAGACGCTGAAATCCACACAACAGCTGATCACTAGCGATTTTCTTTTGCTATCCACACATTCTTGTTATTGTTTTCAGCCAGAAAACTGCACATTACCGTAAAAAACATGGCTATTTAGTGGCTATTGTGATTGTGAGTCAGACAAACGCTTTTTCTGGGTGTGTGTGCGGCAGCAGCAGCAGCAGCAGCAGCGGCGGAGTCAATCAGCAGTGTAAGCTGCTTCAAACACATTCTAGTAGTATTACATCATTGTCATCATTATTCCCAGCATCATGAACTCATCATCATTGCATTGCCACAATTATAAAAACTAACATTATTAACTCAAACATTATACTATTAATTCATTATTAGTACACAAAAGACCAAGCCCACTATAGCCGGTGTTCAACTCATAAAGGGCAGTCACTCTGACAGTTTACAACTAAAAACACTGAATTTAAATACTTTGACTAAAATGTGAAGAGTGAGACTAGGATCAATAAACTGCATTACCTCATACCTAATCATATATGTATATATTCAGCAGGAAAAAAGTGGTTTTAGGGTGTACAGTACTTACACTTTAAACTGGGAACCGGTAGTAATGGTGATTACTCAATGAAGGTGTTGGGTTTTATTTTTATTTTAAATAAAAGAGCAAAACATTTACTAAACATCAGACTGTGTTAGATAAAAAAAATTTTCAAAGTAAAGCGGAGAGTTTGCATTGTGTATGAATATACATGCTAACATTATTATTATTATTATTATTATTATTATTATTATTATTATTATTATTATATGACGTTTTATTCAGAAACTAGCGCCTTTCTGGTCACCCAAGGTCACTTTACAATGCATAATATCAAACCGCAATAAAAGTTAAGCTAAAACAGTATAAAAACTATAATAAAAGTTAAGCTTAAACACAGACAAGGCAGTGGTGGTCAGGTGTGAAATAGTTGTAAATCACTGGGTTTTGAGTCCGGCTTTGAATCGGGAAATACACATATTGTAGCAGTTAAATAGTGTTGAAATTCATGCCAAAACTTTCTATTATTTTTCTAAGTTTTCTTATGTAAAAAACTGGAGCTTGGTTGAGTGTGATTTTTCTGGAAAGCCGTTGGTCCATTGGCTGCCATTTAAACAGTGCTGCTTCATGCCTGAGGGCTACTGGAACCTCTCCCGGTGTCAGCTGCCAGTCATTTCCATAGACACAAATTCTGTCAGACAGCAGACACACATGAAATTATGATAATGTAGAAAATCTAGAATGAGAAAATAGCGAGTACATAACCGAATTCATCCATCCTTATTCTTCCAGTTACATTTTTGTGGCAGAAAAGCCATGCATGTGCTACGAGAACATGCAATCCACTGCTGTATCCTTTCATAAGATATATTAAAGTACAGAAATAAACTCACCAGTGTGGCTAATATAGTGTTCCCCTTTCATCTTTTCCTGTGTTATTTTGAGTGTTTATGAAGGTTTGTCTGTCTTACATAATCCTGTTCATGGAGCATTTTGAGTGTGCAGCACTTGAATTCGCATTTTGCTGAGCAAACAGATGCTCGACATATTTGTGTGTGGAAGAGACTTATGTCTGGAGCTTTGAGTGTTAATGTAATTCTATGACTTCAGAGTGAGGTGTTGGATGTTAACAGTCTGGGGCGTTACTCGGGGGTGTCAGGCACTGCCACCACGGAGGGAGCGCAGATATTTTCTCTGAGCCTCTTTAGCTTTTTAAACAAGGAATTAAATGCTACTAGGGCTTTGGGAGAAATAGATACGAGATGGTAAAAGGAATCCTTTTCTCTGATGTCTGATTATTTGTGTAGCTCATTTTATACACAGAGCAATTTAATGTGCTTTATGGTTAGAATTAAAAAGTGCAACAGAAAACATTCACCCAAATCAATAAAAATAGAGAACATGAAGTACTAGTAATGAAAAAAGCTGTGAAATAACAAAACAAGATAAACTGAAATGTGATTTTGTTTTGTCAGTGTGTTCATTATCTAGGCTACCTTAAAAGAAAACAACTCTCGACAAATTGAATGAGTGACAGAGCACAATAGAGCCCATTGAACCCCTATCTCTGAAAAATCAGGCCTGCCACAAAAGCAGCGTTATCTGGGAGAGCGAATAAGGGTCTTGCGTGATGTGATGGACTCACTAACAATCTCTGACAGGACCTGCAAAGCCACAAAGACTGCACTGCATAGTTTTGCAGATGAGAGCTTTGTGTGTGCGTGTGTGTGTGTGTGTGTGTGTGTGTGTGTGTGTGTGTGTGTGTGTGTGTGTGTGTGTGTGTGTGTGTGTGCGTGTGCGTGTCCTGTCTAGTCCACAAACCTTTGCTCGTGGACTGTTGTTTACTGTTGCTTGTGTTTTGATGTATGCGTGTGAGATTTCTACTGCTGCGGATGCCTCAGCTCTTTCCTTTCATCATCAAAGAGACAATTTGAGCTCCAGAAATTCAAATTTAGTCCACAATTAAAGGCTTATATAATATGACTGACTATCCTGTTAGTTAGAATTAGAAGAAAGACTAAAGATAAAGAAGATATATTTTTGAAGTAAAAGACTTTGCTTTTTTTTATTTTTCAATGATGGTGCATATAGTTTTTTTTTTATCCTCTCAGGTAAAAATAATATTTTCTTTTATACAACAAATTAGATTAATTACATCTTTGGCAACATCGCTGTACAATGCGTGCTCTCTACTTGTGGAACTATTTTTGTTGGCGGATTAAATGACTTATTACTGTTAATGGATAAAATGCGCTTGTAGAACTGTTGTATAAAAGCAATATCACACTGCTGAGCACAACACCCTCTCGTGTGATATTTCTTATTGCGCAGAAACGTCTGCCTTTTACAACATTCAACATGCCGTGTTTTGGATGGTTTTATGCCCTGTTTTGCACTGGTTCTACTGACCACCCAGCTAAATCTGAATCTTAATACTTCCTGTGTTTTACTCGCTCCGAGAGCGGTTGCGTTCAAACCTAATTTCTCTACACTTCGATTGGAAATGCTCCAACACAGACAGAAACAGTCACTCTAGAATTCGCCTGTTTGATCCGCTCTAGACTTCGTTTGCGTGTTCACACCGCCCAAGCAAGGCGGACTATCTGAGAGCATTTTAACTGCTCTAGGATCCGTTGATGTGAATGCACCTTTAGTCATTTTTAACACTCACAACTTTGTTAGGGAAAAGCTTGAGAATTGCCCTTATTCAGCATGAATGCAGAACTGTGCACAAAACAAAATCCTCAAAGGCAAAGATATGAGCAAGTTTGATGCAGAAGATCTTGACTGTCCTGACAAAGAAAGCTCAACTGAAAGACTGAGACATGTATCCTTTCCTAGTAGGAACGAGATGCGATTTAGAAGCTGCACATGCAATAAAAAGCATTTTCAACGCACGCTTGTGGAGGTCGACATGTTTGACGAACTGAGACTCAACATGTGTGATGACGTTAAAGGCGTTCGAGGGTACCATGATGTTCCTGGTCTTTGTAGGATGTTATAATTTTCAAGGAACTGGATGACATGTAACTCAGCGCTAAAATGTCAGATTAAAATGCTCTTTCAGCATAGAGCGAAAACACAAAGAGTACACTTGTGTGTTTGCTGATTGGCTGAAATCTCCAAACTGGCAATGCCCAAATATGAAGGGATGTGGAAAGCCTAGAAAAGAAGAGTTGAGCCTTTTTAGAACTACGTGGCCCAGTATTTAAGCCCTAAAGCAGCAGGAAAGTTGATAACTTGTAAACACAGACATCCCAGAATGTACAATATATTGTATTTATGTACACACAGAATATTTTTGAATAATTTTTTCATCATCTCTTAAATTCAGATGGGGGAAGTTTATATTGTGAAACCACAGCAGAATACAAAATGTTCACCAAGTAATAAAAAGCTTGAGAAGAAAGAATAGATGTGCTGTCACAATAATAGCTCGTGTTAGCCTCTTTGGTGATTTGAGGAGTGAAAGAGGATCTTAGGGTTTAATAAACTAATGGATATTCCTTGGCTCATCATTATTCTATCATCCCCACACAGTGAGGCGCATCTCCTCCTTTTCCAATTGAGTGCATCTATAGTTAGAAGAGTTTCATCCAACTGATCCGTATTCGCAGCAATGCAGAAAAAAGTCACGCTGAGCTGAGTTTGGTGCGAGAGAGAGAGAGAGTAGAGGGGAAATCAGGAATTAAACGATAAATTCCCAGTTTCAAAGCTGGCTCTCCTTTCTTTTTTTTCCTGTGAGAAGATGAGGTGGCTGAGGGATGGGAGGCACCACCAGTCTATTCCTGTTTTCCAAACTCCTCATCAAGCTTCAGAGAAAGAAAAGTTTTTGCGATGCCAGCGTATGACAGCTGTGAAGTCTTACACTGCCTCAAACTTTGTGTGAGCTGCCTTTGTTTTTAGCAAGGCGTCTGGGGTTTGAGAGCAAAGGCGAAATACTTTTCAGATTTCTTCAAAAACATTTATGTCGCCTCACATTTGGTGGTGAGAACATTGGAGTTCTTGGGTTTTTTTTTTGTGAGAGGTTGTTAAAACTGTACAAAAATAAGTTAAAAGTCAATACATTGAGAATGCATTGAAAAGCTGTCACGGTACAGCTTTTTTTTATATTGTAACAAGAGAACATGACACATTTCCCATATATACTGTTCTACAAGAATTGTTAACATACATATTGGCATTTTTTACCCACTTCTTCTTCTGGTACAGCCTAAATCAGCCATAGAAATGATCATTTAGCTGGAATTAATTCTCACAGAGGCTCAAGAAATATTACAGATGAAAAGAACGAACACTGAACAAAAAAAAAAAGAGAGAGGAAAAAAAAACTGTTTATTAAATGAAGATTAAATATAAATGCACATATTCCAGTAAAATTATCGGACAAATATACAAACATACAAATATAATACAGATTGACGAGATAAAATAGAAAAAGAAAAGAAAAATGTTTGAGCAAAAGCTTTTCCAGTTAGAATTATCAACCAGTGACCCAATAATACACATGTAAGCTCTTTATTGTACATAACTTAATACAAAACTTATGTAACACAAACGTGTACACAATAAACATTAAAAAAAAAAACCCACTTCTGCTCCCACTTCTAATTCCACACAATTGATTTCTGTTAATCACAGAGGGTCTCAACGGTAACTCATTGTCATTTTGTTTTGGTTTAAAATAGTCTTATATAGACTAAGTTGGAGAGTTATGTGTTCGTAGCACAAATTGTTAGCAGACATATTTAGAAATATGTTAAATTTGGCATGTTTTTTTATTTTTTATTTCATTCTTTTGTGAGTTAATCCTCATTAAACTTAATACTGTATGTGCACTTATAGGACTATGTGGATGTCCCCATTTGGCTCATTTGAAACCAAGCTATTAGATATGTTTTCACCTGCATTTTTTTTTTTTTATTTGTTTGTCTACTCGTTCAATGATTATGTTAAAAAATACTTAATACATTTTCACAGAATTTGATCAATAGCAAAATTTCCAAAGAAAAATCTCTATTCATAATTGAACGATCTTTATGAAATTGAACTCAGTTATCTTTGGTTGGTTCCTCAAATATCTGATCGGGTTACATTAAGATCAGATCTCGATTTCACATTTATCTGCGATTATTCCCACCAAAAATGGCCGTGCCTATACATTTAGACCTACTTTATCATTATTAACGGGGATATAAATTTCTGCCAAGCCTTTAAAGTGTGATTGATCGTGGTACCAATTGATCACGACCCCAAATAACTCATACACTGGCAATACACACCTTAACTTAAGCACTTTAACTTTATATTCATGTACTTTGTATTGTTGATTGACTGATTGTGTTGTATTGATGTACTTTAAGCCTTGTGAATAATATTTGTTTTGTGACCTGCCAAGAGACAACAGATGCAAATTAGCATTTTTGCTAGCTCTGGCGCATTTACAATATGTCATTTTTACATTGTTCATCAATGTGCACAGTCCCTTTCAAATAAAAACAGAAAATAAATCAGAATCACTAATCCAGATAACTGCCAATATCTGGCAGAAATCATATCTGGTGCTTGGCAGAGGTTTGCGCTCTCTAAGTACACTTGTTCTGAAATATAATGCTAGTTTGTGATGTTTTAAAGGTAATATTAGCTTAACTTGTGTTGAGTTAAGTTGATCGTATGTATTGGCTTAGATTTGTGGTTAGACTTAACTCGCTTTTTGTTCATTATTGTTTTTTGACTGAATATTGCCAATTTTAATGATTAATTTGAAGGTATTTACTGTATATATGTTCCTAATGAAATTTTGCAGTGAGTGATGCTAAATTGTGTTTATTTTTCACATGCATCTTAAATCTGTTTCATTCATCATTATAAGGAGTAGTATGAATACTGATAAAGAAGTGGGACGAAGGCATCTTGGATCTGAATACCAATTGTATGATGTAATATTATATTTGGGATATGTAATAATGTAATGATGTTCATGAATGAGGATCATACATTTGTGATTTCAAAGAGAAGATAGGATGATAAAATGTGAGAATGGTGATGCCGGATGAGGATTAAAGTAACGAGTGTTGAAAGCTGAAACTGATGATCTATTATAGTGATAGCAATGATGACTATGAAAAAAAAAGAAAAAGAAATCAACGATGATGATGCCAGTGATGAAGATGATGACGACAGTGATGATGAGGTTATTTCGGGGATTTTTTTTTGATGGACTGCTCAAAACAGTGAAGGTGACGATGAAGATAGTGATGATAATGATACTGATAAGGCTGATAATGATGACTTTAATCATTTTTAATGCGCAATGAGGATGGCAAATCTCAATGATCTTTTTTTCTTTTTTCCACTAATGGTGATAATGAGGATGTGGTGTCTGTGGCTGTTAGTCGTCAAACTTTTCCATCTTCTCCGGCGGTTTTAATCACACTCAGAAGATCTTCTTTCTCTGCAGTGAAGTCTAGTGTAAAGTAGGCCATGTTTTTTTTTTTTTTTTTAACATTCCCCTCTGCTTCTGTTTTTCTGTGTTGCTGCAGGTAAAGTATTGAACACAGACCTGCGCCACTATCTCAGTCTTCAGTTTCAAAAGGGCTCGCTGGATCACAAGCTACAGCAAATCATCAGAGACAACCTCTATCTGCGCACCATCCCCTGTAAGTAGAAGCACAGCATCACATTATAGAAACATAAACATTGCTCTGATACAAGTCACTCTGCAAGCTTCCAACATACCATCAACTCCCAGTATCATCTACTTTCTATACATCTACTTCCAGTGGTTTAAAAAGTACTGATGTATCCTACTGAAGTAGAAGTACTTGATTGAAATTGTGCTCCAGTACAAGTACAAGTAAGTCATACATAAAATACTCAAGTACAAGTAAAAAGTAGCATAATTAAATAGTACTCAAAGTAAAAGTTACTAATTACTTTCACCTCCCACTAGGGCTGGACAAAAAATAAAAAAAAATCAATTTAATCGATTTATCAAATTTGTAGATAAAAATGTTTTATTTTGCAAATTCGAGTTCAATTATTATTATTATTGTTATTATTATTATTATTTAAATGTTTTAATGTTTATTTTATTCACACTATGCTGAGATGCTAGGGGAAGAGTTTATTATTTTGTTTAATTGTAATGTTATATGTTATAGAATATGTAGTTATCTGATTTCTTAATTAGAAAACTTAAGCTACTGTGAAGTTGCTGTTGTACTTGTTGAATGACATTTACCTTTTAATTTTGGGATTATTCTATGCATTTTAACTCTTCAAGACAATCACAGCAATAAAGTTGCACTTTTGACAATATATCTGATGTCTGCAGTCATTTTTAAGTGCATGGGAAAAAAAAAAATCCAAATTTTTCTTTCAAAAATCTGATTAATTTTTTTTTTTTTTAGGAAAAATCGCCCAGCCCTAGTACATATGATAGGTTAACTGGAGTCTCCAGATTGTCCATTTGTTAGTTTTTTCTGTGATAAACCAGTGTTTACTCTGACAGCAAATTTTGATTCCGTTTTAGTTTTAGCTATAGTCTTCTGACTAAAATACATTGTAGTTTTAGTCAATTTTGAGTAATCAGGACTATTTCAGTTATAGACGAGTCGTTTTAGTTAACTAAATTACAAACTCATTCAGTGTCAGCCATTTTCAGAATTTCTACCCATTTTTGCATAGCATTTTGACTGATTTTTAAAGACCAACAAATTATTTTGGACTATGACGATCTGAAATTTGACACCAGATTCTGAAAAATTAAAGTCTCTACTTTCATCCAAAAAAAAAAATTTTTTTTAAATGTCTGTATCTTGTTTCGTTCTCCCGTAATCAGCAAGTTTTACACAAATCACCAGTTTCAGAGCAAAAAGCTGAGAAAACAGGCTTTTTTGAAATTTTTTTTAAAAAAATCTGTCATTTTTTTTTTTTTTTTTGCTTTATTGAAAACTATAACATCTGAACGTTGGTTTCCTCCTAAAAAAAAACAACAGCAACACTGAGACAAGGCTTTTGATGGCAAAATCATTATTATTTTGCTATCTGGATCACAGTTGAATGTTTTATTTACTGTATTTTGTATCTGCTCGCCCCGTCAATCACATAGACGTCACTTCCTCTTCCTCCCGACACGCAGAGATGACCCGTTTGTCCCGGTTCGTTGATGGTTTTATCTCATCTATTTATAGCAGCATTATCAATAATCCACACATGTTCTGTGTCAGTATGTGGTGCTGTGAGCTTCACAATATCACTCCGTAGCGCCATAATCTCCCTCTTTCCTATTTAGCTAATGGTAGCATCAGTGGCTAATCTCACATCTAAAGGTTCTCTGCTGCCACCTTCAGGGCACCAGTTGGTCACTACATCACACTACAGCTTAGATATTGATGAGGGACCTCCACCAGGGTGTATTCTAGTAATCGCCGTGATAAAATGTAATAGACGTAATATTACGTCAGTGGCACTGAATGAGTTAAGGGTGCGTCTGAATAGTCCCTCCTATCTCCTTTTTTTTTTTTTTTTTTTTTACCTCCCATGTTTATTTTTGGTAATAAATCTTGCTACGGTCCCCTTGCACAGAGTAAACATCTCATGTATAAACTTAAAAAGGAAAAGATCAAATATTGCACAATTGGGACTTCATTTATTTTCCACAAAGGAATCTGTATAAAAAAAACACCAATGAATTCAATTAAAAATTAAAAATACATTATCAGGCTCTAATTATAGCTACAGTACATTTATGAACGGTAAAACTGAGAAAATAACTGGCATTCGGTTCTATTTTAGCGTTACGTTTAGTCTGATTGTTCGGCTATGATAGTTTATATTGGTTATATAATTATTTGTAGTTTCACACTGTCCGTTGATCATTTAAAAAAAAATTATTCAGTACCGGTTGGATGTAGAAATGTAATTAATTACTTCTTTTAAAATCTACTTAAGTACAAGTAAAATTACTGATTCAGAAATAAACTAAAAAAAAGTACAAGTGCTCATAAAAGGAACTCAATTACAGTCACATGAGTAATCTGTTATTTTCACCTCTGTCTACTTTTATATGGAGTACCTGGATGTACATTTGCATTAATGTCTTTGGTCCAGAATACATCAGTGACATGTTAGTCAGGTATGAACCCAGCAGGTCTCTCAGATCTATGGACACAGGTCAGATAGTGGAGCCCAGAGCTCACAGCAAACATGGTGATGCTGTGTTTAGTTGTTATGCTGCAAAGAAGTGGAACAAACTGCAGCAGAGCTGAAGTCAGCATCACATGTGAACATTTTTAAATCAAAGTTAAATGCACTTTTTTTCTCTACTGAATATGATTGAGAGGGAGATTTTTGCTCATGTTGTTGATGTCATGTGTTTGTTGATGATTTTAATTGATTTTACTGATGATTTGAAATGTTCTTATTGATTTTAAACAATTGAATGTTTTATCATGTAAAGCACATTGAGTTGCCTTGTGTATGAAATGCGCTATACAAATAAATTTGCCTTGCCTTGCCTTCTCTTTATGTGAATTGTACTGAAATTGACTTGACTATTTTTATTTCATAGAGATTTCTGTTGAGATTTGTTTACCTGTTTTCATTTTCATGTATTTTTTTATTGATTCGTTCGAAATGAAAGAATAACTAAAAAAAACACATTTCCATTTCAAAAGCATTAATAAGCAAATCACATTAACAAACGCACCTACACTACTATGTCATACACTCACAAGCTCTACGAAGATCACACACACATGCACACACACACATGCCTGTGTTACCATAGCAACTCGGCTTAGGTTTTATCTGTAACCCATCTGTAAATTATTTACGTCTGCTTGGTATCACCACAGTGATCAAAGTCATTATTTTTCCCATAAATAACAGGTTTTTTTTTTCCCACACCTCTGCTTCCTTAAGGGACATCCTGTATAGCAGCAGGGGTGGTGACCAGCCCTTATTATTTATTGAAATAATTCATATAAAAAAGGTTGACACTGCAAGCTACAAACTGAGATATATATTTTCATTACAACTCCTATGTTATTAACGTTTAGATTTGAGTGTGCAACACAACTGATTTTCTTGACAACAATGAAAAGACCGTATCCCGTCTTTTGTAAAGAGTATACATGCATATATATGGCAAAGTCAGCAGCAATCAGATTACTTTTTTGTTACCTCGTGGGAAACACTGTAGTTCTGCAGCACTTTGCCTGCAAACATGATTAAGTAATTTAGCAGCCTAATGGTGGTGGGATTAGATAAAGATTTATTTTCATCTTTCTCATAACTGCATGGGGGGGTTTTTCCCATTATTTTCAGTTTCTAAATCAATTGTAGAAGTGAATATGAAGAGTTCTATGGCATTAGAAGATAACTCAGTTTTTAATAAAATGTGTTTTTTTAAATGATTTAGTTCAAGTGATATGAGTCAAATAAAAATGTTGAGTGGCTTCGACCAAAGAGAGAATATCAACCTCTTTACTTTGATTTGACTAAATCATGAAAACCTCTTGTTCTGATTATCAGAATATTATGACCGCACACATCCGTTATTTGTTCAATCAAAACTTATGAAATGTAAAGATATTGTTTAGTTTAAAATGACACAGATAATGTTCAAAGCAAAAATAAATGCTCTTCCAGAAGCCGTTCAAAAATACTTCTATCTACAGAGCAGCAAATACAGGCTATAAAAGTGATCAGTTTATGTTTAATTTACAAAAAAGCAGGATTAGAAGTAAAACAATGTTGTCTGTCTATTTTAGGGGTTAATTTGTGGAACACACTATTTTAATTTCAAAACAAAAATGTCACTATATATCTTAGAGTTATGTGAAGCAGTAGAAATATGTTTGTGTTCTTTGTTAAATATTGTATATAAAAGAAAGTACATGTATGTATATATATATATATATATATAAATGCAACTTAAATGTACTTTTGTGTGTATTATTGAAAAAGGTAACTTGAATGTTATGGTTTATGCGTCTCTAATTTTCAGTCTTGTTATATATTTTTAAATTGTGATTCTTGTCTGAATTTGAACAAAGAAACTGAAACTGAATTTTAAAAACTGATTTATCAGTTTTTGCCAATGAACTCTTCATATGTACAGTATGTGTGTACTATTATACCTAAACAGTAAGTGTATGATATAAACCATTTAGGTCTCGGCTCTACATTCCTTAGCTCCTTGTTTGTTGGACAAACGGGATTATCAAGCTTTTTAAACAAGTTTAAAAAGCTTGTTAAAGTTGTAAACCTATTATTACAGTAGCACAGGGGCAAATTGGAGACCTTTGTGCCTCTCTAGAACCACCGTATCCTATTACAGATATCTGGAAGGTAATTTCTACTTCATTTAATTATAAGTGTAAAACATCTATAGTGGATTATGGTTCACACAAAGATTACAGAGACTTTGCAGAGCTTTTTAAAGCAGAGAGGAATGAGTCTGAACCAACTACTCACACAGATGCTCACCTGAACGTTACCTCACCATGACTTACCTCGTTTTACCTTGAAAACAGGGAGAAAGTCTGTCTTCATTGCCATATTAAGTGTACACAAACACATTGTCACATGCGCGGGAACTCTTCCTCAGGCAACGCACTTTTTAAAACAAACAAACATTTGCAGCCTCACCACTCAGGGCTTCCATTTAAAGGAGAAACTGACGCGCATAGTTTTCGAGAAGTTCTCTTAAAGCAACACTGTAACCTGTGGCCAACTGATTTTCTTGACAACAATGAAAATGGTAAATGAACTTGATTTATATAGCGCTTTATCACCACTGAAGCAGTCTCAAAGCGCTTTACATATCAGCTCATTCACCCAATCACTCTCACATTCACACACCAGTGGGACAGGACTGCCATGCAAGGCGCTAGTCGACCACTGGGAGCAACTTAGGGTTCAGTGTCTTGCCCAAGGACACTTCGACACATAGTCAGGTACTGGGATCGAACCCCCAACCTCTCGATCAGAAGACGACCCACTACCACCTGATCCACAGTCGCTCAAAAGACTGTATCCCGTCTTTTGTAAAGAGTATACATGCATATACTGTATATGGCAAAGTCAGCAGCAATCAGACTACTTTTTTGTTACCTCGTGGGAAACACTGTAGTTCTGCAGCACTTTGCCTGCAAACATGATTAAGTAATTTAGCAGCCTAATGGTGGTGGGATTAGATAAAGATTTATTTTCATCTTTCTCATAACTGCATGGGGGTTTTTTCCCATTATTTTCAGTTTCTAAATCAATTGTAGAAGTGAATACGAAGAGTTCTATGGCATTAGAAGATAACTCAGTTTTTAATAAAATGTGTTTTTTTAAATGATTTAGTTCAAGTGATATGAGTCAAATAAAAATGTTGAGTGGCTTCGACCAAAGAGAGAATATCAACCTCTTTACTTTGATTTGACTAAATCATGAAAACCTCTTGTTCTGATGATCAGAATATTATGACCGCACACAAAGATTACAGAGACTTTGCAGAGCTTTTTAAAGCAGAGAGGAATGAGTCTGAACCAACTACTCACACAGATACTCACCTGAACGTTACCTCACCATGACTTACCTCGTTTTACCTTGAAAACAGGGAGAAAGTCTGTCTTCATTGCCACTAGGGGCGCTAGACCTGTAACTTTGACGTTAAGCACTCCTAGTGGCCACAAGTGCTGCAGCACTGTCGCAAAAATGAACAGTCAGTCGGGCCAGCTTTTCCTGTCTTTTGATTGTGTATGCAGACAGTCATTGACCTGTTGGTTGAAGAGAGATCATCAACTCACTATTAAAGAAAAGTAAAGTTAGTTTTATGTAAGTAGGAATCTATTGCTTGCGGGAAAGGCCTGAAGGTCCGTTCACACCGAACGCGACTGAAGCGATTAGATTACATTCAAATCAATGTAAATGACGTGACCTCGTTATTCCCCCTCAAGCGGCGTGACTTGCATGATTTGAGCGACTACGTCAAGCGCGACGTTGACGCTCAAAGTTGAAAAATGTGAACTTTTTCAGCGACTTCAAGTGACAACTCTCCCGTCCTTCACTGTCTGTAGAGCCGAGGCAGCAGACCCTCCCTGCTCCCTCCCACTACAGTGCAGACGGCTTCAGCGGAGGGCTGTACTACACTTCCTCAATTTATCGGGCAAAATGAAAGCGGTTAACTCCTTGAATAAGCCTACATTCTGAGTGAGCTCATCCTTTAGTAACTCTGTAAGTTGATAATTTAAACCGTAAAAGCGGAGCTGTCTATGATAAGTGCTTTAAACATACGGCCTGAGAAGAAGGAAAATAACTGATCAGACTTCTCTCTCCTCTGTCACTGCTTCTACACACACGCACGCACACACATTGATACTGTCAAGCGCTGTATATTGGCCTGAGGAATCGTTTAAAATAACCCATATGCGTAAACTCTTCAGGTCATAAAGTCCGTGGTGTGGCTTTAAGTAGAAGTACTGTTACTTGATTGAAATACAAGTTCCCGTAAGTTATACATAAAATACTCAAATACAAGTAAAAAAAGCTCAATTAAATTGTACTTAAAGTCAAAGTTACGAGTTACTTTCACCATCCCCCACTATTAATACATCTTTCCACAATGAACTTAAAAAGGAAGAGACCAAATCTTGCTGACTTGGAACTTAATTTATTTTCCATAAAGGCATCTGTATAAAATAAAAGGTTTGTCATAATGTTTATTTTAAACTCTCAGACTCTAGGTATAGCTACATTTATGAACTCTAAAATTGAGAAACTATACAGCATTTAATGCTGTTTTGGTGCCGTGCATTACGTTTAATCTGATTGGTCGGCTATGATGGAATGCATTCAATTGTTGTCTCGTCATTTTATTATTTGGAGTTTCACAACAACCAATGAAGTATTTACTCAGGAACGTTTGGGTGTCGAAATGTAACAAATTACTTTACTTCTATTAAAACATACTTAATTAGAAGTAAAATTACTGATTTAGAAATACACTCAAAAAAGTACAACGACCCATAAAAGCAACTCTGTAACAGTAATGTGAGTACTTGTAATCTGATTACCAAAGTTACGTTTTCATAATTTCCAATATTTCAAACACAGTTCATTTATGTTTTTTGGTCTTGTATCGTTTCGACTGTGTATCCTTTAAGTGCTGATCAGCACTAGTCGTCAGTGGACTCACAGCACGAGTGTGACTTTTTAATCTCTCGCTTGAATTAATGTTTTAATGAACAAAAGAGCAGGACTCACACAGTGAAGGCACCTCTATCACTTCGTCCCTCTACCCTTCACACTCTCTTTCACTCATTCTCATGCCTACGTTTCAATTACCCTTGTGAGCCTCTCATTGTGTCCCTATGCCTCTCCCTGCATTTGAACTTTTTTTTTTTTACACATGGTTTTATTCACAATGAAAAGAAGAACTTTTAGTACAAAGTAAAAAAAAAACCAAAACACTAAAATAGGAGTTACGTCTACTACTACTACTAATAGTGATAATAATAATAAAAGGTTTAGAGCTACTGCTACTCCTGTGTGCTGGTCCAGGGAGAGATAAGACAGGAACCAGGCCAGACTAAAACCTGAATAATGCATGTGGAGACGGAAGTCTGACCCATGTGGTTTATTTCACCCAGTGAGGTACTGGGCACTGTGAGCAAAGTGAGGCTTTGGTAAGATGTGTGAATGCAACCTTGACACTATCTCCACTCATGATACTTTTTTTTTTTTTTATCATTTTGAGCTGCATGTGACGTAAAACTCAGAAATGGAATCTGTGGTAGTTCTTGATTCTACGTTTTCTTGGAGGTTTTCTCGTCATTTTTACATTTGATTATTTGCTGTATGATTTTTGTCACATTACTCTCATCACCTCACAACAAAGTGTTTCAGAGTTTCAAATTAAGACTTTGTTTTTCTTCTAACTGCAGATTTATACAATAGCATGAACAAATAGTTTTGAAATGTATTCAAATTATTTCCAAAAGGACAATACTTTTTGAACAGGTAAAAATGTGTTGTAGGCCTCATAGAAAAATTAAACAAAAAGGGGTGTCAAACAATTCACTCTCTTCCTTATCTGGCAAAGAAACAATAAATCACAGCAAGTGTGAAGTAGAATAGAATAGAATAGAATAGAATAGAATAGAATAGACCTTTATTGATCCCTCGAGGGAAAATTCATTTAATGCCGCAACTCAGAATAGACAGTAAGAACCTAAATAAATACCAACAGACAGACATAAATTAGAAAAGAAAGAAAGAAAGAAACAAAACAGAAATAAAACAACAATGGCAGATTTTAGAGTCTAGACTGGGCGTGTCTTAACAGCCCCACCCATAATCAAGATGTTATTTTGAATATCCAACTAGAGCCTCAGGGTTTAGTTATTATTTCATTTAAAAAATGTCCCCACACCTTTACTTGTCAGACAGTCTCTCTGCAGTTTACAAAATACACATTTTTAGCCTTTACTTTAACTCTTTTAAAAAACCTGGTTCTTAAGTCTTTGTCTTTTTACAGTAGACACTGACTGTCATCAATTACACAAAAAGAGGAAAGCCTGGAATGTTCTGTCCTAAAGATTTACTGCTCTTGCTCTGCAGTAGCCTCAAACGCTCTGTGCAAACTCATTATAGTCCTAGTGACCGATAAGGAAAAGTACAGTTATGGTATAAATGGGTTTGACATCCAGAAGGTCGGCTTAGGGACTCCTGGCAGGTACACTGTGACTTACTGTGACTGCCTAGGGCGACCGTGGCTCAGGTGGTAGTGGGTCGTCTTCTGATCGAGAGGTTGGGGGTTCGATCCCAGTACCTGACTATGTGTCGAAGTGTCCTTGGGCAAGACACCGAACCCTAAGTTGCTCCCAGTGGTTGACTAGCATGGCAGTCCTGTCCCACTGGTGTGTGAATGTGAGAGTGAATGGGTGAATGCGCTGATATGTAAAGCGCTTTGAGACTGCTTCATTGTGGGGATAAAACGCTATATAAAATCAAGTCCATTTACCATTTAAGTAATAGTGTCACAGAGGGACCAAAGCTAGCAGCAACAAGCTGACAAGTTGGTAATGAGAGGCATCAGAGGATGGCATTTTCGCACACAATGCTGTGTCAATTACCTTTGATAACACAGACTGTCATATCAAGTCTGGAGGTGGCAGGAAGTTTTCTCCCTCAGTTCCCTCATTTCTGTTTTTCTGTATTTTTGTCCAACTCTGCTGCTGAACTCTTCAGCTCGGGTGCACAGAAACTGTCACCGTCCAATTAGGGAGAAAACAAAGGAAAGTGCAGCATTAAGGTATTCAGGAGGCTATTGGGCCGCAACAACCCACAAAGCTCTCTCTCTGCTTTTCTCTCTGCTTTGGGCCACATGTGCCAAAAAACAAAACTGAAAGACTTCTTTCATTTGGTGTCCAGGTAATTTGTTTAAATGTTGCTGAAATATTCAAATACATAAAATTGGCTTTCATCATTTTTTGATTATTCAAAAAAAAAAAAAAAAAAATGAAAATGGCATGTTCTGGTTACAAATCCAAATTTCTGTTAGTGTTAGTGATTTGGGTAACACAATGTACAATAAAAGTCCCTTGGTTAACATTAGTTAATGCATTATTAATCATTTTAATAATGATATAATAATCATTATAATGTATTAACTGACATTAACTAACATACCAGTTAATGCATTAATAAGCAGTTAATTAATGCTTAGTTATTCAAACAATAATAAGCATTTATAAATGTTATATAATGTAATTCGTTGACCTTATGGATGCTTAAGGCATTATTAATCATTTATTAACAGTTTAATAATGTTATAATAGACATTGTAACGTATTACCTACCAAGTAATGCATTGATAAGTAGTTAATGCTTAGTTATTCAAACATTACTATGCTTTATCGTGTAATTAGTTATCCTTATGGATGTATCACTTATTACTATAATAGTAAAATGTAATGTCCACGCACTGTTGTTATTGTTTTCAGCCAAAAAAGGCACATTACGGTAAAACACATGGCTATTTAAGCGGCTATTGTTAGTGTGAGTCATTGAGTTTCAGAGTGTGTGCACGCTGCGCGGCAGTCAATTAGCACTTACTGGAGCTGCTACGTCGCTTTCTTGCCATCCTCTCAATGACTGATTACAGGAATAGTCCATAAGATGATAGTTCACTGTTTTGTAAAATCGCTGCGTCACATTGGGTCACAAACACGTCTGTTTATACCGTTATACCGGCAAAACAAGCCGGTTTAACGGTTACTAAAAATGGAACAGATTGTAACTGCTCCGGATTCTACACCGTGGCTGCCCACTACTACTCAGGGAGGGGTTAAATGCTGAGAACACATTTTGTGTATGTAGCTTTACATATATAACAATAAAGTATAATGTATATTCTATATTAAACCACAATGTTTGTGGAGAGGGATGGGCTCATATTTTTATTGGGTAGGAGGAGCCAGGATTGTCAGGAGGAGGAGTTTCCGCTAGGTGACGTCAAGTAGTGAGAAAAATACAACTTGTTCGTTTGGAGCTGACTTTTTACAAAATGTGGAATAACAATGGAGGGAAGAAACTGAACTTTTTTAACTTTGGCCCTCTGAATGAGGCTAAAGGGATGTATATCACTGTAGCAATACCATTATAAAGTGATTTTTTACACTTTTTACATTTTTTACTGCCCCTTTAATACATTATAATGATTATTATAACATTAGTAAACTGTTAGTTAATATTTAATAATGCCTTGACTAACGTTTATCAAGGGGCCCTTGATTTCTCACTGCAACAAAAGAGAATTCCCAAAGTCTCACAAACGACTGTGCTTACTTTACAAGCGTGGGTGAAAGTATGTGGCAGAGGCTGCCATTAAATGCAGCATTAAACATTGGTTCATGTTGAGCGCTTTGTTAAGCTACCAATGCCATAAATTATTCCTATACACCCTGCTGTTCAATTGCTGTTATTTTTGTTGGTTGACACACCACTCAATTGGCCCAGGGGGCAATTATGGCACATGTCTACTACTTATTTATTCATGAAATAGAGTCTCCATAATGCTGATGCTAATGTAATCATTTTGTGTCCCTCTGTGTCTTCTTAATATTCATCCTATACAGGGAAAAAAGGAACGTCTCAACAGTGGTTTACTGGTTTCTTTAAATCACTAAGATAGAATATTAAAGGGTTCTTGTAGAGATTTTCCACATATATTAGCTTTTTGGCAATATCTGATAATTATGCCGATATTGTCCAACATTAAATTTCTGATATTATCGATACTGATCTATAAACACCCCACCCCCAACCTAATTTTAGGTGACATCATGGAAATGCCATTTTAAGCCTGCTTATTTATCACCATCTGTGTGAAATAAGAAAACTTATTCAACTTCCATGAATGAAAAAAGTGCCATTTTAACAAAAAAATGTTGTCTCAAACGACAGCTGTCTCCACCTCAGTGGTCGTCCGGACTAATTATCCAAACAGGTGAACTATTGTAAGAATTCTACAGCAAGCAAAGAGTCTTTGATGATGTTTAGTGTGAAACTGTAACAATAAAGAATAAATTTTCCTTTAATTAATGTGCAACAAACTTTACATATATAGCATTTGTTTTATAATGTATCAGATCGGTTAAGAAAGCTAGCGAGCTAGCAAAGTAGCGTTAGCTTAGCAGTTAGCCGGCAAGATAGTTAATAATGCATGAAACAGGGGTTTATATAATGTAAAATAAGATACAACAGAAACACTGTCTACCAACTGAAAATGCTTAAAGTCATTTGACTTGATTTTAATCTCAAATATAACAAACAATATAAAGCAATGATTGCTCACTTAAAAAGAGCCCCAGCAATGTTTGAAAAAGGGCAGAAGGAAGCTTAATGCTGATCTAGTCCTGCACCTACTGCCAAGCTATTTCACAAAGAAGTAAGTAAACTTTATTTAGAGCGCTTTTCACAGGTAACGGAACAAAAGAACAAATAAAAGAAATCTGACATTTATTGAGACAAGTACACACAAATATAAACAAAAACAATAATTCATAGGCCTACTCATACTCATATCCACATCAAATTCTATCCTTCTTTATGTTGTTACAACTTTTAAGTTAAATATTAAGACTGTTCCAAACTGAGATGCTTTTCAAAGCAGTACCGAATGTTCTCTTTCTAAAGTTCAATCCTCCCCCTGCAAATCATACTGCCCTTGTCTGCTTGAAAAAAAATCCATAAACCTAATTTCTTTCAACTTTAGAAAAAGCGGGTTAGTCTGGACCAGATATCCTGCATGATTTATGATACTTATTATTCTTTTTTGCAAACTACATAACTTTTGTAGGTTGCTTTTGTATGTGTATCCCCAGATTTCCACACAATAAGACATTCTTTCAGCAAAAAGAATGGTTAACAAGTCATTTTTAATTGGTCTCCACCCATCGCAGCTAGCGGGAGTATGATCCTGTACCTCCATTTCAGACAGGAAAATGACCCGTTATTGAAGGTCAAAGCGGTAAACCCAAACAATATTCTTATTGTAATTTTACAAAGTAAATTAAAAGACACACTGGGTAACTTTTGGCCACAAGCGCCGCAGCACTGTCGCAAAAATCAACAGTCAGTCGGGCCAGCCTCTCTTGTGTTTTGATTGTGTGTGCAGACAGTAGTTGACCTGTAACTTAGGGATAAGGACTGGCTCTAAGGGCTGTGTTGGTTGGGCTGGGGTGCGAAGCGTGGTTGGGCTTGCGCCGCGGCTGGAGGAGCAGCCATCGCCACCGACCTCCTCTCTCCGCTGCCGGAGGCCCGGCGCGTCGGTGGCACCCCCCCCCCTACTTCCTGGCATCACCGCCGCCTTCGCTGGGGATCGGGGCGGACGGGGGACGGGCGACCTGGCGTGCATGGGGTGGCGGAGAGGGCCTTGGCGGCGTCTTTTTAGCCTCCTCAGAAGCAGTTTTAAACTTTTTGCTTACCTCGACCATGACCAGAAGTCGAACAGGCGGAAAAATACTAGCAAAAGCCTTAGCCCAATGAGTATATCCGAGCCTGTGCTCACGTGGCTGCTTTATAGTGAAACGTTCTCCAGGCATTCTCCAGGTCACATGTCCTGGCCAAAGACGGTCCGTTTCTCCAAACTTACATGGGCGGTATTTCAAGAGGGAAGTCCCGCTCAGAGCATTGATACTGTCAAGCTCTGTATATTGGCCTGAGGAATCATTTAAAATAATTCATATGGGTCAACTCTTTAGGTCACAAAGTCTGCGGTGTACCTTTAAATAACACAAGGCTTGAGGAAGAGCAGCGGTTTAGCACGTATCGTTTTTTCAATATTGGTGGAAAAACCGATAACAATGTCAACCGAAAATGTTGGTGGGCCAATATTTTCGCCCATCTCTAGTGTCTTGCTTATGTATATTCTTCATTCTGGCAAAATTATTTCTGTCTACAAAAATGTTGGCAATATTTGCTAATGTTTTTGTCTTTTTCAGGCACAACACGGCTCCCTCGCGATGGGGAGGTGCCAGGAGTGGATTACAACTTTATCAGCCTTGGAGACTTCAGGATCCTGGAGGAGAGTGGACTTCTGCTGGAAAGTGGGACCTATGATGGTAAGTGTCATTACAGAGTGAAGCATTTGAAAATATGTACAGTATATATTCTTAGACAAAATGTTAATCAGTTTGGTCGTGGTCTTGCAAGTTGTTGTCAAGTAAATATATGCTTTTGTCAAAAACTATGAAATTGAGTCACTGAAATAAACTACACTACTACGCTGCAGACATACAAATTTTATTATTGCAGATAATAAACCAATATGGAAGCTCTTTATACATTTTCCCAAATAATGTGCAATCACAAGCATTTACAGTGCCTGCTACTGACCTCGTGTAAAGCAGGAAACCTGCTGATCCCTCCAGCTGGCACGCATCAGGTGGCCACCTTGTGTTCTCACATACAGGTTAGGATTTATTTATTAGATAAATCAACCCGCTCCATTTTCCCTTCTCTCGCCTCTTAAAGACACAGCATGTGTTTTTAAGAGGGCTTCTTCAAAAGCCAAACAGCTATTGTGTGTCATTAAAGGATTGGAATGGAGGATTTTTATTTCCTTCGGTGCTCAACGATTATGGCAATAACATGAAAATCTTCCCGTTTCCTTTTAGGATTATTCTTTCTTACTGAAATTCACAGCAGCTCTACTCTGAGGATTTGTGTAACTACGCTGATGTATAAGAGGCAACGTCTAGTTACAAAAAACAAACATCTGTGTTCTCTTCTTTTATTGTAATTGACCTGCATTTTCAACCCCATCATTTGTGGAATACAAAGATAAATTGAAGCTTCATCTTGGGAGAGGAAAATTGAAAGCTAGTACATTTTGGTTGTATTTCTGCCTTGTGTTTGAAACATAGTGTTTTCATAGTGGATTTAGTTCCTTCAATGGACATCATTGGCATAAAGCACTGGTATAAATGCATAACTGATCAATGGTACTGTATATATACAGAACGAGCCAAAAGTTGTGCACATGCCATGAGTGTCTTTTATAAACTCTTTATATATAACTTTATAAACTTTGAAAGACTGTGTGCGTGAAAGGTGCTAGAATATATATTTAAGTTCAGCCTAAAATCTTTGAGATGTACTTGTTATTAGATCTATGCATCACAAAACCCATATTTGTTTTGTTGCCTTGTGTTCTTTACAGTTTTAGAGCCTGTGTTCCGCCATCTTGAAATGACATGATTGATGATGTCACACGGCCCCCACTGCCTGTAAACATCCCATTGTTTTCTATTGGAGGGAAGCATTCAACCTGCTTTTTAGATCATTTAGCAGCTTTTTCTGTCAAAACGACAACTTGTGCTGTTTTTTGGTTAAAGATGCCGATGTAACTCTATTTTGTTTACCAAAAGAGGATAAAAACAGTTGGGAGCTGAGGTTTCGTAGTAGACACTGAAGCAGAGAAGAAGAGCTCTCCTAAGAGACCTTTACTTCTACTACTTTAACAGTGCGTGGCTAAGACACCCTAACTATGGCTGTGTTTGAAATCACATCCTAACGTACTACTCATACTAAGTCTGACGTCAATGAGTATGTAATGCGTTCACATTAGTATGAAAAGATTGAGTACGTAAGAAATACCCAGATATATATTCATTTTTAAGTATGCATGGTGGGCACACTAGTCCTACTCAACCGCTGGGATCATATTCAAACATCCCCTTTTCAAAACAAAAGCATTTCTTCTTGTTTCCCATTAGTTTTGTTTAACTCTTTTGTCAATAGGGCTCTTGTTTTGAAGTTAACCGGAAGTTTTGCCAGTAGCACAATGGCAGATCTACGAAAATCTCTATAATGTTGGCATGAAATGTGTTTCCATGAGTTTTGTGGATGAAATGACCAGATGTTGATATTCTACTTGGTCACTTTCTCACTTAAAATGTTTTCAGAATTTTCAAAGGTGGAGAATCAACGGAGATATTTAGCGTCAGCGTGCTTCAGGATTTTGTCGTTGTAGGTTTGAAATGCATCTTGGGAAATTTGGAAGTATACTTTTGTGGGAACGGTCATCATCCTAATCATACTTATAGTAGACCGTATATACTCATTGAGTTTGTAGTGTACAGTATGGAGTATGCCATTTTGAACACAGCCCATGTCTTTTTGTTGCTACGCACATCCTCACCTCAACTGAAATCAGCATGAAATATTTTGGTTTATAAAATCTCCAAAAGTTTGCACAGAAGGAATACTTTGGATGTTGGCTATGCACATGAGTGAGCTGACGCTAGTAAAGATTAGCACCTTCAAAGAAAAAAGAAGAGGAGAGTTCAAGCTAGGTGGAGCACCTTAAGCAACCCTAGAAGAATACGAGATGAGTGTGTGAAATAATGAAATGGGAAGCAGAGTTTGGTGTCACGTGGCGTAAAAATGGAAATTGATATAGGCTGTGTCCGAAATTGCATACTATCGTACTACACGCTACACACGCTATCAATAGGTATACGCTGTATACTGTCTACTATATACTATTAGTATGATTAGGATGATGACCATTCCCATGCAAATGTGACCAACATATTCCAACCTTACATTTTAAGCAATAAAGCATCTGAAAATGAAATTTTGCACAAGAAGAAATCAATATTTGTGCTTATGGAGAACAAATGTAAAAGAAATAAATTAAAGTTTTGTATAAACCTAAACTATATTTCTTTCCTCTTTGAAATGTTGATGGATTTCACTTAATGGTTTTTGAACAATATCACATCTGTACCACATCCCTTCATTTCTGGCTACACACCACGGCTGTTTTTGAAGTGGCATGCTCCGTACTATGCACTACAAACTCAGAGAGTATAGATATGCTATACAAAGTATAGTTAGGGGGATAAGGATGATAAGCATTCCCACTGAAGTATACTTCCAAATTTCTCGAGATGCATTTCAAACAACAAACAACCTGAAGCACACTGAGGCTAAATATCTCCGTTGATTTGCCATCTTTGAAAGTTTGAAAGTGACCAAGTAGAAAATCAACATGTGGTCATATGATCCATAAAAGTCTTGGAAACACATTTTATGCCGACATTTCGGACATTTTTGGAGACCCACCATTGTGCTACTGACTAAACTTCCGGTTAATTTCAAAACAAAAGCCCTATTTACAAAAGTGTTAAAAAAGTGATGGAAGACAAAAAGAGATGCTTTTGTTTTGAAAAGAGGATGTTTGACTTTTAGCTAGAAACTGTATGACCAGTGACATTAACAAATGTCCTAAAATAGTATACATCCCAGTATTTCTCGCGGACTCAATTTTTCCATACGATCTCATGTGAACGCACTACATACTTATTTTGACATCAGACTTAGTATGGGTAGTACGTTAGTGTGACATTTCGAATACAGCCACAGTTTATGCTGAGCTCCTGAACATCCAGAGGAAACTTCTCTTGTTGAAACTGGCTCTGCCGCGTGCTGATGTGTGGATTAGTTTCTGCAGAATGTAGGGGGGGGTTTCTTTTTATACATTATCCCTGAGAATACCCTGTGATAGTGACAACCCCCCCCCCCTCCCCCTCTTTGTCCTACTTGTCTCAACCCTGTCAGCAGAAGCCACTGTTGGAGGTAGAGCTGATCCCTCAGCAGCAGTGAACACCAGGAGAAACCACCAGTAATCGAATCATGAAGGAAGATTTACTCGCTTTAGTTCTGCTTCGTTTGCTTCCACTTTTTCTATGAATTTTGTAGGAAAAAACCAAAACAAGGTCATGTGACTCCGTGGGGATCACCTGGTTTTCCTTTCCTTACTGTGTGAGCAGCTCCTTAGTTACCGTCGGTGTTTGCTGTGAGTGAGCGTTGCTCAAGGTGCTGCGCTAATAGGATTCTTAGCTAATCATAATGGTCTCGCTAATAGTCTCAAATGGCTTGCTCCTTGCTCATTATGTTAATGATTCATGTTGAACATTTTTTATCCACTTGAAGAATATATTGAGGGACTTGTTTAATGCATCGTTTACATAATAATAATTTCTCTTTAATCTATCACCTTTGAGTCAGTGAGCGTGATTATCTCTGTTTTATTTCCTAAAGACGTTCAACATGTAAACTTGTATCTTGATAATTATCCGCTTGTATGTATTGTTTTTTTTTTTTTTTTTTATTCCAATTTGGTAGCTGTTGGAGTTTACTCTTATGTTACGGTTTCATTTAACTTTTTTTTTCAGGAAATTTACTTTGATCTTCTGACATGTTTCTATTGTCAACTGCCAGTCTTCTTCAGAGGCGTCTGCTCATCGTTTTGATGTGTCCTTGACTTCTGTGTAGTAATTCCAGCAAGTTAATTTTGTCTTCTATTTTAATTATGCGTTACGGTTTTGTTTATTCAGACTTTTTTTTCAGAAAATTTACTTTGATCTCCTGGCAATGTTTCCACTGTCAACTGCCAGTCTTCTTCAGAGGCGTCTGTTGTCTGGATGCTAGCAAATTAGCCTGCGAGATAATTGCAACAATGTGCAAAAAAAAAAAAAAAAAAACCTAGTAGCTGATAAATTTTCATCCTTACATACAGTACCAGGGTTGGGGTCAATTATAATTGTAATTGCCTAATTGATAATGAATTACAATTGTTGTGTAATTTTAATTGTAATTGTAATTTTAAAAAATCTGTTGCTGTCGTAATCATAATTAAAATGTAATTGAGTTTAGATAATTGACTTTGTAATTGTAATTGCCTTGAAAATTCTATAAAAATTGTCAATTATAATTGAACGCAAAACTGTGGAACTATGTTACATTTCTATGTACAGTTCTACACTTATGTAGTTAACAATTATTGAAATAACTTTCATATTCATATTTCATTTAAAAAAATTCAGGGGTATACTGATGCAAAAAAGGCTCAGATGCCCTCATCAAAAACAATAAAACCTATTTTTTTATTGATTAGGAAGACTAACAAGGTAACCAATAGATAGGAAATAAATTATATGATATATATTTGTTTATAGTGTATTTTACAGCTGGTTTAGGACCCGTTATTATAAGAGATACTAACAGAAAGCTAACACAAGAGGAATGTTAACTTTTATTAGGTTATTTGGTTCAGGCTCAGTAATTGTGATTAATTGTAATTGAGAATGTAATTGTTATTGACTTTCTGATAATAAGAAATGATCGTAAGTTAAGTGTAATTGGAAAAAATTCTGGTCATTGTAATTGGAATTCAATTCCAATTGAACGTAATTGTAACTGAATAATGTAATTGACCCCAACCCTGCTACATATAGTATATTATACCTGGTTTATTGTGTATTACTGTATGTCCCACATTTACCCAAGAAACAACCATTAATTCATGTTGGGATTAGATTACCTACAGTGTGTGTCTATCTATGTTGCATTTGTCTATCTTGTATTTTAATAAGGAAAGCATGTCTGGATCTAACCACACATCAAAACATTTTTAAAAACATGTCTCCAGTTTGTCGTTAGCGCTCTGTCTTTTAAATTAGGGTGAAGAGAATTTTGTGAGTCCTGCATTTTAAACACTGTGTTTGTCATTCTATGTCTCTAAAAGCAGAGCAGATGGGTGAGCAAAAAACATAGAAAAGCACTCGTCATATGACAGCAGCCAAGAAAACCAACATTCAGCACACGGAGAGGTTTTGTGTCTGAACAAAATGATCTCTAATCTGTTCGCAGGGAATGTGAAATGCTTCCAAGTCCAAATCCACTTCAAACCAGTTGCTTTTGGGATTCTTTGTTGTGATGAGTCAGATTGTTTTAAATTAAAGTCGTAGTACAAAACACATGCTTTTTTTTTAATTTGTATTCTGCTTTCATTTTCTCGGATAACAAATCCAATAAAAAAAAACTAAAAATATATATTTTGAAAGTACAAAATAACCACTAGTTTAACTTAAAGATAAACATATATTCTGTGACTGAATTTAATAAATGAGAAAATGAATTAAGAGAAAACTAAGTATGTTTCAGAGTGCTTTATGTCTAATATTTTAGATGCAGACTGATAAATTCCAATACTTGTAAAGTTGCTTTTTAAATGCTTATAGAGGGACAACCTTAATATAAAATTAGATTACAATACTGGCAACGGGCCCTATTTTTTCTATTAAGCCACGTCCAAGCTGAAAATATGCTTTTCAGTGTAAAATATTGCTTTAAAGGCATAAATAGTGCTTACTCAGCTGTACAAAATTAAATTTAATCACAAAACTAGACTGAATTTAGAACAAAACAAATGCCTTTTTTTTGTTTTCATTCTGCTTTCATTTTCTCTGCCTGTGTGATTGTTTATGCTATTGATGAAATAAAACAGTGATCATAACTTTGTGAGGCTTTGCCCTCCATAATTGGAACCTTTTTTCTTTATTATTATTAATAACCAATGGGTTACATTCATTTTAACCTTAAACATAAGAATTCTCTACAACTGAATAAGAAGACCCTGAAAAATAACATCAACAAATCCAGTAAAGTACAAAATAACCACTAGTTTAACTTAAAGAGAAACATATATTCAATGACTGAATGCAATAAATAAGAAAATGAATTAAGAGAAAACTAAGTATGTTTCAGAGTGCTTTATGTCTAATATTTTAGATGCAGATCGATATATTCCGATACTTGAAAAGTTGTTACAATGTGATCAATAAAAACCCCACCTCAGCTTTTTAAATGCTTAAAGAGGGACAACCTTAATATAAAATTAGATTACAATACTGGCAGCAGGCCCTATTTTTTCTATTAAGCCACGTCCAAGCTGAAAATATGCTTTTCAGTGTAAAATATTGCTTTAAAGGCATAAATAGTGCTTACTCAGCTGTACAAAATTAAATTTAATCACAAAACTAGACTGGATTTAGTACAAAACCAATGCTTTTTTTGTTGTGCTTTCATTTTCCCTGACTGTGTGATTGTTTAGGCTACTGATGAAATGAAACAGTGCCAATGACCTTCATAATAGGACTGTTTTTTATCACCAATAACTGCAGCCACCGCCATAAAATTGCTTGCAAACACTGTTAGAAAGCAGAGGCTCATCAAACGTGTGAAACGGTGATCACGTTGGACATGCTTGCCTTGCTCGTCGGTTTATACGAGGCGTCCCTTCATTTAAAAAAAAAAAAAAAAAGCCAATTCACCATTTCCAATAATGCATTCCTTTATGCATCTGTCGCACACCTTTATCAGAGGCCGAGAGACGTGTTTGTACATAATTAATGGAAAAGATTGGTGCCTGGTTGATGAATGTCAGTGTCGGGGAGAGCCAACCCAATAACTGCCTGTGTGACACTTAGTAAACACTTCACGCCAGAAAGTGTAGCCTTTACATCTCGTCTCAAGTGTGCGTCTACACCTCTCTGCTTTGATAAAATAAATAAATAACCACACACACACACACACACAAGCCTGGTTGCATGAATTCAGTTGGCTGTGTATTGTTGTTGGCACGCATGAAGATGTGAGACATTGCTATAGATGCTTCACTTATCACACGGAGCTCTGTGGTGTTAGTGTATCGTGCTGCAAAGGAGTGTGTGATGTTTTCCTCCGAGCTTTGTGTTCTTTCTGGCATGCGTGCTCATTTCTTTCACTGTAGCATGCTAAGCTATAAAAAGATGTAGTGAATTAATGCTGTATATCATCTGCATGTTAAGAATCACAATCAGACAGGGGTGGAGCAGCGATTTTAAAAGTGAGGGTGTTCTAAGGGAAGAGCTACCGTTGACTTCCAATTTAGTTTATTAAATTAATTCACTAACACCAAGATAAAGCTGTTATTAAGTCGGAAGCTGTGTCTCCATTACCCTTGGAAATGCGCAAAATCTAAATAGCTCAATAAAAACTGGTAATGGAATGAATTTTGAAAAAAACACTCAAATATCACTCAAAAGTTTTTACGCTTTCACGAGGAGGAATTTCAGATGTTTTGATGTTGAAATGTGTCACTTTGGAAACACATTTTCCGCAAATACACGTCACAGGACATAACATACCTGGTCACATGACCACTTCTCTCCAAGAAAACATGACGCGGAACAGGAGACCAAAACATTTCTTAGCATTATACTTAAAAATCATCATTGCCACATTAGACGTGAAACAACAAAAATAATACAGTGTTATAAGGAGGTTTGGAGCGTCTGTGTTCCTGTGGCGAAGTCTCACAAGATGAGATTTCACAGAAGTTACGAGGCTCCAGCCAGAAGCAACGTTCAATGGAAACACGTTCAAAGCACAATTATACTTTGTCGACATTTAGAAATATCGCTTTTTTTTTTTTTTTTTTTTTTTGCAAAAATCTGTAATGGAAACCCAGCTAGTTGTACTTAACATGTGGCTGTTTAATTAATTATTATTCCCCCAGAAATCCTTAATATAAGGAACAATTTGAACCCCTTTTTACCTTTTTTGTTTAGCCATTTTGCAACTTCCTTTGTCCCATTTTTACAAATTTGTCACTTTTTTGCTTGATTTTAGCTTTACTTTACTAAGAAATATCTCGTTTTCCTCATTTTTGTCCATTTTTGCAAGTACATTTTTAACAATTATTAAATTTTTGTCGATTCTTTAACCATTTTTGGCAACTTTTCATCCAAATAAGCTAACTTTTGCGCAATAAATATCACTTTTTTCCTACATTTTCCCTCTTTTTGTTCCACATTTTGGCCCTTTTTCACTATTGTTTGTCACATTTTGCTCATTTAAGCTACGTACCTTTCTCCATTACATACCACCTGTTTCCTATTTTTTGTCATTGTTTTTGTGACGTTTTTTACTGCTTTTGGCCCATTTTAGTCACTTTTCACTCTTTTCATGCCACATTTTTGCCACTTTTGGGTAATTTTTTGTCACCTGTTACTCATTTTTTGTCACTTTACTGAGACTTTACTCATCGCTGTCAACGCTTTGTTTACCTTCTCAGAACAATGAATCCCTCTGGAATTTATCCAAGGGGGGAAATTACTTTTGTCACAGACGCTCGAGAAATATTACAACAGAAAAGAATAAACATTAAATAAAGAAAGAAAAATAAAAAAATAAAACTTACATAATTAAGTACAAAAGTAAGGATTAAATACAAGTGTACACATTACAGTAGAAAAAATCAAATAAGAGAAATAATAAAAAATAATATGAATATACCAATATATAAATATAATACAGATATATACAAGAATCATGTTCATGCCTAAGCACATCAGATATGTTTGCAGTACTTACCATTGTCCCACATACAGTTGGGTCCATAATCAAAATAGGATTACTGCGTTGAAAGACTAATTAAAAAGCTGAAGATCTTGATTTCCCAGCAGTGTTTTTCTGTTTTCTTTAATTAATCTAATTATAAATCACGGTTAAGATGTGTAAGCCTAATTTCTAAATTCATATTCGACCGTACTAAAGAAAACTGCCAAAATATCTTTTAATAAGACTTTGTTAACAGATCAGATTATACCTAATATACCTAATTTATTGATCAGAGGGCTATAGCTGATCCTACACATTAATTATCTTCTTATTGATTGATGGTGAAAGCTTGGTTAATCTGTTTTTATTCATTGATGGATCACCCTAGGCGCCCCAATGCAATCCCCTCTCTCTCTTTTAACAGTTTCATCACAGAATAAATATAATCTTTAACACACACACACACACACACACACACCCCCAAGGTCGTCATCCAATTAAAAGACAGGGAGATGGATAAGAGACGTATTCAATGATCAGTGTAATTAGTTGCTGGTGATTTCCAGGTGAGGGGAATTTTAATGTTACATGAGTCATAACATCCGTACGTACGGTGCAAGCAGACAAAGTGAGTTCATGGCGTGAAGAGCATATGGAAAAACAAAAAATTAAAAATGGACGTGTTAAAACAACATTAAACCTTGGGAGTTGCTGTGTGGATGTATTAAAAGTTAATTAATATCCCCCTCCACAAAGTGTGGATATACAATTTCATATTTACGACATAAACTTCATCAATGAATCTTAGAGTGTCAATATATAAATTAATAAAAAACCCTTTTATTATGTTTAAGTATTATTATATGTATAACAAATATATACATATTATATATTATTGCTGTCCTAGATTAAAACTGTTGCTCTTCTTTCATATATTTACTAATGATATATGATTTAAAAAGCTTTTTAAACTGGTTCATGTTGGTGCTTTGTTTTATTTCATCCTTTAGGCAGTTCCATAATTAAACCCCTGCTATTGTTTTTCATTGTTGTTTGAGCGTATTATATCTTAAATTATATTTCCCTTCTCTCTCTAAAAATCTTTTCTGCAACCCTTTTGCTCCACCAAGTTTTTTCCGCATTGGATCCGGATTTCACCACAATTTCTCGAAAAAATGGTGACATCCATACATCTGGACCTTTTGTATCATTATTAAGTCATTCAGTGCCAGCCATTTTCCAAATTTCTACCCCCTCAGTGCCAGCCGTCTTAGAGCATTTTGACTAATTTTGACACCAGATTCTGAAAGATTAAAGTCTGAAGTTTCATCAGAAAAATAATTTTGTTTCTAGCTTGTTTTGTTCTTCCGTAATCAGCAGTTGAATAAAACTAAGAAAAAAACGGCTTTTTCTGAAACAACCGGTTAGTGACTTTGAAGCAATTTTTTTTTCTTTAGGGACACCTCACCTTTAGGGTTTCCTTCTATAAAACAACAAATACAACACTGAGACCGGGCTTTTGATGCCAATATTATTATTATTTTGCTATCTATGTCAGAGTTGAATGGATTTCTTAATGAATTTTGGCATTCCTCCAAGTCTCTCCTCCGTCATTTTCCACACACACAACTTCTTCCTCATCATGCCGAGTGTTACCGCTTGCTCCGTTTTTTTTTTATCGTTTTATCTCACATCACGAAACTCTCTATAGTCCACTTAGCTCCACACATGCTCTGGTCGAGTATGAGCTGCTGTGAGCTTCAGCATCATTTTCTGTCTCGTAGACTCCTTTCCTTTCCCTCTGAGCTCTGCCCATCACGAGTGATCTCTCATCCAAAGGTGCTCTGCTGCCACCTACATGTCACCAGTTGGTCACTACATCATGGTACAAGTTAGATATTCACAGGAGAGCTTCGTCACACTGTCTCCGAGCAACCCCAGCCGAAAAACACAATTCACGTCTATAGACGTGAATGGCACTCAATGAGTAAACAGGGATAGAAATGTCTCCAAGCCTTTAAAGTGTTAATAATCATGATACCATGATCAGGATCACTGATCCAGATAACTGACAATATCTGGCAAAGAGGAGATTTGACACATACTGGAGGATTACGCTCTCTAAGTACTCTTGTTATGTAATACGTTCATTTATAAGTCTGCTTTTTTTTTAAGGTAACTTCTATGGCACCCCAAAGCCCCCTGCTGAACCCAACGTGGTGCAGCCCGACTTAGTGGATCAGGTGCTGTTTGACGAAGACTTCAGCGGCGAAGTCCCCAGGAAACGCACCACCTCAGTCAGTAAGATGGACAGGAAGGACAGCGTCTTACCTGAGGAAGAGGACGATGATGAGAGGCCACCTCTGCTCAATGGCCTTCCAGGTTAGACAGGAATTTATAGTTATTATTATTACACATTTAGTCTGTATTACACCATTAATCTGGTTTGTGTCTTTTAGAACATCTCAGCTTGTCATAATAAATGAATATATTTCATTACCCTTTAAGGCCAACGCTATTAGTGATAATGAAGGTGTAGCCATAAGGTTTGATGGACTTCTTTTCATCCTGATCTTAAACAAACCTTTAAACTAACACAAGTAAATTATTAAAAGGTTTGTTGTTTTTCCTCAGGACACTTTGCAAATTAACTTTCTATTTTCTATCTTTCATGACTAATTTAATTTGTGTTTGGATTGGGGCGTACCTGTACCGATGTAACTTTTTTACTTAGATATGATACCAATGTTGCAGCCTTGAGTGTTGGCCGATATGATACTGAATCAGCACAAATCATACGCACTTGTATTACTTATTTTGTAGTGTGGAATATTAGAAAAGCCTTGATCAAGTATGTGAAACTGACCCTTTTATTATTACACCAATGCTTTATCTACAAAAAATAAATTAGAATACCCTGAAAAATAACATCAGCCAATAAAGACAAAAAAAGTAGACTGATTTAGTACAAAACAAAGGTTTAATTTTGTTCTGCTTTCATTGTCTTTTCTTTTTTGTTCTTCTTTTTTTTCTTCATTCTTCATTTTCTCTGACTGTGGGTTTGTTTATGCTACTGATTAAATAAAACTGCGCTCATGACCTTGTGAGGCTTTGCTTTTCATAATGGGAACCTTTTCTTCAATTAATAACCAACGGGTTACATTCATTTTAATTCTCCACAACTGAATAAAATAAATGTAAAAAAAAAAAATTAATTAGAAGACCCTGAAAAATAACTTCAACAAATCCAATATTATAAAAAGTTTGTTAAACATCTTATATTATCATTTATATATATATATATATATATATATATATATATATATATATATATATATACCTGTAGAAATGATAATATAAGATGTTTAACAAACTTTTTAACAAGCTAAATCTGGCAGTCTCTCTCTCTCTATATATATACATGTATATATACTGTAAGTGCAAAATAACCACTAGTTTAACTTAAAGATAAGCATATTATATCAACAAAAATTGGATAAAGAAAGTTGCAAAATAGCCACAAAAAAAAAGAAAAAACTGTTAGAATTGTTCCCCATTTTAAGATTTTCTGGGGGAATAATAATTAATTAAAGAGCCATATGTTAAGTACAACTAGCTGGGTTTCCATTACAGATTTTTACAAAAAACATAGCAATATTTCTAAATGCTGACAAAGTCTAATTGTGCTTTGAACGTGTTTCCATTGAACGTTGCTTCTGGCTGGAGCCTCGTAACTTCTGTGAAATCTCATTCTGCAAGACTTCACCGCAGGAACACGGACGCTCCAAACCTCCTTATAACACTGTTATTTTGTTGTTTCACGTCTAATGTGGCAATAATCATTTTTAAGTATAAATGCCAAGAAATGTCTCGGTCTCCTCTTCTGTTTACACGTACCACGCCATGTTTTCGCAGAGAGAAATGGTCCTGTGATCATATACGTCATATTCTCAGACGTGTATTTGCAGATAAAGTGTTTCGATGGTGCTTTTGCGACACATTTCAATATCGAAACGAAATTCCTCCTCATGAAAGCGTAACAACTTTTTAGCGATATTTGAGTGTTTTTTTTTTTTTCCAAATTCAGGCATTTCAATTACCAGTTTTTATTAAGTTTGGAAACGCAGCTATAGACTTACTCTTTTTAAGGACTGATCCCTGTTATTGAATCAGTGTAGAGATCTTTGTCCTGTGTGTGCTTTTCCATTTTTCTGTTACGCCACGTCCAAGCTGAAAATATTGTTTACAGTGTAAAATATTGTTTGCTCAGCTGTACAAAAAAAGTATCACAGAATCCATTTATCCAACTGCTGTGTCATATTGAAGCATACCACAAAGCCAATGTCAAGACATCCAGGATGTCTTTATATGGAAGCAAACCAGCCATGAATGACTTGTCCACTATACAACCCACAGCTGAGCAAATTATTCTGGGACCGGCCTTAGATGGAGAGTTACAGTTGAATGAAAAAGAGGTTAATGGAAAATTTGAGCTCTGCCCGGCAGCTTCCTCCACTTTAGCTCAAACTGTACTTACTCCAGCAGTAATTTTGGAGGCCATCCTGCTCTGACTGTCAAGTAAATCCTCACCCCTCTTTGAACCACACTCGTGACCTCCAACTCTCTCCGTGGTACGTCCCTGCCCTCCAACTGGCTTTTCAAGCTTGTTCAAGCACACGGTCCACTGAGCAAACATTTAAAAGTCCTTTTATTTTTCCCTATATGTGTTCATTATTAACAAAGCTCCAGCCTGTGGGAGGATGAGACTGGAGAAAAGATGCTTTTTTAAACTAATATCCAACATCGCTTTTTTAGGAATCAGTTGGGAACAATGAAGTAGTAGAGTATAGTTTCAAGACAAACAAAAAAGAATTATTATTTTTGTTATATCGTGCCCTGGAAATGCTTTGTGTGTTGTGCAACATCTTTGAGTATCATATAACGAAGGGAAAACACTTCTAGACATCTTTGAAGTCCAGGCATGAAGGGGGAAGTGAATTGGGAGATACTTTATTGCTTCCCATAGAACATGAAGCAAGTTCTCATTTAAAATGAGTCTTTGGAAATGCTCTTGAATTTATTTTAAATAGTAACTAAACCCAGAGGTTTTGGCTGGAAATTAAAAAAAAACATGTCTCTGCTTGTTCTCGACTCCTCGCGTGCACGAGCCCACACTCAAGGCGCGTCACCGGTGACAGAGTTAAAACGGAGTTCTTGGTCACGTTTTTTAACATATATAATGATAAACTTTAGTGTTTACTTACTGCTGAATGAGACATGAGACAACAAAGTTTCTACACAATACAAGCAATTAACTGAGGTCCACTATTGGAGGACTCTACGCGTGCATGTGAGTGCTACATTCAAAATCATGCTAGCTTTTGAAAATTACCTACCCTGCCTTTAAGTCACGCCGTCTATAATATAAAATCTCCAAAGTACAATCCATGCTATGCTAACTAGCTACTAACACTCACTATACCTCTCGGCTGTGTTTGAAATGGCACTCTAGAATATCAACATGTGGTCATTTCATCCATAAAACTCATCTATACACATTTTATTCCGACATTTTCGGAATTTCGATATTGTCCGCCATTTACAACTGACAAAACTTCTGGTTAACCTCAAAACAAGAGCCCTATATACGGAAGCATTAAAAAACTAATGGAAGACAAGAAGAGATGCTTTTATTTTGAAAAGGGAGTGTTTGATTTTTAGCTTGAACCCGGTCCCAGGACGATTTTACGTTCTGCTATCAATGCATCATGGGGCGGTTGAGTATGACTAGTGTACCCACCGTGCATACTTAGAAAATGTCCCCATATAGTATACATCCGGATATCTTTTGCATACTCAATCTTTCCATTCTATGTAATGTAAACATTACTACATACTCATTTCAATGTCAAACTGTGTGTGAGTAGAACGTTATTATACGATTTTGAATGCAACCATAGTTTATGCTGATTTTACATTCCACTCGCAATGCATCATGGGTATGAGCAGTGTGCCCACCGTGCATACTAAAAAAATGTCCCTCTATAGTATACATCAGGGTATTTCTCACATACTCAATCTTTACATACTATCGTATGTGAACGCTCTACATACTGATTTTGATCTCAAACTTAGTACGAGTAGTCTGTTACTATGACATTTTGAATATGGTTCTCTATTCATATTTCTCTCAATCCAACCTACTCGCCACAGATTGCAGAATGGACCTTTTGCAAAACCCCACCCACAAACAGTCAGTGTCCAATCATACGTTCAAGCAACCGTTACTATGTGTAAGCAGATGGTCAGAGCAGACACAATAGTAAAGCGGTGTGCTCATGGCTTGTGCATGACGGATACCAGGTACCCCAAGAGTTTGGCAGAGGGAGTCGTATTCTTTCTCTTCCCAACACTGAAAACACAACTGGAGCGATGTCTACAATGGACTATAAAACTATAAAAACATCTCACTGATGTGTGTGTCAGTATGTGTAGTATGGGAGATGTGTATGTTTTTAACGTTATCTTGTCTACACTAATGCGTATGTTAAGCAAAATGACAATAATGCTTGATTTGATTTGATTTTGATTAATTAAGATGTTGGAAGATATTACAGTGCCTTGACATATATATTATTGTACCTAGTGAAAAGGAGGGGGGGATGATGACGGTGACGACTGGGGTATACAGTTATTAGCAACTATCACATTACCATATTACTATCAATATTTCAGTCAACATCCTCCTGAAGCATATAAGTCTCCCAATCTATATTAACAGGCTTTGTTAGCACTTAGCAGAGTTAGTAGCTGCTATCTTATTAGCCCGAGGTCACCTGTAGGTTCAGCTCGCTAGCTCATGTAACAGTTTGTTTTATTAAGCTCCCCAATAGCTGTGGTAACACTCCTATAGCTTGAGCAGGATACTAACAACATAATGTAAGAAAACTTTCCCAGCAGTGACTTCGGTGAAGTTAGAAAGATATTCAGTCCAGCACTTGAGGAGCGTGACTGGTCCGTTATGCTTTCGCTTCGATAGTTGTAATGTCCCGCCTTCTTCTCTCCAGCAGCGGAGAGAGGAGGGCGGTTGCTCCTCCAGCTGCGGCGCGAGCCCAGCTCCGCTTCGCACTCGAGACCGACCGACCCAGTCCTGAGAGCCAATCCTTATCCCAAAGTTACTGATCTGACTTCCCTTACTAAAGAATCCACGTTTAACTGAACTATCATGGCACGAAACACGAAACTACCATAATGGAAACCAACTCAGGAACATGACGGACGTCTTTTGCGAAAGGTGCTAGTTTTTATAGAAGGGGCGTGGCTGACAGCACTGGTTCGTGATGTAAGAAGCCCCCAAAATGTCACAATATATTTAACCGATTGGGCAGTCACTCTTACATTTTTACAACAAAACACGCCAAATTAAAATGCTTTGACTAAAATGTTAAAAGTTGGACAAGAATCAATCAACAACTCTACTTTGTACCAAATATTTGTGTTCTCAACAGGAAAAAAAGTGGTTTTGTAGTTTAGTTACTCTTTAAATGTAACAATGAATTGGTATCATACAAAGAAGGTGTCCTTTCAACATCAAACTCTATTTCCATAATTGTAACTGAAGGGGAATGTACACAGACCTGCGTTCTCTTCCTGTGTACTCATTCAAATATGAAGCAGCCTTTTGGCAAACACATGCACAGCTACTGTCAAGATGTGACGCTGACTCTCCTGTTTTTTTTTTTTTTTTTATACCTTCCTCCTGTAGGCAGGGACTGTTTGAGGTGTTCCTGCAGGCTTTAGCGCTCGCTCTGTTCCACAGTATGCTCTGTTTTGCCCGTTTAACCTTCCCGTCCTTCGTGTTTATCTCTCTAGATCACAAAGAGGGAGCAGATTGGAGAAAAGCGGTGCCCAGCTATAACCAGTCCAGCAGCAGCATGGATTTCCGTACATGGAGCTCTCTTCCCCGTGACGACAGCCTGGAACCTCTACCGCTCAACTGGGAGATGGCTTACACTGAGACTGGCATGGTCTACTTCATAGAGTAAGTGAGGAAATGTAACACTTTAAATAATTGATTTATATTTCAATCAAGATGAATTATAATTGTTTTTTTCTATTTTTATATATTGTTAACTTCATCTGCTGTAAAATATTAACAAACAGTGAGCTGCAGATCAGAATCTGAAATATATAATGTATCCCAGGGGGAAACTACTTGTGTTACAGAGGCTCGAGAAATATTACAAATAAAAAGAATAAACACTAAAGAAAGAATAAATAGATAGAATTCATATAAATAGGTAAAAGTCTGTTAATTAAATAAGAATTAAATACAAGTACACACATTACGGTAGAAAACGTTTTAATAAAATAGATAAAATAATAATAACAATAATGCAAATATACAAATATATACAAAGCTGTCAGGTTAGAGATCATAAAATTCTCACAATTTCAGAAACATATTGTTACAGAATGTTAAATGTGGGTGAAAAAAATACCATGAATTCCATTAGCAGGTTGAAATCATGTATCCACACTGATCTAAATGGTAGATGTAGCAAAGTGGCTTCTTTCAAAAAAAAAAAAATGTTGTCTTTTCTTTACTTTCTTTTTTTAATATTGTTTTTATTGAAATTTTCCACATATACATCACCAGTATCATTCAGTGCAGCATTTCAAGTCCAAAAACATTACGTCAGTGCAACAGCTACAGGATTTCAGGATCCTCTGGTAGAACAAAAAAAACACAAAAAAAGAAGAAAAATGACTTATAGACACTATATATATATATATATATATATATATATAAGCTCTCAGACAAAAATAAAATAAAATAAAAACTTTTTAGAATCATTGTAAATTTAAAGTCCTTCACTGTTCTGTGTTGTATATGTAATATTAGCCACTGTGAGAGGTTACATAAATTAACACTCTGTTCTCTTTTTCCATTAAATTAGAGTATTTTATAAACAAGAAGAATGGTCACTAAACTTTATCAAACAAGTCTGACTTCCCTCTTTGCAATTATGTTATTTTTTTTCCTTAGGCAAAGCTGTTAAAAATTGTCTAATTCAAAAAATAATACTTGGTCTGTCTGTATTCTTCCAAAATAATGTGATTTATTTATTTATGCAGAATGCACAGAACTATCTATGTTTGCTCACTCCGAGTGTTTTTGTGAACCCTTAAATAAAAAAGCATTAAAAGAGAAAAAATGTATTTTTAATCATTTAAGTCTTCCAAACTTTATAAAAGTTATCACTGATTTTGCTAAAATTGTTGATCAATCTGTGTAATGTTGGTTTACCCTGAGATAAAGAGTCATAGTAATACTTAAAGTTGTATATCATCAGAATTAGTTGATTTATCTTGCATAATTAAAACATTGACTTGTAGTAATGAGAGGCCACAGTAAGAGTTGGAAATTCCCTGCTTGATGACAATAAAAGATTTAGTGAAAACATCTTAATAACTAAGAATAATCATAGTAATAAGAAAAGAAAAAATTCTGCATCAAAATCTTAATGTGAAGTTTCAAGATTAAAGTTGAGCTCTAAGCTTTTTATCCCACGCATTTTAAAACGTGTTTGCTACTCTAGCCAAACAAACAAATATTTGTTGATATGATGGCAGTCTTAGAAATGAGCCTGTGAAAATCTTAGAGTCTATTGTATGTGTGGGTGTACTTTACTTGCTGTATTTATGCACCGTGTGTGTGTGTGTGCTATTCTTGTTTTTTTGCTCTGAGCCACTTTTCTGTGAACGTATCAGAGGAGCATTGTGTGATTTTCCTGCCGATGACATACTCCGTGCACGTTTTGATGCGAAACGAGTTTGTCACATTCAGACGGTTACTTTCTAGCATCCAAAGCGCTACCTATGCATAAATACAGTAATATGACAGCTGTAAGCCTTTTGATGGATCAGAGGCTTGTTGAATAATCCAGTAACCCCTTGTTGAAAAGGGATTACAAACCGAATATGTTGCTTTTCAGCAGTGATATGCCCTTTTTTTGTTGCTTTTCTAAGTCTGTTGTTGGCAAAATAAATCATTGAGGATAATTTCTGCTTACCTTTTCTTTTGTTTGTTCTAGTCACAACACCAAGACGACCACCTGGTTGGACCCCCGATTGGCGAAAAAAGCGAAGCCCCCTGAAAAGTGTGAGGATGGAGGTATGTGGGATTTTCTGCTCCAGCATTTAGTCGTTCTAATAAGTACTGTACCTATTATACACAAGCCTTACCTCCATTGTGTGTGTCCTACTTAACAGAATCCATCCCTTTGCTGCTTTTTTTGAACAATTCTTCCAAACACCCCCCAGGATGAAAAATAACTGTTGGAAATTACAAATGAATAAAAAGCACTATACTACTACCTTCACAGGGCTCGAGACTGCAACCAAATTGGTCGCATATGCGCTCCGTCGCGTCCCACAGAGTGCACTTCTCTCTCTCTTGCTCCGCACTGTGGTTGAGGAGACGGTGCGCACTCACGCAACTTGGCTGCGGGTAATGGAATGTTGAATGCGCAAAGTATAGCATCAATGTGCTCCTTTGGAGTGCGCGCGGTCCTTGAACGGAGCCAGGCATAACGAGCCCTACACTGAGTGCGTGCTCACATTGAGAGCAGCAGTAAAAAGGAAAAACGTCCCTTGCTCAGCGATACACGCTCATCAGAATCAGCATGGAGGGTCCAGAACTGATGGACTATGATGCCAGGATAGATGTTCAGCTAGGGCAGTGGTCTGCAACCTGAGGCTCTGAGGCCTAATGTGGCCCTTTGACTCTTATGCAATGACTCCCTACAGCTTAAAAAAAACTATTGAAATAAACTGTATTTTTTTACAGAGGCTAATAATGATTAATTACAAATAAAATCAAGATATAGCAATTTCTTGCTACCCCCCATTTCCAATAATTTCCAAATTTATGGGAACATAGTCGTGTGATATATATCGTTTCAAAGACAATTCAACGTACATTACTTATTATGCCTCAGACAATGTAATTTGTTTTACTCGGTAGAACTGAATTCTCTGGAACATGGTACGTGCTATTCGGCGCGGAGACGTTTCGTGGGCCCAGCCGTAGTTCATCTGAACTTGTTTTACATGCTAACAGAAAGCTAGTTGGTCTGTTGCAGCTAAATAGCATACGAAAGCCTGTGTTAAAAACTCATTTTTCACCCCCCCTTTTTCTCCTCTCCAGCCTGATATGTTCATCAGGACGTAACTTACATCAGCACTTCCTGCTTGTTGGAAAATACCACTAACAACTATATTGTTGTATTTCTCTGGCTGGCTTTTTTCTAGAGCTAAATGTCCCTGCATGCCAAGGGGAAAAATACACTTGTAACTACTGCTGTAGCCTCGCATAAGCTACCATTCCCAGGTGTCTTCGGTTTATTCTACATGGGTCATTCCATGTTATTTCATAAATGGCCCATGCACTTTGGTTTCAGAAAATTCAGAAACGTTCACCAATTGTTCCGTGGTTATATAATAGGCACACTGTAAATGTTTGTTTGATCCTATGAATACTTTTTGAGATATGGCCAATTTAGTGAGGTGTTTATGTGTTGATTTTCGCGCCTTCTTATTTTACTTCCATTTTCAGCTTCCAGTATCTCAGGAACTACATCACATAGGAAACTGAAATTTGGTATAGTAATACAACTCCACCTACTCTATCAGAATATCGAAAAATATCTGCTACATCCTATCTGGTGGACATGTTAGCCCCTCAAAATTGGAAAAAGGTTTGTCTGCGTTTGCGGCTGGAACATGTTTAGGCCTTCAATAAACAACTTTGCATATGCCTCAGCTCCCTTTAATATTATCAGCTTTTAGCTACTGTATGTACATAAACTGTTCACATCAATAATGATTAGTCACATATATGCATTCCGTCGAGGAAGCTATATTACGATACCAAATTTCCGTTTCCTATGTGATGTAGTTCTTGAGATATTGGAAGCTGAAATGGAAGAAAAATTAGTACGTGCGAAAGAATCGACACATACACCCGTCAGTAAATTTTCCATAACCTCAAAAATTATTCATTTGATCAAACTAAAAATGTACAGTGTGTCTATTGAATACTAATTGATTATGCAATCGAACAAAAAATGGATTTAAAACTTAACAAAAGATTTGATTACGTTTCAACTTCAAGCTTGTGGGCGGGGCAGTCTTTTTATCGGTCGGTTACGAATGATGGTGTGAAAAGGACATCATCAACATCATTCGGAGGAAGCCCCGCCCACAAGCTTGAAGTTGAAACACAAACAAAAACTTTGAAAACTTAGCAAACAAAACTTCAAGGAAGGTTACAAAAAAAAGTATTGTTTCATGAGAACTAATTTTTGATTTGTAAACAAAACCAGCATTTTTTTTGAAAAAGTGTAATGATAGCTTTGTTTGCAAATTAAGTTTTGTTTGATTGCATGAAAAAAGGCCCACATTTCTCTCCATGCATGGGATATCTCGAAAATTGGTTGAAATGACCCACATGCAGATTTGGTCATTTGAGTCCGATTGATTTGCATGCCAACGATCACAGAATGTTTTTGTTTGTTTTTTCTTCTGCAGAGCTGCCGTACGGTTGGGAGGAAATCGATGACCCTCAGTACGGCACGTACTACGTGGAGTAAGTGTCACTGATCCATTTTCAGTCACTTTTGTTGCCGTCCTCGCATCCACACCCACACACAAACACACACACACACACACACACACACCATTATCTGTCACAGAAGGACACAGAAGTGCTCATTGCTCTGTTTTGTGTACATCAGCAGTGGACTGGCATAAGTCAATACGGTCTAAAAATAAACAAACCCATTCAGCACATTTTGTCCATTTTAAGTGATTAAGCTGCAAGTTAAAGAATGTGCTGACAGGAAGAATAATATACCTGGAGTTTAAAGATTTCAATCTGTGTTTTTTTGGATGAGGCTCTGTGGGTAACTTTGCAATGACCTGCATGTGAAAACACTTCTGATTACTATTGCTGCTTTCTGCCAGTGTTTGTGTAAACAAGTGTGTGTGTGTGTGTGTGTGTGTGCATGAACAAAATGTGTGTTTTTCATTGCTTAATGTTCGTGAATCGGTCTGTGTGCACAATGGGATTTTTATACCCACAAACGCAGCAGAAATTGTGCAAAAGACGTCAAAACAGCAAACGATAAGAATAGGAATATCTAGAATGCATGGAAGAAATAAAGTGGGACGTGGAAGGGGGCGTAGAGCAATCTGCTGTGATGAGGGGAAGATGGAGCTCCTATTTTATTGCTCAGTATGCTGGAGAATTCGCCCCAAGGTGTAGGGAGGTGCTGTTTGAGAGAGACTTGGGCCTGTAGAATGAAAGTAAATGACATACTGTATATACTGTAGATGGATTTTGTGGAACAATGGCTGTGGTGTTTATCCCAGGGGACAACAGACTGTTTACCTTAATGTTGGAAAGGAACAGGGTGTTTCTGCCAGTTGAAGGGTCATTTTTTACAATATTAATCTGCCTAAAGATTCTCTATAGATCCCTGTATAGAAACAGAAAGAGGCTCGCCAGCATGTAGTGCAGACATAGGCAATTGGGGCCACATTCGGCCCTCAGTCGTATTTTATGCGGCCCCCAAAGTAAATGTACAAAATGACAAAAAAAAAAAACACAAAGAATTACAACATTGCAGGAAAATACAAGAGGAAAACACAGAACATACTCCAAAACACACAAAACTATACTAAAAAATGAAGAAAAAAAAACAAAAACAGTAATACACAAAATTACTCAGAAAAATATACAAAATTACACCAAAAGACAAGAAAAACATGAAAAATAATTTTGCAAACTGACAGTACTAACAAACAAGCAAAACGACAACAGAAACACACAATAATTACCCCAAAAAATGCAAAATGATGACTAAAAAAATACACAAAAGGACAACAGAAATGCACAAAATGCCTCACAACGAGCAAGACAACAACAAACATACACAGAATGAGAGAAAAACACACAAAATTGCTGTAAAAACTTTTAGTTCTTTCCTGTGTTAATGCTCAGATCGCTCATTATTCTAAATGCTGACATGAATGTTGATCATGTGGCCCTCTGATCAAACAAACACATTTTTGTGGCCCCGCTGTGATAAAACTTGCCTCCCACTGATGTAGTGTATGTGCTGTTTTTATGTCTGACAAACATGTTTTCAATGCTCTCTACAAAACCCCACTCAGGTCATGTTTTTTGTTGCAAAGTTCATCACAACACATTCATTTATTTCAGGTTTGTTGGTCCAGAACTCAGACACCCCTTTTCTTTAGTAAACCTCCTTTGGAAATCTACCATTATTCATGTAATGGTTGCAGCGAGATTCATTTTGTCTTCTTTTTGAACAGTATGTTAAGTTGACATTTAAACTCAACCTCAACTTAACATACCATTGTTCATTCTTACCAATAACAATATTGTTCACTGCATGTGTTGGATTGAATTTGGCTGAAATGGACCTGAGTTGACCACTTTGAGTTGACAACGTATGTATTCAATATTTAGTTTTTATTGTTTTGATGTTGAGTCTGTTGTGAAGTTTGAGGCAAAGAATAAAAATAAAGAAAGAGTATAGATGGCAATGCAGGTGAAGGGTTTTCCCTGCCTATAAAAGCCTTATTTTAATTTTAGTAATGTTTACCTACGTCCATAATTCAGTTTCTTCACAACCAATCAGCAGATAATTCAGTGATAGTATCTCTACCTTGATGCTGCTGGACGCGATCATTTTACTATCAGATAAAGTCATAGTCTAGGCCTCACAGGTCCATAAATCAAAGATCATTTGCTTGACAAAAAGATGTAAAAGGTTGAAATTGCCGCTCGAAAGTTTGTTTTGATCTCCACTGTAAACGCTCTCTTATAGATACATTGTTGGAAAGTTTTGTGCATTGCATTGTGGGATGTGGAGTCTTGTAGTTAATTCACAGAAGTGTTTTTACTTCATTCTAACTCATTTCCAGGTCATTGAAATAGTTGGAAAAAAAGTATTTTTTGGATTTCAAGAGTCTGTCACCCAAGAACCAATGCATATATCTGACTGATCATTAGTGATGTGAACAGTCTATGTACATAGCTCAAAGCTGATCAAATTACAGGGAGCTGAGACATACAAAAACCCGACAAACATTTTTTCCACTTTTGAAGAGCAAACATGTCCACCACATAGGATGTATAGCACATACTTTTGTATATTCTGAGAGAGTTGGTGGAGCTGTATTACTAGACCAAATTTGGGTTTTCTATGGGATGTAGTTCCTGAGATATTGGAAGGTGAAAATGGAAGAAAAATAAGGACGCACAAAAATCAACATATACCACCTTCACTAGTTTGGCCATATCTCAAAAAGTATTCGTCCGATCGAGCTAAGAATTTCAAGTGTGCCTATTGAATTATTAAGGAACAATTGATTAAAAATCTTTAGACCAAAGTGCGTGGGATGTCCTGAAAACGTGTTGAAATGACAGGGAATGACCCAGTGTGTAAATTGAAAGATGCAGAAATGATTGCGAAACACAATAAGTTGAAAAATCTATATTTGTGTTATGTATTAGTGTGCATGAGCTGTTGTTGTATCTAAGAATTTTCCTTTTTTAACCTGAAGTTGTTTGTTCTTTAGTCACATCAACCAGAAAACCCAGTTTGAAAACCCAGTGCTGGAGGCAAAGAAGAGGTTGAACCAGGAGACGGCGGCAATCCAAGCGGCAGCCGCCACTTCCCAAGGTAACAATGATGACACCGCGCAACATTTTTTCCACTTCAACTTTACAATCCATTTGAAAAATAACCATAACGTTGGAAAAAAAGTTTCATCTTTTTAGGCACCAAAGCTTTCTGACTTGTGCATTCATCGACTTTGTGATTGTCAAGAAGAAACTGCAGTTAGATCAAAGGTTACTTCTTTATTTTGGTACATTTTGTGACACTCTGAGAACCAATCCTACACACAGTAAATGAACAATTATTCATGAATTACAGCAAATGCTGCTACCAAGACTTCACATCATGTTATTATTCAGACTTTAGATTTTACTTGCCTGAAGTAAATGTAGGTCTAGGGAAAATATGTCTTATTTTGATCATATTTGGGTTTTGCTCAGATTTCTACGCTGTTTGAGACAAAGGTTAGTAATGACGTCAGTCAGTTTGTTTATGAAGTCCTTCTAACTAAGTGTGAAAAACAGATGGTGATGCCTTGTAAATTTAACATAAACAAATATCTGAATACAAAAAAGAGAAACACAATATCGGAGGCTGTCTTTGAGAAAATCATAGGAAGAAAGCAAAAAGAAAAAGCAGATGAAGTCAAGAAAAGATGGATAGATATTGAAAAAAACTTCTGCACATGCTGTCCAAGGTCAAGAGAAGTACAATGTTTTTACGACGGCTAAAGGCCGGGATACATTGTGCGATTTTTTTCAATCGTTGCACTCAGCTCCAGCTCAAACTGTGCGACTCAGATGCAGAGCTCGAATGTACGCAGCTCACGGTTCATGTTCTCACACTGTACGAACCGACACTCTGACACGATCTGACTGCTCACACTGTACGTCCATACACGACACGTCGGGTTCTTGTTTCCGGAAATGCAACGTACAAATTAGAAGAAGAAGAAGAACGCTGAAGCGTTGCCATTAAAACAGACGAAGAAGAAAAACCTGGAAGTGGAGAGACACTCGTAAATCTCAGCAAAAAGAGCTTTAAAAAGAAAAGATGGCGATGTGATGACCAGGAGCTGACTGGACAGACGTGGGCACGACAGTCCGTCAATTTTACAGCAGTCCTACGGTGTTCGCGCACGCTCAGTGAGCGTTTACAATAAGCCGGTCAAATGTGCGATACCCTCACGAGGAGCGACTGGATTTCAAACACGTTTGAAATCCTTACGACCTACGATTGCTGACCCCATGTACACTACACAATACACAACACACGACCTAGCAGAGACTTGCACGATCCCACAAAATAGTCGCACGAGTCGAAAATCGGCTCAAAATGGGCCAAAGATCGCACAGCGTATGTCTGCCTTAAGCATGTTTTATTGTTATTGTTATTTCATTGCATAATTGTGATCATCACTAGCAAGAAGAAAGGAAGAGCAAGAAAAACTTTATTAGAGGGAAGATGTAAAAAGAGAGGACAGTGTTACACCATGGTGAGGGGGTAATTCTGTTTAAAAAGAAGCATAACTAAATTATTCTTTAGAGATATGTTGATGAATAATTAGCACAAGGTGCTCGTTTCTAATGTGGAGTAAAAAGTTGTGGGATATGGTACATTATTTGCAAAGGGAGTATAGTTAATTATTGCATTGTGTCTGTGTGAGTAAATAAATCTAAAAAAATGAAAGGGGTAGGATTAGATAAGTTTATACTTCTGCCAAATCTTTTTGGTTCATGTAAACTGATGCCAAGAATCTGAAGATGCACAATACTGTTTTGTTGTTATTTCTTGATGTTAATCTATTTTTATTTTGTTTTCAACTGTTTTGAAGTTGTCATTTACATGGTTGAAATAAATTTAAAAAAAATCGAAATCAAATCAAAGTAAGAGGGGAGAGGGAGTTAGGGTGGGACACTGAAAGGAGGTGGTTAAGAGTCAACTATTTTGGTTGTGCTGAGAGTGTAATGTTATGCTACAGTTCAAAATACGTTTATAATATAATATATATTAATTTATTAAAAAAAAATGTTGATTAAGCAAACAAAGTCTCTTTTGCCTGTGCAGTATACATACAGTACATGTGCAAAATAGTCCCTGCAAATCAGTTCCATTCTTAGTAAATGTGATAAATGTATTTATTTGCATCTTGTCTTCCCGTTATTTAAATAAAATAGCAATAATAATGCTCACATTTGTTCATAACTAGTGAACCAGGCCCTTGGTTTGGTCAATGATTAATCTGTGGGTAAAGCTTGTCTGGCTTCTTTTTTTCTAGCAACAATTTCAAACAAAAGTGATCGTGCATCTTCATTTTCTCATTTCAAACCTTTTGCTGCGGTGCACAGAATGATGTAAAGTTTAAAAAAAGCCCTACAGTGTTGAAATACATACCAGTGTCCAAATTCTCTCTATGCAATACTTGTGCTGCAAACCCTGTTCTGCAGTTACATAGCAACCGACCAATTACAACGTGCAGATTTCTTGTGTGCATTTCATATCTTCTTACTCCACAAATTTAAAAAATTAAAATCATTTTACTTTCTGTTCTGTTCTCTGTTCACCTGATATCTGTCACATCTGCAATTCCATGCAATAAGAAAGATGCCTTATTATTATATTATACCTAAAATATCTCTTCATGTTATTACACAGCTTGTGATCAACTGAATTATGACAGAAAAGCCATTATTGATATGATTGTGTGTGTGTGTGTGTGTGTGTGTGTGTGTGGGTGTGGGCGTGTGGAGCAAATATCTGCCCGACTCGGTGCGAGTTCGACCTGAATCTTGGTCAACAAGTTCCAAATACCCCGAGTGTGTGTATCTGTTATTTTAGAGTAATTCGGTCCTTTCAAAATGTTCATTTTAATTTTATTTCACTTCTGGACGGCCCCAAAATGAAACCTATTCAACTTTTGACCTCAGGGTTTGAGGGGGCGCTAGCGCACCATCTATATCTATTTCACTGCACAGCTCCTCACCAGAGCAAGAGTCACGTGTGTGGCCAGAGCCAATGGCTGCGCACACAGCCAAGCAGCTGTAAACACACGAGCGATAGAGAAGAAGACAGTTTAGACCGAGACACGGAGCTCTCCGAATAAATCAAAGACTCACCATTCAGCCACTGGTGAGTCTTTTAGAGACAACTTTCACAACCCGTTCAATTCTCCATCTGGAAAACTGCGGATTCTGTTTGGTGCCGTGCATGGAAGCTATGCTCTGACCACTCGGTTCAAAGGTAAAAAAATGGTTTTTTTTTTTTTTTAAAAGACAGCCGAATTGTACATATTGGCGCTACAATGTCTATGGAGTTTTGTTATCAGCGTCTCAAACATTCACGGGAACACACACACACAAGGTATTTATTTATTTGATGCGCGTTCACGGCACATTTATTAAAACTAAGTGTTGTAGTATAATCATGAAGAGTTAATCTATGTGTGCTGTGAGTTTGATGACACGACAACTTGTTATAGTACAGTCATTGCATATTTTAATAATTATTTCATGAAAAAAAATCACAAAAATTTTATTAAAGCACATGTTTTGAGGAAAATCCGGTTGTAGCTTGCAGTCCACCTTGCTGTGATTGCAACGAGATATCGGTTTTGTAAAAGCAATGTTTCGTTGATGAGTTATTGGTCCGGGAAAGCTGAATCTGTGAATATCTTTCTAACTTTACCTAACTGGAGTAGATGGATGTAGACACACACACGGCTAATACAAAAAAGAAAAATAGAAATGCACAAAACTACACTAAAAAAGATACAAAAATACACAAAATGACTCCAGAACCACGACAATGGCAAATAAAAACAATAACTATACAAAAAATGCACAAAAAGACAACAGAAAGATACAAAAATACACACAATGACTCCAAAAACATACATTACATAAAAATACATCAAACAAAAAAAATATAAAAATGAGTAAAAAAAAACAACACATTCATCATGCGCATGTCTCATAGAATTAAACCAGGAAATATGCACATGGTATTTTACTTTGCACCTGCAAATATACCCCTTTATAATGCTACTATGTATGTTATTATTATGCCCATAATTAACAACTCTACTTAAGCGCCCACTATATGAATAAATACTTTCGACTGGCACTGTACTACTTATTAATAATCTAAAGAAAGTGTCTAGAGATACGTCAAACGTAGCCCTCGGGACTATGGGTACGACCGATGACGTTGACGGACCTTTTCTGAACTTTAAGTCACGTGGTGCACCTATCACGTGACCTAAACTGGCCAATGAGGGGCGCTTCGTATGCTTAGAGTGGCAGTTTATGGATATGTTTAACGTATCCATAGCCATGGCCTAAATTAAATGATCTGTGTTCTTTGAAATGAACAAAGAGTCTTCAAAACTCAATAGTATTTATGTGTTTTATTGTGACACTTTATTTCAAATAAAACGGGACTCAAAAGATGCTAAAAAAATTAGCTTAGCATTAGCATAAATTCTAAAATCGTTGCTATGGTGATTTTGGAACTTTTTTTGTTGATTCTTTTCCAACTTTAATATAGAACTCATTTAGTCTTTGATCACCACATAAAGCATTTCACCACTCTGAGAAGCAACATTATCATTGTTAAACCTCAGACGACAACTTATAAAATGCCTAAGAAGAACACACGCAGACAGGGTAAACGCCAGTTTGAGAAACCTAAGAAAGATGATCCAGTGATGGCTCCCACTGCAGACTTCGACTGGACAAGGCTTTTTGCCCTCATCGAAACACCATCTACATCCTGTTCTGATGAATCCACTCAAGACCAGGGGCCTGTTAAAGAAACAGTAGCAGACAAGAAAGTTCACAACCCAAAGTCTGTTAAAAAGAGTCTGTGCTTGGATCATGACGACAAAACCCTTTCCACGGTGGAAAATGAGACACTAGAAGATCTGGAGCTGATAAACAACGAGCTCACACAGCTTGATTCTTCAGTGGTTGGGGAAACAGAAGATCTGAAGGACACACAGACCCCACAGGATCAGGAAATAAATGGTTTTAGTCCTGAAAAGGAGAACACTTCACTCCTCGACTCTCAGCAGATGGTCATCCTCCAACGTTCTCAGGTCCAAAATGACACTTCTGTGGTTGACCAGTTGGGGAAGGAAAATGCCAACCTTAAACTGTTTCTGATCAAGGCCCAACAAGCATCAGAGGCCCAACAGAAGCAGTGGGAGAAGGAAAAGGCCAGATTATTGGACAGACAGAAGGAGATTGAGACCACCTATGAGCAACAACGAGAGAGGATTGACCACCTCAAACAGACGCTGGAGAAATCAACAGAAGACGTTAAGGTGCTGAAGGAGCAGCTGGTGACAGAAAAAGATGCTCAACAACATCAAAACAATCTGAGGATTAAAGTCAAAGAAGAGGAAATCTCCCGCCTCAGCGTTTTATGGGAAGCGGCTAAGCGTACGGTCTCCATCCAAGCCCTGGAACTGGAAAATAAAGTTCATCTGGAGGCTGAAAATGGAAATATAATTTCCACCTTGAATGTTTCTATCACCACTACACAGGAAAAGCTTGAAGAAACAAGAGAAGAATGCAAACAGCTGAACGACGTTCAAAAACAGAACAAGGAGCTGATCCACCTTCTTCAGTCCCAGCTGAAGATAAAGGAAGGAGAACTTCAAGAACAATGCCTTCAGGCCATAAAATATCAGGAGAACCTTCAATTTGAACTCAAAAAACTGAGTGAGGAGAATGTCTTTGCTTCAGTAGAAACAGAACTCAGCACGAACAGGAGTGAATCTGAGAAGGATTCTCCAACAAAAAAATCTGTGTTTAGGCGTCTCATCAACTTTCTGATGAAGGGATGGAAGAGGATAAAAGAGTTCTTCAAGAATATTATCAGAAGATAGAAGACACAGACGCGGAGCAAAATCTGGACTGGAAGTTGAGTTTAATACTGACTAGTAGAGTTTATTAGCAGTGGCGGCTGGCCAATAGAGGGCGCAAGGGCGCCGCCCACCACTTACCATGTTTGAGTGAGACAAAAATAATAAAAAAATAAAATGAATTAAAAATACTACAAAAGTTGTTTTGTTCATCTGTGTCTGATTGGTGTTTCCTGTGTAGGGTGCAAAAATCTTTACCGTCCACTCTCGTTCAAGGTTTTGCATCCACACTAACTCCTCTTCAATACGAGTCAATGGAGTGTCTGTGGACCAGTGTTGGTCTAAAAAGTAATTAGTTATCGTTACTCGCTACTTGTTCCAAAAAAGTAACTGAGTAAGTAACTGAATTACTCTATAATAAAAGTAACTCATTACCAAGAAAAGCAACTATTTGCGTTACTGTTAAAAAAAAAAAAAAAAAATTACTATATGTAAAATAATTCAGATTTTTTTAGATACGTGTGTTGTTGTGAGGTGCTTCATTAAATTTGAGTCGCTTACAACAGATGTGGACAAAGTCTTCACTCCTGGATATAATGAACACGTCACATACACGTTCTTGTCTTTGACCACAATTCATTTAAAGTAGTGTTTGTATCGTCACTTTAAAAATGACAACTTTTCATCAGACTGCTCCACGCTCACCATCTCTGCTGCTTTATCCAATCTGCTGTGCGTGTGTGCGCGTGTGTGTGTGTGTGTATATATGTGTGTGTCCTATCAAGCAGTCATTTCAGTCACATGAGGAGGGGGAAAAATGAGTTTGATGATTTTTCGTAGAACTGTCTGTGATTATGTAAATTACTTTATTCTACAGTGTGAACATCTCAAGTCAGTCCTGACTGTATTAAGTTTGATGCACTTAATGGATGAATATTTGTTTCTGTCTGATTCATTTGATTTTGGAAGAGTGCGTCTATTTTAAGTCCTTTCACTGATTTTTGAAAGAAACATAATGTTGTATGAAAGTTAAGGATGGGCATTTATTACTTGATCATAAACTAGAATTGTTGTGTTTCTGATAAAACAACATTTTTCACAAATTTGGTTGGTTAATTCTTAAACAAAGTGGGTCGCGATTTAATGACCGTGGCAAAATGTGGGTTCCAGGGTGAGACCAGTTGAGAACCCCTGATCTAAAGCATATAACAGTTAAATTAATACCATTAATTGACTCTGTTAACCCTATTTGGCGTGTTTGGTATGCTTTTGAGAAGTTTAATAGCCAGTAAATTTATCTAAACAGGGAACGTAAACGGAAAAATGTAACATGACGTGGAAATGGATAAACGATGAAATCAAAAGCCATATGTATGTATATACATTATACTACACAGGCCTTGTATGAGCACTATAATAAAGCCCTTTTCCCCAGGCTGTGCTTATTTAAAAAAAAATTTTTAAATAAATAAAAATTGGTGTCAATTTACTTCTTGAACCATTTTTTTGGGGGTATCAAACCAAGATTTTAAACGTTGCTTGGTTACCAACACCTGCATGTATGAAAATGTAGTTTTTAACGTGCAAATGGCTGGTGCTCATTCTAGATTTGGATTCTTAACCCCAACATTAGCGTAATCAGTGTCTGTGACGTTATTTCCAAAGGTCCAGATGTATTTAGAGTGATAAATTGTTATAAATCATAGATCTAACGTTAGTATTGACACTAACATTAATGCTAGTGTAGCGACTATAGTCATATGTGCCAGTAACGTCATCATTTTAATCTTCTTACCTTCTATATCTGGTAGCCACCAGCTAATCAGCTTCCAGGCCACAATTATCCCAGTAGGTGTTGTGGAGCTAATGAGCTGTTATTAGTGCCATACTATAACACGTATATGTTGTTTTATTGTTGTCTTGAAATCATACATGGGGGAATAATTACCTTATTATTCAAAAGAGTGGTTGAATCATTCCTGGAATTCTGTAGGCCGTCTGTAAAGCTATATCAGGCAACTTTTATTTCTTTTATGATGATAATCATTTCTTATGGAATAAGATAAGATAAATAAAACTTTATTGATCCCCAATGGGGGAAATTTAGATGTTGCAGCAGCTTAAAAAAAACAGGGAAACATGAAATATAACAGCATCAAACAATAACTAAATAAGGGAAGAAAAAATACAATAGAATTAAATAATACAAGACATAGGCAGTATGTACACTTTGTACACTTTCACTTGTAGATCACACACATACTAGACATAAATATAAGCACTATGTACTAGTGTAGTAGTCGAGACCGGTCTTGAGACCAAATTTTAAAGGTCTCAGTCTCGCACTAATTCCTGCTATTTTTAAACTTTTTTATAATGTGATCATAACAAGGAGAAGAACGGGATAAAACGATCCTTTATTCATTCGTTAATCCACCCCATATAATGACCGCAATATTCCTTAATGTGACTGAGTGACGTGTGTGACACACTCACACACACACACACAAGCAGGAGAGAGAGGCGGAGCTAAACATGTCCGCTAACTTGTTGGTTGTGAAATTTGGTTTCGCGAACCACAAAGAATACATTTGTAAAATCACAGCAAAGAGGAAACAACTGTGGTGTGTAGGTGACCAGCCATGTTCTTTCTTGGCAGAAATGATTTTCAACACTTGCTGTACATTCAGCTGACATAAAAATCTTGTTTTCAAATATGTAGAATAATTGTGAATTTATCAGTAGCAGTAGTAGTTTTAATATTTTGGTAAATTTCAAATGTATTTAAAATCATTTTAAATACATTTTAACCGTCGAACCTTGTCATGATTTTATTTATTTATATATATATTTTTAAATTAAAAAAAAATGTTTATGGTCTTGGTCTTGACTCTGTGTCGATGCATTCTGGTCTCGGGCAAGTCTTGGTCTGGGATAGTGTGGTCTTGAACACAACACTACTATGTACACAACACAGATCAGAAAGAAACACACAAAGTGAGCAGCATTATTGAGATCATGATAATTATTTAGCAGTGATGCTGTTGAACACTCTGACTGCAGATGGAATAAATCAGGGGTTCTCACCTGGTTTCACCCTGGGACCCACATTTTGCCACGGTCATTAATTCGCGATTTTTATTTTTTCGAATTCTTCAGACGAAATAAAAATTTTCAAAAATAGCTGTTGAAATCACATATACAGAATCTTTTTTTATTTACATAAATCTATATATTTTCATGCGCAACATGCATTTCACAGAATGCTTAATGTCTCTCAAAAAAAAGTTTTGACAGACATTAAGTATTTATTTATTTTTGACCTGTCTGCGACCCACCCAGCACTGGTCCGCGACCCACTTTTGGGTCCCGACCTACCAGTTGAGGATCACTGGAATAAATGACTTGCGGTAGCGCTCAGTCTTGCAGGTTGGATGTCGTATTAGGAAAACACATTTTTGGTCACATCACATAATAAAAGACAAATAAATAATGTTATATGATTTCCTGTTAGTGCATGTGTGTCTTTGCACAACTGATGTAGCCTTTTGTGGTCTTGGTTGAAGTGATTTTTGCAAATAATTTAAAATGAAACATGTTTAGAAATGATTTTTGTTTCATCTTGACGTTTCTACATATTTTAAAATGTTAATATCAAAAGCAACATATCTAGGATCATTTTTTTAGCTTGGTTTTGCCTACAGGACTTAAAACATTTAAACAAGGTTTGTGGTTTTTCATGTTAAATGTGACGTCAATAAAAGAGTAAATGAGCTCAAACACAAGGTGCGGGAAATTTAAAGTCCCTAATAAATGTTCCAGTGAAATCGTGTTTGCAGTGTGTGTTAATGACTCGTAAAACACTTCCAAGTGATTAATTTTTTGTTTTTTTGGACCAATTTAAAATACATTGCTTAAAATTAGAGATGACAGACTATTTCCTAATTTGCATTGAATGACTGATGTCGTCGTCTAATTTTCTCACTACCATTTTTCTTTTATGTGCATAATTTGTCTCTTTATCATTTCTGAGTCAAGGCAGTTATTTATGTTTAATAAAGTGCTGATAACACATTAATGTCTGATAGAAAAGCTGCAGGGCTAAAGGAGTTTTTGATCATAACGGTTGGTTTGGTTATTTGCTGGTCTATATTAATGTTGCCACTGACCTTAAGTCGTCCTTTAGTTTCATTCTAAAAATAATGACAGCAGCAAAGTGTTTTTTTTCTGAGTGGCTGATGTTACTGGGGGCTCTATGTGGGAGGACAGGCTAATTTCGGACACTGTCTGAAGTGCTGTGTCATTTTCATGCTCTATTGCAGGCATCTGCAACATGTGGCTCGGGGGCTACATGCGGCCCTCGGCCATATTTGTGCAGCCCCCAAAGTAAACGAACAAAATGACTCAAAAAACATATAAAATTACAGAAATATACTCAATTAAAAACAATCAGAAACATATACAACGACAACAAAAAAAACTACCTAAATGACAACAGAAATACGCAAAATTAACAAAAATTACAGAAAGATTTACAAAATGAAAATACAAATACAAAAATTATTCAAACATACAAAAGTACAGAAATATACAAAATCGGAAATATATAGACGAACAACAGGAAAATGCAAAATTAACCAAAAAACTGTCAACTAAAAAATACACAAAAATAACAGCAACATTTTACAAAATAACAACACAAATACAAACACAGCTCATACTTACAAACTTACAGAAAAATGCACAAAAGAAAAACAAAAATATATGAAACAGAAATACTCATAATGAACCAAAAGTTGCACAAGATGATGAAAACACACAAAAGGACTCCAAAAATAACAGAAAAGTTCATTAAACCACAACATAAATACACAATAACCCCAAAGTAAACATGACTCAAAAAATTATAAAATTACAGAAATATACTCAATAAAAACAATCAGTAACATGAAGAACGACAACAAAAATACACAAAATGACAACAGAAATCCCCAAAGTTAACCCAAAAACAGACAACTAAAAAATACACAAAAATGACAGAAAGATTCACAAAATGAAAACAAGTACAAAAATAACTCAAGCATACAAAATTACAGAAAAATACACAAAAGTACAGCAAATATAACAAATATGAATAAAAGAGAAATACACAAAGTGAACCCCAAGTTGCGCAAGATGACTAAAATGACACAAAAGTAACAGAAAATTTACAAAATGGCAACACAAGTACAAAAACTACTCAAACTTACAAAATTACAAAAAAAAAATACACAAAAAATGTATGAAACACAAATACACAAAATTAACCAAAAGTTGCGCAGCTAAAAAAATAACTGGAAAATGTACAAAAAAGAACACAACAGAATTCCAAAAATAAAAGAAGAGTAAATGAAACCACAACACAAATACACCAAAATAGCAGAAACATTTACAAAATTACAACAAAAATACACAAAATTACTACAAAAACACATGAGGATTCCCAAAATAACAGAAAGAAAATTAAACCACAGCACAAATACACAGAAACAGCAGAAACATTTACAAAATTACAACTAAAATACAGAAAATTACTGCAAAAACACACGAGGATTCCCAAAATAACAGAAAAATAAATGAAACCACAACAGAAATACACAAAAATAGCAGAAACATTTACAAAGTGACAACTAAAATACACAAAATCACTGCAAAAACAAACGAGAATTCCCAAAATAACAGAAAAATAAATGAAACCACAACAGAAATAGCAGAAACATTTACAAAATGACAACAAAAATACACAAAATTACTGCAAAGACACACGAGGATTCCCAAAATAACAGAAAAGTAGATTAAACCATGACAGGAATGCACAAAAATGACTCCAAAAACAAGCAACAACAGAAAGACACACAAACCCTTATTCTTTCTGTTTTTAATGCTCGGAGTCATTATTCTAAACGCTGGCATGAATGTTAATAATGTGACCTTCTGGTCAGACAATCACATTTTTGTGGCCCCTGCTGTGATAATAGTCGCCCATCTCTGCTCTATGGTTGAGTAAAGGATGGAAACGTGTCATTATTTGCTCAAAGTGTTTCTTCTAATTTCAGGCGTTTTGTGTGTGTTCCTGCGTTGGCTTTTACAAAAAGGTCTCTATGCCTACAGTATATCACACCTAATAATTAGACAAAACTCATGACATATTACCTACTTCTACCCAAGCACATATTGTTTGTAGACAGATAAGATATTCATTTATTTAACTCTTTTTGCTTTTATTCCACTGGGTTGGGGATTTGACCTGTGTTTAATGAAGTGGGATGTGTTCAGGGTTGGGGTCAATTATAATTACAATCAGGTAATCGATAATCAATTACACTTATAGTGTCATTTTAATTCATTTTCTTTAAATGTATTGATTTAGTACACATAACAAACAAACATTTAAGGTGCAAGGAGGGAGTGAAGCTCCTCCCCTTTCAATAAAGACTAATAGACACTTAGAAGATCATGAGGGAAAATAAATGCACAATAAATCTTTGATATAAGTGGAAACTAATATATAAACATGCTTCGCAATTAGTAATACCAAAAGACAAATGAAAATATTGAATAAATTATTAATTGAAGATCAAAAAGGAAACACAAGAAGTAAATTGGTGTAATATTGAATGGATGAAATGTTTTTTTAACTGCATTTTAAAGATTAAGATGAGTATGATTGTAACTGTCATTTTAAAAATATGTTTCTGTCATAATAGAATGGAATAGAATCCTTTTATTGTCATTGCACAAAGTACAACGGACTTGCACATGCCCCTCCCACAAAATTCAAGTCAAGTCAAAACAGATACAGTTACCATAAAAACAACATAAGGTTCATTATAAAGTTCAGTATGAAAGTTAATCTGAATAAAAGTGCATGGTGTAAAATATTAGAAAATGGTAACACCTTATATTAGGGAACACATATTAACCATGAATTAGTTGCTTATTAGCATTAGTAACATATTAGTTAGTCATTATTAAGTACTTATTAATGCCTTTGTCTCGTAGTCCAAACAGGGTTAGCGTTAGCGTTAGCCTAATACTAGCATATTGACTTCCTGATTAACTACTAATAAGTAATAATTCTGAGGTTATTGAGGGACAACACTTGGTTAATGGTCTACTGGTTGTATAACAAAGCCATGCAGAATAAGGCATCAATAATTATTGATTAAGAGTCAATATGTTACTAATTTGCATGCTAATAAGCAACTAATTCATGTTTAATAACTTTTCCCTAAACTAAAGTGTTACGTAGAAGGGTGACAAATTTAAATTCAAATTGTACAAATCATACAAATTAATCGAAATGAAATTGTAATGGAGCTCAGATAATTGACTTTGTAATTGTAATTCTCGTGAAAATTCTACAAAAACTGTCAAATATAATTTAATGCAAAACTGGGGAACCATGTTACAGTTCTACACATACAGTATGTAGTAACAATTATTAAAATATGTTTCATATCAAGCTTTCCCATGTTTAACCATTTAAAAAAATTAAAATCGAAGGATTTATTGACACAATAAAAGGCTCAGACACCCATACTAAAAATATGAAAACCTATATTTTCATTGATTAGGAAGCCTAACAATGTAACCAATAAATATGAAATAAATTAGATGATAGATATTAGTTTTTAGTGTATTTTACAGCTGATTTAAGACCAGTTATCATTAGAGACGCTAACACAAGAGGAAGGTTCACGTTTATTAGGTTATTTATTTCAGACTCAATAATTGTGAATAAACTTCAGTAATTGAGAACATAATTGTAATTGACTTTCTAAGGATAAAAAACAATTGTAATTTAATTGTAAACGAAAAAAAAAGGCTGGTCACTGTAATCGTAATTGAATTGCAAATGAACGTGGGTAATTGAGAAAGTAATTGTAACTGAAAAATGTCATTGACCCCCACCCTGGTTGTGTTCCAGGTAAAGGAAGCTCATCGGGGTTCACTGCAGACCCCGGTCAGCTGAAAGGAGAGATGTACCACACGGCGCTGAAGAAAAGCCCCCAGGGCTTTGGTTTCACCATCATTGGAGGAGACCGTACGGATGAGTTTCTGCAGGTGAAAAACGTGCTTAGCGACGGCCCCGCTGCCAACGACAACAAGATGGCGTCCGGTAAGATGAACTGTGTCTATATCTGGGCTCTCACTACTGGTATAAACTTACATTAAAAACTCATCACGTTGGCAGGAAGAATCACAAGTTCAAATCTCACCATAATTCTGTTATATTATTATCATATCACTATAAAGGCAAGTTAAGATATTTGACCTCAGAATCACTTTTGGGAGTGAGAGGAAATTGTTGACAGAGAACTGTAGAGCTTTTTTATTACTGTTTTAAAATATGTGATTACACATTTTATGTTTATTTATGAGGGACTTTGGAAAGTTTGAAGGCTTGGCAAGAGAGCAGTGGGAGGGAGGGGGACAGAGGGATCTGAGAGTTGCGGACTGCACCTTTAAAGAAGAATAGTCAGAATATTGATAACCTTATTTTTTCACCTGCTTTGCTTACATTTTGTTGCGTTTGGGGGGCCCTGGAAATGTGTCCTTCTTAATAAGGGAACGCAACAGGTAATGTTTGGGAACCACTGTAGTAAAGTCTTAGTTCCTCTGTCTGTTCCCTTAGGTTGATTATTTTACACTTACATTAAAGCTACCTTTTATATTAGTATATTCATATTATTAGCAAGATCAAAGGTGAACAAAAATAAACAATAACCAGAAATATATATTTTTAAGACATGATAGAAAACAGTTTATTGGTAACTGGTAAAGCACATTTAAGGCCTATCTGATTAAATCTAAGACAATTTAATACTTTTTAAGGCCTAAAAAAAAAAAAAAAAAAAAATATTTTTGAAGATCATGAATTGAATCAGAATCGTGAATGATAAGAATCATGATTCTTATGTGAATTGATTTTTTTCACCACCCCTAATGGGTTTGTGTGATCTAAATGTCTGGCATTATGTACATAGCGTATTGCTCTCTTTTGATGTTTAACTATTGATTGTAAATTTTGATGAACCTTGATCTAAGAAAACATTAAAAGAAACATTACATTTTCACCTGAATAAAAAGAATACATTTCATATTATGTTACATTTGTCTGTAATCACTGACACGTTATTGTGCTTCACACCTGGAGCACCATTTCTCTTCCCTTGACGCTCTAATCAAAGGAGTTTTTCCAACACGCACTGAACAAAGCTTGTATGAATTAAACATGTTAAAAGCTAATGAGTGATGTAGATGTGATCTGTAGATTAGATTCTAAGAAGGAAATCCTGACTGTCACGTTCTTTCTTCTGTTTATCTCAGGGGATGTTATTGTTGAGATCAATGGGTTGTGTGTGCTGGGGAAGACTCATCCAGAGGTGGTGCAGATGTTCCAGTCCATTGCCATCAACCAGTATGTAGACATGGTGCTTTGCCATGGTTACTCGCTCCCTCCCGATGTGGATTTAGACAGCGATGACCCTCTCCCCCCGCCCCCCCTGCCCCCGGCCACCCAACCACAGCCGGCCCTGCACGGCAGAGAGGTAGTGACAGCCGTTCCCCTCATTAATGGACAACCACTGCTGGTGAAGGGGGATGTTCTCCACAGCTCCACGCAGGAACTCCATTACGTGACCACCGATGCTAGCGGGCGGCCTGTGGTGGCTGCCTTGCCCAACGGTAGGCAGGCAGAGCGAGGGGAGCTGGTCACAGGAATGTTGCAGCCAGAGCTGGTCAGTGTGCCACTGGTCAAGGGACCAGGGGGGTTTGGGTTCGCCATCGCCGACTGTCCCCTGGGTCAAAAGGTGAAGATGATCCTGGACGCCCAGTGGTGCCGTGGCCTCCAGAAAGGAGACGTGATCAAAGAGATCAACAGACAGAACGTCCAAACACTCAGTCACGCACAGGTTGTGGATATCCTGAAGGATCTGCCAGTGGGTAGCGAGGTCAACGTGCTGGTTCTACGAGGAGGTAAAATCATTTTCTATTGCTTGTTTGATTGGTTCAGGGGTGTCAAACTCATTTTCACTCAGGGGCCAAATACGAGTAGGCCACAGATTTTAGATGGCGGGAAAAAAAAAGCGATTTCAACGTTATTGTTGGCACTTCCACCTATAAATTATATCTCCATCCAAGCAATAAATGACATATTTGAGTCCCTGCACTTCTAAAGTCCTTGATTTTTAGACCAATTTTTGTGTAGGTTTTTAAATGTATTCATCCATTTATCTTACCATGTCTGCATACATTATGTCATCAAAGGTTAACGCTACATGCAGTGCAGTGATTCCCAAACAGGGGTACAGGAGGAGCACATTGTAGGGTGTACTCGGAAAGATTTAACAATTAATTTGAAAATAATCAGGAAATCTTCCTAGTTCCTTTTTAGGCTATTTTTTTTGGACAAATTCACTACAAACTAACAGCACTGCCGCTCAATAAAATACTAGATTTCCTTGTAATTTATTGAAACAGGATTATTTTATTCTGTAGAGGCCATTTTATTACACTTCTGACAATAGGAGACAATAATAAACGCTACATTTTACAAAAGAGACTGAAATTAATTACTACTTACTATTGAAGTAATCACACAAAAGTTGTAGTTTAAATAAAGTACACTTATTTTCTAATTCGTAGATTAAGCGTTAAGGGAACCAATGTTCCGTTAAGGGTTTGGGAGAAGCCGTTGTTCAACAGATGAAAAATCATATGAAATTATGGAGAGGGTACAAAAATGCAAAGGGGGTTCACGGAACAAAAAAAAATTTGGAACCACTGATGTTGTGGTTTATTCTTGCAAAAAGTAAAATAATGCATTTTTTATTTTGCATAATCTTTTGGGGAATTTTGTGGAAATTTTATTAAAAACGATTTTGTAAAATTTGTGATTAAAAAAAGTGATATATCCTTGGGAAAACTGTAAGACACACAAGTGAATTTTTTTGGTAATTTACACAATGATTAATGTTTTCTCTATAATTTTTACTTTTTCCTGTATGTGATGGAACTACAGGGGGTACTTGAGAGAGAAAGAGAGAAATTAACAAATGAAAGCATTAAAAATATGGGGTTTTATAATTTTTACTTTTAGTTAAAAAATGTAATTAATACTAAATATTACCAGCAACTCACAAAACGACAGCAAAAACACACAAAATAGGAGATCATATACTGAATGATAAAAAAAGACAGACAAAAAACAACAAAATGACACCAAAAAGGCACACACGAAGAGAGAAAAATACTTACTATTACCAGCAACACACAAAACGACAACATAGACACACTAAATAAGAGAAAAATACACAATATCACTTCAAAATAATCAAAAATAACTGAGAAACATACAAAACAACATGAAAAATAACCAAACAACACCAAAAACACACAGAAACGACAACAAAAACCAACAAAAATATACTGAATAATAAAAAGGAACAGACAAACAACAACAAAATGACACCAAAAACACAAAATTACACTAAAAGCACACAAATTGATGACAGAACTTTATTTTGATTAGAACATGAACTGAAAATACACAAAGGTCGTTTTTGGTCCCACATCAGGAGCAAATATGATCGTAAACATAAAAAACTAAATAAATAATTCTATTCAGGAGTTTCATTCCACCTATTTACAAAATGAGATTCTTTAAAATGTGTGTTATCACTCATTGATTACATCATTATGTTCTATAGTGGTTTCTTCACAGAATTCTGAGCAAAATGTAATAGTCAGACATTAGGGGGTACATGCATTCAAAAGTAAGAGAAAAACGGTACTTGAGCCAAAGAAGTTTGCAAACCACTGCTCTAAAGGGACGATTTCGGCCCCTGGACCTTGAGTTAGACACATGTGCATTGTTTGGTTGTGTCTTCATCATGTCAGTTTTTCTTTTACCAATGAAGAGATTGTTTACTTCCATATTTGTTTGTTTTTTTAACGTGTGCTACTGCTATTGCTGCCAATGCAACTTCCATAGTACCCATGGGAGGTGATGTCAGCGTGCTGATACTGGCAGGAGGTGAGGGGGTGCGAGGGCACGCTGGAGGGCACTGACTCACCATGCACTCTTGTTATGTAGAGGTTTGAGTGATGCCACTGTATCTGCAGTCACCAATGTAAAGACTGTTACCATTCAGGAGCTCTCACCATTCTGCTCCTTTACTCATGAAATGTGTGTATAACCCCCGTCTGTTTAGAGTAGGCATGGGCAAATGGTGGCCCGGGGGCCACCGGTCTAATTTTGTGCGCCCTCCAAAAGTAAACCCACAAAAACGACAGAAAAAATACACAAAACAACAGTAAGAATACACTAAAATATACTAAAAAAACTACATTACATAAAAATACAGAAAAAGACAGGAAAAACACAGAAAATACTCCAGAAACACAGAAAAATACTACGAAAAAGACTCCAAATAACACAAAACGACAACAAAAATGCACAAACTGACTCAAAAAACATACAAAATTACAGAAAATTTCAACAAAAGTACACTAAAAGACAAGAATAACGCACAAAAAAGGACTCAGCAAACCCACAGTACTAAAAACTAACAAAACTAACAAAACACATACACAAAAATGACTCCAAAAAAAATGCAAAATCACAGCACAAATACACAATATGACTCCAAAAGACATAAAAACACAAAAGGACAACAAAAATGCACATGATAAAAAACATACAAAGAATAACGGGAAAAAAAACACGCAAAATGATTAAAAATCCATTTTTTCTTTATTATTATTATTATTATTATTATGAATGCTGACATAAACAATAATGTGGCTCTACGATCAAACAAACACATTTTTGTGACCCCTGTCCTGATAAAAGTTGCCCACCTCTGGTTTAGAGCAACTCTAAATTAATGCTATGCCTACTCTTACAGATCAGAGTGGGCGTTATGTAAGAGTGGGAATGTGCTTTATTCCAAGAAGCAGAGGGAGGAGGCGGGTTTAAGCACTTTTCAAATGTCTCCTGCATCCATTTCCAGCTGCCGGGGGAGTCACTCTACGCAAGTCAATGAACCCCGAATCGTCTTTGATCATCAGTGGAGCAAAGGGAGTTTGTGGATCCCTGGCCTGTTAACGAACCCTGGGTAAATGGTCATAGAGGTCAGGTCTTAAAGGGTCTTCTCCATTAGCCGTACCTAAACCATGGCAAGGCTATTCCTACAGTTACTGCCAAAGCAAAGAGCTAAAGCCAGCTTTAACATCATTACACAATAGCCCACGTGTCAAACTCAAGGCCCGGGGGCCAAATCCGGCCCTTTAGAGCAAATTAACATAGGAAAGCATTAAAAATATGGGGGTTTATAATGTTTACTTATGGTTAAAAATGACAATCATACTAAATATTACTATCAATTCATAAAACGACAACAAAAACACACAAAATAGGAGAAAAATATACTGAATAACAACAACAAAGAACAACAAAGTTCAGAAAATGACTCCAAAAACACACACTAAGGGAGAAAAAAACATACCATTACCAGCAACACACAAAATGACAACAAAGACACACTAAATGGGAGAAAAATACACAAAATCACTCCAAAATACACAAAAATGACAGAGAAACATACAAAACGACATAAGAAACAACACCAAAAACACACACACTGAGAGAGAATAATTTAAATAATACCAACAACACACAAAAACGACAACAAAAACACACAAAATATGAGAAAAATATACGAATAATAATATAAATAACAATAATATTAAAAAGAACAGACAAACAACAACAAAATACACAAAATTACACAAGAAACACAAAATGATGACATAAATGATCTTGATTATAACATCCCCCACCAGGCAGGAGATGATCCTAAAAGTTAAAAACTGAAGAAATAAATCTATTTAGGAGGCGCTAATTACTGTTTCATTCCTTATTTACAAAACTAGATTCAAATTGTTTTTTCATAGTTTTCTGAGAAAAATGTTGCTGTCGGACAAAGGGGGGTACTTGGATTCAGAAATAAGATAAAGAGGTACTGGAGCCAAAAAAGTTTGAGAACCACCGCTTTAGAGCATCAAATTCAGCCTGCTTAAGAAAGTAAAAAAATATCTCAGCCCCATCGAAATACAAAAAATTGCAAGTCCCCAAAAATTGTAATTTAAGAAGAAATATAAAGCCCAAGATAATACACAAAAACACACAAAAAAGTCCCAAAATACACAAAATGACAACATATTACTGAATAGTTCCAAAGACACACAAACTGTTACCAGAATTACACAAAATGACAGGAAAATACAGAAAACAACAAAAATACAGAAAGTGACCCAAATAACACACAAATAGACAACAACAATGCAAAAAATGACAGAAAAATACACATAATTGCACCAAGAAAGAACACAAAAAACAACAAAAACACACACAATGACTCTAAAAACACACAAAATTACTCCAAAACACACAAAACAAAAATACATTACGGAGTAGCTCCAAAGACACACAAACTGTTCACAAAATGACAGGAAAGTACAGAAAACCACAAAAAAAATACAGAAAGTGACCCCAAAAACACACAAATTGACAAAATGCACACAATTATACACCAAGAAAGAACACAAAAAACAGCAAAAACACACACAATGACTCTAAAAACACACACAATGACAACAGAAATACTCAAAACATCAAACCACAAAGACAAAAACCCTTTTTTTTTATTAATGCTCTGATATCATAATTCTAAAAGCTGACATGAATATTCATCATGTGGCCCTTGGATCAGATGTTTGTGGGCCCCGCTGTGATAGAGTTGCCCATCCCTGCCATTAACCCCTCCTCATTCCCAGTGTAAGTCTGGCCCGACCTGAGCAGCAGGCTTTCAAAAAGTGCTTCTTAACTCAGCTAATGCAGCAAGTTGAAGAAGCGGATGCTCTGCAGGGAACCATAGGAAGGCTTGACATGAAATACGTGGGTGGGCAGAATAGCAGCGAGAGAAGAATTATCAGTCACTGAATGATATGCATGAGTTTCTAAAGCACTCTTTCCACACCGTGTGTAAGCTCTGTAGCACACTACTACCTCTAATTGCACATGGATGCATATGTTCTCTAATGGAGCATTCTTTACAGAGCACACCACTTAAGTTAGTACCAGCTCACTGGTTTCTGTCTGCTGATTTTTCCCCTGGAGGAACAGTGCCACCTGGTGTCCAGTGGTTCTTCCACTATGAATTGATGTTGTCATTGTCTCATCGTAGGTCAAACGTCCCCAGTGAAGAGTCTCAAACCCGTAAGTACAAACAAATGCATGCTTTTTTATATTTATGCCTGTGTTAATAACCCTGATGGGCCACATTCCTCCATTTATTTTCAAAGTTGTTTTTTTTGTCCTTCAGCTTAACAATTAAGACTCTAATACATCACATTAAATGATAGCGGTGAATTTGAATATTGATTATGTTTCTGGGCGGCTCTTTCTGTTTGCTGTGAAAAATGATCTTAATTACTTCCTCTCTGCATTCTTATTCTTTGGGCTATTCATTGGGGATTGAAATGGTAATGATGAAGCCTGGCTGAGCCTCTATAGATATAGTGCTATTATTAATCCAGCCGTTTTTAGATAACGAAGCTGGTCTTTCGGTTCAAAAGGGGGCCTGCGACACCCATTGGGAAATGATTGCTTTTGCCTGGATTTTTAGTATTCAACTCTCATTGTCAATATTCAAGCAATAGATGGAATATAAATTGAGAGTATTCAGTACAAACAGAATTGTTAGTAAGGGTGTCCTGATTTGATATTGATATCAAATATTGGTCCGACAATGTCAAAAAAAACCACCCAAAAACCCAAATATTGGATTAAATCGGCCTGTATCTAAAATGAATGATATACTGTATATTGTTTTTATTGGATTTATTCAGGTTATTTTTCAGGGTCTTCTCATTCGTTTGCTATATTGGGTTATAGTAGAATTATCTTGTGTTTAAGGTTCAAATGTATGTAACTGTTTTGGTTCATAATAAATGGATCAGTTTTTTCCTCATACTTACTGTTGCTAACTATTGTTCTCTGTTTGAGTAAAAAAAAAAAAAAACACTTGATCAAGCCTTTTCTAATTTTCTGCTTAAAGGTACAGCATTGTGCTATTTTTCACCCATCTCTAATTGTTCCAAGAATCGCAACAACATAGTATTTGAGGTTTAATTTCCCAAACTAACCTGTTTTTCTGAGTTTTAGTTCTCTGAAAAGTCTTTTTAAGGCCTAAAAACAGGTTGTTTTGGGGCGTGTCTGTTGACGCCGACTCTACGCCACAGCTTTATTACGATAGCCCTCGACTTTTCCTATCCAATGTATCCATACACTCTTGTTATTGTTTTCAGCCAAAAACTTGCACATGACAGTAAAACACTTGTATTTAAGTGGCTATTGTGATTGTGAGTCCGACAAACGCTGCTTCAGCGTGTGTGTTTATCCCAGCAGCAGCAGTAGGAGTAAATCCTTAACAGTCACTTTCGTGTCCTCCTCAACTCTTCTGACCACAGGAAGAGTCTATTTAAGATGATGGACCATTGTTTTGTCCTACTGCTGCGTTGCATTGGGTCACAAACAAGCCAGATCGTGTCAAAGGCGATACGATGCTATACGCAATGTAACAGCTGCTAAAAGTGAAACTAATTGTGAGCGCTCATGCTTGGCTTCGGATTATCTATATACTGAACGTAAAGATATTAACTGTGATATCAACCTGCCTTTGCTATGTCTGTTTTACCTGTGAGGTAGTTTGAGAGGGAGGAGTTTACATTCCTATGTAGGGTAGGAGGAGCCAGGATTGTCTGGAGGAGGAGTTTTAAAAATCCAACTCGCCCGTTTCAGTTTGAATTTTTTTTTTAATTTAATACAGGGACAATACATATTAACTAAGATATACATGTAAATATGCAAGATTATAGCCAACGGCTAATTTTCATCTTCAGTCCCTTCGGCAGGTTGATGTCAACGACATAAGATAATAAAATCAATAAACAACAAGTAAAACAGTTTGCCTTCATGGCCAGTATGAACAGTAGGAGTAATTACAGAGAGAGAAAATATGTCATTGAAAACACAAAAGGACAGAAAATAAAAAGAAAGCTAGAACAATGAAACAGTATCGTGGATCATGAAACATACAGGCCAAGGGTCAGGGAACCGATGCTAACATTAGATTTCGAAGACCTGACTTTTTACAAAATATGGAATAGCAAGTGAGGGAGGAAACAGAACTTTTTCAACTTTGGCTCTTTGAATAAGTCTAAAAGAATGTATATCATTGTTGCAAAACCATTATGAAGTAAATTGTTCATAATTCTGCCCCTTTAACAAAATAAGTAATACAAGTATAATATAGGATAGATATTGGTATTGGCCAACGCACAAAGATCCAATATCGGTATTGTATCAGAAGTGAAAGAAGTGAACAAGTTGTATTGGTAGACCCCAAATGATTAGCCTTTAAAGCTTGTTTGGGAAATGTTTTTCATGGTGAACGTTGTAGAATGTGAGCTCCAACTATTATGAAAGAATCGTTTTGTGTTTGTTGAACTTTTATGAGATGCATCTGAATCTGGTTGTCCGTCTACATGTTGGCAGAGACGGGAGATGACGGCCAGCACAGAGACTTTGGATGCCATTACAGACTCCGTGCCACAGGCTTTGCCTTACCACTCCAACTCCAGCACCCTTCGCTCTATGGACTCCCCCAAACGAGATGCCAAAGAGCTGTATCTAAAGTCCAAAGCCCTGCTGGAGAGCAGGCGTAAGTCAAGACTGACCGCACTTAACATCAAACCTGCATGTCATAATATTGCTTTCTATAATAGTGAAATATTTTTTTCTTCCAGAGCCTCATACCAAAGATATCGATGTTTTTCTGAAGCGAGACATTGAAACTGGCTTTGGCTTCCGTGTTTTGGGGGGAGAGGGACCACAACAGCCAGTAAGTTTATATCACTACATCTAAACCTAGAAGTCATATACCGTGCTCATTCTAAATCTATGTACCCTTGGTTTTTTGGTTAAGCCGTTTTAAAACCTAATCAAATTAACAAATAAACGGTGTGGTTCATTTTTGTTTTACTGACTCAAAACCAAAACATAAATACAGAAAAATCAAATATCAAACAAGCAGCATTTTTCTGTTTTAAAATTAGATCTTGCTCTGATATTTGTGTGATATTTGGATATTTATTGGGACACTATGGACGAGAGCTCCATGTTTTAAGCTCTACCATACAAAATAAAGGTGAAACGCATAAGTCACATTACTGATGAACTGGTAAATTGAAATGTTATTAATACAATAATAAATCAAGACAAAAAATGGATGTTGTGAAGAGCACACACGATATGAGATTAAAGGAACCAGAGGTGGTGTAATGAATCTACTGGTGCTCCTCGTTTCCTGTGATCAACTTTCGCGTGTGTTGACGGTTGCTGTTTGTGGCTTGCGGTATTATAACGTGCAAAATACTGTACATATTTTTCCTCCCCTCAAAAAAGCTTTGTAATTATTTGTGCATCTATTCCTCACACCAGCCTCACAGTCGATAGTCAGTGACAACTTTATTTGGATACTATTTGGGCCGTCCTGTTCGCTCTGACAGTATGTGACATACTTAAGTTCTCGCTGTAATTTTGTCTTAAATATCCAAATCTCTCACAAATCAGACCAAGATTTCGTCATTCATATTTTAGTTTTAAAACAGAAAAACAAAACAACCACACTGTGTATTTGGTTTTTTTATTTGGTTTTAAAACAGGATAAACAAAGAACAAAGGGACAAATATTATTCTATTATTCTAATTCTATTATCTCAAAGGCCAGTTCTCTGTTAGTAATCCCCTGTCAGAATGTGTTTCCCCAGGTTTACATTGGAGCCATTGTGCCCAACGGGGCGGCAGAGAAGGACGGTCGTCTCAGAGCAGGAGACGAGCTCATTGGCATCGATGGAGTGATCGTAAAAGGACGTTCACACAAGCAGGTCTTGGATCTGATGACAAATGCTGCCCGAAATGGTCAAGTTATGCTGACTGTTCGGAGAAAAGTCATCTACAGAGGTGAATCAAAGGCAGCTACTGGGTCTTATTGGGTCTGTCTTATAGTTTCATATCAAAATAAGCTGTTTGTATTTTTTTGAGACATGGTTAAAGTCAGTGCTGGTTGTGGAAAACAATTAGAAAATGTCTTTTAGGGGGAATTCACAAAACAAAGACTAAAAAACAGATGAATAGGTTCATGGGGAGTGTCGGTGGGGGATTACCCTGTTTCTCAGCCACTGTCAGCCATTGCCAATGTGTTTCATCATCATTTAGACTTTAAAGAATGTGCTGTTCTATTAAAATTCTGTTTCAGGGAATCCTAAAGATGCATCTCTTTTCATGCTAGAAGCCACAGATGAAGACATTCTGGACATGACACCGGTGCTGGTGAACGGTTCCCCAAAGCTTCCTCGTCTACCCATGCCCAGCGCGCTTGACCATGAGTCCTTCGACATCACTCTCCACCGCAAAGAGACGGAAGGCTTCGGCTTTGTTATCCTCACATCAAAGAGCAAACCTCCGTATGGAGGTGAGGGCTTTTTTTTACACTACAACATATGTGTCAAACTCATGGCCCGGGGGCCAAATCCGGCCCATTGGAAACATAAATCATTGTGTAAATGAAACTCAACAATATTCGCATGATTATAGTAATTTTTTATGTTAAACTGTTGAAAAACCTCAAAATTCTTACAAATTTCTTACAAAATTCTTACATTTTCCTCAAATTATGACATAATATTTCCCTTTATTAAATAGAACTTGGTACAAAATCTGGGGTATTTAAAGAGAAGTGATGTTGGAACTGATATCTATCACTTATTGCTTGGATGTTGTCTTTTTCTTTCATATTTTGTATTTTATGTAGACGTAGAAGTGTAATTTATGACACAATAATGTTGAAATGACTTGTTTTCCAGCATAAAATTGAAATTAGTGCTCCGTGTTTGGCCCCTGGACTCAGATGAGTTTGATGCCCCTGCACTATACAACATGAGGGAAAAACACATTAAAGTTGTTGTGTTTGGATTCCAATGACGAAAGTTAAACTAACTGCAGCTGCACTCGTGTAATTAAATCCTACAGTCATCTAATTAGGAAGGAGCAAAAACACAGTATAACTCCTCTGCCTTGCAGACAACATCCCTTGCGTGAAGGGGACGTACCTTTAGTCGGAGGTCGAGGCAGTTAAGGAAACAAACTCAGCCGTGAAATTTAGCTTGCATCTGCGACTTTCTCCAAAATAACAAACCTCAGCAGCATCACCCGTCACCTAATACCTGTTGAACAGTGTCAACTAATAACAATATCAAATCATATGTACATTCTTCCTAGTTTTGCTCAAGAATATTTTTTCACCGGATGAAAACAAGATACTGTCAAATGCAGGATGAGCAAAACCATACAAGATAAATTAATAACTAATTTTCAGGTGAGTTTGTGTGTTTGCTATGTGTGCTAATGGTAGCTTAGCTTCAGGATCCTCCACTGTTTCTACAAATTTGGCCTAAAATCTTTTAAATCTACTTTTTAGAAGATAAATGCCTAAGAAACTGTAAACATCCCATTGTTTTCTATTAGAGTGAAACATTCAGCCTGCTTTTTAAAAAGCATTTAATCAGCTTTTTTGGTCAAAATAACAACTTATGCTGCTTTTTGTTGCATCGAAAAAAAAAACAGGAAAAGTTAAAGACACCGATTGCAACCCTGTTTTGTTTACTGAAAGAGGATAACAACATAAAAATCTGTGACTGCAGAGGGCGACAGTTCCAACTTTTGTAGTAGACTATAAAGCAGAGAAGAAGAGCTCTCCTAAGGTACCTATACTCTGCCTTAAACAGAGTGCGGCTGACACTGTGGTGGCTTCGCAAGTAAATCAAGGACAGTTGAAGATGCACAAACCCTGAGGATAGAAGGACTTCCACCCTAAAGTTTATTGTTACTCGCTAACATTAGTCATCAGAGCATCACTGACTAAGCTACAGTAGTTAAATCATCTAAATAGCTGACTGAATGTTTCACTTCAATAGCAAACAATGGGCTGTTTGCAGGCAGTGGGGCCGTGTGACATCATCAATCATGTTATTTCAAAATGGCGGAACACAAGCTCTAAAACTGTACAGAAGTCTCATTTTTTTTTAAAGTTGATAACATGAATATGGTGCATAATAGTATGTTTTGTTTGGCATAGATCTTCTAATAAGTACCTTTCAATGACTTTAGGCAAAATGTGTAAAAACAGTGGAGGATCCCTTTAACATTTTAAAATCATGTTTAACTTGGTTTTGATAATGTGCAGCTTTGTTTCTGCTTTTATGAAACAAAGGATAAATGATAAAGGATCGTTTACCTGTCAATCAATTCCATAATACCTGTCATTTAAACATTATACACTGACTAACTTTGGAGTCCATCAATTTTGACCTAATTATGCCTCAAAAACTCTTATTTTATTTATTTATTATCTAATTTTGAATCTTAATTTTATTTTTACGTAAATTAGGGATAAAGGCATTGACATTTTATTTTTCTCAGATGAGGTTGAGTTCTCCATCCATCTATAGCCAGAAATGCCAATGTTTAAACTTGTTCTGTCTAGTTTTGCTGCAGTGTATTCTTTAGTCCCCAGATTAGTCATTGTAATATTTCTCTGCTCCACCTGCTCTTTCAGTTATCCCGCATAAAATTGGGCGAATCATTGAGGGCAGCCCCACTGACCGCTGTGGCCTGCTGCACGTTGGGGATCGTATCTCTGCAGTCAACGGACGCTCTATTATTGAACTCTGTCACAGTGACATTGTTCTGCTCATCAAGGAGGCCGGCTTGGTTGTCACCCTCACTGTGGTTCCTGAAGATGGTGAACACACCTTTGTACATAGATGTGCATTTACTATCACAGATAGTCTGCCTTCTGATAAATGTTTAACCTGTTTGTAAAGTAGGAATTATTATTGCTTTTTAAACTATTTGATATTTGATATAGATTTGATTTATTTATTGATTTATTTTTTAATATATAAAGTTGTTGTTAAAAATAATTCATTATTGTGTTGCAGAGTACAAGGGCCCACCGTCTGGAGCCAGTTCGGCCAAACAGAGTCCGGCTCTTCAGCATAAAGTCCTCGGACAAAGGTCAGGGATGCAACGAAAATCTGATTTACTGGATTTACTGAAAGAAATTTGCAAAACGACTTATAATGCACAGATGCCAAGACGGTTATGTTACACATGTATTCCATAAGCAGAGTTTGCAGGAGCATTGCCCCCCCCCCAGCAGTGGTCAAAGTTTTTCATTACAGTTTTCCCAAATTCATTCAAAAAACTCTAAAATTGTTTTCTTCTGCTTTGATTCTAACATATTGCTGTTAGTTTCATGTCACAGATGTTAGTTCAGGTGTGCAGTATAAGTTTTCAGTGAAATGGTCCCAAACTTTTGAGACTTTAGGTTGGTTCTTCTTCTGTTGCGCAATCCTCTTCACAATATAAATGGTGAAGCAATTCATGTATGGTATTATTATTATTATTATTATTATTATTATTATTATTATTATTATTTATGGTACTGCAGAAAAAGTAAGCGGAAAGCCGCCGCCGGCCTGGTTTTATCATGAATTTACAACATTAAACGAAGCGTCAACACACATTATCATTTATGTTACTAATCATTTTTGCATTTTTATGTATTTTACACAAATTGTGGTTGGCGTGAATCTCGAGACGGTCTATATATTTAATTTTCTTTTTTTCTTTTGCCCCCCCTGGTAAAAATCTCAAACTCCGCCTATCGTGTATTTTTTGTTTTTGTAGCATCAAGTGAAAAATTGGACCACAAAGGTGAAAAATGCATATCCCCACAGGTTCTAATTCATGAGCAGTGCCATAACATTCTGAAAGATTAATAAACATGTGCAAAGATATGATGTGGCCAGATGTGCATAATTGTCTTCGTATTAACTCTTCTCCATCCTTAAACTTTAGACGAGGAGCTGGAAATTCTAGAATTATTATCACAAGGCTGTGACATCTTCACAGCGTGCTTGTGTACTACAGCAGCTGGTTTGGGCAAAGCTTCTTTTTTTTTTTAAATGTGCTGCCAACATCAATTAACATCAGCTTTAGTGTCAGTGCAGCAATGTAGTCTCCGCTGCATTTAGCGGAACACCAACAGTGCATGTTTAATGCATGGGAGCTGGCAGACTACATTTAAATGTACAAGTTAAATGAAAAAAAAGAAAACTTTCATAACAATGATGACAGAATCATACATTCGTTCAATGTAGGTTTTTCAGTCAAATTGCTGCTTTATTGCTTAGTGCGATGTTTCCCAAACAGGGTACGCGATGGCTAGGGTGGTTTTCCAAATTTTGCCAGATCGCATTTTGCTTCGTTCCTATTGACATTTTGAATTTCTGTAACAAACATTAGGCCAATATAATGTCCGTGAAGGGTGGAACACTTTTTCACAATTTTTATTGCTCAATCAGAGAAAGCACAACTTTCACAGATATTGCAAACTGTAACAAAATAAATGTAAGAATGGTCATTAAAAGTCTCTCCCTGTATTTATAGTAAATGAGTAAGAAGTCCAAACACTATTCCTGACGATAGAAGAAACGTCAACATTGTAGAAAAAGTGTGCCACCCCTAAATGTGCAGTGATTGACTCCATTTTTGGTAACAGGTGATTTACAATATCAATGTGAACAAGGTGAAAAGCAATCTGGCAAAATTTGGTGGAAATTAATTTTGTGAACCACCCTAGCGATGGCACTACAGGGAGTACTTAAGAGAGAGAGAGTGTGTAAAATGTACAAATGAAAGTATTAAAAATATGGGGTTTTATCATGTTTATTTTTAGTTAAAAAGATAATCATAATAATGATGTTGGAATTTTACCTTGATTAGAACATGAACTGAAAATAATAGTCAGTCTGGATTCCACACCAGGCGGGAGATGACCGAAATGATAAAAACTGTAGAAATAATTCTATTCAAGGCACTAAATACAGTTTCTTTCCAATTATTTACAACATTATATTCTTTAAAATGTGTGTTATCACTCGATCATTCCATCGTTATGCTCTACAGATGTTTTTTCATAGTATTCTAAGCAAAATGCTCTAGTCGGACAAAGGACTTGGATTCAGAATTAAAGGAAAGAGATACTTGAGTCTTGAGCTTAGTGCAACACAAAAAAAACTCAAAACATTCTTCTTCTGCTTTTTTTATTTAGTTACAACTTGGAGCTGGAGGACAAAGTAGACACATTCAACTGGTCTGACCACAAAAGTCTTTCTCTGGGGGACTCGGGAACTCTGTGTGTGACCGGACCCAACCAGGTACAAATAATATGAAGCTCCTTTTTTTTTTTTTAACAGGAAAACACATTCATTCCGTGTCATTTCAACATGTTTTCAGGGCATCCCACGCACACACTTTGGTCTCAAACAAATTCTGATTTTTTTTTTTTACCAGTTGTTCAGTGATTATTCAATAAGCACAGTCATTTTTTAGTTTGATCGGATGAACACTTTTTGAGATATGGCCAATTTAGTGTAGGGAGTATGTGTTGATTTTTGCGCGTCCTTATTTTTCTTCCATTTTCACATTCCAATATCTCAGGAACTACATCACATAGGAAAGTGAAAGTTGGTTCAGTAACACAGCTCCACTTACTCTTCCATAGTATACAAAAAGATCTGCTATACATCTAGCTGGTGGACGTGAGCTATTGGAAGCTTAAAATGGAAGAAAAATAAAGACGTGCAAAAAATCTATGCATATGTCTGTCACTTAATTTGCCATATTTCAAAAAGTATTTATCCTATCGAACTAAAAATTTACAGTCTCCCTATTTATTAATCCCAGAACAATTGTTAAAAATGTGTGAGACCAAAGTGCATGGGCCGTTTGTTGAAATGACATGGAATGACTAATGCGTAGAATTTGTAGAATTACGTTTCGCAATCACACTCTTACTGAGGGTCGTCTTCATGCTCGTGTCGTGCAGGGCTGTCTGACAGTGGAGTTGGAGAGAAGTCCACGGGGCTTTGGCTTTAGCCTGCGAGGGGGAACAGAGTACAACATGGGCTTGTATATCCTGAGGCTAGCTGAGGACGGACCGGCTCAGCTGGATGGGAGGATCCACGTAAGCTGTAACATCATAGAGGACACTACTTTAAAAGCACAGAGTCAGCACAGTGAGAAACATGTCCAGCATTACAGTGTCATATACTAGTCTGCGGTTAGTCACCAAACAAGGTGGGTGAGGCTTTTTATCATTTTCAGAGGTAATGCTGGTTTGACATCGACGCAAGTGGCAAAAACAGTGACTCCAATGCATATTAATTGTTCTTTACATATGTCATTACATTTTCAATGCAAATTGCACAAAGTTATTGTGAGGGTGCACAGTGAGCCAGTGTCTGGTTGGTAACTGCAGCCATCTTTCTTTAAAGGTCAAGGACCTTGTTTTATATATCTTATTATTATATCTCTATTATATCTTTCGAATGTCCTGAAAATGGTGATCCTGGTTTGTATTACATTACAAAATTATCTCGTTGTAGCAGTGAAGAGGTAAAACAAATAAGGAAATACATATTTTCACCCTATGCAGAAAGGAACACACAAAATCAATTTAACAATATACAAAAAATAAATATATTAAAAAAAACAAAAACAAAATGAATTACTAAATATTCTTACAATATCAAATAAACCTATGAGTGAGGTATGAGATATGTAAATGATTATTGGATGGATGGATGGATGGATGGATGGATGGATGCATTGCATTGAAATTATGGAGAATACATTTGGAGAGTATGAAGAATAAGACTTGCTCATTAAAGGTATATGGGGATGTAATGAAATGTTGATGCATTCATTAAGAAGGCAGTTTGCTTTTGAAGTTTTTCATCAAAAAGCAAAAAAAAAAAAATAAGCATGAAATATGGTGAAAACCGGTTAAAAGTGACAATAATGGGTCAACATATTGAAAGGGAAAGGGTTTATAAGTGCCAAAAATGTCTTAAAAGTGAAAAGAAAAAAATGTGCAGAAAAGGCATTGAAATTTGATGGAGAAGTGGCAGAAATGTGAGTGATGTGGCAAAAATGCATTAAAAGTAGCAAAAAAAAAAATATGGCAAGAAAAAGTGATAAAAACAGGTTAAAATAGAGCAAGTTTATTGGAGTTGCAGAAAAATTAGCCAAAATGGGCTCAAATTGTTAAAAAACAGATATTCTTAGTTTCTTGAAGGCATCTGGTGACCCCTTCCCAGTGTCTCGTGACCCAAAATGGGGTCCTGAGCCCAAGGTTGAGAACCCCTGCTGTATGTGAGATTGGTCTTCAGAGATTTATTATTTTTGAGCTTCTGTCTGTGTGTTGGTCAGTTTTTACATCAGCAGGATTCTGTCCATCCTTAGCATCATTAAAGAGTACCGTATCCTCCCCACATCTGGAAACCTCTGCAGTATTTGACCCTTATACGTTTTAATCTAATTGTCTAGAGAGTCTTTAAGCAAAGACATGGAAAAATCAGATGGGATGAATCTTTCCTGAATGTGATCTCTGAGCATGACTTTGCTTATACAGTATATCTAAGGGTGGATTGGCAAAGTCAAACCCAGACATGACAGGCCAACGTGTTTACAAGGTTTATCCTCAGATATTTTTGTCTAATAATCAAATAATCAAAGCACCCCATAGGCCATCACTGGGCTTTTTATAGACACTGCATGTGTGAGCTCAAACCCTGTGTGTAAAGTGTGTGTGTGTGTGTGTGTGTGTGTGTGTGTGTGTGATTGCACGGCAGAGTGAGCTCGCAGTACATGAGCCTGCTGTGCCGTTAGGTAATTGCATTCTGGGCATCATTGACAGGTTGGAGATGAGATAGTGGAGATTAACGGTGAGCCGGCTCGTGGCATTTCCCACACACGTGCTATTGAACTGATCCAGGCTGGAGGGAGCAAAGTGGTGCTGCTGCTGAGGCCTGTGGCTACTCTGACTCAAGATACCAGTAAGTACAAGTATACAACCATTAAAGAAAGCACAACCCTCTTTTACACTGGCAATAACACACATTAGCTGTCAAAAGTTTCTGCTTCATTTCCACATTCGATTATCAATTTTGATCTTTCTTTAAGGATTTTAAAATCACAAGCATGTTAATATATTTAATATTGATCATTTATTTTTCATTACTGATTTAAATAGGTTATGGTCATGGTAACATGAAATAATAATAATAATAATAATAATTGAGGCCTGACTGTGTAAGTTAAGGGAACTGTAGAAAAAAATGGTCCGAAATGGGAAAACATGCAGGACTGCAGACCTTGAGGATTGCTCTGCACTAGTGTAACCAACTGTAAATATAATAATGACATTATCATAACCTATATATCATATGCATGAAAAAAAAAGCCATTAGTGTCTTCAGTGTACACACATTCTCTAATAATCCTCAATAATTGATTTTTGGCATTGCAACCTTGTCATCCTCGACTAAACTTGTTATTATTATTATTATTATTATTATTATTATTTATTAATGTTCATTATTGTTCTTATTGGTAATTTTTTTAATTATTCTTCTTCTTCATTGGGCTTTGGGGCTTTTGTGATTTCTTCCTTATATCTCTAACTTTTTCTTTCTTGCTCTCTGCTGCAGGTAGTACAGCTTCTTCTTCTCTGTGTTACTACACTGAGCACCAACACTAACACTGCTCACTGCTTCTACTGGCCACTTCTCTTTAACCTTGGTAACTCTTTACCTTCTACACTAATATCATTGCTATTCCATGTGCCATACTGTACAGCACGGGTTCTCAAATGGGGGTATGCGATGGCACTACAAGGGGTACTTAATAGAGAGAGAGAGAGAGAGAGAGAGAGAGAGAGGGTGGAAATTTAACATCACTGTCAGTGTTGGTCCCACCCCAGGCGTGAGATGACCGGGAATGATAAAAACTATAGAACTAAATCTATTCAGGAGCCAACCTTGTGGTCCTGACCCCCTGTAGGGACGCCTGGAGTTAAAATGGGGTCGCATGAAAATTCTGACAAATTTAAATAGATTTTTTTAATTATTATTCTTTTTTTTTTTTATCAAAACAACACACAATCTTAATCAGCTGTGTTTCTATATTTTCCCTTTGTGAAATATAAATTAGGGCTGGGCGATATGGCCTTTTATAAATACCGCAATATTTTTAGGCCATGTCACGATACACGATATATATCTCGATATTTTGCATTACCCTTGAATTAACACTTTGATGCACAAAATCACACCAGTATGATGATTCTATATGTCTACATTAAAACATTCAAAAAAAAGTCCGCGAGTTTAACGGTATGGTCATTTTCAACACCGCACAGACTACAAGCTGCGATATATCGAGTATATTCGATATATCGCCCAGCCCTAATATAAATCTAGTTCAACTGAAATTGTAAATCTGAGATCAAACATGATCAAAAACTAATTCTTTGGGGTCACCAGAAATAATAATAAGTAATAATGGCTTAGATTTATCTAGCGCTTTTTTCAAGAAGATTCCTAGCGAGCACAGAAACCAGTATTCATTAACGCCAGTCACTCACATCAGTCATACATGTGGTGGTAAGCTACAATGTAGCCACAGCTGCCCTGGGGCAGACTGATCGAAGCGTGGCTTCCATTTCGCGCCTCTGACCACAACCAACATTCATGCACAATTGCTACCCATTCATACGAGGGCAATGTGGGTAAAGTGCCTTGCCCAAAGACAATGACTCAGATAGAGCGGGATTTGAACCCCTAACCCTTCAGTTATTGGACGACCCACTCTACCACTAAGCCACAGTCGCCCGTGGGGTCAAAAGGTTGGGAACCCCTGCACTAAATACTGTTTCTTTCCACTTATTTACAAAATTAGTCTTTAAAATGTGTGTTATCACTTGTTCATTCCATCATTGTGTTCTATAAAAATAAGAGAAAGGAGGTACTTGAGAACCACTGCTGTACAGCATTTCTAGTCAGTTTCATTGATTGTTTGACTCTGTAAGATGGGTTCTTTTCTTTTACAGATCAACATGAACAGCAACCGATTTCACCCGCAAGATTCCATGGAGAAATGACTTTCTCCTCCACATCGTCATCACCTCTGTCCTCTCCATATTCTCCCAGGGCTTCCAACTTTGTTTCCTCTCACCTGAAGCATTCTTACAACTGGGGCACCTTATCTCCAACGGGCCATCACCCAATCCACAGAAGGGTTTTGACCTCGGTGAAGGAGGGGAGTGAATGGATGGACATAAAGACGGAACAAATCCCTCCTGTCTCCCTGGAGCATGTAAAGTTCTGTAAGAGGACCAGGGCTGTCAAACATCCCAGGGAGAGAACCAGCCCAAAGAAAAATGGAGAGACGTTTACGAAAGCAGAGCAACACCCTGGTTCCAAAAAGACTGAGAGCCAGGCCCAGAAAGCCAATCCAAGCAGGATTAGGATTACTCAAGCTCCGAAAAACACACAAACCGAAAGCCTCGAGAAGCCACCTCAAACTGGGCAGAGAACAATGCCAAACCTACAGCGCACAGAGCATCAGCAAGGCCCTCAACGGAGATTACAGAGCCCGCCCCACAGACAGAGCGCGAGTCATAAAGAGAAAAACGGTGAGGTAAAGAACGCTGAAGTTCGACAATATAGCCAGGGAAAGGAAACGCAAGGGAGGGGAGAAAGGAAAAGTTTGGTGACGGGAGAGTCTCACAGCCATGGGACACAAGCCAACAGAGTGCGAGGGACTGAGAAAGGCCTGGGTAAAGACTTAGGGTCACGAAATGTCAACGGAAAGGCCAAGAATGCGGAAAAAGACACTTCAAGCAAACGAGCTATGAGGAAAGGAGATTTGTTGCCATCTGTTCAAAGTTCTACAAGTTCTGCAGGTTCCCCGATAGGAGCGACGGGACGAAGAAACACCTTTCACAATCCCAGAAATGATAAAGACAATGTAGCCTCTGTGAACAATATATCAGGGTCCCCACGGAGCCCTGAGGGAGCCATTAGTCCTGGTCCTTGGAAAGTGCCCTGCTCTGCCAGAATCCTTACCCAGGAGGAGGTCCTCCGCAACCCTGTGTTATAGCCAGGGTTGGGGTCAATTACATTTTTCACTTACAATTCAATTACGATTACGGTGACCAGCATTTTTTCCCAATTACAATTAAATTACAAATATTTTTTATCCTCAGAAAGTCAATTATACTTACATTCTCAATTACTAAAGTTCAATTACATTTAATCACATTTACTGAGCCTGAATTAAATAATCAATGAAAATATAGGTTTCAATATATTTGATGTGGGCATCTGAGCCCATTCAATTTTTTTTAAATGGTATAATGTGGGAAAGCTTGATATGATACATATTTTAATAATCGTCTGTTTTGCCTCAAATTATAATTGACAATTTTTATCAAATTTTCACAATTACGATTATGATAGCAACAGATTTATTTATAATTACAATTATTATTACACCATAATTGTAATGAATAATCAACTATATGATTACAATTTGATTTTTCTGTTACAATTACATCTTCAATTACCCACGTTCAAAGACATTTCGATGACGATTACAGTGACCAGCATTTTTTCCAATTACAATTAAATTGCAATTGTTTTTTTCCTCCAAAAGTCAATTGCAATGATGTTACTAATTACTAAAGTTCAGTTACATTGAAAGCATGATATGAAACATATTTTAATAATTGTTAACTACATACAGTATGTGTAGAACTCTCCATAGAACCTTGACATGGTTCCCTAGTTTTGTGTTTAATTATAATTGACATTTTTTTTATAGAATTTTCACAATTACAAAGTCAATTATCTAAATTCAATTCCAATTTAATTACGATTATTACAGATTTTTTTTTTATTAATTTTATTACAGTCATAATTACACCTAAATTGTAATTAATTATCTTTATGTGATTACAATTAAATTTGACCCCAACCCTGTGTTATTTATAACATATTAAAACCACCAGGACTCCAGTTGTGCCATTCAATATAGAACCATGTCTTTAGTGGGGGTTTCTTCCTCCATGAAACAGAGAAGTGTGTCGTCATGGCTACGCTTTATGATGATCTTTATTAGCCTGTGTGTAGCAGCTCCCCTCTGCCTTCTCTGCTGCTTCAGCATCTTCTGATGTGGGACCTCTCCATGTGCGCTGGGGGACCAGACTTGTTTGACAGATATTTATGAATACGTGCCAATCCAGAAGGGCCTCCTGTGGAGCAGTGACCACCACCAACAACACCAACAACATTTCACCCATCACAATGCAATGATGACCCATATGCAAAGAGAACGTCTAGAACTTATCTGTTCCACTCCAATCTTGGGTTGGATTTTTAGTCCTTCAGCCAAATCTAGAAATCCTTTTGTTCTCCTCAACGGTTGGTTCAACTGCATGCACTGCTGTTTGTTTTCCTGCACGCTTTCACTGAGGACATCTCGTCACGTTCTCAACACCAGTTTTTTTATACAATGCAGCAAAAGTTCACTTTGGGTCAGGGGTGGACTAGGACCAGTGTCCAGACCAGCCCACTACATTACCAACGTTATTAAGTCAGTGATACTCAACATGTGGCTCTTTATGTCTTAACTTTATTTATTAGAAAACCTTAAAAAGGGAAAACCTTTTTAACCCCTGTCTATCGATTTCCTTTGGCCATTTTGCAACTTCATTTACCCAATTTTTCCGCTTTTTTCAGACTTTAACCACCTTTTGCCAATAAATATCAATTTTTTTCTATATTTTGTTAATTTTTGCATTTCTTTCCAACACTTTTATCAAAATTGTGTTCTTTCTTTAAATTTTTTTGCCCACTTTTCATCCAAATAAGCTAACTGTTGCCCAATGAATACCACTTGGGGTTTTTTCCCTACATTTTGCCTCTCTTCATTCCACGTTTCCCGTTATAGCTACCCCTTTTCATTACGTACCACTTGATTCCTCTTTATTTGCCCATTTTTGGGCCACTCTTGACCTCTTGTGGCCCATTTTAGTCACTTTTCAAAAAGTTATTTTTTCAGATTTTAACTACCTTTTGCCAAAAAAATATCCCTTTTTTCCTTTTTGTCAATTTTTGCAAGTTCTTTTCAACACTTATCATTTTAGGCCACTTTTCATCCAAATAAGCTACCTTTTTCCCAAAGAATACCATCCCCAACACACACACACACACACACACATTTCTCCTCAATTTGTTCCACATTTTTGCCCTTTTTCACTAATGTTTGCCACATTTTTCCCATTATAGCTACCCTTTTTTATTACATACCACCTGGTTCCTCTTTATTTTGCCCATTTTTTGCCCACTCTTGACTGCTTTTGGCCCATTTTAGTCACTTTTCACTCTTTTCTTGTCACGTTTTTGCCACTTTTGGACCATTTTTGGCCACCTGTTACCATGTCTGCCTCCACTCGCTCATCTAAAAAAGAAACAAAAAAACGTAGCGAATGATGCCCGGTATGCCAGATGGCCAGTCCACCCCACCTGCTTCGGGTACTTCAGAACGATCTGAGGTTGAAAGTCACAAAACTAAAAAAAGACCGGAAACTTGTGGTTTGAGATCCTGTTTACCATGTGTATTATAACCTAACCAGTAGGGTTTTTTTTTTAGGTCAAACAATGGATATGTGTATATGTAGCTGTATCAAGCCATTCCACATTTTGATATAGACCTGAAACATTTGTCTCATGTTCTCAGAGCTCACACCTCATTTCCAGCGTGCATTTGGTGGTAGGAATTTGCCATTAATCTTTGTAGTTCATGAACTCTTTACATGTGACGTGCAAACTGCTGTACCCGATGTTTGCAATCGCTCAAAAACGTGTCTCAATGTGAAATTATGTTATAAATATATATTTGAATGTGTGATGTTTTACAGATTCTATCTATTGAAACTCCATTGCACTGCATCTGCCCTCGTAGCAAAATGACCATGAGTTGTATTTAAGTTGTAATATCGACTTGGTACTAATGCATTTCTTCTTATTATTACTAGTCTTTTGATAAAGCAATTTTATTTTTTATTCCTAAGGGTGTGCTGTTAAAGGCCGTTATGGAGAAAGTTGTGCAAGTTGTGAGTGATGCCCTCTGTTGTTTTAACTATTGCCTCGCAACTAAAAAAAAAAAAAGGAAAACAAAGTAATTTAATTGTATATAATTATATATATATATATTTGTCAGACCTGCTGTGTGATTGTTTGCCAGGGTGGTTGAAGGACAGTAGAGTGATGTACCTGCTTAGTGAGATGTTGAACATGCTGCTTAAGGGTCAGTGTATGTTTTGGTCATTGAATTTTCCGTTCACAAAAGGAAATCGAAAAACAAAAAACAAATTGGTGATTTGATTTTCATTTCCAAATTAAAATTCAAGGCATATTTTTTCATCAGGGTCAAGAAAATATAAACAAACATTTAAAAATCAGTTGATTTTCAATTTTTGTTTCTAAAACCCAAAAAACTGAAATACCAGAGGACATAAAAAAAATATGGTGGGACCGGAAGTTGTTCTTTTCAAAATAAGAGCACGTATATGAGGATGCTGGTGTTTTTCTGCCACCAAAATATATGAATTACCTCTATATTTTCCCACTATGGTGCAATATATTTGCAGCGATTTCTGCAGATGACAAGTCTTGTTTTGCCATTTCAGAAATTACTTTGGAGTACGCTTCTATAGACAATTTAAACAGCAGGGAAAATATGCAAATAATTCATATAGTTTGGGGCCAGAAGAACAGCAGCGTCCTCATATGTGCTCTTATTTTAAAAAGAACAACTTCCGGTCTCACCATAATGAAAACAGGTAGTTTTTTTTTTTTTGGTTTTTAGAAACAAAAATTGAAAATCAAATAATTTTTAAATGTTTGTTTACTCCTTTATTTTGTTTTTCAATTTTCTTTTCAGAACGGAAAATGAAATGACCAAAGTATACACGGACCCTTAAGGTTCTTACATACAATTCACTTCCCTAAGACATTTACAGCTTATGGCGATAGAGATGTTAAAAGATATATATTATTTCTGCTTTAAAATCGGCTTTAGATTTATTGGTATGGTTTAGATTAGCTCAGGGAACACAGCATTGTAGCAAAGCGGTGCCAAGGTGGGGAAAGATGCCGATAGTGGTGCGATTTCGTGCAATAGTTTGTTTGGATGATTTAATGACTCCAAACCTGAGATTGTTATACAAACAGTTCACTCTGGTTCACAATCAACAAAATACCCATTTTTTTGTGGTAATCCCCTGCACTGCTCTAGTATTTCATGCTTTTTGCCCATTTTTTAATTTTAATTTTAATTTTTTTTATCTTTTCTCTGCATCATGTTGTGGCCTTTCATTGCTTTCATGAGAAAACTCAATCCTTGTGGTTATCTTTTACATTCTGTAGGAGCAGTAGATGTAAATGTTTGTACATTGTACAGCACCTTTATAAATACCTAGTGAGTGCTTTTTGGGGATGGAAAAAACCAAAAAAAAAAAAAACTAAAAACAAAAAAAAACAGAGGTATAATAAATCAGTCCATTATTTTTCTATGTAAAAATGCAAAAAAAAAAAAAATGAATAAAAATAAAAGTGAGAGAAATAATTAAAAAAAAAAAAAAAAATACATAAGAGGTGAAGCTATGACCCTGACATGGTATTTCATTCATGCACTGAAAAATAAATTTTGCTGAAAATGTTTCCTGGAATTTCTTTCTACGACACAGTATATACTGTTAAATGTGATGTGAAAATCAGGTTTTGTGCTTTTTTAGCCGAGGGGTGTCAAACTTATTTTAGATCAGGGGCCAAATACAAAGCAGTTTTATCGAAAGTGGGCCCCAGATTTTAGGCTGGAAAATGAGCAATTTCAACATTAATGTTTCCAAGTTTGCGCTTTACACAACATATAAATTATACATAAAGTATGTAAGCCACAGACAATATTCAGGCAATAAGTGACAGATACCAGTCCCTGCAGGATTTTCTCTTTTAAATTTCATTGATTTTATGACTAATCTTTATTTAATTTAGGGAAATAATCTGAAATAATTTCAGTAAAATTGAGTTCTCTGAACAATTTGAGGTAAACCTCTTCAGCCCCAATGGACCCGCCCGTGGGGGCTTCTCCAGTTTCTCTAACACTCCTGGGTCTGATGAATGAAATCACACATTCTATATCTCTCCGCAATCCTAAGAAACTCAGCTAAAACTGTAGCCAACCCACATTCAGAACGGTCCCATAGTGTTTGATATCCATTTCTACAGGCTCTCAACTTTACAAACATGATTGGGCAAAGCATTGCTGAACAACACCCATTCGTAACAGCATCAAAGAGTGGAACCAGAAATAGCGTTACGAATGGCATGGCACAAACCTGAATAAAAATGGATATGTGTTTATTTCTAGCCAAACTGTCACAACTAGTGGTCAAAAATAAGACTAACAATATCTGGAATCAATTTGACTGACATATTACAGTAATAAACTTGTGGAAAACTTTAACACACGGGCTTCAGCCTGAGTTTTTTTTGTACAAAAACATGAGTATCTTTGGCCTATTGTTTATTATTATCACCAAACTTGCTGCAGTTGTCCATTCATTAGTTCAATAATTTCTGCTTTTATAGCCTTCCCTACTGAGAATTGGTTTAATCTCAGATGTAAATCTCAACAGACTACAAATTTCTGTATTTAAAACATGATTTATTGTCACTCAGTAGCATATATTTCCAAAATTTCACACCACCTGTAACCACTAAAGGGTCCTACTTTAGTTTGAACAAAAATTAGCCATGCAGGTCATGTAGAAGCTTAGAAAAACGTTATTTGTTGTGGCCATGTGATTTTCGGTGATAAGTGGCTGGAGCTTAAGAGTTAAAATGATTGCAGCCATGTGATAAAAGCATTGGAAAATTGTGTTCCTCTAAATATTGTGGAGTTTCCTTTAATTTGTGTGTGTAGAAGAGTATTTATGCAATAATTGAGGTTTTTCCTGTCTTTTTAACCTTTTCCTGGCCAAATTGGATGGTCTAAAGGGCCAGATTACCCCCCCCCCGGGCCTATACGACATGCTGCCATCACAAGTTAATATTGTTCCAAAGTCGTGTGTTTGGTTCAAATAATACATGATGATATAAAGCTGCAAATCAATCTGCTGTTTCTGTGCCAGGTTTTCTGTTGTCATGACAGCAAACTTATTTTTATACTCGAGTGCTCTGAACGTTTCTAATTACACAAGAAACCTCACAGGAGTCCTATACATGCAAATGATCTGTCATAAATGTCCATTCTGTTCAAAAATAGGTGTTGTAAAAAGCTTTTCCTGCAATAAAAAAACTAAATCTGAGCAAAGACCAAGTAAATGTATTGAATATATTACAAATCCTGCTTTAAATTCCTTCTCTGTGAGGGATGTGAATCAGAGAATATATAGTTGTTCTCAATATGTTTGCATATTGCAAAATTGTAAAAATATTGACCCATTTATTTGATTTGTATAAATATAGTAGATCTGTTAAGATTAATCTGAATCTCAAATTGAAATTGATTCGTCAGCTTACTCTCGCTTCAAATGTTCACAATTCACAAATTCTGTCAGGAAAAGCTCACTTTTGAGCCCAAATGTAGCCTATGTTATTTATCTCCTGTGTATGTAACGCAATGTTTAAGTGTTTCCAAAGCTTGTATTGATAAGGGTAAAAAGTATTCATTTGATGGAAACACTTCAAGTTTTTAACCCTTTATTTTTTAGCAATAGTGCTTATTTTATTGAGGTAGATGTGTCTTTATTATTCAATGAAAAAAAAACTTCAATCAAAATTTAATATTTTAAATCAAAGAAAAAACATGTTCAATTTAACATATATATATGTATATATATATATATATATATATATATATATATATTTGAGACCCACATAAATGCATTAATGTAAACTTTAATGCATTTTTCACCTTAACTAAGAAAAAAGTGTTCAAATGCATTTTTTGTGGCACACAAATGTACTGGGCCAAATACAAAAAACATAAGTTCAATAATAAAAAAAAAAAAAAAAAAAAAAACATTTTCAATCAAAAAAAAGGTTTACCTCAATAAAAAAAAAAAAAAAAAAAAAGAAAAAAAAAAAAATTCAATCAAATAAAAAAGCGTTCAAATGCAATTATATGGGTCTCATATATATATATTTTTTTTTTATTTTTTTTTTTCTTTGATTTAAAATATTTATTTTTTATTTTCTTTATTGAAAAGTTATTGAATAATAAAGAGTATAAAATCTGTCGTGTCACTAAATGTCCACTGTGAGGCGCCTGAGAGCAACAATTTTCAACAACAGCTTCCGGGAAAATCAATCAAAGGAATTCAAAACAGGTGTTTGGTTTGATTTGGTCACCGGTTTGCATGATGATCGATTATTATACGATGAGAACCAAATCATTTCTAGTTTATTTGATTGTCAGGGGACATTATTTACACAGCTTTGACTAAAGTTAGCAAAATGACCTGAATTCAAAGCTCAACTCATCAGTAAGTGACTGATTTTTTTTTCGTAAAACTTTGCCATTTGTTCTGTTAATGAAATTATTTTTTAAACAATCTAAAGGTTTCACTTAACATCTGCCATTTTATGAGTTTAGTGCAATTGTAATGGCAACAAACACAAAAAATGAGGAAATGTTGAGTTTAAAATTCCTATAAAAATCAATATCCCTATCATTTACAGTTTAGCATTGGTTCAAAAAATAATAATAATAATAATAATAATAATAATAATACATTTAAAATGACATTGACCAAATGATTTAATGATTAGATTTGTTAAAAACACATTTATGAAACACAAATGTGTTTTTAACAAATCTAATCATTAAATACAGGAATAACACACTTTCTCAAGTGTTGTTATAAAAGTATATGTTAAAGACTTACAATGTTAGAAGTTTTCACTATTTTTTTTTCACTAAAAAAAAAAAGTTTTCACTGTCTCAACCAAGCTCAGTCTATCATAAGTTCATATAGGAAACAATATCTTCCAGACACCATCCATAACCTCTTTATCTCTACCTCAGACATTCACATATACCAACTTGACACCAATTTAACATCACCCTCAGAGGCCCTAAGCTTTGGAATGATTTACACCATCTTTCAGGCCAATGTCTTCTTCTACTGCCTTCAAAAAGCAGTCAAAGGAAAATTTACTAAATAAAACCTTGTCTGTGGTTTTAGTCATTTGTGCATTTTTGTTGCAATTTTGTGTATTTGTCTGTCATTTTCTGCATTTGTCGATTTGTGTGTTTTTTCTGTACTTTAGTTGTTGTTTTCTGTATTTTCCTGTCATTTTGTGTAATTGTGTTGACAGTTTGTGTGTCTTTGGAGCTATTCTGTAATGTGTGGTTGTTTTTGTTGTAGTCATTTTGTTTGTTTTAAGTGGTTGTTGTGTCTGTCGTTATTTTGTGTATTACGTTGGGCTTTAAATTCCTTCCAACTTCTTGAAATACAATTTTTGGAGATTTGTTTTGGGGGCCGCTCATGTGGCCCCCGGGCTGCCAGTTGCCTATGTCTGCCATATGGGCTTCACTCCCAACCTGCACAGATTTGTTTTAATTTGTGCTGAATAAATAAACCTGAACTGAGTTATTATAGCTCACTAAATGAGGCAACTTCATTTTCTAGATAGATAGGAACCGCCTTCTAACCAAGTCCCACTTTTCTAACCCTTGTTGCATTTAATATTTATACACCTAAACTATTGTTTGGGTTTACTCTGGGAAAATCTTGTTTTTACCCAAGCATTCCAAAGCAAAAGAGCAATAGAGTCAATGTAATAATTGGATATTTTATTAAAGTGTGTTGAATTATTTAATGTATTGTATAAAATGCATGATTATGCTGTTTTTGTCACGGCAATTGACATTCTGACATCTTCAAAAGTGACACCTAATAAAGTACCACTATTACAATGTATGCACATTATATCCAGAGGTGAAAGTAATTAAAAGTACTCAAATAACTGTTTTTTTTTGGTACTTTTCTAAATTCATAATTTTACTTCTACTTAATCACATTTTAAAATATTTAAAAGATTATTTTTTTTTATTTTTGTACATTGACCAAAAGCCATGTTTACTGGACATTTCATTATTTGTCGTTTCACAATGTGCGTTGATCATTTTAAAAGAAAAAAATAATAATTTACTCTAACAGTTGGGTGTAGAAATATAACAAATTACTTTACTTCTTTTAAAATGTACTTAAGTACAAGTAAAATTACTGATTTAGAAATATACTTTAAAAAGTACAAGTACCCATAAATACAACTCAGTTACAGTAACGTCAGTTACAGTGGATATAAGAAGTCTACACACCCCTGTTCAAATGCCAGGTTTTTGTGATGTAAAAAAATGACACCATCATATATAATTTCACAACTTTTTCCACCTTTAATGTGATTTTTAACCTGTATAATGCAATGTAAAACAAACTGAAACATTTAAAGTGGAAAAATAAATAACTTAAGATAACCTGGTTGCACTATCACCCTTAAACTAATACTTTGTTGCAGCACCTTTGGCTTTTTTTTTTACAGCACTCAGTCTTTTTAGATAAGGGTCTATCAGTGTGGAACATCTTGATGAGGTAATATTTACCCACTCTTCTTTACAAAACCGCTCCAAATCTGACAGATTACGAGGGCATCTCCTGTGCACAGCCCTCTTCAGATCACCACACAGATGTTCAATAGGACTCTGGCTGGGCCATTCTAAAACCTCAGTCTTATTCTGGTGAAGCCTTTCTTTAGTTGATGTGACTGTGTGCTTAGAGTCATTATTGTGTTGAAAGATAAAGTTCCTCATCATCTTCAGCTTTCTAACAGAAGTCTGAAGGTATTGTGCCAACACTGCCTGGTATTTGGAACTGTTCAGAATTCCCTCCACCCTGACTAAGGCCCCAGTTCCAGCTGAAGAAAAACAGCCCCAAAGCATGATGCTGCCACTACCATGCTTCACTGTAGGTATGGTGCTCTTTTGGTGATGAGCAGTGTTGTTTTTGCGCCAAATTTACTTTTTGGAATTATGGCCAAAAAGTTCAACCTTGGTTTCATCGGACCATTACACAATTTCCCCCATGTGTTTGAGAGACTTCTAATCTGGTTTTGCAAAATGAAGCCTGGCTTAGATGTTTTTCTTTGTAAAATAAGGCTTCCGTCTTCCCACCCTACCCCATAGCCCAGACATATGAAGAAGACATTGTTGTCACATGTACTACACAGCCTGTAGTTGACAGAAATTGCTGCAGCTCCTACAATGTTGCTGTCGGCCTCTTGGCAGCCTCCCTGACCAGTTGTGCCATAGTTTCTCCACTTGATGATGACTGTCTACACTGTGTTCCATGTTATGTTTATTTCCTTGGAAATTCTTTTGTACCCTTCACCTGACTGATATCTGTATACAATGAGATCCCTCTGATGCTTTGGAAGCTCTCTGTGGACCATGGCTTGTGCTGGAAGATGTGGCTACAAAAATGTGAGGAAAAGCTCCTAGAACATCTGAACTTTATTTGGGGTTAATCAGAGCGACTTTAAATGGTGACAGGTGTGTGCTGACTCCAATTTAACATGACTTTTGAATGTAATTGGTTAAATCTGAACACAGCCCCGTCCCCAGATATAAGCGGGTGTGCACACTTGCAACCTCATTCTATGTTTTATATTTTTACTTAACCTCCCTGAAAGGTTTCAGTTTGTTTTACATTGCATTGTACAGGTTATAGGTTACAGTAAAGGTGGAAAAAGTTGTGAAATTATATATCTTGGTGTCATTTTTTTACATCACAAAAACCTGGCATTTGAACAGGGGTGTGTAGACTTTTTATATTCACTGAACTTTAACCTCTGTCCATGACAACATGTTCCCCCACTAACTGCATGCTGAATGTAGAAAAATGAATGTGTCATAGTCCTCCCTGTTCTTGAATTATTGCCTGAGCATGAAATAGGACGCAGGTGAATTATGCAGACTTGGGTCAATATTGACCTTTTTGCAAGAATGTTTTTTTCTTATGGCACCAGAGGAGAAGCAGATGCATTCTTTTAGGTTGGCTCTTTGAGAGGGGAGGTTTTCTTAATCTTTCACTTGAACAGCGTGTTTGAAGAGATAAGCAAAGCAGGCGTTGGAGCGGCTCAGAATAGAGGTTACTTGGAAAAATGCAATAAGTTACCCACATAAGGGCACTTTCTTTGAATTCCTTAACAGGGAAGGAAGCACCGTACAGCTTTTATGGGCCACATTTTATTGGCTTTTCGTTATTTTGAGTGTGTTGGAGCACTTTCCTCTCTCAAACCAGCATAAGCTTCAGTTACTGTAAACGCACTTTATAATACTGTAACCCGTCTCTTCACTGTAAACTCGAATAAGTTGCCAGAACTCAAAAAAATTTAGGCAATCTATTTCCACAAATTTTTTTTTAAGTTGATTAAACTTAATAGTCAAAATTTTCCAGAACTTAAAAGGTTGGATGACTTAAAGTGCTATATGAATTAAGTTTATTTTTAAATAATCCCCATTTGAAACAACAGAAATAACAGGACTCTATCATTCTTAGCATGTAATTACTTCTATTAAGTTGTACTTAAGTTGTTTTTAAATTATGCTGACTTGTCCATAGTCCATAATTCTCTATATTGTTGGACACTTGACAAGCAATCCCGCCTTGAGATACAATTTATTTTATTTATTTATTTATTCAGTTTATTTCCGACATGGTTATCTGTGGCAATGTTGCCAGGTTTGGGTTGCCTGTTTCTATGTTGAGCTTCTTGGTGTTTTTTAGGAAACTCTGGGTGGAGAAAAGAGACATGGTCTCTGTCAACACACTCGTGTTTGAAAATGGGTGGTGATCTCCTTGGAATTTATCCCAGCATGTGTTTGAGGGAAAAGAGGGACAACCCCTCTCTTGAAGAAAAACTGAGGAAAGTATCCATGACAATAACTCCCCCCCCCCCCACCCCAAAAAAAAATGTGACTCAGAGCCTTGTTATGCAAACTATTGTGAAGAAATCCTCAACTATGAGCAATATTATGTCACATTGTATGTATTCTTCTTTTACTTTATGTATGAACTTTAAAAAAAACAGTGAAGTAAGGAGTACAACATTACTTCATAGTCCTTAGGACTCAACAAAACAGGGGTTCCCCTCTCTGAGGCCTCAAAGAAGGAAAGCATGCATTTATTTAATGAGTTTCCACTGACGCGCCCATCATGCATTTGGCCAACCATTGTAAAGCTTTTAGTGGATATAAGGGCTCACAATCCAGCATAATCTGCTTTTAGGACAACAATATTTGACACATTTAACTCATCAATAAAACACCTGTCCTATTGTCTTCCATACCTGCTTATCCTGTAAAGCAGTGTTTCTCAAATGATGGTATGTATATGTGATGGCACTACAGGGGGTACTTGAGAGAAAGCGACAGTGGAAAATTAACAAATGAAAGCATTAAAAATATGTGGTTTTTCAATGTTTATTTTTAGTTTAAAATGATAATACTAAATAATACCAGCAAGTCACAAAACGACAACTAAAACACACAAAATAAGTTAAATATACTGAATAATAAAAAGAACAGACAAACAACAAAATACACAAAATGACACCAAAAACGAGACTTAGAGAGAAAAATACTATTACCAAAAACACACAAACAACAAATGACAGAAACACTCACAAGATACCTACAAAATACAGAAAAATAACAGAGAAACATACAAAACAACATAGAAACAACCAACTACACTAAAAACACACACAGAGAATAATGTAAATAATACCAACAACACACGAAAACTTTAGGTCATGTATATAACCCCGGTTCTATGAGTAGTATGAGTGAGATGTCTCACTATGGGATCCAACCTCTGTCTGCATTCCTCAGAAGCATTTATTTCAATCTGCCAATCCTGATTGGCCGATGAAACGCGTTCATCCGCTAGGGGGTCACCCACCTCCTATAAAAGGAGGACACGGACAGACGTGCACCATTCAAAATAAGCACCTCTTTTCCTCGTTCGAGCAAAAAGGGTTGTCTGGTGAGCCATCACACTCATATTACTCATCGAACCGGGGTTCTGTATATAACCTAAAGTTCCATTTCATAATATTTTGTGAGATGTCCCACTACTGCATATGGAAACTCCCATAGTGCAGACATACTTATCAAGCGGTACCAGCCTCCAGGGCAGAAGTCTGATCACATCAGGACAGCAAAACCGCCCGTGGCACACACGGGGCAGAAACGTCCAGCATGTAAAAGTGGACAAACGTGAGGGGAGAGGTCCAACTCGCCACCGCACAGATGTCCTGTAGAGACACTCTCCTGAACAAAGCCCAGGATGTGGCAAGACCCCGAGTTGAGTGTGCACGCAGACCCATAGGCCGGCTGCAGACCCTGTCAAGCGTAAGCCAAAGCAATAGCCTCCAGCACCCAGTGTGACAGGCATTGCTTAGTAACAGGCTTTTCAGTACCTGGTGGTACCAGTGGTCTGGACACATGGAGGAGCCTACCTGCTCCCTTCATAAACCGGCTGATCAGCGGGTGATGGCTGGCCGACTTATCCCCAAAGCCAACGTGAGAGGAAAATACTTTGTTTTTGCCAATCAGGTCCTGCAGAAATGACAAAGTCACTCCCACCGGGCACTGAAAACTGATCAAACAGCCTCCACCTAGAATCATAAAAAGACCTAGTGGAGGGGGCTCGAGCACTCTGTATGGTGGAGATCACATGAGCACTCTGTATGGAGATCCCACTCTGTGATAATCCCACGGCTAACAGAATGAGCCAATAAGGGGCCAAGCCCACAGCGGCAGAGGAGCAGCAGGAGCTGCCAGGGACTTGCACACAGCAGCGGGTAAACCTCAGCCAGCCAGTGCACAACCGTAGGTACTTTCTGTGAGGGGGATATATTGGATCGTGAAAATGTGTTTTTGAGGTCGACAGATGTGAACCAATCGCCCTGTCGCAAACTGCAGCCTGTAACCCGATATGGTTCATAACACCCAAGGCCGAGCCGCGGGCGCTCTCCATCCCTCTATCCTCAGGGAGAGAGAGGTCAAGCACTCTGGTGTACCCACTGAGAGAGGAGCCATACACAGAGCGATGTTGCCCTCTCACAGAGGTAGACCGTAAGCGACCAGAGAGCCCAAAAGTGGGGTGACGGAACCCCCTTTCAGAGGCCACCTGCGCAACCGCGTCAGCGATCAGTATGTCACAATAGGGTTCGTCTGCAGCGCGGTGGAGCCCCCTGCCGGCGGCCGCCCGACCAACAGAGGGATGTTGTGCACAGCAGAGAAGCCCCCTGCCTGTGGAACAGGGCAGCACCTCCCAGGGCGAGCACACACTGCTTGCACCAGGGGACAGGGTGATGATGGGGAAACCGCCATTCCCAACCAGGAGAGGGCCGGAACCTTCATGCGAGTGGGCATAACGAGACCCGTCAACTCTCTGCTTATAGTGGCAGACATTGCTTTCACATGATGCGCCCCTAGCCTTTGACCTAGGGGTGCGAGCGATGACACATCACTCTGTTTTGAACACGTGTGTGAATACGTGCTTGTGGACATGCAGGAGGGAGCAACAGCCAAACGTCCTGTTGAACCAGTCCATCTCTCCTGAACAGCAGAAGGCAGCAGAATAGCCCGAGAATGCACGGGTGAAAGCAAAGGGGACGAAGCTGGAAAACAAGGGAACGTCAGTTTCGTCATCAGAGGAGAAGAAAGCTGTCTATTTCTTCCTCCTCGTCTGCGCGTGCTGAGCAGGCTGTGCTGGAGCAGCAGCAGGCGCCGGAGCTGCAGGGATACCGAGTCAAGTAGGCGTGCCTCGTCGAGGCTGTGGAACGGAAAGTCTCTGGGGTGGAGTCTGAGGAAAAGCCCTTGGTCGCGTGAGTTTCCTGGGGCGACAGAGGCGGAGAGCCTCATTGTCTCTCCTTGCAGCACCGCTGCATGGAGGACAAAGCGGAGTCGAAAATTCTCTGGGGAATAACAAGAACACTCAGGATGTCGCTCTTTTCTGCGTCAGACAGTTTAGCTAGGTCGAGCCAACGGGCTTGCTCCTGAACAACCATGTTGCTCATCACCTTTTCCATAGCCTGCATGGAGCAGCGTTGGGTGCGGAGACACACGTCGGTAACCGTGGATATTTCCTCTATTGTCACAGGGTCCTGAGACAGTGCGCAATCCTCACAGATTTCAGCCTGATAGGCAGTAAGGAAAGAGAGGACATTCAGCGCCCTGACTGAGAGGGCAGTGGCCGCATACGTCTTAGCGGACAGGTCCGACTGCAGACGGTCCACTCTGGATGATAACACGGGTCTCCGAGGGGACACAGCGGGCTGTCGCGGGAGCAGGTGAGCCACAATGAGAGGCTCCACCGGCATACAAAGCAGTCCAAGGCTCTCCATCGCCTCACGGTTGAGGCACCTGACACAGGGGTTTTCCCGGTGAATGGACGGTCCTTCCAGGGACGAGCTACTTCCACAAGCAGCTCAGGAGAGATGGGAAGGATTTGTCTCGCAGCGCCCTTTGAAAAGGGGAGCTTCTTCCTTTTGGAGTGGGACCTGGTGGCTTCCGTCACTACGGTGGGCCACTGAATGGCCAGCAGAGTCGCAGCACGTTTACACAATTCCATCGTGTCCAAGGTGGGAGGATAGGAGACGAGCAAGGGGCCCTCCAATTCCTCCTTGGAAGCTACAAAGGCAGCATGAAGCCTGCCCTGAGCCTGGGTGAGGAAAGGTCTGTCCACCTCGTCCACACCCGAGCCGAGAGGGTCAGAGGAGTTTTCATCAAATTCTCCACAGTCAATCAGCTGGAACCCTGAGCAGCCGCAGTTTCCATCAGCGGAGTCTCCACTTCACCCACCTCTACTGGGACAAAGTGAGGGGTGAAGGAGTCCTGCTCAGACAGGTGTGCCAGTCTCCTGTGGAGGCTCCGTGTGTTAAACACGGCGTGGTGCTTACACGAACCTAGAGTTTTGACTGCCACGCAGGCTGGGGCAGACTTTGTGCCCGCCCTTAGTGTAGATTTTACCTCCACATGGACAGCCCCAGAGGATTCCGCTCCCTCAGTGAGAGAGGCCTTAGCTTCCATCACCACGTGATGCACTTAGGAGAACAGATGGCTAGGTTAAGATGCCATGAGGCAGCTAGCACAGGTGCTAGCAGGGATACAGGCCAACGTGTGCTGGACCGTCTAAGACGTCGAGCACAGTTTTTGAGACGGCAGCTTTTGCTTTCTTCCAAAGCTCGGATACCGTAGTAGCTGGAGCCGAGCTACACGCTTTAGTGAGAGCCCAGAGGGAGAACCGACGTGCGCACGGGCCCATAGACGCCGAGGGCAGTGGAACCGAGACGACAGCGAGATGTGCTGAGGTCAACGCACCGGCCTTGTGGCAAGGAGCTTGCAGCGGAGCTAATACCGGAGTGAATAAGCCGCTGGGGACCAACGTGTGCCAGAACAACAGCGTGAGAAGGAGCCGTCAGCCGAAGCTGTCCTTCACGACCTTTCGGCAGTGAAGGACAGCACCTACCAAGCAAAGTAAGAGCTGTATTCTACCTACTTCTTGACCTGTTGTGGTCTAGAGCAGGCGCTAGTTCTGCCAGCATTCGTCGACTGGAATAAACAGAAACCGCCTTTGGACAGTTACTATGGACTTTATATTTTGCTCAGCGCTTTGAGAGGAATTTGTTGTGTTTTGCACTATATAAATAAAGTTTAATTGAATTAAGCTGGCAATAAAATGCAAGATAGCTGAGAGGAGAAGAGGTGTTTGAATGGTGCACGTCTGTCAGTGTTCTGCTTTTGTAGGAAGAGGGTGACCCCCTAGTGGACGGACGCGCTTGAAATAAATGTTTCTAAGGAATGCAAACAGAGGTTTCATCCCATAGTGAGACATCTCACAAAATATTATGAATAAAACACAAAATTAGAGAAAAATATACTGAATAATAAAAAGAAGAGACAAACGAAAACAAAACACACAAATTATTTTGATTAGAACATGAACTGAAAATACAAGGGTCAGCTTTGGTTCCAAACCATGCAGGAATTATACCGTAAATGATAGAACTAAATCTAAATACTGTTTCATTCAACTTATTTAAAAAATGAAATTGTTTGAGAACCACTGCTGTAAAGCACACGTGTCAAATTCAAAGCCCAGGGGTCAAATCCAGACCTATAGAGCAGGGGATCTCAACCTTGGGGACGCAAGACACCAGGAAGGGTGTTGCCAAATGCCTACAGGAAACTAAGAATATACTGAATATACTGTAAAAAAAAAAAAAAAAAAAAAAACTTTTCCTCACCCTCCGCGGGCGGTCTCTTTTTTCCTCCAAGCTTGGGTCCTCTACCAGAGGCCTGGGAGCTTGAGGGTTCTGCCCAGTATCTTTACTGTTCCTTGAACTGCACTTTTCTCCAAAGAACATACATTACAGAAAAATACACCAAATGACAACAAAAATTTGAAAATGACCCAAAATACACAAAACTAAATATTTATACAAAAATACACAAAATGACTCCAGTATTACACTACAATGGCAACAAAAAACAATAATTACACAAAGAAATGCACAAAAAGAAAACCGAAAGATACAAAAATACACATAATGACTCAGAAAAACATACATTGCAGAAAAATACACCAAATAAAAAAATATATAAAAATCTGCAAAAAAACAAAAACAAACACATTTATCATGCGCATGTACCATAGAATTAAACCAGGGAAATCGCACACGCTATTTTATTTTGCACCTGCAAATATACCCCTTTATAACACTACTGAGTATGTACACCTTTTTGTACATCCAACCTTTAAACACATACTCATTTGGCCATAACTGACAACTCTACTTAAGCTTCCACGATATGAATACATACTTCCAACGGGCACTGTACTAGTAATACAAAATTAGTTTATGTATTAAACTTTTTTTTAGGAAAGAATTTACTCTCATGCGTCAGTTTACTATTATCCCATACTTCCATTTTCTGACCTGCTTGCTTAATATTTTTCAGGGCCTGGGAGGAGTTTATTATTATTATTTTCAATTTTTTTGGTTGGGTTAATAAAATATAATTTCCTGAGATAACCAGCGGAAACGCATGGCGCATTTCACCGGAAATGCGTGCTTTTATTTTGAAAGACTGCAGTCCGTCCTGTTGTATGTCACTTGACTTGAGTGGTGATGGACACTACGGACGGCTCAGACTCGCTGTCAGTCACTCAGGAACAGCCTGGAGTGAGTTTATGTGAACCAGTCCAGCTCAGTGTGGACCAGAAGCCGATGAGGACTTGTTTTAACTCCGTGTGTGTTTATTTCAAGAAGCCGCTATGGACGTTTCACAGGAAACATGTGGAGCGCGGACTCGGAGTATGCCTTCGTTCTTCTTTTTATTGACCCTGTGGGTGTTGAAGGCATCAGGTCAGTAACTATCCAGCCTCAGTCTGCACTGAAAGATAACTGTTATCAACCCAAAAGTGCTCTATAAATAGATGTTTTCACGTCTTTTTTTCCCAACTTTTAAATAAAATAATTCAGTATTCATTATCCAACTTGTAAATGTTTTGTTTTCTTTATTAAAGTAATTATAAGAATTGTAAAGTACAAATTTTACTTTTATTTTTCGTGTATTTTAAAGTGTATAATAGCTGCTGATGTGTGTGTTTCCATCCCAGCGGACTGCCCCAAACCTCAGGGACTAGAAAACATTGTCCTAACCTATGAAGCTCTTCTAATGAATGATTTTCCAGAGGGAACTATAGTCATTCTAGAATGTGCCAATGGGTATTTATTGGAAAGTGGCTCTGGAGTCATAACTTGCACTGATGACAATTGGACTCATCCAGATCTACAGTGCAAAAGTAAGTCGTGTGTGTGTGTGTGTGTGTGTACAAGAAAGTCAGATTATAAGGTTGAAAAAGGTGGAAGATTTACCCTAAAATATCCACATGAACATAAGCTTGTGAATTCTTGAACTTTTTAAATAATATGAAAATTATTTATTAGACTTAACCTAAAATTGGGAGTAATTTTAAAATAACTAACATATCCCAAACATTAATATTAGCATCCCATTTTTCCATCAGCCTTAGCCGATGACCGATATGGACGGCCGATATTCTTGAACCGATACTACTTTTGCTCCCTCAATTTACATCATAAAAATTACACAATGATGATAACAAATGGTACGAGTCTGAATTTTTTTTTTTATAAAAAAGGAATATTTATTGAAATGAACAAAGGTGAGGTAGAACGACAACCAGTAAAAAAAATTTAACAAATATTAAAAACAGGTGATGTAGAACAAGAACAAGTCAAAAATATTTCTGCTCTCTGTAATTAATGCGGATCGGGAAACGTAGCAGCCCGCATTGGCCGATGCTGATACACGTAAAAAACGTATAAATGTATCGGTCTATCAGTACTAAAAATTTACATTATAAAAACTATATCCATCCATTTTCTGACCCGCTTTTATGGTCGCAGGTCTGCCGGTGCCTTTCTTCGGCTCACTCTGGGCGTTAGACGGGTACACCCTGGACAATCACTCACATTCACTCCTACTGGTCATTTAGAGACTCCAATCGACCTAACAGTCATGTTTTTAGATTGTGGGGGGAAGCCGGAGAACGTGCTTACTACTAACCCACCGTGTGCCCAACATTTAAAATAATAATTTGTTAATTTTTTTACCCTCTCAAGTACCCCCTGTCGTACCATCGCGTACCTCTATTTGAGAAAAACTGATCCAAAAATATCAGCATTAGTAATTTAAAAATGTTTAATTTCTCGTAGAAATGTTCCGCCCCTTGACAACCTTACAGTAGACAAAAAAAATTAAAAAGATTGTCATTTGGTCCGCTGCCAATAAATTGATTATGATTTGTGTGTTTCAGAGAAGGACTGTGGTCCTCCTCGACCTCAGCCCCACATGAGCTTCAACATCAGTGCAGGGACCCTGTTTGGAGACATCATCAGGGTCACATGTGATAAAGGGTGAGTCTGGAAGTTTATTTCTATGAGGAAATTAAGTCCTGCTATTTCAGTGTGTTGAAATAAGAGGTTGTTGAAATGGTGCTGCCGTCACTCGAGTCTTTGACTCGTTGACTCTGGTAAACTGACGAAGCAAAATTAGTGTTTGTCTGGCCACAGACTGGTGGTGGTGATCTCTACAGGGTGTCTGATGATATCCTGTGACCTGATACAGAAATAGAATCATCACTGAGTGCAGAGACCATCTTTCCTATTTATATAAAGTTTTTCTTCATTTTGCCAAAAGGTGCTACACACTGGCCTCGGCTACATGATGTGTTTTAATTCAGAATTAGTCATTCCGAATTAAATCATTCAAAATTAAAGTGTTCTGCTTCGTGTTTACATGGAAATAGTAATTCCCGAACTAAGGTTTACATGGAAAACCGGTTTATTCGGCTTTAGGTAATTCCGTTTTAGGTCTGGTGGTTGGGAAGGCTCTGATTGGACGGGGGAGAGCATGACGTATCACGTCTATCGGGAAAAACACACAACAAACCTTTTATCGTCTGCTATAACACAGAACATCACACGTGAGAACTGTTTTTCACCTTTATTTTGATTGTAGTTTTAAAACAGCAGCTCAACAATAACACACTTTGGTCCACGGAGCGTAAAGGAGATAGGAGCTATTCACCAGTAAAACTCTGTAAAACAATAACCAGGAATAAATATTTACTCCCTGGTAAAGATAGAAGATCTAACAACCGTTACTCTGATAAACTTGGTGATATTACAGCCTGTGCAGCAGTACGGGGACGCTTTTACTCCGCTTTAGTATCACCCATCCGGTGAAGCCGTTCAGTTTGCTGATCTCCATGTGTGTTTAATAAGTCCATGTGTTAATTTCCGCACATTTATGCCTCCGTCCATCCACTTTTTCATTATATCCATGTCTTTTAAGGCTCTTATTATTGTTATTATTATTATTATGTCGAATCTAGTCCGGGCCGCCATGTTGGATTATGTCGTCACCAAACGCGTCATCGCCGCAAGTCGCACATGCGTAAAACAACTGGAATTAACTTAAAGCGGCTTTAAATTTTAAGTGTTTACAAGAAAGAGGAATTATTTAATTTGGAATTGAAAACAGAATAAACCAGCCATCTAATTCAGATTTAAGTTTAATTCGGAAATAAATTAGCATTAGGAATGAAGTGTTTACAAGGCCAGTTTAAAGAGGAATTAAAGCTCCCATGTAAACATGGCCACGAACTGGCATTTGGCTCGTATGCTTTTTCACTGGCTCATCAATGATTCAAAGCTGTCTCTATGTACTTTTTGAATTAAACTTTGAGTTAAAGCTACCTTTCCTTTCCTATATGATTCACTACCGTGACATTGGATACTTGGTGTGCATTGACTTTCTTCTCTGTTCTTTTGTATTCTGCCAGTTACCAGATCAGTGGATCAAGTTACAAGCAGTGCTATAGCACAGGGTGGAGTGGAAGAAGCAAATGTGAAAGTGAGTGACTTGCAGTTCTTACTTCTATGTCTCTAATGCAGGTAGAAAGCTCTATAATGACACTGTATTATACTGTACAAGTAATGTTGTTTATTCCTGATGAAAGTAAAAAGTCTATTTTCTTTCAATATGAAAAAATAGAAGAGCTTTTGATAAACCATGTACAGTATGTAATGGGGTGTGAACTCAGTAATAAGTGTGTGTGTGTGTGTGTGTGTGTGTGTGTGTGTGTGTGTGTGTGTGTGTAGCTGTTTGAGTGTCAAATCTAGTGTTAAATGTGTTTATTTCAGCACAGAGTATTCATTAGAAAACATTAAGGCAGAAGTGGGCAACTTTTATTATAGGTGGGGCCACAAAACAGTGATTTTTCTGATCTGAGGGCCAGATTATCAACATTCATGTCAGTGTTGAGAATAATGACCAATCTGAGCATTAATACAGGGAAGAACAACACATTTGTGTTGTCATTTCATGTGTTTTTGGTTTATTGTATTGTTTTTATGTAATTTGTTTTCTTATTTTGTGCTTTTCCTCTCATTTTGTTTGTTTTTAGTTGTTTTGTGTGTTTGAAGCCAATTTGGATATTTTTGTTGTCATTTTGTGATTTTGGAGACATTTTTTGTGTATTCATTTCGTGTGTGTTTTTTTGTTGTTATTGTTGCTGTTGTGTGTTTTTGGAGTCATTTGTGTATTTATGTTGGCTAGTGTATATTTTTCTGTTTTGTTGTGTGTGTTTTTAACTAATTTTGTGGATTTACTTCAGGGGCCACTCAAAATTAGAGCGAGGGCCGCATATGGACGTGACACGGGCGGTTTTACTGTCCTGATGTGATCAGACTTCTGCCCTGGAGGCTGGTACCGCTCGATAAACATGTCTGCACTACGGGAGTTTCCATATCCCGTAGTGAGACATCTCACAAAATATTTTAAAATAGAACCTTAGGTTATGTATATAACCCCGGTTCTATGAGTAATATAAGTGAGATGTCTCACCAGACTACCCTTCTTGCTTGAACGAGGAGAAGATGTGCTTATTTTGAAGGGTACACGTCTGTCCGTGTCCTCCCTTTATAGGAGGTGGGTGACCCCCTAGTGGACGGACATGCTTCACCGGCCAATCAGGATTGGCATATTGAAATAAATGCTTCAGTGGAATGTAGACAGAGGTTGCATTCCTTAGTGAGACATCTCACTCATACATAACCTAAAGTTTTTATCTGTTCTCTTAGTCATAACGTGTGAAAAACCACCTGAAGTAACCAATGGCAGAAGATCATGGGATGCTCACGATGACCCAAAGTATGGAGAAGAAATCCTGTATTCCTGTGATGTAGGACACACCCTGGTGGGGCCCGACCGCATTATGTGCAACGAAGATGGGGAATACAATTCTCCTCCTCCCCTATGCTCAGGTGAGGTCACTGCATTTGAGCCCCCAAAATAAATCCCCAAAAATTATATTTAAAGAAGCTAGAAGGAATATAAAGCTCGACAAAGTACACAGAATAACTCCCAAAAGTACACCAAAAGATTTATACAACACAAAATGACAACAAAGACAGACGCAATCACAACTGTCAACAAAATTGCACAAAATGACAGGAAAATATATATTAAAAAAAAAAAATAGAAAGTGACCCCAAAAATGCACAAATCGGCAATAAAAATGCAGAAAATATCAGATAATTACACATAATTGGAATAAGAACACAAAAAATTACATTAAAAAACCCCACAAAAAGGTTAAAAATTGACTAAGACAAATCCCTTTTTTCTTGCGTATTATCACTCACATTGGTCATTATTATAAATGCTGACATGAATGTTGATAATGTGGCCCTCACATCAGATAAAATCACATTTATGTGGCCCCTGCTGTGATAGAGTTTAAAGTGTGTTGCATTGGACCACACTGGTAGTTTTATCAATATTGTTACAAAAATATTGTTCTTTTCAAAACAAAGAGGTAATATTAATGTTCTGTTTGTCACTGGTGATGTAGTTTTATTTATACATGTTCTTATTGTTTGAAGAGCCACACCTGCTGAGGGCCAAGGCTTTTTAAAAATGTTGATTATTGCACAAACCTCACTTATAAGTGAAGGCTGCATTGCCTAAAAACAAAGAATGTTTATGAAAGTGGGCCAGGATAAACACCAACGGCTGTAAAATAAGAAATGAAGTCTAAACAGCGGGTGTTTGGAAAGAATTCAGCTTAAAAACCTTCATAGTTTATCATGTTGTCTTTAGTTAATCACACACACGATGGACCAGAACATATGTGTGGTCTAATGGTGTCGGATGTTCATGTTTGCTTTTCATTCATTGCTTTGCTTTGGACACATCCTGTAGATCAGGAATGGGCAACTGGAGGCCTGCGGGCCACATGCGGCCCTCGTTTTAGTTTTGTGTGGCGCCAACACAAATATACAAAACAAACCTGATGACAGAAAAATACACAAAATGACTCTAGACATACAAAACGATAAGAAAAATATTTAAAATTTACAAGAAAAACACAGAAAACCTTAGAAATCTGCAAAATGATTACAAAAACACACAAAACAACAACACGAATAGACAAAATGTACCGTTCAAAACACACAAGGTGACTACAAAAATACACAAAATAACAGAAAAATACATACCTGTAAGACATTCAAAATAACAACAAAAATGCTCAAAATGTTAGCAAAATACACAAAACAACAAAAGTCTACTAAATGATTACAATAACGTACAACAATATAAAACAACAACAGGAACACAGATAATGACCCTAAAAACACAAAAATGTACTACAAAATGACATAATATCTCAACAAAATTATACAAAATGACAAAAGTCTGCCATAATGATTGTAAACACATATACCAAACAACTAAAAAAAATACACAAAACAGCATCAACACAGAAAATAACTGCAAAACAAACAAATTAACTACAAAAATACACAAAACAACATAAAAATGTATAAAATGCCTCCAGACATACAAATTAACAAGAAAAATACACAAAATGTCAGCAAAAATATATGTAATCTGCAAAAATGATTACAAAAATACACCAAACGTCTAAATACACAAAACAAAAACAGAAAAAGAAAATGACCCCAAAAACACATAAATGTACTACAAAATGACAAAATAATACACAAATGACTCCAGACAATCAAAATGATAAGAAAAACACACAAAATGATTCCAGATACAAAACGACAAAATACACAAAATGTCAGCATACCTAACAAGTGCAAAAATATACAAAACAACAACAGAAACACAGAAAATAACCCTAAAAACACACACATTTACTACAAAATAACACAAAATGAAAAATCCAGAAATGACTAGAGATAGAAAATGACCAAAAAAATACACAAAAACCCAAAAATCTGCACAAAAGATTCACAAAACAGCAATAACACAGAAAATGACCCCAAAACTTACAAATTCACTTTGTGGATTTGTGGCCCTGCTGTGATAAAAGTTTCTCATCTCTGCTGTAGAAGCTGCGATGGAGGTACTGTCATGTTTATGCTTGTTTTTTTTTCTTTTTTTATTTGTCTGGGCACTCATGGCTTTGTTGTGTATACCATATACTGTATATTGTTTATACGCTACAGTTTCTACATGCCTACCTATGCTTGTGCACCCTCTGAATGGTTTGATGCTGACTCAGTGTTTCAGTGGATGTTCATTGTTCGGCAGAATTTCTGTGAACCAGATGCTTTGTCATGCTATTGTGAGCCATGGCACACCTTTTTCATTTGAAACGCATACAATTGTAAGCCAATGAAAACGAGTTACACAACATTAGAGCCTTATTGTCACTGATTAAATATTTTGCTAAGTAAAATAACTGCAGTAGTTATGGTAATGACACGCCTTTGAAGCAACTAAGTAAGACATCTGTTATTCAAGGCGTACTAGCTTGCAACAGAACATTGTGTGTGTATAACTAAAAAATGTTTAGAAATCAGATAAATATTTTTTTATGATTCAATTTAAGTTAAGTTAATCTGACTTACTCCAGATGCACAAAATACTTAAATAAAAAACAAACAAACAAAAAACACCCACCCCTTCCATTATCCTACCCTGACTCCCTCTCCCTTGTTCCCTTTCCCCTCACCTAGGTACAACACTACCATCTCTTTTTATATTTTCCCTTTATTGAAGTGTTTATTACTCTTCCTTAGGGCTGGTGATGGTCACAACTATGCAATAAAATAAATGTCTTTATTTCATTGTAATAATAAAACATGCATTTGCAGAATGTGCAGACGAGGTGGAAAAAAACAAAATAAATCAGGCTTGTTTTATGCTGTCTTTATTTAATATAATTGAAAATAAAACATGTTAACAAAAATTAATACATTGATTCATGACTAATTTCAACCAGATTGATTGTATTTTTTTGACTCTCACATGGATATTTATCCATTTAGTTGTTAACAAATCAAAAATGGTGGGTTACGAACTGTCGAGATTTAAATCTTACTTCACCAGGTCATGGCTTATAGCAAGTTAGCCAGATTAACTTTATATTAAGCTGGTGGTTGTAATATGACAAAGAAGTTAATTACATCTATCTGGTAAATACACACAGACATTTTCTTTGTAGACATGATCAAAAAAAAAAGAGAAAGCATGTGAATGCTCCGTTCTTTGTATTCCTGCCACTGTTCGATCTGCATGCAGAATGAAAAGATGAGCACGCTGTCACTGCACCGCCACTGAGGGTGTTTATTTTCAGCCCAGATAAACTTAGCAATGTTCTTATTCATAGGTGTGACAACAGAAGACCGAATAACTGCTCCTACATCTCCAGTGAAAGGTAGAGAAGTGAAAAAAGCTGGAGAATATTTCAATCAGCACTGTACTGTATATAAACCTAAAAAGAAACACCTGTCATTTCCCCTGAGGATAAAGTATTTTGACAGCATTGGTTATATTTCGCATCACAGAAGCATCCAATTCTGCAGAACTGTCTGCCACAGCCACAGCTTACAGAGATAAATATGTCACAGCCACCACAGCACCAGCTTTCCCACCTTCAGGACGAGGTAGAGAATGATCTTTGCACGCCGTTGCATGTCTGTGAGCATGTTGCATGCTACACAGATAAATGTGTGCACCTCTTTTTAGCTGATATCACAGAATATACAGTATAGCATGTTCTCTCTTTTGTTCAGAAGTTGGCAAAGACATTTTGAGACCCCAGAGTAACTCTACTTCACCGAGTCTTGAACCAACTGCACCACCTTCATTTCAAGGTAGAGACAAATGTCCTGAAATTTCACACTTATCACACGGAATATTTAGCTTTAAGTTGTACTTGACTGTTATTTAAAACTGTCCTTGAGCCAAAAATAATGCATTCAAATCAATTCTGCAATAAAAAAAATTCACGGTTTAGGCTGTAATATCCTCATCAAAAATATTTCACTTCAGCCCTCATTTTGGGAAATACTGCATATTTAGTGTTTTTACTGCTGAAAAGATTAGGGGTTCTCATGATAAAGTCCATACAAACATATAAAGGGTTTGAAAATTATAATATTTTTTATATCTATGGATAAGTCTGAAGTAGTTGAAAAGATCTGATGCAGTGAAAGTAAAAAAATATATTACATTAATACATTTTTATTGCACTTTTATGTGATGGGCTGTTTGTGTACACCAAGAGTACAAGTGTTATTTTTTTTCTTTAAAACTGTCCTTGTGCCAAAAATAATAATGCATTAAAATCAATTATGTTATCAATTATTGTCATGGTCAAGGCTATAATATCCTCATCAAAAATATTTCACTTTGCACCTTTTTTTTTGAGATATTGCATATTTGGTGTTTTTGTTGTTTAAAAAAATCCAGGGTTCTCATCACAAAAAGTCCATACAAACATAAAAACAGTTTGAAAATTATAAATAATTGTATGTCTGTATATGGATAGATCTGAAGTAGTTGAAAAGATCTGATGCAGTGGAAGTAACAAAAATGTTCATGGAGTACATTTTTATTGCACTTTTATGAGATGGAATGTTTGTGTACACGAGGTGTACAACTTAAGTGTATGTAAACTTGAAGTGCACAATGTGTGCAGAAGCAAATTTAACTTCTAACGTTAAATGCTCTTTCTCATTATTGTTCTTGTTTTTTATTTTCACTTGACTTGCACATTACATTAAAGCTGCTGGAGAGCATATAGTTTTTAATTACATAAATCTATAGTGTAGGATCATAGCTCAATAAACCCAAGATCATTAGGTTGAAAAAGTGAAGATGTAAAAGGTTAAAATTGCAGCTGAAAAGTTTTATCCCTACTGTAAACATTCTCTTACTGACATTGTCAGAAAAGTTTCATGCATTGCATTGTGGGATGTGGAGATGCAGTGAAGTGTTTTCACTTCTTTCTTAATTTGATTTCTTGTGTTTCTTCACCAGACAAGAAGGACAGTGATTTACTTGACTACATTTTTGTTGGTTGTTCCAGGTATTCCCACGTGAATATTTCTCTGTAAACTTCAAAATAAACATCTGTCATTGTTTTGCCACAACTTTGTGTCTGTGAAAACACCAGAAATGTGTTGGGAAGTCACTTTGGCACAGTTTTGGGGTGCAAACACAAGAAATACACAATACGAATGAAGTAAAAACACACCTATGCATCCGTTTACAGGAATCCATGTCCCACAATGCAATGCTCAAAACTTCTCCAACAATGTCAATAAACTAAATGTTTAGAGTAGAGATGAAAACACATTTCAACCTTTTCCATCTTTTGTCAAGCAGACGATCTTTGATATATTTATTTATGAAGCCTACACCATGGATGTACTACTCATACGAAGTTTGATGTCTTAATATGTATGTAGTGCGTTCACATTAGATGGTGTATGCAAAGATTAAGTACGCGAGAAATACCTGGATTTATACAATATTTGGTCATTTTTAAGTATGCACGATGGGCACACTGGTCGTGTTCAACCACCCCATGATGCATTGCAAGCAGAATGTAAAATCATCCTGGGACCGGCTTCAAGCCAAAAGTCAAGCATCCCATTTTCAAAATAAAAGCATCTCTTTTTGTCTTCCATCAATTTTAAACACTTTTATAAATAGGGCTTTTGTTTTGAAATGTTTTCATGTTTTCAGAACTTTCAAAGGTGGCAAATCAACAGATATTAAGCTTTAGCGTGCTTTAGGTTCAGTGGGAGCGGTCATCATCCTAACCATACTTAAAGTAGACAGTACATACTCATTGAGTGTGTAGTGCATTAGTGTGCCATTTCAAATGCAGCCTCGTCTTTATCTGATAAAAAAAAAAAAAAAATGATAGTCTCCAGCAGCTGATGAAGTAGAACGTATGATATCTGATTAAACTACAGCATGAAAACATAGATCAGATATTTACTTTCTATCCTAGTTCTTCACTGCTTATATGACGTCCAAACCCTTGTGCATGGTTACAAATATAATAATTGAACAACTGGTTTGCTCATGAGCTTTTTGATCTTTTTATTTCATGTGGTGTTTGGTTTGCTTACTGATATTTGTGCTTCATTCCTACAGAAAAGCCAACTGTAGATGTAAAAAACAACACAAATACAGGTGAGTACTTTGGTATGTTAGGAAAATGAATGAATACAAGTGTTATGGTAAATTTCACCTTTTTAAATTTGTTCTTTAATACAGATTATACAGCTGTAATACTGAGTGTAATCGGTGTTGCATTAGGTAACCAAACTTTTCCTCTTTAACTTATAGTTTACAATATTTTACGGTATTTGCTCAACAAGCTGCAATGTGTGTGTATATGTGTGTGCGTGCGTGTGTTCCAGTGGCTTGTATAGTTGTGCTTTTTATACACAAGTACCATCTGAGGAGAAAAGGGTGAGAACCATGTTTAACTCATTATTCCCATTGCATGTGCTTTGAATCCTTCGTGCACGCTCTCTGCTATTTGGCCTTTTTTAAGTTTCACACATTTAAAATTTCACGCATTTTCACGGCATTGAACGCATTCTCTTCAACAATGTGGCACACAGGCTGTAACTCTGAAACTTTAGTTTTTTTTTTTTTCCTTTTTTCTTCTTCTTCCTGCATTCCTTTACTGCTTTTAATCTGTTGATGTAAATTTGGAATTTTGAGCTTCCTGGCTGGTGAGGTACGAGGGAAGTCAACAGGAAATTCTTGAATAAAACCAGCTGTAACAAAGACATGGGCATTAAGTAGAGAAATACCTAGGGTGGAATTAGCATAATATACTGTAGTTCAATGCAAAACTACACACAGACATGCTTTGGGCTTTGGGTTTCAGGCTTTTGGTCCGCAAAGCTACATTTGCATAATTTCACATGCATAAATAAAACATTTTTTGGCCATATTTTAAGGTTTTTACTATATAACTTCCTAACAATTCTATTAACTTCAATGTTTTTTTTAAAAGTAAAACAAAATAATAATAAATTGTCTTCTTTTTGAATAATATATTAAGGTTTCATTTATTCAGACAGCTTTTTTCAGAAAGTGTACTTTGATCTCCTGACAAAGATCAAAGGCATATGCTATTTATCAAAGTACATTTCCTGAAAAAAGTTGTCTGAATAAATAAAACATTAATATATTATTTTAAAAAAAAATTCTGCGACTTAATATCTTTGCTTTGTAAGTTTCTGTAAACCTCAGATTGTCATTTTTTGACTTGAGTTATAAAAAATGCAGTGGTTATATTAACTATTGTTCCTTTGATTTGATGACCACTAGGGTGGGTGTCACCATTTGGCCCACTTTTAAGAGGGTTTACAGAAACCTTACTCTGAAGCCCATGCAGTGTATTTCATGCTACATTGACTAACATCTTAACCTTTGGAATATTAAACATAAAGGCAATAACACAGCATTTGGTGAACTGATGACATGTTTACTGAAAAGTAACACAACTCCTATGATGGCACCGTAGTTCATATGACACCAAAGAAGACCGGAAGCCGGAGTTATTACAGTTCCAAAATCTGTAGATTGCCTTCTTCACTCAGGTATTCATCAATTCTTCTGCATTTCACTTTCCGTAAAACCCTAAAGAGTAACTAAACCCCAAAACCAAAAATGTATCTAAATATGTAGTAGTGTTTTTGATTGATTATTATTCAAATCTTGACAATTAAGTCAAAGTATTTAAATTTGGCGTATTTTGTTGTAAGAATGACTGCCCTCTATGGGTTGAAACCAAGTTATTACAATCAATTTTTGCTATTGGCTGAGATATACCACTTTCATCACAAACCACCACTGTTGGCCACGCCCCTTCTAGAAAATCTAGCTCCTGTGGACTCAATCTGTGGCGAGTAGTTTAGATTGCGAGAATTAGTGAATAGAGAGGAATATTGAGTATTAAGTAGCTAGTTAGCATAGAATAGATAGTTTTTCAACCTTGTGGGTTCACCTGGAATTCAAATTGGGTCGCCTATAATGTCTAGAAATAGAAGACTTACTGATATAAAATACATTTTAAATGAATTCTTTTTCTTTTCCAATATAAAACACCACTCATAATCTTATCTAATCACTTTCTGAAATATAAATCTAGTTCAAATTAAAATGCAGTATAAAACTATCTGAGCTGACACATCTTGTCACTCTATGCACTAATCTTGGATACTTTAGTTTTTCTAATACAGTATAACAAACATCTTCAAAAAACTATTAATGCAAAAAAAAAAAAATGTCTCTGGGGTTGCCAGGAATTTGTGATATCAAAATGGAGTCACAACTGGCATAGATTGTTCTTTGGAGATTTTATAGTCTACAGTGGGCGTGTCTTAACTGCTCCAGGAGCCACGCCCATAATTAAGGCATTTTTTTTAAAATTCAAGCCTTGACAAACATCAACCAAAACCTTGGGGTTTAGTTACTCTAAAGTTCACAAAACTCACTTTTTTATTTTATTTTTGCTGAAACCTTAATAATTGTTGAATTGTTGCATTCAAGAGGGAATCAATGATAAACACAACTTAAAGTGTTTGTATCATTTCTTTTTTAGAACCGTCCCTATGAACGGAGCTGCACCGATCTCAAGAAGGGAATCTGGGAATCATGAAGGATAAACTGTCAAACCTACTGAGCGGCGTCATAACCTCATTGAATGTACCATATTCCATCAAACACAAGCACTTTTTATTTGTATTGGTTTATATTTGTCACAGTATTTAACACAAAATGTAAATATTCTATACTGCTTTTTTTTTTAATTATAATTTATGTTCTAAAATGGATTAAAAGCATAACACTCATGAATACTACAGTGTTGTGTTTATATGTTAATAATGCTCCAGTTTATCAGAGCAGAACCCTAACAATGTCTTTAATTCAGTTTGCAGACTGAAAAGAGACGGATAAAGATCTAATCTGCTACATTCTTTGCCTCCTTACTTTTCATGATTGTCTATTGTTCTGAATTAGCAAGACTTTCCCATCATCACGGGAAGCTTTCATGAGAACCAGGCATCTTTTTGCCTTTGATCGTGCATATGACAGCACAATGGATCATGTTTACTATCCAAAAAATGATCAACATGATAAATGCGTAGCAAAGAATATTAAAGAGGAATTTATAAAACTTTAAATCTTCATCCATATGGACAATGTCAAAAGTCTGAAGAATAATGTAATTTAAAGCACATGCATAGGCATATTTTATATTCTGACAAGGTTGAAAGTTGGGTTTTTTTCTCAGGAGAAATGTGATGAATGCGTTCAGTGTCTGGGCTGCAGAAAAAGACTGAGGCATTATCCTGGCAGGGGTGGGGAACAGCGCAAAAAAAAAAGTACCATAAAATGTGGTGACACTGTTTCTTTGTTGGCTGGAACGCTGCCATGTCAGAAGTTTCTGTGCCTTTAGGGGATAAACTGAGGGTCTCCCTATTCTTCAGTATTCAGGTTTCACTTTCTGTCTCTTAATGTCTTTGATCGTGATCGAACTCCAGCTGATTATTCAATTTGATTTATATCGAGATAGACACTATCACGTGCACACAATGTAATGGTTATTATAAGGAGGAGATTTCTGATTCTTGAAAACAGAGGTTGTATTGTAGAAGAATCCATCCTCCATCCACCTCATCTCACAGCCCACAACGGAGTTGTAATCAGTTGGTTGTGTGCCTATTTAGTTCAAATGTATGGGGTGTGTTATTTATTAGGAATCCTACAATGAAGAACCCTAATACAAACAACATATAAGTCTCAATAATTGTATTTCTTCCAATGATTTTATTATAGGGCTGGGTGATTTTGCCTAAAAAAAAAACATCTCACATTTTTCTAGTTTAGATTTTTATTATTTTTTTCCCAGTGCACTTGTAAATGACTGCAGACATCAGATATATTGTCAAAAGTGCAACTTTACTGCTGTGATTGTCCTCAAGAGTAAAAATGCATAGAACAATCTCAAAATAAAAAGTAAATGAGGCTCTGTCATTCAACAATTTCAAGCTTTAACCCAGGTTTAAGCAAAAGTGCAACAGTAACTTCACAGTAGCTTAAATTTTCTGATTAAGAAATCAGATAACTACATATTTTATAACATAACATTACAATTAAAAAAACAAACTCTTCCCTTAGCATCTCAGCATAATGAAACATGCCTGTGGCACACATGTAGCCTCCTCAAAGGCCTCACATCGCGCTACGGGAACCCACAAGGACGGAACACGAAAAATTCTGAAAAAACTAAATAAAATTTCAACTTTTTTTCTTTTTTTTTAAACTCAAATTTGCTAAATAAAAATAGTTTTTATCTACAAATTTCATAAATTGATTAAATACATTTTTTGCCCAGCCCTATGTCATTCAATCAAAAAAAGAAATAGGAAACAATTCAATATTAGCATTGTGCTGAGTCATACAAGTGCTTTTTTTGGGACATTTTGGGTTGAAGCATCACTGAATTAATACAGCTTGTGATTTTTTACTAGTTTAACAACAGTTCTAAGTTGCTTTAGTTCAGGGGTCAAATATGTACCAGTTTGAGCTTAAGTGGGCCACATATTTTTGGTAGTAAAAACAAACAAGCATTAATTCAGCATAAATGTGCCCTAGTTTGTAATATAAAGCACCTACAGTGTGCAAGCAATAAGTGACAGATATCAGTCCGTGTGGGATTTTCACATCCATTATTCTTAGTTTTGAGAGCATTTTCTATTAAATTTGGGGAATTTTTGTGGAATCATTTCAAGAAAAACTTCACAATTTTGGAAATATTGAGAAAATTTGCAGGTAAAAAGAACAGCCATCATGTCATAAAAGCAATGGGGGGAAAATGAGGGGTCCTGCATATATTGTGTATTTTGAGGGCCTAAGATGTCTACAACTGAATTAGTTTGTAATTTACACGATGATTCATGGTTTTTATGTCATTTTTACTTTCCCCAGTGGTGCATATTTGATGCTCTAAGGCAGTGTTTTTCAAATGGGGGTACGCGATGGCACTACGGGGGGTACTTGAGTGAGAGAGGAAAATTAACACCCCAGGTGTAAGATTACTAGAAATAATAAAAACCATAGAAATAAATCTATTCAGGAGCCACTAAATCTGGGGTTTTCAACCTTGGGCTCAGGACCCCATGTGGGGTCACTTGGAGTTTAAATGGGGTCACCTGAAATTTCTGAAAAAATTAAATAGATTTCTGAAATGTTTTAATTATTATTTATTAAACAACTACACCTATGCATTCACATTGTGAAATATATATCTAGTTTAGCTAAAATGCAGTAAAAAATAAAAATATTCGAGCTCAAACATGATCAAAAACTAAGTCTATAAAAAATGTATTTGGGGTCGCCAGAAATTCTTGATATCATAATGGGGTCACGATCTAAAAAAGATTTGGAACCACTGCACTAAATACTGTTTCTTTCCACTTATTTACAAAATGAGATTTTTTTAAATGTGTGTTATCACTCGTTCATTCCATTTATAGCTCTATAGCTGTTTTTAAATAGTTTCCTAAGCAAGATGTTGTAGTCGGACAAAAAGGGGTACTTCAGGATTCAGAAATTAGAGAAAGGAGGTACTGGAGCCCAAAAAGATTGACAACCACTGCTCTAAAGGGCCAGATTTGGCCCCTGGACCTTGAGTTTGACACATTTGCTTGAGATCTTCTGGCTCAGGAGAGAGTGCACACCACCAAATAATCAAACTGTAGAATACAGTACATAATGCCCAAGGCCATGACTTGTCCTTTAGTAGAGTGAAAGAACACATGTCCTCCCACCAACTGTCTGACAGTTTGCCACATGTTACATTTATGAATCTACAAGGACATGCAAAGTATGATCCACCCATGTTTTAGATAAGTAATTGTTATGGTTGTGCTTTGACCTTTTTTTTTTCTTTTTGCTTAGCCTTGTACTTAGATACACACGAGTCAGCATATTATCGTATGGGCCTTTCTCACACCCATATTATTGTGTTGTTTGGCCCGAGGATGCCATCTCAAAACTGTCCTTCAGCTATAAGGGAAGCCTGCTTACAAATGAGTGCAAAACACATTGACACAGTTTAACGCAAGGGCATCAAACTCAGTTTAGTTCAGGGCCCAAACACAGAGCAGCCTGATTTCAAGTGGGCCACAGATTTTCTGTGGGAAAATGTGTAATCTCAACATTATTGTGCCCTAGTTTGTACCGACAATATCCAAGCAATAAATGATAGATATCAGTCCCAACAGGATCTTCACTTTAAATTTCCTTGATTTTTGTGACCAATTTCTATTTAATTATTGGAAATATTACCTAATAATTTGAGAAAATATTGAGGATTTTGCAAGAATCTTGAACTTTTTCAACAGTTTCACATAAAAAATGATTGCAATCGTGCAATATAAACACCGGGACAAGTTTGAGCCCCTGTAAATATTGTTGAGTTTCATTTACGCAATGATTCATGTTTTCACTGTTATTTTTACTGTCTTCTGTGGGCCGAATTGGATGCTCCAATGGGCTGGGATTGGTCCCTGGGCCATGAGTTTGACACACGTGGTTTAACCGCGCACAGGATTGGGGATGCGAACCGAGGATTGGTTGGCGTCATCGCTAAATTGACCAAACGCGCTTGAAGTCCAACCCATTGGCCGCCCATGAAGAAAATGCTGTAAACAATGATCGGCACATGGTTGTTTTTCCTTCTGAGAGGCAACTGTGTCCAGCTCTGCCATTGGTCTGTGCACGAGTACACTTTACTAGAAAAGCAAAATGTGTCGCTTTTAAGCATTACATGCTAATAAGGGGGCGGGTAAAAGCAAAGTCAGACATGCCATTGGCTTTTGAAAAATTACAACCAATGAGGGGGCTGGATTTGGTTATAATCTTCCTACTTAATTTGCATTAGGCTTTACCAGTAGATCTAAACACACTACGAGCACTACTAGTGACATTTTGTGTGCACTAGTAGTACTTGTAAAAAAAAATAAAATGTTTTGCTCGTTTAGGTTTTTTGGTACACCCGTGCATGAGTAAACTTTACTAATATAGCAGGGAGGTTTAGTGACTTTTGACTTCAAATCATGCTGCAAAGGTCCCCTTTGGCTTGGAAGTACCTTAGGCCAATAGAAATAAGTGTATCCTAAGACACAAGTGAGATCACACTTTGTACCTAAAATAAACGTTTTTTAAAAATGGCCACCAACCACACATGAGAGGCCCATATATCTGTTGGTGTACATTTTTTGAATCAACGAATCGAATAGGTTTCAAGTTTAAAAAACCAACAATACTCCCCTTTTTCGTGACAATTGGAGGTTAAATATGCAATTTTTAATAGAAAAAATGCATGCCAGAACACGGTCCATTCACAACTTAATAATTCATATATAATAAGTGTTTATGGATGTAGAGCAATGGTTTCCAAACTGGGAGGGCGTTGCGTCATTACAGAGGGGGTGTGAGGGGATGATGGCGCTAGAATGACCTTGTTGAACCTTGAGCATGAAAAATAGAACATTTACTCTTCATTCATAAAGAGCTTTATCACTGTTCTAAGATTTGTGATTGCAAATGTTACATTATTTGAAGAACAATAGTCCAGATTTTAATTTTGTTTTTACATCTTTTGAAACAACTGTTGCTTACGAAATCCACTTTGATCTCCTGATTGCTTTGATGTTTCCTTTGAAGTTTCCTTGACTTCCACGTAGTAATTCCAGCATGGTTATTTTTGTCGTCTTTTTTAAATTGTATTTTAAGTTTTCATTTATTCAACTGTTCCTTAGGAAATCCACTTTGATTAGTTGTCAGAATTCAGATTGTGCTTCACTAGTGAGGTGTATTCTTGCACTAGTTCACCAAAAGATCTTTACTCCAACATTTGAGTGCTAGTAGAGCTTAATTATGGTTGATATCACTGATTTCACACCCCTTTCCATATTGTAATTATTTGAGGAAAATTGGAAACTCTGAGAATCCAGCCTGTAGGAAAGGTGACCCGCACAACTTGACTTGTTACGCAACACAGGGAATTGTTCAGGATTAGATGAGGCAGATTTAACTTAACGTTTTAATGTAAATGAAAAATTGTCAACATAGTTTTAAAAGCCTAAAGTTTGTTTTTGACGAATTAAAAATTAACATTTTTGTCACAGGAGAAATGTGAGGATTCAGTCTGTTTTTGCTCTAGTTGGACTCTTTAAAACACTTGAGTAGTGCTGCACTGGGCGGTGGGAGCAAAGAGTTTTATTTAGTCGTAGTCGCACACAGAGGAAATGATTCAACTGTCCATCATCAGAAGAGGATACACCAATGGAAGTGAAGATACAGAAAGATAAGTGTCAACAGGAAACCTGAAGGCCGTTTCAGCAACATTCTCACTCATGATAAACAGCGGTCAGGATCCTTCTGTTCCTCCCTAACGTTGGGTTTTTTCCATCGCAAAAAGTCAAAGTACGTCACCACACCCATCCTGGCTCATTCTGTATCAGCACTGCCAGAAACTGAAACAAACCAAGGCTTTTCAGAGTTTCACATGCCAGCAGTCGTATGTTACTCAGCACCTGTCACTTTTACAGGATGGAAGCTCCAGGATAAGGATACAGCCCGTTTGTGGAAAGCAGTGTTCACATCTCACCTCTCATCTTTAGACCCAACAGCATGAGACATGTTTGACTAATGCACCACTCCAAAAATGTTAAAAACACAAAGTTTATATTACAAGACAGTTGTGGGATGGAAATGTTCTTGACTCGTGTTTTTTACATTTAGAAACACATTTGGCAGGACAAGATCTTTATGAAGCAAGAGATAAACTCAAGGTTTGCGAGGGCAGCAAGTCTTGACTCTTGATAAATACATTTTCATTTAACCTCCAGAGTTGTTCGTCATTTAAAAATACAAGTTAAACTATCCAAGTTTTTAACCAAACCGGAAAAAAAACTCTCTTTTTCATCTTCTTACTAATGCAACACAAATATGTATATGATAAAAACGTTTTTTAACCTGTACAGTATTTTACTTGGCTTTTTATTTCATGGCTTGTCATAAATATGATATATTTTGGTTGTGTTTGTGATCAATATACTGTATTTGATTTTAAATGTGGCTTAAAGGCAAATATTAAGTGGAAAACTGATTGAGAAAAGAATTTATTAGCAATTGAAAATCTTCACTTTGTCCCATTTAATGTTGGAAAGAGAAATTAATGTCAATCCTGAACCTTATTAAAGGAAAGAACAAAGATTTTCTCTTATGTTTTAATGGCATTTTGTGTGTTTTTGAAGTCATTTTCATGTGTTTTGATGTCAATTTGACTGTGGTTTTCATGTCATTTTTATGTGTTGTGTGTTCTTGTTTTCACTTTGTGTATTTTCTTGTCATTTGGTGGTTTGTTTTTTTTTTTTGTCATTTTGTGTGTTATGATGTAATTTTGTATGTTTTCAAAGTCATTTTGTCTGTGGTTTTCTAGTCATTTTTTGTGTTTTTCTTGTCGTTTTTATTTAATTTTCTGTTATTCCGTCATGTGTCAAAACAACTTGACAATAATGAATAATGAATAAAGTTTACATTAATAGAAAGTCAGTCAGTCATGGTCTAAACTTTGCTAGGTTGTGACCTGTCTTTAAAAGTGACGGCACAAAGAGCAGGAAGTGCATGAGAACCCTTCATTAACCCTGTTGGGCAGCCAGACTTCAAACAGAGGAAGTGATGCAGTTTTACACGCGAGGTAAACAAGAATAAAATGACAGTCCACACTGTCATTCTGACTGCTGTGGCATTGTTGACCAAACCTAGCACCTCAAACTGACTTCTCCCTTGTTATTTCCCCAAAGTATATAATCTAAAGAGTGTGGCAAAAAAAGGGGGAAACCCCTGCTGCTAATCAACTTAAATCTCCTCTTTAATGTTGTTCTCATAAGTAGAGCGGATGAGATCTTTAAGCTCAAGACAAACAAGACATAAACGGTTCCCACTGGGAATTCTACATGAGACAAAGAGCAGATGTTTAGTGTGTATGCTGTGCCATCTGCTTTTCATAGAGCAGCTTTTAGCATACGCACCGTCACCACCACTCGTATTAATAATTAATTTAACTGAAGTGGCTCATTTTCACTTTATTCAAGCAAATCCTTTCACTCAATCATAAACTCCCAATGTAACACATTTCCATGTGAAAATATACATTGCAATGGGGTTTATTATGGTATGTTTGGCCTGTAGTGATAGAAGAAATAAACAGACAGATAGAACTTTCTCCCTCCCTCTCTCACTGGCAACGGCCTTGGACAGCTACCTGTATTTTTAATGTAAAAAGGATTTAACCTGGAACTCAGCAGTTTCTGTTACTATAGCTACAGTATCTGATCAGACTTGAGTGTTTTTTTCCTTGTAGAAACCACACAAATTATCTTGAAGGATAAGTCTTGTTTGATCTGCACAAACCTCCGCCAAGCGCCAATTCTCTTTGGCAGATATTGGTAGTTATCTGGATCAGTGATCCTGATCATGGTACCATGACCATTCACACTTTAAAGCCTCAGAATAAGTTTCTATCCCCATTATTAACAATGCAGTAGATCCAAATATATGAACACACCAATTTTTATTTTTTTCAAAAGTGTAGATCAAATGTACATTCTGGATCTGATCCAACTTGGTGAGATAGTTGAGAAACCAGCCCGACATAACTGAGTCAAAGTTGATGAATATTGATCACTTAGAAACCGTGATAGGAATTTTGGAAATTTTGCCAACGATGGTGAAGGATATGGATTTTTCCAGAAATAGTATATTGTTCCAGTTCCCCTCCAGATTAAAATGGAAACCTTCCATGGAATTAAAAGTCTGTGTTTTGTTAAAGCTGCTATCCGGAGTTTCTGAGACACGTCGCAATGTCAGAAGCCACGCCTCTACTTTTCTGCACGTGAATTGTGGAACATAACAAGGTCGCATTGATAGAGGTCTATGGGTCAGGTAATAGCCAAAATCATATTTACCTGTTTGCTGTTGTGACGCACGGCCTTGTTTCCGTGCACAGTTCCACATTCACTTTGATTGACAGACTCAAAAACAGGAAGTCGAAGCCTATTGGCTGGGCACAGTCGGCAATCATTTGTATAAGGGTCTATAGGATGAAGGAGGGACTTGTATACATTAATGTATATGAATGACCACCGGCAGTAGATCATAGTAAAAGACTAGTTAGGTATTTTTTTTGCATTTCAAAAGAATAAACAGATTTCTCAGAAACTCCGGATATCAGCTTTAAGGACTTTAAGTACTTTTGATGTAATCCTGCTAACAGACAAACAATGAAATCATTGCTGGTGATGGTATTACTTCCTTGGCTGAGGTCATGAAGAGGATTTAGTTAACTAACACGACTCATGATTAGCTTGTTATGCCTCACTTTTTCACTGAAATGTACCCTCATTTTTAGAGATGACTTCTTTTTTTAGTACATCTAAAAACCTATTTGTTTCAGCAACAATTCTAATCCAACCTGACCTAGCGTTGTGTTTGTTATACTTTTACTCTATTTACTTCATTACATGCTCTTATACTTACCTATTTTATTTATTTTACTACTTTGAAGCGCTATACAAATACATTTTACTTAGAACTTCCTATTGGAAGTTTGCATATTCTCTCTGTTTTGGTTTTTTCAGTTCATTTTCTCCTTTAGTTAAAAATATGAATATAGGTTAGGTTAACTGGAGGCTATGGATGTAATAGCTGCCATATGAGCTGGGATAGACGCTCACAGAAGGTCCCCTGTAGTATTTAGCTGGTTTCAATCTTTTAGAACAAGGAAGGGAACTAATGATGGCCACACTGTAAGGTGGCAATGCTAGACCATGGCACAATCTACGACTCCTAAAACTGTGCTGACTTCTAATTATAGTATAAGCCATCACAAATAGTTACGTAACGTCAACACAACAGCTCTTCTCTACCTCTATGGATGCATTTATAAATACTTTCTCAGGAAGCAAAACAAGAACAAACAGAAACAAAAACTTTAGCATTATTTTCCAGAGGTGAAAGAAACTGGTAAGTACTCATGTCACTGTAATTGAGTTGATTTTATGGGTACTTGTACTTTTTTGAGTGTATTTCTAAATCAGTCATTTTACTTGTACTTAAGTATGTTTTAAAAGAAGTAAAGTAATTTGCTACATTTCTACAGCCAATTGTCACTGAGTAAATTGTTTTTTTTTTTTTGTTTTAAAATTATTAACGTTCATTGTGAAACTACAACAAAATGTAATTACCTTGACAACAATCAAATGCATCACATCATAGACCAACCAGATTAAACAGCAGTGAATGCTTGTTTTTTTTCCCTCAGTTTTTTATTTTGAATTGAAATGTTTTGGTCTTATTTTATTTAAAAAATAGTTGTACATTTTGACAAACCATGAAATAAAATAAAGTTCCAATTGTGCAATTTTATACATGATATATTTACTGTATGTAAGAGAACCGTGGCAAGATTTATTACCAAAATAAAACGTTTGGGGTGAAAGTAACTAGCAACTTTTATTTTTAGTACTATTTAGTTGAGCTACTTTTTACTTGTACTTGAGTATTTTATGTATGACTTATTTGTACTTGAGTGCAGTTTCAGTCAAATTGCAGTACTTCTACGTGAGTAGGATTCTTTTCTGATGTCATGATATTTATGATATGACGTTTGTTGTTTGTACGTCAGAAACTAAAAGGTTGCTCCCAAGCTCATTAAGCCTCTGCTGAGATATTCAAATGTTAAAGCTACTAAACTGGTTCAGCTAGGTTAGCTAATGAAATTCCAGTGCCATCTATTAGATAAATGTTACTCAAACTGCATAGAAGCATCTCAGAACATAGAAAAGCCATCTTTGAATGACGTGATGGTTTTGTTGTTTTTTAGTCGGTGGTGTCTACAGGTTTGGTGCCAGGAATAGGCTCTACTTAGGGGCCAACAATCATTGGATTTCCACAGCAACAACAAACATTAGGAAAGTAACCATCCACCGTCAGCAGTGAGTCACAGGGTGTGTTAAATATGAGGTCGACAACACGATCCATTCCTAATTCAACCAAACCATGCTTTGACTAACTCTGATGTGTTCAGTCCAGCTGTGGTAGGCCTAGCTTGTGAAAACGTGTACACACTTTATGCATGAGTCACTGTCCGAGGACTTACTATTAAAGACACAGACTAAACAAAGACGTGTTTACTTGGATTACAGTAAGCAAGCCAAGGAAATGATCTACAAATAAGAGCTTGAAACCCTTTCTTCTTGTTTGTATAGTAAACTTTCATATTGATGAGTTTTTAACAGAATTAAAGTGTTTTAAATTAATTCGACATTGTTTTGAAGCTTAACACTGCATTACTCACTTGTACTCATTTGTGATATTTCATTCACCATCTTGTGTCCAGGTGGAACACATGGGACACGTTACGTCTACACTTAGAGGCACACCGCGGACTTTGTGACCTAAAGAGTTATTTAAAATGATTCCTCAGGCCAGTACACAGCACTTGACATTATCAATGCTCCATGCAGGACTTCCATCTTGAAATACTGACTCTGTAAGTTTGGAGAGACGAACCGTCTTTGGCCAGGTCATGTGACCTGGAGAATGTTTCACTTTACGGCAGTCACGTGACCACAGGCTCAGATATACATAGTTCCCACATGACGTAACAACACACGGGCATTTACCGACCAGGCGCCATTGCTGTGGGCAGCTGAAACGAGTTAGCCTCTGTTTACAGCCAAAAGAGCACAATATGGTAGTTTTGTGTTGGGTTAATGGTGCACTAATCGCCGCAATAGTTCAGTTAAACGTGGATTCTTTAGTAAGGGAAGCCAGCAAATCAGATCCATAACTTATAAGGATAAGGATTGGCTCTCAGGGCTTGGTCGGTCGGGCTAGAGTGCGAAGCGGGGCGGTGTCCATGTCTCGGGCCGGGGCCTTCTCGTGGATCTTCCCAGCTGCGGTGCCCGCTGGAGTCCTCCCATCTGCTGCGCCAACCCCTGGCAAGGGGGGCCACCGAGCGCCGGGCCTCCGGCAGCAGGGAGAGGAGTTCGGCGGCTGCTCCTCCAGCCGTGGTGCGAGCCCAGTCCTGCTTCGCACCCCATAATAATCAAAAGCAATTATTATTCTGCAATAAATTATCTTAATAAAGACCCTATTGCAGGCCTCTTTGTATTATGTTTGTTTTTTGTCTATGTCTGAAGTTTGTAACAAACCACGTGTATGAATTTATGTTAACAATTGATCGATTTATGATCACTTTAAATTGGTTTCCTCTCGAGACGTTAAGATGGCCACCACATAGAACACCACATTTATATATCTACTGTCTATGACAGTGACTATTATCACAGCAATATCTACAACAAAGTGATTTTCTCAGCATGAACATTTTTTGTTGTTGGTTTTGTGTTTTTATAGTCATTTTGTGCATTTTTGTTGTCATATTGTATAGTTGTTCTCTAATTTTGAGTTTTTGGGAGTCATTCAGTGTATTTTTGGAGTCATTTTGTATGGGTGTGTTTTTTAAGTTTTTGATTGTAAATCTGTTATTTTTTTAGTATCGTGTAACCATCCTGTGTTCTCATATTTGTCTTGCATATTTTTTAATGTCCTTTTGTTTGTTTAATTTTTTGAGAGTCAATTTTTTGTATTTACTTTGCGGGCTGCACAAAATTAGATGGGGGCTGTATGTGGCCCCCGGACCACCAGTTTCTTATTCCTGGTCTATGGTGGGGCCGGGCCAATGTGAGGAAGCAAACACAAGCAGAGACAGTGAGGCAATGTTTTTATTCTTAACATAGAAAAAAAAACAACAATATATTCATTATACAACAAAAACACACAAACAGTACATTTCAGGATGCTTGTAAATGTTTCTTTTTTGTTGTTATTTCAACTTATTTGTAACACTTGTGTACGTTACAACCACAAGGCATCGTATTGTTTAACATTGACTTTTATTGCTTTGTTTTTACTACTTCAGAGTCATGGTGATTTATCTGTGGCTCCGAGACTAAATATGTTGTCTATCATGTGTTCCATCTTCCCTTTTGTTCTCAGAATTTAATAGTGGTTTTTTTTTCTGTTCTAATAACATTCTATTCTACTTGTAGCACGCGCTTGGAAGATAAAACTGTGCAACACTGCCACCTTCTGGCCAATATGTTGCTTCACCACAGCACTGGAACAGTGAGATAGTGATGATGATGATGATGAAGATATTTCCTCCACAATGTAACCGATTTCAAATGGTGCTAGACATGATGGAAACTCTAAACACCAGAAGAAAACGGTCAGCTTTGCTGAGTCACATTATTAGCGAACACGACTTAGATTCTTCTGACTATTGGACAGGTTTTAATCACAGTAAAGCCTTTATTTATTTATTATACATATTCAAATGTGTTTTAAAATAGTTTAGAACTGTAGTGGCATGTAGTACAGCCAGGGTTGGGGTCAATTACTATTTTCAGTTGCAATTATGTTTTCAATTACCCATGTTCAATTTCAATTACAGTCACCTGCGTTTTTTCCAATTACAATTATTTTTTGTCCTCAGAAAGTCAATAACAATTACATTCTCACTTACTAAAGTTCAATTACAATTAATCTTAATTTATGAGCCTGAAATAAATAACCTAATAAAAGTTAATCTTCCTCTTGTGTTAGCTTTCTGTTAGCATCTCTTATGCTAACGGGTCCTAAATCAGCTGTAAAATACACTATAAACAATTTTCTTTGTATTGGGTACCTTGTTAGTCTTCCTAATCAATGAAAATATAGGGTATACCCCTCAATTTTTTAATGGTAAACTGTGGGATATGAAACACATTTTAATAACTGTTAACTGAGTACGTATGTATAGAACTGTAAATAGAACTGTAACATGGTTCCCCAGTTTTGCGTTAAATCATAATTTACAATTTTTTATCAAATTTTCATGGCAATTACATTTACAAAGTCAATTATCTTAACTCAATTACAACAGCAACAGATTTTTAAGATTACATTACAAATATAATTGATGCCAACCCTTATTACAGATATAACTACATGATAGTTTTATGAGGTTTGTAAAAGCTGATGCCAGTTTGGTTTTCTTCCTGATGTTTGTCCCGCTCAAGAACACCGATTTCAAATGGTGCTAGATCAGACATATTTTTACTCTAAGACACCATCTGAAACCAGTTCCCTGGGGAGGATTCCTCTGGTAGAGACTGGAAGTTTCTCACACATCTGTAATTAAAAGAAGAAGAAGAAGAAGAATGAAATGCAGTCATTACCACTTGGTTCTTAATGATTGGTGTTGATTAGATGGTTCATTAAAGCCGTGGTTCTCAAACTTTTTTGGCTCTAGTACCCCCTTTATCCTATTTCTGAATCCAAGTACCCCCTTTGTGGTTTCCAACCTTTACTGGATCGTGACCCCATTTTGATATCAAGATTTTTTGGCATTTTTTTGACATTTGAAAACGCACACTTCATGTGTTTTTTAATTTATTTTGTAGATTTTCTTGTCAATATGGCAATTTTTTGTGTCTTTGAAGTCCTTTTGTATATGTTGTGTCTTTGTTGTCATTTTGTGTGTTTTATGAGACATTTGTGCATTTTTTTTTTTTTTTATCTTTTTGTGATTTTGTTGTTACTTTTCATACTTTTCTTGACATTTTGCACATTTTGCTATCGCTTTCTGTCTTTCTGGAGTTTTGTGTATTATGTTGTACGTCGCATAACTTCCAACTTCATGAAATACAATTTTGTTTTGGGGGCCGCAAAAAATTAGACTGAGGGCCACATGTGGCGAAACGTAACCATGCAACAATTTCATCATTAGTGGCATTTTAGTCAAAAGACTATGACTAAAACTAGATCAAATGTCATAATTAGCACTGCTAAACTGGAAACTGGAATATAAATATATCTAATATTATGTTCTACCTGAAATAGTTCTGATGACTAAAGTTTGACCGAAATTAATTGCATTGCATTTTAGTCAAAAAAAACTGTAACTAAAACTAAATAAAATGTTGCTGTTTTAATAAGCATTGCTAAACTGAAGATACAGTATAAAATATGATTAATAATCCAAAGAGCAGGCAAGAAGTTAGCAGGAAATGCACTGTAATGTTAATGTTTGTTTTGACATAATAAACCAATTCTAAAAGTTAATTATAAATAATGTGATTTTTTTTTGATTCTTCTATGAATTTCCTCTGACTGCACAGTTCTTTTTAAAGGGGACATATCATGGTTTTAAATCCTTCCTTTTTACATTTAAATCATACAGTTGTGGTCTATATAAAGTGGAACTGCAATGCTTGGGTCTGACTTCCTCATTATTATAGCTCAACCCCTTTTCTGATGTGCTTCTGAGAGCAACTCGTTTTGGTGCGGTCTCTTTAAATGGAAATGAGACACTCCATACTCGGCCCCCTCTTCAGGTGACACTCGGTTCAACTCCGCCCTGCTCGGCCATTTTTGTAGTTTGATAGAAGAGATACGGCTATGTAGCGGCGCAAAAACTTTTTATTCAGAGGTTCTTTACAAAATGTCAACAACAGAAGACTTGTCCATCCAGCCTTACATGTTCCAGCCAGAGTCTGACCCAGCGGAGCGAGATGAAGATGAAGATGAACCTGCAGAACCCTAACAAGTGAGCTAACACAAGCACCGAGCTAACGCTAGCGCCAAGCTAACGTCACGAAATGCATTTTAATACAGTCTTTTCAAAGACAAAAACGGCAAAATGAAATGACTAATGAAAACTTTAGACTTAAATCAAATCACGTAGGCCATATCATCAAGGATCTAAAACGAGCACACAGCGCTAACATATGAAGACGGTGAAACTGCTAATGCTAACAAAACAATGACAGGGACGCCTTATCATCACTTTTTAGCGTTATTTACAGCTGACCGAAGTGCTCTGTTCGTCGTCTCCAAAGATAGAAGGAATTGAACCCTCAATCAGACAAAGTCTTTCTGTAAATCCTTCTTTATACTGGTGGAGGTTGCTGAAGTAGTCATCCTTGAAGTGCTTCACGCACACAAAAATGACCTTACCCACAGATGTGGCTACATTTCTGTGAAAAATAAAACTCAACCAGGCACTTTGAAAAGGTTCTGATGCTGGGAGACGGTGTAATGAAGCGTGTGGGTTACTACATCCAACAACTGAACATTTTGACTTATCCTCTCGTAACTTCGGCATCCTTGAGCTTGGACTACAAAATAAAAGCGAGAAATAAAAATGGCGGATTGCTCGAAGTGTTGGACCTGGAGTTGATGTCCTAATTTGGCAGTTCCGCTGCAAATACTGTGATGTAATAGTTAAAAAAACGTAATAGAGAATAGAAAAATCGAAACAGATTGAAAAATATGAGCAAAACAGAATATAAAGATATCTACAGAGCACCTGAAGAGACTAATTAGATTTTTTCTGTACTTCTACGCACTCTAAATATACAACAAAATGCATTTAAGGGCTAAAAAAGTGGATTTAGCATGATATGTCCCCTTTAAAGTAGTTTAAAAACTCGTTACTTGGATGACTTTGCTTCCATCACTCCTGATGAATTAGGACCTGTAATCTTTAAGAGGATTAACCACCTACTCAGGTCACACACACACACACACACACACACACACACACACACACACACACACACACACACACACACACACACACACACACACACACACACACACACACACACACACACACACACACACACACACACACACACACAGGTTATTTTTAGGCCATTGACTTCCCAGGGAGTGATCAAATAGAACAACTAACACCTATTTTCTATTTTTAGACCGCTGTGACTTACCAGTAACTCCTCAGGGTGAGTTAATACTAGGGATGTTTATTGCCTGGCATCTGGCGATACGATTCGTATCCCGATACGATACGATATATCCCGATATTAAAGTATGAGGCGATTATTGAGATTTTTTTTTTTTAAATATATGACTTAAGAAACATCTAATGTGTAAATGTGTACACCTTCATGACAACATTATTTATGAAATATATTTTATTGGCATATTTTACACTCAAAAAATTGGTTTTAATGTGCCATGTGCCAACAACTTAAAATAAAAAAATCTGCCTGTGGCTTTTAAACCAACTTGACTTTAGTGCAACTTAAGGCCTTAATTGTCATTAAAATGTCTTAAAAAGTCTGAAATTTTAAAACATAATAAGTGTGATTTTATGATTGTAATTTGTCTCACATTTCAAAATAAATGGTAATATTTGTTTTTTTTTGGTTTTTCCTGTCCAACAAAGATTTTTCTTTAATGGTTTTTATTTTTTGTATTTTAGATTTTTGGCTATTTTTGTCATCATCTTGTATTTTTCAAGTGATTTTGATAATTTTTTTGTGTATTTTACTGTCATATTGTGTATTTTTGTGTGTTTACAATTGCACTAAAAAAAAATACCCTAACCCAGACACTGTAAGCAACCGGCGGCCTGGGGGCCACATGCGGCCCTCGGTCTAATTTTAGGTAAATACACTTAATAATTTGAAAAATACACAAAATGAACAAAATATACACAAAATTTAGACCAACATCACAAAACACGACTATAAAAAATACCAAAAATAAGTATACAAAACAAAATTTACCATTATATTTACAACATAATTGTAATTAATTATCAATTACTTATCTTACGTATCTACTACTACCATACATTAGCATTAGTATTAGCTTCTATGAACAACACTTTAAACTGAAAACCAGGAACAGGAAGTAAAAAATGAATGAAAAGCTAACTTCCCTGTACTCTGCTGTATATGATAAATAAATACCTGCAGCTATCCACGATTTAACGCTGTCACACTCGTCTATTAATACATCACCATCATCAACCAAGGCCAGTGGTGCCCTGGGTTTAATTTTAGCATCGTCATCGCTCAACTCCGCACCACCTCCTGTTCTGTAATCTGTTAGTGGGAGGGGTTTGTTTTAATGGGGTTGTGTTGTTTTTTTTTTTAAAGACTCAGGTGATTTTGTTAAACTAAACTTTGTTATTTTTGCCATAGATAAAAGCAGTGAACTTTCATAACTTAGCATTGGTTTTGTTTTCCTCCAGGACTCATAATTCCAATCTAGGTTTTTTATTATTACTTTTTAATGATTTATTTGATGTGTCTTTGTATCTCGGGGCATTTTAACACAGCAAATCAACAAAGCAATGATTATATTTGCACAAGTACGTTGTGTTTGGTTGGTCACGTCTTCATGATGAGAAAAGCAGTACATGAACGCAAAATAACAATACATTAACCACTAATAGTGTTTTTTTTAGTAGATGAAAGTGGGTTAGTTGGTCTAATACAGGGGTCCCCAACCTGTTTTTTTTTTTAATCGTGACCCCATTTTGAACTTTTTCTTCAAAAATGCATTTTTGATCGTGTTTGTTCCAAATACAGAACGACAGGATTAGTGACAAGTAATTTATAATGCATTTTCTCCAAAATGTATTAAAGTGAAAGTATAGAATACAGTTAAGATTGTGTGTTATTTTGAATTTAAAGAATATATTTTTAATCAGTATATATATAATTTTTAAATCAATTAGACATTTCAGACGACCCCATGGTTGAAAAACACTGCAATAATAGACAATAAAAGTAAAATACATTAGCATGATTCTCAGTCAGGAATTAATATTTACATTATCCTTTTTCTTTTCTTTTTTTAGCCATAGTATCCTATCACTTTTAACTTCAAATGTATATTTATTATTATTATTCCAACAATGCCTCCAATTATGTACATTTTTGTTATTCGGTTCCCATTAGTTTTAGCTGTAGGTTTTAAACTAGCACCAGTATGACATCACTAATAGTCTTTGTTTCATTTCTAGTTATTTCCACATTAATCCTTAACATATTATTCAAATAGAAGCAAAAAAAAAAAAAAAAAAAACTCTTGCTGGAATTATTACACGAAAGTCAACGAAACATCAAAGTGATCAGCAGACGCCTCTGAAGAAGACAGTCGAAACATGTCAAGATGAAAGTCAATTTCCTGAAAAACAGTTGTCTGAATAAATTAAACCTTAACATATTATTTTAAAAAAGAACTTACTGGGATTATTTTCATATGCTAACATTTTTTTTCCCAACTTGCTGATGTTAGATTGAAAACTGCTGAGTAATATTTAGGCCCATTACATACAGTATATGACTATTGTTGTCTTTATATGTTATATTATAATTTATTACCATTGCTGATATTTTGCGTTGTACTCTTGTATATCATAAGTTACTGATTATTAGTTAGTCAGATTCCCCCCCATTACTGTTTAATTCAATTCAATTCAACTTTATTTATATAGCGCAAATTAAAACAAAGTCATCTCAATACGCTTTACAAACTATATATAGTAAGAAAGAAAGAGTAGTAGTAATTATTGTGTATTCAATAATAAGTCTTTATTCTTCCCACTCCCTTTTGAGTAAACATATTAATGCAATTATAAGTGTACGTGGATCTTATATATTATTTTTGAACATATCTGATTGTTTTCCATGTAAACAAAGAGTTTTTTGTTCCTTTTATTTTTTGTTTTCTTGTCCCCTGCTCAAAAAATAAAAACAAATAAGTGAAAAATGCAAATATTCAACACTAGTTTGTTTCTGCTCTGACAATAAAATGCAGACAGACCTGCCCTGTGTTTGTGTCCATTTGGCATTTCAACCAGCAGGAGGTGCTGTTTCATCTATTATATGATATCTATGAAAAAGGTAAACATATCCACATCTATGAGCAGGAGAGTCATCATAATTATCATCACATTAATGGTGTCATCTTCCTTTTATGCTACAGTAATGGGGCATTACATGCTCTTAAAGGGATGGACTCTGTTACATTGACTTTTCCTTTAAGGGAACAGGATGACTCAATGCTTTATGTAAACGCTGAATGTTGTGTAATCACATTATCTTTGACCTTTTCATCAAAAATAAAGACGAAAACTGTATTTAAAGAGTGGCATTACATGTGTGTCAAAGTCCCAACCCACGTTTTACCCAACAGCGCCCCCTGGGATTAGGAAATTGTTGTTTTGATCATACATAATGCGAAATAAATATATATATTTATTATATATAAAAGCTGGTTGAGAGTAAGGACGTCCTGGGTTCGCAGTGACGCAGCAAATGTTGCGTTGTTAAAAAAAAAAAAATATTCACAAATCAAGCTGCGTCATCATTGTGTTACTCAACTGAAACTTGAGTTTTAAAGGAGGAAAACAAACCGCGGCGCGTCATGTCAGTGACGTATGCTTGTTAGAATAACTTGTTTATTGAGTAAACATCGTAATAAAAGAAGCAGATGAGCCATGGCAGCTTTAAAAAGAGCCAAACCAGTCCAGAATATGAACTGCGTAACATCGTCTGCTCCCACAACAGGATTACGCACTGTCCATCTCATGCGCAGCATCCTATTCCGAGCTCTTCCCCCTTCACACGCCATCCATACACATTTCATACTTTGTTTACACTGTCGATCTAAAGCATAATGATCCAAACTACAGTCGAGTTGTAAATGGAGCACAACCACAACAGTAGCAGCGCCTTCAGCCATCAGATCAGAGCGGAAATTCCCACTGGATTCACGAGGCTCGTCGGACTTTGCGCTGACGCAGTTTCATTTACCTGTTGTTGGATCAGTGATGAAACATTACCGATTACGCAAAGTGTTCAAAAAGCTATTCCACCGACGATATTCTGAGTTCTGGGTGTTTGTGAAGAAGACTTAAGTTGTTTTATTTTATTCATTCTGTTACACTTTCCTGGGCTTTTTTTTTTTATTATTTATTTTTTTTATTTTCTACCTTTTTTCCATCCAGTGGCCGAATGGTTATGAATTACATGGAGCTATTCTCAACGCGACATACGCAACAATATGTGGTTAAAGCCCTACAGTTACAGTAACACATAAACGACTTACGGGTTTAATGTCAGGCATGAGGAGGGAGGAGGGACAGGCAGTGCATGGCCGGCTCCACTCAGGCCCAGTCCTCCTGGTCCTCCCGGTCCTCCTGGTCCTCACTGGTCGTTAATGGTCGCCACTGGTCCGCCACGTTCCCGTCCCGGTCTTTAATGTTCCTGTTATCAATCTGGAAGCGCACGTTTGTCACGCTGGATTCCCCCCTAACGATTTTCCATAGCGCAACACACAAGCCCCGCCCCCTGACACTCCCCCGCCCGCCCATTGGTCGACGCGTTCAGCAGCGTTTCCTCGTCCCAGGAATCACATGTGGCTGACGCATGTTTACAAACATAGGTGAAGTCACATGGTATGACCGCTGTTTTTACCGTAAAGCGACTGTGTCTGACGTAACTATCGAGTAGAATGCCAGCGGCTGCGTTTTTTTTTTGTTTATTGAAAACATTAGGCTGCATTACGTTATCAACAAACATTTATGTTAGAACTTAGAATAATGACCGATATGAGCATTAATATATAGGAAAGAACAGTTTTTGTTTTTGTTATCGTTTTGTGTAATTGTGTTGTCAATTCATTATTTCTCTCCCATTTTGTGCATTTGTGTTGTCGTTTTATACGTTATTATAGTCTTTTTGTCTATTTTTTTGTTGTCAATTTGTATATTTCTCTCATTTTGTGCATTCCTTTTGTCGCTTTATACGTTTTTCTAGTGTTTTTGTGTTTTTGTTATCGTTTTGTGTAATTTTTCATGTCAATTGTGATATTTCTCATTTTTTGCAATTCTGTTGTTTTTTTATTATACGTTTTTATTGCCTAGGGACCTGAAAAATCATGTATTTATTTTATTTTAATTTTTTTGTCAGTCCTAATATAAATATATATTTGTTGGTGTAATCAAAATGTGTCTTGAGCTACCTTTTTATGTAATGTTTCTGTATCTGTTTAACTGTCTTTATTTATTTACTTTCTGTTGTTTATGTCTGATCAGGAGGCCACATTATTAACATTTATGCTAGCATTTAGAATATAGACCGATATATGCATTAATATACAAGAAAGAACAAAGAAGAGTTTGTGATTTGTTATTGTTTTGTGTAATTTTTTTGAGTCAATTTGTATAGTTCTCTCTCCTATTTTCCATATTTCTATTGTCATTTTATATGTTGTTGTTTTATGTACTTTTCTTTCATTCTATGTGTACATCTGAGCCGAGGGCCACATTATCAACATTTGTTAGCATTTACAATTGTGGTCAAATTGAGCATTACAGGAAATAACAAATAATCTACATCATTTTGTGTATTTCTGTTGTCATTTTAAATGTTTTTGTAGTCTTTTTGTGTTTTGTTTTTTTTGTTGTTTTGTATGCTCTTCTGTCATTCTGTGTATTTCAGTGTCATTTTGTGTGTTTTTGCACAAAGCTCAATATATTGACCATTTATTGTAATGTACAACAACATGCAGCACACAAATATGTATATATATATATATATATATGACCAAACTTTCATCACACAGTTTAAGAATGATGTACATTAGAAAGCTTGGTGTTTTGATTACCTAGTTACAACATGAAGAGTACATTTTAAAGGAAATCAAAAGTTGTTATTTTTACTAGGGATGTTTGATACTAGCTTTCATGCCCAACCTTACTAACAGTTATAAATAATATCTCATATGTTCATTGAAACACAAACTTAGACTATTTGCAATGATTAAAACTGTAGAAAAGTGTCCATCCACAGGTTGTCTTCATGAAAGCGTTGTAGTTGGAGCTTCGTTCCTACAACCTGAAAAAAAAACAGAATAAACATATAGTGAGGTCAACTGAAAATATCTAAGATAAAATAAATACTTTTCAAGAAATACCACAAAATTAGATAAGGCCAGCATAAAGAAAATCCTTAGGTAATTATAATAGAAAGATAACTTAAATTAAAAAAAAAAAAAAAACAGTTGAACAAGTCGCCTAAATTCTTTTTTTTTCCACACTTGTTTTAAAACTGAAAAAGTTTCTCTTTTATGCGTTTGCTTGTTTAAACCCTTGTTTATCATCATTAAATTCGGTAAATTATTTTACTGGTGATTTTAAATAGTTCTTTTTTTGCCTACATTATTGTTCTTAATGTTCTTGTGTATGAAATGCACTATACAAGTACATTTGCCTTGCCTTACCTTTTTATTAAATCTTTCCTGCAGTATTATTATTGTTACAGTAGATGGCAGGATAACATTGCCAGGCTTATACTTCCTCGAGCGTCGATGACTTTATCACATACAAAGTCAACTTTTGCACAGGTTTTGTATAGTTTTGAAAATTCTAGAATGTTTTGTAGAAGCAAGATTAGGACCATGTGTGTGTCATGAGATTAGCATTGATGGGACAAAGAGAGGAGAGTGAAATAAGCAAATGTAAGGTCAGGATCAGCCAGAAAAAAAGAGGAAGACATTACTGGTAAATAACAACAGATTTATCCTGTGTGATAAACTGTACAGGCCTGTAAAAAAAATCAAATAAAGAAAATTAAAGCAAAAAATGTAACCTGACAGAAAAAAGTTTCAACCCTGGGCATACAAATCCAAAATTCTACACAACCTCTCATTAACGAAAACAATGTCTTATTCTTTACAATATGATTTCCGACCATTTTTTTAATTGTACTAATGTTGATAGATTTAGTTTTAAATAAATAATAGGCGAGCTAACTATGGTGTGCCGTTTGTAAAAGTTGCGCATGCTAAAAAAAAAACAAAACAGCAACTTTTTGCAACATTTAAATGCTAAATATTAAATTTAGATGTTAAATTAAATATAAATGTTAAATATAAATTTTAAATTCAAATTTTAAATATAAATAAATAATGAGAATATAAAAAATAGGCTTGCTAACTCTGGCATTTACTGTAATGTTGATGAAACTACATTGTGCCTGTCAAATAAACAATTAATAATACAAAAAAAAAAAAGGTTTTCATAGAAAATTTAGATGAAATGAATTTTAAATTCTCCTGGCATTTGTTTTACCCCATCAGTTGCTACAAGAGCATTCAGAGAGCGCAAGTGCCAGATATGGACATTTTTTCCCCATTAATAACAATACAATCGGTCCAAAAAAATTTTGGCACGCCCATTTTCTTTCCGAAAAATTGCAAAAAATGCACAATCGGGATGAAACTTGGTGGAGAAATTGAGGAAACAATCCAACATAACTGAGTCAAGATTCCCAAACTTTGGTCAATTACGAACCAAAATACGATTTTTTTTTTTTTTTCACCAATGTTTAGAGAGAGCATAAGGAGTATCTATAGTTAAAAGTTTGTCAACATTTGTTGCTTTTTTACAGAAAAATAAATGAATAAATAAATAAACACCGGTGAAAATATGACCTTGGCAGCAGGACATGCACATAGTGAGAAAATGCTTATTTTATTTGATAAAGACTTTTGAACTATTGAACGTCAATATTTAGCTGAAACTTGTTTGTATATACAGTATATATATATTTTTTTTTTTTTGGGGGGGGTCGGGGGGGGGGGCGCGGATCTTTACCTTTTTTTGCACAAACCAGAAGTGATTTAATTACAGAGAAAGTTCAGTTTCTTTGCACAATCCCAGGACTTGAAGTCATGTTCCTCAAGGGAGAGGACTCCACAGTGGTCATTCCAGGCAGGGCACTGCGGCATCGTCTTTCCCCTCCCAGCCGCAAAGATTTTCCTTTCTAAATGTCCTCGCTGCATCACCCAGAGCCAGTTGTTGGATAAGTAACGCAGGTTGATCCACAAATGGTTCGTCTGTGCTTCTCTGGAAGACTGAAGAGTTTTAACCACGGAACCTTCTGTTTGCAGGTTGACCAGTGTCTTGCCTAGTTGATGACAGTGCTCCATCGCTTTTTCCCAAGTCTTGTTTTCCTTCACCAAAACTACTTTGGTCTGAAAGCAGTTGAAAGTTGCTTTTATGCTACAATTCTTTAGATGCCAGCCTTGTGTACTTTTGGTCCCACATTTCACTGCCTTCATTTTCTCATCATTAGTTAACTGGGTATATGACATGATTTTCCCCCCTGACCACCTCAAACTGTCAGAGTCATCCAGGTGAAGACCGATCCAAGATTCGGGTAAAGATTTGTTCGTCCATGAGAGGCTAAGATTTCCATCCTCATATTTACTGTTAATGGAGAGCAAATCAGTGTGATGCTCTCTGCAGTACTTTTGGGCGTCCAACCAGGTTTTTCTTACATTAACATAAACATGTTCTTTCTCAGTGTATAAAGCCTCCCCGAGAAGATCTGATAAAACCAGGAGCAAGAAAAGGCTCGTCCACATCTTCAGGCGATTTCAATGTATTTTCGATCGACAGAACATCCAAAGCTGCTGATATCAGAGGACTCAGGCATAGACAGGTGTACTAATATGGAACCGCATTCAAATGAGCACGCAAATGAGCATACAAATGAGGTAGAAATGGAAGACGTATAATGTATTTCGTCCCTTAAGTAAGACGTATTTGGCTAAGACCAGAAGCTCAAGGACATATTCACGGTCAACTAAGACAAGGCAAGGAAAGTGAAATTTATTTGTATATTGATAATTTCATACCCAAGACAATTCAATGTGCTTTACATGATTAAAAAGTGCAACAGAAAACATTAGTTTTAACACAACAGTAAAATGATAAATGAAGTGATTAAAAAAGAAAGGTGACACATTACGAGTGCTTATTCTACATATTTGATCTTCTTTCAAATGAACCAATAAAAACTGTTAGGTGACCTGATCAGTTCAGCTCAAATCAAATAAAAGTGATAATAAATAAACATGCTGTTTTACATGTGTCACTTTGGATACAAATATATGATTTGTTTTTTCATGGCAGACATTCAAACTACAACTTCTGAACAGGCTCTCACAAATTTAAAATGATTTTAGATTAGTAATATTCTGTAACACCAGTGAATAACAAATAACACTTTCACGAACAAATTGTCGTCATTCACTGCCGTTAAAAAACTGAAGGAAATAAAAAGAGAGGGCAGTGTTACGCCTAGGTGAGTGGGAAGGGAACAGGGAAGGGAAAGTCAGGGTAGGAAATGAAAGGGGTGGGGAAGAAGTGACTGCTTTAAAGTGAGAGTGAGATGTGATGTTATAGTTGTGCATATTGTGCCTATTGTGTTGTGAAATCCATTCAGCCAGTCTGGTGACAAATGTGAAGCTTAGGTATAATGGTGGTGGCTGTGGACAGAGGGAAGGAGTGAGTGGTTATACCTAAAACTGGTATTTGGGATCATCATGTCTAAGATTAAGCCCAGTATGAATTTATCCCACAGCCCAAGACATGCCAGTGCGTCCACGACCAAAGTTTGTGCAAGATCTGCTTCTGCGAAACCAGGCGCCGCCCCGGGCCCAAAGAGGCTGCCAGGCTAGCAGAGAGAGCGGGGGCCAAGGAACCACATGCCGCCCCCCGACCGAGCAGGCCCCCAGACGCCCCAGAGACCACAGGCCGAGAGGCAGCCACCGCCCCCCACACACACACCCGAAAAAGCCCCAAGGGGCCGACGGCCCAGTGTGGCCCGCCACCAACCCCAACCACAGCAGAGTACTTTAACATATCAGCTGAACATCTTCTGAGCATTTTTAACAATCACATCACCAACTATAAGTGTGTGAGGTCCTGGATTTGGCTTAGCTTTTGATTTCCTGGCTCTAAGTTTCTCATGTACGCATGTTTGTTTGTTTGTTTGTTTGTTTGAAACCCCTGTTACCTTTTATTAATTCTTCCCTACAGTACTGTTATTGTTACAGTAGATGGCAGGATAACATTGCCAGGCTTATACTTCCTCTAGCTTCAATGACTTTACCACATACAAAGCTAACTTTTCGACAGGGTTTGTAAAGTTTAGAAAATTCTAGAGTGTTTTGAAGGTGTATATCAAGATTAGGACCATGTGTGTCGTAAGAATAGCTTTGATGGGACAAAGAGAGGAGAGTGAAATAAGGAAACATTGTAAACATTGTTTGGTGGGCGAGGCTTAGTCTGGAGGTAAAACCACAATTGTCTTGGGTTTTTTTTCTGAGCCAGAGTGTCCGCTGGAATCCTATAAAACTTGAATTTACGTCCGCTAACATTATTCCTCCTATTCTGGCACTCGAACACACAACAAAGCTGTAATATTACTAGCCTCCACAGTCTTTAGCCAGCGGCATTTCCTGTTTTTGCCTCCAGCCACGTCACTCGTCATGACGTGGGCCAATAAGGGGTCTATAGTGAACAAGGACAAATTGGTAATGAGTTTCACCTGTGTGGAGATTTAAAAGAATGAACAATTAAAGAAATGTAATAAGAATGAAACCTAACAGAAAAAAAGTTGACCCGGAACCGAACTTAAGACCTTGGACATGTAAATCCAAAATTCTACACAGTCATCCTCTTATTGACAGAGGATTTATTCTATTCATAGGCAATTCACGTTGAATTCATTTTAAATTCTCCTGGCATTTACTTTACCCTGTCAGCTAGCACAAGAGCACTCAGAGAGCGCAAGCCTCCGCCAAGCGCCAGATGTTGAGATTTCTGGATCCAATCTGGATGAAACTTGAAAACTGAGCAACCAACCTGACATAAACTACTTTCATTTTCATAATGTTTGGTCATTTACGAACCAAGATGTTCATTTTTGAAATTGCTTGGATGTATATTTGGGAAAAAAAAAAGAAAAAAAAAATAGCTTTTTTTGCACAAACCTGAGGTGATTTATTTACAGAGGAAGTTTAGTTTCTTTGCACAATCCCAGGACATGAAGTCATGTTCCTCAAGGGAGAGGACTCCACAGTGGTCATTCCAGGCAGGGCACTGCGGCATCGTCTTTCCCCTCCCAGCCGCAAAGATTTTACTTTGTAAATGTCCTTGCTCCATCACCCAGAGCCAGTTGTTGGATAAGTAACGCAGGTTGATCCACAAATGGTTCGTCTGTGCTTCTCTGGAAGACTGAAGAGCTTTAACCACTGAATCTTCTGTGAGCAGGTTGACCAGTGTCTTGCCTAGTTGATGACAGTGCTCCATCGCTTTTTCCCAAGTCTTGTTTTCCTTCACCAAAACTACTGTGTTCTGAAAGCAGTTGAAAGTTCGCTTCAGTTTACAGTCCTTTAGATGCCAGCCATGTTTACTTTTGGTCCCACAATTCGCTTTCTTCATTTTCTCATCATTAGTTAACAGGGTATATGATACGATTTCCCCCCCTGACCACCTCAAACTGTCAGAGTCATCCTGGTAAAGACCGATCCAAGAGTCGGGTAAAGCTTTGTTCGCCCATGAGAGGCTAAGATTTCCATCCTCATATTTACTGTTAATGGAGAGCAAATCAGTGTGATGCTCTCTGCAGTACTTTTGGGCGTCCAACCAGGTTTTCCTTTCATCAACATAAACATGTTCTTCCTCAGTGTAGCAGAAAGTTTCCCCGAGAAGATCTGATAAAACCAGGAAATTGAAAAGTCTCGTCCACATCTTCAAAGTTCTTTCGATCTTGAGAACATCCAAAGCTGCTGATTCTGATTCTGATTCTGATCACAGTGCACTCAGGCATTGAAGGTGCACTCATATGGAACCATATTCAAATGAGCACACAAATGAAGTAGAAAGGGAAGACGTGTGACGTTTTGGTTAGCATTATTATGTTCTTTCAGTCAGAATTATTTGGCTGAGACCAAAAACCCAACAAGATATTTAAATTATGGTCAACTAATGATTTTATTGCAAATTTCAGTGGGAATTTAGTCCATTATTATTTTTGCATCTCTAAATTATACTACTGAAGTTAGGTTTTGAATACCTGATTTGTTTTTTTTTTTATGGTAAAAACATTCAAATTACTTCTTCTGAACAGGCTCTCACGAATTTAGTATTAGTTTTATTGGGAGTACAATGATTTGTAACCACGTCGAAAATAATAATAATTTTGATTTTTACTATAGAAACAAGGTGATCTGATATTAACTTAAGTTTTACAGATTAATATTATTCTGTAATTTTAGTGAATAACAAATGGACACTTTCACTAACAAATCATCATCATTCAGTGCCTTAAAATAATTTTCTTAATGAGATTTCAGGGTTTATCCAAGTTGCTCGGTTTAATGAAGAAGTGTATTGCCACACGTTGCTCTGTCATCCATATGATGGTATTTAGAGTTTTGATTATGTATATATATATATTTAAAAACAGATATAAATATTTTATAATAATTTTGCATTCTACACATGTATTTGTAAATCCTTAAGCTAGTCCATAGATAGGCAGCTTTTATCATCTGAGAGCCACATTATCAACATTCATGTCAGCATTTAGAATAATGACCTGAATGATCTGAACATTAATACAGGAAAAAACAAAGGGTTTGTGCATTTTTGGAGTCATTTTGTGTGTTTTCCTAATTATGTATTTTTTTGTTATTTTAGTTTTTTTTTTTTTTTTTTTTTAGGTTATTTTGTACATTCTGGGGCAGATTCACTAAGATTTGAAATAAAGGGTGGTAAAAACTGTTGCTTTCCTAAATCCTTTAGTGTCGTAGTTTCCTCACCTGCTATTCGGAATTCACTTGCAGCAATCATTAGTGCACTTGCAGAATTGGTGCAGACCGCCCTTATTTAAATGAGCATTTCGTACATGATGTGTAGAGGTTGAACATGAGTGCGCGGAAGCCAAAATAAAAAATTTGAAGCAGCAAAGTTGGAGGTGTTAGTAGAGGAAACTAATAAAAAAAAATGGATGAATTACAGCAGATAGATAGATAGATAGATAGATAGATAGATAGATAGATAGATAGATAGATAGATAGATATTCTTTATTCATCCCGCAGTTAAAAAATGTACAAGGATGTGACTGTGAGTGACGGATGGTCGCGGCTGATCGTGTGCATGTGTGAGACAGTGATCGGCGGAGGAGAGATGGACGCAGGTCGAGCTTTTTCTCTCTCTCTCTCTCTCACACACACACACACACACACACACAACTGGAGCCTTTTTTCCATCTGCCCTGTGTTTTGTGCCCACATTTACTGCAGCAATGATCACTGCGTGTGTGTTTGCACCTGCTTGTCAGTCGTACTATTTTCTGGTACTATTCATGCTCCCCCTGGGAGATCCACCTACTATGCATATTCATTAAGGGGAAACTCACTAAATGGATTGAGAACTCATTGGAATGCGCAGCGGCGGCGCACTTCTGATTCCCTGGGCTTTGTACTCCTTTTAGCGCGTGGAGTGACTTTTGCTCACGTTTCAATACCGCTAAACCTTTAGTGATTCCGCCCCTCTGGTTAGTGTTGTCACTTTTGCTTTTGTCCTTTTGTGTCCTCTTTTTTTTTTAAAGTTTTTGGAGTCATTTTATGCATTTACAATCAAGGAATTTTGAAAGGACAAATAAGAAACCGAATGAGTTGTGGTCAATCCATTGAAGAAAAACCAAACAAAACAGTTGTTTGTATGTTTTATTGACTTTTTGAGGAAAGCAGTTTTTATGCTTATTTTATTCAAGAGTATTATAGTAAAATTGTGTCGTTTTGGGCTTGGGGAACATAATAAAAAGTTCCTGCTGACAGCTCATAAAATACATTGTCAACAATCGCAGTTCATGACTTTTCTATTTACACATGTTGTACATTAAGTAAATAGCTAGATGTGGCAAAGAAAAGCAAAACACGTTAACTGTGGTCCTGGAAATGCTGCGTTTGCAGAATACTGTTGGCTTTAAAAGAAGAAATTACAGTTAATCTTCTCACAAAAGCGTAAAAGTCCAAATGTCTTTTGTTTTTTTGCATTTCAACACATTAATCCCTAAAAAACACAAAAAAGAAAAAAGAAACACTTGAAAAAAAAGAACAATTATAGAAATAAAAAGCACAACCTTTGTAAGCAAAGATGTTTTTAGCTAAATTGGAAGCTTTGATGTGAGGTCTTGTTTGTTTCAATGTGGTCAAACTGGCGTCGTGTCCATGGTGCACCCTTCCTTACGCCCAATGTGAGCTGGAGACGGGCACCAGCAGAACCCTGGACACTGAGTGCAGGAAGAAGTCGGAATAATGAATGGATAGATGATCTGAGGTCTTTGCTGTTCTTGAAGCACACCAACAATTCAGTAAATAATATAGTTCTGCCACATTAGTTAGAATTTGGTGGCATTACATTAATTATTTGTGAAACTGTAAATCTAGTTATTTACTTGGTGTCTGCTTATTGATATATTTGATTTCAGTTTTTTAAAGCTGTAACCAGGGTTGGGGTCAATAATTGTAATCGCGTAAATGATAATTATATACAATTATGGCATAATTATAGTTGCTGTCAGTCGTAATTAAATTGTAATTGATTTTAGTTAATTGACGTTGTAATTGTAATTGCCATGAGAATTCTAGAAAAATTGTCAATTTTCTTTAAATGCAAAACTGCAGAACCATGTTACAGTTCTAGGTATAGTTCTCCACATATGTAATTAACAATTATTAAAATGTGTTTCATATCAAGCTTTCTCACATTTGAAAATTCAAAAAAAATTTAAATTGTGGTGTATACTGACACAAAAAAGGCTCAGATGCCCACACCAAAAATATTAAAACCAATATTTTCATTGATTAGGAAGCCTAACAAGTTAACCAATAGATAGTAAAGAAATTAGATGATAGATATTTATTTATAGTGTATTTTACAGCTGATTTAGGGCCTGTTATCATAAGAGATGCTAACAGGAAGCTAACACAAGAGGAAGGTTAACTTTTATTAGGTTATTTTTTTCAGGCTCAGTAATTGTGATTATTTGTGATTTAATTTAAGTAATTGAGAATGTAATTGTAATTGAGTTTCTGAGGATAGAAAAATAATTGTAATTGGAAAAACTGCTGGTTACTGTAATCGTAATTGATTTGTAATTGAACATGGGTAATTGAAAACATAATTGTAACTAAAAAATGTAATGACCCCAACCCTGGCTGTAACTGTCAATAATAATAATAATAATAATAATAATAATAATAATAATAATAATACTAATAATAATAATAATAATAATAATAATAAACAATCCTATCTGCTACTTGGCGTTTTTGGTTTCAATGCACCATAATTGTGGAAGTAAGTACAGCATTCTTTGTATCCTCATCAAGGATTTAAGAACAAACAAAAAAATAGTTTGGGCATTTCTATGCAACTCAAAAAATATTGTTTCAACTACACTGGGAACACTTTGCATGTCAGTCAATAATAATTGGCACCTTTTGACAAGGTTTTTGTGTTCCCCGACTTTTCACATTACAGGCACTGTCATTGGTGTCATCCAAATCTTCATTTTTGTTATTGTGTTCATCGACCACAGAGGTGTGCTCTATGAAAGGGAAGGAGGAACGAGTGGAGGAGGTAATGCATGTAGCATTAGTGTTTGGCCGGTGTGGAAGTGGTGGTGGTGGGGGTTGGTGGGGGGGTGACTACTAGAAACAGAGGTGGAGGGTTTCACGTTTCACATCTCTGTGTCAGCTACTGGGGTCTGGCTGGCCGAGTGTCCATTAGTGGCTGAGCTGGTGTTGGTCCCATTTTCAGGTGGAGACTCTCCGTTAATGATAGGCTTATCCATGGGCTCCTGGGGCAGGGGGGCCACGGACACCAAGGTGTTGGCCTGATTTTCCTCATCCACTTGATAGGTCTCAGCCTAAAGGCAGAACCACATCAAGATGATATTAGAAATGTAAAAGAGCTACACATGTGTTTTAAAATCCCAACATAAACTTAAACATTTAAAGGCTCCTCCACTGTTTTTACAAAGATGGCCTAAAATCTTTGAAATGTCCTCATTAGAAGATCTATATCTATATTCCACCATCTTGAAAGGATAGAAACAGTTTTAAATAATGACCGCAGGGGGTGACAGTTCACACTCTTTGGTTTGGTAGAAGACAATGAAGCAGAGAAGAACAGCTCTCCTAAGGGACCTTTACTCTCCCTTAAACAGTGTGCGGACTGTTGAAGACGCACAAACCCTGAAGATAGAAGGACTCCTTTTGGGTGGGAGTAATTCAACAGTCCGTGATTTACTCGCCAACTTGAGCAACTAGAACATGTCAGCGCACTGTTTAAGGGAGAGTAAAGGCCCCTTGGGAGAGATTTTCTTCTTTTGGTAAACAAAAAAGGGTTACATCAATATCTTTCACTTTTCCTGAGAATTTAGAGCAACCAAAAGCAGCACAAGTTGTCATTTTGACTGAAAAAGCTTCTAAATGATCTAAAAAGCATGTTGAATGCTTAACTCTAATAGAAACCAATGGGGTGTTTACAGGCAAATGGGGTTGTGTGACATCATCAATCACATGATTTCAAGATGGCAGAATACAGGTTTTAAAACGGTAAGGTAGTCCCGTTTTTAAAGGTTAATAAAACAAATATGGTGCAAAACAGACAGACATTTAAAAGGTTTTAGGATTCATTGATAAAAACAGTACAGGATCCCTTTAAATTGTTTTAAAATAAGTAATGTACTGTTTAATGACTGTTTAAAGAGATGCAGATTTTTAATTCATTGTTTAATAAAATATAGCAATAGTGAAACAGCACTGACATTAAAGTAGTCATTACTCAAGTAACTGAGAGAAAACAATTACTCACCAGTCGGACCCCCTTAGAGTTCTTGCGGTGCGTCTTGAAGTAAAAACCTGCAACCAGCAGTGCAGCCAGCAACAGTCCAGCTAACAGCAGAGAAACCAGCACCAGCTTTGAGTTCTTTCCCCAGTGGGGAACAGCCTCTTGCACATCAGTCTGTATGAAAAAGAAGCACCATCGGTCAACTTGTACCAAACACCTTGCAAAGTGTTGAAGAAAACCCAATGAGGGCTTAAATCTAAGTTCTTGAAATGTATCTCATACAGAACAAGAGCATTTGGAGCGCAAACCTCTGCCAAGAGTCACATCTCTTCTTTTCCAGATATTGGCAGTTATCTTGATTAGTGATGCTGATCATGGTTCCATGATCATTCACACTTTAAAGAATTGGAAGAAAAGTACATCAACACTAATAACCATATAGTAGGTCCAAATGTATTGACAATTACTTTGGAAAAATCAAAATGAAATGTGCAATCCAGATCCGATCTGGATAAAACTTGGTCGGGTAATGGAAACAACCTCACTAACTAACTAACTTCAAATTTCATTAGGGTGGGTCATTCACAAACCGATATCAAGGCAAGGCAAATGTATTTGTATAGCGCATTTCATACACAAGGCAATTCAATGTGCTTTACATGATCACAAATGTAACATATAAAAATTTTTCTAATTTCGTCAATGATGAGAAATAGCAATTTTTCGATTTTTGAAACTGATCCAGAATCTGTATATTAATCCGGATACCCTCCGACATTTAATGGAATCTTAAATGGTGTAAGTTACATTTTTAGTTACATTTTCTCAAAATCCATAACGCACTTTGGACGTAATCCTGCTAACAGAGAAACAAATAAATAAATAAACAGTGGTGATAATATTACCTTCGTGGAGGAGGTCATAACTATTATTATTATTATTATTATTATTATTATTATTATTATTATTATTATTATTATTGTTGTTGTTGTTGTTGTTGTTATTATTATTGTGGCCCTGCTTGCAGTTACTGAGTGTTAAATGACGAGGAAAAACACACCCAATACTTTGTTTATGGAAACCAATCCTACAGCATCCTTTATTTGTCTTTAATGTTGGCACAAAAAGAGACCTTTTTACATGCATACTGTATGTTGCATGACAATAAATCATGACTGCATTTAGAAACTATAGATACCGTAGATAGATGACACATGCAAACCCCTCATTATATGTTTTTGTTATTGATGGGATGGACTAGGATAGGATCAGGGTGAGATTGTAAAGGAAGCACTGATATGATGTGTGAATGTTTTGTTTTGTTTTTGTTCATTTGAAGCATTGGAAAGACTAGATCTGCATGAAAATAAAAATGAAACTTTACCTTGTCCTTTATGTTGTCATTGTTGAACTTGTTGGCCATGCCCGGGACATCCGCTGCACAAAAAAAAATTATATTTCAACAGTTATTTTTCTCTCAAAAGACAAAAGTCTGCATAATAATTAAGAATACTGACTAATGTGATGATATCTTGTTAGAATGTGTTATATTTTCTACACTTTTGCTGTACGGCAAGCATGAAAACAGTGTTTTTAACAAACATTCAGCATCAACAAGTCAATGTACACAGAATCTGACCTTCAACATATTTGCCAGACACGAGGATTTCATCTGAGCCGTCTTCCTGGTAAATCTCCAGTTTACAGTCTTCGCCACACAACTCCTGCAGAACGCTTTCGATTTTCACTTTAGTTTCTTCCTGTAAAAGAACACAAAGGAAACATAGTTACATGACATAATCTACAAAAAACCAAGTATTTCTCCCAACACCCTATCAACATATAATCAAAGCATTTTGAATAATCTCTTTGTTTTGCATTTTTTATTTATTTTTTTCTTTTATAACAGATAGGTTCTGTTTTTTGTCTGTTTATATTGGTTATATTTAGTTATATTTGTATAAAATTGATTATCCACTCTTGTTGCAAGCTCAATTCCCATCTCGTTGAAATCCTCACATAAAAGTTGTGATTCCTTTAGATCTCAAAGCTGTTATTGAGAGACTTCTAAACACTAACACACACGCTCATACTAAGCATTACACACATACACCCTGTATGAGCGGTGAGTGAGCCCACCCATTGTGCCCCCACAGAGCGAGGCATACCCAGGGTTACAAGCAAAACACATGAAGTGTTTTCTTTATGCTTTAGGGTTCAGTGTTCAAAAATGACCTTCTTTTCATCTTTATTTATGAATTTACTGCAGTTATATACTGTACTCTCCTAAATAAGCAAAAAAAAATGTCTTGTTGAGCTCGTGTTTAGAAAGCTGCTTTGCATAGAGATTACCAACCGGGTAATGAAAGCATTACAAACATGTGATTTATGTTTATTTTTAGTTAGAAATTATAATAATAATAATATTGATGATGAAATGATCTTGATTAAAACACGAACTGAAAATTCAAAGGTCAGTGTTGGTCCTACACCAGGCGAGAGATGATGGGAAATTATAAAAGCTATAGAAATACATCTATTCAGGAGGCACTAAATACTGTTTCATTCCACTTATTTACAAAATGACATCCTTTAAAATGTCATTCATTCCATCATTATGCTCTATAGTGGCGTTTTTACAGTTTTTTGAGCAAAATGTAGTCAGAAAAAGAGGGTGCTTAAATTCAGAAATAAGAGAAAAGGGGTACTTGGCCCAAAAACGTTTGAGAATCACTGCTTTACATGATCAAAAAGTGCAACAGAAAATATTTAACAGTTTAAAAATCAATAAGAACATTAAAATCAGCAGTAAAACATTTAAAATCAGCAGTAAAAACAATAAATCAACAGTCGATGATATGATTTAAAATCTCCCTCTCAGTCATACGCAGTAGAGAAAAAAAAGTTCCTTCAACTTTGATTTAAATATGTTCACATGTGATGCTGACTTCAGCTCTGCTGGCAGTTTGTTCCACTTCTTTGCAGCATAACAACTAAAAGCAGCATCACCATGTTTACTGTGAACTCTGGGCTCCACTATCTGACCTGTGTCCATAGATCTGAGAGACCTGCTGGGTTCATACCTGACTAACATGTCACTGATGTATTCTGGACCAAACCCATTCACACATTTATACACCAGCAGCAGAACTTTAAAGTCTATTCTGAGGCTGACTGGGAGCCAGTGTAAAGATTTTAAAACTGGACTAATGTGCTCAGACACTATATGACACTTGGCTCTCTCTAAAGATATCACTAATACTATATGGTTTTCCTCTTAACTTTCTGGCTCTACATCAAGGGTTCTCAACTGGTCTTAACTAGACCCACATTTTGCCATGGTCATTAAATCGCGACTTGCTTTTTTTTTTTTTTAGAATTTAACCAACTAAATTTAGTTTTTCAAAAAAAGCTGTTGAAAACACACATATATAATATTTTTAAAAACATAAATCTATATATTTTCCTGTGCAACATGCCTGTCAAAAGAAAATGAAGTAAAAAAAAAAAAGACATTAAGTATTTATTTACATTTTACCAACTGTCCGTGACCCACTTTTAGGTAGCGACCCACCAGTTGAGAACTGCTGCTCTACATTACAGGCATGGTATTGGTTATACAGCAAACAGCAAAGAAAAAATAGAAACAATCGGGTTGTGTCGGTGTGACTTACACAGTTTGAAGATTCCTTGAGTTTCAGGTTAACAGCGTTTTTGTCCTGGACAGCTTCTTTGGTCACACAGACGACGTCATCACGTGGCACTGACGGCTGAATGTAACCAGAGAGTTTTATTTGACCAACATTTTTAGATTCCATTCATACAGTAATGCTCTTCATCATTTTTGGCTCTTTTACACACATAACAGAAGTATTACGCATCCTAACACAGTATTGGTTTCAAAATAAGAGAATAATTGATGTCCTATAATTGTTTATTTAATGAGAACTTATTGCTGCAAGGTCTGAATTTGTTTTAGGGCGCACATAGTCTGTGATGGTTCATAGCATGGAAATGCAGCTCTCATTTACAATGCAAAGTACTACCATTACTCCTCTTTCTACTTCAAGGTCAATCCCATGCAAATCATGTCATTTCAAGGGTGTAACAGTTCCTTGTGCAAAAATGGTCTTTAAAGTCTGTGTAAAGCAGAAATAAAAGTTTGTCACACCACAGACACATGTGTCAAATTTGAAAGATGAAAAAAATTACTAAGTATATAAAATTAGGTCTCAAAATCATGGTAAAACAAGCACTAACAGCCAATAACTAAATTCAATCGTAATAGCATGGTTTCAACCCATAGAGGGCAGCCACTCTTACATTTTTACCACAAAATATTTGAAAAACTTTTACTAAAATCTCAAGAGCTGGACTAGAATCAATCAACACCACTACTTCTACCCAAACACATTTGTTTTCATCAGAAATAAGTGTGTTTTTGGGTTTATTTATTGTCGTTAGAATCATTTAAAGTCTGTGTAAAGCCAATTTAATGCAAACACATCAAATAGGTCATAAATGTATTTCTTAAAACATGTAAAAAGCCATTCAAACATTTATGATTTAATTGTAGAGCCGGGTCATTTAGTGGGCGGGTCAGAAATCATAGCCGCGATACGTAACAGAGCCATAATTAGCATAAACCTGACCAAACTTGTGCTGCCTCCATCGGGCGCAATTTAACCCCTCGCCTAACAAGCATCCGCTGGTGGAACGTTTTCAATAAAATGTACACTTTTTTTGCACCGCGATTTTGTTTTTCGCCTCTAGCGCCCCTAGTTCTATCTATATCTATCTATATTCAGGCTTGGGTGGAGCAGACCTTTCCGCTGACACCTCGTTTGGCCCGATCCGAGCATTTGGACATTTCCTAAGTTTTTTGGTCTTTCCCACTGCTCTCTCCCATAGGGTTAGGGTTAATACCAGTGGGCGTGCACTGTAGCTGTTCCCACTCAACGCTCTTGAAGCCAAAATACAGCGCTTAGGGGCGCTTCCATCTTGCAAATTTTACGTCATTTGGTGCCAGAGTCTGCGCAGTAGGGTCCAGCGGGAGGAGCCCGAGTAACACGCCCCGCCCATTTAGCGTACTGCCCTAATGACTTACGCAGCCCAGCTACGCTAAGAATATAAATATCTTTCCTGCTGCAAATTCTACCAACGGCTTGTTCAGATCATAGAGGTTAGTACAACACCACAACATATTTTAACTCAAATATCTACTTAAATGGTGTCTTGGCTTTCCTTCACGACGTAACTGCTATTCACAAAGAGAGCTACACAAGATCCACAGCCTTATTTAAAACAAACTTCATAGAAAAATGAGCACATGAACACAATGTAGGGTGATAATAACTAATGATCACAGTAGAGTTTAGGTTTGGAAAAAAATAATGTGACGAGTATTTTAACTTCACAGTTTGACCCACATCCCATCTGTTATCCTTGAGGAGGCGGGGTTTATGACCTACTGTATACTGCAGCCAGCCAGCAGGGGGAGCTCTAAAAATAAAAGGTTCAGATTGTCCCGTCCATTCTTTTTACAGTCTATGGTTAATACACGGAGGCAGCGCCCTACCCGTGCATGGGCGTGGTTCAAGCGTCTCTAACTGACACGCCCCCAGCATTTCAGAGCAGAGAGAAGTGCTTGTTTTTCCATGAATTTGAGACCTAACTTTATATACTTAGCGATTTTTTTCATCTTTCAAATTTGGCTCAGTGGTCAATGACACATGTTTCTGTGGCGTGACAAACTCATAACACCAATTTATTTACAGTATGCTTTACACAGACTTTAAAGACTATTTATGCACAAAGAACTGTTACACCCTTGAAATGACATGATTTGCATGGGATTGACCTTGAGGTAGAAAGAGGAGTAATGGTAGTACTTTGCATTGTAAATAAGAGCTGCATTTTCATGCTACAAACCAAAACAGGCCCTAAAACAAATTCTATCTATCTAACAATCTATGCAATGTTAACTAGTCCACATGTGATAGTTTTTATAAAAGGAGCGGGGCCAAAATAAAAAATCAATCGAATCAAATCAAATATTGTTTTTGTCTCCACCATAAATGGGTTGTTAAAACGTCATTTGACTTGAACTTTGGATAAGTTTCACGCATTGCACTGTGGGATTTGGAGTCCTGTGGAAGAACGCAAAGATGGCGATGAAGCAGAGAAGTTTCTGTCTTTTTACTTCATTTTTACCGAGATTCCTTGTGTTTCTTCGCCAGCGAAGACTGTGATTTACTTCATTTACGTCATTTTTGTTCCACGTGATATGACATCACACCGATTTTGTCCGTATTTTAGTGTTTTCATGGAAAGCGACAATATTAACATTGGCCATTTTTTTCTCAACAACTTTCAATTTGTGAAAACAGCAGAAATTTCACTTTGGCTGAGTTTTTGGGGTCACACTGGCATCAGTAGGGGATTAGAACAACTTTTGGATGAAATAAAGGTACAAAATAAAAAGTAATTTAGTAGTTAAGCAGCTTTAATTATAATTCAAAATCCTGCTTTTGTGTGATCATTGTTCTTTCTTATTTTAAACATCTCATGTAGAATGTTTTTTTTAGAGATGCTACTGCCAATGTGAATTCAGACTTTTATTGTGAAAGTGAATAAATAAAAAAATGTTAAGCAACATGTTTTACGTAACAAAGCCAATTTATTTGTACTTTATCAGTTAATTACAAATCAATTTGTATTAAAAATTGGAATGTTGGCTAGTTTTTGCCTGGTTACCAACCTGTCACTAATGTGTGTGTTTGTGATAAATGTTAAATACCATTGGTTTGTTGTTGGGACCGTCGCCTCTGTGACGAATGGGGGCCTGAGTTGTTTCTTCTTCAAAGTCGGGGATGATTGTGTAAACCTTAAAGGTGAAAACATCTCCATGATCAGTGGCTCCCTCTAGGGCAGCTGCAGTTCTCTCATCGCTGTCTATGGCCTCCATTGTAGATGAAGCCGTCGTCTGCTCCATCGGTTCTAAATGTTCCACAGTGGGGAGAACCATGATTTGACCCTGAGGATCTTCTGTGTATGAGAAAAGCAGGTTTTACTAAAAAATAATTAGATTTTTCATTATACTTATAATTGGAGGATGTTGAAATGTGTTGAACATATTATGATTAAAAAAAAAACAAAAAAAAAAAACAAGCATTTTTCATCTGGCTTTCTGTATATGTAGAATTCACAATAGAATATAGAATTATTTCCTAACTTAATGTATTCACAAGTGCTTGTTTTAAGATATTAGTCATTTATTATGTATAATTAATGTGAGAAGAAAAAGGATTTGATTGCAACAATATTTAATCATATCAAGCCATACGCGAATATTACGTATCCTCGTGGTCAAAAGTTTTCATTACAGTTTTCCCAAATTAATTTGAAAAAATACCTTTCTTAATATAATGTACATCATATACAAATATTTTAAGTGCCATAAAACACAGTGACTGTACAAAATATATGTTGTATTTGTTGTTCTTTAAAAAGAAGAAAAACATTTTTTTTTTTAGCCTTTAGGTTGGTTCTTCTTCTGTTGTGTAATTCTTCTTCACATTGTAAATGATGAAGTGACACTGCACCCCGCAGTTCAGGTGTGGTACTGCAGCTAAAATGAAGGAGAAAGCGGCCGTCGGCATAATTTTATCATTAATTTACAACAATAATCTAAATTTTTAATGACACAGTCAGCCTCACAGAGCTAAAAAAAAAAAAAAAAAAAATCAGGGCGGAGCTGCTTTCTTCCTGTTAAATTCTTCCTTTTCTTTTTTCTTTTTTTTACAGCAGTTTTACTGTGGTTTGGACTAAACATTAGGATTCATTGGATTTTTAATCTTAGGAAAATTTCGAGACCACTTTTGATGGAATATATGGAATAAAAGTGAGGAGTACTGACTTGTTTATGTCACCATTTTTTTTCTCCAAATTTGACAAAATAATAAGCAGTGTTTGCTGTGATGGTTGAGTCTTAGATTGATTCATATGGTTAAAAAAAACGGAACATTCTAAGCTTTCGGGATATGATTCTTGTGATAATGCGGCTGTATTTGACCCGTATTCGGGATGGTGGACGTTACGACACGTCAGCGCATGTTTTTGTAGTCATGATTATCAATTATGTTACTAATCATTTTTGCATTATTGTATATGTTACACACATTGTGGTTCAAATCTCGAGACTATATATTTATATCTATTCTATTGCCCCCCGAGGCTAAAATCTCAAACTCCGCCTATGTCTTGAGCAAATATGCAACTGACAGGAAAGTCTTACAACCAGCATTTCATTCCTAGATGAATTGGAAAACTCACGACCATATCGTTGGTAAGACCGAGAGCCAATGTTTCTTACCAGCAGCCTCGGTTTCCTCCACAATCATATCTCCCCTAATGTAGGTTTCTGCAGCCACCACTGGAGCCGCCGTCCCAGTGACAACTTCTGTGTCATCCTGTGCCTGGACTCGTGCTGCAAAATCACAATAAAATCACCATCAGAACAAATGCATTGAACGAGTGATATAGAATGTCATTGATTTCTTCAATGTATAATGATTTTTATGAAAACTTTCTATTTTAATTGGGTGCTATACTTTTTGTCATTCCTTGTCTTAATGTCTTAATTCCAACCTTTTTGTTGTCATGACCCCATTTTTGTATCACTAATTTCTGGTGACCCCACAGACGTTTCTTTTTTCTTCTTCCTAGAATTAGTTTTTTGATCACGTTCGTGGAACTGTGTCCAGTATCTACATTTTATTGGAACTAGATTTATATTTGAGAAAGTGAAAGTACATAGAATACAGTTGTTTGAGAATTGAAACACTAAATATTTATCTCTGTATATCTATTTATGTGATGTTATATAGGTTTTTTCTTTTTTTATTGTGCAACGTAGATAAATAAAAATGTATTAATTAATTAAAATTGTGAAATTTAGTTAAATTTAAAAAAAATAAATTAAAATGTGCTTTATTTTTTTTAATTTATAAATTTTAAAATATAATTCTTGAAACAACAATTAACATTTTAAAATTATAATTTTAATCAATTTTATTACATTTTATCCTAGGCGACCCAGTCATGACCCCAAGGTTGAAAACCCCTGTCTTAATGCATTAATTGATGCATGAAAGCGTATTTTGCCAATGAATTCTAATCTTCTTTTTGAAGCTAAAACTGTCTTAACTTCTTCAATTTTAAGGTTGGTGTGTTGGATTTAGTGTTGAACCCAACAAAAGTCTTCTGCATTGGTTCTGTTTTATTGTTAAAATGTGGATAATTGTTAAACAATAAGATTCTTTTAATGGGCTCAGAGTTCTTTATTGTTCTGGACATTTTTTTGAGGCTGAAATTCTGAAATTAAACCAGAGTGCCAGTATTTCTGAGCTTCTCCTTTTACAAAGATTTCTCTCTCTTTCTGCCTCACTCTCCATTTAACAATGGCATTACCTCATGCTTAAAAAATCCCCCATGATGCTTCACTTCTAAGGGTCTCATTACACTTTGTCTGCCATCTCTGAGAGGTAATTGAACAAAAGTATTGAAGACATAGTGAATGACTGCATTAAGGATTTCAATGACCTTAGATGTTTGAAGTATAAATCCTTATTTTACAGTGTTTCAATCAGAGGGAAGTTAGATTTGGAACCAAACGCTTCAATGGACTTGTTCTCTATCTGTAAATGATCAAAAAGAAACAATGATTCATCCACATTTTATGTGTTCTGTGTTTATAGCATTTTTTTTTTTCTGAGGCCAAAAAAAGAACAATAAATAGAGAAATATTTGTTTTATGTAGCTGCATATAGTTGGTGTCAATCTGTTTAAAAATACTGTTTGTGTCACCTGTGATATTTTGGATCTTCACTTTAAATTTCCTTGAGCATCAAACAGCTACAGCTGGTTCAGAACGCTGCAGCTGGGGTCTTAACCAGAACAAAGAGGTCAGAGCACATTACTCCAGTTTTAAAGTCTTTACACTGGCTCCCAGTCAGCCTCAGAATAGACTTTAAAGTTCTGCTGCTGGTGTATAAATGAGTGAATGGGTTTGGTCCAGAATACATCAGTGACATGTTAGTCAGGTATGAACCCAGCAGATCTCTCAGGTCTATGGACACAGGTCAGATAGTGGAGCCCAGAGCTCACAGCAAACATGGTGATGCTGCTTTTTAGTTGTTATGCTGCAAAGAAGTGGAACAAACTGCAGCAGAGCTGAAGTCAGCATCACATGTGAACATTTTTAAATCAAAGTTAAAGGCACTTTTTTTTCTCTACTGCATATGATTGAGAGGGAGATTTTTTGTCATGTTGTTGATGTAATGATGATTTTAATTGATTTTACTGATGATTTTAATTGATTTTTACTGATGATTTTAATTGATTTTACTGATGATTTTAAATGTTCTTATTGATTTTAAACAATTGAATGTTTTATCATGTAAAGCACATTGAGTTGCCTTGAGTATGAATTGCGCTATACAAATAAATTTGCCTTGCCTTGATTTTGTGACCAATTTTTATTTAATTTTGGAACATTTTGTGAAAATTTTGCAGAAAATTGCAGGATTTAAAAAAAAAAAATTGGAGTTCCTTCAACAGTTTGCAATTAGAAATAACTGCAATCAGGTGACTATGGCTCAGTGGTAGAGTGGGTCGTCCAGTACCCGAAGGGTTTGGGTTTTGAATCCCGCTTTGTCTGAGTCATTGTCGTTGTGTCCTTGGGCAAAGCACTTTACCCACATTGGCTTGTATGAATGGGTATGAATTGTGCATGAATGTTGGTGGTTGTCAGAGGGGCCGTAGGCACGAAATGGCAGCCACGCCTCTGTCAGTCTGCCCTAGGGCAGCTGTGGCTACATTGTAGTTTACCACCACCGGTGTGACTGGTGTGAATGAATAATGGTTTCTGTAAAGCGCTTTGAGTCTCCTTGAAAAAAGCGCTATATAAATCCAAGCCATTATTATTATTATTATTATTATTATTATTATTATTATTATTATTATTAAAAGGATTGAAAAACTGATTTCACTGAATTTGGATGGACTGAGATTTCTACGACTGAATTATTTGCTCATTTACACAATGATTCATGTTTTCTCTGTCATTTTTAGTTGCACCTGCGGAACAAATTGGATGCTTTGCCGAACAATGAATTATTATATAATTGATTATTTTATGACAAAGAAAACAAGAAATTATTTTTAGTCAAGTGCAGTCTGGCATGTTTTTAATGTTAAACTGAAAAGGACTTTAAATGAGCAGATCTGAAATGTTCCCGAGGACCAGAATTTCTAAATTACACCCACAATGCTGGACTGAATTCTTTAAAATCATATTTTTTCGAGTGGCTCTTTTCTGTCGAGATAATATTATACAGATAATGATACGATTAACATAGAATGTACTGACATTATTACATTTGGAGAATTCTTCCTCTGACCATTATTTATTTATTTGTTAGTTTGCACATTCAAAATAATCTAAAAAAAAAATCATCAAACATGTTTAACATACAGTAACTGTGCTGGTAGAGGTTAAGAAGACCACAGGGTCTCATAAAGACAACACTACAAATAAACAATTTACATACAGTATACAAAGCAACAGATGAATACACAAAAAAATTACTTTTTCAAAAATTAACACCTGCAAATGTTTTTTTTAAAGGTGTTCAAAGTGGATATAGATTTCAGAGTCTAAAACTGATATTGGCCTCTATATTTCAAAGTCCGTTAATTAATTAAAGTTCCCTGAAATGCCTTGTTGGATGACTGTGAAAATTGAACGAATATTTAAAGAAATTACAGAATAAATTTGGTATTTCAGTGGACAAGTGCACATATCTATACATGAATAAACAATTTCTGTAAATGTTAACATTGATAATGGACATAATTCTGAATCCAACATTCATTTAAATAAGTTAAAGTGCTTTCTTTAAATTTGGCAGAAGGGTTAAAGGTTTTGCTATTAAAACATGTGCAGCATATTTAAATCATTGATTCTTTTCTTCTTTTGCAACAATTGGCCTCTCTCTCTTTTCTCTTTCCTGTCATTGCATCATCTGTGTGCTGTCAGGCTTCCACATATGGGTCACACACACATTCACACGTCAGTGGCACCGTGACAAATGGCTGCTTATTTCCTTCAATAAATCCTCCTGACAGACAGGTGGCGGAGGTACTGAGTAAATACTGTGTTTGCATTGCTTAGCAGGTGGAGCGCTGTAGTCTCCAAGGAGGTCTGCTAACGACTGCCCGTCACAGCTGTGTGTGACTGGGATCCGTTGGGCAATTATTTTATTTATCGCCTTGATTAAAAAAAATGCAGCACATTCCTTGATTTTGTGGATTTGGCACAGTTTGTACTCGTAACCTTTTTAACGACAAAGACGATGTTGTTATTGTGGCCAAGTTTTACAGTGTGACAGGAATGCAGCTAATTTCAGTCGTCATCTCATTTACACGTGGTGTCTGTCGTTTGCTATCATGTGAGTGCTGTTAAGTCGGCCCTTTTAGACCATTTTCTCCTGCCGTCTACAGCTGGCATCCATCCGCTGTCTCTGGGTGGTTGCTGTGTTTATTTTACAGGGAAGGACGAGGCATAAAGTGCCTCAGATGGTCAAACATAAATTAGGTTTTCTCATACAAATGTGACGTAGGGGAGTGAATTCCAAGGCTGAAACTGAGCATTTCACCTCAGTGATCTGGTCTTTTTGTTTTTATATATGAGCTGGAAAACCAGATTTATTCAGTTGCGTTAAAATGTTTTATTTCTATAACCATCCCCCATGCAAACTTTGTGGCATTTGTCTCACTTCAGGCTCGGAGGCTTATTTTACGTAACTAGAAATTGGATAAACCCCCATCATTCATATTGTGGATAAAGGAAATGTTGTCTCTAATTCCACTGGAAAAGCTTAAATACAATAGATTCAAATAAAGACCACCATTGCCATCAGTATTTCTTTTCCTCCAGCTGTATGAACATCACTTCCCCCTTTTACAGCTTCGATTGTATATCGAGATCCATGGGTACTTATATATGAACCTATGCACAATCCATAATCAATGTATGTGTTCTCTGCTCAATTTGTATTCCTGATGCTGTGCATCTGGGCCTCTGCTACATTTTAGTTTGTCAATTGATCAATGAGTGTTTGTTCCAGGTGTCGGGATGAAGGGTATGATGGGGTTTACTCTGCTTTATACTGTATGTACGTGTTTCTACACACTGTCGTGTGTTTTATTTCACGTGATGTTTTCTAGTTAGGTGTTGAATTCCCTCCCCTGCTATTCTTTAAATTACGCCTTTAAAGTCCTTACGTAACATTATGAGACCAACAGACCAACACGAATTGTTTTGCAACCCTACACTAAGTAATGTAACTGCCCAGCTCTATTAACAGCCATTATTGTTTAGGAAAAAACCCCACTCTAAACAGACCATAAACCATAAGGACTATCAGACAACTTTAAACAAAAGGGTCAAAAAGCTTTACTCTCATGGTTTGAATGTAAACCAACAATGTTCAACCCTCGTTCCCTTTAAAGTGGTGATTCTCAAATATTTAGTTAAGTTTTGACAGTTAAATTAAAACCTGACACAGTTTAATGTAAAATACTCGTCACAATATCACAGTTCATCACACTGTCAACGTCATCATCCATCAACTGTGGAATCAAAATGTGTACGTTTTGCTGGGAAGACATACATTTTACAAACAGAAACAAACAAAAATCAGTCAATGGGTGTAATTCAAGGTGATTACTGAAAACTCCTCATGCTCACTGAGAGAGTGCAAACCTTTGTTAGATATTGTATTCTATCAGTGATCTTGATCAAAGTACCATGAATATTCACACTTTAAAGGCTTGGAAGACATTTATATTGCCATTAAAAACAATACACTAGGTTCAGTATCGATTCTCAACTCAAATGCCAGTATAAATATTACTTCTTTGGTGGAGGTAACAATTAAAGACTCACCACCCTGATAGCACACATACATCTCTCCGACGTTGTCACGATGAATGAAGTTGCATCGGCGAGACGTATTATGGAGAGCGTTTACTCATTGAGCAGACGTCGCGGAGACATCGCCGTTTGGCCGATGTTTGGACGATGGATTAAAGATGCTCAGCGCGGCCTCTCTACAGCTTATATTAACCTTTATTTAACTCACATCATTCAATTAGTAAATATCTCCATATCGTAGTTGAGTATTTACTTCAATCTGATAGGAATATGGTAATATCACAACAACAACAATATACTTCCACTAAATAGCTGATTACGTGTGGACAAAATAAAGAGAGACACAGTTCATGATCATAAATGTATTTTCAGCAGCATAGCCAAAAGAGCTCCAGCATAAAAACAGCTTCATGGAAATGACATTTTACAGTTCTACGATTTTATAAGTGGTATCACCGGTTTTGGGGGGAAAAAACACACAAAATGTCGCATTAGGAGTAGAATGCCGACGCCATCTGATAATCGCCTCTCCTTCAGTAAAGATTACATACATTGTCTTTCAGTTAATCTGTCTTCGTCATTTTGTTTTTTTTTTTTTTATCCCTTTAAGGCAACAGAAACTCAAATGTTCTGCTATGTCCCACTAGTCAGTGTTTAATAGGGTATAGGGCAGTGGTTCTCAAACTTTTTTGCTCAAATACCCCCTTTCCATTATTTCTGAATCTAAGTACCCCCTATGTCCTACTACAATATTTTGCTTAGAAAGCTATTTAAAAACAACTATAGATGGAATGAACGACATTTTAAACAATCACATTTTGTACATAAGTGGAAAGAAACAGTATTTAGTGCAGTGGTTCCCATCCTTTTTCGGATTTTGACCCTATTTTGATATCAAAAGTTTCTGGAAACCCTCAAGTCTTTTTTTTTTTCTTTTTAGAAATAGTTTTTGATCATGTTTGAGCTGAGATATTTTGTATTTTTCCTGCATTTTAGTTTAACTAGATTCACAAAGTGAAAGTATAGAAATACAGTTGTGACACCATTTAAACTCCAAGCAACCCCACATAGGGTCCCGACCCCAAGGTTGAAAAACGCTGATTTTAGTGGCTCCTGAATAGATTTATTTCTATAGTTTTGATCATTTCTGGCTGTATCACTCCTAGGGTGGGACCAAGACTGACACAATTTTCCACTCTCTCTCGCTCAGGTACCCCCTGTAGTGCCATTGCGTACCCCCATTTGAGAAATTCTGGTATAGAGTATATCAGGTAGAAAAAGGATGTTATGTATGCCACTTCTAATCACTACTGTTATTGTCTATCCCTCTTATTTCCTCTTCCTCAGCAACATAAAGGGACCAGCTTCAGTACATTCCCTATCCAGACTTTTTATTATGGTCCCAATATGACCAACGTAGTTACGTAGCTCCCGCCCTGTGAGTCAGTCTAAACTCCATGTGTTATTCAGTGCAGGGAGTGACTTCATTTGCCCCTTGAAATGTTTCCCACCACATTGCTCGGCCTGATGGTTGTGGTCTGGATCTGCTCCACCCCACGCCCCCATCTCTGGGGACTCAGCATGGAGGAATGTAGCAGACTGTAGAAGAAGACAAACCTCCACCCTGCTGCACTTTCCCAGCCCTCACTCTTTGTCACGCTTAGTTAATCCCTGGCATATATATCCAAGTCAGACCTTAGCACCTCTCGCATCTCACCGTTTAGTGAGACAACATTCCAAGAGTTGTTTGTTATGGTTTAAACCTTCACACAAGCTTTAAGAGTCTCTGAAATGTGTTCAGCAGTGGAGGATCTCCACAGTGTCTTTGTGTTTCACAATCACCTCAAACCTGATAATTGAAGCAGTGCCGTCCTTTGCTAGAAACACGTGTTTTGGCTTCTCTGAGGATGTGAGGAGCTCTCGTGAGTAAAAGCAGAAAGAAATGTCTTGTACCGCCTGCAGTGTGTGTGTAAATGTGAAGTATGAAGCAGCTGTTGGCCTTCACTCATACTTTGGCTTCCAGACAGTCCAACACTGACGGTGGAACCTCGGAGAATGTGGCATCACAAAGAATGTTTCCGGGCACATTGCAAGGGGTCCTCGGAAGGATTTAACAATTTGTTTAAAAATGAGTAGGGAATAATTCCTAGTTACTTTTTAGTCACAAACTAACAGTACTATTGTGCAATAAAATGCTACGCTTTCTTGTAATTTATTAAAACATGATTGTATCCCATCAAAGTTGAAGTTTAGCTAAATTCCACTTTAAATTCCACTCATTGTTTTGAATTCGTAGATCAAGCATTAGGGAACCAATGTTTGAGACACATTTAGGGGTTTAAGAGAGTCCACTACGTCCACTAAGAGAGTCCACTACGTCCACTAAGAGAGTCCACTACGTCCACTGAGAGAGTCCACTACGTCCACTAAGAGAGTCCACTACGTCCACTAAGAGAGTCCACTACGTCCACTGAGAGAGTCCACTACGTCCACTGAGAGAGTCCACTACGTCCACTAAGAGAGTCCACTACGTCCTCTAAGAGAGTCCACTACGTCCACTAAGAGAGTCCACTACGTCCTCTAAGAGAGTCCACTACGTCCACTAAGAGAGTCCACTACGTCCACTGAGAGAGTCCACTACGTCCACTGAGAGAGTCCACTACGTCCACTAAGAGAGTCCACTACGTCCTCTAAGAGAGTCCACTACGTCCACTAAGAGAGTCCACTACGTCCTCTAAGAGAGTCCACTACGTCCACTGTTCTACAAATGAAAAAGAATATGAAACTAGTTTATTTGCATTTCCTGAAGAAAATGCAAATGCGTCGCACTGCATTAGCTTAGCATTAACATTAACGTTAGCTGGCATGAGCATTAACATTTGCATTACACTAGCATAGTATTAGCCAAGTTTTCACATTAGCCTAGCATTAATATTAGCCTTGCATTAGCCTCGCGTTAGCATTAGCCTAGCGTTAGCACTAACCTAGCATTAGCATTCGCCTAGCAATAGCATTTGCTAGCAATAGCATTAACCTAGCATTAGCTAAGTGTTAGCAATAAGGTTGAAACTGGTTGAAATGATTTGAAGGTAGGGGCTGAACATGGTAAAATACTGAAGAATGGCTGGGGATGAAGGGCTCCCTGTTTTCACACAGAATTCCTGAACAATAAATAAATAACTTTTCCAGCATTTACTTATAAACATTTTTTTATGATTTATTAACATCTAATACTTAAATAAATTTAGGAATGTGACTTTGAAGGAGGTTAAACATGCGCTGCAACTCTATCCTCCATGAAACAACAGACTGCTGACCCCTGAATCTTGACCCCCTATCACCCCCCCCCCATTCTGCGCTCCCTCTCTTGTCATTTCTGTCACAGCGATTAATGGCAGAGTCCTGCCCATTCTTCTCCCATAGCTAAAGAGCAACAGGTTCTTATGGTTTCAATCATGCATGAAGTTTTGCCCGATGCTGTCCAGCTGCTGCTGCAATGCCCACTGGCCTCCCGGGGCCCAGGGCCACTGCAGCTCCTTATCCAAGACCCACTGGATTATTCTGGAGACTGCAATCAGGAAACATGACATCTGCTTTCAATTGTAAGCCTTTTACACCCCACCCAAAGCCCCCCCCCCCCCCCCAGCCCAAACACACACATGCAGGCTTTAGTTTCACTGCTTTGTGCATTACCTTGAATTAGATTGTCTGCTTTGAGTGCACGCAGGTAGGCTGTCTAGGATCATGTTGCAGAAGACAAGAAGTCATTAAAAAAGATTCATATCGTCTGCTGTGATTTGTTGCACAAACTCTTGTCTTAATTCCTTCCTTTTCTTTCAGATTTGGGTCCATTGTGTAGCTTTACAGTTGCAGTTAGTATGCAGATGTTACATGCGGTGCTGAGAGAAGGATTTTTTCCTCATGAGACGATGGAAAATAAGATATTTGCATGTGGATGTGCATCCAGAGATCTGCGTTTTCATCCTGGCTCAGTTGAATGTGGGATTTGGACTTTGCACGGTTCACTTCTATTCCTGAGCGGAATGAACACACCCTGCTGTTGATATTGTGTCTGTGATTCTTTGGGCACATCTGTTACTTGAATAGGTGCCATGCAAACATTCATTTACATAATTACATGCTCTGGCTTTGCTGTGAGATTGGACATGCTTGGTTTGCCACTTGAGAGCTCCCCCCCCCCCCCCACAACAACCACTTGAACTTATATCACACGATGACAACTTTTACAACCATATTTAAGTAGATTTTGGGGATATAAAACAAACTTTACGCCTCTCTTTGTTCCATGTGTTTCTTTATCAGCTCAGTCTGTTCTATGACGTTTCTTACGCTTCCCCCCCACCCCCACCCCCCACATTATTGCCTGTAACTTGTACACTAACTGACATCTGCTTCTTCTTAGTGTAGTAGCACTGTGAGCTCATCTTACTTCTACTTGCATAACTACACGGATTGAATCGGAGGAACACAATACTCCATCCTGCAGTGAAACATAGTTCAGTGTAATTTGTTTTTCCCCCCATTGTAGTATTTTGATATCACCTTGCTTATTCATTTTGCTTTAACACGCACACATTGTGAGTATCACATATTAAGAGTCTGGCTGTGTTCAAAATGTCATACTAACGTACTACTAACACTAAGCCTGACGTCAAAATTAGTATGTATGGAAAGATTGAGTACGTGAGAAATATATAATATATCGGGACATTTTTTAAGTGTGCACGGTGGGCACACTAGTCATACTCAACCGCCCCGTGATGCATTGCGAGCGGAATGTAAAATCGTCCTCGGACCGAACTTAAGCTAAAAGTCAAACATCCCCTTTTCAAAACAAAAGCATCTCTTCTTGTCTTCCATTAGTTTTTTAACGCTATTGTAAATAGGGCTCTTGTTTTGAATTGAACAGAAAGTTTGGTGAGTCGCACAATGGATGGTCTACAAAAATCTCTGAAATGTCAGCATGAAATGTGTTTTCTGCGAGTTTTATGGATGAAATAACCACATGTTGATATTCTACTTGGTCACTTTCTCGCTTAAAATGCAATTCAGAACTTTTAAAGGTGGAGAATCAACAGAGATATTTAGGATTAGTGTGCTTCAGGTTTTTGATGTTATAGCTTTGAAATGCATCTTCGGAAACTTGAAGTATACTGTAGTGCAGGGGTGCACAAATTATTTTCAATGAAGGGCCAAAAATTAATCATGGTGGAGGGCCTTGGGCCAAAACTAAACGCTTGTGTTGCAGTGCATGAAATTAAATATGCCAATGACTTAACTGTGCAAAATAAACAGTTAAAGTAGTTTGTAATTGAAGAACACTTTTCTTTATTGTGTTTCATGACACTAAACTATGAAACGTTTAATTGTCTTCAAAGACGTTGCCTTGATCAATCTTTTAAAACTTGAAAAACATGTAATTGGACATCAGCTTATTTTTTTCTTTTCTTATTATTCACTGTTCTGTATTACATTAATTTTGACATTTTAAAAATATCAAAAAATGAAAATAACAATTTCAAAAATGGGCAGAGAACCAAAACTAACCGGGCTCCAACTTGTATGGCCCTGCTTTAGTGAGAACGTTTATCATCATAACCATACTTATAGTATATAGTATACAGTATATATACTAATTGAGTGTGTAGTGCCATATCAAACACAGCCTTTGTCAGGTTTTGCATTGGCCCCTCAGGAAACCCCTCCCCTACTTTGGACTCTGCATGATGGAGTGAAATCAATGCGGTTGTTCAAAGCAGATGCAGCTGCATAACTGTTGATGATTTCATTCTCCATTAGCTCCAGGCCACAAACAAGGTTTGAATTAAGTCATCCAGTGAGATCTGATTTCAGGCACAGTGGAAAGAACTGGAATCTTTGAGGCTAAACTTTGTATACTGTGAATATGTGATTTGATCCACCAAAAAATGTGTTTGTCTACACTTTTTTCCTCTGGAAGGCAGTGCTGCCTCTCAGCTACAGATTCCTCTCTTTTTTTCAGTTTACATAATCATGCATGGGATTTCCCTGAGGTAACAGTGACTATAGTTGCCTCTTACAACACAAAAATATGCATGTTTATTGATTATTAGTCTGTTATTGCTCCACTACCCTAAATAAAAGGACCAGAAAGTACAAACTATTGTTTCTGTAAAGTCTTGCCATGTTTTAGGTCGTTTAACCATCTTAGATACTAGACTTTGAATCAAATAGTGCCTAAATCTAGCTGAGAAAAAAAAAGCTAAGAAAAAAGTTTTTTTAAATTTGAGTTGGTTGGTTAAAAACTATACTGGTTTTCGTCCTGGCCAGGCTTAGCACATGAGCCACATATCAACTTACACATTTAAACCTCATTAAATATCACAGATGCCTCACTAAATCTCCCACTGCTCAGCCATTTTTGAAATGCATTTTGAAAAGTCCACACCCCTTTGTGCACTCTACTCTCTGGCCTCACATTACAAGCAGCTAATAATAAATACACACATTTCTCAAAGTCCTTCTGATCAATGGAAGCAAGTCAGAAGGAAAACCATCAAAACACAAAGTTCACCGCAAGTTGAAAGGAAATATATAAGAAGTACTTGTGACTTGAAAAGTTTTTTTAAAAAAAGACTCACTCCATCCTCTGATTGTTACTTGAGCTTTGACGTAATTCAAAACTTTACTCAACATTTCCAGAATAATCAAGAAAACATCTTTTTCCACCCATTTCATTGATAATAAATCTTGTAAGCTGGTTTATTTTAGCATCAACAATGTTTGAGTTTGCAGGTTTTGTATGGGTTGTAGGGTTAAAGACTGGATTCAGCTTAGACCATTCAAACCAATACAGCTCCACCCTAACTCCAACCCCACCCCCCCAGTTCCCCCTTTCCCAATAGAGTCATACGATCTGTGAAAACCAAACCTTTTCCACTTAGTTAGTTATACTTACTGTTTAGAAGTGAGATGACGAGAAGCAAAGCGATGGCGACCATTTGGCCAGGCTTTTCTTTTCTCAGTGCAGATGATGCTGCCATTCTTTCTTTTTCCTGAGTGTGTGCACGTCCAAACCGTGTGAGTAAAAAAAGAGAGGGAAGCTGGTCAAGCCACAGCCGTTTAAGGTTTCCTCTTACTCAGAGCGGGACAGGGTGGATAAAGCATCACTTGTGTTCTTCTCAGTTTTTTGTAGCCACCTCCCCCCCCTTTCCTCCCTCACTAAAAAGGCCCAGCCCTACACCCCGTCTTCGACTGCTTACTTTAAGCCTTCCCCTGTGCCCCCACCATCCTTTAAGAAGCAAGGCAGATGGAAAAGAGGAGGATAATGGGGGGACATGAGATGTGTGTGTTTCTTAAAAAGTGCTTACATTCTTGAAATTTCTCAAAATACTTTAGATTTATACGCACAGATCATGATTCTACATTTTTGCTATTTATCGTCGATTATTTATTGTTATTATGTTTCTTTGGGAGTGGTGTACGCATAGGCGAAGTAATCGTGTGTTCAAAAAGGCTGTGACTTAATAGGTTTACGGAGTAGCATATCCTTCCCAAAACAAAGTTATGCTAATAGAATTATTCCCTTTCAGAGACCATTACCATTCCAGCTCCCAACTAACTAGCACTCAGCAAAGCCATCAATCAACATTGGTCATCCCAGTATTGAGACACAACAGGCCCCCGCTTAAGCCTTTCACACCTCCACACCCCTAAAAGCCCCCCGTCTAGCTGCCCCGTCTACTGCTTGTTTTTCAGGCTATGTTGCTAGCACTTCTCACGCTTTCTGTTAATTGCACATCTGGAACTACTGGCAAATGTGTTTCATAAGTCTTCGACCAAACAGACACAATCATTGACCAAGAACAGAAACAGTTTTGTAATTTGACACCAGTCCCAGTGCCTATATTCCTGTTGTCGCTATCCTTCCCCCGCCATCATCCCCATCCCGTTCCCCTTCCTTTCTACCCTCCCATCCTCCATCCTCCTCTTCCTCCTCCACAGACCTCCATCAAACATTCAGCTCTAACAGCGGGGTGTGGGGGATTGCAATTGACTCCTTGCTGTGACTCAAGATGAGCTTTGCTGAAAACCTAAAGTGAAGTGGTCAGCTTTACAGCGGTGAGAAGTGCAGATGACTGTTGTATCGAGTATTTCTAATAGGCCCCACTTTGCATTCTTCTTGTAAATCACGAAACCGCTTTTTTTTTTAATTTAGTATTAGGTTTAAGTGTAACTCTACATGTTTTCCCTCTTTTCTCTTTGATAAAGCAGAGGTATACAATTGTTCGAAGGCCAGAAAATATGCATAGTGATTAGATATTAATGCTTTTTAAAGCTAGAGACATTTATAAATAATTGTAATTGTTTATATGATATTATTGGTAATTGAGTAGAAGAGATATGTGTTTAAAGCTGAGATTGCATTTAGAGACATAGTCAGAGGTTTTGCATTGCTGAATCAATCAATCAATTTATTAACAGATGAACAGAAGTGAATCAACAAGTAGTCATGTCAAGTCAAATAGGAAAACATGCACTCATCATAATTCACAGCTATGGCTCAGGGTCAGCTGACTCCCGGTCCCCCGAACTTAGTTTTCCTCAGTATTTTAATTCAGTGTTGTTTTCTCGTCTCGCCTTCCTTTGGCCTGGCACATGGCTTTTCGTGTGTCTTCTGTTGTTATAATATGTAAGACATTTGTGATTGCCTGTTTTGCGCCGTTACCGGCTTTACTGACCACCCACAATGCCATGTGCTCTACGTCATCGCCGATACTTTCCGTGTTTAATCCGCTCCGAGAGCGGTTGTGTACACGGCGCTCCTAATCGCTCTAGGCGTCCAATGGAAAATGCACTTAGACAAAGTGTAAATAAGAATGGTAACAGTCGGTGTCGGTAGACTGCTGCAAATGCTTTGTATTTCATAATTCTGATTTTTACTAACTCATAATTATGACTTCCCCTTGTGATTTTTATTTAAAAAATGGCTTCCATACAGATAAAAGGAAATTAAATCATTGTGTCAAAAAAACAAAAACAAACAATTTTAGAAATGGTGCAGAAACACACTCAATTTCACTGCTAAATTTATTGTGCTTTTAAAAAATGGAAGCAAAGCCCTCGGAGGTCTCTGATTGGCTGCTCAGGAGGGCGTTAGTGTTGAAGTGATTTCATTGGTAGAGGGAGACTGAAAGGACCAGTGTAGCAACAATGGTAAGTCCGTCATTATGTCCACCTATAGTTGCATATCAGTGATTGTTTTGGTGTGTACTCGGTTCAGAAAGGTAAACAAAATAGTTCTCATGTTTATACTTGTTTAATATATAAACAAATCCAGTTATACAGACAAGTTTAATGAAAACAGTCGAACACAGATGCACGACACCTGTGCAATCACCATGGTAACCTAATTAGCCTGCCTGCCCCGCCCAGGTCATGCTCAGGTAAAAACCAAACACAAAACAGCCCCCCCTAGTGTTTAGGAGGCATAATGGCAGAAATAAATCATTTTAAATAATCAATAATGGCTTTTACGGAGGGCAAACCAATGGACAGGGAATAAAAGTGGTAGATAACTTCATTTCAAATGGATGGTTATGTTTAACATTACTTTGTGTATTCAGAATTGAAGTCTGTGTTCTCAGAAAAGGAAGAAGTTGAACATATATCAGTGATGTATCCTCATTTTGTTGGTTTTAGTCTGCCAGGATCATTACCTGCATACAAGTGATGACTTTATTCCACTAGCTTGTTTTATTTAATACACAGATCGGGCATTAATACATTGTTTCTCAGTTCTTTTTTTTTTTTTTTTTTTTGGTCCCATTTAACGAACATGTAATGATGTCATTAGCCAGTAGATGGCAACAATAGACTGGTGTCAAGACCACACTAAGCAGTGTGATCAGTAGTGCATCCTTGTTACAGAGCAAACAGATCGACCATAACACTGGGAATACAGCTCTAAAGTTCCTTTGTTCTGCCTTGTACACATTATACTGTGATTTAGTATCTTCAACAACATTTGGAAATCCATCCAACTGGTATGAAGAAGATCCAAATGTGTAATAAAGAGACACTCAACATGAATGACAAACAGCTATAGTGAAAAATAACTATGTGAGCTTTCCTAATAGGATTGAGAGGCGATTTAGAAGCTGTAGATGTGGTAAAAGATCTGGTTTATCAAATCAGATCAAATCATATCTAGCTTTATTGTCATGTTGCCAGCCATACATAGCAGTGCAGACACAATGAGAAAATGTACAGTTAAAAATGTAAAAGTTAAATAGAATATAGCGGCTAGAGTGCATGAATAAAACAGCAGTTAACGTGATCTTGTGAATAATAATTTAAAATGTTGAGACTAAAACCAATATAAATACTGAAACTAAAAACGAAGGACTAAAATTAGATGACGTGCGGTGTGCACACATTTTGATCAGCTGTTCAGCATTGTGACAGCTTGTGGAACGAAGCTGTTGATCAGTCTTGTGGTTTGGCCTTTGATACTACTGAAACGTTTGGCTGATGGCAGCAGTTCAAAGAGTTTATGGAGAGGGTGTGAGGAGTCCCTGACTATGGCCAGTACCCTGCTCCTGCAGCCACTCTGGTAGAGTTTGTGGACACTAAATGGTAAATGGACTTGATTTATATAGCACTTTTATGCCTACCCTGTGGTAGTCCCAAAGTGCTTTACAATAACAACTCATTCACCCATTCACACACCAATGGGACAGAGCTGCCAAGCTAGGTGCTGGTCAACCACTGGGAGCAACTTAGTGTTAAGTGTCTTGCCCAAGGAGACTTCGACACATAGACCGGTATAGACTGGGATGGAACCACCAACCTCTACCAACCACCTACTGTAGTCGCCCTACTGTGAATGTATTTATACCCTGCTTTGTTATACAGGGGCTCTATGAAAGAGAATGTGTGGTACGGTGAAGCCTAACCTTGCCAGCAAGATGGATTCTCCTGGTGTTCACAAAGACCAGAATCCACCTTGTGCTGTTCCCTCCTTTGCCTTTCGAAACTGAACCGATTAGAACCAATCATGAGGCAGTTTTGTGGTTTAGGGCTCGGTATCCAGCTGTGACGAAGCCAACTGCGGGGAGAGGAACTAGCTGGGCTACCGCTATTAGCATAGCTCCGAATCAAAATAGAAAGATGTGGAAGCAGGAGAATGAATGTGTGGAAGCTGCTATGAACTCAGTTTTAGGAAAATCCAGAGCAACAGCGAGAGGCGCTTTGTGCATTTTGGACATTAAAGACGGCAAGTAGCAGCGTCTCTGCGGCGCATGCCGATGACGACATCATCATTTGTTACCGTGTGATTGGCTAAAACAAATCATGGTGGACAGGCACTTCGCCCAATCAGCTTCGAGCATTCTGTTCATGTTCCTCCCTGGTTCCGAAAGGATTCGCCTGACACGGACCCAGATCGATGTGGAGAACTCGAGTTAGAGGGAGGGGCTACACATCAATCTGGCTCTTACCAGGTTAGGTGAAGCTCACTAACGTAGAGATACCTCGGATATACTTATACAGCTTCGTAGTACAGGAGAGAGAAAAACTAAAACAGGTTATTTACATAACCCCGGTTCTATGATTGAGATGTCTCAGTATGAGATACAGGCCTCCACGTCATATCCCAGAAGCCCTTTCTCATTATGCCAATTCTGATTGGCTGGGGAATGCTTTCATCCACCTGGAGCGTATTACCCCTGACTGCAGTCCGCAGTTTGGGGCGGAGCTCAATGCTGCTCAATGTCGACATGCTATTGGCTTTCAGTTTGTAGTTTGGGGCGGAGCTCAATGCAGCATGCTATTGTGCTGTGTGATTCTTATACAGTTAAAAATAAATCATGCCATATAAATCATTTTATATGTTACATAATTCTATAGGCATACAAAATAGATATGGGTTAGGGTTAGGGTAAGTCTGAACGCGATTGGTTTTTTGAAAGTTGAGCGCCACCCCGAACTGCAGGCTGCAGTCAGGGGCTTCGCTTCTCCCTGGAGCTGAGAAGTAGAGGCAGACTGAGGAGATGGTCTGTATCTGGGGACTTGACAATGGTGTGACGCCACTTTGCTTTCTTCAACCCAGGCTGCACAAGTTATTGACTATTGTAGACAATCACTACCTGAGCTTTAGTTTGAAATCTGTTTATATATATATATATATATATATAGAGAGAGAGAGAGATGAAGAACATATTTACATTTGAGTAATTTAGTGAAATGTGACAAGAGCGAATGCAATCTGTCTGAATGTAAATGGGATTCTGTCAGCTTCACAAATCTTCCTGAAGCCACTGCACTACAGTCAATCAACAAGATATTCTTTTGCCTTTTTTTTTTTAGCTGTCAGAAAAAGAAGTCTGAGTGTCTTTTTTGTGTGTGGTGTTGATGGTGGTGGGGTGGGGGGGTTGCTGGCTACCAAATATAGGCAGTCTGACTGTAGTTAAGAGCAGGGCCTGAGCAGCTTGGCAGGTAAACTGAAGGTTTTCAGAAACCACGATGACACCTCACCTAGATCTGACAGGTCTGAGTGCAGTGCCCTCAACCCTTCCTCGTCCTCATCCTCCTCCTCCTCCTCTTTCTCCTCCCACTCCATCCTCAGCGCTGCATGCAGGGCCTCCAGTGTTTCACATGTATAATGAATTGTGGAGCTCCTGCTCATGTCATACCACATGCTGTCACAGTACGACAGGAGTCTAAACAATTTTCCATTCTGATACGCAGCTTTTGCTCATGATTTGGTAAATGTTTCTTTATATAGTTTGAAATGATTCCCCAATTTACTTCTGGCTGTTTTTTATTTTGTCTTTAAAATGCTCCAAAAATGTGTCAAACAGAGAAAATTGTGAAAATACCTCAAGTGACCTGATTTAACAGTAAAAATACATTGAAAGTAAAGAAAAATTGTGCACAAAATGCTAAAAGAGGTTTTATTCATAAATATAAAATATGATACATGTGGCTATACATTGTATTTACAATTTGACATTATTCATATTCTCAAAATATAGTGACACATTCATTTTCCTCTTCCTGTTCTGTTCTATATATCTCAACAGCTCAAAATCAGTGTCTTTGCAATTAATGTTAGTTACATATTCTTGTTTAAATTTCTTATTCACATAAGTCTCACAAAATAAAGCAACAGAACAGTGGAAATGTGATGTGTAGAAGACTGCTATGGGTTGCTTCCAATGCAAAGCTCTAACAAAGCTTTTCTTTAGTCCCTGTTTAAATTATCATTTCATTATTAGGCAGCTTTGCTCATGATTTGGTAAATATTTTTACTTCTTTAATTTTAATTTACTTCTGGCTGTTTTTGTTTTTTTTTTTTGTCTTTAAAATGCTCCAATAATGTGTCAAACCAAGAGAAAATGGTAAAAACACCTCAAGCGAGCTGATTTAACAGTAAAAATACATTGAAAGCAATGAGAAATTGTGCTCAAAATGCTAAAAGATGTTTTATTTGTAAATATAAAATATGATGCACGTGGCTCTACTATGGGGTGCCGATTGTAAAGTTGCACATGTTAACATAAACATTTATAAACAAACCATGTTTACAAAACATATGCGAATTTTTAAAAATGTTACTTATGACCAGATTTACATACTGTATAATATAAATATTTGTGAAATTTGTGATGTTTTTTTTTCCGTAAAAAATAATGTCAATGTTAAATTTAAATGTTAAATCTAAATCTAAATGTTAAATCTAAATCTAAATGTTAAATCTAAATCTAAATGCTAAATATAAATCTAAATGTTAAATCTGAATGTTAAATGTTAAACCTAAATGTTAAATATATAAAATAACCCAGATAAATAATCAACCCAGAGATTAGAAGCCTCATCGTCCGTGGAGAGGTGTGATTAAGTGGCTCTATTTTGTGTGAATGGAGCAGACTGCAGGAGTTCTTGTAAATCAATGGAGGTACGAGACACTCGACAATGTCAAAGTAGATGCTTAGATCTTTAAAAATTCTGTTTTCACTACTATAATAGAAAATGTAAGTAGGGAAGTAGGTATTAACTGTTTCAAATTGAATAGGCTGCGAGTATTTTATTTTGTTTTTTTAAAAAAAAGAAGCAAAAAACAATTGTCATGAATAAATATGTTTTACAGAGCGTAAATTTAAGTAGTTTTCTTAATTTGCACAAGTAATCATTTTTATCCAGTATTATTTTTGACTGCAAATTTACATTTAGTTTTAGTCAGTCTTTTTACTAAAGTGGTAAATGCTTAGTTTTAGTAAAAAAATTTAAAAAAATAATGTCCTCAGGACTGTTTCCTTATATAAATGACATTAAGATTTTAGTCACAGATATAGCTGACTAAAATATACAGGATAAAAGTTTATACATTTTCTAAACCTGATATGGGATAGTATTAATGTTTGTAAATATACACACACACACACACGATATATATATATATATATACTGTATATATATATCATGATATTGCAATAATATTGCAAATGGAACTAATTGCTCAGCCCTAGTGCGTATTCCTAATCTTAAAATCTAAATACATTTACTGATGGTTTCCATGAAAGTCAAAATAGAGGCAAAACTCCTTTTTTTTCTCAGCTGGGCATTTAATGTATAACAACAGTACAAAGTGAAATTTTGCTTGCAAAATAGGAGAGTTTTTATGTACAGTATTTATACAGTAATACATGGTTTAAAAAAAACAAAAAAAACATTACATTTAGACATCTCAGTGTATTGCACGACACAGTTTTAAGTTATTTGTAGCCAAACCACACAAGACGGATGACCATGTCATTCAACATTTAACAGAAACTGCAGTTAATATTTATCATATTGTATTTCGTTCTATCGATGAACATAAATTAAGGTCCTGTTAGAGTTCAATAACTCTATTGATACTGAAATTCAGTAGTAAAAAACAAAACAAAACAGAAAAACAACAAAACAACTGCATTTCAGACAAAAATCTGAAAAACGCTTGCAGGAATTTTTTTGGTGGATTGATCAAATAGCTACAATCATAGAAAGGCCATTATCAGTCATCATAAACAATTCAAAGTAGTTTCATGATTGGCATTATTTTCTCAAAGTGATAATTATGATAACATTTATAACTACAGCGGCAAGGAGACAACAGACAATCTGGGGAAATACACAGGATTGCAAAATTAAAATAAGTGATTTAGGCATTTAAAACACTCAAATAGTAAAGAAATAAAGCATCAATAGCATTACCAAGCAACAAATAGGCTTTACAAGAATCCAGTTCTGATCATGAATGGTTCATCCACTCTGTGTACAAGGTGTAGAAACACCTGCTTTGTGTTCACTGTGACGTACATGGAGAGATAAAGGCTAAAATGTGTCCCTTCCGGAACAACTGACAGGTTATTTTTTACAGCTCGTACACTGAGTGGATTTCAAGTATTACGCCTAATGTAAACAATGACTGATGAGATGCTGAGTGGGACAATGGGGACCAATGTGAGTACGGTAATCTCATCCTACAATCAAGCTCATTCCGTTATTAATCATGCATTCTGCTACACTTCAATCTGGTCTCTTCTTATCTTTGAATGCTAGAATTAGTATCCAATTCATCATCACTAGGCCAAAAAAAAAAAATCTCTATCTTAAATTTGATCTTTTCTCAATAATGACTTGTTTAAAAATGTTTTAGTGGAAGGTTGAACATGAAGAATACATTAGTTACAGTTAATTTGGCACAAAAAGCCAGGATTTTTGTCTATTTCGGTTTTTATCACAAATGACATCTTGTGTGATTTTTAAGTAGCGAGTTAGCTTTGTTACCTCCGCCAACTGGCATTTATTTGTTTGTTTTTGTTTGTCAGTTGGCAGATTATGTTAGAGTATTTTGACAATATTTTAACCAAAGATAGACCTTGTACTATGGAAGATTACATTAAATGTTGAAAGATAATCAGGTCAATATACAGATTTAGAATTTAAAAATCCCTATTTTATCATTTTTGGGAAAATTAAAAAAAATTCACGTCAGTTCATAAGTAACCAATCTTTATGAAATTTAACTCAGTTATGCGAGGTTGGTTCCTTAATGATCCTACCAAGTTTCATTCAGATCAGATCCAGATTGCGCATTTTACAACGATTTTACAACAAAATGGGGGTGTCCATACATTGGACCCTACTGTATGGTTATTAATGGGGATAAACATTTTTTCCAATCCTTTAAAGCGTAAACTATCATGGTACCGTGACCAGGATTAAATATTGATTTTGATTAAAAATAGCAGACTTCCTGTGGGTTTTAGAATATGGCTTCACAAGACTTTTTTGTGCGTCTTAATTGATTCTATAAGCCTGTAAATGTTGGGATGTCCACTGGAAACAAGAGTGAGGAGCTGTTTATTCAAAAACTCCTAGGGGGCGCTACAGTGCCAATTTTGAAAATGCAATTACAAAAAAGTTGTAAAATTTGAGGTTTTGGTGCCCTGACATACATGGCAGGTTCCTACGGAGACGTAGAGGTTTTTGGTGAATGGCGCTCTGCCACAGGAAGTGCGTTTCTTAAAAACTCATCATCATCAGCCACTGGTCCAGAGCAGTTCTGAACACATTTGGGAAGGATGTGTTGAAAACTGTCAGGATCTGATCCAGATATTTGGTGCTTGGCTGAGTGTTCTTGTTTCATTTATAATGTTCTGTGTTTTAACCCTTTGTCCTTCTCTATACTGGCTTCATCAACACTCTACTGGTTCTACTGGTGCCTCTCTAGGTCACATTGGGTGTAAGGCTGGGCTCACTCTCGAGCAGTGGTTCTCAAACTTTTTTGGCTCAAGTACCCTCTTCCTCTTATTTCTAAATCCTAAAAAAACAACTATAGAGCGTAATGATGGATGAATGACTGATAACACACATTTTGATGAATCTCATTTTGTAAATAAGTGGAATTAGTGGAAGTATTTAGTGGCTCCTGTATAGATTTATTTATATAGTTTTTTTTTTATCATTTCCTGTCACTCCCTCCTGATGTGAGAATAAGACTGATCCTTGTATTTTCAGTTTATGTTCTCATCAAGATCATTTCTATCATCGTTTTGTGTATTTTATTGTTGTTTGTCTGTTCTTTTTTATTAGTCAGTATCATTTTATTATCTTGTGTGTTTTTGCTGTTGTTTTTGGTGTAATTTAGTGTATTTTGTTGTTGTTTGATCTTTTATCATTCAGTATATTTTTCTTATTTTGTGTGTTTTTGTTGTCATTTTTGTGTGTTATTGGTATTATTTAAAATATTCTCTCTCAGTGTGTGTGTGTGTGTATGTTTCCTATGTCGTTTTGTATGTTTATCTGTTAATTTTGTGTATTTTGTAGTGATCTTGTGTATTTTTCTCTGATTTAGTGTGTCATTTTGTGCATTTTGTCTGTTTTTTTTATTATTCAGTATATTTGTTACTTATTTTTTGTTTTTTTGTTGTCGTTTTGTGAGTTTCTGGTAATATTTAATATGAATATAATTTCTAACTAAAAAAAAAATTAAATCAAATGATAAAACGCCATATTTTTAATGCTTTCAATTGTTACACGTACCCCCGTTTGAGAAACACTGCTCTAGAGAGTCTAGAAGGATGCCAGTGAATTGCAGGACTACATACTGTGTGCACAAACAACCTTTTACACACAATGTTGAGACTCTAATTAACCCTAACACATGTTTTTTGATTGTGAGAGGAATTAGCCAGACTTCCCGCACCATATCTGAGCTGCTAAAATATTCCATTTTCACATCCGTACACCTTCAGGAGAAGGAAAAAGAAAAGGCCTCAGACAAAGTTAATAATGACAAATGTTAAAGTCACTATAGGTCTGTGATATGCAGCGTGAATAAGCGTCCTTCATCTTTGACGTACACAAAGGACTTTGAGGTTCCTCTCACCATGTGACGCTCTATTAAATCGGTTCCTGTGTTTGTCGAGCTCCTCCGGGAATTTTTAAGTTGAATCATCCTTTATTATTCTTTCTGCCTTTCTCTTCAAAGCTCTTGTAATGCCACACACACAAACACACACGCACACACACAAACACACACTTCATACAAGCCCAGTGGAAATGGCAGTAAATCCTGCAGCCATGACGCCATGAATCCTGAGTCTGTCGCTCTTTTTTAGGATTTGTTTTATGTGTTAAAAGTCTGTTGGAGGTTTTCTGAAAAAAGTCTCACTTTGGGATGTTCTTTTGTTCGATGCGTTACTCAGTGTGTGTGTGTGTGTGGTACATATGTTTATACATGTTTAGGTCCATTAAATCTGCAGTCTTATGTATACATCAGTGTTTTTATAGTGTGTACTTTGTGTTGATGTCACCTGTGTTTAGTGTTTTTGTGTGTGTGTGTGTGTGTGTGTGTGTGTACTGTAGGTGTGTGTCTCAGCTCTCTGCAGACATAGCCGAGGTAATCTGGGTCACTTTATAAGACAGTTTCTGCTTCCTAGCCTGTTCATCCTGCTCCAGGGCCTCAATGATCTGAAACACAAGCAGAAAAGCACACAAATGGGCATCAACTGTTAAATAAGATAAAATGTACATTATAATCCAGTGTAGTTCTACTTCAAGGGTTGAAATGACCACACATTCACCAAATATTATAGTTTTCTGTAATATGATAAAATAGAAGGATAAACGAGAGGAATGTCCCAATATTTTAATGTGACTGTGGTTGTTCATTTTGATTCGGTACGTTCCTCAGTTTTGATGTTTTGGTTTGTTGTGTCAATTTGTGTCAACTTTTCTTTTCAGTAATACAGAAATAAAGCTTTAGATGAAAAGTCCTTTGTGATGTAGGCTACATGAATGTCAACCAGGCATTTCTAATGCTAGTTAATGCTAATGCTAGCTAACGTAACTGCCAATGCTAGTTCATGCTAATGCTAGGCTAAATCTAGCTAATGCTAGTTTATGCTAATGCTAGGCTAAATCTAGCTAATGCTAATGCTAGTTGATATCAATCCTAGTTAATGTTCATGCTATTTGATGTTAATGCTAGTTAATGTTAATGCTATTTGATGCTAATGCTAGTTAATGCTAATGTTAGACTAATGGTAACTAATGTTAATGCTAGGCTAAATCTAGCTAATGCTAATGCTAGTTGATATCAATGCTAGTTAATGTTCATGCTATTTGATGTTAATGCTAGTTAATGTTTATGCTATTTGATGCTAATGCTAGTTAATGCTAATGTTAGACTAATGGTAACTAATGTTAATGCTAATGCTATTAAACGCTGGTTAATGCTAATGCTAGGCTAAATCTAGTTAATGTTAATGCTAGTTTATGCCAATGCTAGTTTATGCTAATGCTAGGTTAAATCTAATTAATGCTAATGCTAGCTAATGATAATGTTAATGTTAGACTAATGCTAGCTAATATTAATGCTAGTTAAATCTAATGAATGCTGGTTAATGCTAATGCTAGGCTAAATCTAGCTAATGTTAATGCTAGCCAATGCTAATAGTAATTATGCTAATGCTAGACTAAATCTAGTTAATGCTAATGCTAGCTAATGTTAATGTTAGACTAATGCTAGCTAATGTTAATGCTAGTTAATGCTAATGCTAATGAATACTGGTTAATTCTAATGCTAGGTTAAATCAGAATCAGAATCAACTTTATTGGCCAGGGGTGTATGAATACACACGAGGAATTTCTTTTGGTGACCTGTGCTCTCTCAGGTAGTATAACATTAAATAATAACAATCAACTAGAATAAAGAAAAAGAAATAATATAGCTAATGTCAATGCTAATCAATGCTAATGCTAGTTTATGCTAATGTTAGGCTAAATCTAGGTAATGCTAATGCTAGTTAATGTTAATGATAGCTAATGCTTTTGTTAATGTTAGGTTAATGCTAGCTAATGCAAATGCAGGTCAATGCTAATGTTAACTTATGTTAATGCATATGTTATGCTAATTATGTTATTTTTTTTAGCTAATGCTAATGTTATTACTAGGCTAAATCTAGTTAATGTTAATGCTAGTTAATTCTAATGCTAGTTAGTGCTAATGCTAGCTAATGCTAATGTTTTTTTACATGTATTTTTTTTTATTTTAGCTAATGTTAATACGAGGCTAATGCCAGTTAATATTAATGCTAGTTAATGTTAATGCTAGTTAATGTTAATAGGCTAATACACTCCTATTTCCACTCATGCTGTTGTCAGAAACATAAACATCCAACCAATCACAGCAGAACAATATCAGCACGCTGCCTGATGTTAATAAATCTGAATTGCCTTTAATTTCAACCAACTATAAACCAAATGTAGACCTAATTCATGTTGGTCATAATGCAGGACAGGCAGAGGCTAGCTGCTACGCTAACAGTGCTGTATCTGAGTCTGTGTGATAATAAAAAAACGATACGTATCGTTTTTGAAACAGTGTAACAGTTCAGTACTACTACTATTACACTCCTAAGAGACAGTTTTGTATTTTTGTTTTGTATAGGATCCTAAACTAATAAGTATAGATTTTAGTTTCTTTTGTTTTATATTTGATAATCAGAGCAACAAACAGTGTGAACAAGTTTAAAATTATTCATTAGAGAATACAGTAAAGCTTCTGCTGGAGGTAAAACTAATATTCCAGGAAAATGTGATCTTCACAGAATAACTGAATTATTGAGGATTAAAAGTCATTAAAAAAATGTTAAATTGAGGTTTCGTTTATTCAGACAAGCTTTTTCAGGAAATTTTTATTGCTAAAATAAATATTTTGTGGAAGCATTTAACTTCGCTACATTTTAATTTGCACCCAGTTAAATATGCACACGCTGCATTTCACGCTGCGCATATTTGCAGCCACTTTTTAGACCTTTTACTTAATTTCCTACCAAGTAGTGCCACTTTTACTTCAGTACAATATTGCAGTACTCTTTCCACCTCTGCTTGAAACTACCACTTATTGCTAGAAGTGAATGTTTGCATATTAAAGTGTGTTGCCTGTGCCTCACCTCGTGGCTGTACTTGTTGACGTACGTGTAGATCTCATGGAGCGCACTGAGCACGTTGAACTCACTGGAGTGAAGGCGAGCCTGCTCAGCCAGATAGGCGTTCATATCCTGATCACTGATGGCAGGCAGGCGGTTGATGTCAGCATAGTACCTGGTAACACACACACACACACACACACACACATTGGTAAGCATTGATAGATTCATAAAGCTTCACATAATCTTCATTTCAGATCCATCGGTAACAGGTTTTAATAGATTTTCATCTGAACGTGTCAAACTCAAAGCTCGGGCGCCAGATTTGGCCCTTTACAGTAGAAGTTCTCAAGCTTGGGGTCAGGACGTCATTTGGGGTCGCGAGACACTGGAATGGTGTCGCCAGATACCTTTAAGAAACTAAGAATATTTTTTGAACAATTTGAGCCCATTTTTGCATATTTTTACCCTTTTTTTTACAACTACACCAAACTTGCCATTTTTAACTATTTTAAGCACCTATTCTTGCAATATTTTTGCTCATTTTAATGCATTTTTGCCACTTCATCAAATTTCTATTCCTTTTCTGCAATTTATTTCCCTTTTACTTTCAAGACATTTTCAGCACTTATAAACCCTTTCCACTACTTTTCACATGTAATGTTGCATATGTTGACCCATTATTGTCACTTTTAACCTTTTTCCATCATATCACATGCTTATTTTTGCCAATTTAACCACATTCATGATTTGTCATGCCCATTACACTTTGAACCCATTTTACCACTTTATCTGTCCATTTTTGGCCACTCTTATTTGCAACTTTTAACTGATTTCTGTTGTTTACCACAATTTTTGGTCACTTTTAACCCATTTTATTTCTAAGTAAAACTTTTCACAATATCTGCAGGCACTCAATTTTTACACGCTTAAGTCACATGATGGAGGTCAATTTTAATCTTAAATTGTTGAAATAACTAAATTTTTCTAAAATCATGCAATTTTCCTTCAATTATTTCACAAATTGCCCCAAATTAAGTAAAATTGGTCACAAAATGAAGGATTTTTAAGTAAAGATTCTTCAAGGACTGATATCTGTCACTTATTGTTGATTCCTTAGATAATTTATATATTATTGATGCCTGGAAGTGCAAACAAGGGCAGAATCATGTTGAAATTATTGTTCAACTGGTCTGTGTCTCTGAACTAAAATGAATTGGACACTCCTATGGTAAATCAAGAATTTAGGCACCTTTTCTGACCTGATTTTTCTCTTATTCCCTTTACTTAATCCTTCAAACCAATTCTTAAGGCCACATTAATCCCACTCACACAGAGGGTCCCATTCTCACCTTTCTACCCAGCTTTTGTAGTGCGGTATATCCTTGGCGTAGAGCAGCTTGGTGGACGGTGAGTCTTTGCCCAGGCGATGCTCAGATGTTGAACAAGAGTCCATAAAGGTCTGAGCGACTACGGACAAACATGCGTCTGTGATGCTGCTTTTATGGATGTCGAACACAAACTGGGGATTTTTGATGACATTCACCCAGAAACGCAGGGGAAGGCTGGGAAAAGCAGTAGAAAATGATGGAAAAATAGAAGCAAGATTTTAGGAAATGCTGAACTTTTCATGTTAAACCAATACAGAATGTTGGTTATATGAAAACAAGAGGAAGTCTATTTAAAATGTACAGTTTGTTAAAATAATTTATATTGAGTTTAGTTGTGGTAAGTGTGCTGAATGCGTGCACCACTTCTGTCAGATTGTCACAGGACAGCCATGGCTACAGATGTAGCTCATGACCACTAGTATGGCTGTAGTTTGAAAGAATACCAGAAAAAGCAAGATGAAGTAACTTTAGCAAATGTAAAACGTAACTAATTAAACATGAGACTAAAATAAATGAATAATGGGAATTTAACATGCTTCTTAATGACTGCATCCTTGTTTTTTTTGGTCTTTTTTTACACAAACAAAATGCTAAGATTCTAGACTTTATCTATTTCTCAAAAGTTAAAGACACAATCAAACATACATTCCATCATTTTAGGCAGTGTTTGGATGTGTGGTTTTTTCCTTTTTTCCTCATGTCCCCTAGTGATGAGCTATTGAATTTTCAATGATATATAACAATCTTTCTATCATGATAAATATAATATTAATATGAACTATTTAATTTACTACCATATGTATAACATTATTTATAGTGATAAACATAATACATTTATGGGAACTATTTGATGAGTTATTTAATCTACAATATACTATCTTTTTATAATGATAAATATAATACATTAATATGAACAACTTGATGAGCTTCTATGTCTACAATGATGTGTATTATCTTTATACAAATATAAAATATTAGTATTATGAAATAGATACCTATCTTTAAATTAGCTCTTGACAATATCTTAGTTGTTTAATGCTTGCCCAACTACTGTATGTATGTTTTTGATGCCTTTTGGTCACATGATTGTCACATGATCGGCACATAAACACCTGTTTTTACTTGTTTTAATCATGTCCTGATGAAAGATGTCATGGTGACATCCCTATGTTAGATAAATAATTTGAAACCTCAGGAGTGCCTCACATTCTCAGTTTTGGCTGCTGCTGTTACTTTGTATAGTTTTTTAACATATTGGAGAGTAGGAGTGTGACGATATCTCGAGACGACAATATATCGCAATACCTTTTTCACACGATCGATTATCAATATGCTCGCGCTAAGTATCATTTTTTTTTTTTTAAACCTTTTCTGCTTTTTCACTAAAATGTGCAGGAACCAATATTTTGTTTACTGGAATATTGCACTATAATGGTTTAACTGGTAAGAAAGACCCTATTTTTTGTTTACAGAAAGCACTATTGGAGATACTTGTTATTCGTTTACATTGGAATGTTGACACTTATTTACAGGAATGTTGCACTACAATAGTGTCACTGTTCATAGGACACTTTTTCAATTTATTGTCTTTCAGAGATATGAAATAAAAATTGCATTTTTTCACTTAATCTTTGTTTTTCTTGTTATGTCATAGATTATCGTAGATTGATTTCTGACCAATATATTGATAATCGCAGTATCGTCATATCGTGAGCGTTGTATCACGTATCGTATCGTATCGTGAGGTACCCAGAGGTTCCCACCCCTACTGGAGAGGCAGACCACCAATTCCCTTCTTCAAACAACTGTTTTTGTCCACTTTCTACAGAGCACCTTACACTAACGTGTTGAACACGGGTCTCCACACAGTGCTCACCCACCCCTGCTATACATTACATTGCATTATGTGAATAAAAATACAATAACAACAATCGTAAAGTCTTTTTTGAGAAGGTTTACTGGACTGTCCTCTCATTGTCTCACCAGTTGCTCTTCCACGTATGACGGACGTCCATGTCGTGGATACCATGTCTGTCCGCCTGCTCATCCAGGAAATCAAACATGTATTTAATTGCCAGAGGCAGGGCCGTGCCCCGACACACAGTGCTGAATAAAGTCTCAAATAGGTCATCCACAAACTTCTGCAGCGTACCCTGTTGAGCAACAAAAACACAATGAACATCTCCTGTAGTGACATAAGAGAGACATGATGACATGTAGAGGTTTCTCTGTTGTCACCTTAGTTGCCAGCAGCCTGGTCAGGTAGATCTCAGACACCATCTTGCTGCCACGCTCGCCCTCTTTCTGGTCAGTTTGGTCATGATTTTTGACTAAGTGCCAAACTTTGACCCCGCTCTCAAGGTCGGGGGTCAGCATTGGGACGCGGGAGTGTGGGCTGTCGGGGCTGGTGGGCGTGGAGCGGAAAGGCACATCTACACCTGGGAATTTAAATACGCATATCATTAATAAATATCAGAAATCCTCCATTACATACCAAGCTTTTGGTCAGCAAAATGTATTTGTTTTTTTCATATTGTTTTTGTTGCAAATCATAAGTGAGTTTGTGGGACGAGTAATTTATTAAGATTTATTTTAGTTATAGTCTTTTCACTAAAATATCACTTAGTTTTAGTTCAAATGTATTCATCAGAAAGACTATTTAATTTTAGTCACTTAAATGATGTTATGATTTTAGTCGACTGAATCCGTTACAGATATAGTAGTCGACTAATATACAGTATAAAGCATGAGAGTTCATACATTTTTTAAAGATTAAAATAACATTTATCAACCTGATATTGGATGGTATTAATGTTTGTAAATAGACATAGACATAGATTTAATAATAATAATAATAATAATAATAATAATAATAATAATAATAATAATAATAATAATAATAATACAATCAACTAAGTTCTGATTGGATTTTGTCCCATTTGAACATTATAGTTTTTGTTTTTTTAGTTCATAATATTAATATATTTTACTAATAGTTATAGTCTGGTTAATGTTACTTAAATAAAATGTAGTCGACGAAAAAATGATGAGAAATTTTTGTTATATAATTTCATTCATTCAATCATATTACATTTTTTTTAGAGGGACAATTAATTACATTAATCAACATTATAATAAAATGCAAATGAGTTAGCGGAAAAGCTCATTTTAATCGGCCGTCCACTGGCCAGGTGTTGAGAGCCTAATACTATTATTGTTGTATATTTGTATTATTTTGTATATATTCCATTTATGTTCCTGGTGTTTTTCTCTTTTATTTTTGTTTCTCTATTTTTATTCTATTTTATTTATTTTACTCTATTCTTTTTAAGGGCTTAATTGGAAACTTGCCGACATTATTTTGTTATGTACATGTTTTGCACATAATGACAATTTAAAAATCCTTGAATATGACATTTCATACAAATAAAAACATCATACATAAAATCCAAGATAAACATAATGAAACATTGTTAATTAAATGGCAATAGGATAATTAATAAAAGCAATAATTAAGTTAATACATAGTCAAATGAAAAATGAAGCATGCTGCGTGTAAAATGTAGTTTTTCAGATCTTTAAACAGGTTTGTAGAGTTAGGGATTGCAAAAGCTAACAAACATCAGTTTAATAATTAATGAACAGTAGCGATGTTTGCTGGAAATTGTGTGTGTATTGTGCATTGATGATTGACAATAACAGACGGTACATTCTTAGTATTCTAATACTGACAGTATTCTAATAGCCGTACTGACCGTATCTGCTGATACTGCGGGGGAAGCTGGCAGAGGAGGGGATGTAGAAGGACGACATCTGTTTAGGCACCAAGGCCACCACACAGCGCTCCGACACCTGGAGGACAAAACATAAAGACGTGTGGGTTTTTATCTCAGCTGCTGGTCAGAAGTCATCACGGCAAGGACATTAACCAGCAGTTGTATTTCAAAACAGAGAATCAGAGAAAAAAATGTAATGCAGTGGTTTTGAATAGAATCTGTTGGCTATGGAAAATCATACAGTTCAAGAACACCACAACACCATTATGAGCCGGCTTAGCAATGACATTCTGAAATATGATTTAAAATGCATTTAGCTAGAGCAGTGGTCCCCGAACATTTCAGTCATGTACCCCTTCAGACATTTAACCTGAAGCCATGTACCCCCTACTCCTGCCCACTTAAATAACATAATAATATAATGCCATATACAATGTAGCCCTAAAGTTAATTTTACCTATCCTGTTGAGGAATAATATATAATAATAATAAGAAGTAGAAGAAGAAGAAGAAGAAGAAGAAGAAGAAGAAAATGCAAGTGAGGATGCAGGTGCTGGCCTGCGTCGCACTGCATTAGCTTAGCATTTGCATTAGCATTATCTAACATTAGCCTGGCAATAGCAATAACCTGGCATCAACATTAAGATTAGCATAGCAATAGCATTAGCCTAGCATCAACATTAGCCTAACATTAATATTAACCTAGTATTAGCTTTAACATAGAATTATCATTAGCTTAGCAATAGCATTAATCTAGCAATAACCTAGCGATAGCAATAACATTAACCTAGCATTAACACAGCAATAGAATTAGCCGAGCATTAGCATTAACCTACCATAAACATTGACCAAGCATAAGCTTTAACCTAGCATTAGCATTAACCTAGCAATAACAATAACTTAGCATTAGCCTAGAATTAGCATTCACCTAGTAATAGCATTAGCCTATCATTAGCATTAACACTAACTTAGCATTAGCCTAGCATTAGCATTCACCTAGTAATAGCATTAGCCTATCATTAGCATTAACATTAACCGCTCCATTTATATTTTAGTTTCCAATGTTGTCATTGTTTTTTTGTTTCATTCACGTACCCCTTATGACAATTTGCGTACCCCTGGGGGTACCTGTACCCCACTTTGGGAAGCTAGGAGCTAGAGTCATTGAAGGACGGTTAATGGGGTTGTTTTGTAGTGAAGAAGATCAGGGTTTGTTTTCAGTGTGGCAAACTCTTGTTTTTCAAAGCAATGTTTTATAATTACTGTTATAATATATATTTGTTTGTGGTGCATTTGTGTATCAACAAATGTCAAATTTTTTTTCCAAAAAGCCCGATTCCGCATGAAGAGGACAAATTCTGGAATTAGTTCTTAGATAATACTGCATTACAAAACAGTGACCATTAAAAAAGTTACACATGTCCTCTTGCAGTCTAAAATGTCATGTTATGTGGACAACACCTATGAAACCACCTTACAATCATTCAGCACACTACAAAAAGAGAGTCGTTCATATGGTAACGAATGTAAGATATTATGAGCACACCAATATATTGTTTTTAAAGTCACACACCTTCAAATTTGGGGATCTGGTAGAATTTAAGACTGCACAGATAATGTATAAAGCAAAAAAATAAACTACAACCTGTAAACGTACAAACACTGTTCAATAACAGACGGGAGGGGTATGGTTTTAACAGCATTTAAAAAGTATGTGTATTTCCCTTTGTGGGCTAGTTTTGTGGAACCATCTTGACAAAACAATATAATGCATAATAAATATAATGCAGTTTAAAAAAAACAGACATTAATGGCGCCTGTTCATTTTGGGTTTTTTTTGTATGTTATTTTTTGTATGTTATTTCTTAATAGATCGTATTTATTTGTATTGTCCATTTAGTTTTTTTTATTTATTTATTTAATTTTGCATTTGTTAATGGTGAACAGGGGTTAGGACTTGACAAGCCCAGGCTTCTTCCTGTCCCTTGTTGAACGAGTCAAATGTGTATTTTATTGAAATTGTTGTTTTTATTTTTAGTGATTTCTGTTATTTTTTTCAATTTGTTTATTAATTTTCATCTATTTTAATCGTTCAAATAAATAAATGTGTAACTTTCTCATTGTCTGTATATGTCGAAGTGTGTGTGTCAATTCTTCTCTGTGTGTTAAGGTGTGTAAATAAGTGAACAACTGGAGTGCACTGGAAAAGGGTGCAATCCCTAGGAACACTGTGATGACTAATAGTTAAGAGGTTTGTATTGTAAAACTCACTTAAATACAAATTTACTTTTCCACTGTTGAATATAATTCAATGTTTAAGGAACAGAGCAAATTACCACTTAATCACGTATATGTCACAAACAGTTTCTTGCATAAAAACCGTCCAGCCAAGAGAAACTCTTCCTAAAGGTGCGTTCACACAGAAAGCGACTTTAGTGACTCTGCCGACTAGATTTCATTTAAAATCAATGTAAAATATAGCCACAAGCAGCGATAAACGGCCCTCGCCTTTGTTACACTGCCTTCGGCAATCTGCGCCGCCTTTGCCGTGCCGCCTTCGATGTGCTGCCTCAAGTTCATACAAAGACATAATATAACAGTGAATTTTATACTATCAATGCATTATTATTGCTTTGTTTATACAGAAATGTACTATTGAGATATAAACTTGGACATATTTATGATTTTTGTTGTTGTACTAACACATACAAAAACATTGCTGGAGTAGTAGTAGTAGTAGTAGTAGTAGTAGTAGTAGTAGTAGTAGTAGTAATAGTAATAGTCGTAGTAGTAGTAAGAAAAGATTTGGCCAATATATATGGCCAAAATAACATGATAAAAAATAAAGCATGCGTCTCAATGACTTTTTTGATAGTTATGTTACAGTTATTAGCTCCGCCCCTTGTGTTACGTTACAATTAATATCTCCCCCCCCTGTGTTACGTTACAATTCATATCTCCGCCCCCTGTGTTACGTTACAATTGATAGCTCTGCCCCCTGTGTTACGTTACAGTTTTAAGCTTCGCCCCTTGTGTTATGTTACAAATAATAGCTCCGCCCCCTGTCTAATGTTACAGTTTAGTCAATCAACGCATGTAACGCACTGCATTTAACGTTCAGTAACGTTAACGGCGTTGTAATGGCGTAAAAAGTAATTAGTTAGATTAGCCCGTTACTGAAAAAAAAAACCTGCGGTTACCTAACGCCGTTATTCCACACACTGGTTGTTACATACGGTCACTGAACACATGGTGTTCAGTCAATTCAGACAATTTGTAACTGTGTATTATATTTGTCCTTGTTGTTCTCACTGTTTATTTATCATCTTAGTGGCTCCTCTTGTAAATACACTTATCTATCTTTTATTCTCTGTATCTTGCACCACAAGAGTTGTCTCTTAAATGTACCTTTTGTATGATGACAATAATATTCTATCCTATTTTGTACACAAGGCAATTCTAAGCAGTGGTCCTTGATTCGGTCTCTGTTTATTATTCCAAGCATGAACAAACCAGGATCATCATCCACACAAACAGGAATAATACAACAATTCAGGAGTAAGCCATGAATGTATTTAACAACACAGGAAGCCCTTTCTCACCTGGAACAGAAATTAAGAATGAAAAAAGTGAATCAATAATCTGCAGCTCAGACAGGCACTCTAGTGTACTTCCTTTCTATCACAGAAATTCTTGAACGAGGAAACACTGCCTCCTCTTTCTTTGTGCATGCTGAAGTGAAGTGTTGAGTTTCTCATTCTAAAGCTTTTGTCCACAAACTTTCAGCTCTGAAACACAGAATGACTCATTCAAGGTCGCATGGGTTTCATTTCTGACGTGGGAATGAAAAAGGTGTTGAGAAACGTTGAAGAAATGTTACTATTTTTCTCTATAATTGACTCATCTCCAAAAATGAGTGTTGCCACCCTGCTGTGCATTGTTTTGTTGTTGTTATTTTAGCTTGTGCACGTTTTTTTTTAATGTAGAGAAATGTTCCAACTTTAAAACAGATTTTTATTTTGTCGACTAAAAATTTTAATCTTAGTTTTCGTCAACTACGTTTTGTGACAATAACTAGATTATGACTCATTTAAAAAATATACATGTTACCAAAACCTACATCATACATCACAATCAGATATACTTTATTTATCCCAGGAGATCATTGCTTTTTTTTACAGATGTTCCAAAATATTGAATGAAAAGAACAAATGCTAAAACATAGAAAAGCAATAAAATTAAATAAAATGTACATAATTAAATAAAAGATATTTATACAACATTCATACAAACATTTATAAAATAATACAAATATAATACAGATAAATACAAGTATAGTACAGTGAGCTATATTTATCTATATCTGTATTCATATTTTTGTCAACTCATAAAAATGAAACTATAATTTCGTCACATGGGATGAAATCCAATCAGAATTCATGTGGTGTTATGCATTGATCACATCAAATATTTACAAACTTTATTAACATTTTTTTTTTCATTGTATTTAAAAAAAAAACAACAAAAAAGACATCAATGTTTTTCTGTACATTTTAGTTTTAAATGAATCCTTAAAAAACGCATAAACTCTTATCCTGTATATTTTAGTCGACTGTATCTGCAGTGCCGGTGTATTGTAGAATAAACCTACCGTGAAGGTTTCCTGCAGTAGACAGTGGGCATGCGCACCTAGCGAACTGCGCATGTGCGTTCGTCATGTTGAAAAAAGGTAAGAATCATTCCTTTAATTTTTAGGGTTAAGGTTAAATTTAGTGTTTATCGTAGTTGGGTAGCAAAATATATACGTGTAAATATTTACTAGTGCGCATGCGCCTGTAGGAGGCTTTCATTTTTGACACTGGCCTTAACCTCTTTGGCACCCTAGGCAAGATTTCCTTTTGGCGCCCCCTTATATGGCGTTTTTTCACATTTATTTATACACCTAGTAATTGATTAATTTACATTATTGTAATAATAATAATTTATAACACTTCATCAGGAGTAAACATGAACAGGTTCAAAATACAAATTATTAACATTACGAGAAAAAGGCATTGCACAAAAAACAAGATAAATATAAAAGGCTTAGTCCAAATAAAAGCAAACAAACAAACCAAACAATAATTGAAAAACATTTTTTTTTTAATTGTCTTTAAAAGTGATTATTAATAATACTATCAAGTTTAGTATGCTAATAATAACAGCACTTTTGTTGTTTTATGTATTTCTTTTCCTTTCTTCAACCAGCCAATTTGGCGCTCCCTGGCTGTATGGCGCCCTTAGCGTTTGCCTATATTGCCTATAAAACGGGCCGGCCCTGTATATCTGTAACAGTAGACTAATATCTTAATGTCATTTCGTTGAGTCAAAATAAAATATAACTGAATATACTGTACATGTAATGACAACATTTTTGACTAAAACGACATTGTATTTTGGTCAAAGGACTATGACTAAATCTAAATTTAAAATAATGTTTTAAAGTGGCGATTCAGCAGAAAAACCCACCTGGTAGTGCATGAGCGTGTTGAGCCTCTTCCAGTCACTCTCTATCTTTGTGGTGATGTCCTCGTCCTGGAGGACAACACGAGCTGTTCTGCCCTGTCTCCATTCTGCCAGAAAATCAGCCAAAAAGCAAATGTCACACATTAAATTTAGGCTAACGTTCGTTTCCCGAGTGTTGGACAGTTTCACAATCGCTCGTCTTGTTGTGCTCCTCCAGTTGAGGTCATGATTTATTTATTTTTTCTTTTTGCTACTTATTCTCTGAATCTCCACATGTCGTCAAGGCCTGCAGTCGAAATGTCAACAAGACAAAAGCCTGCTTGTCTTTCCGTCTAGCAGTCCAACAATTGTGAGTTGAGGGCAAAATGCTAAACACATTGATTCCAGAGTGACTGTGGCTGCCCATACGCACAAAGAAAAGAAAACCATCCCCAGCCATGAATAAAACTATGATCCCAAAGCAAAATCAACCACGATGTACAAGACAAGGTTGGGGTCAATTATAATTGTAATTGTGTCATTGATAATTAATTGCAATTATGGTGTAATCATTATTGTTATTGGGAGAAAAGAAATCTGTTGTAATTGTAAAAAAAAAAAAAAAAAAAAAAAAAAAATGTAATTGATACTTGCTGACTCACCTAGATCCATGTCTGCAGCTCGTGGTCTCTGTGAGTATGGCATGTTCTTATACACCGCATCTAAGATCTTCTCCTTCACCTGCGTTATGGTGTCACAGTTCAGCACCTTGACGGGAATCTCTGGACTGTTGTCATTGTCTGGGTTTACACAGCTCAGTGTCTGGAGAGGGCAGCGGACGGGGAGGAGAAAGACAAAAAAAAAATACTTAAAAAGAGTCACTGAATGAAAACATTTGCTGTTGTTATGTAGAAAACCCACTTGAATATTTTTTTATTATTATTATCATATAGTTGTAAGGGTAAATGGTAAATGGACTTGATTTATATAGCACTTTATCACCACACTGAAGCAGTCCCAAAGCGCTTTACATTATCAGCTCATTCACCCATTCACTCTCACATTCACACACCAGTGAGACAGGACTGCCATGCAAGGCGCTAGTCGACCACTGGGAGCAACTTAGGGTTCAGTGTCTTGCCCAAGGACACTTCGACACATAGTCAGGTACTGGGATCGAACCCCCAACCTCTCGATCAGAAGACGACCCACTACCACCTGAGCCACGGTCGAATTACAGGGTCATTTACCATACATTTCATGTATAATGGATTAATGCAGTAATTAGTATCAAAATCACATCTCATTTTGGATTTGTAAACACATTTTAGTTAAGCAGAAATTTTTTTATTCATTATCTTACAGTTTAAAGCTGAACAATAACAATAAAAAGAGGAAAAATAAAAACCATAAAGCACAATATATATTATATATTAAAAGCTTTAAAGTGCAGCATAACTATGAGCAAAAATGTAAAAGTAGCAGTAAACAGAAATGTCTCATTAGCATTGTTTATATTGTTCTGCAGCACTGGAGGAGTCTGACTCAGAGGATGGAAACTAAAAGTACGTTTGCTTTAAACTTCTGAGCCACTTCCTAAAATCCTAAAAAAGAAGGCTTTGGCTTTGGGTTTCCTCAGAGGAGCAGTAAATACCTGCAGTTACATTCCTGCAGTGTAGGGGGCAACAAAAAACTACAAAAGAGAAGGAAAATACTTTCATCCTGCATATTTTTAATCACACTCACAATGGCAGACAAGCTGTGAATCCTTAGCAAGCGGTGTTAATTTATGAAATGCTCAAAAATGAGAATTAGTTAAAAAAAAAACTTCTTTTTTTTTTTTAAAACTATGCACTCATCATCACATATTGTGTTTAAAGTGTTTTGTTTTCTTAGCAGCTGAAGTTTAACAACACAGTAAAACATAACCTTCATATTCTGCTATCTAATGTAATTGTGTTCTGATTGAATATTTAGATTTTAGTTTCTGCGGAAAAAAAAGGAAGTCCTATTCAAATCCTAGCCTTTTTATTATACTTTTATTAACGTATGTGATTTTTTTTTAATCCTTATGTCACACGATATGAAAAGGAAAGATACATATTGTAAATTATTTTAACTGAAAGGAAAATCTGAATCTCTAAGGGCTAGAAACAGTCAGAAAAAACAAAATTAACTTCCTGAAATGGTAATATTAACCATCAAATTGCAATATGATGGGGAACATGCCCTCACGTGCATGTTTTGGGAAAATATCACGTAGTAATGCACAGTATTTCATGGTAAACAAATAGGCAGAGAGTTGGAAATGTCAATTCTTTCCCAAAATAAGACGTAACGTGGCGTGATTTGATGGAATTCACCTGCTGAAATGCAGGGGTGGAAAGCAACGAATTACATTTACTCTCGTTACTGTAATTGAGTAGCTTTTTTGTGTACTTCTACATTTTTGAGTACTTTCTAAAAGCTGTAATTTTACTTTTACTTAAGTAAATTTTGTTTCAAGCAACAGTGCTTCATTACATTGGAAATAGATTCCGTTGCAGAGTAAATTAAATCCCGCACGCTCATCCCACACCTGTTCCCGTTACACAAATAACAATATTTAATTTCAAGTAAAACCATATTTTTGATTATTTCACACAAATGTATCGATTTCACAGAGCTGTCATTCATTTCATCCTTCTCTTGTTGAGGTAGGAGTTTCCTGTTCCTCATGATTTTGTGCGTACGGCAGGATGAGAGCTGCTGTGGAGGTGCGCACATTATCTCGCCAGGTTTTTTTTTTTTTAATAAGTCCCAAACGTTGCTTATGAGCGGCGTACGCTTTCTTTCCACTAACACAAGCACTATTACCGCTCATAATCTCATTAATCACTTTTTTAAAATGTTTTCTTTGATGTTTGTGCACAATTCATGCATAATCAATGTAATCTGTTTGTTTTAAATGCATAGATGCATACAATGTTTTTGACATTCCACCTAGAAAGTTTTACAGACTTTATATAACATACATAACATCCTTGACATTTATTTTACTTTATTTATCCAGGTTAGCCACACCACGTCTTGTTCTAATGCACGTTATTTTGAAATGGTGTTCTTTATTAATAATAATAATAATAATAATAATAAAATAACCTAGTTTGAATAGAATAGAATAGAATCAACTTTATTGGCCATGTAATGTATGTTATACACACGAGGAATTTGACTTGGTGAACTGTGCTCTCTCTAACAATGTAAACATTAAATAATAAAAATTAACTAGAAAAAATATAAACAGTAGTTAGACTAATATGTGCAAAACTAAATAAAATAATATAACAAGATAACAATAACAAGATGAGATAATAATAATAATAATAATAATAATAATAATAATAATAATAATAATAATAATAATAATAATAATAATAAAATAATAGTGCAGCACTGCAGTTATGAGTAGTGTAGGTGAACATTTAAATTAAAAAGTATGTACATGAACATTCTCTGTGACAGATTGATCTTCATACACGTCTTTGTACTATCTTTGTACTTTTTTATTGAATGGGAGAGATGCCCCCCATAAAAAAGTAATTTTTACCGGAGTAGATTTTTACACCAGTAGTTTTTTACACGAGTAGTTTTACTTATACTTAAGTAAAATTTCATCAAAGTAACAGTACTTTTTTCCTGTACTCTTTCCACCCCTGCTCAAATGAAATAGCTAACTTAATGAAACGGGCTGAACCCTCACTGATGGACTTCAAATCGTGCGCATAATCTTGCGTGATTTTATCGCATGCATTTGCTGCAAATACAGCAAAGAAATATGAAAATAATGACATTAGTTAATTAAACATGTTTGGCACAAATTGAACCAAAACAGAAAAGAGTGAATTGGGAAATAATAGAAATGGAAGTAAAAAAAAAAAAAAGAAGAAGAAGAAGAAGGAAAATAAAGTCAATAATAAAATACATAAATGGAAAATAAACTAAATAAATTCTAAAACAGAATTGGGGAAATGGGTAAAAACAGAAAACCACAGTCTCTACATGTATAATAATGACTTCTTACTCACCAGTGTCTTGTATTCAATCTGCTGGCGGATAAGTTTATCCTCACTGAGGGAATAACGAGCCTCTCCAGTGATTGAGTCTATGGGTCCTTTCTCCATTTGTTGTTTAATTGCACAGAACAGCATAAAGAGAGGCTCACCAGCACTCTCCTGTTTAATAAAGGAGGCACAGGAATGAAAAGAATAAAAAAAAAGACATTAGAGAGAAGTTTGGGAAATTAGATGATCTTCATTCATCACTGATAAGAGCAGAGAAACATCATAAATAAAGTAGCTAGAGATGTTTGACCTCATGGGTAACCATTATTCCAAACCGTTTGTATGTAACCCATCAATAAAAGGCATTTAAAATCACAGCACTAACAAAGTGCGATACACAGCAGTCTATTGGAAAAAAATCAATGGCAATAACTTTAAGAGGCAACACTGTAGTGCATCACGCTGACACCTGCACCAAATCAGGTGAAATATATTCCATTTTACCTTGAGAAATTTGTGGAGCAAGAAGGCGAACCAATTTGTCAGCATCTTCTCCGCCACCGACTCTGTTCTGCGAGACAAAAAAAAAGACAGTACATTTGTTAGGAAAGTCATTATTCTTTGTATAATGTAAAACAGAGGAGAGTGTGGCTTGTTTTTTAAAAAGTCAGAAATCAGCCCATTCAAGGTGAGGGATTACAATGTTTCTGAAATTCAAGCTATATTCAAATCAATTTGTCAGGAATGTGCAGTGAGTTTCACAGCTGCATGGTGCAGACTTTTTAAACAACCAGATTTAAATATATGAACACAAGAGAGAAGCTTGTTCTAGTTTCTTCTCCATCCCTGTGGAAAAACGTGTCCATGAAGAAGAATAAAAATGGAATACTGCACTTATCTAACCATAGGCTAACATCATAGCATTGAGGCTGTGCAGTAGAAAAATCACTTCCATCCGACTAAAGTACTGCTTGCTAAATTTGAGTTTAAAAAATATATATATACAGTATATTTGTTTTTTTCTTTCTATTTTACCCACAATTTTTTCTGACTTTTTCACGTTCCGTCCTTGTGGGTTACCGTAGCGCGATGTGATATGAGCCCGCCCCCTCTTTGTTTACATGTATGTATGTATGTATGTTTGAGTAGGCTATATGTGTGCCACATGTGTGTGAATTAATTTTTTATTCACACTATGCTGAGATGCTAAGGGAAGAGTTTAATATTTTTTTAATTGTAATGTTATATGTTATAAAATATGTAGTTATCTGATTTCTTAATCAGAAAATTGAATCTACTGTGAAGTTGCTGTTGCATTTTTGCTTAAACCTGGTTAAAGCTTGAAATAGTTGAATGACAAAACCTCATTTAATTCTTATTTTGGGATTGTTTCTATGCATTTTAACTCTTGAGGACAATCACAGCAGTAAAGTTTCACTTTTGACAATATATCTGATGTCTGCAGTCATTTTTAGGTGCATTGAAAAAAAAAAAAATCAAAAATCAAATCGAAACTCAAATTTTTCTTTAAAAAATCTGATTTTTTTTTTTTAGACAAAATTGCTTAACCCTACTGCCTGACTCATATTGTGTATTTTACAGCGTTTTTATGATCAATCAGTGACACTAAACTATACTTTTTCAAACTAAAACAATACACAATCCTAAACAACTGTATTCTATACTTAAATCTAGTTATTAATAATAATAATAATGATAATGATAATAATAAAATGCAGTCACTAATACTGGCTACACTTGATTTTTTAATACATTATAACAAACAACAGAAATTGTTGTCATCACAATGGGGTCACGATCCAATAAAACTTGGGACTCACTGCAGTAGGCCTTTAGATTATTAGATCAACAGCACCGCTATTACTAGTGCTCGTAACACGTACTTGTTTACCAGCTTTAATATGAAATGAGTGTGCCTCACAATGAGAGAGATGTCTTTATTAAAAAAAAAAGAAAAGGAATCCTCATGAAACATTCAGTAGGCTGATGTCAGCCTTGGAAAACAAAGGGCAGATAACCAGAGGTGGAGGAAAGAGTGAGAGAATATAGAAAAGTGAGGAGGAGGGGTTTAAACGTGAGCTACAGCTGAATGTTTCATGAGGGGCACGAGGAAGATAAGTGGTCCTGACAACTCTGCTTCAGCCACAGCACTCAGTCAGTCTCCTTTATTAGAGTCTCTTCCTCTGCCAGGCCTTCCCACTCACTGTTACTGCTGTCTCTCACCTGTCTGCTCACACCGTCTTTACCCATAGTCAGAATGAATGTCTCACACCGTTGCACAAAACCAACCTGAACAGGGTTAGACTTTTTTCTTTACTGGCCCAGGAACCCAACCACTGGATGAACTGGGCTGGAAAGGACAGATAGTGGAGGAATGATCCATGCTAGCTGACAAATAGTGTTGATAAGGAACGATCAGGACTGAAACTGAATATAAATCCTCCATGCACAGGGAGAATAGGTTTTATTAAAGGTTTTGATGCTCAGCATTGGTTAGGTTTCGTTTATGCTTCGTCCAACAATTTTACTCTATTACAGCGGTTTGCAACCTTTTACTCTCAAAGGAACCATTTTGCCTTCTCAATGAAGACAATATAGTGTCTACAATTCTATACAGTTGAAATTATATTGAATAATGTTACGTAAAGATTTTTTTTAGTTAATGTACCATATTTCAGGGGTGTCAAACTCATTTTAGTTCAGGGGCCAAATACGGACCAGTTTGAGTTTAAGTGGGCCATAGATTTTCATTAAAAATTCAACATTGTGCTCTGGTTTGCACTTCCACAAATACATGATAAATAAATGAAGTATTTGAGTATCATCAGTCCCTGCAGGATCTTCACATAAAGTTCCATGATTTTACAAATTTTAGTTAAATTACGTGGAGTAATTTGAGGAAAATTTGCCAGATTTTGGGAGAATTGAGAGTTCTTTCAACAATTTGAAATTAAATAGAATAGAATAGAATCATTTTTATTGTCATTGTACGAAGTACAACAAAATTGCACATGCACCCGCCACAACATTCAAGTACACTTAAAGATTCAAACCAGGACAGACACAGTTATCATAAAAAAACAACATAAGGTACGGTAAAAATCTGTCAGAATTAAAGGTTCATCAGAATAAAAGTTAATCAGAATAAAAGTTAATCAGAATAAAAGTGCATAAGGTATAAAAAGTTCATCAGTATAGAAGTGCATGGTATAAAATATTGAAGAATACACAAATTCAAAAAGAGACAGTATTTAATTATCCATTATACAGTATAAGTGGTGATGCTGGTGTCTATGGTGTGTGTTTATTGTTTAATGACTGGTGGCTTTTGGGAAGAAAGTGTTTATGAGTCTGATGGTACGTAATCTGATTGTCCTGTATCGCCTTTCTGAGGGTGAACATGTGATGACCGCGGTGAGAAGTGTCTGTGATGATGTTTTTTTGCTCTTTTGTAACATCAGTTGTAGTTTATAGTAGGAAACTAATGTTGAGGTGTCACTAAAGCAAGAAAAAAAAAATGCTTCAAAGTCACTAATAGGTTTTTTTTTTTCAGAAAAAGCCATTTTTCGCAGCTTTTTGTCACAAACTGGCGATTTGTGTGAAACTCTTTTCAACTGCTGATTACGGATTACTGGTTTCAGATTGTCATAGGACAAAATATTCTGTGAGTCTTAAAAAATCAGTAAAAATCGTCTAAAACGCCTGGCAACATGGGGTTGGCTGCTCTGAAAAGGGCTGACAGTGAATGAGTGAATCTGTCCCCCACACAATTAAAAAAACTTAAGGTTAACCACAAGTGCAAGGAAAGTTGATGGTCTGTAGATGTTGCAGGAGGTGAAGTAGGAAGGTGGCAGAGTTATTGAACAATGTCATTCATTTTCAGGTTTGATTGTATTTGGTGCCAATGTTATTAATCATTAATACCCTTAGGTTGCAGACAGTGGTGGACTGGCCATTTGGCCACATCCCAGTGGGCTGTCGATCCAAAGTTCGCCGGTCCGGTCTGGTGTTTTTTTTTTGACAAGCGAGTGGAGGCAGATATGGTAACAGGTGGCCAAGAATGGGCCAAAAGAAATTGGCAAATAAAGAGGAACCAGGTGGTATGTAATGGGAAAGGATAGCTTAAATGGACAAAATGTGGCAAACAATAGTGTTCAAAATGACAAAATGTGGAACAAAAAAAATGTAGTATTTATTGAGCAAAAGTTAGCTTATTTGGATGAAACAGTGGCCAAAAAAATTAAGGAAAGGACAAAAAATTGTTAAAATCAACTTGCAAAAATGGAAAAAGGGACATTTATTGGCAAAAGGTAGCTAGAGTCTCAAAAAAGTGTCAAAATAGGGGCAAAAATGAAACAAAGGAAGTTGCAAAATGGTCAAAGAAAATTGGTAAAAATGGGTTAAAAAGTTTCCCCCTTTTAAGGTTTTCTACAGGAATAATATATGAAATTAAGACATAAAAAGCCACATGTTGAGCATCACTGACTTAATAATGCTGATAATGTAGTGGGCTGGTCAGGACAGAAAATGCCAGGGTGGAATTTTTATCCCAGTCCACCCCTGACAGCAGACCTCCTGCTCTATTTAATCTCTAAAAACAGCATGAGATGCACTTCAATTTAGAACGTTTTTATTGGTTAGATTTTGTTTTACCCTGTAATTATTCATTTATTTTTGATTACCTGCGTAAAAGTAGTTTGGGATGGTTCTTGCTCTCCAGGTTCCGCTCTATGAGATCCGACAGTAGGTGTTTAAGAATGTCCGTGGCGTACTCCAGCCTTCCCTGCAAGGCGGTCATGATGAGCGACGCCATGTAGCCGCGGTCACGCATGGAGAAGGAGCGCTGCAGCTCCAGTGTTCGGATGAAGGTCAGCAGGAAAAGCTTGTTATTCACAAGCTGAGCAAACTGCTTCAAGGCTTTCTCCACCCGGGCCTGGCCATTCCCTGGCAGCTACACAACACACACATTAGATACTATTGGATGAGTCATGACATTGATTAAAACTGCCAGAAATCCATAAATTAAAATCTGAGTCACAGGTTTTAGGGTGTATATCTTTCTTTGTTTTCCATGACAATAATTGCTTGAGGTTCCATGATTGACCAATCAATAGTGTTGTGACCTTGCATCCATGCACTAATCATATTTTATTATAATTACTAATATGACCAATGGAAGGGTAAAAACCTTTGGTCAAATGATTAATAGAAATATTTGGAAAAACAGTGAAACTACAGTAAGTAAAAAAAAAGCGCAAAAAAATGCTTGTTTTTTTTTTTTCATTTCTACTTTTAGAGTTCTTGAGATGAGGCCTACACTATGTCTTTGTGTTTTTATGTTTTAATGTTCCTTTTAAGGATCCCCATTAGCTGGTATCTTAGTAACAAGCTAGTCTTCCTGGGGTCCACAGAGACAACAACAAAATACATATACAGAACAGACAAAAATATCAACTGTAATTAACAAAATATCGGATGTAAAAATAAGAAACATTAAGACACACAGCTTTAAATGATGGATCCAAATAGACAAAATCTAATGAGCTTGGAGCCCAGCGCCTCCACAAAGGTTGTGATGTTACCAAAAATGTCTAAAATGACATTGAAGTGGTTCAAAGCCCCATGTACACCCCCTCACCTCTAAGTCTCTGAGCACAGGGTGATCGTCGATGCCTGGAAACAAGACCCTCATGGAATAGGTTCGATAGTCCAAGTAGGGAATGCCCGCTCTGTCCAGGTCACTGGTTAACTCATTAATGTCTGTCTGCAGTTCTGCAAAAGCTGCATAAGACAAAGGAAAGCAGTGTTTTAGTCGCAATAATTGAATTAAAAGAAAACACACACAAGTCCAAGTAATCCTTTCAGTTCTGTAAGATCACGCAACTTCTACACAGAAACAAAATGCAGGAGTCAAAAAGTTGCCAGTGAATTACAGCTGGATGACACAAATTAACATTAGCTGATGGTGGAGAACATGTAAACCAGAACTAAATACTCTGCTCGCCTAAATTATTATTAAATAATTGTGATTAATTAATTTTAAAAAAAAAACGCACATTGCATGAGTTCCCGGTATACCCGTAATACTGATGCACAGGCCTATTTTTTTCATGGCTCGGATATTCCAACTGTTTTTCCACTTCTCGAGAATAAATAGGTTGAACACTGATTCAGGAAAAGTAAATGTTCTCATTCTATTGGATATAAGTGCTGCATTTGACACTGTGGACCAGACAATTTTGTTGCACAGGTTGCAAACATGGGTTGTACTAAATGGAAAAGTGCTACTTGGAGGAGCAAAGTTATTTTTGTAAGCAATAGAATCTTCGAATGTGACCGATTACCCATGTCCTGTGGGGTTCCTCAGGGCTCTGTTCTTGGACCCCTTCTGTTTAGCCATTATATGCTTTCTTTAGGACAACATTTACAGAACTGTAAGGTTGATTATCAGAGCTACACAGATGACACACAACTATATCTACAACTGACTATGGTCCCATAGAGGTGTTGTGTGGCTTCTCTACTGCGTATGATTGAGAGGGAGAATTTTGGTCATGTTGTTGTTGATGTAATGTGTTTGTTGAGGATTTTAAATGTTTTTTGCTGCCAATTTTATTGTTCCTATTGATTTTAAGCTGTTGAATGTTTTCCGTTGCAGTTTTTGATCACGTAAAGCACATTGAGTTGCCTTGTGTATGAAATACACAAATAAAAATACATTTGCCTTGCCTTGTCTTGCCTTTGAATGTTCTCTTCTAAGTGCTGTTTTTTTAAAAATGTTATTTTAGAAAGTATACAAAAAATCAGGAAAAACGTGAATATACAGTAGCTTACTTAAATTAAAGTTTGTGCTTTGTGAACAATCGTAATATTCTTTATTAATATTTATATATTATGTTAGCACTCATTGATAGAAATAATAAACAACATTTTGTTATTCAAGCTTATTTATTGTTTTCATTGATTCAGTCATATACCAAATTCCGTTTAAACTGAAAAATGTTGCTTCTTGTGTCAAATATTGAGATGAATTAACTACAAAGTCTCTTATTAATTCGATTATTGTTTTTCATCGAGTTCCACCACTAAAATAAAGCAATCAACACAGTTATATAAAACTTCAAAACTCACCCTCCTTACACTCCAGAGCCACTCTGGACTCTAGATTGTCCATCTGCATCTGCAAGCGTTTTAGTGTCAGGTCGTTTTCATGGGATTTCCTTCTGTAGGCCAGCAGGACTATGACCACTATGATCAGTAGTAGACCTCCACCAGCTGTGATGCTGAGGATAGCAGGGAGGGTCAGCAGGCTGTCAGACCTGATGTGGACTTCCCCAGGAGAGATGTGGAGCCCTCCAACTTGCACCTTAATCAAAGTGATGCCAGTACAGGGTTAAATGTGCTTTAATCACATACAAATATTGTAATTAGAATATTTGCATTTCCTGAAGAAAATGCCAGTGAATATGCAGGTGCTGGCCCGCATTGCACTGTATTAGCTTAGCATTAGCTAACATTAGTATTGATTAGCATAAGCATTAGTTTAGCATTAGCATTATTCTAGCAATAGCATTAGCCTAACATTAGTATTGATTAGCATAAGCATTAGTTTAGCATTAGCATTATCCTAGCAATAGCATTAGCCTAACAGCATTAGCCTCGCACTAGCATTCACCAATCAATAGCATTAGCATATCATTAGCATCAATCTAGCAATAGCATTAACCTAGCATTAGCTAAGCATTCACCTAGCATTAGCTAAGCATTCACCTAGCAATAGCTGATTATTAGCAATAAGGTTGAAAAAAGGTGAAATGGGTTATAAAAAAAAAGTTGAAATTCTTTGAAAAATTTTGAAAAAAGTTGAAATTCTTTGAAAAAATTGGAATGAGTTGAAAAAAGGTTGAAATGAGTTGAAGAAAGGCTGGAGATGAAGGGCTTGAAAGTTGAAAAAGCTGAAATTTCCAATAGAAATGGATAGGAAATAAAAAATGTAATAAGTCAAAAATTTTAAAAGTTACAAATGATAAAAGTACTAGCATAAAATTCTCGGGAACATTCTGAATTTTTTGATAGCTTAGTTAAATGGTGTAGGAGGAGTTAACGCAGACGGAAGAAAAAACGGATAACAATAGTGAGGATCACTATTGTTATCCATTTTTTCAAAATCATTTAGTTGTAAAATTAGCAGCTGCATTTGAATAAAATGGCCCAGAACACAAACCTTGCTGAACAATAGGAAAATATGTATTTTTATGTCATCGAATAACTTTATTATTATGTAACCTTTAGGACAGAGGTGTCCAACTCATTTTAGTTCAAGTGCCAAATACAGACCAATTCGATCACAAGCGGGCCACAGGTTTTAGATGGAAAAACGAACAATTTCAACATTAATGTGCCCAAGTTTTCACTTCCAGTTATGAATCAGACATAAAATATGGAAGGCATCATCAATAGCTACTCAATAAGTGACAGATTAAATGTCTTTTGATTTGTTTATTTTTTGACCAATTTTTATTTAATTTAGGGTGATTTTGTGGAATAATTTGAGAGAAAAAATTGCATGGCTTTTGGAGAAATTTAGAGTTCTTTCAATAACAATTTACAACTGAATTATTTGGTAATTTACACAATGATTCATGTTTTCTCTGTCATTTTCGCGTTCTCCTGTGGGCTGAATCGAATGCCCTGAAGGGCCGGATTTAGGATTTCATATTTTGCTATGTTGTTAAAAAATTCTGTCTTTTTATTCTTCACAAGCACAGCAAATTATTCCAGAGCCCAATGTGCTAAAAAAAAAAAAAATCAATAACCTACGAGACCATGAAAAACAATGACAGAAATCCAGACACTGACTGAAATCCTGCTTTTGACTCACAATGAAGCAGTGACAACCCAATTTACCCTGAAAGACGAGCAAGAACACGGATAGATAGACCAACAAGCTGATAGAAAGTTGGAATAGTGTGACTGACCAGAACTTTGTGCTGTCCAGTGAGGTTTGGGGGCTCACAGAGTAACTGTGTGTCAGACACAGTGAGGGAACAGGGTGCGTCTCCAATCAGCACCGTGTAGTTCAGCCTGGCTCCACTGGACGCAGATGGCACCAGATTACGGCCCTGCAATAGACGTCCAGCATCAAATAGTCACCGTACAATAATAACTAAATTATAGTACATAATTTTTGCATGCGCACATACTGTACTTAGAAAAAAATAAATAAAATTTTAAGAAAAACAGTGGTTCCATGACAGATATATGATTTATGCTGACTGAGAACACCTTTCAAGAACGTTTTTTGTTTTATTTTTTTTTTTAGAAGATTTGTATTATATTTGATTATATCACATTTTGAAAAACCCACACTTGCCACATATGTTTTTGCATTTACTAGTTCACATCAGTGTTCATTTTGTTCACTAAAAAGTTTCACCATAGTTTTCGTTGACTACATTTTTTTAAGTGATCAAAACTATGACTGTAACTAATTAAAAAAGAAAACACATGCATATCAAAATATATTGATATTTACTTCGACTAATAAAAACAAAACTATAATTTCATCACATTTGACAAAATCTAATCAGAACTCATGTGATCATGTGGTCTTACACATTGATTTGCGGTACATCAAAACTGTATATATATATATATATATATATATATATATATATAAATATATATATAGATCTATATATATAGATATACTATAGCTGAAATACTTTTGATGAATACATTTTGACTAAAACTAAGTTGCACTTTAGTCGAAAGACTATGAATAAAACTAAATCCTGTTTAATATTACATATTAATAAGTACATAATTTATTTTCCACCATACTCATTTGCATATCTCGTACCTCATTCATAGGTTTATTATGTATTGTTAAAATATTTGAGTTTATATATATATATATATATATATATATAGTATTTTGTATATTTTCAAATTGGTTTTGTGTACTCCTTTCCTTTCGCTGCTGTAACAAGGGAATTTCCTTGTTGTGGCATTAATAAAGTACAATCTAAGTGACTCAGCAATGGCTGCCCTTCATTTCATGTTATTGTCTAAAGTGTAAATGAAAAGGCAGTGGCTATCCATACGTAGCCGTATCAATATACAGTACCAACATTCTATCCGTACGCAGCGCCCCTCATTGGCCAGTTTAGGTCACGTGACTAAGACTAAACCTAACCCTAATTCTAACCCTAACGCTAACCTTACCCTTAACCCTAACCGTAACCCGTAATACCAATAACACTGGGGGTTGTCCGTACGAATAGACACTTTCAAATTAAAATAACAGATGGGGTGAGTCGTCTTACTTTAAGTATGATGGGAGCTCCAGGTTTCTGCTCCAGAACACCAGACAGGCTGAGCGGCTCTAAGTAAGGATTGGGATAGTAAACAAAGCTGGTGTTGCTGTAGGTGAGCAGGGCCTGGACGTTGTTGAAGACAAAACCAAACTCGTCCACGTGTTTTATCGTCTCATGGTCTGTAGCGTACTCTGCTTTCAGCGACGGAGCGAAGCAGCTGATGGTCGTCATGTTCACCACTTTACACACCTACAGGTGAGAGAGGACACTGTTCACTACGTATCACTGCTCCCCTTAACCCTTATATCATCCTTGGGGTCACTTTGACCCCATTCAATGTTTATCATTCAAAAAACAATAAATGACTAGATAAGTAAATAAAAATGTTTATGAGGGGAAAGAGGGGGTCACCAACTATAATCAATGTCATTTAGTGAGAGTCATGAATGTGCACCACAAATTAAAAAAACATTTGGATGAAAGATTTTCAAGATTCACTAACTCTAAAACTGAAAGTTTGACCTGATGGTGGCGCTGTAGGAAAAATCACATCATCGTCACAACCAATAGACCCCTTAATGGCCCACGTCACTCAGAGGCAAAAACAGGAAACGCCACTGGCTAAAGCATAGATATGTATATATTAACACTAGATGACGCAAGCGGGATTCACCAGCGTAGCTCAACGGCGGCCATCTTGCCTCAGACAACTGATGTTCTGACATTCTGACGCACTCTACGGTAGCTGTTGGAAGTTGATTGATCCGCTTAAACAAAAATACCCTTAACTCAATGAAATATTGATGGATTTTTTGCCCTATTACAAACCTTATTATACATAGGTATGAGACAGGATGCTTGTACATGTTGAAATTGCCGCTTGCCGTTTGAGAATTGGTTGAAAAATGAGCAAGTTAAGGTTATTTAAATAGTACATGCACCATTGACATTGATGTAATGAGTCTGAGGTAAGATGGCCGTCATGTTGCTACGTCGCTCCCCATTGTCTAACAGCTCGGGTAAGTCATCTAGTGATTATATCGATCTATGGGGGTTTGCCTCCAGGCTAAGCTCCGCCCAACAAAATACATCACAATGTTTACAATCAAAGGTTCATCTTCTTGTGGTCATTAATAATGTCAGTAAATTTGAGAAGATTTGGATGAAAACTATTCAAGATCAATTTATTCTAATGTAAAAGTTTTAGTCTGATGGTGGCGCTAGAGAACAGGTCAACGTTTCATTATCAAGGGTTTATTTATGTATTCAACAAATAAACAAAGTGTCTGACACAAAAACTTTATCAATAATTTTCTGAAAATCATTTTACTGGCGGCAAATATCTCGAGGGTCAGATTGACCCCATGAATAAAATGTGTTAAAAGACCTGACCACCAATGGAAAGGTTTAATTACTTCTCCTAATAAATTCCTAAACTTGTAATACTAAACTTTTCTATAAATTACAAGAGTTAAATAAACCAGATTCTCAAAGGTGTTTGATTTATGCTAATACTGTTAAGTCACTAATGTTATACTGCTTATTGAAAAAATAAATACTCTAAACAACCCCGAGCAGGAGGTTGAATTGTCTTTTGTACTTTTTGAAGAAACATTTAAAAAAATGTCCAAACAGTTTAGTTCATTTTTTTAAAATCTGTATCAGAAAAGACAGACCTTGTTCATTCCAGCAGGATTACAGAGAATTTAAAGTTTAACTCTGAGATCTGCTGAGATCTAAGTGCTGCCAGTGTCACCATGGAGCAGCAGTTTTAATTAAATTGGCTCAGATTCTAGGTTTGCATCAAACAAAGCTCCACTCAAATTAAAATTCTGCCAGTTGGGGCTTAAATAGATAGATAGATAGATAGATAGATAGATAGATAGATAGATAGATAGATAGATAGATAGATAGATAGATAGATAGATAGATAGATGGATATTGATCCCTTGGGAAGGCTCCATCAAGGAAATTAGAATTCCAGGAGCAAACAGGTTCAAGATAAAACATAAATACAAAATATAGAGAATACAAAATAAACAAATAAGGTGCCTGGTATATTGCAGGTTGGTGGCTACTGACTACAATTACTGCTCATTTATCAAATAATGTTGATATAGAAATAAAAACGATCGACACTATTTTCTTTTTTTTTTCTTTTCCTTTCTTATTTTTCCTTTTTGTTTTTATTGTTTCAAAAAGAAAATGTCACAATATTGTTTTATAAAGTTATCAAAAGCAGTAGAAATATGTTTGTAAGGGTCATGAAGTGTAATTTGTTACATGCTTCTATTTTTTACTTTTTGGTTTTGTATTATCTGAAAAAGGTAACTTGTATATGATTTATTTTGATATATAAGCATTTTACTTCTGCTTGTTTCAGTCTTGTTATATTATATTTTTAAATTGTGCTTCATGATGAAGATTTCTGTTAGACTGAAACAAATAAATTGAAATAAATAAAAAAAATGCGACAGGTCAAAACTGGATCTTTTCCGGAGCACTTTAGACAAATCCAGACCATCAATCACGTTAAAACGTATTTATTAGTCTGTTTTCTGCCAAACTGCCACCCTCCATCCATCCCTCCATCCTGCTTAGCAGTGGGAGGGGCCAGGTGGAAGTCTCCTCCCACTGAGTGTGCACACCTGGTTCTTTTAATGACACTAACCTTGTGAACTGGGACAATGGGAGTCCTTGCTTTAGCAGCTACAGTGGAAATAGGCTTTTCTCCTTAACTGGGACTGAACACATGGAACAGCTGGTAAGCGCTTCACATTATAACCACGGGTTTTATAGAAAACTGCTGTTGCTCGAATCGTGCATTCAAAAGCACTCTGGAAACTTTAACATTATTGAGCATAAGTACTTAAGTTTAATGAATTTGTTGCGCATTTAAGCAAATTATTTGTAAAGCTTGACATTTTATTCATTGGTAAATAGGCAAATGAGAAGTACAAGGAATGTTTATAGAGTTGAGTTAAAACAAAGTTGATTATTTGAAATATAGACTAGAATGACTTACATTGCTTAAAAATGCCTTGGTTCAAAACAGTTTCAAATGGGTTTAAGTTAGAATCTGATTTAGTTAAAAACATGTAGGTACAAAGAATAATAATAATAATATAAATAGATATTGGATTTATTCCTTTGTTAAAACTTGACAAATAAATGCTATATACACACATGTTAAATACTATGGTTGTTAAAATGCAAGAAAACACCAATAATCTAAATAATTAATTAATTAAGAATGGAAGTAAAATACTACTGATTAAAACCGTAAAATATGATGTAATACTTGAAAAAAGTGAAAAGCTTGATATTGTAAGCAATAATATGATTTCAGTGGCTGAATATGGTCTAATTTTCCTTGTATTGTGTATTTTTCTTTGTTTTTAGTTTTTTTTTTTTTTTCACCTAGGCTGATGTACTAGTAATTAAAAGTCTGGTTTTTTGAGTGAAGTTCAGTGAACATATCCAGGAAAGAGAAGTTATTTTCAAATTAAAAATGGCACAAAATGATGATCGACATAATGGTCCGGGGCAACCTCTCCAGCCTTCAACACATCTATGTTGAAAGTATGTCTTTGAACAACATAATTAATGTATATTTGACATGTTTACACTCACGTTGACTGATTCACGTCCAGCATATTTGACTCTGACTCTCGGTTCTTGAACCACATCGAGGTTGGTTCCCGTCACCGTGAGGGTAGTGTGTCCACTGTTTGACAAGAGAATAAGAAAAAAGGGGTTATTTAATGACTTTCATAAAGCTGTGGACACATCATTTAGAAGTCAGAACAGCTGCAGTTGCGATGGTAAGGCTGACGGGGCAGTTCCATCTTCGTTATTGAGCAAACAGATCAAACGTAGAGAACCAGCTGGCTACTGTTTTATATTCGTCCATGACTGTGAGATTGGCAGAGCATGAATACACAGGTGCTGCTTATTTACATAGTTGTGCTGAATGTGATCAAAATAAACACCCTGTAATCTTTGTATAACCTGTGCTGCAGTGTTTGCCACAAAAAAGTGATCAAATGTGAAAACAGAGAGAAGGAAAAGAGGACGTAGAGAGGGGGGATAAACAGGAGCCAAATGAGGAAAAGAAAAATTCATCTGAAAATACAAGGCCAGTGTAATAAGCCTGACAGAGTGCCAATCCTTCTCTTCTTCCACTTCAAAAGCTAGCGGAGCTTGTAGGGCTTTGTGGGGTTGCACATTCATGATGAAGACGCTTGATTGCAGCTTCACACAAAGCTCATCCTGTGACTAGGCTGAGGTCCAGAGTGCTTCTCCTAAATTAAGTCTGCTGGGATGCAGTGCTTGGTATTCCCATTTGAACCTGGATTAGAAACCAATATTGATTTTCTTGACTTCTCTACAAAACTATAATATAAAACCTGAGGTAATTCACTGAAACAAAGGTAAAAAGTAAGCTTCCATTCATTCTTTGGTAATATCATCAACGAGTGTAACGAAGTAGTCAACTCATGATACAATACGATATGAAATATGATAAAAGGCTCACGATACGATATAAAAAATTTGTTGATACAGATCTTTGTTGCTAAAAACAATTTGACTTCAAAACTTGGAGACAGTCACTGTGTTTCCATTACAGATTTTCGTAAAATACAAGTGATATTTCTTAATGTCGACAAAGTATAATTGCGCTTTGAACGTTGTTTAGGGCAGGCGTCTCGTAACAGGAAGATGGATGCTCCAAACCTCCTTATAATGTTAAGGAGGTGTTTTCTCGGAAAGAAGTGGTCATGTGACCAGGTACGTCACGTTCTCAGACATGTATTTGGGGAAAATGTTTTACCATGGCGCTTTTGCGACACGTTTCAATATTTTTTTTTTTCCAAATTCAAGTGTTTACATTACCAGTTTTTATTGTGCTATTTAGATTTTGCACATTTCCAAGGGTAATGGAAACACAGCTAGTGACTGGGAGTGTTATGCTTCACAAATAAAGAACAAAAAGAAATGTACCAATCTAACTGTTTTTTTAAATTATTTTTCATTTCTCAAACAAACGTTTTGAAAGCTTTTGTCTTAGGGCCTTCATATTATGAACATTTCATTCATTAGCTCCTCTTTCAGTACTACACCAGTGTTTTGGCCAGTGTGTGGTTCAAATATGGCTCATGTTTGGACCACATATCTTGTTTTTTTTCACCATTGTTTCAATAGTGTGGGTCGTGTTATGTAGCTTTGAGTAGCACGTGAGGTCCAGCCATCTGTAGTTATCGCTACTTTCTCAGTCTTCTCCACTTGGTCTTGCTTTTACTTTAGAGAACCAAGTACAGTCTTAATGAAGTGCAGAGGATCTCGTAGTAAAATGTGCTGCTGACAGACTCTAAAGCCCAGTTCATGCTAGGGATCTGTGTGTCAACACAGCGTGAGCTTTTCATTATTTTCACTATTTTCACCCTGATCCTTCTCAATCTCTGCTTAGAAGAAGCTTCAATGCTCAGATGTGTTGAATTACGGCCGCTCTACAGACACTTTGGCCTGTTTCCAGGCAATCGCTCGCCCAACCACGGTGTTTGATGGCTTGCTGTGTCAGCTGGGTTGTTTTTTACGGCGCATCACTACACACAACCGACTTGTGAGTCAACGGAGAATCCCCTACTCCTACGCTGTTCTCTTGTAAACACTGTGGCATATAAGCTACTACGTGAGGGTCAAAAGTCATTGCATCCCTTCACGTTCTTGAAACTCGCATTTTGTTTTACTTCCAGAAATTTTGTGCCATAAAATTTCATTACATCCCGATTATCAAACAATTCAACTTTTAAAACATCACATTTATGCGTAACACCCACTTGGATTTTAAACTTTGAGTATTAATTTATCAACTTGTAAGGAAAATATATTTTTTTGGATTATGTAGTGTAGGCCATAGCGTACACTACAGATCTATAAAATATATAACAATATTACAATTTGTATTTATCTACTATCTAAGCCAAGTCTAAAAGTCTAAACTATGATGATATTGTTCAAAACATCACATCTGAAGTCTAGCTAAAGATTTCCTTTTTCTCTTCTGATCTCAGATTAGTTGCACATGGTAGCATTTTTTGTGCTGATTAAATATGTCTTATTCTGTTGATCTTTATCAACATGTATGATTAAATACTTTTGCATTGCTACTCGTGATGGAGTGGCGATGTTTTCCTAGCATTCTACTGCTTGCAGTTACCTGGTGATGCTCCAAAGTGGCTCAATACGTTGGACTGTTGGGTCTTCAATGTAATCAAACATGAGGCTTCCCGGGACGTTAGCGCGGTCCACGCTCAGACGGACCTGCACGTGTCCTGCTCCAGTCAGTGATGGAGCAGAGTAGCACACTATCTCTGACATGGTCCTCCTGGAATCAACACAGAACAGTTCATTAGACATACTTTACTTTGTAACCGTCTACTCACTGCACATCCCTGACTTCTTGTAGTTTGTGATTATCACCAGGAGGAAACTGGCTTTATTACTCTATTCAATCTCCTACTCATTACTGACACATCAGGGATTGATGGCAATAACTAGAAAGGGCTTGAGCTGATAACTTTTTCCTCTTTTCCACCTGACAGCATCTACGAGAGGCATTAGAACTTTAAATAGATATCTATAAATACCAAGAGAACACCCGCTTCCTTTAATGTGAACATTTTTAAATCCAAGTTAAAGGCACTTTTTGCCTCTACTGCATATGATTGAGAGAGAGATTTTTGGTCATGTTGTTGATGTCATGATGATTTTACTGATGATTTTAATTGATTTTACTGATGATTTGAAATGTTCTTATTGATTTTAAACAATTGAATGTTTTATCATGTAAAGCACATTGAGTTGCCTTGAGTATGAAATGCGCTATACAAATACATTTGCCTTGCCTTGCCTAGTTTGACACCTTTCACTAGGAAATGACTAATACAAATGAGGATAATTGTCATTAAAAAAAGTGATCTTATACTGTAAAATTAAAGATGATTGTTAAGTTATTAAAGATCATTAGTTGTTATCATGTGAGTTCTACTGAAGTTGTGTAGCAACCAGACAATGTGTTCCACCATCTTGAAATCACGTGATTGATGATGTCACACGGCCCCACTGCATGTAAACATCGCATTGTTTTCTATTAGAGTGAAGCATTCAACCTGCTTTTTAAATCATTTAGCAGCTTTTACAGTCAAAATGACAACTTGTGCTGCTTTTGGTTGCTCTAAATAGTCAGGAAAATTTAAAGATACCAATGGTACCCTATTTTCTTTACCAAAAGATGGTAAAAACAAATCTGTGACCACAGGGGAGGACAGTTCCAACTCTGCAGTTTTGTAGTAGACAATGAAGCAGAGAAGAAGAGCTCTCCTAATGGACTTTTACTCTCCCTTAAAAAATGCATGGCTGACTGAGGATAGAAGGACTCCCGCCCAAAAGGAGTGGGAGTCTGTAGTCTAATTTTTAAGAGGCAATTCAATGAATACGTTGCGTTTTGTTAGGCATAGATCTTCTAATAAGTACATTTCAAAGAGTTTAGGCCAGATTTGTAAAAACAGTGGAGGATCCCTTTTAGAGCTGATAAACAAAAACATTCTTTAAGCGGAACAGTCATTGACAGGTAATAAGTTTATCTGAGACATTAAAGCACCAGTAATCTGTAATCAAGGAATAATTCAACTGTATGACAAATGGCCACAAGTCATTTGTCCATGACAACATTTGAAAAAGGGAACAATAGCTCACTGCTAAAATCGACTAAAATATTTACTCACCATAACCTGGAAAATCAAGTTTGTACAATATGTAGGTGGTGGCAAATGTCCTTTTTTACTTTTTGGGTGAGCAACTGTCTGGAGGGCAAATGTCCTAGCAATCTGAAATATACAAACCTGCATAAACGCAATCACTCACCTGTACAGTTCACAGGTTTGATTCCCAAAGTAAACATTTACTGTGCTGCCTGCACCCAGATTATCCCCGACAATAGTGACCTTGGTGCCCCCAGATTCAGGCCCTCTGTCTGGTGTCAGTGCCAGCATTATAGGGGTCTGTGAAGAGCACATTTAATGAAAATTCAAAGGAAATACTAATTTTTGCACAAGTTCCATTAAACCTACAAGTAAGAAATCATAGCACATGTGCATAATACTGCATTTGCTCAAGGGCAAATAAATATTTATTGTAACTTAAAGGATATAAAAGAATTACAGAATTGAAACGAAGATATATTTTTTAAGAAAATATATCCTCACAGTAGAATCTAAAACAACCTAAAGTTTTATATATAATTGCTGTCATTGTCTGTTATTAGGAATATTAAGGTGTCATTCGCTAAATTATGACATCTTTGGAGCTATGTTGGCATTTTTAGGGTTAGATAGAGGGATCTAAGGGATCTAGTGGGGTTAGGGTAACTTAGGGTTAGGGTGACAAATGACACTTAATGACAGCCTTCATGAAACCTTATTCATGCTAATGACAGGTATCAACGTAACGTAATGTCAGCTTTATGTATAAAACTTTAAGTAGATTTAAGTACATTTTTTAATGGTTTGACAGCCATAGTTTTAAAAAACCAAAAAAAAGAAAATAGTTTGAGCATCAGAATTACCACAAAGGAGTAGAGCTGTGAGGACTGAGCGCGCAGCTCCGGTCGACACTGACCAACACACAGCATAACCGGGCCTGGTTCACTGCCTTCAGGAGCCGCTGCCATCTCACACACAATCCTACAGAGATACAAAAGAAAAAAGAAATATATGTATTTATTGGTGTAACACGAACACCAGCATATGCTCGCAGTCACTCCACTGTATCATCATTTGTTTAGGGGAAGTCGGCCTCTGTTGGTCAGCGTGATTGAGCGCAGCTTTCATGGAAGTCGTGGGTCAATACAGATGGCCATCTTTCTTTCTAATGGGAAACCTATTCCGGCAATATAAGTCAAATGATAAAGTGCAGCCTTCTCCACTTTGACACAGTTGCCACCCACCATTACCTCTGGTTACCATGACAACTTATGGGCTTCTTCAATAGATCAGTATTTGCCTGTCAGGTCGATAAGATAAAGGACATCATGAATAAGTCATTAAAGCTACTGACCTCATGCTGAAATGAGTGCTCGTAACAGTTGTAGTGCCATGTTTTAAAGCAGTGCGTGTGCTGCATGAGTGCACAGCACATCTTCAATACAATAAGGACCCCTCCTTTCATACATCACAAGACTTTTCCAATTTTCTGCTGGCATGTTTCTTTCTTTCTCCCCCCCCACCCTGCCTCAAGGATATAAATAAAGTCCCTGCAGCCGGAGCCCAATCACATTACATGGGAGTGGGAGAAACACATGGCTAACAGATTGTCCCTTCACTCAGCGACATGCAGTGCATTTCAATTACAGCTGTGCGAGCCGCCTCATAACGACACTCGTTTCCTTTTGCTTCGACTGCAGCAGCAAAGAAATGCAAAGCCCCACACACACAATCCGACTACCTGATGTGACACCAGGGAATATCCGGCTTGCTCACAACAAGCAGGAGACAGAGACAGTGTGAGTGAGAGGGGGAGATATTATGTTTTATTATTGACAGAGTGTGTGTGTGTGTGTGAGGAATATAGTGTACACACAAAGGGGAGGGGCAGGTCTTACTGTTCAGCGGTGAGATATCCCTCCTCTTTTGGTTTGCACTGGATTCCTGCCACCTCCACGTTATCCTCCAGCTCAGAGAAAGACAAACCCAGGTTCAGGCCCTGGATGGTGACCAGTGTCCCCCCCTCTAGAGGTCCTGCTACTGGGGTCACCTATACAAGGAGAAAAGGAAATATACTACTTTTACCATGTAATACAATATATTGTGCATTGGATGATTTTAAAACTTCAAATCTAGTTTCTGTAGCTACTATTTTTTATTATAATTGCGCACAATTCTACCATTTGTTGCATCAAATAAAGAATTTATAAAGGCTTTAATTTTATTATTTTAGAGGCGTTTTAAGGCTTTAAAGGGGCGGTATTATGAAAAAATCTCTTTCTAATGGTTTTGCTACAGTGATATACTGTACATCCCTTTAGCCTCATTCAGAGGGCCAAAGTTGAAAAAGTTCTGTTTCCTCCCTCCATTGTTAGTCCACATTTTGTTAAAAGTCAGCTCCAAACGGGCGAGTTGGATTTTTCTCACTACTTGATGTCACCTAGCGGAAACTCCTCCTCCTGACAATCCTGGCTCCTCCTACCCTATATAAGAACGTGAGCTCCTCCCTCGCAAACTACCTCACAGGTAAAACAAACACTGTGGTTTAATATATAATATATACATTATACTTTATTGTCATATATGTAAAACTACACATACAAAATGTGTTCTATGCCCGGAGCAGTTCCATTTTTAGTACCCGTTTAATCGCCTCGTATCTCCTTTGACATAATCCGACGTGTGTGTGACCCAATGTGATGCTGCGGTTGGACAAAACAGTTTACTATCATCTTAAATTGACTATTTCTGTAATAAGTAGTGGAGAGGAGGAGAACAAAGCGGCATAGCAGCTGTTTGAAGCAGCTGACTCAGCGACTCCGCTGCTGCTGCTGCACGCACACCCTGAAACAGCGTTTGTCTGACTCACAATCACAATAGCCACTTAAATAGGCATGTGTTTTGCTGTAATGTGCAGTTTTATGGCCGAAAATAATAAGTGTGCGGATAGGAAAAGAAAATCGCTAGTGATCAGCTGCTGTGTTGAGTCAGCGTCTACAGACACGCCTACTCATGAATAGCCATAGGTAGGCCCCAAAAAAGCCAGTTTTTAGAACTGCTCAGAAAGTCACTTTTCAGAGGGCTAAAACTCTGGAAAACAGGAGAGTTTGGGAAAATAAACCTAAACAAATAATATGTTTGGGTTTTTAGAACAAACGGAGATGGGTGAAAAATAGCATCATACTGTACCTTTAACTCATCAAACTAGCATCAGTTCCAATTTTACACAAATAAAATATATATGGCGCTAACTTTCTATATGTATTTTCATAATTTTATTTATTTTTTGTTCTTGTCCAGTTACACAAACTATTTGCACCATACACATTAGAATATTTGTGTTTTGAATGACAAATATAACTGTATTCTATAAATGTTAGGGACAAGTTGTTAGATTTCGATAATCAAATTTGACATAAATAGGTTTATAAAAAAAAAAGGAAAGAAGGATTCTGAAATCAAATACGATCTATTCGAGGTGTAAAAACAGATAAAGATAAAGATAAAATTAATTTAAAAAAAACAAACTGGATTATCCTGGTCCTAAATGAGGGTATAATTTTTAAAGTGGATTTAAAAAAAAAATGCTGTAAAACTACCAAAAAGGGTAATTTAAAAAATAAAAAATAAAGTCACTATTTTGATCTTGACTTGTTGAACCTTGAATAATAGGTATTACTGGTATTTAGAAATAGAATTCGTACAATCTGGGGTATTTGATGTTTTTTTTTAAAATTCAGTTTGAATGTACGCCCCTTCCTCATTTGAATTTTTATTTGCTTTTGTTTGTCTTGTTTTAGTCATTTATTTATATTTTTGTCAGCTGGAATGTTTTTATTTTTTCCCTGTCTCTTTCTCTGTTGGTCATATTGTTTTCTTGTTTACAACAACCCTGAGTGCAGAGAGAACAGCAGGATTTGATATTCATTCATCACCCTCCCTGTCTTAACCACAATAATATAAACCCAAGGGGAATGAATAGGTCAGTAAAGCAAATCATATATATTTTCTGGTGTCAATGTTACCATCCCAGTAGAAAAACCTTTGACTATAAAGAGCAAAACAAGAGCAAAGCCTATTCTCTGTGACTCGGAGCAGCAGATGCTGGTCAATTCCTTTTACTGAGGCTCCTTCAGAAACACTAATAATGTGACAGGGACATGAGACGCTTGCAGCTCTTTGAAGTGGAAAACAATATTGTATCTCTGTGGCTGAAACATTGAGCTTTATTCAGGCGACCGAAGACAGAAAAAGACAATTTCCATACAGACAAATTGTATTTATCTGTCGAGTACCAGGAGAGTTTAGCTGGCATGGAGCAAAAAAGTGGAATCATATCAGGTGAAGGAACACCTGGAAAAGGTCAAATAAAATACAAATAATAATGAATTTATTGTTATCAATATTAGGGAGTTTCTTCCGGTCAATCTTTAAATGCCAAAAGCTTTCTTGTTAGTCTGCAATTACTTTCTATGGCTTTCATATTACCTTTAGAGCAATACATTTCTTTCTTTCTTACAGTTTGACGTGATTATTTTAACTGCATTTTATCAGTGATGAATGACGAAATGTATGCTATTGGATTTTGTTTTTTTTTTTTTTATTTAATTCTTGTCTGCACATGCTGTCGAAGGTCAACACTATATGTAGTGCAATCTTTTCATAACAGCAATGCATGTTTTTTTTTATCATATTTGTGACCTTCACCAGCCCTCCTTAAGGAAGGGTTAGAATAACTTTATTAAAGGGAGAATATAAAAGGAGAGGGCAGTGTTACACCTAGGTGAGGAGGAAGGGAATAGGAAAGGGGGAGTCGGGGTAGGATTGGATTTTGTTTTTGATATTGATGAAAATAAGCAGATTCTGTTGCTTTCAGTGGTGGCTGGCTAAATATTTGAGGATTTGCATGAAAGAATGTCCTTTCATACTGATAAAATACCTTTTTTTTTCAAGAAATAAAGCCATACTGGTAGATAAACCATGTCAGAAATGTGATTTACATTGGAATAGATCTTTATTGGCTAAGGTAGTAATATTTGTTGCATTCTTCACACAATTTCTGACTATTTAATCACATTTTTACAGTTGTGTTCCACTTTGTCATGACACAAACCTCTGTAATGCGTGGGTTGGTACACTTGACGTCCCGGGCAGACAGGTCCAGCCAGCGGCTGACGTAGGGTGAGATGGGGGCGCAGTGCTGCCTCATGGTGCATCGCCCCTCGCTGCTACACCAGCCGCACTGAAACTTCCTCTCGGCCCGCAGACACGTGCCACAGCTGTCCCTCTGGGCGCTGCACTTGTAAAGGTGAACTGCACCGAAACAGAGAATATCAGATGTTAATCAGGACTTAATCTGCAACATTTGTAATGCTTTAATTTATGGAAATATTTTGTAAACAAGGCATTCCTATTAGAAAGTTTGCAAAAGAGTGGATTTGTCAACTCACATCGATCTGACTTTCCATTTATTATCTCCTGTATGTCGCATCTCCACCATTATTGTAAAGTACGTAAAGGGATCCTCTACTGTTTTTACAAGTATTTAAAATCTACTTACTAGAAGATCTATGCCTAACAAAACACATTATTACACCATTAAACACCATATTAATTGTTAAAATTGGGACTTCTTTACAGTTTAAGAGGTTGTGTTCCGCCATCTCAAAAATAACATGATTGATGATATCACACAGGCCCACTGCCTGTAAACATCACATTGTTTTCTATTGGAGTGAAGCATTCAGCCTAATTTTTAATTCATTTCGGAGATTTTTCAGTCAAAATGCCAATCTGTGCTGTTTTTGGTAGCTCTAAATAATCAGGATAAGTTAAAGATCTTTTGTTTACCAAAATAGGATTAAAAACTGTTGGAAAAAAAAAGGGGCCAACAGTTCCAAACCTGCAGTTTTGTAGTGGACAATGGCCACGTTTACATGAGAGCTTTAATTTCCCTTTAATTCAGAATGAAAACTAAATCCTTTTTAAAGGTAAACGCCTTAATTCCAAAATGAAAATGGCCATTCCAAATTAAACTTAAATCAGAATTAGGCGGCTGGTTTATTCTGATTTTAATATTGAATGGAGTAATACCTCAATTTTGTAAATGTTTAATTCCAATTAAATTAATTCTGGTCATTCTACGCATGCTTGTTCTGTCACGTGACGACATAATCCATTGAGTTGAGAAGGCTGTGTTTTACGGTCAGATGTATTTTGGTGTGACTCACTGTGATGTTAGAGGGCTATAGAGAAGTGTGATTGAATGGAGAATAAAGTTTGGAGTTCCTTGCTGAACACGCCGTTCATCGACTCTACATTATTGAGTGAGTGGCTCTCGGCGCCATTTCTGGATTCACCAGAGCTGCGCTCAGACGAGAGTCGCTGTCGGCGCTACTTCCGTCTCTCCCGTGCCCAGTTTGACGACCTGCTGACCTGCATCTGTGCTCACATCCCCTACCAGACAAGAACAGGCGCTCTATTCCAGCAGAAGAGCACCTCTCCATCTGTCTCTGCCTCCGGATAGTGTTTTTTTTTCTTCTTCTCAATATTCTGAATATGCCACGGTTGAGGAACGCTCCTGATTGGTTGACGCGCCGTGATATGCCCCAAAAGTTCAACAATCCCAACTCCAGCATCGGCCGCTTTGGAGGCGCCGGCACCATATATTGTGAATGTACACCTGCCGTTTTTGACGCTTTGGACGCGTTTGGTGTGAATGAGCCATTACTCTCCCAGTGCGTGGCTGACGTTGGTGAGTAAATTATGGACTGAGCGCAGAAACAATGGAATGTTTACAGGCAATGGGGCCATGTGACGTCATATGTGATTTTAAGATGGTGGAACATAGGCTCTACAATTGTAAAATAGTCCCATTTTTAAAAGGCAATAAAATGAATATGGTGCATAATAATGCGTTTTGTACATTTGAACAATTTTATGCCAAACTTGTAATAACAGTGGAGGATCCCTTTAATACCCAATACTTTATGATCCATAGCTTCCTCTATCCGTCTCCTTGACGACAAGGATTTATTCAAACTTGAACATGACAGCAGGCAAACAACCTTCCTTAATTCCAGATTAAAAGGAAAGACCTGCAGCAACAGCCAGGCTGTGCAAACATGCCGGTTATTCCTTCACCCTGTTCAGCCTTGGCTGCTTTTTGATAACATCTCATGCTGTTGAAAACTTTATCCCAAGGCTTTTTTTTTTTTACGAGCTTTGAGGTGCTTTTGTTTAGACCTGCTGGTCCCCTGTGCACTGAGTGGTCTACAAAGGTTTGCTGTAGCATTGGTACCTTTAATCTTCTCTGGGTTGTCGATGATGAAATTGGCATTCCATACGATTGAAAGGTCCACTGGCAGGTCACTTATTCTGACACCTTCATACATGTACTGGAAAGTGGAAACAAACTGTGAGAGAGGGTTCAGGTGATTCAGGAGGAGAGGAAGTGCTGCAGGGCTTTTAACATCCATCTTTTCTAGAATATTCTCCAGTGTCTTTAAACTAAAGCCCTGGGAAATAAAAAAAAAAATACCTAGAAAATGGGCAGGGCTCCTGGAACAGTTTAGACACACCCAGTCTATACTAAAGAATCTCCAAAGAACAATCTACGCTATGCTAACTAACTACTGAATACTCACTATACCTCTCTATTCAAAATTCTCTCAATCCAACCTACTGCCACAAATTCTGACTGTGTTATAAATGTCATACTAATGTACTACTCATACTAAGTCTGACGTCACAAGGAGTTTGTAGTACGTTCACATTAGATAGTATGGAAAGATTAAGTACACAAGAACTACCTGGATGTATACTATATTGGGACATATTGTAAGTATGCACTTTGGGGACACTAGTCATACTCAACCGCCCCATGATGCATTGCGAGTGGAACGTAAAATCGTCATGGGGTCGGCCTCAAGCTAAAAATTAAACATCCCCTTTTCAAAATAAAGTCTTGTCATCAATTAGTTTTTGTAAATAGGGCTCTTGTTTTGAAGTTAACCAGGAAGTTTAGTCAGTAGCACGATAGAGGGTCTCTAAAAATCTCTGAATTGTTGGCATGGAAACTGTGTATTCCTTTATAATTGTCTTCTGCTCCATTCTCCCATTATCACAGTTCTCACTGTTACAGATAAAGCTGCTTTCTTCAGGTTCGACAGCAGCTGCAGCAGGAAAGCACGAACGCTGCGTGCAAATGACACTATGTGACCGAACTCGACCACCAGTTCTAAATATCTGTCCCAACCCGACTCGTACGGTGCCATCGGGTCCTGTCATTGTTTGGTCGGGTATCCGCCCTCTATCCACAGTATCAGCTGTGCTCCAGTGATAAACAGTTGATGCACACAATCCGTGTATCATTCGTTTTTCATTATGTAACAAAAACATGAAAAACGAAAAAAAAAACACTCATTATTTGATATTTGTTTGCAAAAACAAAATAAAAAAAAATGGAAAATGCCTTGTTTTTCAAATTCAAGCTCTTTTGCTTCAGTACGGAAAACGAATACCTTTATTCGTTTTCTCCATTACCGATTTGCCAAAGTACGTGACCCGGAAGTGAAGCGTTACACATTCCGAGATATCTTTAGCTTTGCAACACTTAGGAGTCTCTAAATCCTCCAAAATGTCCGTGAGGAGGTTCTGTGCCCAACACCAGCTAAAGCGAAAAGGACACGTTTCGGAGGACAGTTGGAAGCAGCGATCTTGTCATGCCGAACTGCCGTTAGCATAGCCGTTAGCGTCGGATGAGAGTACACTTCCGGGTCACGTACTTTGGCAAATTGGTAATGGAGAAAACGATTAAAGGTGTTCGTTTTTCGTTTTCTGTACCGAAGCAAAAGAGCTTGAATTTGAAAAACAAGGCGTTTTCCAGTTTTTCATTTTGTTTTTTTGAAACAAATATCAAATAATGAGTGTTTTCTTCGTTTTTCAAGTTTTTGTTACATAATGAAAAAATACGAATGAACAAATGACACACGGGTTGCGCGCCCCCGCGGCAGCATTGCTGATGGCTGCAGTTACACTAACCACAGTGGTGTCACTATGGAGTCTGATTTCTACGTCCTGCCCTATGCTCCTTTAAATGTACCTGATTTTGTGAATTTGGGGAAATTTCGTGGAATGATTTGAGTGTTCTTTCAACAATCTTAAATGGAAAAATGACTGCTGTAATGTGATATAAGAACTAAAAAACTGAGATTGTGGATTTTAATAAAAATGTGTGTATTTGGAGGGGCTGAGATATGTACAACTCAATTAGTTTGTGATTAACAAAATGTTTCATGTTTCTTCTATTGTTTTTCCCACTTTCCCCAGCAGCGAAATTTGATGCTCTAAAGGGCCGGATTTGGCCCCAGGACCTTGAGTTTGAGGCAGATTTTAAGGTTTATGAAGTCAACCATTACAATGTGTTAACAAAAATTGAGCATTAGTGCCAAATAGTTCTAATATTGTGTGTTTGTATTCTGACGTTCCCTTTACTCCTACAGTATTGTTACACATAGTTCTCACTACTTCATTTTTCTCACTACACTCTACACCTGAGGCGATGCCACTGATGCTGATGCATCCTGCATCTTTTCTCTCGTCTATACGCGAGCAGTACTGATTATTCGAGGTCATACCGAGCTGTTCTGGCACTGCACGCTGGTGCTGTTAAAGCGCAGCGCCGTGACCCGGTGGCTGACGCCCTGAACGTTCACCACGCACTCGTAGCCTCGCTGGCCCGACTGCGGCTGGGGAAGGTTACGAGCCCTGAGGGTGATGGGTCGGACTTCACCAGCAGGAATCAGAATCTCTCCAGAGTTAAGAAGCTGTGGGCAGTCCTGTGAAAAACACAAATGATAGTTTTATTTTTTCCAGAAAGAAAACATGCTTTATATTTCTATAACCAGTGCTATGAGCCTTTTGCACAATTTTATATCAGTTTTTTCATGTTGCATAAGTTATTAGACTGTCAATTTTAATCTGCTGTAATGTGTTATCCAAACATGTCAGTACTGTATCAGAAAAAGGGTTAATGGGTTCAATAAAACACTAATCCAGCTATTGCATTGGATTAGATTTTTCTTTAGTGAAAGCTTTTTAAAGCTTGCGGGTATTTTTTTTTATAGAATTTACTCATTTATCTCACACCATCCATCCCACTATGTGTACAACCATGCACAGGCATTTCCAAGACATCCATACATGAATATAAATATTCAAAAGACCAGAATGTTAAAAATAAAAAATAAACTCCATGAAACCAAAGCATTGAGCTCACAAAGAGAAATTAAAAAAAAAAAAAATAGAATAATAATGTTATTTAAGAGGGATTCCAGATTTAAGTTGTGCAAAAAAGCAAGTTAAATGCATTTAAATTAATGCTATTATTTGAACAATTAACTAAAGTATTTTAAATTTGTAAAATATTTTTTTTCTTTCATGAAACAACAAAATGTTTAAACTTGGAAAAATAAATAAAAAAATGTATTCTGACATTTTTTTTTCTAATTTGAAGCATTATCTTCTGTTATATCATTAAAGCAAAAAATATTTTACAAATGTTAAGTTAATGTTTAATTATATAAAATTGTTTAATAATATTATTAGAACCATCCATCCATCCATCAGACCCACTTATTCCTGTTTCATCAGTGTCGCTGGGGTCTGCCGGTGCCAATCTCTGGCTCTCATTGGGCGCTGGGCGGGGGTACACCCTGGACAGGGCGCCAGTCCATTGTACACAAATTTGTGAAGCGTTCCTTAATTTAATTCAATTCAACTTTATTTATACAGCACTAATTACAATAATAGCCATCTCATAGCGCTCATCAAAATGAAATAAATAATTAATGTTAAATTCTAAACATCCTTCCATCCATCGCCAAAATCTCAACTTACCTGTGTTCAGTGAATTAATTAAAATGAGGTCACTCAAGGATATCAAGAGCTTACCTTGTCAAAACTAAATAAATCATATTTGACCAAGTTTTACATTCTTGAATTATTTAGAAGATTTTAATGAGGATATTATTACCATTGAGGCAATCACACGATTGAATGTGGAGTGTGAGGAAATAGTGAGTGTGTAGTTATGAATAATGGAACGATGGCTTCCAGCTAAAAGAGCCACACGTCATTTTTCTTTCAAAAAAGCTGGACTTGAGTTTCGTGCCTGGTGACTGCGGTGATGTACCTCCGAGGCGTTGACTCTTCCTTCCTGAAAGGAACAGCTGCTCGGGTCGTGAGTGCACAGGTTGCGATATTTACACCAGTGGCAGCGGAAAGTGCTGTTTACACAGGACAGACACCTAGGAGAGGAGGAAATGAACAAATGACGGCAAGCTGTGATGGGCTACGTTTCCACGTCTGCACATGGGAGTAGAAAGGAAAAACACTTGATTGATATATCGTCACGGCTGCCTGTAAACTGAAGCATAAAGGGCAGGGTTGGGGTCAATTGTAATCCCTTAATTGATTATTAATTCCAATTATGGCGTAGTTATAGCTGTAATTGTAATTTAAAATCTGTTGCTATTGTAATTGAGTTTAGATAACTGACTTTGTAATTGTAATTGCCATGAAAATTCTTTAAAAAATGTCAATTGTAACTTTCAAAACTGGGAAACCATGTTACAGTTCTACACATATGTAGTGAACAATTATTAAAATGTGTTTCATATCAAGCTTTCCCACATTTTATCATTTAAAATAAACGAATTGAGGGCTGACCAAAACTATTGAAAAAAATAAAACCTTTTTTTTTTTTTATTAATTAGGCAGAATAACAAGGTAACCAATATATAGAATACATATTTGTTTTTAGTGTATTTTACAGCTGGTTAAAGACCCCGTTATCATTAGAGATGCTAACAGGAAGCTAACACAAGAGGAAGGTTAACTTTTATTAGGTTTTTTATTTCAGGCTCAGTAATTATGATTTATTGTAATTTAACTTTAGTAATTGAGAATGTCATTGTAATGGACTTTGAGGATAAAAAAAATATTGTAATTTAATTGTAATTCGAAAAAAAGTTTGTCACTGTAATTGTAACTGAAAAATGTAATTGACCCCCACCCTGGTGGGTGGCATTCCTGTTTGGTTAGGAATTCTACATCAATCAAATACTCTTTTGAAAAAAACACAGCTGTTTATTGCCAAGGCCAGAGTTTAAACAATTTACAAATGAGGTGGAGGACCATGAAATGTGCATGTGAAGGAAATCACCGCAAAGAAACCAAATAAAATCACTTTCACTAATAAAAACATGGAGGTTTTTATGTGAACGTCAGATGGTCAGAGTTGATGTGCAAACTGAATAGGTATAATTTGATTAAAACAACAAATAGGGCTGAGTGGCATTCATCTTTATATGATCCACCTTTCTATCGGTGTTTAAAATTATCATTCCAAACTCCTACTGCCATATTAATGCTGTTGGAAGAAATCAGGTTGACATTTGCATAAGAGCTCAAAGTCAAAGCAGCTTTAATGCACAGTTAAGGAGAGCTAAATAGATGACATTTGAATCACATGCTTTTCAATTTACTTTGCTTGATCTACCCATGACACCCTGCAGTCAGACTTCAAAGTACATATCTCTTTATTTCATTAATTCCAATTTATAGGCTGGTAAAAAAAAAAATATATATATACTGTATGTGTGTAGGCTGCAGTTGCTCATTTTATACCTTATTTCCAACACATGAATAGATCACTGTAATGCATAATGCAGATATTAATACATTTTCAATTATTAATATCAATATTAATTAGTAGTAACCCTTGTCTACTGTGGGTGTAAGAAAAAATCAATCCAGCGATTTATCGCGATATTTCATTGCGAGATTATCGTGTCGATGCAAAAATGTTCAAATTGATTTTTTAAAATGATTTTTAACAACAAAAAAAAACATTTATTGCACTAACATATGCAAAGTACGCAAACACCTTGTCACTAGGTGTCAGTGAATGCATTTTAGCTTGTAACTTGAGAACTTATCAGAATCTGATGTAGAAGCAAAAGTTAAACTTTTTTTTTTTTTTTTTAAATGTGTTTATCAGTTTGATGAACATACCACTTGTTTTTGATATTGGTATTTGAATTACAGTTAGTTACCATTTACTTGTTCTCACTCAAATAAACACAATTAAATAAATTGAATTTCATACCATTTTTGTAAGCTTGTAAAGGTGAAATTTGTAATTATTGTTATTGCAATATATCACGTTGTTTATCGCATTGTTTATTATGGGGATAATACTCTCTTACTGCTTTGAACAACACAACTTTAAGGCAGAAGTATTCACTTGTTGTCTGATGTATTCCAAACACAAACAGGTGTTATGATGTGTTCCGTTTGCAATCATTTTTCTTTCCTGAAATAATAAAAATCTTGATTTAAATGTGAATGATTTAATGTGTAGGAGAGTTTGTATTTGGCTGTGTATGAAGATGTAAGCGTTGAGCCGCTAATAAACTGCCATTTGAAGCTAAGTGGGAACAAACAAAGCAAGGGAAACACTTTATGTTGATTCAAATGAAACCAGACAGATAAATTGAACGCTGAGGTAATGTAATGGCCCCATCTTAAATGGGGCTGTGAGCACCAGTACATCATTGGCCTAAACTAAGCCACCCACGAGTCACTAATGAGGTCGTGGTTGGTTGGGTGGGTGGGGGGTTGGGGACGTTTGAGGGGGAGGGGCCGTGGCTGGCGACGTACTACTCACATGTGGTGCGTGCTGCAGTTGTAGAACTTCACCTCGGTGCTGGCCACCATTTGACCAGTCTCCTTAGAGGTCAGTCGAAGCTCTACACCAGCCCAGTCTGACAGACACAAGGAGGAAGAATTTATCATCCATGTAAGTTAGGGTGACCATATTTTGATTTCCAAAATAAAGGCAAGGCAAGGCAAATTTTTTTGTATAGCGCATTTCATACACAAGGCAACTCATTTTAAGCTGTTGAATATTTTATCATGTAAAGCACATTAAGGACATTCAAAATCATCAGTAAAATCATCAACAAACACATATCAACAACATGACCAAAAATCTGTCTCTCAATCATACGCAGTAGAGAAAAAAAGTGCCTTTAACTTTGATTTAAAAATGTTCACATTGTCCATGAAAGGACACTTGGGCCTCGACATACTCAAAAAGTACTTTAGGTTTTTTTTAATCTACATTATAACGGCTAAATACAATATAATAAATAAATGGGTTGTTATTGTCACGGTTTAAAAATTAATTTCTCTTAAAACAAAATCGTAAATCAGTTTTGACTCATGTCAATCACCTTTATTATACATTATAATCTCATATAAACCTTAACACAGGGGTGTCAAACTCATTTCATCTCCGGGGCCGTATACGGAGCAGTTTAATCTCAAGTGGGCCACAGATTTTAGGTGGAAAAAATAGTATTTTAATCATTATTGTACTCTAGTTTCCACTTCTACATATGCATAAAACACAAAATATGTAAGAAACCAACAATATCTAAGCAATAAGTGACAGATATCAGTCTCAACAGGATCTTCACTTTAAATTCCCAAGATTTTGTGACCAATTTTTATTTAATTAAGGGCAATATTATGTCATAATTTCAGGAAAATGTTACTGATTTTGTAAGAATTTTAATTTCTTTCAACAATTTAATGTTAAAAATGTCTGAAATCATGTGATCAAATCACAGGGAAAACTCTGAGCACCTGCAAGCACTGTTGAGTTTCATTTATACAATTATTCATGTTTTCTTTGTCATTTTCGCTTTCTCCTGCGGGACGAATCGGATGCTCCAAAGGGCTGGATTTGGCCCCCGGGCCTCGAGTTTGCCTTAAAATCTCTTAATCATTAAAACAATGAGAAACATTGCCTCCTAGAAATTAAAACTAACCTTTTCAATTAAATCCACCACTATTTGGTCTCTCATAATCTCTCTTTCTTTCTCTTGGATTTTGATCCTTTCTCTCTTTTCCTCGTGTGTGACGATTTTGTCAAACAAATCGGCTTCTTTAATGATTATATAATCTGTGAGTAATTGACATGACATTTGTTTTAAAGATGAAATCCTTAGCTTTCAGAAACTGGTGGAAATTCTCAGATAGAGCAAATATTAGCGGAGTTACAGTAGTTTAAATTAACATGTTCCCTGAGATGCGTTCAGGGTCCCTAATGTAAGTAGTAGGGAGGACAGAGAAGGAGAAAGGTAAAGGATGGTTAAACAAACCAAAACAATACACAAAAAAGGAAGGAAGGAGGTCAAAAAGAAAATTTTCATTATTTTGTCACAATTGTGTGACGAGCCCCCTGGTGTATGCGTTCCTGGAAAGTCTTTTAACTGTTTTCATCAGAAATGCTTTTATCGAAGGATTATAGATGTTTGTGCTTTTTTTTTACAGCCTTATGCAACTCCGCAAACTGTCCCAGTTTATACGTTTCAGCCGTGACTTTCTACTGAAAGGTAATATACATTCATTTATTGTTTATATCTGCTTTACTTGGACATGATGGCACTTCCACACAATTTCAGACACAGGTTTGTTTCTGGAGCTCACCTTGTCCCTCTGGTATCTGAGGAACTTCATTTCCAGCTGGAGAAAGACACATAACCCTGTTTCCATTGATGTGGCCCTCCACTTGTGCTTGTTGGCCAAACGAGCAGGTTATTCCGATGGAAAGATCGGGAACATTATTTACCTCAAGCAGAAGCTGGAAACGGGGAAATACACCATATTTAAAGCTCTGATACCAGATTACAGATAAAAGATGCAACATTTCACCATGTATGAAAGTAATAGCAACAAATGGAAACATAGTGAGGCTCTATGTCCATTTCTATCACAGCAGGGGGCCAAGAAACAATGCCACATTCTCAACATTAACATTAGCTTTTAAAATAATGACCAATATGACACAGAAAAAGCAAAGGGTTTCTGTAGGCTTTTGTTGTCATTGTCATTTTGTACTTTTTCTCATTTAGTGTGTGTTATTGTTTTGTGTGGGGTTTTTTTTGTCACTTAGTATATTTTAGTTTTCATTTTGTATATATTTGTGTAATTTTGTACTTTTTTATCTAATTTTGTGTGTTTGTTGTTGGTTTGTGTTTTTTTTGTTTTAGTCATTTATATGTATTTTAATTCTCATTTTGTAGCTTATTTGTGTCATTTTGTACATTGTTCTTACATTTAGTGTGTTTGTTGTTGTGTTGTGTGAGATTTTGAGTCACTTACTGTATTTTTATTCTCTTTTTGTAGATTTCTCTCATGTGTTGTTTTGTGTTTTTTTAGTCATTTACTATATTTTAGTTGTCATTTTGTATATATTTGTCATTTTGTATATTTTTCTCACATTTAGTGTGTGTTTGTTGTTGTTTTGTGTGTGTGTTTTTTTTTGTTATTTACAGATATTGTTGTCATTTTGTATCTACTTGTGTCATTTTGTAAATTTTCCTCTCATTCAGTGTGTTTGTTGATTTGTGTTTTTTTGGAGGTATTTAGTGTGTTTTTGATGTTGTTTCGAGAGTTTTGGAAATCATATCGGGCCCGTGCTACTTAAGCTAGATTAGCTCTTATCGCGCTAACTTCCGGGATTCAATCAGTGTGTGCTGTCCTACGAAGCTGGCGAACTAAATCACCATGGTAACTTAGGCTGAACGACTAACCTGGTCGGGGCTAGGTTTTGTTCTGGCTAGGATCTGAGTGAGTACTAAAGTCCCGCCTCCTGACCAATCAGTTCTCTAAGAAAACGACCTGACCAATCAAAGGAGAATCATTGTGAACATGTCGCTGTGTGGCTCTGATGTGACGCTGACAGGAGAGAGAATATTTAGACATCCATGCAATCTTTTCATTTGCCAATGGCATCCTATAGGAAACATATAGATTTATATCTGATGGACTCATGAAGTAAAATTAGTCAGCTGATAAAGCCTGCGTGCATCGGGCGCTTTTAGACCGATAAATTAATTCATTCATTCATGTATTCTGGGTTGATGCAAAGAGCCTCAGTCCTGTAAGATATATACTGTAAAATATAAATATATTCCACGGACAAGTTAAAAAAGAAGGTGAAACTGATCAGAGTGTCTGTTTATTCTCAGTTGATAATCTCGCTAATTTAAGCATTAACACTCATTAATTCCTGCATTAATTCCTTGCTGCTTTTACTGCTGCAACAGTGTTGTTTTTGGGCTAAAATATGGATTTTAATTCTTCATATTTTTAAAGAATTTTTTCTCAATTGTGACGTAATTTGCTCTCCACAGTTTATCCGTGTGTGTGATTGGTCTGACGCTGTAATCTCCTCCTCTGTCTCTAGAGTTCGCCCGTAGCCAGGCTGAAATAAACTCTCTTAACTTAGCGAGTTGATATCTAGATTTGTAGGACGGCTTCTGTCTGACCGACAATGTTTGGTTAGGTGAAGCCCGCTAACAGAGAAAAATCCAGCTTTGTAGTATAGGCCCTTTGTGTATTCTTGTTGTCATCTTGTGTGTTTTGTGAGTAATTTTGTACATTCTTCATTTTATTATTTTTGGAGTGTATGTTTTTTCCAGTCGTATGGTCGTACTTTCCTCTCATTTAGTGTGCGTTTGTTGTTGTCTTGTGTGTTTTGCAAGTAATCTTATAAATTTCCGTTGTCATATTGTTATATGTAAGTAATTTAGTGTATTTATGGAGTAATTTAATGTATTTTTGGTATGTTTTTCGAGTTGTTTTGTGTATTTTTCTGTCATTTGCCTTGGGGGGCTGCCCAAAAATAGGGGTTGACAATCAATACATAGCATTATTATATGAGCAAAGCCTTTGGTCTGACTAAAGCTATAACTAACCAGCTGCTGGTTCCAGCCTATCAATGATCAATATTGTTGATCCGTTTTGAGTGAGATCATGTTGTGCAGAACAGCAAACTAAACTAAAAAAAAAATTGAAGCTAGTTGTGCTACGCTACATTTGTCTTGAACCTCACAATTTGTGTTTTAAATTCAAAATAAAAAGACATAATACAGGGTGGACTATCCTGTTGTAAACCAATAACCTCTGTGTGCCACGTGGCTACTCTCTGTGATTGCTCATAAACTCTGACATTGTGAGTGACATGGAGTGATGATTGGTGGAGGGATAAAGTAAACTCACAGGGACACTGTGTGCTGGGACAGCGATGCTGTCTGGGTGAGCAATCACATGCACACAATGGTTAATGTCAGATGCGAAACGGAAAGTCTCTTCTGCTCTGGGACAGCGATCCCTCCTGGAGCACCTGCGGAGAAACATCAAGTCGTGGTTAGAGAATAATAATGAAATTCAATCAGAGGTGATTTCTAGCAGCTGATGAGACTAAAACGTCTCATTAAAGGTAATGGCAATCCAACGCGTAGTTAGCCTCCATTCATTCACCACAAATGGTCTTGATTTACCCCAAAGTTTAACGCCTACGAAAACAGCAAAGTGGTAATAATGTTTCGACTTTAGCACAAACTTGAACGACTTGAAGTTATTGCTGTCTTCCTCAAACCATTCGTGAGTTATTTTTTTTATTATTTTGTACATAAACAGAATATATGCCATAAAAAGGCTTGAATTGATCATCTAAGCAAGCAGTGGTGATAAAACTGGTTTGTCTAATTCAAGCTGGAAAATAAAATATCATCAGTTTCTTGAGAAAAGTTTTGAGAAAAATTACAACTGCCATTATATTACGTCATATGGTTTTGTTAACTTTTCATAACATACTTTTGTCTTTAGGTTGGGGTAGGGCTCGGCAAAAAATCAATTTAACTGATTTTTATTTTGCAAATTTGAGTTTTTGTAAAAAAAAATGATTTTTTTTTTTTTTATTCCACCAGTTTTTTCTGACTTTTTCACATTCCGTCCTTGTGGGTTACTGTAGCGCCATGTGAGCCCGCCCCCTCTTTGTTTACATTTGTTTACCTATTGAGTAGGCTGTATGTGTGCTACAGGCATGTTTCATTTATTATTCACACTATGCTGCGATGCTAAGGGAAGAGTTTATTAATTGTTTAATTGTAATGTTATATGTTATAAAATATGTAGTTTTCTGATTTCTTTATCAGAAAATTGAAGCTACTGTAAAGTTGCTGTTGCACTTTTGCTTAAACCTGGGTTAAAGCTTGAAATTGTTGAATGACAGAGCCTCATTTACTTTTTATTTTTAGATTGTTTTATGCATTTGAACTCTTGAGGACAATCACGGCAATAAAGTTGCACTTTTGACAATATATCTGATGTTTGCAGTCATTTTTAGGTGAAAAAAAACCCCAAAAAACTATTTGAAACTTAAATTTTTCTTTAAAAAATCTGAGATTATTTTTTAGGTAAAATTGCCCATCCCTAGGTTGAGGAGTTGCCAACTTATTAATTATCCTCCATTCAACAGTGAACAATAATGTTTAGTTATTTTTGTGTTAGTCAGCTTTATTCATGGACAGGCATTTCTACGGTACTTTTAACCACTGCATAGCAAATTTTCTTATGTGTCAATAAATTTGCAACGACGCGATATACTGTATGCAGCAATCCTTTTTAGACTTTTTTTAAGACCTTATCTGAAAAATCTTAAAACCTTATCACTGCTTGGAGCAACACATTTTGACATCAGATCTGAATGTTCGTACAGCTATGAAAAGCTTCTGCATCATCATCGTCATCTGTGGAGTTTAACTGTGGAACAGACTGAGTACTGAATTTAAAATAATTCCGAGCATAACTCTGTTTAAAAAGAAGCATTAAAAAAAGTATTCTTTTGAGGTATGTTGATAAATAATTATCACAAGGTGCTCGCTTGTTATTTGGAGTAAAAAGTTGCGGGATGTGGTACATTAAGTGTTAGTAAAGTGAGACTTTGTTAACGTTTAAGTTAGGAAATCTAGAAAAAATTAAAGGGGTTGATTAGCTAAGTTTGTACTTCTTCCTACTCCTTTTCGTTCATGTAAACTAATGCATAAGATGCCTATGAATTTGAAGATGCGAGACACTGTTTAGTTATTTCTTGATCAAAATAAATATATAAAATAAGTCATTTAACATACCAAACAGTTGTAAGTTTACAATCTAAACCTATGCAGCACAAACATTCAACAGAACCCAGATAAGATGAGAAGGAATACATTTAACCAAAGGCAAGTTTATTCAAATATACGTTAGGTCAGAAGTGCCAAACATTTTTCATAGATGCCAAATACGGAAATGTATGTATATAAATATTCAAGAAGATGTAAAACTTCCTAAAATGGCAGATAAGGCTTTTTAATACTTTTTGAGGGCCTTCATTTTCCTGACATTTGATTAATCAACTTCTAATACGTTTTAGGCCGTGGCTATCTGTACGGTTGCCGTATCAATATACCGACATTCTATCCGTACACATTGGCCAGTTTAGGTCGTGTGACGAAGACTAAACCTAACCCCCTAAAAATTGTTGCGATATAGGGTTATAACCTAACCCAAACCCAAACCCTAAGATGCTACGTAAGCGTACTTCGGTAAACGTACCAATAGCACCCGGGGGTTGTCTGTACGGCAACCGTACAAATAGACCCCAACCCTTCCTCCGTTCCAGCGGTTGGTAGTAGGAGGCGCGCCGTAAGGGCAGCGCCACACTGTGGCTGCCCTGTAAACTACCTATCCTAAAGATCCATTCCCTGTGCTAACGTGCTGTTGTATTGAATTGAATTGAATGTTGTGTTTGTTGGTTTTTTTGTCACAATGTTGCTGAAGAGTTTTTTCATGATCCCAAACTCTGCCCTTCTCTACAAGGGCCTAGTTTGATTTTTGCCTTTTATTTTTATCTCTTCTTCTTACCCATTGTTGTTATCCCATTCATCATCTAAATAAGGGGCGCCGCCCTTGTGGCGAACCGCACTTATAAATGTTGTGTGATTGTCTTTTCATGTTTTCTTGGACGGGATGAAACTGAAATGTAATTTAGTTGCTCTGTTGCTTTGTAACGTGCAATGACAAACTCATCATCTGCTGTGCATAACAGGAAAGGAAGCTTAAAAGTCTCTCAGATGATGCTGGTGTTACAGAACTTTCTCGGCGAGCTCAAAGAGTATGTAATCACTGCAATTATGAAGGTGTTCTGAATAGATATCTCTGGCTCGTATCCCAAAGGTAGAAGTACCGTAGTCACCTTCTACCTGCTCATCAGCTGAAGTGCCACGAATAAAAAGAAAGATGCCTTTCATCTCTCTGTCCTTTAGTGCCTTTCAATGTTGTCCCTTTTATTCAGTGTTTTGTGTGATGGAGCCATTTGTTCTCTTTTCCTTTGGGCTTTTTTCTTTCCATGCTCTCGGTTAGATGGGTGCTTTGCTGCACCGTGCCGAGAGGTTGGAGAGTGAGAAAGATGTCTGCACGTAGCACACAATCTAAATTTAATAGACAGGAAAACAAAGTAGCCTCATTCTGCGGAATGGGGCATTAAAACTCATTTCAGGTTACTTAGGGGAGGAGCAGACATCTACTTTAAAGACTGTGGGACACTAATTAAAATAAACATTGTAGTAATTGGCTCGCAGACACAGTTGGCACAAGGAAGAAAAAAAGCATTACTGTAGCTTAAATAAATGAGGTAATTTAGATCTGTAGTGAGTTTATTCTCACTTCACTGTCGGTTTTATAAAAAAAATGGGAGAGCAATTTAAAAATTGCAGATCATCATCAAGATATCGCAGCTAAAAATGCAGACGTCATATAATGAGGTGGTTGTAAATCCCTGACTGAAGTCGGCTTCAAATACAGCAGCAAAACATGGTTTTAATTTTCTGAATCCCGTTTGCTGCATATTGTGGTGTTATCCAAGCTAACCTGAGGTCAGATAATTAAGATGGAGGGGATAAGCTTTGCTAAGTCAGGTCCTAAATGTTCTCGGGGTACATAGTGGTGCAGCTGGTACACCTGCTGTGATTGCCAGGCTTAATCCCTCCGTCCTCCATTAACACCAGTCGCCCTTGTGCACCAAGGACAATGGGAGCTGGTGTGCATGTAGGTTCTGCTGTATTGAACGCTATTATTTAGGAGGGATCATGCTGTCAAGTAAGCCTGTGTTAGCAGGTGTTGGCCTATGTTAGCCTGTGTTAGCAGGTGTTAGCCTGTGTTAGCTGTGCGTTTGTGCTGCCAGCTGTTGATAATAGTCCAGGCACCAAGTCTGTTTTATTTAACTGCACTGATGCTTTCATTCATTCATTCATTCATTGCCCCATGAAAGCTGTTTGGTAAACAGCTGCTTTTACCCCTCCTATTGTCCTTGGGGTCAATTTGACCCCATTCAATGTTTATCATTAAAAATAATAATAGTTGACTTTTTTTGCTTCATATTTACAATTAATTAACCCTCCTGTTATCCTTAAATATTACTCAAACATTTGGCCCTCTGGGTCAATTTGACTCCAGCAATATTTGCCTCCAGAAATTGATTGGGGTTCATATCATCACCACAACCAATAGGCTTCATCCTCTTGTGCTCATTAATGTTGTCAGTAAATTTCAGAAGATTTAGATCACACATGTCAAACTCAAGGCCCAGGGGCCAAATCCGAACCTTTAGAGCATTCGATTCGGCACGCGGCAGCAAGCAAAAAAAGCATGAATCATCGTTTAAATTACAAACTAATTCAGTTGTTCCAACTAAGAAATATCTCCAAATTAATACACAAATTCAATGAAACTTCAGAATTTTTGCAGGGCTCACATACTGTACTGTATATATCTGATATCACACTATAGAAGTCATTTTTACATTTAAATTGTTAAGAAAACTCTAACAAAATTTGTGAAAGTGAAGATCCTGCAGGGACTGATATCTGTCACTTATTGCTTTGATATTATCAATTCCATACATATTTTATCATTTATTTATACGTGGAAGTGAAAACTAGAGCATAATAATGATTAAAATACTATTTTCTCCACCTAAATTCAGTGGCCCCTTTAAGATAAACTGCTCCATATTTGGCCCCTGGACTAAAATGAGTTTGACGCCATTGATTTAGATCAAAATCATTCAAGATTAATTCATTCTAATTTAAAGGTTTGTCCTAATGATGGTGCTAGAGAACAGGTCAAGGTTTCATCATCAAGGGGTTAATTATGTGTTCAACAAATAAAAACAATGTGCCCGAAACAAAAAATGGTCTATAATTTTCTGAAAATAATTTTCTGGAGGCAAATATAGCGGCGGTCAAGTTGACCCCAAGGGTAAAATGAGTTAGTAATGTTTGAGGATACAGGAGGGTTGAATCGTAATTTTAATCCCCCTGGCTTTGATTTGTGCATGTGTGTGCGTGTGCGCGTGTGCGTGTGTGTGTGTTCGGTGAGAGACTCACATGTTGTGCAGGACACACCATCCACAGTGGGGGTCACCGGAGCTCAGACACTCGGAACATGTGCTGTGCTGATCACAGGCCTCCACTGGGACCTGAGCCACCTACAGCATACCATGACACGACAAAAACAGAAAAAAAAAAACATCTCAGCCTGGAGAGAGAGAAATAAAATTACATGCAACAATAAATCCTGGCTAGAACTAAACAAGGGATTACACCAACACAAGCGTTTAAATAATAATGCAAATATGTGCTTTTTACATAAATCCTATAGAAATCTAAATATGCTTTTACTTTCCTGATTTTAGTGAGTTTACACTTGATTAGGCATTTTTAAGTCTGGAGAATAGCTACAACACTGCTGTTGAAATATGTTTTTTGTAAAGTTTTTGCACATTTTACATCTTTTGATCTAAAAAAAAAAATAGTCAAATCTCTCATACATTTTCCTAAATCTTACATTCCTGTTATTCAGACCTCAGAGTACATTTTGAATCCAGCAGTCTCAGTGAATCTCCCAATGACAAAAATGTAAAATTCAACCAGATTGAAATGTATTCTATACTTCTGGACCTCTTCTCATCGGTTTTATTCTTAAAGTTTGAGAGAGCCACACATTTTTACACAAAATCACGATAATATTGCTCAATAAAATACTGCCCTTTCTTGTAATTTACTGAAACAGGATTAATTTACACTGTGAGGGCCATTCAATCACACTTCTGACATTAGGAAACAATAATTATTTAGCTATATTGGACAAAGAAAATATTTACTAATAACATAATCAAGTTGCACTGTTTTTTGTGCTTAGCATTTTGATTTTGTGGATTAAGGAAGGAATTCAGAAGAGCTTGTTGATACACAAATGAATGAAACGCCATGTGAAACTGAGGAGGGGGTACTTTAAATATGAAGAGGGGGTACACCTGATTTTACAAATGTGCAAAGGGGGTACACGGGAGGAAAAATGTTGGGAACTACTGTTGTAAGGCGTTGTGAACATCTCTACTAAATATCTCCACTAAACATAAATTACCAAATGTAACCTCGCAAATGTTTACTTTAAAAATATGAGTTGCTAGTTAGCCTGTTGTCAATCACGTGGAACAGTTCTGCAACTAAAAGTCATATAATAGGCCAAAAGTTAATGAGGGTAAACTGATGAAATTTCATTTTGAGATTTATTCTAGTTGTTGAGTCTAGTTTCATTTGACAACATTCAAAATGATTCAGTCAACCAAATCTGATCCAGGTTTATTCACAACTATCATTTAAATGGTTTCAGTAAGTTGTATATTCACAAACTTCTGTTCCAACTCAAAATAAAGTCTTTGAGGATATTTATTATGTGTTTTAATGAAATTGTCATTGTTTTATATACCCAGCCTTTGTTTGCTTTTAGTCATGGTTTAGTTTAGGCCAGTGGTTCCTCGCTTTTTTTCTGCTGCACCCCCTTTTGAATGAAAAAAAAGGGATAACAAAAGTGTAACCTTTTTTTTGGAAAACAATAAAAATTGGACCATTCTTCTTCAAATCTCATTAAAATAACGTTGTGGAGGCTAAATTAAAGGGAAGTGAATGACTTTCAAGATGTTGTAATTTAAAAAAAAAACATTTAGCCTTAACATTAGCAGCCAAGTACAGAAAAGTATACAATGCGTCAAGGCTGGAAAGTAAAAAAAAAAAAAAAAAGCCTTGATTATGGGCGGGGCTCCTGGAGCATTTAAGACACGCCCAGTCCAGTCTATTCTATAAAATCTCCAAAGAACAATCTATACTATGCTAACTAGCTACTCAATACTCACTATAGCTCTCTATTCACTATTTAATCCAACGTACTCGAGTTTACAGATGCTAGTTTTATAGGAGGGGCGGGGCTAACGTTGGTGGTTCGTGATGTAAGAAGCCACAAAACCTAACAAACCATCATTATCAGCCAATAGCAAAATTCAGTTGTAATAGTAGGGTTTTAACCCATAAAGGGTAAGGCTGAATGATAAATTGCATTTGCGATATTGCGATGTCATGAAATGCGTGAAAGGCTGCATTTTTTTTTTTTTTTCTTGTCCTGTCTTGTACTGTCCTGTTAAGTTCAGAGAGTGTTTAAGAAGTCCACACGTTTACATGTTTCATGAAACGTGAAGTTAGATAGATGTGTTGACGAGGTAAAACCACAAATTTGTTTGCTTTATTGTTGTAATCTGTGCTTTAAAATCTACATTTTATATTTATTTAAAGTTTAAATAAATCTGAATATGTTTATTATGAAACACATTGATTTATTGCTTGAGTTCATTGAAAAATACATGACAAGAGGCCCTTGAATAAAATCGTTCAGCCCTCATAGAGGGCAGTTACTCTTACATTTTCATAACAAAATATTTTTAATTGAAATACTTGCTGCTACTGTTCTTTGAATATATAGGTTCGTATTTTCCACACATTATAGAACAAACACACACTTTATTACTGCCAGTATATCGTTGAACACATAAGCGTATACGTTTTCCATGAGCCGCTGTAGGAGGTAACGCCAATGTTTGGACGCCTGGCATTTAACAAAAAAAGGTAGAGCTACACACTGAGCCCAGGGGTTTTATTCTGTATTTTATCCATTATTGTGGGTCTGGTCATATGATGCAAGCCATTTCCTGATGTAAGCAATCACAAATGAGGGAATGGATCATGGATTAGAGTGTCTCCGCTGCTCCTGATAACATAAGTGGGTGCTCTCTCAGGTCTGTGTTGGAAAAATGGATTAACGACTGCTTCTTACAAAATAACTTTCTGCTTTTTTTTTTTTCCGTCAGTTCAAAACCTATTCGCTGTGTTCCATTAGCAAAATGATTTTATGGCAAAGGGAGGAGTGGAGAGCCCTAAATCCATAAGTGAGGTGGGAGGGATGATGCAGCTCAGATAAACTCTGGTGGTCTGTGGCCAGCTAAGCAGGGTGACATTTACAAAAGTCAAAGTGTGGATCTGCAGCTTTCTGCTGAATCCTGCAGAATCAGAAGTGAAACTGAGCTGGTGAATCCCAATAAGATCTGGGGATTGGATGTTGTGATTATAGGAGCAGCTTAAATGAATGAAGACGAGGCCTGATTCACACTCGCTTGTATATTCATGAAAACAGACGTGGCTTTGATCTCTATGCAAAACAGTATTTTTAGTAACTATAATTTGCACATTTTTAATAAACTATGGAAAAGAGTTTTTTTTTTTTTTTTTACAAACACTGTTTATGCCGCAGAACAGTGCGATAGAGCTGAATTTATCTTTGCTGATGTGAGTTCTTCCTCCAAATTGAATCAAGAACATGGTGGCAAAGATAAACAAGTATGTACTGTACATACAGTACATTAAAAATCAAGCTCTGTTGAAAGTCAGTTATAGTCAACATCACTGAAAACTTTTGGTATCTATCCCGTAACTTACAGTGGTTATTTATTACATATATTACATCATAATTATTACAATATTTATATTTACATAATGTTTATTTTTATCCATCTACATTAGTGCTTCAATGTGCCTAATTCTTACTTTAATCTGCTCTAGATTTCTCATTAATCATTAAAGGTCCAGTATTATGCAATTTTTCACCCATCTCCATTTGTTTAAGAACTCCAACAACATAGTATTTGAGGTTTATTTTCCCAAACTCGCCTGTTTTCTGGAGTTTTAGCCTCTGAAAAGTCACTTTCAGACACTTTACAACCACAACTCACTTCTCCAATCTACCGCTACAGAAACACAAACTACTTTTCTCATGTGAATCTGCGCTGCTTGAGTTTTGCAACACATTTTGCGAGACGTCTGTAGCAAAACTGATTCATGCTCGTAGCTCCCCACTCCAGCATGTGTGGGATTGACCAATCAGAAACAAAGATTTCGAGACAGTGCGCTGTGTCTTTTTAGCGCAGCAGCCGGTGATATGACCGAAACAGTCATTTTTCTTCACTGTAAAGGCAGAATACTGAAATTTGCCGCCTCAGATTGTTTGGAAAAAGTTGTTAGAGTAATTTATGAACAAAAATACTCATGGAGAGTGATTCTCCTTGTTTAAATTTAGGCTAACGCTATGTGGAGATGAGGATCGAGAGCTGACAGCTGATGCAGTGACTAAGATCTTCAAAATCTTCATTTTATGAGACAGTTCACATACATGTTCATTGTTTTACTGCTTCGTCACATTATACAGATTGTAATTTTATGTGTAAATATCAGTCTATACATTTTTTCTCATCATTTGTGACATTAAATTTATTTCACGTGTGTGTGGATTTTTTATACACAAGCTCACATCACATTTTACAAGCTCTCACATTTTGCAACATATCTATCTTCATAGTTTTGGGGCATTCATGCATATGCATCAGTAGACTTCAGCGTGTGTGTTTATCACAGCAGCAGTAAATCATAAACAGTTACTTTCTCTTCCTTCTCACCTTGTCTGACCACAGAAATAGTCCAGTTAAGGTAATAATACATCGTTTTGTCCAACCGCTGCATCGTATTGGGTCACAAACACGTCACATCATCCCATAAAGGCGAGCGAGAATTGTCAGGAGGAGGAGTTTTCGCTTTATGAGTCATAAGGCGAGAAAAATCCAACTCGCATGTTTGGAGCTGACTTTTTACAAAACGTGGAATAACAAGGGAGGGAGGAAACAGAAATTTTTCAACTTCTCTCTGAATGAGGCTAAAGAGATGTATATCAATGGAGCAAAACCATTATAAAGTGATTTTTTTTCATAATACTGCTTCAATAAAGAAGTTTGCCTATATTTTTATCAAAGATTCTTTGTTGCAAGAAATATCATTCAGGTCTATAAATCTTTGTTTGACAGCCTCTGAATGACCTTTTTTTCTCTCTATTGTCGCTGAATAATGACCATTTTCCACTTTTCTCTCTGGGAGAATTAGAAAACCTTCAACTTTTTGACATGTGGAACAGCACAAACCCTAATGTGCAACCTTACAATTATAGCAGTTGTTTACCACTCAGACACTTTCATTTGGATTCACTAAAGCTTTATGATTGATGTCACCAGAGTTTCAGTTTTCATGCTCTCTGCACTGCTGCCATAATACATACTTATTATTTATACTTAGCCTTTTCAATATCCAACCTTTACTTTTTCTTTTTTCTCTCCGTCTCTTGTTCTTATTTGATTTTAGTTTTTAATAACCATTAATGTTGGGTTTTTCAAAATTATTTTTTATTAATGAATTAAATATTTTAGTTCTGCTTAAGAACTTATTACATCAAATTCATACATTTATATTTATCTAGTTCAATTTTTAATTATTTATATATATATATATATATATATACAGTATATAATTTTTTCCAAATAGCTATTTCATTACAAGCCTAATAATTGTCACAAGAATTGCAGTCTTCAATCCTTACAAACATATATAATCCAATTTCTACAAACATGACCATTTACTGAGCTGTTTACTCTAAAATGCTTTTTTTTTTTTTTTTTTTTTTTTTTTTAAAAATGATATATTTTTTTTTAATTTGGCATCTGGCAAAACATACTTTCATGGACCTCTTCCTGTAGATGCTGTAAAAAGCCAATAAAGTGTTCCATGTTGCTCTGTTCTGCTCTACGTGTTCATGTCTAAAGACCCAAGGTCATCAACCCGAGGCTCGTCAGCTACTGACAAAAGATGGCGATGCTTTAGAAAAGATACAGAATAGAAAATGAAATCTGTCACAACAATAAGGCATTTTTCAATACACACACATACCTATACAGTAGGTTTTGTTCAATATTCAATATTTATTTACAGGATTCACTCTTTTCCCTTTTGAAATCATTGATAATGTTTTAATGTGAAACCAGAAACCCTGGGAATCAAAGTAACTTTTGTGAAGAACCGAGATTAAATAATACAAAAATACAATCCTTACTTTATCAACTTGATAAGAGATAGATACCGGTTCATTAGGGGTGTAACGATTCTTTTTAAAGTCGTAATTATGATTGGTTGTTGCCGATTCGATTTAAGGACGATATTAATTAATTCAGATTGATTCGATCCAAAACAATTCAGTGGCTTGAAATCAATTCAGTAACTTTTTATTCAAAATAAAAAAATACTAGTGTGATTGTAAAATAAATAGCTGTAAACTGTATAGTGCAGGTGAGGTGTCATAGATTCCTGTTGTTTCTTGTAAGGGAATCATTTATAAATGTATTTTATGGACATAAACAAACAAGTAAACAATATTTAATGACAAATGTATTCACATTTTATTTGAATAAAGTCCAACCAGCGCTTCAGTTTAAATGAACAGGATGTTAACATTTTCGGACCTCATTTTCAATACTCATTCAATAAAAATATTAGGTTCACCGTAACGTCTTTAATATTAAAAGTAAGGAAAGTCTGCCATGCTTTCCTTGTATCAATAAAATCCATTGATTATCTTCTTAAATTATTTTAGATCCATTGTCATTCGAAAGGCCAACTTGCCTAGCACAGAGCAATGTAGTTGGAACGCAGGAATATTAATCGATTCGATGATCTAATATATGAATCATTACACCCTTATAGTATATTATTACTTATTATCATTCAATTCTAAACGTTGCAGTCACACTACAGTGCACTGCCCTACAAACAAAGGAGTGAAAGGGGTGGATGGAGAGACAGGGAGACACAAAGAGGAGGATTTTAAGGAATGCTTCTACATTTGATAGAGTGCTACTCTGAGTGATTGCACAGGAAAAAACCCCTGCAGCATTTTAACCCTCTTCTCTCAGGTTTAAAGCTTCATTTATCACTTCACCCACTGGAGAATGACATTCGGTGAGGTTGCTTTGTGCTGGCGTTTACTGCTCTTCTCTTCTCAGTGATGATCAAACTAAAAGCTTACTGTGAGAGCGGGGGGAAGTAGATTTGATCCTTTTCTATTAATAATGGTTCTCAGAATGTGTGTTTCTTTGAGAGGAGACGCACACGTTTGCATGGACTGTGTTGTTTTTTGCCGTCACTCTTCATCATCATGCTAACCCTGCGTGTTCCACTGTGCGTGAGACATGGGAGCTCATTGTTATTCCACGGGAGTCGGCTGATCTCAGCCAAATCAGTCTGCACTCTGCTTCTCATTCCCCATCATTCCTGTAATGTACGGCTCCCTTGAATGTGGAAATCCCTCATCTCCTGGATCTACTGGAAGTGTGGGATAACTGTGAGTGAAGCCTTCTCCGTGGGGGATTCCTCATCTGAGCTGTGGGGAAGTCTGAAGGGGAATGCTGAGCAAACGTAGGGGAATGAGACGGTGAAGCAGAAGCTTTGCTGCTTTTTCATGCTCCTCCAGGCTACAAAGTTAAAGCTGTTCTAACATTAGCAGAAAATGCCCAGCCGAGCCACGATGTGTTTGTTTGTTACAACACGTCACTGACGGCAAGAATTAGAGGCAGTAGCAGCCAGGCTATCGCCTTGAATCAAGTACGTATCTCTCCTTGAACGACCAGAGCTCATCAATAAGTGAAGCCCTGTCTCTACCAGTCGATCACACAGTCAGAAGTGCTGCCTTAAAGCTGCAGTATGTAAGGTTTTTATGGTCAAAACTCCATAATCACATTAGAGAATATTGTAATTCAAAGTGTTCTGAGAGGACAGTGGACTCTGTATTTGAGCTTTAGTAATCCAGGAGCATGATGCAACTTTTCAGCCAATCAGAGATCTTTTTAGAGTGGTCCATGAGCATTTTTGTCGTGATACTATTGGCTGCCCGACAAGAGTTGATGCACGTTCACTTCCTCTGTAGTAAAGGTACAATGGCGGACTTTCCAGCAGGAGAGGTCCCCATCACGGATACACAGCAAAGCAAGTGGAAAAAGGAAGAACAACATGGAGAATCAACAGAATAAAGGCCCAAACATACTCAGGTGGAACAAACTCCACGGAGGTCCGCTTTGAGTCCGCGCAGACTTCCATGACTGTGCAGGGTCCACCCCACTAAAGGCTCAAACATACTTGAGCAGACACCAGCGAAGCGGAGTCCGCGGGGCCAGTTAAATGCAAGGCTCAGATTTTATTCCCACGCGGACTTCTACGCATCACACAAAGCACTGCTCGGCATTGTATCGACCCGCATTAAATCTAACACCGACCTGTATTTCACCTGGCTGGTGAAACGGAGCAGGAGAGATGAACACGAGCTTAGAGGAGAGACTGGAAGACAAGCTACGACAATAGCAACACCACAAAACACGTCCCAGGAGAAGAAGGACTACAGTGAAGCGCTAAGAATCATGGGACATGTAGGATTTTAATGGAACTACTATGTAGCGGTGCTCCCAACTATGTAAGCTCTGAGGAGAGCGGACAGTCCGTGCTGTGAGGGGTGGATTCACTAATATCTGAAAATAAGGGTGGTGAACCAGTTGCTTCCCTAAATCCTTTAGTGATAGTTTCCTCACCTCACCGCAATTCACTAAGATTGCAGCAATGATTAGTGATTAGTGCTGGTTTTTACCGAATACTGGTATATTGTTTTGTTATGATATGAATCTTTAATATACCGTCGTAACGGTGTATTTGATTACACAACTTTCGGAACCTTCAACCTTTTTAATGTTGCACTTCTAAATAGGAAGGTAAACTGCTACAGGAGAACAACACTCACGGACACGGAGGCACGATTAGCTTAGCATGACAACAGTTTGGCAGTAATACACAAAAAAAGAGAGCAAAGGATTGCAATTTTTAATTCCTATAATGTGGAAATAAGTCCTGGTGGAGCTGCAAATAAAACACTACCTTATTCACCATAAGAAACCACCACACCACTGAGTATGCAGCATTTAAATCAAGCTAAAGCTAAGCTAGCCATTGGGCTGCTGTTGCAAACTTGTATTACTACTAGTGTTAAATTAATCTACAGTACTGACTCATCATGACAGTAAAACAGACCATCCTAAGTCAATCCACTGCAGCATTCATCTCTTAGCCAGTAGAAAATGCTGTGAACATCTGATTATGCAAAAAAAAAAGAAAAAAAGTTAAACCGAGATATACAATTTTGGTCATACTGCTTAGCCCTTTATATAAGTGTCATATTTCTACATACTGCAGCTTTAATTTGTTTTAAAAGAATGCAATTATCCTCAATGCTTTCAAATCAATGTCTTCAAATATTTCTAGACAAATTTGCAAACCTTAACAAAAATAATTCCATCTCAAAGTGATTGTGATTCTGCTTCTCTAGTCATACATTCCAGCAGACAGATGACGACTGAGAGCGTGACAGGGTTTGTTGGGGTGGTTGTTTTTTTTTTTTTTTTTTTTGGCCACTCTGAAACCTAATCCCATTTCACAGTGGCATGCTGCCGAGCCAAAATAATCACTTGATTGGAGTTGAAAGTGATTACAACTGTTGACTCTTTTCTCAGATGAGTGCAGTGAATATCGCACAACAACAACTGCTTGGCTCTGTGATCTCGGGCCAAGTGAGGTTTGAACCAAAGACGGCACAGAGGATATACTGGAGTGTGTGTGTGTGTGTGTGTGTGTGTGTGTGTGTGTGTGTGTGTGTGTGTGTGTGTGTGTGTGTGTGTGTGTGTGTGTGTGTGTGTGTGTGTGTGTGTGTGTGTGTGTGTGTGTGTGTGTGTGTGTGTGTGTGTGTGTGTGTGTGTGTGTGTGTGTGTGTGTGTGTGTGTGTGTGTGGCGTGCGTGCGTGCGTGCGTGTGTGGCACAAAAGATGTTAGCCCTGTAAGTTGATTCGCATGGATAAGTAATTAGAACAGCCGCCCATCCCTTGTCTTATAACGTACATATTTAACAATCCCCTCTGGAGATGTTTATTCTGTGTTTGTGAGCAAATGGTAACATTAGATTATGTTAAGAGAATATATTCTACTGTACTTATTTAGTGCAATTCCAAAGAGACAGCTTAGATATTTACAGTATGATTTATTTATTTTTTAGATTTTTAACATGGCACTTTGAAACTATCAGCACTATAAGACACTATTGGTTTGGGCTTTTTTTTTCCCTTTAAATAATACTCAGCAAGGACGCTTGAAATAACATGTATAAACACACATAGTATGCAGAGCTATACAAGTAAAGTCCATTTACTAAAGCATGGATTTGTAAGGGTAGAAATAACTCTTCTAATTTTGAATTTAAACATGTCAGTAAAGAGAGATATGTTTAAGTATCATTAAAATTAGTCAAAAAGTTATTACAGGAAGCCCAGTAACAGCTGAGTGTCAGTCACCACTAAGTGTTGCCAAAAGCTTCAATTACTGTAATAACGTCAGTAAGCGCGCCCTGGAGTAGACGTGAGGTAAAGTTCATTTTCACACTTATTATAATCATGTTACATCTGAACTTTGGTGTGGAAAAGTGTGTACACAAGGTTTCTGTGCACGCACACCATGAGTACATGAGGCCTGAGGTGATTCAATCCACTGACGGAGCTTTCAGAGGCTAAAAGCACATGGATTTGAACCTGACTACTGTGCAACACAAACCCCCAGTGTTGTGCCTGAACACGTTCATATTTTGGGGTGAACGTGAACTGAACATTCAGTATTTCTGCCTGATGAACGACAATCTGAGCGCTTTCATTCTGACGTTTGTGTCCCAGATTTCTGTAGAACCTTGCAGGCAAAAACCCGTATAAAACACGCAGTAAATGGGCGTTAATTATATAGGTGAAGAACACCAAATCTGGCATCTCCGTCAGGATCCAGGTGCGAGAAATGTTGCATTTTTGTGTAAACTTTGCCCGTGGGTTTAAAGACGCAACTGCGCTGGGTGTTTTAGTTTAATGTGGTGAAATGCCAGGATTCTGAGGGTAATAGCGCAAATCCATTAGCTTCCATCGTTGTTGCTAATCTTCCTAGGATCCATGAAAAATCTAGATTGTAATACATGTAAGAACAGAAGAAAAAAAAAGAATGAAGACAGTTCAAAAATTTACAGAAACCACATTAAAAGGTAAATCATTGCACCAAGAAATAAATTAAAAAGTACATGAAAAAAAAAAAAGTACATGATATATACATTGGTTAACAATATGTCTTTCAGGTACTGAGACAATTTGTTCCATAAGTGAAAGGCTCTAAAAAATTATTTGGTATTAGGGTGAACGGTAGTAAGTTGGAGTTTGAAGCAAGTTGAGTATGAGTACTGTACAAGTGGACTTCAACTCCCAATTTAGTATATTAAATTAATTCACTAAAACCATAATAACGCTGTTATTAAGTCAGTGATACTCAACACATAGCTCTTTATGTCTTAATTTGAATTATTATTCCAACAAAAAAACCTCAAAAGAGGAAACTTTTTCTTTTTCTTTGGACATTTTGCAACTTCCTTTGTCCTATTTTTGCCCCTTTTCTAAAAAAATGACGTTCTTTTTTTTCTTTTCTAGATTTTAGCTTCCTTTTGCCAATAAATATCCCTTTTTCCCACCTTTATCCTATTTTTGTCTTTTCTTTAATCATATTTTGCCACTTTCCATCCAAATAAGCTACCTTTTGCCCAATAAATCAGAATTGTTTTCTTTTTCCCTACATTTTGCTTTTTTTGTTCCACATTTTTGCCTTTTTCCACTACTAGTTTTGCTCATTTAGGGTACCTTTTGCCAATACATGCCACCTGTTTAATTTTTTTGCCACCTGTGACTGCTTTTGGCCCATTTCTTTTTTTGTCACTTTTTCTTGCCACTTTTGGGCTTGACCATTTTTTGCCAACTGTTACTCATTTTTGGTCATGCGCTTTACTCATCGCCATAGACGGAAATGGGGGCCCTTGCCGTCCAGTTTTATATTTTTATATATATATATATATATATATATGTATATATATGTATATGTATTAGAATTGTTGTGGTTTTGAAAATGCAGTATGATAATAAAACTCATATGAATGTTAAATTATAATATTCGATCATTTGTTTGTGATTACTCGATGACGTACCTGAAAAAACGCCCTCTGCTCCTCCCCTCCCGCCCTTGTAACAACAGAGTTGTGGTTGTAAACAATAATTTGCATGAGTAATAAAAAAAAAACATGCAAGTCTCCCCTTTGTGACTATTTTTTCTCTGACTTCACATTCAAATCACGCATGTGTGGATATTTTCTTTGGGTTTAAATCTTAAATGTACAAGTTCACATTTTTTCCCATCATTTGTGACATGAAATTTATTTCACATAGGTGTGGATTTTTTATACACAAGCTCACATTACATTCTCCAAGCGCTCTCATTTTGCATCTACCTTCATACTAAAGCTGAAATCATGATGCTTCCGAATCTGATATGTAATTAAGAGGCGCGCCGCGGGCTATGCACATTGCAATTCTACACACACGGATTGAAACACACGCACACGGATCAAGGTACAGACACACAGATTGTATAAGCGCACACAAATATTGTTTTGTTACAAAAATGGTCCCAAAGCAGGGGCCCGTGGCAGGTTTGTGCCCAGGGCCTAGGGTCATGATGATCCGTCTATGCTCATCGCTGTGAACTCTTTGTTTACTTTCACGGAATGACGGCGGCGTCAAATGGCTGGCTGTGATTGGCTTGATCACCGTTCAATCAATCTACTGTAACTGGACCATTATGTTTTCAACAATGAATCCCTCTGTGAAACGTGAGGGGGGTGAATTTAGTTTCTATGAAGGTGTGGGTGTTGCATCCCCTGCGGGTGAGACGCGCCTGCAAGTGGATGCAATGAGAGTATTTGATATTTTCTTGAAATAATCTTGGTTGACCAGTTAAAAAAAATCTTCTTTATAAATATTTGTGAATTATATACAGGAACTATTAAGTTCATTAGTTTATAATTTGTTATAATTCATGTAGAAAAATATACTTTCCCAACGCTACAAACCATGCAGTGTTTGTTGCCCCCACAGTGTTTCCTCACCTGACTGTCAGACATAACGTAGAGAGAGTTCCTGTCCAGGGAGAAAACCATGTCCCGTAGGATGGAGCCGCTATCCTTCATCACACTCACTGTCTCGTAGAGAACCCCTCCATCCCGAGAGCTGTCCAACCTGATCTGCAAAGATGAAAAAAACAACACACAGATCAGGAGACAAAGAACTACAAGAATTCAGCCAGGGATAATGTTTGCTGTATCTGTCTTCTACTATAAAGCTTGATTTTTTTTTTCTGTATTCTTTGTGTTTGTGTATGTTTCTTTTTATCTAACAGCAAACAGATTCTAATGACAGATATAAAACCAAGCAGGAAATCACATTACAATTCACTAAAGACTAATATACACACTTTAAACTGTTTGTTTATAGTTCTTGACTGAGAAATATTCAATATTTCTTGGATTAACTAAGGAATGACTGATAATCTAATACCTGTTTCACAAGCAATAAAACAAAAGGCAAATTGTGTTATTCAAATAAAAAAGAAAGAAAATTTCAATACAATTACCAGTTGAAAAGGAGCAGGAAGACGTAAAAACAACTTTTTCACTTCCAATATGATACCGATATTGCAGCCTTGAGTATTGACCGATACTGATCCAATATGATATCAGCACGAATCATTCATACATACTTTTATTACTTATTTTGTAGTGTGGAATGTTAGAAAAGGCTTGATTATTAAAAAAAATAATAATACATTTATTATAAACCAATGGATTACATATTAACATTTTAGAATAATAATATTCTATGATTGAATAAAATGAATAAAAAAATTACAAAAATAAGTTACTGAAAAAATACATACAAAAAAAAAAATATATTATATCTGATAAAATCCGATATTCGTTTTCTGGCTGATATCAGACTGATATTTGATATCAATATTGGATTGGGACACCCCTATATATACCAGAGATGGGGACCTTTAATAATAATGGGGTGCACAAATAAAGTGACCAATCTGAACATTAATACAGGAAATATCAAAGGGTTTCTGTGATTTTCATATTGTTTGTTTTTTTTGTTTTTCTCTTGTGTAGTTTTGTTGTCTTCATGTGTGTGTTTTGGAGTCATTTTGTGTTTATTAGGAGGTCATTATTGTTAATGTTCCAAATCTTTTATTTTTGAGAATTTCTGAAGTCTTCTTGTTTCTTGTTTTTCTTTTGCGTATTTCTGCAGTTGTTGTGCGTGCATTTTTCTCATTCCTTTTGTGTATTATTCTGTATTTGTAAATGTTTGCTGGGAATAATTCTTGCGTGTTTACTTTCGGGCCACCAGCTGCCCATGTCTGGTATATATACACCCTGATGTCATCATATGTTTCCCAGGGATAGTATTAAATAAATAAAATTCCTATAATCTAAATAATTAATAGTACACAGCTTCTATAGTAGTATAGTTTCCCTGCCTTCATATCTAATTTTATTACACAGTTATTCATGTATAAAGTGAGGGATCTTGCCAAATGTGCAGTTTAGTTCTAACTTTTACATGTCAATTTAAAATAATATATTCCAAATATTCCATTGGCATTTTTCCACAAGTGCCGACTCAGCTTGGTTTAGTTTAGCTCTAATCAGGTTGTGTAGACACGAGCACAGACTCATCACATACCCATAAACCTGTCATTGCAGAAACATGAATTATAAAGTCAGAGATTCCAGCTCAGGTTGTTCCTAATACCTCAGAATGTGCTTTTTTTTTTTTTTTTTTACTTTTGACACCTTTGATGATGAGTCCAAGACAAGATCTTGACTGAAGTTGAATTCTCTACACTTCATTTGTAGATCTCCAAATTAAACCATATTTGATAGGATACATGAACAGGGTACATTTATTGATCTAGGCCAGAGGTTTTCAAAGTGTGGGAGTATGATTCCCCTCTGAGACCATATATACAGCAGCGCTGTAAAGATTTAAAAATGTAAATGTGTGCATTTTTAGTTAATGTTACCATGATTTCTTCTGGTTTATTTTCTCTTGAATGCCTCACACTTTGAAAAGCCCTGATCTAGGCTAATGGTAGCGTTCACCCTTTAGTTGTGTTGTATTCTAGACCACACAATCTAAGATCAGAACGCACCAATAGAAAACCAAGACTTTCGGAAGTCGAGACAAGACCAAGACCATTAAAACCATTTTCAAAAACCATGACAGGGCTGTTTACAACAGTTAATGAGCATTGTCTCTTTAATTTTAGTTTTATTTTACACACAGTTGACAGACAAAAAACAAGGTGTCAAATCTCAAAACTTGACTATTTTGTTCAACTAAATGCATACCAAAAAAAAGAAACATGATTATGTGAAAGTAAGATGTTTATTTGTCAGGTGAATGAAGCCTAAAGTAAGTGTCCAGAGTTATTTCTGACTAGAAATAAGATGTTTGAGTTTTTGCAGGTTTCTGACACATAAAACACTGAAAAATATTTCCAAGGATGCAGAACAGTCATTGAGCTAACGCTACTTGTTTGAAGTAAAATTACAACTTTCATGAATCAGGAAAAGTTCCAAGTGCTTCTTATTGTTCACATTTATGAAATTGAAGAATAGCAGATCAGTGCTGGTCTTGACGGAAACAAGACCGAGACAAGACCGAGTAAAAATACTCTAGATTTTGAGACAAGACCAAGACCTTCAAAAGACTGTCTTGAGTGCTACAGCATACCCTTGGAAATCAGTTACAAAATGGATTCCTTAAAGTAGGATTTTGTAGAGATAAAACCATTTTTGATCTTCACATCTTTTTTTTCTCCTTTCTGGCTTTGTTACGATTTCATTTTCACTCGTATGTTTTGTCACAAAGCTTGCATAATGAAGTTAGCAGAAGCCATATAGACACTTGTATGATTGGAGGCTTTATTTTTAATCACCAAGAATAGAGAGTCATGTTGAAATGGAGATAACAAGGGGGAGGACAGATCAGCTTTTGTACTGATGGTTCAGTCAATAGTTCATGGTGGGTTACTGACCCACATAGATGCAGTGTTTTCAATGTGTTGATCAATTTTAACTAAAATTTGACTTTCAAGTGACTTTGAGTAGGAAACCTTTTGGGGCTCATTAAAATACAAACATGAAGTGCAGATGCCCACAGGCGGACAGCTTTTGATTCCCTTCTGTACAATCTGCCTACAAGCAATATATTGGGTCATTTTGTGCTGCTGTGCACTCATCTCTGCACGTTATATCTGCCGCAATGTTAGTGAATTCCCCGCAGCAGGTGAAGAAACAGCGCCACACACGGATTTAGGGACGCACCTGGTTTATCACCCTTTATTTCAGATCTTAGTGAATCCGCCCCTGAATGTCAAACTAATGACTGAGATGTTGAAAATCTCCCTTAAGAAAACTTGTCAAGAGTGATCTTGAGGGGGAAAAAAAACACATTACCATTGTTTTGTGTAGATATGACGTGAGTTGTATGAAATAGTTGTGTGTAAAATGTAAGTCTAGAATGTGAAACGAAATAAAGGCTGAAAAAAATTGTAGGCATGAAGAAACAAGCTTATTTCATAATGGGGACAATAGACGAAGCTATGACATCATCCTTCTCATGCAATACCACCAAAGTAAGGAGCACTATATTGACATGGGACGGTCTTTTGATCTGGAATCATTAAAGAGCGCTGTGTGTCTCTAGTCTGTCAAGCTGTCGTTATATCGACATTGAACCCTTTGAGCTTCTGAATTGTTGTTTCAAAGGTAGACTTTTCTCAGAAGTGCTGCTTTTCCCCTTCCATCCCTTGCCCTGTCGTCTCTCCCTCCTCCCTCTCTCACTTCCTCAACCAAATACAATTCTCATGCGCCACAACCACACACTGTAACTTTTCCCACAGTCAAGCAATCATAAAAAGCATAAAGTCGAAACGGAGAATGTACTTCGCAGAATCTCAAGTTCTCAAAGCAGTGGTTAAGGGAATAGATTTATAGCTGGGTGGGATTAGAGTCGGATATAATGAGCGCAAGAATGGGGGAACAGACCAATTATTTGGGGCGACCAAGGCTTTGGTGGTAAAGGGGTCGTCTCCTGATCAAGAGATTGGGGATTCGATCCCAGGGCTATGCCTGAGTAAATTTCCTTGGCAAGACACTGAACACTAAGTCACTCCCAATGGTAGACTACTGCCTTGATTCTGTCCCAATTGTGTGTGAATGAGTGAATGAGCGCTCTGGGATGACTTCAGTGTTAATAAAAACACTCTATAAATCTAGTTCATTTGCCATTATTTCTGATCTATGATGTACAATGGCAGCACATTTCAAATATTTCACTGTTACAAGGCTGATTAGTTGCATCACTGCGGGAGCACAGCAATTTCTCAATCCTACCTTATATTTAATAATTTCATGCAAAGCGAATCACACAAACAAGAACAGTCTGACAGCGCAAACCTCCGCCAAGCGCTAAATCTTCTCTTTGCCAGATATTGGATCAGTGATCCTGATCGTGGTACCAGGATCATTCACGCTTTAAAGGCTTGTAAGAATCACCCTTAATAACAACACCCTAACAACATTTTTTTTCCCCAAAAAATTATAATAAAATCTGGATTAATTACAGATGAAACTTGGTTGGGTATTTAACGCATTGAGTTTTTCAGCTGGGGTTGCTAGGAGACAGTGTGACGAAGCTCTCCTGTGAATATCTAACTTGTACCATGATGTAGTGACCAACTGGTGCCATGTAGGTGGCAGCAGCCCACCTTTGGATGAGAGATTACCCGTGATGGGCAGAGCTCAGAGGGAGAGGAAAGGAGTTTACGACACAGAGTTGATGCTGAAGCTCACACCAGCTCATACTTGACCAGAGCATGTGTGGAACTAAGTGGACTATTGAGAGTGTCGCAATGGTGAGATAAAACGATAAAAAAAACGGGGCAAGCGCTGACACTGCATGTCCGAGATTAGGAGGAAGTTGCATGTGTGGGAACTAACAGGGGGAGAGACTTGGAGGAACGTCAAAATACAGTAAGAAGTCCATTCAACTCTAACAAAGATAGCAAAATACTATTAATTAATTCATCATTTTGCCATCAAAAGTCCGGTCTCAGTTTTTTTTTTGTAGTTTTATTGAAGGAAACCAATGTTGAGGTGTCCCTAATGCAAAAATAAATTTCTCCAAAGTCACTTGTAGATTTTTTCAGAAAAAGACATTTTTCTCAGCTTTTTGTCACAAACTGGTGATTTGTGTGAAACTTGCCTCTATTCAACTGTGGATTATAGAAGAACGAAACAAGCTAGAAACAAAATCCTTTTTTCTGATGAAATTAGAGACTTTAATCTTTAATCAGAATTCAGATTGTCACACAAAATATTCTGTGGGTGTTTAAAAATTATTCAAAATGCTCTAAAACGGCTGGCACTGAGGGAGGTAGAAATTTTGAAAATGGCTGGCATTGAATGAGTTAAGGAACCAACCCAACATAACAGTCACACCTTATTCTATACGCGAAATAAATGCTGGTAAAGTGCATTTATTCCATTAATCTTTATATTTACTATGCTCCAAGCCCATGACAAAAAACTATAGTATATGTACACTAATATATTGAACTTATTCATAGCAGGACCAAAGCCTACAAAGGGCCAAAAGTGTGTAATAGTGTAAATGTGGATTTCTAATAAGATATAGAGTTCTTTACAAGGTTGAAGATTTCCAATATATTCACAAATCTGTCTTTTTCATTTCTTGTGTTCAGGGTGTAAACCATCATTTTTTTTAACATTTCTTTATTGTTCATATAATACTGTGTTTGTAGTTTGTTTTAAATTTACCGGTACTTGGCTTCTTGTTCAAACCACATCCCTCACTCACCTCCAGGCCTAAGCCCTATACATGTATGTCTTATGGCTCATGTTGTCTAAATGCAAATGAAGACTAAAAAAAAAAAGACTAGAATTAATCATTCTTGGTTTATTTGTAAAATTGTTGTTACAAATTTGCTTGATCCATCCTGGATTCATCAAGTGCATAGACAAAGAAGAGCATATTTCCCCCCATAACACAATAAACCCCCTTTGGCAGACCTTCCTGTGTGGTCCATGCCATGTAACAGAGGAAATTATTCCTCCTTTTTTTTGTTAATGTTCAGATGACTTCACCATGTACCATATTTTATTCCTTTTCCCAGCATTTTACAACTCGGGACACAATTAACCCCAAAGCTAATAACAGAAATATCCTTCCTGCTGTTGAAAAACTCCCAGGCTACAGCTTTTTTCTTTTTTCTTCCTTTTTTTTAATCTTAAATGACCCAGCTTACTTTGGCTTACACAAACAGAAATGCAACCCGATCTTTTAAAAACACAGCAGTCGGATGGGGTTGTAACATGAATGTCAGGCTCTACTTATTCTGCCAAAGTAAAAGCAAAAAAAAAAAAATATAGCCTCCACTGTAAATCTGCCAAGGCCTGTCTCTAAAGTTTATATTTACATGTGTGGCTGATTTCGGGAGGTTTTTTTCTTTTTCTTTTTTATGTCAAGATCAAATGATTATGTACTAAGTGGAAGTAGACGTAGCTATCTGAATTTGGAAAAGAAAGTATAAATCAAAGGCAAGCTGGTCTGTGCCTAGTTAACCTAAACATATGGGTGATGACCCAGGAGGCAAGGAGCAGTCTGTTCAACCAATCACTCTCAATCTGCTTCATTAACAAGGTTTCATCTGTCTCTGAGGACTGCCCATCTTTTTCTATACTGCGAGCCAGACATCGGTAGCCTGATGTGTTTGGTCAACAACAGACTTGTAGTTTTATTTTTGGGAATATGTGACAAAAAAATCTCTTGAATTGTTGATTTTCTTAGAAAAAGTAACGGGGGGAAAAAAAAACAATTGCTTCCTGGATAAATGTAGTACTTTTAGATGGAACATGTAGTGACATAAGGAATGACCAACTGTCCACCTGTAAGGTTGAGTGGTTCTCTAAGGCAATGTTTCTCAAATGGTGGTACGTGTACCCCTAGGGATACGAGATGGCACTGCAGGGGGTACTTGAGACAGAGAGAGAGGACAATTAGTAAATGAAATCATTAAAAAAAATATGGGGTTCTATAATGTTTATTTCTAGTTATAAATGATAATTACACTGAATATTACCAGCAACTCACAAAACGACGACAAAAACACACACAATAAGAGAAAAATATACTGAATAATAAGAACAGACAAAACAACAACAAAATACAGAAAATGACACCAAAAGCACACACACTAGGAGAGAAAACACAAAACAACACACAAAACAACAGCAAAGAAACAGTAAATGAGAGAAAAATACCCAAGATCACTATAAAAATACAGAAAATGAACAGAAAAACATACAAAACGACATAAGAAACAACCGAACGACACCAAAAACACACACACTGAGAGAGAATACTAAAATATACTGAATAATAAAAAGAACAGACAAACACAAAATACACAAAATGACACAAAAACCACACAAAATGATGATAGAAATGATCTTGATTAGAACATGAACTAAAAATACAAGAGTTAGTCTTGGTTCCACACCAGGAGGGCGATAACCACAAATAATAAAAACTATAGAAATAAATAGATTCAGGAGGCATTAAATGCCATTTCATTTCACTCATTTACAATAGGATTCTTTCAAATGTGTGTTATCACTCATTCATTTCGTCCTTATGCTCTATAATAGTTTTTTGTTTTTTTTTTAAATAGAATTCTGAGTAAAATATTAAAGTTGGACAAAGAGGGTACTTGGATTCAGAAATAAGAGAAAGGGGTACTTGGGCCTAAAAAGTTTGAGAAGCACTGGATTAGCCCATAAATCTGTTGTGTCTGTATGAAAGCTGAAGATCCAACGCTTGGGACAAAAACTGAGCTGAAAACAAAGAGCATCACTGAGCTGCAGATGTGTTTTACAGGTCACGGTTGATCACTCAACCATTATGTTAACTGCATTCACAAAGAGAGACATATTGATCGCATTCAGCAGATATGCGTACGTTTGCTAGTGAATGCGTAAACGCATTTACCAACTGGGTCGGAAGAGAGGTCATGACACGTAAGCGTGTGTTCATGTAAGTGTGTGTGTTTTTTTTTAAGCTTTAGCCTTCCCATGGCAGCATCCAATTGTTTTTAGTTAGCTTTGACCTTCAGCTGTTGGGCAAATTTCCAGATCTTTATAGTTATTTATGCAACGTAACCACAGTCTCCTCACAGTCTCCACTCTGTTCTCCTCTCTTTCAGAATATGGTTTCCTGCTCTTCATTTCCTGTGGATGGAACCGCCATCCACCCAATCTTTCTCATTGTCATGTTCCCATGGAAAAATCCACAGTACCATTGGGATGGGAACAGCGGAACAATGCATGGCACCCATGTGCAGGGGCTTCATTTTTCTGACCACAGCACAGCCACAGTTTACGTGTTTGTGTGTTTCCATGTGTGTGACTAAGCAGTGAAAAAGAACAAAAACTAAGAGGGAACAAAAGATAAAGTCAAAACGAGATAGTTATCGCTCTCTTCACTCACAAGTCGCTCAAGGAAAATTGGAACGACAGACACCTTTATGTGCTATCTGGAAATTGGCTCCTATAATACTATTTAATATTCCAAATGCACTGAGTTATCAAACGTCATTCTTTGGTGGAGATTTATGCCTCTGGCTCTGGCCCTCTTGGCAATACTTCATTTTTCTCTTAACAATGATTCTCCTTGATGCTTTTAACGATGGAAACTACTTTTTTTATTCTCTTACAAACGCATGTATCCATCTGGTGCAAATTATTCTTAATTTCTCTTAATAAATGAAATAATTGAGCTGGTCCTAATTATACACTTTTCTAAATAAGTTTGATTTAAGTTTAGCTTTAAAGATGGAGTGAGTACCGGTCCAGCGTACTAGACTGGGAGCTGGTTCCATAAGCGAGGAGCAATAGCTGAATGCTCTATCTTCCGTTTGACTTAAATTACTCTTTCAACTCTCAACAAATCATAATAAGTCTGATATTTGCACATTAAGCATCTGGATGTGAGAAGCTTCAAACACCAACGGAAGAAACCAGTGTTCATTTTGTTGACTACTAACTTCTTTTTTAGAGGTATCTAATCAAAGCTACGATGGTTGCGTGGAAAGGGGAACAAGCAACACGTATAGTGATCCAAAAGGATGTAAGCAGCTTGTGTTTGCGGACATAAAACGGCATCGATCACCACAAATGTGTCTGTGCGTATTTACAAACATTAATACCATGTAGGGCTAGGTGACAGGACCAAAAATGTATATCACGGTATTTTTCAAAATTTGAACGGTTTCATGTTATATTTTTTATTTTTTTTCATGCATAATCAGGTGTTCACAGTATTTTCTACTGGTTGAGAGATGAATTACTGCAGTATATTGACTTAGGATGGTCTATTTTACTGTCATGATGAGTGAATATTGTACAATAATTTCAAATTAGTAGTAATACATGTTTGCAACAGCAGCCCAATAGCTCTAGTTTAGTTTAGTTTAGCTTTAGCATTAGCTTGATTTCTAGCTCTCTTTTTTTGTATATTACTGCCGAACTGCCACCATGCTAAGCTAACCGTGCCTGGCACATGCTCACATGCAGCTTCAGAGACTACCGCTAATAGCTTTAACAGATTTAGCCGAGTAAGATCTTAGTGTCGTTTAGTCGACTAAAACTAGACTATAACTGAAATAGTAGTGATGACTAAAACTAAATTCCATTTAAGACCAAAGACTATGAATAAAACTAAATCAAAATTTGCAATGGAAATTATCTGCTCTTCAGAAGAACATCAAGAATTTTTGTTTTGGCCTTAAAAATAGAAGATATTGTTCATTTACATGAGCGCTGTGGAAAAAAAGACATTAACAGATGACTGCTATTTAGATAATGGAGGATAACACATGTTGCTTTGGCTTAAAACGTGATAAACCCAATAATCCAAAGACATCTATTCTTTCCTTTCACATCATTTTTAATCAGGTATCTGTCACTAGAACCACCAACAGTTATCACCACTTAATACCATTAAATTCCAGCGTTCTCCTGGTCCACCACATTCAGAAAAGGTAGAAGATATAATAATCATTTTAGGATGTCAACCTGTTGATTTGATGACTATGAATTCACTCTAATAACAGTATGCTTCCACAGATAACATGGCAATCATTAACCCTTGGGACACCTTTGGAGACCTTCTGCTTATTCAGTTTTTGAATTCTCAATATCTCATTCAGTCTAAAGACTAATTGTATGAACCTTGGCCAGGAGTTTTCTTTTAATATCATGTCCATAATTCCTTGATCACTTTAATTTCTGGATCTATAGAACAAAAGATATAAAGTGTATCACCACTCTGTGTTCATACAGATTTGGTCCCATTGACTCCCATTATAACCACATATTTTATATATTTAACTGTTATTATGACTTATGACAGTGGTTTTTCCATAAATACCTAATAATCTAAGCTTCTACCTTCAAAATAAATACAAAATGCACCTTATTTTTTTGTTATTTGTGTTTCTTTCATTGAAAAAGTTTGTGTTTTTATGAAAAGATCTGATGTGCGAAAAGTGTGGAAAAATATTTATACATGTATATGACATTTTGAAGACACCTTTATGACGGGTAATATTTTGGTACCTAAGAGCAGAGTGTAGGTTTTGTTTTTCATTAAATGCTCATAACTCTAAAAGTAATAATGCTTCAAAATCAATGTTGCTATCAATTATTTACCAAGTCAAGGCTGTAATACCAAATATTCCATTTTACACCCTATTTTTTGGGGGAAAAAAATCCTTTTTTGTGTATTTTTTATTGAAAAAAATTGTTCTTGTGACAGAAAGGGCATATAAACATTTTTAAAAAATGCCAAAATATGATGAAAATGATGGAGATGGGGGGATTATATACTGTACAACATTTTTACAACAGTTTTATGAAGGGTACCGTTTTGGTGCTCCGAGGGTTAATGAAACAAGCCACACACGTCAGACCATTTACATAACACTGTCCACATTGATTGGTTGATCCATAAATGTTACTCTGACTTCACTATGGCAGGAGGGAACTATCACATTCCCACCTTAAACAGACAAAATATGACAAGAAAGTCTTGTTATGAAGATGTCAGACAGTTCCACACTTGCATTCTGTAGCAGTCCAAACGAGTATTAAATCAGTTCTATGAAACATCTGCTGCATGCTTGTCTGATATGGCCAAGTAATCAAAAGTCTTTCGTCGAGGCTTGTTTAAAAGTCAGAAAAACTGAGCAGTTTTTCACACTTACATATTAAAAGGAAAAACTGTATTTTGAATCACAGAATTGTGTGAGAGTTTATAAGTCTGTCTGTTTGCAGAAAGACTAGTGCTCACATGCCCAGTTCTTTCCAAATTGATTTCCTCTCATCATTTATTACATTGTTGTTTCTTGTTCACTTCATTTAATCTGGATGCAAATTTGATCATTATCATTATTATAACTGGAAAAGGTGGCTTCATTATGGGTGAGACTTAATACATTTAGTTGGTGGTTGGTTGTGATGGAAAAACTGTGCTTCAAATGCACAGGCTTGTGAATTCACGATCATTCGGATGTCTATCTCACAGGTCGCTGATGTTCTCCAGGTGTTACATCACTAAACTCGGTTCAACGTGCATCAGTGAATCATGGAAGCTTTGATGTGACGGCACTAATGTCTGAAATGCTAATCTGCCTTTTGTGTCGCTACTAGCCTTTCGCTAACAAGTAGAAAGTGTGCCACTGAAAGTTGCAGATGCAGTATCTTCACCTCCTGCCTTGAGACCAGAATACATTTAAATAAGAATCAGTGAGATAATGACTTTCACACAGATTCGCCTCATTACTGCGTTCCCTCCCTGCCAAGTATGAAACCCCCCCCTTTATATCCAGCATACAAGGTCACATTACACAGCTGAAATCAAGCAGCTACGGAATGGAAAATGGTAAATGGACTTGATTTATATAGAGCTTTATTACCACCAAGGTAGCGAGGTAGTGCTTCACAACACACCAATGGGACAGGGCTGCAGTACAAGGAGCAAGTCGACCATTGGCAATAACTTATTATTCCAAATTAAATTACTCTGAATTAAAGTGTTCTGTTTCGTATTTACATGGAAATAGTTATTCCAAATTGAGGTTTACATAGAAAACAGGTTTATTCAGATTTATTTAATTCAGCTGTAGGTCTGGGGTTTGGGAAGGGTTCTGATTGGACATTATTCACGTCTATCGGGAAAAACACACAACAAACCGCTTCGTTTTGGCTACAACACAGAAAAACACATAATAAGTGCTGTTTTCACTTTTATTTTGATTATAGTTTTGAAGCAGCAGCTCGACAGTAACTAACTACTGATTCACTTTGGTCAGCTGAGGAGGAGAAAGGAGGCGGACGACTGTATTTTGGTCAATCAAAGCCAGCGGTTAATGCAACGGCTGCTCTACCTCCACTCTACAGGACACTGAGTGAAAGGAGAATGACCCGCTCATCATTATTGAAACGCTGGTCTGGTGCAGGGCTTCATTTCCCCGATAAAGCCTGTTTCGTTTGCCGATTATGTGTATTAAGTCTGTGTGTCCGTGTGAATGTCTGCATGTTCATGCTTTCGTCCATCCACTCCTTTCATCATATCCATATCTCCTAAGCCTCTTAGTAAATAAATAGTCTCGACCCGAGTACGGGCAGCCATCTTGGATTATGTCATCACCAGTGCTTCATTACATCACCATTACATCACCAATTTGAGCTCCTCCCATGAGGATCCCATCTCAGACTTCCAACAATATACAAACACTCCTTTATCCATTAACTCGAGTGTGATGAGTTAATAGATCTGTTTCTTTGCTGGATTTATATTTATATTTTCTCATTGTTTTTACGTTACCTTGTGTTTTTATTGGATCAAAAGTTTTTTGGTTTTTTTTATTGTGGTTTGTATGTTTTTTATGCTCCCCCATATCTTTGCACTCTGAATTTCGCCTATTGGTGACAAATAAAGTTGATTGATTGATCACCGCAACAGAACGACCATGCGCAAAACAACCGGAATTAACTTAAAGCAGAATGAACCTTTACAAGTTCAAGGAATTATTTAATTCAGAATTAAAATAGGAATAAACCAGCCACCTAATTCGGATTTGAATATAATTTGGAATTCCCATTTTCATTCGGAATTAAGTGTTTACAAGGTCAGTTTAAAGAGGATTTAATTTTTATTCTGAATTAAAGGGGAATAAAGCTCACATGAAAACGTGGCCACTGTCTTGACAAAAGAGACTTCGACAAATAGGCCACGTTTTACTGGGCTTTATTTATGGCGATTAGTTCTTATCTACCTTCCAAAAAGAAGCTTTTATTTTCCAGCTGCTGTATTAAAAATTGAATTTTTTGTTGTGTGGTTTTTTCCCTTTCGACGTGATACGTCACGTTCTTCCCCAGTCCAATCAGAACCCTTCCCAACCCCCAGAGCTAAAGCGGAATTGAATCAACATGTTTCCATGCAAATCTTAATTCGAAATTACCATTTCCATGTAAACACAAAACAGAATACTTTAATTTGTAATAATTATTCAGTCATAAAAAACATCATGTACAGCTATTGCCCTGGGATTGAACCCCCAGAAGGTCAGAAGACGACCCCTCAAAGTGGTGACAGTGAATAATAGAAATGTATTCATCTATGTGGCCTGAGGTTTGCCACATTGAAGGACGTTAATTGGTGAATCCATATGCTGCACGGAGCCCGGATGGGGGGTGCAGTTGATTAACCATGTGACCTTTCACCCAGGTTTCTGTGGCTGAGTTGACCTTTGCGGTGGCCCTGTTGGCTTCCTGATCTGGTGATGGCATTTCTTGTCATGCCGTATATTTTGGCTAAGGCTGTCCATCTTAGGGTGATGGAATAGGTTTGGAGAGGTCACCGTGTCTCACTAGCTCAGCCGGTGTAATTGCCAAGTCTGCCCATTACAACAGTAATGATTCATTCTTCACTCTGACCATCTGTATTTGACTATTTCCGCACAGCGTCGTCCCCTCTTAAATCTACTCTGCCCACACAATATCTTCCTCTTTCCTACTCCATATTTGTTCTAGCTATTTTTCCCCTGCCAAGTTTCCTTTTTGTCAAACATTGCTTATCTCTTTTCTCCTTTTCTTTCTCTCTCAGAGTCAGCCTACTTTTTTGTTCCTTTTTTCTTGATAGCTCATCAAATAGTGCTGCAGTGTTATGCTATTTGTGCCCTGCCTGGCTCTTTGTGAGTGTGTCAGACAGATTACCTCTCATAAGGCCCGTGAGCACACGTCACATCGGCCCTCTCACATATTTCCCCAGTCAGCTTCGCACTGTACATTGGCTCAGTAAGCAGAGCCTCCAGTCCTACCCCAGTCCATTTATTCAGATCCAAAACTGAGCCTTATAGCGACGTGATTGTTATAAATCTTTACAGCGAGCACTTAGAAATGAAACATCATGGACACTGAGCCCAATTAAGTTCATGAATCAAAAAAAGAGGCCATTCTACTTGTATGAGATTATACAGTGGTGTAATGGATTACAATGGAGCAAATCTGATAAGGTTTATGTGCATGTAGGAGGCTGTTGGTTTTGCTCCCAGCTTAGCTTCAATGATATAGCATATATGAAACCAATGAAAAAAATATTCTAAACTCAACTTCAAGGTCCAGGGGCCAAATCTGGCCCTTTGGAGCATCCAATTCGGCCCGCGGGAGAAAGTAAAAATGACAGAGAGAGAAAACATGAATCATTGTGTAATTGAAACTTTTTCGTTTTCCCAGCGCTTATATTATTCATTTTTAATTATTATAAAATCTTAAAAATTTTCTCAAATTATTACATAAAATATTCCTTCAAAAGCCCGGACATGGGAGGAGTTTGGTGAGGCCATGGAGAACGACTTCCGGACGGCTTCGAAGAGATTCTGGACCACCATCCGGCGTCTCAGGAGGGGGAAGAGGTGCACCGTCAACACTATGTATGGTGCGGATGGTGCGCTGCTGACCTCGAGTCGAGACGTTGTGGATCGTTGGGGGGAGTACTTCGAAGAGCTCCTCAATCCCACCGACACGCCTTCCAATCAGGAAGCAGGGCCCAGGGACTCGAGAGTGGGCTCTCCTATCTCTGGGGCTGAGGTTGCCGAGGTGGTTAAAAAGCTCCTCGGTGGCAGGGCTCCGGGGGTGGATGAGATCCGCCCGGAGTTCCTCAAGGCCCTGGATGTTGTGGGGCTGTCATGGCTGACACGACTCTGCAACATCGCGTGGACATTGGGGGCAGTGCCTCTGGATTGGCAGAACGGGGTGGTGGTCCCCCTTTTTAAGAAGGGGGACCGGAGGGTGTGTTCCAATTATAGAGGGATCACACTCCTCAGCCTCCCCGGTAAGGTCTATTCAGGGGTACTGGAGAGGAGGGTCCGCCGGATAGTTGAACCTCGGATTCAGGAGGAGCAATGTGGTTTTCGTCCTGGCCGTGGAACTGTGGACCAGCTCTACACCCTCAGCAGGGTCCTTGAGGGGTCATGGGAATTTGCCCAACCAGTCCACATGTGTTTTGTGGACCAGGAAAAGGCATTTGACCGTGTCCCTCGGGGATTTCTGTGAGGGGTCCTCCGGGAGTGTGGGGTATCGAGCCTCCTGATAGGAGCTGTTTGTTCCCTGTATGACCGGAGTCAGAGGCCAGAGCTGCCCTTTGTCACCGATTCTGTTCATAACTTTTATGGACAGAATTTCTAGGCGCAGTCAGGGCGTTGAGGGGGTCCGGTTCGGGATCCTCAGTATTGCATCACTGCTTTTTGCAGATGATGTGGTCCTGTTGGCTCCATCATACTGTGACCTTCAACTCTCACTGGATCGATTCGCAGCCGAGTGTGAAGCGGCCGGAATGAGAATCAGCACCTCCAAATCCGAGTCCATGGAAAAAGGTGGAGTGCCTTCTCCGGGTTGGAGATGAGGTTCTGCCCCAGGTGGAGGAGTTCAAGTACCTCGGGGTCTTGTTCACGAGTGAGGGAAGGATGGAGCGAGAGATCGACAGGCGGATTGGTGCGGCGTCTGCAGTGATGCAGAGTCTGCCCCAGTCCATCATTGTAAAAAGGGAGCTGAGCCAAAAAGCGAAGCTCTCGATTTACAGGTCGGTCTACGTTCCAACCCTCACCTATGGTCATGAACTTTGGGTCATGACCGAAAGAACAAGATCACGGGTACAAGCGGCCGAAATGAGTTTCCTCCGTAGGGTGGCTGGGCTCTCCCTAAGAGATAGGGTGAGAAGCTCAGTCATTCGGGAGGGGCTCAAAGTAGAGTCGCTGCTCCTCCGCATCGAGAAGAGCCAGATGAGGTGGCTCGGGCACCTAATTAGGATGCCCCCTGAACGCCTCCCTAGTGAGGCGTTCAGGGCACGTCCCTCCGGAAGGAGGCCCCGGGGAAGACCCAGGACACGCTGGAGAGACTATGTCTCTCGGCTGGCCTGGGAACGTCTCGGGGTCCCCCCGGAAGAGCTGGAGGAAGTGGCCGGGGAGAGGGAAGTCTGGGCCTCCCTACTGAGGATGCTGCCCCCGCGACCCGGAAACGGCTAAGCGGGAGAAGATGGATGGATGGATGGAATATTTCTTCATTGAATATAAATTGGTCACAAAGCTAGGAATTTTAAAGTGAAGACCCTTTTGTGACTGATATCTGTCACGTATTGCTTATGATTGTCGGTTTCTTACATATTTTGTATTTTATGTATATGTAAAAGTGTTAACTAGGTCACAATAATGTTGAAATTACTTGTTTTTAGAGCATAAAATATGTGGCCCTCTTGAGATCAAACTGCCCTGTAACTAAAATGAGTTTGACACCCCTGCTTTAGAGCATTCAATTTGCATAAATAACAGAAAAAAAACATAAATCAACGTGTAAATTAAGATTCATTCAGTTGTAGATATTACAGCCCATCCAAACACACAAAATCAATTAAACACAAACATATTTCCAGGGGCTCGCACATGATGACAATCTCTAAGTGCATACAGTTTTTTTTTAAAAAGTCCTGCCATTTTTGTTGTTGTTCAAAGTATTCCACAAAACTTTCCTAAATTGAATAAGAAATGAAGAAGAAGAAAATGTAAAGTGAAGATCCTGCAGGGACTGAAGTCTGTCACTTATTGCTTGGAGACTGTACGTGCCTTACATACTTTACATAATATTCATACATGGAAGTACAAACTAGGGCACTATAATGTTAATAATGCTTGATTTCATCACCTAAAATCTGTGGCCCACTTGAGACCAAACTGGTTCATATTTGGCTCCTGAACTAAATTTACTTTGACACCTGAGTATAAACCCTTAAGTTAGATACGAAACAAAGATCCATTCAAATTTGCTAAATTTAATCAACCACGTGTTGAATTTAAACATCTGCCATATTTACTCTGTGCATAATGGAGTAGTAAATGATTCATTTAGACCAGTTGGTCATTTACCTACATAAGCATGGAATAATAACAATACTATCCTTGAGCAAATACAAGCACAGTCAAACAAATTGCATAATGGTGTGAGGACAGGCTTTTCAAGGTAAGCAAAATAAATCATTCTGAGTCCATTCTGAGCTGTCTATTCAGCTCTCCTGTTCCATCTGCTTTTACAACACATTATCGGTCTTAGAATGGTCCAATTAAGTCAAAACTCACACTCCGATCAAGGACTTTTCTGTGCAAAAGCCATTCAAACGAAAATGCTCCGGCGTGCTTCTGGACAAGAGCCACTACAGCTGCTTGATGCCCTGTCACTCAAAGTTAGGACAAAAGAAATGAATCCAATTGAATTGCGTGAAGTAGTCACAGATGGAGATTTACATCAATTTGTCCTTCACCTCTCTGAAAACTGAAGCTGCTCCACCTTTGTCCAGCTGCATAATGTTCCACCATAATCACTATGTTGCACTTCACATACACCCAGCTATGGTAATTGAAACAATAATGAAGTAGATTAAAGGGTTAATTTGTAATAATGGATTTGAAATTATTGTAACGTCAAAAATATGCTCCTAATGATGTATTTCTGTAGATCACTTAATCAAACAAAGCTCAGTAGTTTTTACTTTTTAAAACATAGAACGTTTAAATACATTTATGGTTAATTCCACTAATTCTACTCGCAGATATTAGTTTATTTGTCATGCGGCATGACTGTCCCTGTCAAAGCAGTTGGTTAAATTGGAACTGAAATGAGATATTTGAGCTCAGATTACTCACTTAGACGTGACACAGCCATGCTGTGGGAGAAATAAAGCTCCTGTCACAGAGAAGTCATCTTGACTTGAGTCTGAGGCTTGAAGCTTCTTTTTTTAATATAAAACTGAGAGCAATTTTTAAAAGCACAACTATTTACAATAATGCAGACATTTAAGGAAAATACATTATCAAGCTGCACAATGGGAAGTGTTTATGAACTGTTTTAGGCAGGTTTTTTTTCCCTCGTCCTTCAGCCCAAATACCCAAAACAAATGTAGCACTCCACCACCAGAGAACCTTTGATTATACCAAATACACTGTAAGGTTTCTCTCTACCTTCTGCCAGGGTCTTTTATTGAACAGCTTTTAAGGACATATAACAATAGCAGTGCTATTTCAATGTGGTTTATTTTAGTTATAGTCACAAGTACAGATTTAGCAGGTCTGCTGTTCCTGCAAACACACCTACCACAACACAGGTACAGTAAGTATGAGAAGCAAGAGTGTCTGTGGCTGTGCTTGAAATCACATTTCAACATATTACATAGTACTAAGTTTGACGTCAAAATCAGTATGCAGTGCATACATTAGATAGTATGGAAAAGTTGAGTATGCGAGAAACACTCAGATGTATACTATATCAGGACATTGTTTAAGTATGCATGTTGCTATGAAGACCTTCGAGCATACACTGTATGTCTGATGAAATAAAGTCAAAATAAACCAAAAGATCTTTTGTGGATTTTATTCCAGAGCTCTGGCATGAACAAAAAGGGTGCAGATAAAGAGGTCACCAGATGAAAACTATCTTTTGGCTAAATCTGACTCATTTACAGCATGTCTGTTCATTAATGTGCATTGTCCTTTTTAAATAATCAATAAATTCAAATTCTTGTGCACACTAGTCACACTCAAACGCCCCATGATGCAATGCGAATGAAATGTAAAATGGTCCTGGGACCAGCTTCAAGCTAAAGATCAAACATCCTCTTTTCAAAACAAAAGCATCTCTTCTTGTCTTCCATTGGTTTTTAACCCCTTTGTAAACAGGGCTCTTATTTTGAAGTTAACCAAAAGTTTTGTCAGTAGCACAATGTCAGGTCTACAAAATGTCAGCACGAAATGTGTTTCTGTGAGTTTTATGGATCAAATGACCACATGTTGATATTCTACTTGATCATTTTTTCACTTAATATGCTTTCAGTACTTTCAGACGTGGTGAATCAAAGGAGATATTTAGCATCGGTGTGCTTCAGGTTTTTGTCATTGTAGGTTCGAATAATAATAACTGCATTTTTATGCCTCCGTCCATCCACTCTTCTCATTATATCCATGTCTTTTAAGGCTCTTATTAAATAGTCTAGGCTGGAGTCAGGGCTGCCGCCATCTTGGATTATGTCGTCACCAGCGCGTCATCGCCGCAAGTCGCACATGCGCAAAACGATACGAATGAACTTAAAGCCGCTTTAACCAAGTGAAGTGTTCACGAGAAAGAGGAATTATCGAATTCTTTTATTCCACTTTAAATAGGAATTAAAGCTCCCATGTAAACACAGCCTATGAAGAACAGTTATCTTCATGGCTGGGCCCTCCTTCACACAAAAAAGAGTCTGGTACAAACGTGATTTAGCCGTATATCACAGGACAGACCAACTCTGCTCCGTAACCTTGAGGTCATGTGAAAACAGTGCACAATGTGTGTGAATGTAACTACATGTAGCAAACAACAGAGTGTCAGGGCCTACCACAGACAGACATGAAAAATACAGAAATAAAACAAATATCTTTCAATTCAATAGCTTTCTCCTTTTTTTTTTTTGACCAGGATAATTCGTGTCACCCCATTTCAGGTCGTGACTGTGAGATGGAGGTTTTGAAAACATGTTTGATAACAATCTAAATATAAAGCAAACATGCAAACAATATGAATGAAATGATGAAAGACACGAAGGACATAATATTAGACAATAGTGGGAAACAATAGAGGGGGAGGATGCAGAGATGCCAACAGAGTTTTTTTTTTTTTTTTTTTACAAGTGATTCCAGTGGCACGCAGAGTGAACATACCTACTTAATCATTAAGTGCAAGGAAAGCAATCAGGACAATGAGCTTCCCCTGAGTGCTAACAGGAGGGGGAGGGGCCAAACACACCCCAATGACAGGACTGGGGCTGTTTGAAATCATATACTAACGTACTATACACTACTCACTCAATGAGTATATACTGTCTACTATATACTATAAGTATGGTTAGGACAATGACCAATGATGACTGTTCCCGCTGAAGTAAACTTCCTAGTTTCCCATGATGCATTTGGAATCAATGACAAAAACCATAATATACCCAAGTGACCAAGTGATCAAGTAAAATATCAACACAATTCATGCCGACATTTCTGAGATTTTCAGAGTGCGCTATACTGATAAAACTTCTGGTTAACTTCAGAACAACAACAGCCCTATTTACAAAAGTGTTAAAGTAGTAGAGTAGCCTAACTTTATTAATCCCACAGTGGGGAACTTTACTGTCATGACAGCTCAGATAAAGTGAAGAAAAACACAGAATACCCAAAAGACACCTGAAAAATAGTACAATGAAGGAAATAAAATGTGACAATACAATAACAGAGGCAATATATAAAAGTATACATAATAATAATAAAAGCTGGTCCCAGGATAATTTTACGTTCTGCAATTCGCAATGCATCATTGGACGGTTGAGTATGACTAGTGTGCCCACCGTGCATACTTAAAAAATGTCCCGATATTGTATATATTTGGGTATTTCTCGCATGTTCAATCTTTTATACCAGCTGTAATCAAACGTTTTTGGCTCAAGTACCCTTTACTTTTAAATTAAAGTACCCCCTTTGTCCGACAACTTGCTCAGATTACTGTAAAACAACACCTATAGAACATAATGATGGAATGAATGAGTGATAACACACATTTTAAAGAATCTCATTTTGTAAATAAGTGGAATTAAATAGTATTCAGGCCTGAATAGATTTATTTCTAAAGTTTATTTCATTTACAGTCATCTCCCTCCTGATGTGGGACCAAGACTGACCTTGTATTTTCAGTTCATGTTGTAATCAAAATAATTTCGATTATCATTTTGTATATTTTTGGTGTGATTTTGTGTATTTTGTTCTGTATGTTCTTTTTTATTTTTCAGTATATTTTTTTAGCGTATTTTGTGTGTTTCTGTTGTTGTCTTCGTGTGTTGTTGATATTATTGGAAGGATTCTCTCAGTGTGTGTGTTTTTGGTGTCGTTTGGTTGGTTTTGTCATTGTTATTTTTGTGTATTTTCTAGTGATGATGTATGTTTTTCTCTCCTTTACTGTGTCTTTGTCGTCGTTTTGTGAGTTGCTGATAATAACTAGTATTATTATCATTCTTAACTAAAAATAAACAATATAAAACCCCATATTCTCAATGCTTTCATTTAATTTTCCCTTCTCTGTCTCTCTCAAGTACCCCCTGTAGTGCCATCGCGTTCCCCTAGGGGTACACGTACCACCATCTGGGAAACCCTGTTTCATACTATCTAATGTGAACGCACTACATACAAATTTTGACGTCAGACTAAGTACGAGTAGTACATTAGTATGACATTTTGAACTCAGCCTGGTCCACATTTCTACATTAAAGTCATGCTTGATGGTTTGTTCTTACCTTTTTGAGTCTTCCGCTCCTGGTGCCAAGGAACACCACACTGTGCCCGTTGTAAATGTAGGATGTGATGGAGGTCAACCTGTCCCTGCCCTCAGTGAACACAGTTTGACCTGACACCAGCTGAGAGCCCCCCAAGGGTTGGTTTATGTCCAGGCCACAGAAGTGATCGTCTATGGGAACAGGCTGCAGAGAGAGACATATAAGTCAATAATGAGCAAAGGAGCAGAAATGACTCCAGATGTGCGTGCTCGTATAAAAGCAGCAACACTCAGATGGATTTCTACTGAGCCAGATATGCATTAAAGGCATAATTTTCAGGCTAAACTGTTACTTCAAAAGAATCCTCCCTCCTGTGCTCACAACACGCCACAGAGAAGAGTCAATATTGGCAGGGCTAGCTAATTACTGATGAAGCACATGAGGAAAAACAGATTTCCAGTCTTCTTGATCATAAACTATGAGTGCAAAGCACAAGAGACGACAGGTTTTGATTAATCTTGAAAACAAGCTACATGTTTTGCGGTCCAAATCATTTTGCAGAGTGCACCTCAAACCTTGGTAATTGCTTGTCAGATTAGAAAACCACTTTTTTTTAAGGGCTTATTTAATTAACATTCAGCAGCTCGAGGTGAACTTTCCACTTAGCTCGAGTCCTTATGGAATGACAATAAAATGTAGTGCCTGATAAATGGATCATAAGCAGGGGCTGTTCAGCAGGAGTGATTTAAAATTAATATACATCATATGCAGGACTAATAATCAAGTGACAGTTTTTATCAGTTTTTGACATTAAAGGTTTTTGTCATCACAGCAGTCATCATAACAAACCTAAATGGACCACATCATCATATGGATGATGTGTAGAGCCAAAGATTTATCAAAATGTCTTCAATACCTTTACAGAGTTCACCCATTTCATCTCAGTTTATATTTATATATTTCCGTTTTTGATTAATTTTCGTCATCTTTTCCTAATCACATTTCATTACAGGCTATTAAGCCGTTACCAAATCGTGCCAAACATGCTTAATGCCGTTAATAGTGTTAACTATTGTCATAATTTCAGATTTATACACAGCAAAAAAGAGTCTAAACAAGGATGCACTGAAATCAGACAAGCTTTTACACGAGTTAGCTACATTTGCTAAAATGGAATTCATGGCAAAATATATCATAGAAATGCGTGATGTTGTCCTAAAGCATGTTGGTAAGGGTTTAGTCCATGTCACATAGCTATTTCCATCTCAAAAGCTGAAGTCCGTCATATCATTTCATATTACATGAGATTTTGCACAAGAATTGACATTCCCGCCCATCTGATCAATGATTTACAAAGACATGTTGCATATAAATCTGTGATATTTTCCCCAATACATGTATCTGAGTTTATATTCAGGGTCACATTGCAATTTACGCATGATTTTGTTTGAAAAACAAAAAGTATTTAAATTTCCGTTTCAGGAAAATAATTCAGCTTTTTGTTGAATTTGTATTGTTTTATTCATTCATTGTCTGATTTTGATTGCCCTTTATGTGCCACACATTGACCTCCTTTTAATAAACACTGAGCTTTATTTAACATGGATAACCTGGATTGACTAACAGAATAAAATAAATTTAAAAAAAAAAAGGTCAAACCAATTGAAAAACAGAAAAAGATGCATTTGTTACTTTCCTAACACTGGCATTAATTATCTTCAATGACATAAAACTCATTTTTCCCTAATATATTTTTACTCTATAAAAAAACAAACAAACAAGAGCAACTAGTAAATCATTGATGCGGATTTACTCAATGATTAATGATAATTGCTGGGAAAATAGATTAAACCACTGATAAGTTCTTATGTGTTAGTTTACAATTCAATTCTGAGTTCATAGTATTTTTTTATCTAATAGTTTATTTTTACTAATTTAGAAACCCTTTTATTGCAGGCGTTGTGCAGGACTACTGTGATAAAGGGTCTGGTTCTTTAGGTATACCTGCCAATTTGCAGGTCCTACAGGAAGGGATTATGGGTAAAGACCAAATAGATGAAACTCTGAATACAGGCAGATAATAAAAGGTTCCTATTGCAGCAGGAAATGTCTGACACTTAATTTTAGGATTAGGTGTTTATCCATCGCAGGGTTCCAACAGCTTCAGTCAAATTAAATTCAAGACTTTTTAATGACATTTGAAATGAAATTTAGGACCAACTTCACAGTAAACAAAATTGAGAGGAAAAAAAATGACACATCAATTACATAAGGTTATGATAATTTGGTCCCCAAATTAAACACACAAAAATACACAATATGGCAAAAAAAAACAGACTAAAATAATCAAAAATCACTTAAAACACACAAGGTGGCTACAAAAATAACCAGAAATCTATGAAACAACAAAAATCCAACTAAAAAAAAAAAAAAAAACATTAAAAAAATTCTTCATTGAACACACAGGCAATTTTTGTTAAATTTGCATTTCGCCATGTTTATTGAAAGTTGCTACAAGCATGACGTGCATCTGCACAGAGTCCCGTTGCAACCACGTCACTGTTTTGTAGTTGGTTCTGCTGTCGTGGTGTACAATGTTACATTCAATTATATACTGTATATTTAAAAAAAAAACAAATGTTTCCATTTATTTTAAAATGTGACTAATTAAAATCATAAAATCCTACTTATGTGTTAAAATTTAAGACTTTTGAAACATTGATTTAAGACATTTTAATGACAATTAAGGCCCTATTTTTAGATTAATGAATTTAATGCCTTTTAAGATTTTTTAATGATTTGCGGGAACCCTGCATCAGGAGGCAGAGAACAAAAAATGGACTTAATAAATCTCCAAATACACAATAAGGTGAGGGTAGTCTTTTTGGACCAATCCAAATGTTTATCCTATCATCAAATTAAGCAAAGATCGTGACTTCAAAAGTGGCAATAACTATAATGAAACACACTGTACAAGTAAATAAGCTTTATCAACTGTTCAGGCATCTTTTAAACATCGCTCAGGGCAGGAGTTTTCAGGATTATTGTACTTATTAAACAAAACCTCACTTAGTCAGTACAGCACGTCCTTGGTTTTTGTTTGACTAGAGGAGGGAACATCAAACAATCATTTAAATTCCTCCACTGATCATGTTTCACGTCGGATAAGAAGCTGAACCGTATTTCTTTTCTCTTCCAGTTGCCTTTAGGAATAGCAATGTAAGTCATTTGTTAGATGTCGTGATCTAGTCACACATGTGGAACTATCGGAGCAATTTATGAAATTAATATCATTGTTTTCAGGGTTGCTTTCAACTTGTTTCCGTGAAATTGACTCATTAAAACTCACAAAAAAGCCCAGACTTGGGCATTTACAGGAAAGCCGTTTTTTTCTCCTTATGACCAATATCTCCAAGGGTACCAATACAGCAATAAATAAACGTTAGAAAAAGAACAAAGGGAGGAAGGAGGAGGTGAAGCAGAAGCCTGTGGGCGAACAACAAAATGAAACAGATTTGTACCAAAGTGAATTTTCAGCATAACTCTGGTTTTGTTAGATGTTTTCTTGTCGTTGTGTACAAATGAAGCCTTTGGCGGATTGACACCAGGGATGCTCATTATCTCCAGTCAACTTCCAACGTTGGCATCTCTGTCCTCTGGAGAAAATGTGGACTGTGGAGCACTTTAATCTGCTTCAGTCAAGCTGGTTTAACACTACAAATACAAAGTTACACTTACTTTTGTAAATCTTCTTAAAACTATACTGCATGTCAAAAAAGGGTACACAACTTAAAACACAAATAACTAGATTAATATTGCACTAATATTGCCTTAAACTGATGGTACACCATTATTGGAATGTAGAAGGAAGAATAAGAAATAATCCACTCCACATGGTTTTTTTTAAGTATTTTTTGCTCACACAATGATTTTCTTCTTATTATTATTATTATGTATTTATTTTATTTGTCTGCACATGACTTCGAAGGTCAACATTAATTGTAGCGCAATCTTTTCGCGACAGCAATTCATGTTTTGTTATTGCAATTAAATAAATGAATTTATTATTTTATTGCACAATTGTGACCATCACCAAGAACGGGTAAGAAACACTTTATTAAAGGGAGGGTATAAAAAGAGAGAGCAGTGTCACATCTAGGTGAGGGGGAAGGGAACAGGGAAAAGGGAGTCAGGGTAGGAACATGTAAGAGGTGGGGAAGAGTCGTCTGTTTTAAGGTGGAAGTGAAATGTTGTGTTATACTTGTGCTTATTGTGTTGTGTAATCAATTAAGCCAGTCTGGTGACAAAGTCTTTCTTTTTATTAAAAAAAAAAAACCTCGCTCTTGTAAACACACATTTGGACGTTGAAAAGCAATATTTCAAAACCAAATGACCACGACCACATCTCCAGCATAATGGATTTGAACCAATTAGAATATGTAAAAACAACCGTTTTCAAATTCCTTTTAAAACAATGTAGTAATTGTTCAGAACTGTCTGGGTATATTGTTTTGAGTAAAAGCGTGTAGCTGTGTTGGGGTCAATTCTAATTGTAATTGCATAATTGATAATTAATTACAATTATGACGTAATTATAATTGTAATTATAATAATAAAAAAAAAAACCTGTTGCCGTCGTAATCATAATTAAGTTGTCAATGAGTTCAGATAATTGACTTTGTAATTGTAATTGCCTTGAAAATTCGAAAAAGAATTGTCAATTATAACTTTACGCAAAAATGGGGAACCATGTTACAGTGTTATGGACAGTTCTACACATATGTAATAATAATAATAATAATAATAATAATAATAATAATAATAATAACTAGTCATTTTATTTATAAGTGCTTTAAAAAAAAACTCAAAGACACTTTTCAGTCAAAACAATTACACACAAGTACAAAAGAAACCAACAACAACCGAGGCAAGTACATAAAATAAGTAACAATCATAAGTTAAAATCTACTTTAAAAAGCTAAGTATTGGTGAGTGATTTGAAGGTTGGAGGGTCAGTACAGTGTTGAATGTGTGAAATATGTTTCATATCAAGCTTTCCCACATTTTACCATTTTAAAAACATTAAAATCAAGGGGTATAGTGACAAAAAACAGGCTCAGACGCCTACACCAAAAATATTAACACCTGTATTTCCATTGATTAGGAAGCCTAACGAGGAAACCAAGAGATCATATGATAAATATTTGTTTTTAGTGTATGTTACAGCTGATTTAGGACCCATTATCATAAGAGGCGCTTAACTTTTATTAGGTTATTTATTTCAGGCTTAGCAATTCTGATTAATTGTAATTGAACTTTAGTAATCGGGAATGTAATTGTAATTGACTTTCTGAGGATAAAAAATGATTATAATTTCATTGTAATTGAAAAACATGCTGGTCACTACTCATAATTGAATTGTAATGAATTGTTTCATGGGTAATTGAAAATGTAATTGTAACTGAAAAATGTAATTGACCCCAACCCTGGTGTGCAGTGTAGGCGTCTCCACTTACTGCTTTAGTGCACTGCACATCCTTTCCCAGCAGCCAGTGCAGCTCCAAGTTTCCTTCTCCATGGTAGCACGACTGCAGCCGCTCCTTAATTTTTGTGTTGATGTCTTGGATGGTAAAAATGCACAGAGCAGAGTGATCTGGAGGGTCATGGTACTGCTTCTGTCCCTTGGAGAACACAGCAAAGAGGACGTCCTCCTGAGCGCTGACGTTCAGCGACCTTGCCAGAACCCTGCCAGCCTTGGACAGGTACGCTGCCTGCAGCAGACGGTACTCCTCCCCTCTGTGAACGCACCCCACGGGCAGCGACACGTACGAGTGGAACTTCTTGTCTCCTTTGCAGAGCCGGATAATGCGAGAAGTGTAAAACAGGTCACCAGGAGAGCTTCCCGCAGGCATTCCGTTCTCTGGGATCTCTGGTTGGACGGTCATGAAGTAGACGAAGCTACCACTTGCAAAGCCATAGATGTAGTAAATGTCAAAGTGTGGAACAAGAGCCAGTGTGTCGGAAGGGATTTTGATTAAAGACGACACAAAGTCAGTGTGGAGCTCATAATCAAGCATGGAGGACGACTCTGGGTCCTGAGGCAGCTTCCGGCTAGAGATGGTGGGAAAGTAGTCCTGTTTACTGCCGACAGCCGTGCCGATGTAAAGAGTGGCATCCTTACCCTGGGAGGGCACGATAACTCCAAACATAGTCCCTGTCTGGTTGTCGCTGGAGAGGTAGTGCTCTTTCTTATGTGTGGGCTCCACAAGAATGAACAAGTCATCCAGCCTCATCAGCTTACAGACGCCCTGATAGAGACTTCCACAGGCCAGCAGTCGGTTGTGCGAGTAGTCGATGAGCAGCAGTTTGTTCACGTTATCTGTAGACGCCAACGGCTCCGAACACGGCTGCACAATCAGAGGAGGATAACAGGCCTTGTTGTCATACTCTGGCCCGGTATCGTGAGATACTAGGATAGTGAGATTAGCCGACAGCTTGTAGATGCGGTTGACGGCTCCGATGTAAAGATCCCCGGTAGATTGGTGCACAGTTATGTGGTTCAGTGACCACTCGCGTCTCTCTGACTGGAAAGTGTTCAGAGTCTGTCCGAGAGTTATCCTTAGATTTACAGTGACTAAAGTCAATAGCCACAAAGCCAGGGGCGACAACATGACCTTCTGAGGACCACGATAAGTCCATCTTTTATTCCAGCACGTTCCCATTCCCACGAGGCCTAAACACTCCCTGCACTCTAAACTTTTTCTTTTTTCTGAGTTTGTTATCATTTAATGGTAAGTGCTTGAAGAAAGATGAACTCAAGCATTTCCTTGTGATCTTCACATTATTCTGTAAAAGAAAAAAGACAAAGACATGATTAGAACCCTTCATACATCAAAAGGACAATTTGAAATAATCTTGTCCAAAATATCTGTGCTGGTTTTCTCCTACTTGGCTTCGTCAGATTCAGGAGACGTTAAATAAAGATGCAAACGCGTGTTCAAACTGTCTTCTCTTATTCACAAGAGATGATGAACTATCAACAGTGGATTTGTTATGAGTAAAAATATTAAAATAACCTATGTTTTTTTCAACAGAGCGGTTTTGCATTGTGACTCGGTTTTTTCCTCTCTTTGAAAGACTATTTATTAAGAACTATATGTACTATTTAAACAGTCACATTTCTGGCTCTGTGTATCCCATTTTCTGCTTCGTGTTGTTTGTTTGAATGGTTGAATCTAAGAGGAATTAATTACTCTCCACTGCAGCCGAAATTCAAAATTCAATCAAGGTTTTTTTTTTCTCCATTGCTAGCAGGGGATCATTCGATATTCAGAGCTCAGTCGCATAAAGTCCAGCTCTCCGTTGATTAGTATCATCAGCATATTTTAAAAGGATGTTTCCAGAGGGCAAACATTGACCGTCAAGCATCAGATAGACTTGGGTCTTTCTTTCCTACCATGGCCACCATGCATTATTCAATAGACCTCTTTAACCAATGATCAATGTAATGTAACCAATGTGTTTATTTAAATATTTTTGTAAAGGATTTTGTACTTGGATTTCCAAGCACAACCTTTTAAACAGCATGGTCTAGGCAACTGGTGGCCCGGGGGCCACATGCAGCTCATGGTCAAATTTTGTGCGGCCCACTAGACAAAATTGCAATTCATACAGTTGGAAGTTACATGAAGCCCAACATAGCATACAAAACTTCAGAAACACAGAAAACGACTGCAAAATACACAAAATGTCAACAAATGTACACAAAATGACTTCAAAGACACAAAGAGATTGCATAAAAATGACAGAAAAATACACAAAATGACAACAATAACACAAAAATATAACAAAAACACACTTGATAAACACAACAAAAATGTGCCTTACTGACAAGAAAATAGACAAAATGAATTCAAAAACACACAAAATGTCTAAAAACTCAAAAACACCAAGAAAACCCACACAAAAAAAGACTACAAAGACAAAACTTTTTGTTCTTTCCCGTGTTAATGCTCAAATTGGTCTTTATTCTAAATGCTAACATGAATGTTGATGTTGATAATGTGGCCCTCGGATCAGACAATGACATTTTTGTGGCCCCGTTTTTCAATCAAAAATGTCCACCAGATACCAGAGGTTGGAGGACACAATTAACAATCTTACAAAAACTAGTCTTTACAAACAAGATTTGTAGAAAACCACCTTTGAGTGCAACACATTGAATTTTGAACATAATGGGGTACAGCAGCAGTAGCTAATACTAAGTAGGACAAAGAGGGGCTGTTTTTAACAAATGTTCGCTGAAGTTAGACAATAAATGACTGGATAACCGTTTCTGTAATGGCATGGAAAACTTTTACTGCCAGCTTTAATTCACTCAAGAGTCTTAAAAACACAATGGTCTAACTTAGTTCATCACGATTAGCAGGGGTGCACCCAACCGTTTTGTTTTGTTCCTCAGTGGAGCACCTAAGGAAATGTTCTGGACACCTGTTGAGACTTGATGACGGTGATTGATGCAAAAGCACCGTCATTGTTCCAATAATACCAAATGAAAAATAAAACTAAACCTTTAATCCCAATCTCAAAAGTGCCTCAAAACCTCTCCTTTAGAAACACTTGACGGCTTTAGTTCAAAGGCAAAAAGTATTTTTGGCCCGTATTGATTAAAAGCAGAATGTTTTCCCAGTCAGACTTCATGGTATAAGTAAAGGTTAAATGAAGACACTCATGTCAGATCCTAAAGCGTGCGGTGGCTGCTCTCAATTGGCCGACCAACAGAAGGTTGGCTGAGTTGAGCTAAAGCCAGAGATCAGGCGGATGGACTGATACTGAGCAGTATGGGCTCAATCCAGCTCCACTCCAGCATCTCCTGTCCATCTGTCCTCACCACGCTCACAGGGGGTGGGGGGGGCAGTCACTCAAGTGCTGCGACCTACCCTTCTCAATTTGGCAGTCTCAGTATGAGCAACTCCACCAGTAATTGGCCACCAAAAAACCGTTTCTACCACAAACTACACTGCTACTCAGATGTTTTAGGTTTAATATTTGCTTTCAGATTCCATTTACGATGGTTTGAAAAAGTCAAGCTGCAGTATTTGATATTCATTGTCTTTGTGTTAAATGTTTAAATGTGTTTCTCTTTTATTCTTTCCATTTTTAAGAAAATCCTAATCGTTAGAAGAATGTGTGGTAGTTTGCACTGGCTCCAATATTCATATTTATCACACTCTAAATATCAGTTTGTTTGTAAAGTGCTAAACAATGGCCAAAATCGGCTGTATTGGCAGCAATTTTGATTTTCAATTGCAGAGGTAAAGGTTGATATTCTGAATCTGCATACTGTACTTAAATTGAACAAATAAGCTTGGTACCCCACTTTTGCCACCAAATGTTCCTTACAGTCACCTTTTTCAGAATGGGGTCTAGTCTCATAGTAAACTGTTGTCCTCAGACTCCTTTTGCTTTGCAATTTTATTTCTGTTCTTTACTGTTAAACCTAATTAAACCACAAAAATTGTTGATATCCTAAGGGGAAAATCCTCAAACTGAATCTTATGAAAGTTCACGAGCCCAGTCCCGCTTCGCACTCTAGCCCGACCGACCCAGCCCTGAGAACCAATCCTTATCCCGAAGTTACGGATCTGACTTGCCAACTACTAAATTTAAAGAATCCATGCTTAACTGAACTATTGCAGCAATTAGTGCACCATTAACCCAACACAAAACTACCATATTGTGCTCTTTTGGCTGTAAACAGAGGCTAAACTCGTTTCAGCTGCCCACAACAATGCTCGTATGTTGCTACGTCATGTGGGAACTATATATATCCGAGCCTGTGGTCACGTGACTGCCCTAAAGTGAAACGTTCTCCAGGCATTCTCCAGGTCACATGACCTGGCCAAAGACGGTCCGTCTCTCCAAACTTACATGGTCGGTATTTCAAGAGGGAAGTCCCGCTCGGAGCATTGATACTGTCAAGCACTGTATATTGGTCTGAGGAATCATTTAAATAACTCATATGGGTCAACTCTTTAGGTCACAAAGTCTGCGGTGTGAAAAGTAATTAAAGAGAAGACAAAACAAGAAGAATAAAGATATAAGGAAGTTGCAATGGCAACTGAGACTTCATGGCATTAAGGCAAGCAGCCTTGTTGTTTAATCCAATTCTATTCTCTTAACTTTGGGCACGTCCATGGCATGCGCTCATGCTGCTCCGTGTTTACCCTGGATTATGGAGACAGCTTTTGTCCCGGTTCAGTCCTCCCTGCTGGATTCTCTGCCTCTCCACTCAGACAAGCTTCAGGCCAGACGTGACTCATTCACACTTGTGTAGAGAAACACGCTTTGCCGTTGCCTCTGGGAATGCAAGCACTCAGTGGACACCAATCACAAGGCAGAAGGAAAAGCCGACCTCCTGCGCTTCATAAACATGACCCTTTGACCTGAGTCTGGATCAGTGAAACCAAGTCTGTCCTTTTGGTTCTAGTTTTATTGAGAGTAAATGCTTTCATGTAGCTTCTGTTGGATCCTGATAGGCATGACTCATGGGGCAAACACGATGGGTGGGAAAGGAATGATGACTTTACCTGTTCTCTCAACTATTTGTCATTCTCATATATTCTTTTTTTGATTTTTTGAGAAGTGTTCTTCCTCTAAACCAGTGGTTCTCAAACTTGTTTGGCTCAAGTACCCCCGTTCTCTTATGTCAGAATCCTTGTACCCCCTTTGTCCAGCTACAACGTTTTGCTAAGAAGATTATAAATAAAACAATTATGGAGCATAATGAAGTAATGAATGAGGGTTAACACACATTTTAAAGGATCTAACTTTGTAAATAAGTGGAAAGAAACTGTATTTAGTGCCTCATGAATAGATTTTCATAATTTCCTGTCATCTTCCGCCAAATGTGGGACCAAGACACACCCTTGTATTTCCAGTTCATGGTCTAATCAAGATCATTTTCATTATCATTATTATTTTAAACCAAGAATAGACATTTTAAAATCTCCATATTTTTCATGCTTTTATTTGTTAATTTTCCACCCTCTCTCTTCCTCTCTCTCAAGTACCCCCCTGTAGTGTACATGTACAACCATTTGAGAAACACTGCTCTTTATCAGAGGGTATCTGGTTATAAAAATATTTTTTATTGATAAATCATGCTATAATTACCTCTGCGAAGGGGGTTTATTTTTTTTTGTTTCTCTTTCAGCAGGATTATGTTAAATTTTTAACCAAAGATAGACCTTATTCAATGGAAGATTCCATTGAATTTCTAAGGGCACGCGGATCAATATACTGTTTTTGATTCATTTTGATAAAAATTGAAAAATTCTCTATCTCTCAGCAAAATTTCAAAAATTAATGTTGTAATTCATAATTCGTAATAGACAGATCTTTATCAAATTGGTGGGTTCCTCTATTACCACAAAGACTTTCATTCAGATGGGATCCATATTGTTCATTCCATCGTAAAAAAAAAAAAAAAAAAAGGGTGCCCAACTGCCCTACTGTTTCTGGACCTACTGTATTTTTATTAATGGGGATTGAAATATGCAAATAATGAAAATATTTTCTTCTAAGCCTTTAAAGTTTGAATGACTATTGTTCTATGATCAGGATCACTGATCCAGCTAACTGCCAATATCTGGCATAAAGGAGATTAGGGTTTGCGCTCTCTGGGTGCTGTTTTTTTCAAAAGCATTCTTTGTAGGGATGTAACGATGCACACAACTCCCAATACGATTCGATTCACAATACTGGGATCACAATACGATTCTCTCACGATTTATTTTACAAAATGGGACTGTAGACATATGATGACTGAAAAATATTCCTTTATTTTTTTTGGGTTCAAAACTATAAAAAACTGTACTGTTTTACTTTTATTTTTCATTGTCAAAATAATCCCTTGATAAACTATTCAAAACAATGCAATTTAACTAAAAATAAATCTTGAATGAAATAAATAAAGGAATAATACAAATGAAGAAGAAGCCTATGAATTTAAATTCGGGTTCTATAGTAAACAATGCAAAACTGCATAATAGTTATTTTTCTTTTTAAAAGTACAACTGAAAATGTATGTTGTGCCTTAACAATTGGACTCAAAACGTAATATTACAGATATTATTTCGGTGCTAAAGGGGTAAGCAATCATTTATGAATATGTTTAAGAGTAGAAGGCAGCCAGAAAGAAAGTAGTTGCAGATTCCGCCCGCCGCCAATACTTCTGGATAGCGCCCTCTGCTGTTTAAAAAAAGTACTGCGATTCAATTTTTACAGTATCGATGTGAACAGTGATACCTATGAATCGATTTTTAACTGCCTTACGATTAATCGTTACATCCCTAATTCTTTGTGTTAGTTTCCAGATTCTCAATTTTTCAATTTTAGTGAGTTAGTGAGGTTGGTTCCTCAATTACCGCACCAAGTTTCACTTTAATAATCAAGGAACAATTGGTAGGATTCAGAATTTTTGGAGACCAAAGTGTGTGGGATGTCCTGAAAATTTGTTGAGATGACATGGAATGTCCCTCATAATAAATCATGTGATTGTTGATCTTTATGTTTAAATTTCAGATTTTAGATGTGAGTGAGACTATAGGCCAGACATAAGCAACTGGCGGCCCGGGGACCACATGTGGCCCTAGATCTAATTTTATGCGGCCCCCAAAGTAAACATACAAATTACAGAAAAATACTCAAAACAAAAGCAAAAATACATCAAAAAATACAAAAAATTACAACCTTGCAGGAAAATGCAAGAGAAAAACAGAAAATATTTTTTTAAAAAAACACACACATAATGAGAACAATAATACACAAAATTACAGAAAACAACAACAAAAGTACACAGAAAGACAAAAAAACACTAACAATAACTCACAGTACTCACAAACAAGCAAAACGACAACAGAAATACATACAAATTTTGCACAAATACACAATATGACTCCAAAACACATGTATTTTACAGGAAAAATGCACTAAATGCCTCACAATGAGCAAGACAACAACAAACATACACAGAGTGACAGAAAAACACATAAAATTACTATTTTAAAAAAACTCTTTGTTCTTTCCTGTTTTAATGCTCAGATCGGGTATGATCATGTATGTTGATCATGTGGCCCCAAGATCAAACAAACACATTTTTGTGGCCCCACTGTGATAAAAGCTGACTACCACTGCTATAGGCCCAGCTGCCAACAGGCTGAGCTTTAAAGGTAAAATAAAAAAGATGGCATCCTTGTTTTTTCCACAAATGTGGTCATCATTACTCACATCAGAGGTGATAAAAAAAACATTGGTTGTTGTTCTGTCATGATTAAAATCTTGTGCAGTAAGAGATTGCAGAGTTTCCTGTGACTGTGGGTTTAGGAAGTTGTCAGCAGCTTATGTTTACACTGTCTCTGTTTTTTTATTGGGAGTAGAAATAACTTCTGCACTTGTGAGCAAAGGCTGCACTCAGAATGGAAGCTCACGTGAGACACTTTTTGTCTTCTGGGTTTTTAGGCGGTCCACATCAGCGGAGTCAATGGGGGGGAGGGGGCGGGCGTTCGCGTTACACATGAATGGGCTGGGAGGACGCCAGTCTGAACAGAACTTGACTACCAAATGAATAAATGAAGGCAATTAGTAGCTGTGTTTACAATGTTCTAGAGACAGAAGTAGGTCAAACATGTCAAAGACAGGAGGGTGGAAGGAGCCAGCAAACTGGAGCCAAGAACTGTCACTGGTACCTATAGTGATGAGTCAGGGAATTAGGATGCCTTTATTCAAAATGACTTTTAAATAAACGTCATATTTGATCACAGGGAATAAGTGTGGGCTTTTAGTCAAAGCAGCGGTTTATGATTCTGCTGCATACGTCTTATCCATGGCTGCATTAAGGAAGAGGAAGCCTGGGGAAAAGGGTTTGGAAGTCCTCATCACAACTTAAAATAATTACAAACACGTTATCTTTTGAAAATATATGACAAGAATGTGGTCTGATGCTTTACTCTGAAATCAAAACAGAAAACAGCCAGAACTTAAAAAAAAAAATCTTTATCTGTTGCTCTTAATTCTAAATACCTGGAATACGATGTTTGGAGAGAATATGTAAACTTGACTGAAGACTTGTTAGAGCCCAATATGTTGCTAGACACAAATTGTTATTACATTTTTTTAATAAAACCTGAAATGTAATAACTCGTCCAAAATGTAACAAGATCACCCAAAATGCAAAAACTTTCACATATATGTTTTTTTTGTTGTTTTTTTTCCCCTAATGACAAATATTTTTCTTGCCCCCAGAAGTGAAAGTAATGGATTACAAGTACTCACGTTACTGTAATTATAGTTGATTTTATGGGTACTTGTACTTTCTCAAGTATATTTCTAAATCAGTCATTTTACTTGTACTTAAGTATGTTTTAAAAGAAGTAAAGTCATTCATTACATTTCTACACCCAACCATTACTGAGTAAAAAAATGTAATGTAATTTTTAAATATTCAACGTACATTGTGAAACTACAAAGAATAAAATGACCAGACAACAGTTTTATATTTTGATAAGCGCATTGATATGACTTTGTTGTAATTTGCGCTATACAAATAAAATTGAAATGAATTGAACTAAATGCACCACTTCATAGCCGACCAATCAGATTAAACATAATGCACCGCACCAAAACAGCATTAAATTGAGGTTATTTTCTCAGTTTTAGAGTTCATAAATGTAGCTATATTTAGAGCCTGATAATTTGTTTTATTTTGAAGTGAATTCTTTGGTGTTATTTAATTTTTAAAAGAAAAGTACATTTTGAGCAACATTTTTTTTTCTACAGATGCCTTTGTGGAAAAATAATGAATTCAAATTGTACAAGATTTGATCTTTTCATTTTTAAGTTTATACATGAGATGTTTACTGTATGCAAGGGAACAGTGGCAAGATGTATTACTAAAAATAAACGTGGGGGGTGAAAGTAACTAATAACTTGTACTTTGAGTAATATTTAATTAAGCTATTTTTTATTGTACTTGAGTATTTTATGTATGACTTACTTGTACTTGAGTATAATTTTAATTATGTAACAGTACTTCTACTTGAGTGGGAAATATCAGTACTCTATACCTCTATATTATTGGCCAGTTGTAACATTTTGAATTTAATCAAAACATTTTAGTTTAATTTCAGACTCAGCATTATTTGTTACATTATTGACCAGTTATTACATGTCAGGTTCTCTGTCATTTTCTTTTTTAATAACAATTAAGTTCTTGTTATATTTCGGATCGTTGGGGCTAAGATTTACTGTTTCATAATTTCCCAAATTCTCTTCCAGGATTTATCCATTTCTGCGTCATGTTAAACCTTTCCATTTCTTTTTGGCTTCATCTTCTTTCCCTGTTTAGATGATTTTATGGGCTTTTAAACTAAACCAACAGCTAAAGCTGTATTTGTACTAGTGCCTTTTCAAATTTGAATGTCGTCAAAATAATGTGAACCGCTTGTCCATCACAACACTTCAGATGAAGCTCTGCATTCATTTACTGGATAACATGATCACTGGTCCAACTGTAACACATAGCGAGAGATTTTGAACAGGATTATCGTCAGACTTCGACATTATTATTATTATTATTATTATTGTAACACTTTATAGACTTTTGGTCACTCATTTTCTGGTAAAAAAAATTAAATAAATAAAATAAAAACAGTGTAGTGGCGCACGGTGGCTTAGTGGTTAGCACGTCCGCCTCACAGCAAGAAGGTCCTGGGTTCAAGCCCTGGGGTGGACTTTGGTCCTTTCTGTGTGGAGTTTGCATGTTCTCCCTGTGCTGCGTGGGTTTCCTCCGGCTTCCTCCCACAATCCAAAAACATGACTGTAAGGTTGATTGGAGTCTCTAAATTGCCCATAGGAGTGAATGAGAGTGAATGGTTGTCTGTGTCTGTGTTGCCCTGTGATGGACTGGCGCCCTGTCCAGGGTGTACCCCCGCCCAGCGCCCTATGAGAGCCCTATATTGGCACCGGCAGACCCCCGCGACCCTGTTAAACGGGAATAAGCGGGTATGAAAATGGATGGATGGATGGATGGATAAAAATAGTGTGTAAATTAGGGCTGATCGATTTTGGAAAATTATCTAATTGCGACTCTGAATGCGTTCGGCATCAATGTCTGATCGCTAGCAGTGTGACCCTGAAGTGCTGTACGTTTGAAAACAAGTTTATGTTTTAACAAGAGATAAATGTTCATTCCTGTCTGAGAAAAGTGAATAAAGTGTGTGGTGAGTGGTTTTACATCCTTAAAACATGTATAATAATAGTAAAAAATAAAGCAGACTACTACATGGATTTCCCTTATTGCGGATTAATTTTAGAACGTAACCCCCGTGATAAACGAGGGACTACTGTACTTCATGCTCATATTTGGGGGTTTTAGGGTTTAGTTACTCTTTACGATTATGAGCCATGCACAAGATTTATAGCTTTTTATTTCTTTTTACCTGCGACTTACTGAAAATGATTGCGTGACCCAATTTTGGTCCCCGACTCACACGTTGAGAACAATTTTTGTATTTACACAATACAATAGGTAAATGAGTAGCTATCCCCTATGGGTTTGATTTTTCTGTGTAAGAAAAATTTAAGTTTTGTGCAATCACGTAAAATCAAAGGCACTGCATTTATAACTAATATGTAAATATTATTGTGTGTGTTTCCAAAGGATTGTTTATCATATCCCACAATAACCTTTGATGCATGGTAAAATAACAACATTAATCAAATTGAAAAATTGAGGTAATGTGCTTTTAGCTTCTGTGTAAATTAGCCTTAATGATGTCTTCATAAAATCTGAATAAATATTGTAAGTTCATTATTTTTTTTTTCCAGTTGAAGTACCCTAAGTGATGAGAGCACTCACTGTCCACTCTTTATTATTCACTTTCTTCATCCTTTCATTATCCAGATTCAATGTCAGGGAAGGACTTTGTGGTCATTAAAGTCAAACCATGTTTTTTTTTGCTATGGCTCAGTGATGTGCTTCTTTCTTTTTCTATCTCTCATACAGTGGCTCATTAATCGCTGCTGAAGTCGGAGATAACACTTAACTTCTTGCTCCACAGTGAAAATGACAAAGACGGATGTTCTAAATTACTTCACCTACAATGCTCCGTTGTAGCCTTCAGGGTCAAAAGACTCCAAAATAATACCATCTCACCTTGATTCTGAAATACTACAAACAAGGTCACGATTGAAGAAGTGACAAATCCATTAAGAAGAAGCTTATAATCAGATAATCAGATACATTATAGGGTGATCTAAGTACTTCAGTTTAGCTGACAGCTTTTATATCTCCACTAATGGACATTAGAGTTACGACTTATGGACTATTTCATTGTATGTATTGCCTTTCTATGTTCAACCAAGCATTTATTTACGATTAACTCAAAACTATACTTTTTTATTCAGGATATGGAGTGATTTTTTTATTGGACTGGCTTTTGTCTAAACTGAATTCTAAATTAAATGCTTATATAAACAGTAACAGTAACTAAACCTCTGGTCTTGGCTGACCTGCCACAAGGTGGAAATTAAAAAAATGTCTTAATTACGGGCGTGGTTCCTGGAGTAGTTAAGACACACCCAGTCTATACTTTAAAATCTCCAAAGAACAATTTATGCTAAGCTAACTAGCTTAGCATACCAAGAGCGTAAGAAAAAATTGACTGGGCAATGTATCGCAATATTTCACTGCGTGATTATCTATCCAAAAAATGTCAAAATCTACTTTTTAATCATCTTTTTTAACAAAAAAAAAAACATTTAATTGTGCAAAAGTATGCATAGCATGTTAACACCCAGTCGCTAGGTGTCAGTGAACATACCACTTGTTTTTGATATTGGTACTTGAATAGCTGGGTTCCAGTCACGTGACGCGCGAAGGAGGCGCGATTTCAGACAGAGGGCGGGAAGTAAAAATGGAGGAAACGGTTGTAGAGAGTCTGTATTTTACTGATTTAGATCCAGTTTCAAGACAAAGATACAAACAATTAATGAACAAATATGTTGGGGCGTGAGCCGTATCTCATGAAGATGAGTGAGTTTTCGAGAGAACCTAAATATTTGCTGATTATCGATGCTGTTGATATTGTAAACAATCTGGTTCTTCAGACATTCTACTACACCAAACAGCAGATAAAGCCTTTAAAAGTATGGAGGAATATAGTTTTTTTGTGAGTGGGTGGGTCCACAACCTTGGTACCAAACGGCTCCACTATGATTACCGTTTGGTCTTCGCCAGGCTGAGTGTTTGTTCTTATATTATTTTATGTGTTAAGATGCTAACAGCTAGCAGTAACGGCTATAATGTAAACAAACATGCAAAACATCTTAACCACGACGTTAGCCTGACAGCTAAGGATACAAGAGGTTTGTTTGTCACATACATATATACTACTACTACTACTACTACTACTACTACTACTGCTGAATAGTACTTTATGACATGTAGTGAAATAGCATTTGGGTGTTCAGCTTTTACTGTGCACAATGTGCAGGAGTGAAAGAAAGAAGGAGCAGGGGGCAGGGCAGCCTAAAAAGTCTAAATGAAGTCCATATTAGATTACCGGTAACTTAATAATCATTACTTAGTAAGTAAGCATTTAACGACAACCTAATGCTATATAAATACAGCCACAAAAACAAAGTTAGCTCGCTAACATACCTCTGACGAAGTGGTCGCTACAGACATGGACATCAGCAGACTCTGCTCTACCCAACCGTAGATGTAGGTTTAAAATCCACTATTTACAGCATTGTTCTGTGAGCTTTCCACATTCCTCACCTTTGTGAACGACAATCTTCGGTACTCTATAAAATCTCTTTTCCTTTTCTCGGTTGGAACGATTAGAGCAGCTGTAAACTCCACAAAACATGGGCATTTTGATCATTCAAATTGTTTGGTATCAAGATATATTGTATCGTGACACGTGCAAATCGTGAATCATATCGTCAAATTCATGGTAATGCACACCCCTATTACATATTCATAATTCTCTCTGTCCATCGTACTCCCACACATTGCAAAGACCACATGTGATGGTTCTTATAGGAGGGGCGGGGCTAACCGTCCTTGTGACGCAAGATGGTCCAATGACGTAATGACGACCATGATCAATCAATAGCACTACTTCATACCAAATACATTTGTTTTCAGCAGAAAAAGAGTTTTGGGGTTTAGTTCCTCTTTAACTGAATTAAATAATGTAAATTGTTAATAAATTGTTGACTTTCATCCAGTGACACTACAGTAAGTCATGACCGCACCTGTTTTAGCAATATTCTTAAAAAAATAGGAAAAAAGTGTGCAAGAAAAATCCAACCAGTAGTTAGATTAGTATTAAAAAAAAAGAAGATTAGTACTAGGGATGCACCGAAATGAAAATTCTTGGCTGAAACCGAAAACCGCAAATGGTAAAACCAACTGAAAACCAAAACATGGAAATAAATTATTATGCAAATTATTTGTGCATTTATGATATTAATGCTTCAAAGAATAAATCAATTAAATATAAGAAAATATCTTTAGCACTGACATTCCAACAATGCACAAAACAAAATAAATAGTTTAATTTGATCCCACTCATACAGTGAACAATGTTGTACAGGCCTGTAACTGACTGAGCTTCTGAAAGAAAGTCAAATTAAATATGTTCTCTCATTAAAACACAAAGTGCATTGAAGTTCTTCATAAAAATCAGCTTCTTAGCTTGATTTATTATCCAAACATGTTCTTGGAGACACAGAGCGTTTTGGTGCATCACTAATTAGTAGTTGTTACACTCTTTACAAACCCTTTCAAACTTTCTTGGTTGTGTTGCAATTTCTCACTTGACACGTAATTTGTTTTCTGCATTAATTAATATATCAATCATAATAAACCACAATTGACTTTTCCTTTCTCCCTCACTTCTTTTTTACTTCATATGGTCAGCAAAGACATTGTGGGCTTTAGGGCTCTCAAGTCGGCCACTAATCTTGATGGTAGAGTAGCAGAGCGTGTCTGTGGGGAGCCATAAAACTGCACTATACGTCATTGCAACACCCTAGCCTTCTAATAACTGCAGGATGCTGCTACGAACCCAAGCACAAGCCAATGTGACATAGGGGACCTATTCCAACATGTCACCACAACACAGTCAGCCCTTTCTCTGCTATGCAAGCCATTATCTCAGATTGTATGCATTATACATGCACATACACAACTCGTTCTGGAATAGCTGTCGATGTGTCGAAGCCTGCCATGGTTCCTTTTACCCATGGCAGGTCTTTCCCCTTCCCCTGTCTTCTTGCTAGCTCTGTCTCTTGGTCCATAAATCTTGCTATGGGGTCTTTCTCTGGGTAATGGTGACCTCAAGATGGCTTCATCCCAAATGCTGACGCCCTGTTGTTGCATATATGATGAACGTGGAAGGGTAGAGTCAGAGTGACCTCCAGCACTGTGATGAAAACCAATGCAGTTGAAGTGCAATAGAGGGTCTTCTATAATTCAGCAATCATTGCAATACACAGAGTGAGCTGTAGCCTTTGTGGCTGTTTGTGAGAGGGGAAGGTCTTGTCCATTAACAGAACTGCTAAAGAAAAAAGGAAATGGATGTTGGAACTATAGACTTCTTTTTCCCAGCCTTGACACTACAGCTTTTAAGAGAAATGTCTTTTATTTTGTCCAATAACTACCAGACCTGGTGCTTCAAATACAACAGCTCTCAGAGGTCATTCATTTCTCACATTTTGAGTTTCCCTTTCCCTTTATTTCTCTGAATTGACTCTACTTGTTTCTGTAAAACAAAGCAATTCTCCAGCTTTGGCAATGGATTATCTTACAGATGTGGGGACACTGACGCTCTATTGCAGGGGCTTAAAACTCATCTTAGTTCAGGGACCAAATACGGACCAGAATGAGCTTAAGTGGGCAACAGATTTTAGGTGAGAAAAAGACGAATATTAACATTAATATGCTCTGGTTTTCACTTCCACGTATAAATGATATATAAAGTATGTGATTAAATCAGTCCCTTCAGGATCTTCACTTATATGATAGCTTTTGCCGTGAAATGGACCACACATGAGAGGTCTGAGTGATGTAGTGCAAACACATGTAGCTGTGAATCCCAATGCCCTCCCCTCCACACACACACACACACACACACACACACACACACACACACACACACAGAAATCAAAGAACCCGGTACATGCTTCCTTGACTTCCATCCTCTTTGCCCAGATGGCTTCATTGGTTGGAGGTAACCTGGCGTAGATGATTATGATCAAAGGAGAGACAATGCAGAAGGGACAGCTGCTACATTTACTGCTGACAAATCACTGTGAGCCAGAGATGAGGATGGGTGAGAGACGCACTGGTTTTATATCCAACTTATTCACTTTGTAGTATCTGCTGCTTTGAAGCCTGCAGTATACTGTATATCATTTAGCCCACACACCGGGAAGTGGCGACCCTTGGTCTAGCATTGGGCAGCCCCCAAAAACAGTAGGCAGTTTCAAAACAGTAAATTAAATTTGAAGTTGTTACTTTCAAATTCAATACCAACCATTCAAATTCAGTTTCTCGTGGCACAAATCTCAACCCATATTTCAGGAAGTAAAAAAAAAAAAAAAAAAAAGACAAAAAACACACAATCACACACATGAGCACCGTTATTGCACTGTTTGTATCAACAACAGCCTGACAATCTGGAGGCAATGCACCATATTGCTGGAGCGCCATCGGTGCATGCTGAGTGCTGCCAAAGCTTCCATCTGCCAGGTGAGCGCACTCTGCACTTCTTCTTCTTCTTCTTCCTCCTCCTCGTCACTTCTCACTTCCACTTTTTATTACCAACGTAATTCTCTCTGTATCCCTGACTGTGGGTCTCTGCCTACGGGACATTTCCTCATTTATTACAACATCCTTCTGCTCTCTTCTGTAAGTTTTCTCTCCTCCACCTGTAGGTCCACCTCCCTGAGGTCCTCCATTACATCCTGACACGAGTGAAGGCGTGAAGATTGAAATGGGAATAAAAAGGACAAAGGAATAGCTGCATTACATCAGCTCTTCTTCATGCTCTGCAGTGTCTCTGTTTTTGTGCTTACTATCGTCTTTGTCCTTCCAGTTTATACTATATATCATAGTTGGGGTCAATTATAATTGTAATCATGTAATTGTTAATTAATTACATTTATGATGTAATTATATATGCAATAAAAAAAAATCTGCTGCTAATCGTAATTAAAGTATAATTGAGTTCAGATAATTTACTTTGTAATTGTAATCGTCATGGAAATTATATAAAAACTGTCTATTACCATTGAAATAAATGCAAACCTGTGGAACCACGTTACAGTTCTATGGCTTGCACATGTACGGTAGTTAATAATTAATAAAAAATGTTTCATATCAACTTTTCCCACAACCTGTCAGTTCGATTGACTCTTGAGGATCATTTTACCATTTAAAACAAGTTCTGCTGAACTACGGCTCGCGCCGAATAGCACATACCATGTTCTCGAGAATTCAGTGAAATTACTCGATTCCACTAAGTAAATTGTTCGACGTGAAATCGTAATTTATGTTGAATTGCCTTTGAAACAATATATCACACGACTATGTGCCGATAAATTTCAAAATTATGGGGAAAGTAGGTGGGCTGGTACCCCCCCTTTCAAAAAGGTCCCCCTAGAGGCTGTTGACATCTACTCATATAATATTGGTATGTGTCAATGATTCGGTACCATCAACTGTCGCAATATTTGACTCACAAATAAATGAGAAAACAACTTTATTGAAAATTACCAAATTAAATTACCTAATTGAATTGTGCAAGGCATTATCATAATCTACGTTGAATTACCTTTAAAATGATAAGTCACATGACTATGTTCCCATTAATTTAGAAATTACCGGAAATGGGGGGTGTGGCCCCGGGCCCATTTAAAAAAGAAAAAGGGATACTGCATTCTGATCTAATAAGAACTAACGGAGGAGCAGTCAGCTGAAAAATGGGACACACGAGGCCCCCGTGACACGTACAGGGTAACGGGCCCCATTTAAATATTGGTATGTGCCAATGATTCGGTAGCACCAACCGTCGTAATATTTGAGTTGCAAATATATGAGAAATCGACTTTTGGCCCCCTTGGGCCCCAAATCAAACATCAGGCTTTGAGCATCGATGCGTAGCCATCCATAGATTATATCTACCAAATTTCAGCCCAATCTGTTCTTGAATAACAGAGGAATAGCGATTTTAACTAGTGTACACAACAACAAGAGCAAGATGAACAAAGTGAGCGCCATTTTGAGTCCGGTAGCCCAGTGTCACGGTCTGAGTTTACCTCGTACTGAGATCGATTGAGCATGCGCACTACCGAAAAATGAATCTTTGCTAGTTCCGCTGTGCTGAGTTAGTGACAATCTCAGTCAACAACTTCAGCAAAGTAATAGTGTCTCATGCAACATTCTCAATACAAATAGCAATAGTTTATTCTCCAAAAAAACATGATGATAATAAAATTCAATAAATAACAGTTAACCTAACAGAGCTGAAGTCAGCATCCAATGTGAACATTTATAAATCAAAGTTAAATGCACTTTTTTTCTCTACTGCGTATGATTGAGAGAGAAATTTTTGGTCATGTTGTTGATGTAATGTGTTTGTTGATGATTTTAATTGATTTTACTGATGATTTTAAATGTTCTTATTGATTTTAAACAATTGAATGTTTTATCATGTAAAGCACATTGAGTTGCCTTGTGTATGAAATGCGCTATACAAATAAATTTGCCTTGCCTTGCCTTGCCTAATGTAACTGTACAATAATAAGCTGTTGTATTCATATAAATCTGATCATGACAATCATATAATCAGTACGTAGCAATCACGTACTGAGATTGTAAGAGAATCTCAGTACGGAATCAAGGTTTTGTACTGACAAAAAAGGCTCAGACACCCACACCAAATATATGAATACTAATATTTTCATTGATAAGGAACCCCAACAAGGAAACAAATTAGATGATGGATAATATTTTGTATGTATATTACAGCTGATTTAAGACATGGGTCAAAACTGACCTGCTATCATTAGAGATGCTAACAGAAAGCTAACACAAGAGAACGATTACGTTTTATGGGATTATTCACTGTATTTCAGGCTCAGTAATTATTCAATTATGATTAATTGAATTTGAACTTTGGTATTTTTTTCCAATTGCAAATAAAATTACAATTCAATTCTCAATTACTAGTCACTGTAATTGTAATTGAAAACTTAATTGAAAAATGAGACCCCAACCCTGCAACATATACATGCAGAGACACCTCTGCGCACACACATGCATGCACAATAAACACACAATGCTACTTCTTTTTTTTTTTAACCCCAGGCTGTGGCGTCTGACCAGTCGTGTTTAATCAGCGTCTCCCTGGGTAACGGATGTGTGTGGTGATGGGGGGGTGAGGAGGTAGAGAGGGTTGCAGCTTGGAGGTTGGAGCGGAGGGGGGGGGTTGCTCGTTCTTCAGTTTCAAGTATTAGCAGTAGACGGTTGTGCACCCACACACCGTGTAATTGTGTTACATACACTAATTCACTCGCTGTACTACTGTAGTGTGTGTGTGTGTGTGTGTGTGTGTGTGTGTGTGTGTGTGTGTGTGTGTGTGTGTGTGTGTGTGTGTGTGTGTGTGTGTGTGTGTGTGTGTGTGTGTGTGTGTGTGTGTGTGTGTGTGTGTGTGTGTGTGTGGCCTCTGCCCCTGACCCACATCGTGCATTGTCTTATTCAGAGGAAACCAAGAAAACAGTGTCAGTCATTGTTTTTGCTATAATGCTGCTTCTATTTGCATTTAAATATATATTCTAACTTAAAGTGTCTCATTCATAACACTTAACTCCTTGTTCTTGGAGGAAAATAACAGATGTTCTAAATTAATTCTCCTACATTAGCTCTGGCTTTGCCTTTCGGGTCAAACAACTCCAAAATGATGAAACAGCACTTCAATTCTCAAAATAGCAACTACAAATAATGTCAAAAGTATAGAAGTAACAAGGGTTTATCCTTCAGAAACATCCAATGATCAAGAAGAAATCAGTCCAATTTTTTACACTGATTTATTGAACCAGAAAATTTTATTACTTTATCGTTTTATATATTGTAAAGGCTGAATTCTCTTGCCCATTTAGAAAAATGTATTTATAAGTGCAAATAAATTTAATTTTGCTTTACTCTTAAAACTGTTTTTAACACATAGAAGGGTTTTTACTTCATTCTTACAGTGATTTTTTTGTGTGTTTCTTTGCCATCTATGGGACTACACTTCCCACAATGCAAAGCGTGAAACATTGCAGAGTTTATGGTGGAGATCGAGCAGCAATTTCAACCTTTTTAATCTTTTTTTAAGCAAATGATCTTTGATTTATTGACCTTTGAGGCCTGCACTACATCTCTATCTGATAAAATATTATCGTCTACAGCAGCTTTAAATTTAAAGTCAAGTCTTTCTTGCTTCTCAGACGGTTTCAATTCTTTTAATGTTTTTTTGTTTGTCGCTTTCTTCAAACTGCATGCTTTCTGAGTTAATAAAACTGTTTGAGAACCATAGAAATGGGCTCTCAGGACACATTTCACTGGATTCATTATACTCACCATTCATTCACACTTTCAATCAGCCTAACTTACTTCTTTGTACTATAGATCACCAGTTTACCAGAAGTAAAGACCAGTTAAAACTACACACAGAGAGTCCAATACTTTCAAATCTTAAGCATCTAATCACCATGGTGTGGGGTAGCCATGGTAACCTTTGCACTACCCATAATAAACCTTTGTCAATGAAATTGCAGCCTTGATACCAAATCCTGTATTCTTAGGACTTTGTTTTATATGTGACTAAAGGTTCAGCCTTATTGTGCAAAGTGCATTATGATCCCCAGTCTATATGCAAGAAAATATATATAATACTGTAAATAAATCTGACAGCTTAAATCTAGATATTGTCAGTGTAATTACAGTAAATGTCTGTTCATAAAGCTGCTAAAAGAGCAACGTCCAAATGCTTCTTAATGCTAAAATCAAAGACAGTGTTTGGTTTAGAGCACACGTGTCAAACTCGAGGCCCGGGGGCCAAATCTGGCACTTTAGAGCATTTAATTCAGCCTGCAGGAAAAAGAATAAATGAGAATGAAAACATGAATCATTGTTTTAATTACCAACGAATTAATTTGTAGACATCTCAGCCCCAACAAACACACAAATTAAATAAAAATCTACAATATGTGCAGGGCTCACAGTTTTCTTATGCTTATGTCACACACATTTTTCATCTCAAATTATTAAAAGAACCTATGATTTTTTCCAAAACAATACAATTTCCCTCAAATTATTCCACAAAATCTCCCCAAGTTGGTCAATAATTCAATTAAATTGAAAGTGTGGATCCTACAGGGAATGAAATGTATCACTTATTGCTTAGATATTGTCTTAGTTTCTAACTGAGGTCAAACTGGTCTGTGTTTGGCTTTGACGATAGGTCCACATTTATCACATTTGCTGGATTAAAACCACCTGGAGAAAACTAGTGTTACTTCTGTTTTAACAATCAAATCTGCATCACTTTGGAAAAAATGTAAACAAAATCAAACTATAAAGAAATTCTTCAATCACGTCTCCAGTTCGAGCATTAAATTAATTTGTGTAAGTATGTATAACACAGATGCGGGGGCCACAAAAATGTGATTGTCTGATCCAAGGGCCACATAATCAACATTCATGCCAGTTTTAAGAATAACGACGAATCTGAGCCTTAACACAGAAAAGAACAAAGGGTGTTTTATTGTCATTGTTAGTTGTCTTTTTGTATAGTTTTTAGTCATTTTTGTGTATTTATTTGTCATTTTGGGAATGTCTGCTTGCATTTGTGTATTTTATAAGTCATTATATGTGTTTTTGTTATTTCTATTTCTTATTATTGTTGTTTTGTAAGTTTAGGTAGTTGTTTTGTGTCTGATGTAATTTGTGTGTATTATGAGTCTTTTTTGTACATTTTTGGAATCTTTTTTTGTATTTTTGTTGACATTCTGTGCATTTTGCTGTTGTTTTGTGTGTTTTTGGAGTTATTTTGTGTATTATGTTGGTGATTCATATTACTTCCAATTTGTTGATTTACAAGTTTTTGGTGGATTTGTCTTGGGGGGCACACAGAATTAGACAGTGTGGGCCGCTGGGCCGCCAGTTGCCTATGTCTGCTGTAGAAGTTGTAGTATGTCTGATCGTGTTTTTAGTTAAACAGTAAATCCTCACGAGTCAAACCTCAATTGAATTTATTCTTGCTAATGCAGCAAAAGGAAAAAGGAAAGAAATAGTACGATGAGTGATTTTAAATTCAGAAATTAACTGACAACGACTGATAAAAATACCAAAGTGCATGAGTAGCACGAGCCAGCAGCCAAAAGACACGGATGTGGCCAATCTCACTCCCTCCATGAGAAGCTTTACCAACTCTGAAGGGACCAGAAGAATTAAAACAGCCCAACTGGCCAGCCAGATAAGCCAGAGCAGAAAGACCATTCAGAGAGAAGTAGGGGGGGGGGGTGTGAGACCCAAGCTATTTCACCAGTACTCATACACATGGAGATTCAAACAACGGTGCACTTGGTGCTAAGGGGCAACACTCAGCAATGTGCATGCTTTAGTTCTCTGGACTCAACCTATAAGCTTCAGCCTCCAGCCTTATCAGCATCCCATAATACTTCAGCTTCACCTCTCCGCCAAAGGCAAAGGCACATCCAGCTCTGCATGGCTACACGTGTGAGCATCCAGGCATGAGGGACTGTCTATCTCCAGGCTAAAACACTTCACTGGTGGTATTCTCCTGATGACCAGTGATCAGATGCACTGACCAGAATAAATAACCCACATGAGGAGAAGAGAGAGTTGGAGGGAAAATCTGCAAATGTTTTGCATCAAGTTAAGTGAAATTCAGCAAATTCTGCAGCCTTTACATTTTGGATTTGGTGCTGATGCTGAGGCTCGAGATCAAGGGTCACAAACACGGGGCCCGCGGGCACCAGGCAGCCCGCATGGACCATGTGAGGTGCCCTCAGCAGCTTATAGTCACCAATGAGCTCCACCTAAAAATCTGATTTACTTTCAAGGATTCAAACTCCTGGACAGATGTAATTAGTACGACTGGGCGATACGGACCAAAAGTCATTTCTCAATATTTTTTTTTCAAAGTGCGGATATATATATATATATATATATATATATATATATATATATATTTGCTGATGCAAAATACCACACAGGGACATTTATTATTTATTACCAAACAAAAAATGGACAATTTGGGCCACTTTTGGCTTTTTCCCCTCTAAAGGACAGCATGTATGAGTGAGTTATCTAGTGTGGCTTGTTTAGTGGAAGGTCTGGGTTAGGACGCACTCAGAAATCCATCTAATTGTGCTTTTTAATGCTGTTCTGAGAAGTAGAGAAAGCAGCGAAATTTTACATCGGCGATATTGTAATTTTCTATATTGTCAAAATAGAATACTCGATATACCTTGAATCTTGATATATCAGTGGTATGTTATATATATATATATATATATATATATATATATATATATATATATATATATAAAAGCAAGGTGGATTTACGTGAAATATGACACAATTGATAAATTTCATATTTTTCACGATTAGTTAAAGGTTGTTTGTTAGTGACTAGTAAAATAGGAAGATCTATGAAATGTAATGAAAATAAAACAGTTGCATACATGAAGTGAATAAAGTGTTTCATGTTGAAACCTTAACATTTCATACCTTTCTAGCTTTTCTTATTATCTTGTCTAATTATAGAGAAACTGTGAAAATATAGTATTTAAGAACTGAGGTGCTTTTCTAACTCTAGCTCTTCGGACTATAGAATGAAGTCGCTCACAGTTTCAGAAATGTTGATTACCCCTTGTTCAGAGTATTAAAAGCAACATTCTGCATTCCTGATTTACTGCTTGTTACAGGTGAGCAAAAGGGTTTTACTTTATTATGATTAAAACGTGAAAAATACCAGGCTTTATTTTCATAATAATTCATGCAGAAACGCATTGTAACACCGTGCGTTCCTGAGTCAAGTCTGCACAACTTTATCATCTGCGTTTATTCACTGATTTGGATCAAAGGATCAAAGGACCAAAGGACTAAAGGACAGGATACTCACCTTTAGCAGAGAAGGAGACCCATTGATGAAAAGGCAGAGATCCGGAGAGTGAGCGGGTTGGACGCAGTGGATGGATGGATGGATGGATGGATGTCCAAAAATAGCAGCCGCGTGCTGTATTTTACGCGCAGAGGTCACCACGCACGGATGGAGGAGCAGAGAAAAGCATCTTCTCAGGTGTGGATGGATGCTCCCTGCGTCCAGGACTGGATGGATGCTCTCCTGCTACAGGCTGTCTCTCTCTCTCTCTCTCTTTCCTCCTCCTCCTCTGAGTGAGTGAACACTCCTCCTCTCATCCTCTCCTCCTCTCCATGAAGTCACTCATCAGTTCACTTGCACCTCACGTCCAAACCACCACCACCTCCTCCTCCTCCTCCTCCGCGTCATCCTGTGGCACAACTTCAGCTCATGTTCAGGACTCATCATCACTGCAGGATATTTTATTTTATTAAATATCATTACCATTTAGTAGCAATAGTTCATGTATTGTACTCACATAGAAATATGCATAATAAGCTGTTAGGTTTTTACAGCAAATATTAACAGTGTCAGGCTTTCAAATGCCTGACCTTTGAAGTCATAACATTGTCTTTTTATCTATTTTTTGTGTTTTAAAGCGATAGATTTATTTCCAAATGCGATTTGAAGGCAGATGAACACATGCAGCCTACACGACTTCCCTTTGGAACACTGCCATCTACAGGCAGTTTGGTGTAACTGTTGCCCTCATAACTTATGCTTGTGGGAAGTAAATTTATGCTCAAACAGCTTCCCATAAATGCAAGTTTCAATTTCAGTTCATCAAATTATTCAAAGCATGTTAATGACTTGTTTTAGGCTTATTACGGTTTATTAGTTGGTAAGGATGTATTTGTACTGTACAATTCATCACTGTATCCTGACAGCTTTGATTGTTGTATATATCTGTATCATATTTGCACATTTGTATATTATTATTATTATTATTATTATTATTATTATTATTATTATTTTTCTGCTGCAATGCGTCCACTTGTATGTATCCCTATCTAATTAACAGTATCTCTTTCTTTGTTTCTTTAGTGTTTATTCTTTTTATTTGTCATTTTTCTTGAGCCTCTGTAACACAAGTAATTTCCTCCTGTGATAAATAAAGTATTTCTGATTCTGATTACCTTGCTGAAGTCATTCCTACCAATTAATACACCGTGTCTGCCTAAAATAAAACTTTAAGTCATTGTTATAAAAAGAAGCAGAGGTGTAAGGAATACTGATATATCCGACTCAAGTAGAAGTACTGTTACTTCATTGAAGTACAAGTACAAGTAAGTCATACATAAAAAAACTCGCTGCATTACGTGTAATCTGATCTATTATAATGTGATGTATTTGATTGTTGTTTGGTCATTTATTTATTTATTTTTTGTAGCTTCACGTTAATCATTTTAAAACAGAAATATTGTAATTTATTCAGTAAAGGTTGGGTGTAGAAATGTATTGAATTACTTTACTTATTTAAAAACATACTTAAGTAAAATTACTGAGCACCATAAAAGCAACTCAATTACAGTAACGTGAGTACTTGAAATCCAGTACTTTCACTTCTGCTTTCCATATATATACAGTATATACATCCATATAAAGTCTCAATTTCAGTTAATCAAAAAAGCATCCAAATGATTTAAAGTAAAGCAACATTAATTGTACATTTTGTATACAAGGCAAATCCATGTGTTTTCTAGAATGCAATAGATTTAGTGACCTTCATCTGAGATCTTAAAGTAAATCAGCCTCTAAAGCCGATCATTAGTTGAAGTTAACAGCGTCGGTGAGTCAGAAAGAGCTCCTCAACACGTAAAATACACTCTGGGTAAGTAATACAGTATATAGAAAATATAATACACAATATCTATGTTTGAAGACAATGGGCATCCTGGGGACGTGAATAAGGTAAGTCCAATTATTTGAGGATAGATAAATCTGTCACTCTACAGCTTTACTGAATCTGTCAATAAATCCATTGTTTTTCAAGCTTGGGGTCATGACCCCATGTGGGGCCGCCTGGAATTAATATGGTGTCGCCTGACATTTCTATTAATTGAAAGAAAAATTAATGATTAAAATTATATATTTTTTTAAATCATCATTCAATTATTATCATTATTATTATTGAAAAGTTATACTTTACTACACACAACCTCAAACAAAAGTATTCTATACTTTTACTTTCTCAAATATAACTAAACATGTACTAATCCTGGTTACTCTGTATTTGTAACGCAGTATAACAAACATGATCAAAATCTAATTCCAGAGGAAATAATGTCTCTGGGGTCGCCAGAAATTTGTGATATGGAAATGGGGTCACGACTCAAAAAAGGTTCGGAACCCTAAATTAATCAATCAAAATCACCTTTGTTTATAGTGCATTTTTCATACGCTGGCAAAGTGCTTCAAAGGTCGAAAAAAATAAAAATATGTCCACAAAAATACAGAAAATAAGAAACCATGATCTATTGTTTTTCCTATTGAACACACACACACACACACACTTATATTTGCATATTAGTGAGCACAAGGTGACATATTAAAATGATAAAATACATATTAAAATAATTCAGCTGTTGGGTGTCCAAAGGAATAATACTATACTCCAATGCTTCTGTCTGTTATTACAGACATTAAGGACCTGAGACTGGAGCACTGCAGCTTGATAGAATTGACCTAATGAAAAATTACCATAACAACACAAAGCACAGGAGGTGCATGCAAATGACACAGCATTGAATGACGACTGTGGGCCCAATCAAGCTGTCACAACAGACGGAATAATAACAACTAAAAGCCATTAAAACCCATTCCTGCCAAATCGATCCATTTCACTGGGAGAAAAATGAGATTTCCACATTTTGCTAAAAGAATCATATTTGCACACTTGTCTCTTATCTCGCTCACATCCATCATCAACATTTCATAATGAGACATTCATCAAAAGGAGGAGGACCATGCTGAAAAATAATTATAGACTTTCTTGACACTTGGTCTGTGTTAGTTTTTTTGTTGTGTTTTGTCAGCTTTTTCCAAATTGCACATTTTTGACTTATTTTTTTAATGCACAAAAGCAATGAAAACACTGGAGGAAATGAATGCATTATTAAATGATTTCTGTTCAGTAAAGCTGTTTCACTGAATAACACATATATAAGCTATTTAGTTTTAAACATAAAGAAAGAAAGATACCATCAAAATGTATTTTTATTTAAACAGATTGTTGGCAAACTGTATATACTGTATGGGTGAAATCTTCATGAGGAGCACATTTGGGAAAAAATATATTCGGGCTCGACAATTTTTAACATATTGTTTTCATGATAAATATTACTCACTGAAATATCAAGTGTGTGTTGCTTTATAAGGCAGTAAAATCCTAGTTTTCTAGTTCTGCAATTTTTTTTTGTAATGCAGGTGCAATTGACCATTTTCAGCCATTTTTCCTTTTCCTTTCTAATGCGTTACCATCAACTGTATCCATGGAAACTCTAGGACAACTTTTTGATGTTGATTTTGAAAAAGCCAATTAAAGTTGATTTCGGAAGGCTGAAAAAAGAGAGAGAAAATTCAAAATCGAACGTCTTGATGTCCCGCCCTACACAGCTCGGCACAATTATATATTTCTATAGGGGTCTATAGGACAAAGGTGGGACTTATATTCATTGACATATATGAATGACCACTGGCAGTAGACCATAGTAAAAGATTAGTTAGGTGTTATTGGTATCAAATCTTGCCACAGTTCCCTTGCATCCAGTAAACATCTCATGTATAAACTTAAAAAGGAAGATACAAGATCTTGCACAATTAGAACTTAATTTATTTACCACAAAGGCATTTGTATAAAATAGGAGGTTTGTCAAAATGTACAATTCTCAGGCTCTAAGTACAGCTAAATGTATAAACTCTAAAACAGTGCCATGCCAAATGTGCCATGTGGGTAACAACATAATAGGTAGAAACCCCAACCTGAACTGAAGAAAGTGGCTGGGCGTTGATCAGAAATGGCACAGCTAAGAACACATGGAATATGTTTAAATTGCCTCGACCATAAAACAGAAATAAGAAAAATAATCACAAAAAAAAAAAACAATTTACTCAGTAATGATTGGGTGTAGAAATGTAACAAATTACTTCTTTTAAAATGAACTTAGGTACAAGTCAAATTATTGATTTAGAAACTCCAAAAAGTAGAAGCACCCATAAAAAGCAACTTAATTACAGTGACCTGAGTACATGTAATACATTACTTTCACCTCTGCTGAACCATGAATAAAGGTTCCACACTGTTCCTTTTGAAAATTGTCAGAAGTACCTGGATATTGTTGTCTGTTCCCTGGTTGGTAAAAGCCTCCATCATTCTAATTTATAAACTGTGCTTTTCAATGGACCAAAATGTATTAGGAGAGTAGCAATCACTTTTTGAATCAGGGCTGTATATAGAGCAGTTTCTCTCAAATGGGGGTACGGACATTAAGTATATATCCTTGAGTTTACACACTCCAGTACAGTCAGTGGGAATATGCACCTATTCAAGTTGGTTGCAACACGCCAATAACCATGAGAGACAGAAAGATGAAATGGGGGTACGTGATGGCACTACTTGAGAGAGAGAGAGATGAAAATTAACAAATGAAAGCATTCAAAATATGGGGTTTTATGATGTTATTTTTAGTTGAACATGATAATCATAATAATGATAATGGAAATGATCTTGATTAGAACATGAACTATAAATACAGTACAAGAGTCAGACTTTGTTCCACACCGTGCAGGAGATGACTGGAAATGATAAAAATTACAGAAATAAGTTCATTAAGGAGGCTCTAAATACTGTTTAATTCCACTTGTTTACAGAATCAGATTCTTTAAAATGCAAATTATTACTCATTCATTCCATCATTATGCTCTATAGTGTTTTTTCATAGAATTGTGAGCAAAATGTTGTAGTCAGACAAAGTGGGAACTTGGATTCAGAAATAAGAGAAAGGGGTACATGAGCCCAAAAAGTCCAAGAAGCCAAAGTTGCAGGATCACCAACCTCTATAAGTAATATACACTGAAATCTAGATGCGTACCTGGTCACAACAAGATGCAACAATCTATAAGTGTTAACATATTAGCATTTATATTGTTTTCTATTTCATGCCATTTATTATACTTGAGACTTTATTGTTTAATTATACCGGAGTATGTCATTCAACATATTGCTCCCCGCAGGCCCCAAGCCTTACTTGGTAATTGCCTTCAAATCCCGTTCACCCCAGACACACTCCATCAGGAAGATTTCCTCCACGTTCTCAGTCATTTGTCTGGAGGGCTGTGGTTTGTGACTAAATAGTAAAAAGCTGTTATCCAGCCGCAATGACTCAAGCGAGCTCTAAAAAAACAAGCAAATCAATAACGAGATAAAGAAGACGCACTGTTTGCAAATGATGAACAGTGTTTTCACTGTTTTTTCAAAGGAAACACGGTGAAACAGTCTAGTATTATAAACATTTGGAAGACAGATTTGTTTACACTTGATAACACACGTCAAAAGCACCTTGAATTTGCTCTAACGTCATGAAACAATATGTGTGGGATACACAATTACGTATACTGTATATACACAGTGTTATATCTCCACCCCTTCACTAACTTCCTGTGTGGGACTGGCTGAGTGGTTAATGGCCTACGCCTGGGGCCTGAACTAATTGGAGCTATCCACCTGCACTCCCCACACACTATTTAATGCTGTATTCAATTGCACTCGGAACCTGGAAAAATCGCCAATTTCGACCTTCAAGGTAAATACGTTTCATTCAGTAAGTAAAACATGACTGGCCACAATAAGCTGATGTTTGTTTTTATCATTTTTCGAGGAGCAAAAAATTCCTTTCCCGGGAAATATATTAGCTCCTCGAGGCTAAGACAGAGAGCGAGAGAAACGTCATATACCGTAAGTATTCCGGAAGTCAGGGATCCGGGTAAGTTGTGAGATTTCTGCCAACACCTGTCGCCATATTTTTGGGGGGTAACGCATTGACTCCTGTTGTAACAGAAAAGGTTTCACCATGCTGAAGAGCTGTTGTGTGTTTGGCTGTTTGTCCAACGTAAAAAATAATACAGATATTATTTTCTACATCATCGCAAAAGAAAAAAACAAAGAAACAAAGAAAACACTGGCTTTCCTTCATAGAATGGATGGGTAAAAACTGGTCCCCAAAAACATCCTGTTCCCATGTGTGCTCTCATAACTGGTTAGTGAACATTGAGGATTCTAAATACTGTATGTGTATTCATATATCCATTGTACCTTCGTTATAAAGTACACTGTGATTAATGGCGTGTGAGGATTTTACGGGTTGCTCACGGGGTCAATTGATTAGGTCATTGTAAAGATTTGGGAAGGTGAAATTGGGCCAATGTTTTTCATTATTCATCCAAGTGTTGGCTGGGACTTTGTATGGACACTAATATCCATAGCACTGATAACTTAGCCTTATATCGTCTCCTAGCCTCTTCTGGTAGCGATTCTTGATAGTTGTATGCCATACCGGGATATAAATCACTCCTGTACGGAAATAAATGTGTTTTTGTCATTGGACAAACAGGAGGCGGACGGGTTATTTTCCCACATTTTAAGATGGTGCCAGTTAATTTACTACCGCAAACTTCATCTGTGATGTAAGCCCGACTTCCTGAATGACTTGAACTCACCAGCATGGGGAATCCAGCATGCGTCATTGCACCATAGACTGTAGAAAGAATGAATTAAACTATACGGGTATCACTACTTATGCAGAGCAGCGTTCAAATGAATAGAGGGAATGGAAATGCAAAGTTACTTTAGACTTTAAATAAACGGTTAATTTGACAACACTGAAAAGTAAAAGTTGAGGAGATAGTGACATCTCAAGTGTGCGCCACCATTTTGCTAAAATGTCATCTGATCTACTCAGGTTGCTTGGATTCTACCCGAATTCCTGAGTTGGGGTCCCAAACTCAAGGGTCATTTTATTGCACTTTTCTGATTCGTTCTGTCAGATTATCGGATATCTGAGTTCCAAGTGCAACCGAATGCAGCATAAGAGCGGTCACATCACTGGGAAGGAAGGCTCAGTTCTGCTTCTGACACTTGTGTTCTTTTTGTTTCTGCGTTTGCTTGTTTTTGGACTCGTCTGTTAATGATGTGAGTTTGGAGTTTAGTTTAGCTAAATGCTGCTCCTGTTTTCCCCATTCAGACGATAAGCGAGTTCTGTTTTATGTTGACCATCTGTTTAAGTTCCTGTACTTTGTGAGTTGTTCTTTCTCCATCTGTCTTCTTAGTTTATTTGAGAAAATATATTGTTTTGTTTGGAATGCATCTTGGTTTATTTTTGCTTTTTCAGTGCAAGTGTCCATCATTGGCCTTCAAGCGACTTTGTGTTTGGTGTCAAATTAAAATGCCGTCTAATGACACGACCTCAGGCTTCAAAATAAAAGTCGTCAGACTCAATGGCACGACATGACATACAGTATTTTGAAGAAACCGGAAATATACATCATCAATATGTGCTGCTTTGGATACGATAGTAAGGTGAAAGCTATTGTTTTCTATTTTATTTTTTAAAGATTAAGTCATATTAACGTTTCATTTAACTGTGTATTTGTTGATCAATCTTAACTTTTAAAAAATAAATGAAAAGAACGCTCTTTTCAACTTCTTCATGTGTACTTCCGGTTCCTTCAAAATAAAACGCCATATCATGTTTTACGGACTGATGCCTTTGAGTCTGACGACATTTATTATGAAGCCTGAGGCCATTTTATTTGACGGAGGTTTTGCTGAGACATGAGTCCGTTTGGTCTGATAAAATGACAGAGGTTTACCTGATACCTCACTCTGAGACCTGAGGAGGTCCTAAAATGTACACTGTATTGGTGACATTAGTATGTCTACGACGTTGAGCAGCAATCTGGGATTAGTTTCACTATTAGTCGTAACAACAGTTCGCTCTAAGTTTGAATCATTTCTGTGCTGTTAAATATTTATTTTATGGGTTTGCTCTGAAAGACCTCTACAGGCTACAATTGTATAAAAAGTTATGGTGCAGCTAATAAAAGCTGGGCGGTTATGTGATTAAAGCAACTTGGGAAAATCCAAAAGAACAGTTTAATGCCTTCAAAAACACATTTTACAAAACATAAATAAGTGACACATTAAAAACTAAGCTTAGAGATGCTGAAACAGCATCTTTAGTTATCATGACACACTTTGTTCCAATTCCAGTTTGATTTCCTTCAGGGTTGGGGTCAATTATATTTTTCAGTTACAGTTGAGTTTTCAATTACGGTGACCATGCTTTTTTCCAATTATAATTGAATAATTTTTTTTTATCCTCAGTCATTTACAATTAGGTTTTCAATTACTAAAGTTAAATTACAATTACTGAGCCTGAGATAAATAACCTAATAAAAGTTAACCTTCCTCTTGTGTTAGCTTTCTGTTAGCATTTGTTTTTATAACGGGCCCTAAATCAGCTGTAAAATACACTGTTGGTTACCTTGTTTGGCTTCCTAATCAATGAAAATATAGGTTTTAATATTTTTGGTGCGGGAGTCTGAGCCTTTTTTTTTTTTCAGCACACCCCTCCATTTAATTTTTTTTTTAAATGGTAAAATGTGGGTAAGCTTGATATGAAACATATTTGAATAATTGTTAACTACATATGTGTAGAACATGATTCCTTAGTTTTGCATTAAATTATAATTGACATTTTTTATAGATATTTCATGGCTAAGTGAGTAGTCTAAACTCAATTACAATTTAATTATGACGGCAACAGATTTTTAAAATTATCATTATGCCATAATTGCAATTAATTATCAATTACGTTATGCAATTATATTTGACCCCAACCCTGATTTCCTTCATTTCTTTTATTGGTTTTGCACATGGTGTTCTGTGTAGACCAAAAGTGCACACTTCTTCTGTGTTTGTAATTCTCAGCACCATGGATAGCGACAGTCACTCATCCTCTGTTCCACAGCATTTGAGTGTGTGTTCATGACTGCAGGTTTCTGCTGTGCCACATTTTACCCATAGATCCTCCTGTGAAACATGAAAACACACAACAATTTTTCTCCCCAGTGGAAAAATAATTACACCTCTGACAGGCCCGTCCATGTCTCATATCACACCATCATCCCTGTATTTCCCCAGCAGCTTTAAAGTCTATATTGAGTAGCCTCGTGTGCACCATTTCAAAGGTAAAGCTGGCATGTGTGTGCTGTCAAACTGAGTGACAGCAGGAAGAGATGATGACCCCGTACCTGCTTCTGCTTCATGCCTTAATAAGTGCAGCCTTTATAGTACTCAACCTGAGAAAGAGCTGCTTTATCAAGCATCTGATGAGAAAGTGCTGCTGGGGTTGTATCCTGGCTCCTGTGTGTGTGGAGTGAATTATTTCACCTCTCATCTCGTCTCTTAAAACGCATTTCAGCGTCCAAACGCTGCTACTGCAAAACAAATCTGATGTTAACATTCCCAGTGCTACAATATAACTGTAGTTTAGTGAAAATTTGTTTTTAGATTATTTGTAGAAGAATCACATATTGCCCTGTCCCTAATGGCTTTTCCCCTTTGTTTTATTCTATTTCGGATGCACCTCGATCCTTGTTTGTTTGTAAAGGCAGTTTCTGTGAGCTTGTTCTTAGTCAATACTCAAGCATGTAACAATTTGACAAAAACAGCACATTTTTCACCCATTCATGCACCTTCTAAAAAAGATTCTCATTGAGTATCAGTCAGATTTCAGGCATTGATTGAAGGCATTCATTTAAGTGCAAATTCTCTTGAAAAAGTATAAATTTTCACCTGAGTTTTGTAATAATAATATCGTAAGCAAAGCAAAGTGACAGCGATTGTGATGGTGTACCCCCACCTAAAGTCCAATGAGAGCTGGAGATTGGTACCAGCAGACCCCCGTGACCCTAAAAAAAGGATCAAGTGGGTCAGGAAATGGTTGGATTCTACATAGAAAGAGTTCACGATACAATAGAAGATAATGGCTTCCGATAACAATACGATACAATACTTTGGAAACAAAAAAAAGACAAAAAATTTGCAGTTGGAAAAGTAACCATGCTCTCATTTTTACTTTCATTTTGAGACTTCTTAAATTAATGTATTTTCTGACCCGCTCGCTCCTTGTTTCAGGGTCATGAGGATCAGTAGGAATATAGAAGAAAAAACAACATAAATGAGACGATTTTTTTTCCTTATATAAAATGCAAAAGTAACACTGCGGATAGAGACTGATAATTCATCCCAGTCTCAAACCAAATCATGTCATCATCATGACATTTAAAGAAAATTATTCTATTTCTGAATGAACTTTGTAAAATAAGTTTTTTAAAACAAACTATAAAAGTTTACTCACTTGTAACGTTTAATATCACGATATATTATAGTATGTTAAATAGTCCCACCTTTACAACAGTTATTAGTCATTCCTGAAGCCTGTATGCAACATGGTCACTCTCATTTAGAATAGAATAGAATAGAATACACCTTTATTCATCACCAGAGGTGAAATTATCATTTGCTGCAACATGAGAGCAGAGAGTAAGAACAAAAATAAAATATAAATACCAGCATAGGATGATAGTGCAAAAAGTAGGACATACATTTAGTTACTACTCTTCAGTCTTAAGGTTGTTTTTTTACTTTTTTGTTTATTTTGCAGTTGCCTACATTTGTATCTGAAGTGATAAAGCACAGATCTCAAAATGATGGTTGTATCTCCAGCAACTGATTTCAAAACTAAGTAAAAAGGAACAGAAGGAACAGGCGCTCTGATAGGATAAAAACCCACTTTAATGTGACATTCAAAGTTGCTCTTTGATTTCAATGCGTTTCTCTGCACACTGTAATCAAATAATAATGAATAGCTTTCTCTGTCTGCTTTCCTCAGTCAATGTTTTTATAATATTCAAACCATTCCGACAATGTAGACTTGTTGCTAGAAAAGGCTTTTCTTTTCATATAATTTGTGCCCTGCTGCATTGCATATTAACTTCTGTAAAGTTGTCAAACAGTTCAAAATTTCAGCACACCACAATGTCTGTGCGGTTTGTTGGAGTCAGTGGGTGTTTGGGTATAATGGGCTATTTTATGCCATTACGTCATTCATTTTGAGCTCTTTATTACAGTAGAAAGCAAATGTAATGGACCTTTTTTGCCTCACAGTTGGGGAATTTTAGTATGTTAGCTAAATCTACGGCGCCATTCACCAACTTAAAAGATGGAAAAACCTCTGAATAAGCTTTCTTTGCTCAACATTGTGCGTGAAAAATAGAAAAATATTTATTTCTTTGCACTCAAAGAACTTTAACACTGTTCAAGAATATTTGATTGCACATTTTACGTACTTTTTATGTGTTTTGAAAAAAAATAGTCAAACCTTTTCCTATAGCGGTTACAATTTGTACCCAATTTGTTGAAATTTTGTTGGAGGACCAACTTTAAAGGGGGGGCAACAGAAAACATTTGGGAACCATGGATTTAGAAAGTGGATGTTCTCCCTTTCAAAGGGTAGAACATGTTTTTCTTTTGTCTGACTTTATTCCCTGAGATGTGTAAAGTCATTTTAGAATCCTCAACGCTGTGCATTTGTTGCAAGTTTATCATTCTTCTGCAGGTTTCACAACCAAAACAACCTTTTCTTCCTCTAAATTATTTTTTTCCAAATGTTTGTGAACAACTATTCCTAATAAAAGGAGTCCTCTCGTACAACAAAACTAAAAGCACCAGATCGCGACCCTTAATTTTAGTCCGACTGACACGGAGGAATCATTTTACTCTATGGCTGTGTTCAAAATTGCATACTAACGCACTACACACTCAATGAGTATATACTGTCTACTATTAACTATAAGAATGGTTAGTCTGGTGACCATTCCCACTGAAGTTAGTATACTTCCAATAATTTTAAGGGAGAAAGTGATCAAGTAGAATATCAACATGAAACACATTTCATACCAACATTTTGTAGATGTTCGTAGACACACCATTGTACGACTGACAAAACTTCCAGTTAACTTCAAAACAAGAGTCATATTTACAAAAGGGTGCTTAAAGAAGAAGAGATCCTTTTGTTTTGAAAAGGTGACATTTGATTTTTAGCTTGAAGCCGGTGTCACGGCGGAACTGGCAAAAATTCATTTTCCGGTAGTGGGCATGCTCATAATCGATCTCAGTACGAGGTAAACTCAGACCGTGACACCGGTTCCAGGACGATTTTGCATTCAGCTTGCAATGCATCATGGGGTGGTTGAGTATGACTAGTGTGCCCACCGTGCATGTATATTTCAAAAAGGTCTGAATATAGTATACATCTGGGTATTTCTAACGTACTCAATCTTTTCATACTATCTAATGTGAACGCACTACATACTCATTTTGATGGCAGACTTAGTATGAGCAGTACGTTTGTATGACATTTCAAACACAGCCTATGTACTGTATGCCAAAGATACTAACAAATCTATTGACAAAATAATTGCAGTAATATATAAGATTGTACATTAGTTTCAATCAGGTAAATATGAGCAGATACATTGTCTTTCTTGTCCTCTTCGTCACATGGTTTTCCTTCCAACAGGGAACAGAAGGGTGATGTATTGATGATGCTCATCAAATATGAGGTTAGAAGGCAACGTTCTCACATATTTTAAGTGCAGGTCGCTTCATAAAAGACAATTAGACCTGATGGAGAACACGTTGTTAAACAGCTTTATGATCTGTGTTGATTGACTGTGGGAGGTCATATTGTTCTAATCTGTATAATATGGAGCGGCACATAAAGTCAGAGTAAAGTCAAGTTAATAAACATAATACCATGGTCAGGCTTGGGGTCAATTACATATTTCAGTTACAATTACATCTTCAATTATCCATGTTCAATTACAACTCAATTATGATTACAGTAACCAGCATTTTTTCCAATTACGATAAAATTACAATTATCTTTTATCCTCGGAAATGCAATTCTGATTATGTTTTCAATTACTAAAGTTTAATTACAATTAATCACAGTTACTAAGCCTTTAATAAATAAGCCCATAAAACATGATCTTTTGTGTTAGCTTCCTGTTAGCATTTCTTATGATAACGGGTCCTAATCCGCTGAAAAACGCTCTAAAAACAAATCTATAAACTAATTGATTACTTATCTAGTAGTTACCTTGTTATTCTTCCTAATCAATGAAAATATATATCAAATTCTATAAAATGGTAAAATGTGGGAAAGCGTGAAACATACTTTAATAACTACAAATGTGTAGAACTGTATATAGAACTGGAACCTGGTTCCCCAGTTTTCCGTTAAATTACAATTGATTTTTTGAGAATTTTCATGGCAATTAAAATTACAAAGTTAATTATCTAAACCTAATTCCAATTACGACATCAACAGATTTTTAAAATTAGAATTACAATTATAATTACTTTATAATTGTAATTATCAACTACACAATTACATTTATAATTGACCCTGACCATGGTATATATAGGGTTTGGTAAGGGTACGTGTTAGAAAATGCGCTCGTATTTCTGAGTATGAACTTTGTATTTCTCTTAGTAACTGAGGAATAAGAGACTTGAAGATCTATGATGGTGTTTCCATTACTGTGCTGAAGCTATAGTCATAAATTGGCTTGTCTGACTGGATAGCATAACCAAGAAGGAAGAAAAATGCCATGGAGAACATTAAACCATGAATGATGGGAATTATATTAACATTTAAATGAGACAGTCATGGTCCAGCGGGATTGCAAGTTTGGAGCATTTATGGTGTGTGGATGATATATAGTGAGAACATTAGATTTTATTAATTTTTTTCCCTGTTTTGTTACACGCTTGTTTCATTCTGTAGACTACGACGGTTTATTTCTCAACATCATCTTAATGAAACTGATATGGTCATTAAGTACTGTCGGTAATTTATTAGCAACTTGAATTAAGAGGAAAAGAATGAGAAGCAGCAACTACGGGGTATAAAACTGCTTATTTGTGTTAGTTTCACCTTATGTGTCTGATATTTGTTGTCACAGGAATCCATTCCCTTGATTCCCTCCGCTGCAGCTCCAGCAGGCTATAAGCAATCACAGCAAAACATGCCCATAGGGGCTCAGGGGAGAGGGAATGAATGAAAGCAGCGCGTAGAGCCAATGACCTTTGCAGACTCATAGCATGATAAATGTCAAAGGTTTTCTGTTTTTAATTTGTCAGAGTTTCCAGAGAAGCCTGACCTATGCCTACTTTCAGCCACGCCGTTCCCATCACAGCAGTCGCTGAAGCGGCACCTTAAAACCCATTACTACCCGACTTTGCAGGGGGGGGGGTTTGCTGTCAAAACTGTAAATTAGCTCATTTGCAACCATTCATAATGCACTGTAGCACAAAGCAGAATGTTTTCCTCCAGCAAAGGTATGATATTGCGTATTGCAGTTTGGCAAATGTGACATATTGCAGACAGAAGAAGTTACATGAATCCAGATGTTTGGCTACGTGTTATCTGGAGCATAATGTCGTGGTGATAGGCCCCTATGAAGGCCCCCTAAGTCTTGTCCGGACCAATCCGTGGATTTTAAAATCTTATGAAAATGTCCGGGTATCCCACAGACCCTGAATTAGGGAGACCAGATTTTTTAAAACTCAAAACCGGAACAGTAATTTAATTAAAGAAGATGTCAGGTTTTCAAAGGAAACAATTTGCATATGTTTTTATTTGTAATGAATTTATTTTTGGCATCATGAAGGAGAGACCGTAAGAGGAAGCAAACGAGCAATATTGTCAATGCCATCGACCAATCAGCATCGAGTTGCAAACACGTGGCAGACTTTTGAGTTTTTTAGTTGGTTTATATTGCAAGCGCTACTATGGCAACCGCTGTGACTGACAGCTCACAGTCCACAGAGATCACGTTTCTAAGCGAATGCGCTGCTGTTTTCAGGGTCTTTACTGTCAGCGGCAACAGACGTCCATTTCTTAATAAACAGGACAAACAGGACTGAACTTGTGATAAACCGGGACAAATCAATGCATGCATCTCGGGAACATGTTTTCAAAGACCGTAACTCTCTGAATATTTGCTCTTTCTGAGAAATTCCAGCAGTTTCTGAAAGCTAATGAGTTGTTCTTTACAGTATCATGTCACTACGGTAATTTTACTCACATGTGATGAAATCCATAAAGATGCCGTTTTGTTTTGACAAAATCATCACACACGAGGCAGAGAGAAGAGACTGAAGGCCAAGATGGATTGACAGAGACTAAATACAGGTGGATTTAATAAAAACATTTTAGCAGAAAGACCCTCCTGGATGATAAAACCTCCATGGAGGTTCAGAGAGGGAATTGAAAACAATGGAGAAACTAGGAGATACTTAGAATGTAGGAAGTTAAATTTACGTTACATTTTTGGATGAATAAATGTTGTCCAGCTTTTCTGTAGCTGGTCTTTACATGTGGATATTAACAACTTTTTTGTTTACTATATTATGGTCACCCTACCCCGGTGCAAATATGTTTTGTGCCCCCACCCCTGCCCTAAACCTATCAATACACAACTAAACACAAACAATATAGGCCCAGTTTAGTCTGTGCGAATAATAAGCCTACAGGAACCAGATTAGTCTTGGCTGATAGCTTGACTCGCTAGCTGGTTCGCTAGCTTTTGCTTAAGTTGCAGAGTAAAAAATGTGTCTTATTTGGTAATTGTAACTTTAGACTTGTCCTGCTCCTTTCGTTTCTTACTCTTTTGTGTACTGCTTTTTTGTTTGGGCTTGCTACCTTTTCTATTCAACTAGCATCCACTTGCTTTTTTTGTCTTGCTGCTTGATGGTCACACCGTCGTTATTACGTCACAGCGCATTATTCTCTCTTTGCCGAACTGGACCTCTTGTATTTTGGTGCGTTGCAGGTACAATCAGAGAAACCAGGCTTCTCCAATGTAGTGAATTATTGAATATTGGCAGAATAAGAAGCTTTTTCCTGATGAAGGTATTCATCACTATAACAGATATTGGCACAGACGACAGCTGCAATGGCCCTAACTGCTCTTTTTTTAATACACTGTTAAAACATATCATTTTCATATCATATCAACTATCATTTTCAAATGCCATTTTCAAATACATCTCTTAAATAGCGTTCTTGTATTGAAATAAAATTGAAATCATAAAGGTCTGAAAAAGTCTGAAGAATAGATAGTGGACGATAGTTTCCTTAAGTAGAAGGACGACAAAGGATTTCTCACAACTCTAACCATTCTTTGTTTGTAGGCTGAAGAGCGAGATCAATGGAAGGCTAGCTCTAGTCATTAAAAGACCCACTGGTCGATTCCACATTACAGCCTCTCTTCAGCATTATTAGGGTTTCGATATTTCTGCTTCCACATGATTTTTTTTTCCTAGAAAGATGCTTCGTTTCCAAACAACATTTCCTTTGAACAACACATGTTTAGGATGTGAAGGTTTCCCAGATATCTGCTTTATGGTAGATAAAGAGGGAACACACAATAGACAGTAACAGACTGAGTCATTATATATCACTAGCGTTCAAAAATGTGCTGAACCTCGCAACAGAGAGTGAGCCTAAGGACTAATTCTTTTCCATTATTACCCACAGTGCAGCTCTCTACAGCATGCAGTGTCCCTATAGGATGACATTCATGTATACGCTCACATGAAGTGTTTTCGGCTTGGACATCTTTTAATGGTCTCCACTATGAATAGAAATATGTCCTAAAGAAATACTGGGCTCTTCGCTAGCATCTCATTTTATCTACAAAGAATACAACAGGTATTTTATTTGAATGGAAATAAAGTAATTCACCCAATGAACATATGTTGCATGTTGAAATACTGAGTTTTCATTGGTTACGTTTTGTTTTGGACTGGAGGGCCAATAGGAAGCCTCAGTCCATGCTCCTCCCATCTTATCATTGTTTTCGGTTTCTGTAACTAGCTAACCAGTGTGTATTCTTCCTTACACTAATAAGCTAGTATACACTTTTACCATCACTATTTCACTAATGCTTCTGCCAATATTGATATAATTTAAGACTGTGATTCGTACCTGCGATGTTTTCAGCACCATAACATAGCTGAGTGAGTAAATTCATCTGGGAAGAACTTCCGTTGTATAGAAGAAGTAGATGTTAGCAATATGAGTCAACTACCGTGATCGCAGTCCTTTCTAAGATAATGAGCTAGCACATTACGCTCAGTAATTAAAACTTATCTGTAAATTCAATTACAAAAGTACAGACGATATTTAGTGCTGTTGATGTCGATACTTCCTGTCTCACAAAGTTCGTGAAATGGAGATTGATTGATTTTTTCATACTTGGCAACACAATTTGCTCATATTTTTTGTGCTGCAGAGAAGAATATTTATTCCTTTTGAGCAGCTACGCAACACGTTTTCTGTTCATATCACATAATGTTAACCATAACCATAATAAGATGCAATTACACAAAAAATGCAGGAACGGTGGTGTCACACACGCAGTAGACTGGGCCTTCTTCTTTACTAAATCATGCTTATTTCTTTATTTTGTAACGACAAATATTGTAATTGGAACCCAAACCTACAGAATCTCTCAGGATAGTTAGTGTGTGTGTGTCATTGCAACAAAACACAAAGTCACAAAGGTTTCTTTTGTTCACATTTAGATGGCAAGTGAAAACGGTGTCACAGTAGCTTCACATTGGTTATAAAAACATTTAAATGCATGGATTTTAAATGACTAAATGATGACACAATAATTAAAATCTCCTCGGGCAGGCTGAGCTCTGTTTGCAGAGGCTTTTTAAACAAATCTGGGACAATCGACAAGAAGTGGAAAGAACATTAAGAATTAATTTATTATTTATTTATATTCAACATCTTTGAGGTTTATTAGTAAGTCATGGGATTTTAAACTAGGTGGTATAAGGTAATATAGGAACAAAGGAAAAATGAAAATAATTTTATGAATCAGGTAACTCTATTAACAGCGATCGTGCAGTTAGGCTAAAATTGTACTACCACCTGCCTGTCCATCAAGACCTTTGCATGAAACTTCTTTCATTTTGAAAAACCTGGCAGCTCCATTAGGGCTAATCTAGCACCGCCGCTGTGCTATCGATGGTTTGCATCACTGTATTCTTCCCCCAGACAAATGAGTCAATATGATATTCAGTGCATTGAGGCTCCCGTTTTTTTTTTTCTTAAAGAAAGAAAACTGTGAGAGAATGCTGACAGCCTGACCTGCTCACTTACTGAAAATTGCTTTCTGACCTGAATGACACCTAGAGATGGAACAAAGGCACCGTTCTTGTTTGTAGCATCTAATACTTCAGCCAAACCTTGTAGGATACAAAAGTTAACAATGCACAAATAATTGACTGCTTCCTTTATACAGTACATGCATGAATAGGTGGACAATACTTTATATACCAGGTTCATTCAAGTTCAGCTTCAACCAACCTGATTTGACCTTGACTGAACAAAACAGTCTGCACATGCTGTCAAAGGTCAACATTACAAGAAGTGCTGTCTTTTAAAGATGTTATTGCGATTAAATAAATGTATTTATTTTATTGCATAATTCACACTTTTATACAAATATGTATTATTTCATTTCAACAAATACGTTTATTAAAGCTTTTTACTCATTTACAGAGATGGTAATTTATTAGAAGATATGTTTTTGTATTTATTAAAACTGATGGTACTTGGTGGCAGGGTTGAGGTAAGTTATAATTGTAATTGCGTAATTGATCATTATTTACAATTATGGCATAATTGTAAATTTAAAAATCTGTTGCTGTCGTAATCGTTATTAAATCGTAATTGAGTTCAGATAATTGACTTTGCAATTGTAATTGCCATGAAAATTCTCTAAGAATTGCCATTTATAATTTAACGGAAAACTGGGGAACCATGTTACAGTTCTATGTACAGTTCTACACACAGTAGTTGACAATTATTAAAATATGTTTCATATCAAGATTTCCCACATCTTATCATTTAAAAAAAATGTAAACTCTTTCCTGTGTCTCGTCAAACATCAATCAGGAATGTAGACCTTTTTATTCATTTATTTCTGATGTTTTGCTTGTTTTAGAATTTCACCGTTTGGTGTATTTTAAAGAGTTTTGCCACAAATTATTATTGATGAATGAGAAAAAAGTCTGTATATCCATGTAAAAAAAAAAAAATTTATGACGTTAAAAAATAAACTGACCTCCTGAGAGGAGTTCGAGTACCCCTAGGAGTGCACGTACCCCAGTTTGGGAACCACTGATATAGATGTCCTGGGTGACCTCAAACCAGTGCTCTTTCTTTGGGGGTTCGACATTGTACCAGTTATGTTAATTATGTCATTTATGGTTGTGTTCACCATCTTCCAGAAAGATTTCAGTTTAGCACAGCTCCAAAAATCCTGTGCGACCAAGACTGACTCTTTATTTAATCATTTTCCACTCTCTCTTTCTCTAGTACCCCCTGTAGTGCCATTTCTTACCCACATTTGAGAAACACTGCCTTAAAGTATTGAAACACCCTGTTCCAGTTCATTTGTAATACCCTAAATCAATCTAGAGGTGGCGCTCTAGCCCCCTTACCTGCAGTGCAAATGTACTCTATTTTTTTAATTGCAGCATGCTTCCCAAAAGCCCAGAGTGTTGTCCCCCACCCACATATCTAAAATCTTGTCTTCCTTCATCGGAACCCGTTACAAACACTACAACAAATCCAATGCATTTGACTTTGATGTGTGAGGTATTTAACCTTTGAAGACTTTGAAGAGAGCAGATTTCTTTCAGCCTTTCAGCGAGACTGATTTGGCCCTGTTTGATGTAATTACTCTATGTTGCACAGCTCTATGTCACACAGCAGAGCATCAGATCTGTAATTTAGCTCTAAGTGGGGTAGCATAACACTGAAAAAAGCACAAGTGGGCTCAGTGTTTCAGAGCACGTTAAAGTCATGATGCTTCTAACATGCCAGCAGCTCCACCTGGACCAATGCCATCCCATAATATATACATGTATCTCATTCATAATGTAGCAGCACTTGGAGGTCATAGATGTATAGAGTCTGTCAAAAATACACTACCGGAGAACATACTGTAACATAGATGCATTTAACTTTCTGTTTGATATGTAAGGGCAGCAGGTTCGTGTCAGTTTCTTCCCACATTATTCCGCACTTCCTTCACCTTTTTGTCGAGGGTGGAGCGAGATATGAGTTCATACATGCCTCGTGTTGTATAACTTTACAAGGTCTGTTGCTTCCAGGCACAGATAGAAATCTATGACCGTCTAATAGGGCCAGTAAATGTCTTCCCCAGCCTTGGATTTAAGAGTTGTGTGAAAACATCCTGCTGCTTTCAGGGCTTTTGTCAAAGACATTGAACAGATGGATGCAGGAAGAATGTGGACCAACAAATCATTGAAATTCAAATTGTCCTTAGGGGAAATGCCATTTAAAAGATTTTGAACTAACTAATTTCCATTAAAGATAGTTTTTGTGTGGGTTACTCTGTGAATTGGACCTTGGCAACTCTGCCCCACAGCAAAAAAAAAAAAAAGAGGGATGTTTGTGTGCGTGGGTTTTTCACTCAGTCTTCAGTTTTATTGGAGTCTCAAAACAATCCTAAGAGTGTATACTGGTTTTACATTATTGTAATTTGGATGACATTTCTTTTTAGCTTTACAACCAAAACCGTTCTTATGTGTTTTAGGATTGTGGAAGGAAATCAAAGTGAAACAACAGAACATAGAACTTTAACCCATAACATACACAGCCACACCCTGGGATGGGCTTGAAATCAGTGCAGGGTGTCCACGCCCTTACACCCAAGGACTGTATGAGTTTATACAGCTTCATCGAGCCCTGATTATGAGGCAGGGGGCCTTTCAAGGCTTTTAACCAGGCTAAATTTAAAATGCTTTTTTGTGGGAACTCTTTTATCTCCAAGTGGTGGCTAATCTTAGTATTAAGGACCTCTCCTACAGTTGATACATTTAAAACTTGTTTAAAAACCTTTTTATATGCTGTGGCTTTCAAACCGGACTGAGAACTGGCATTTTTGGTTCTGTATTTTCATTTACTTGATCTCTTTTTCTTTTACTTGTTGTTTTGAATGTGCTCTATAAATAAAATTGACCATAAACATGCAGCCTTTTAACTCTTTATTATTTAACCTTTTTAACATTTAACTTTTTATTTATTGTTTTGGTTTATTTTATTTATGATTATGTGGATATTATCTGTGGTAAAGCAACAGTCAGTTGAGTTTTAAAACAAATACAGACCACAGCACATTACAGTAATCAATGCAACATAGATCAACGATTTCCGTTTCCTGAAAAGCATTTACTTGAACAAGAAAAAGGTGATTTTATATTGAAATACTCTCCCTTTTTGCTTACTTAAATAACATATGTTATTAGGATATGTGTTTAGATGCAAAAATTGCACTGCAACCACCTATTTAGGATATTTTTATGAAAGTGGTTGTGAAAAAAACAACAAAGGTGGGCCTGAAAAATTATTGTTGACCATTCTTACCTGGAAAAAAAGCTCAAAAAAAACAAGTACTGTATACATTTTAATGTGCAAACATCAAACAGATGTTACAAAGCCAAAATAAAAAAAATGTTTTAAGAAACTGCTGCTTAGGGACTGCTGTGCCCCAATGCATAATGCCTTATTTGCATATAGCAAGAAACGGTTTGATGATTGGGCGTATGAAATAAAAAACTTGTTTCTGCTGTTAGTTAAGTTTGATTGACAACATAATTTAAGGCTTTGTAGGAGGAAAATACGTTTTAAGGTTGAAATACTGAATTTCGAAAATATTTTGTCTCTTCATTTTGGATGTTTTGATGCATTTAACTGATAATGCACTGTACATTTATGTTGGAGACAATCAGATGGTAACTACCAGTTCTGCAGGACTCTCCTTTTTTACTGATAATAGAACAAATCCCCTAAAGGGAGAATCAAGTAGTTAGGCATGATGTGCACAAGCCGAGCACCTCAACACAGTGTTACAGCTGCACTTTGCAGACTTGCTCCATCTTGTCTGCATTCCTGAGCGAACTCAAGGAAGTAGCTGGTGGAAAATTCCACCTTTGTGGCATTTATAGGATGAGGACGATAAAGGGCAGGCTTCTTGTTACTGCTTCGGAGCAGATTTAAAACTAAAAGGTTAAGGTTTTTATTTTTTTATTTTTCATTAAAGACCTATGTACAGTTTACTGAATCATTTACAGCCATTTTTAAATGAATAGTCATTAATATTTTTAGGATTTGTTATATAAAGTAATAATTCCTCCTTTTTGTCTTTTTAGACAACTCTTTTTCAGGAAATTTACTTTTTTCAGGAAATGTACATTTCCTTAAAAATTAGTTGTCTGAATAAATGAAACCTCAACAAAAAAAAAAAAACAAACTTAATGGAATTATTACGCTGAAGTCAAGGAAACATCAACGAGATCAGCAGACGCCTCTGAGGAAGACTGGCTGTTGACCGTTGAAACATGTCAGGAAATCAAAATACATTTCCTGAAAAATGTGTTATCTGAATAAATGAAACTTTAACATAAAATAATCTCTGTCCAAAAAAGCTGCAACTCGAGACACATTTCACAAAGCCATTTACCACTTAAACCCCTCCTTAAAAATCTCAACACAAGGTTATCTGTATAATGTGGATGATTGGAACAATGAAAAGCAAATTATGCACACTACTTTGTGACATTTACATTTGTTTGGCTCCTGTTTAGAGTTTATGGCTCGAGATAAACTTTAAAAGGAAACGAAAGAGAGAGGATAACAAAGGAGCTTATTCACTAATATGTCAAACCATTTTACTGATCACATGCTTTTATTTTGATAGGGTTTCAACTGTGTTTTTCCTAAGAGCTCAAATTTGATCAAATATATTTTTTGGTGTACAGCACAATAATGCATTTATAATTGCTTTGTGAATAGTTTTTCCAATAATCCACACCAGGGGTGGAGCAGCGATTTTAAAAGTGAAAGTGTTCAAAGGTTCGGGCAACCGTCAACTCCCAATTTAGTTTATTAAATTAATTTATTAAAGCTGTTGTGAAGTCAGTGATACCCAACATATGGCTCTTTGTCTTGATTTTAATTATTATTCCCCCAGAAAACCTTTTTACCTTTTTCTTTGGCCATTTTACAACATACTTTTTACATACCTTTTCCAAAACATTAGACACTTTTTTGTTTTTCAGATTGTATCATCCTTTTGCCAATAAATATCCCCTTTTCCTCATTTTTGTCCATTTTTGCAAGTTCTTTTTGACACTTTTATCCAATGTTTGTCAATTCTTTAACAATGTTTTTGCCACTTTTCATCCCAGCGACCTTTTGCCCAATAAATTCCATGCACTTATTTCCTTTTTTCCCTACATTTTGCCTCTTTTTGTTCCATATTTTTGTCCTTTTTTCACTATTGTTTGTCACATTTTGCTAAAGCTACCTTTTTCCATCACATACCACCTGTTTCTTCTTTTTTGTCAATTTAGTTTGCCACTCCTGACTGCTTTTGACCCGTTTCATCACTTTTCAAGAGTTTTTTATGCCACGTTTGGACCATTTTTTGCCACCTAGTACCAATGTTTTGTCACTTTACTTACACTTTAGTCATGGCTGTTAACCCTTTGTTTTCCTTCTTGGAACGGCAGCTTTGTCAAATGGCTGGCTGTGATTGGCTTGATCACCATTCGATCAATCTAACTGACAATACTTTTTCAACAATGAATCCCTCTGTGAGAAGTGAGGGGGATGAATTTTAGTTTTTATGAAAGTGTGGGTGTCACATCCCCCACGGGAGAGATACGCCTGATCCACACTGAACTTACAGTATCAAGTCTATTTAACAATTCATCAGATCCCATGTTCTTCCTTTGCATTTTTCAAATCACTCATCAAAACTCACCTTTTTAAACAAGCTTTTAACTTATGATTGTGGTGTATTTTCTGTATTTTTGTAAAGTGTCTGAGTTTTTGAAATGTATTATTCTTATTATTATTACGATGCTACACAGTACTGCTGGTGCTTTTTATGATACACAGAGCCTGGACCTCTTTATTGGTGATGTTAACAGCAAACTGTGGGAAATCAAATCTACTGATTCCCTTTCTATCAGAACCAGAGTTGCCTTCTAAAGCTACGCTAACGCCTAAGTTAGATCTGAACAGACAGAACCTTTGATTCCAACGTGCAACAGTGAGTCTTTGCTATAGCCTTAAATGTGCTCATCCCTTCCTTAGTCGACTTGTGATAGATTCAGATCTCAAAAAACTAAGAACATCCAAGACGAGCTGCAGCTTGGAACTGTTCTTAAGGCTTTTAAAGTGTCAAAAGTTCAAGTTTCAAGGCTATGTTTTTACAGCTGTTGCTATTGTTACAACACTGAGTATTATAAAGGATGCATAACAAGGATAAAAGTTACCTGGATTAAGTTTATTTGGACAAAATTAAAGATATCCAAACTAAGCTCATTTAACATCATGGTTTTCCCCATCTCACAATAACATTCCTCTTGGTAGCTGATGAAAATGTCATGTAATCATGCAATATAGTCATTCTGCATTTGTTGACTATGAATATTAGTTTTAATCCAGTGAAAAAACGTACATATGTAATAATACAGGCATAAACTATGTGATCATTGTATGGAAATGTTACTTTACTTTTGTATAATTGCGCAGTTCAGTGGTTTGTGGTTTGCAGTTTTGTTGTAGTGAAGACCCTGAATTCCATTCCAAAGAGTCCTTGACATGTGTTGTTTATACGTCTTCTTTCAGAGCTTTTCTGTAGCTACTCCAGTTTCCAATCAAATCATGCATTCAAGGAAAATTGGTCTTGGTTGGCCAAATATGTCGGTGTGCTGGTTAGCAGCAACTTGGAAGCAAAACGTTCACTCTGACCTGTAATTCTGTCGTCTTGATGAATAACAATGAAATAACATTGTGAATAAAAATCTCATTTTTATTGGACAACCACTAAATTGAATAATGTAATATGCATTCTCTTTTTTTCTTTATCCAGATTGAGACCTGCATGGGGATAAAAAGAGAAAGTAATTCACTGCAGAGTTATTTATAATTAACTTTACGCATTGAGAATACTGATGTTGCATGCATAAATATATATAATTTCAATTCTTGTCAAATCAGATTTCAGCTTTCAATGTTTACTCCAATCCTAGCTATAAGTCTGAGCGTATTAAAGATAAATATAACATTTGCAGAAGTTGATTTGAATCGACTTACTCCTGTTTATCCACCCACTCCAAACTTTCTTTTTTTTTTTTTGTTTAACGTTATCCACTGCTAAAGAGACAGCAGAGCATCATGAACGTCTTTCAAGTCTCAGCACAGCAGTGCATAGTTTACCAGGCAAGTAGAGTTGGATCAAGCTGCTGCCGCAGGGTCCTGTGAGTACGACTCCACCCCCACCCACTCCTCCCCATCGTCTGTGTCCTGATCAGTGCACTGGCATGATCCTCTGCTCATGCAATTGGATCACACAAATACCACAGTTAGGCACAACGTTGGATACTATGGAAACGGTATAAAATCTGTGTGAAATCATTATTATTAATAATAATAATAATGATGATAAGAATTACAATATAATAACTAGATGAACTATGTTTCCAAAAGAAAATGCAAGGATTTTAATTTTATTTTTTATTTGTTTATTGTAACGGGACAGTGCATATTAAAGCTGATATCCAGAGTTTCTGAGGAATCTATGTTTATGTATCATTTTTTTGAAATGCAAAAAATACCTAACTAGTCTTTTACTATGGTCTACTGCCGGTGGTCATTCATATACATCAGGGGTCTGCAAGCTGCGGCTCTGGAGCCTCATGTGGCTCTTTGACTCTTTTGCAATGGCTCCCTATTGCTCTCAAAAATATTGAAATAATCATTCTTTTCTTAATGAGGGTATTAATGATTAATGATTTTGACACCAAATAAAATCACAATTTAACGTTTTGTCAACCTAAAAATAAATCACATTGTGCAATAACCTTCAGACTTCACCTCCTACATCATCTACAGACCATCAACTTTCCTACACCTGTGGCTAACCTGAAGTTTTAAATCCCTGGTAAGATGACTAAATCAACTAAAAGACAATTGTGGAAGAAAATATACATTTTACTTGTGTGGGAACGGATTCATTTAACTGTCAACATGCCAGCTAAATATGCATGCTTGATGTGTGGGAAGAAATTTGCAATTAACATGTGTTGACTGACATTATGTGTTATCAAATTCAAGTATTTTTTTTGTAGTCTATCTAAAAAAAATTCTTTGCATAACATTATCCGATATAATTTTAACCGTATAGAAATTTTATACACTATGTAGACTCCATTAAAAAGGTACTTTATTTGGTTCCAGTGGGACTTTAATCAAGGTGAGATGAGGAGAAATGGATCTTTTGAGAGTAAAGGTTGCAGACCCCTGATATACATCAACGTATACAGTATAAGCCACTCCTTCGTCCTATTGACCCCTATACAAACAGAAACAATCGCCCAGCCAATAGGCTTCGACTTCCTGTCATGGAGTCTGTCAATCAAAGTGAATGCGGAATTGTGTACGGAAACAAGGCCGTATACAATGTATGCATGTAAATACTCCGGCAATGATTCATCAGTTGTCCCCAACAGGAAGTATTAAGACGATTAAAAGTACAAAACATAATAAAACACAGTATGTATCTGCGTGTATAGGCATAGGATTAAAAGCACAAAACACAAAACATCAAAACTATATGCATGTGCAATCATGCATACATGTCACTCACATAAAAACACTACACACATGAAAATCCAAGACATGACATGATTACATGTGCTCATAGGTTTGAATATCTAAAATCCAGTCATTTAGTTGAGCCCTAAAATTCACAAGTAACGTACACTGTCTTATATTGATGAACAACTTGTTCCTTTCCAGACGTCCCTGGATGCCACATTTTGGGCTAAACTTCTGAGTCTAAATAAACAAATAACAATGCATATACTGAACCCTTCGAATTCAGAATAGCATTCAGTATTACCCCTCGGAATAAGTATAACTCTCAGTATAACCCCTCTGTGTCAGAATTACCCCTCTGAATCAGTATAACCTGTTAACTCATGTAACTAACTAACTAACTAACATGTTGACTCATGTATCGAATGCATCTGTGTGAATTATCTTTTTCTTTTTTGCTTGTATGATTGTATGGCAGAAAAGCCTCAGAACCTGTAGAAATATGACAATTTAAAGTTAATTAAAATAATTAAATTATCGGTAATGACTCTTAATCGTGTTACAATACAGTAAATCATGTAGAATATTTATTCTTTTATCAACTAAAAAAAAAAAACCATAATTTCTTAAATGACCATTTTTTTAAAAGGTGCGCATATGTTGTAGGTGTCAACTTGACATGCACAGTCCCCCCCCCACAATACCCTTTCCCAATTAGTGTCAAGGAAGATAGCTTTTGAAAGTGTTTGTGTAACTTTTTTCCTCCCCATTTCAAAGACAGACTTTCTTGTTTAGGTGCTGCTCAGCATTCCAGACAAGCTGAAACTCGACCGTGTGTCTTTTCTTTTCTGTCTCAGAGAATCGGTTAAAAATGGGTGGATGCAAGAAAGCAGGTTGCAGAACTGCAAATCTGTTACTTAAAATTGGAAAAACACGAAGTTGGAAATTAATTAGTTTTTTCTTTTTTTTTTTTTTTTTTACAATTTAATCCAATGTTCTGTTTGTGTCTTTTTGTGTATTGAAAAAAAAAAGTGTTTGTTCAGATAAAAATACATTTGTTGTTTGCCATCCTGCATCAACAGCTTTATGCTGGCTGGGGAATAAATCCTGAAAACAAACCGCTCAGAAAACACTCCTTTGAAGAGAAAAGCCACTATCTGCAAACTTAGGAACGACTTATTACTTTCTGTCATTTCCATAAAGTTTAGGCTTTTAATTCCACCTCTGGATGTGTTTAATACTGATACATTTTTCAGTGCAGTAATAAGCTTAGAACTTTACAGTTTACTCAGTCAACCTTTTGAAGTGTATAAAAAATCCAATGAAAAGTTTTTTTGTCCACAATGTTAGAGCAAAGTTAGGAGATTTTCTAGTTGGTGGATTTTTCTAAAGGGTTTTTCCATTGATGATGATTATTTGGTTGTTGTTGGTGTTTCTTGCTGTGTCATGCTTGTTTTCTGTACGTTGTAAGACGTGGTATGTTCTTAAATGTTGTTTTTGTATTGTTTTTTTTTTTTTTTTTTTTTTTTTTTTTGAATGACACAAGCACTTTATTAGGGTGTGGAATGGCTGGGAGGCAGAAAAAAGGGGGCGGTTTGCACCCCCCTTCCTGCTTTTCCATTGGTGGAGAGAGGGACAAAAATGCAGGTACCTGGTGCAGGTAAACAGACTGGCAACAGGCAAGGCGCGATGGATCACTTCACCTGGTTTTTCAACACTGGATCGAGGTTTTTATTGATTGTGGTATATCAACTACTCTGGACACTTGTTTTTGAAGGTTTTTAAAGGTTTGTCATGGTTTGTTTGACCAAAACTAGAAAAACCAAGTTGTGTAGATACTTGTTTCCTCAAGCTGGTGAGTAGAGACTTAATTTGGAAGAAGTGACAATAATTCAAGTTTGGTTTTGTTATTTTAATGCAACATGAACTTTGAGATATGATGTTGCTGTAACTGTTAAGTTTTATTCAATGGGTTTTGGTCTGTGCACCTTCATTGTATTCTTTTGTTATCAGATGCTTAAAGAAGGTTGAAAAGCAGTGAATACATGTCCTGTCTTGCGTAGGGAGAGGCCTGCGTGGCACACCCTCGACACCAATACTCTCCAGAACCTCTACAGAGACACCTCATCACACACTATTGTGGCTCTTTTGTGTAAAAAGGTGTCTTTTAACCAAATGTTTGATTTCTTTTCCAACAGATTGAGAAGGAAAAAGATCAGTGAAAGCTTGGAGGTAAACATCAATCCTCCGCGTGGTCCATCGATTCATCATTGGCTGTCAGGAGATGATTCTCTATTAAATAATCTGTGCTTTCTATCCTTCATTCCACCGGAGTCTGTGTAAACGTGTTAATCAGATTTCAGTGGTTTGAAGAATAGGACGCATGGAATTTGTCACCTGGAAGAAGTTTTTTTAAGATGTAATTAAATTAAATAAAGAAGAAGATTTGAAGTCAAAGAAGATTTTGTCACGTTTTAAAATAATAATTGCAATAAACAAGTGTTCATTGACTACTTTTCTGATTCAAAAACAACAAAAATGCAGCAGTTTTGCACAAACACAAGGATTTCTGTCATTTATCTGATTTTTCACATCCTTTGTTACTAGACGTGAAAGTAACAGATTACAATACTCACGTTACTGTAATTAAGTTGCTTTTATTGTTACTTGTACATTTTTTAGTATATTTCAAAGTCAGTCATTTTACTTGTACTTAAGTACATTTTAAAAGAAGTTAAGCAATTTGTTATATTTCTACACCCAACTGTTACTGAGTAAATTATTATTTGTTGTTTTAAAATGATCAACATACATTGTGAAACTACAAAAAAATGAAATGACCAGAGGCATCAATTGCATCACATGATCATAGACGACCAATCAGATTAAACGTAATGCACGGCACCAAAACAGCATTGAATGCTGGTTATTTTCTTAATTTTAAAGTTAATAAATTTTGCTATTTTTAGAGCCTGATAAATTATTTTTATTTTGAAATCATTGGTGTTACTTTATTGAAAAAAAATAATTGTACATTTTGACAAACCTTTAATTTTATACAGATGCTTTTTGCGGAAGATAATTTATGTTCCGATTATTCAAGATTTCATCTCTTCCTTTTTAAATTTATACATGAGACATATGTATAATGTATTACCAAAAAAAAAACGTGGGGGGTGAAAGTAACTTTTACATTGAGTACTATTTAATTACTTCTACTTGAGTAGGATATATAAGTACTCTTTACACCTCCGTTTGTTATATGTTTCATGTTTAGCCCTTTATCAATTGGTCACCCTACACTTAAAGTCACAGATGCGTCATCTTCGTTGTCCTAAATATAAGCATATTATTATACAAATGTGTGAAAAAAAAATCAATATTTGTTAAACATATATTGATTACTCATCAGTGAAGGAAGTTTTAAAATCTTTTTTTTCACAGAATTTAGTTTTTTCATCACGTTTTTAACTGAGCCTCTGTTGAAAAATGAACCTGCCTCATTAGCACACAGGCTATTCCCGGACTCTAGTCGAAGTCCTAATTATAGCTAAATGAGCAGCTGGAAGTAATTTGACAGCTACATTGAATCCCAAGTATAATTTTCCCATCAAATTATGAAGAAAATGAATAAGCTAGCAAAACAACTTAGTGCCAGATCAGCTGGATTTGTGCAGACTTGTACGGTCGTCACACGATTACTCTTCCTTAATTATAGACAGTCTCAGAGTAAATTTAATAAGTGTCATCACATATTTCATCACAATTTATCAAAAACATCTCACAGTACAAACGAGGAGTTTTGCTATACTCTGGGTATATACTGTACGCAATGAATGAAAGTATGAATATATATAAGGAAGTTAATATATATATATATATCTATATGTATATATATATATAGATATATATACTGTATATATATGAAATGTTTAAATATATATATTAAAGTTTAAATATGTATATGGAAGTTTTAATATACCAAGTGCAAAAGAAAAGTGTGTGTATATATATGAAAGTTTAAATATATACAGTATATAAGAAAAGTCGGAATACATATAAAAACTTTGAATATATATGAAAGTCTGAAAATATATATGGAAGTTTGAATATAAATATAAGAAAAGCTCAAATGCATATAAGATAAGAAAAAAAAAACACAACAGCAGTCATTTATACTACCTTTAATATTTGTCACAACTTTAATTTCTCAACTCTGCGCAAGCTTTTTAACTCACAGGAAAACCAAAGAACACAGCTTTAGGATGTAGTTCCTTATGTCAAAAGAAAAGTCAGGTTCCGATAGGATTTTACGTCCCAACATCACCCAGTTAGAGCTCAAGGCTGTGTAAAAAGAACAGCACTTCATACCTCATAGATTGGAAACTTACAGTAGAAGGTTTTCCTGCCTGAGACTTGCTAGGCACCAATGGTTTGAAAAAAAGATGAACTTCAACCATTCAACACAACTGTGACTAAGAGAGTATTCCACAAACAAAGCAACTATTTGACATTTCTAAAGAGCAAACTAATAAAATAACACTTTTTATGATAAAAGTTATTGATTCCCAAGGTTATCTCTTTATTTAGCTAAATAAAGACTTTGTCCATGTTTTTTTCAGTAAACAGCATTTTCTCATAAAACTTCTCTCTGTAAAGAGGTTAAAATGTAAGGCCTCTCTTCAGCCAGATGGGGAGATGCAGAAGATTTATTGCCAAAAGTTTGGATCCGGTTCCTGCCCTTTCTTAGCTTTTAGCATTTTTGCAGACAAAAATCATGTTGTTTGGTTTTGAGTTATAAAAATTGGCCCTGGTTTTGTGTGTTTGTGTCCCCGCATGTAAATGTCATTTCTGCTTTAAAGGTCTGTTCATCCTGCCATCCCCAATAAACATGGGTGTTTTTTAACAGTGGGACAAGTCATAGAACATCTTCGTAAAAAGTTAAGGCAAGTTTGATTGGATGTCTGTCTCTTAAACTGTTTCTACAATGAGAGGTGAAACTTGTTGAAACTGACTAACTGTGGGCCTACGTGTTGTCCTTGAATCAATGACATGTGCAACACTAAATAATGCAAGGGTATCAACTAGAGCCAGACCAATTCATTGTCACTTTCGGCATGAAATAGATTCATCAGTATCTGTTAAAAAGTAACTGATGTTGCAGTGCAAAGATTTTGTTTGCGTATCTCAGCGCTAGTCGTTGGTTATCGACCCATTAATCGTTATCGGCCGATTTATCGGCTTGACAAGCCCCCCAATATTGATATCGTCCTCAAAAATCCTGCATCGGTCTGTTATCAACCCTTTTATAATTCATCTGGGGAACGTGTCAGACTCAATAGTGTCCAATTCGGCCTGGAAGGAAAAGTAAAAGGGACAGATAAAACATGAATTGTGTAAACTATCAACTAATTCAGCTGTAGATATCTCCATTCATCCATCAATTTTCTGGCACGCTTGTTTCTGTTTTCAGGTTAGCGGGGGACAGCTGGTGCCTGTCTCCCGCTCTCAGTGGGCGTTAGGCCCAGGGTAGATATCTCAGTCCCTCCAAATGCACAAATTAAATGAAACTCCACAATATTTGCCAGGGATCACAGTTTTTCTTTGTCTATATCCAATGATGGCAGTTATTTTTAATCTTAAATTGCTGCAAGAACTCTCTCTCTTTTTTCTTTCTTAATCCCCAAATAATATAACTTTTGGTCAGAAAATCTGTCACTTTTTTCTTGGATACTGTCTGTGATTACCTTTACATATCATTTATACATGAAAGTGCAAACTAGTGCACATTATTAATGAAACCGCTAAATTTCTCCACCTATAATCTGGTAGCCCATTACATAAGTGGTCTGTATTTGGACCATGTGTGTGACACCCCTGATATAAGTGCACATTTGGTCTAGTTTGATTTCAAATGGACTGGTATAGAAAAGACCAATAATATTGATTACACCCTAGTTGGACCATTTCTTCAATGAGCTAAACTACTAAGGAATACTTATTAACTCACTATTAACATTGTAACACTAATGAGGGTTTGTTGTGTATTGCCCTATTAATGTTTTCTGTTTGGGATTGACATTTTTTGTAATTTTATGAAGATGTGCAGATAGTGTATCCAGTTACAGAGGTGGTCAAATCTAGGTTTTTCTCTTACTTAGAGTAACATACAAAGGTGTTTTACTTTTAAAGAGAACGCTCATGGTACTAGAGGCTTTGGAGATTTCCTAATACTGAAGGTTGGAAGCACCAAGAAAAGATTAGTGTCTGTCTGTATATGTGGTGGAACTATGGACCAGCCTGGATTCGCATCAAAAGCAGTGCCAAAGTATTCAGAGTTTTATGTCACTTCACCAACAAATGGTCTGGTCGCTGTACAGTGAGGAATGGGCTTAATAATAGGGCTATTATCGGCATATCTATGGCTCGGTTTGTTGTTATCATACTGGTAACTGTCAGTTTATTATCATTGTTGGTATTTGACTGAACTGCATCATATTCTTGTAAATCTTGCAGGTCATTAGTCAGTTTTCATATTCTGTTTACTTATTGTTTTATATATTACTAGAAGTCCATACAGATTAGGATAACATTTTTCAAATTAAGAATGGTTGTGGGATTCAATAACTTTTTCTTCTTCCCACTCCTTTTCTAGCAAGCATATTATAGCATATTGTTTGTTTTCTCTATTGGGGTTGACTTCTAGACAAAGAGTTTTTGGTCTTTTTATTTTCTTTGTTTTTTGTCCATGCTTGAAACAAACCAACAAATGAAATGACATGAAGGATGGAGGAATAGTTTAGAAGTGAACTTTGAGTGGTCCATTGGCTTCATCTCTCTCAGCACATATACAGATCATTTCTGCGTTTCCACCCTTGCCAACTATTGTCCAAGGCTCTAAAAACTGTGTTTATTTAAAGCCTACAATGGACCAAACTGATGGATTGTGAAAAGGGTTTTACCAGTAAGACAGTGATTATTCATCTAAATGTATACACCAGAACAAGCTTAAAATTAGATTATTTTAACTGCTGAATCGTCATAATATTTCCTTGTCCTACTCTTGATAAAGGCTGGTTATTAATGCATCAGCTCCACAGTGTCCTCCAGTGGAGAAACATGACACAAAGTATCAGCCAGAGGACATTTCCATTCTGCCAGTGTTGTAGATCTCCTTCAGGTTTTATTTTCAGAGCTTGACATAGCCTCTAATTTATTACAGCGAAATGCATCCAAAGAGATAAAAGGGCCACAAAAAAAAAAAAAAAATGTGTTAAACTCAAACTATCAGGACACTGCAAGGACAGGAGCATCGTGATTTAACTGCAACATGTCAAACTGCACAGAATTGGTTTTTAATATAAAGCCAATTTCTCACAGAAAAGACTTTAAATCAGAATTATCTTTCTACTTAATGCTACTGTTTGACCATAAAACATAATTAGTCACACGTTCAATGAGCACATTTATATTCAGACTTGCAATTCTCACATGGACATGAAGCTTTTCAAATTAAACTAATTTCACTGACCGTCACATAACATTGGACGGTGTAAACTCTTCTGGTAAGGATCTTGGATTGTTCACCAGTTGGGGAAGAGGGTGTGTGATATTATGGCAGGCTGACACATGCAGATATACATTATTGCTTCTGTACTACCTCCTATAATATGTCATCTTCACTTACACTAGAAGACCAGCATGTAAAATCATTTATTTAACAAATAGGATTGCAACAGAGGTGGAAAATATCCAGTAAATTTCCACAGGAACATAAGGTCAGGCATATCGAAAATATAAATTTTTCCTGGGAATTCTTTGGTAGAATTAACCAGAAATTGAGACTATTTTTTTTAAATAACTGTCATATCCAAATGAAAATATTATCATCCATATAAAATAATACAATTTCAATTTTAAAAGTCAGAAACCTTTTATGGGAATTAACAGGAATCAGTGGGAAAATGTCCAAATCAAAGGGTGGCCCAAAACAGGGATGTTGAAAATCGTTCGGGAAGATGTATTTTAGCATCATCTAAAATATCAGCATCAGAATAATTCCCATTAAAAAGTTTAGATTTTTGAATATTCCCAATATTCCCGATGTTAAATTTTCGTGGAATTTTTCCACCCCTTTGCAACCCTAATATAACAAGGGAATACAGTATATGCGATCGTGGGTTACCTGGTCATCGTCATTAAGATATGTATCTAACACCAAAACTGCTATAAACCTATGACAATTTTTGTAAATATATAGGAATTAAAAATTCATTCATCAATTTTCTATAAAATGTTATTCCTGCATGTATAGCGTGAGTCCTGTGCAGGGCCAATCATAAAATGGAATTTGTGATTTGGTTATATAAACTATTGATAATATTTGATATGTGCATGTTTTAGCTCAAAAGACAACAGACTGTATAAGTGAGAGGCAGAGATGATACCTGCCACATATGGATGATGTAAGTGAGGAATGTTGATGTAAAACATGGTTCCCTGCAGTGCTTTTACAAACCTCAAACCTTAATGAAGATTTAAATTTGGCTCCTTGACACATCAAGACTCCATTTGCCACAAAATTATACGTGAACCGCCACCTTAACGTGGTGGAGGGGTTTGAGTACCCGAATGATCCTGGGAGCTATGTTGTCGGGGGCTTAATGCCCCTGGTAGGGTCTCCCAAGGCAAACAGGTCCCAGGTGACGGGTCCGACTAAGAGCGGTTCAATAGCCATATATGAAAGATAAAAATCAAAGGCAGTTCACGTCGCCCGGATTGGCGCTACCGGGGCCCCACCTTGGAGCCAGGCCCGGGGTTGGGGCTCGAGTGCGAGCGCCTGGTGGCCGGGGCTTTGCCCACGGGCCCCGGCCGGGCAGAGCCCGAAAGGACGACGTGGGCCCGCCCTCCCGTAGGCCCACCACCCGCAGGAGGGATCATATGAGGCCGGTGCAGTGTGGATCGGGCAGTCGTCCAGGGCGGGGGCCTTGGCGATCTGATCCCCGGCTACAGAAGCTAGCGTTAGGGACGTGGAATGTCACCTCTCTGGCGGGGAAGGAGCCTGAGCTTGTGTGCGAGGTGGAGAAGTTCGGACTAGATATAGTCGGTCTCACCTCGACACATAACAAGGGCTCTGGAACCAGCCTTCTCGACAGGGGTTGGACTCTCTTCTACTCTGGAGTCGCCAATGGTGAGAGGTGCCGGGCCGGGGTGGCTATACTTCTTGCCCCCCGACTTAGTGCCTGTACGTTGGAGTTTACCCCGGTAGACGAGAGGGTAGCCTCCCTCCGCCTTCGGGTGGGGGGACGGATCATGACTGTTGTTTGTGCCTATGGGCCAAACAGCAGCTCGGAGTATCCACCCTTCTTGGATTCCTTAGAGGGAGTACTGGAGAGTGCTCCTTCTGGGGATTCCCTCGTTCTTCTGGGGGACTTCAACGCTCACGTTGGCAGCGACAGTGAGACCTGGAGGGGCGTGATTGGGAGGAACGGCCCCCCTGTCGGAACCCGAGCGGTGTTTTGTTGTTGGACTTCTGTGCTCGCCACAGATTGTCCATAACAAACACCATGTTCAAGCATAATGGTGTCCATATGTGCACTTGGCACCAGGACACCCTAGGCCGCAGTTCGATGATCGACTTCGTAGTCGTGTCATCGGACTTGCGGCCGCATGTCTTGGACACTCGGGTAAAGAGAGGGGCGGAGCTGTCAACTGATCACTACCTGGTGGTGAGTTGGCTCCGATGGCGGGGGAGGATGCCGGTTAGACCTGGCAGACCCAAACGTATAGTGAGGGTTTGCTGGGAACGCCTGGCAGAGTCTCCCGTCAGAAGGAGCTTCAACTCCCACCTCCGGGAAAACTTCAACCATGTCTCGGAGGAGGCGGGGGACATTGAGTCCGAGTGGGCCATGTTCCGTGCCTCTGTTGCTGAGGCGGCTGATCGGTGCTGTGGCAGATGGGGGGTCGGTGCCTGTTGTGGCGGCAATACCCGAACCCGTTGGTGGACACCGGGGGTGAAGGATGCCGTCAAGCTGAAGAAGGAGTCCTATCGGGCTTTTTTTGGCCTGTGGGACTCCGGAGACAGCAGACAGGTACCGACGGGCCAAGCGGAGTGCAGCCACAGCGGTCGCCAAGGCAAAAGCCCGGACATGGGAGGAGTTTGGTGAGGCCATGGAGAACGACTTTCGGACAGCTTCGAAGAGATTCTGGACCACTATCCGGCGTCTCAGGAGGGGGAAGCAGTGCACCGTCAACACTATGTATGGTGCGGATGGTGCGCTGCTGACCTCGACTCGAGACATTGTGGATCGGTGGGGGGAATACTTCGAAGACCTCCTCAATCCCACCGACACGCCTTCCAATCAGGAAGCAGGGCCCAGGGACCCGAGAGTGGGCTCTCCTATCTCTGGGGCTGAGGTTGCCGAGGTGGTTAAAAAGCTCCTCGGTGGCAGGGCTCCGGGGGTGGATGAGATCCGCCCGGAGTTCCTCAAGGCCCTGGATGTTGTGGGGCTGTCATGGCTGACACGACTCTGCAACATCGCGTGGACATCGGGGGCAGTGCCTCTGGATTGGCAGACCGGGATGGTGGTCCCCCTTTTTAAGAAGGGGGACCGGAGGGTGTGTTCCAATTATAGAGGGATCACACTCCTCAGCCTCCCCGGTAAGGTTTATTCAGGGGTACTGGAGAGGAGGGTCCACCGGATAGTTGAACCTCGGATTCAGGAGGAGCAATGTGGTTTTCGTCCTGGCCGTGGAACTGTGGACCAGCTCTACACCCTCAGCAGGGTCCTTGAGGGGTCATGGGAATTTGCCCAACCATTCCACATGTGTTTTGTGGACCTGGAAAAGGCATTTGACCGTGTCCCTCGGGGATTCCTGTGGGGGGTCCTCCGGGAGTATGGGGTATCGAACCTCCTGATAGGAGCTGTTCGTTCCCTGTATGACCGGAGTCAGAGTCTGGTCCGCATTGCCGGCAGTAAGTCGAAATCGTTTCCGGTGAGGGTTGGACTCCGCCAGGGCTGCCCTTTGTCACCGATTCTGTTCATAACTTTTATGGACAGAATTTCTAGGCGCAGTCAGGGCGTTGAGGGGGTCCGGTTCGGGGGCCTCAGTATTGCATCACTGCTTTTTGCAGATGATGTGGTCCTGTTGGCTCCAACATACCGTGACCTTCAACTCTCACTGGATCGGTTTGCAGCCGAGTGTGAAGCGGCCGGAATGAGAATCAGCACCTCCAAATCCGAGTCCATGGTTCTCGACAGGAAAAAGTTGGAGTGCCTTCTCCGGGTTGGAGATGAGGTTCTGCCCCAGGTGGAGGAGTTCAAGTACCTTGGGGTCTTGTTCACGAGTGAGGGAAGGATGGAGCGAGAGATCGACAGGCGGATTGGTGCGGCGTCTGCAGTGATGCAGAGTCTGCACCAGTCCGTCATTGTGAAAAGGGAGCTGAGCCAAAAAGCAAAGCTCTCGATTTACAGGTCGGTCTACGTTCCAACCCTCACCTATGGTCATGAACTTTGGGTCATGACCGAAAGAACAAGATCACGGGTACAAGCGGCCGAAATGAGTTTCCTCCGTAGGGTGGCTGGGCTCTCCCTTAGAGATAGGGTGAGAAGCTCAGTCATTCGGGAGGGGCTCAAAGTAGAGTCGCTGCTCCTCCGCATCAAGAAGAGCCAGATGAGGTGGCTCGGGCACCTAATTAGGATGCCCCCTGAACGCCTCCCTAGTGAGGCGTTCAGGGCACGTCCCTCCGGAAGGAGGCCCCGGGGAAGACCCAGGACACGCTGGAGAGACTATGTCTCTCGGCTGGCCTGGGAACGTCTCGGGGTCCCCCCAGAAGAGCTGGAGGAAGTGGCCGGGGAGAGGGAAGTCTGGGCCTCCCTACTGAGGATGCTGCCCCCGCGACCCGGAAACGGCTAAGCGGGAGAAGATGGATGGATGGATGGATGGATAATAAAAGGAATGTGTAGTACAGGTGTAATGATCAATTATTGATTTTGATTGAATTTATTAACATTTTTGCACATACAGTTTTATGCCAAACTTTCTTGTTTAAATGTTTACCAGTTGTAAATAATTGTGAATGTTTTCGCCACAAGTTAATTCAAAGCTCATCTCCCAACTATTGTAAAAAAAAAAAAAAAAAATCTTTCTTGAAAGTTAGAGGCTGCTTAAGCTAAAAGCTTCTGAAACGTAGACAGATTAACCAGCACAGTGAGAGGTGGGATAAATACTGTTTGCTAAAGCTGTTGCCCTGAACGATGATGTACTTATCAAAAGTTTAAAAGTAACTTCAGTTTATTGAAAATATAAATGTACGTCACATATACATTAAATCATGTTATTAAAGAGGTGGTTTGGTCCTTGAACAGGCCACCAGTCTTTTTGGAGCGAGCTATTCTCTGCATAGTAACCAACATAGAATTACTGTAGACATGGGATAATTTTACGTGGCCCCCAATGTAAATGCAAATGTTTTTTTTTTTAAATCCAAAATGAGTAAATTTCCAAAATAAAAAAAACTAAATATCTCCAAAAATGCATCAAAATAACAGCAAAATATACAAAAAAAATCACTTAAAATACACAAAATAAAATGACAAAGAATGACTCCAAAAACAAAAATGCATACAATTATTCGTAACACAACAACAAACACAAAAGTAACAGAGAAACATACAAAATGACAACAAAAATAAGGAAGCTCTGTCTGTCTGTGTGTGTCGGCGGATCAGCCTTAGATTGATCTGAGACTTTCAACATGGCTACTGCTTGGTTCAAAGGTGTGCAACGTCGGATTTGTTTGAACTGCAATGATACTGTTATTACATTATTTCATAAAATTGGACAGCTCAGTGTTGACAGGCAGTCATGGTAGCTCAGTATAAGTTGAATGCTGTGTAGAATCTAAAGTATTTCATTGAATTGTCCACTGGGAGTGAAGCCAGCACAGTCACGTGCGTGCCAGAGCCAATCACTGGAGAGCTGGGACTGATGTCATCATCGCTGTAACGTTAAAACTGATGACGTTATCACGACTTTCAACATGGCTGTTGCTTGGTTCGCTTGCACGCACTCAGGGGCCGGTCAGAGGCTCTGTGTCCGTGGTGGGCGGCGGGGCGTGTCGCCTCACAGGTAGGCAGAGGAGTAAGCACGAGCCTGCAGGCCGGAGGAACCGTCCCCCCTTTAAATTATCCTCACCATTACTGAAAAATTTCTTATTCTTATAAAATCATCTCAGTGCTACAGCAGCCGTCATTCTCTATCTACCTTACCAATTTCTGTGTTAAAACAAATGATTCAACATACTAAGGGTTTGTGTTTAACACCACTGCAACAGGATAACCATGATGGATGACAAATTCATACTTATTACAATATTCGACCATACATACCATTTAATTGTCCTCAAAACAGAAATTTAACCAGATTTAGCCTTCAAAACACTTTCAAATATCATGCTGTTGCATTACTGTTTTTGCTTTTTCCCAATGGCTAAAAAAGCATTCAAACACAACCTCATTTGTCCATCCATGAAAAAGCTACTTAACCTCCCACTTTTCTATAGCAATACATACTTCCTACGGACACTGCACTAGTTATTCTAAATGCTGGATGATGAATTTCAATAATATGGCCCCCTGGTCTGAAACTTTTGTCGACCCCGTTGCGATAGAAGTGGCTCATCTATAAAATACTGTATAACTTTTAAGTTTTATGTTTTTAAGTTTCACTGTTTGATATAACTGATCCGTAAATGCAGTGGATTTGTGTACAAGTGAGCACAGTGTACATGTAGCAACCCCAAGAGGAGAACAAGCTTAAACTTGCCATTTTAATTAGATCTCTTAATCTGTAAACAGATGATTAAAAACACACGGACACACACGGTGCTTTGTTCTAAAACTCCCATCAGGTTTAATTAATTTTTAATAAATGTTTTACTGTTTTCATTAACACAACTTCTGTTGAAGGACGAGTCTGTATGTTCACATTTGAATGAATATTGGCTGATTCTCCCAGTCCCCCCAATAGTGCAGGCCCCCAATATTATACAGCTAATAAGCGGATTCGGCATCTCGCTGCGCGCAAAGCATGCTGGTCCGGGTCAAAGGTCAGGACTACCCAGCTCCCGCCTAGCTCGTATCATAAAACGTAAACATGGCCGAGTCTGACAAAGATATTGAATATTTTGAGCGTTGTAAAGTGGATGTTTTTAAAGAATATTGTGAGAGACGTGGACTCGTTGTTACTGGGAAGAGGAAGAAAGAACTGGTGGCCCTCGCTTGGGCATTGTCATTTCAAAAAGCGCCCATAGTTTTGACAAAACAGCAGGAACGAGAGGCTGTCAACCTTGATTATAAATCTCTGCTGGAGATCGATGTTGACAGTTGATCCTGGGGGGATCGGGCATATTGTGGCGAGAAAGAAAAGGACGCCAACAAACCCCCGAAACCTGCTGGGTGAGAGACACCTCTCTAACATGTACACCACAATATAATATTTATATACTAGTTTATTAGTTAGCTTTAATGTAGTATATGTCAAACTTACTGATTTAATCCATTCGGCACGACGTTCTGGATCTTTTCTTTCAGTAGGAAATGGGATTTGTATGTATGGTGGGTCGCATATACATCGTGAGGTTCCTTTATTGCACTCGTGAACGGGGCAAAACTCTTTCATCCACGTATTAAGCCCACGTGTACCGTTGGAACAGCCACGCACTGAACAATGGGACCCTGGCATATTGCCTTAAAACGACCTTAAGCAAAGTAAATGCCTAAAAGTTCGTATAAGTAGCCGGTTGTTCCGCTAGACAGGGGCTTTGTTGACACGCTGGGTAGTCGTGAACTCTGACCCGGATATATTGACTCGGGAATGGCGCATGCGTACTGATAATGCTGATTTGGCTTATTGATCTGCTCCCCTGTGTCTTTGAACATGTCCCCAAAACATGAGAGAAGATTAAAGCACACATGGAAGATCCAGCTGTGGATGTCAAGGCTTTTCATGGCTCATTCAAATCACTAGTCTCACGCTGTTTTCACCACAGTTGTTATTAAAGTCTTCTTTTTAACCTTCACTGGTATTTCTAATACTTTTTTTTTAATGTACAATTTTTCGTCTTTTTTTCTTGCTTTTGCCTTACAGTAAACTTTCCATCAAAATGTTGGTTCAAACTAAAATAATAACTGCAGATGTGTTCCTAATCAAATGGTTCCTAATGTCCATCTTGTAACCAAGAGAATGAATGTCCATGGTGTCCCCTGCCACATTGTTCTCCAAGTAATCAATTCACTTATTAATGAATGGAAAAGAAGACCTAAATCAGTGGATCAGGTCACATTCTTCCATCACTCTGCTTAATTTCTGATGCTCCCTTGCTCAATTGACATTTTCAGATGTCAACAATGTTAACATGCACTTTAGATTAGATTAGATTAGATTAGATTAGATTAGATTAGATTAGTTTACACTAGGCTAGACTAGACTAGACTAGACTAGACTAGACTAGGTTAGATTAGATTAGATTAGATTAGATTAGATTAGTCTACACTAGGCTATGCTAGATTAGATTAGATTAGATTAGATTAGATTAGATTAGATTAGATTAGATTAGATTAGATTAGATTAGATTAGATTAGATTAGATTCGATTCGACTGGACTAAACTAAAAAACACTAGATTCAATTAGATTAGATTAAATTAGATTAGATTAGACAATATTAGATTAGAATAGACTAGATTAGTCTACACTAGTCTACACTTGGCTGGGCTGGGCTAGACTAGACTATACTAGATTAGACGAGACGAAACAAGGCTAGGCTAGACTAGACTAGACTAGACTGGACTAGACTAAACTAGACTAGACTAGACATTAGATTAGTCTACACTAGGCTAGACTAGGCTAGGCTAGACTAGACTAGACTAGATTAGATTAGATTAGATTAGATTAGATTAGATTAGATTAGATTAGATTAGATTAGATTAGATTAGATTTAGATTTAGATTTGACTAAACTAGACTGCACTAGAATAGACTATAATAGATTACATTATAATAGATTACATTAGATTAAATTAGACTAATCTACAATAGAATAGGTTAGGATAGATTTGATTAGATTAGATTAGATTAGATTAGATTAAATTAGATTAGATTAGACAATATTAGATTAGAATAGACTAGACTAGAAAACACTAGTCTACACTTGGCTGGGCTGGGCTAGACTAGACTATACTAGATTAGATTAGACGAGACGAGACGAAACAAGGCTAGGCTAGACTAGACTAGACTAGATTAGATTAGATTAGATTAGATTAGATTAGATTAGATTAGATTAGATTTAGATTTGACTAAACTAGACTGCACTAGAATAGACTATAATAGATTACATTATAATATATTACATTAGATTAAATTAGACTAATCTACAATAGACTAGGTTAGGATAGATTAGATTAGATTAGATTAGATTAGATTAGATTAGATTAGATTAGATTAGATTAGATTAGATTAGATTAGATTCAACTAGAATATATTAGATTAGACTGGACTAGACTAGAAAACACTAGATTCAATTAGATTAGATTAAATTAGATTAGATTAGATTAGATTAGACAATATTAGATTAGAATAGACTAGATTAGTCTACACTAGTCTACACTTGGCTGGGCTGGACTAGACTATACTAGATTAGACGAGACGAGACGAAACAAGGCTAGGCTAGACTAGACTAGACTGGACTAGACTAGACTAGACTAGACTAGACTAGACTAGACTAGACTAGATATTAGATTAGTCTACACTAGGCTAGGCTAGACTAGACTAGACTAGACTAGATTAGATTAGATTATATTCGATTAGATTAGATTAGATTAGATTAGATTAGATTAGATTTAGATTTGACTAAACTAGACTGCACTAGATAGACTATATTAGATTACATTATAATAGATTACATTATAATAGAATACATTAGATTAAATTAGACTAATCTATAATAGACTAGGTTAGGATAGATTAGATTAGATTAGATTAGATTAGATTAGATTAGATTAGATTAGATTAGATTAGATTAGATTAGACTAATCTACAATAGACTAGGTTAGGATAGATTAGATTAGATTAGATTAGACTTGGTCCAGTCCAAAGCAAATAGATTGGATCAGTTTATTGCTGTGTATGATGGATACAATGAGATTCATAAGCAAAAGCTTATTTTCATCATATCCAGATCAAACACCTAAAAAATACTTAAATCCTATTTTTTTTATTTATTTAATAAAAACTTATAATTAATGTTTTATTTCTGATAAAACTCACAAACTATGGGACTACGTATTTACAACTTTGGATGTACATTAATACACACTGTCCCACTCAAATAAACAAATAAATACATTTACACAAAAACAAAGACAAAACACTCACATTTTATTTAAGTTTTATTTTGGCTAAACTGTAACTTTAAATACATCTAACAAAAACATGTAATACACTGAGGATTTTGGAACCTAATCCACTAATTAATAGTTGTCAGGAAGAGTAAGGATAACAAATGAAGAAAAACAGGTCCAACATGCATATGGGGTTTAATTGTTTGTCGAAAAGGGTCCTGTTTTCCCTGCAGTGCTGTTCCTCTGAGAATAATTGAATTAAGTTAGTTACATCAATTTGCCAATTTGTGGGCTGAACTATCTTTAAAGAGGTACTACGAAATATAAACGGCTCAGAAGTTTAGCTTGTTCTCCTTGAAAGGCTCAACATTCAGGTGAGTGAGTTAAATGACTCTATGCTGATGACATCTACGTGTGTATAACTTTATGTTATAAAATTGTGGTTTCATGTTTCTTTGCCAAGTGTGACCTGCAGAGCATGGATCTGTGTGTGACCATCAAAGGGGTCTCGTTCCTCTTGCAAACAGGAATGGGTATTTTGGGGAACACGGTGGTTCTTCTGGCATACACACACATCGTTTACTCCGAGTCCAAGCTGCTGCCGGTGGACATGATTCTGTGTCACTTGGCCTTTGTAAACCTGATGCTGCTGCTGACCCGCTGCATCCCCCAGACCATGACCGTGTTCGGTCTTCGTGACCTTTTCAACGACCCCGGCTGTAAAGTGGTCATCTACGCCTACCGCATCGGCCGGGCTTTGTCGGTGTGCGTCACTTGCATGCTCAGTGTGTTCCAGGCAGTCACCATTGCACCTGCGGGGCCTTGTTTGTCCAGACTGAAGCTGGCTATTCCTTCACTGGTCCTCCCCTCTTTTGCAGGGTTGTGGCTCCTCAACATGGCCATATGCATTGCAGCTCCTTTATTCTCTATGGCTCCTCGTAATGGTACGGTCCCAGCCTTTACCCTCAACCTGGGCTTCTGCCATGTTGACTTCAGGGATAGCCTCTCCTATGTCATTAATGGTGTAGCTCTTTCAATCAGAGACTTTGCCTTTGTTGCATTGATGGTGGGCTCCAGCGGTTACATCCTGCTGCTTCTACACCGCCACAGCCGCAATGTCAGAGGTATCCGGCGCTCCCACGGTGGAGGGGCAGAAACCCGGGCAGCCAAAACAGTTCTGACCCTGGTAGTTCTTTATGTAGTCTTTTTTTGGGATTGACAATGTGATCTGGATCTACATGTTGACGGTACCAAAGGTGTCACCGGTGGTGGCCGATATGAGAGTGTTCTTCTCATCCTGCTACGCATCCCTCAGCCCCTTCTTCATAATTTCCTCCAACAAGAAGGTCAAAGCAAAGATTGTTTGTTCAGCTGAGCAAGAGATTCCATCATCAGACACTCAAGAGTCCAGTGAAAAATGACAGTGTCTCTACTCTGACAGCATAGAAATGTATCTACAAGTTATCTGACCTTATCCTTTTTAACACTTAAATCTGCTTTTTGTCTGATTGTCTTTGTCGGAAAAGTTTTGCGAATTGCAATGTGGGATGCAGAGTCCTGTAGATAAAAGTGTTTTTACTTCATTCTTACTGTTATTTCTTGTGTTTCTTCACCAGACAAGAAGGAAAGTGATTTGCTTTGCACCATTTTTCTTATAGTTTGTTCCCAGTATTCCCTGTTATTTTACCTCACTTCACAAGATTTTTCCATTTAAGCCCAAAAATTACCATTTGCTATTGGTTTGCCACAATTTTCAATCCATGAAAACCCCAGAAATGTGTTCGGAAGTCACTTTGGCAGAGTTTTGGGAAGCAAATCACAGCTAGAATGAAGTAAAACCCCTTCTATGCATCTGTGTACGTGACTACACATCTCACAATGCAATGCATGAGCATTTTCCAAAAATAGGTCAATAGGAGAATGTTTTGAGTGATGAAAACAAACTTTCATCAAAATCAACTTTTTACATATTTTTTCCAGCAAATGATCTGAGGCCTACACCATGTTTATCTGATAAAAATATTGGCAGCTTTAATTGAAGGCGTCTGTTATTAATTGCAGTAATAGACCTTTGACAGCAACTGTGGGTTTTAAAACTGTTTTCTTCTTAACACATCTGATTGTAACCACAACTTCATTTATACAAGTATAGAAAATGAAAATAAAAATCCCTAAATGCATGCATTCCCTTTTTATTACCTTTATGTAATTATATAATGATTTAAAATACGTTTTTAAATAAATATCTAACATATAATCCTGGATTTGCTAACCATAATTAGTTAAGTACATTTGCATACTTGCTTTATCCACAAACACAGGCAGGGAAAAAAAACTTAAAGGTAAGTATTGTTTTTATTTTTTCAATCTCATAATAATAATAACTAATATTATTGCATATAATCTCATTGCATCTTGTGCTTCAGGCAAAAATAATGCAAATTTTAAGTGTTAATATTTAGTTATAAGTGATTAATAAAGGAAGCATAATATTGGAAATCTTAGAAGTACAAAGCTTATGGAGTTAGGTTTGTGTTTTTATTATTCAATAAAAATAAATAAAAAAATAAACTTCAAACAAAAGAAAAATTACTTCAATAAAAAAATAAATAAAACCTTTTCAATAAAAAAAGAACAAAAAACATTTTCATTAAAAAGAAAAAAGGTGTTCAAATGCAATTATTTGGGTCTCAAACATTCTTTTAACACTTATTTTTATTTGAATTAAAATATTTATTTTGGATACCAGTAAACTTTTTTGATTGAAAAAATTCTTTTTTTGTGTGTGTGTGTTTTGTTTTTTTAAATTGAAAAGTGTAAATGAATAATAAATACAAATTTACCTCCATACAGGCTATGGTAATTTGGACATAACACAATCCAGGGAAAGATAATTGATGTTGCAGATACACACGCTGCGTTTTGATTGGCTTTCACAAATATTTCTCCCTCATTTTGGCCTCTCAGGAAAATATATTATTCTTTCAATACGATTTCTAAAACTATCAAATTATCATGAATACAGAAGACAGTGACTCACTTCATTTATTGTTTGATATAAACCATGATTTGAATGTGGATTTTCACTGAATGTTACGTGGCTAACTTTGCCTGCAAGACAAAACTCGGGACAAACTAACACCGTCGGACAAACCCGGAAAAGGAAGCGAAAGACTGAGGTGGAAAAAAAGAAGAAGTTCTGAACTGATATATGTAAACATGTAAGTTGCCAAAAAAAATTATTAACAGGAAAAAAATCAAATGTGGATTTTATTTGTGTAATGTTTTATTAAAAACGCTCAAATGGAAGTAGAGTGAGTTCCGCGTGTAGAAAGTCGGACAATCTTCATGACATGTTCCTGAAAGTGATGAAAACAAAGTGTCAAAAGATCAGATTGTGATGAAAACCAAAGGACTCGTCGCCCTTTTATCGAAGTCGGTGAATTGTTTCTTATCAGGTGAGATAATGTTTGCTTATGTGTGACAACTTTACCTTTATTGTTTGCTATTTACCTCACTGGATATCTGTTTTCTTACTTTTTAAGAGTTTGTTTTTTCGCTCAGTTTTAACGTTGAGATCAAATGATTTTCCAGCACTGCTCACTTTACTGTGAAATGACCTGATCCGGGTACACCGGGTTTACCATTTTATGGCTATGGCAAGGATTGCCTGGTACCAGGAAAAGGTGAGACCTATTATGTATTTATTAAATTACGTTTATTTATTTATTTTTATTTTATTTAATGTAATTTATGTATTTTATTTTTATTTAATGTATTTATTTTTACTTAATGTATTTATTTTATACTCCGAGAGCAGAAGAACTTTTCGTTTGGAGAGTTGGAGGAACGTAAACAACGACTGGAAAAGAAAGCTCGAGGAGATACGGAAAAAAAGGACAGTGAGGAGGAGTAACAACAGGAACAATGACTGCAGACGAGAACACATCACATAAAAAAAAAATTTAAAAAAAAACGTTAATGAAAAGATGAAATTATGAAGAAGATGAGAATGTTTGACTCGGGAAGAAACGAGGTTTGATGTAAAATTATCTGTGTTCAAATTAGGGGACGGATCTGGATAAGCATAATGCTTTTTTCCGTCGCCCTTTCCGGCATGCAAAAGGACAAAAAACCAATGATGTGATTTTGCTCTGAATGTCAAAATGAATTTCTGTGATTGCAACCATGTCGGAAATGAACTGAATAAATAAATAAATGAATAAATCATCGAAAATATCAGCATCAGAATAATTCCCATTAAAAAGTTTAGCTTTTTGAATATTCCCAATATTCCCGATGTTACATTTTCGTGGAATTTTTCCACCCCTTTGCAACCCTAATATAACAAGGGAATACAGTATATGCGATCGTGGGTTACCCGGTCATCGTCATTAAGATATGTATCTAACACCAAAACTGCTATAAACCTATGACAATTTTTGTAAATATATACAGGAATTAAAAATTCATCCATCAATTTTCTATAAAATGTTATTCCTGCACGTATAGCGTGAGTCCTGTGCAGGGCCAATCATGAAATGGAATTTGTGATTTGGTTATATAAACTATTGATAATATTTGATATGTGCATGTTTTAGCTCAAAAGACAACAGACTGTATAAGTGAGAGGCAGAGATGATACCTGCCACATATGGATGATGTAAGTGAGGAATGTTGATGTAAAACATGGTTCCCTGCAGTGCTTTTACAAACCTCAAACCTTAATGAAGATTTAAATTTGGCTCCTTGACACATCAAGACTCCATTTGTCACAAAATTATACGTAGATAATAAAAGGAATGTGTAGTACAGGTGTAATGATCAATTATTGATTTTGATTGAATTTATTAACATTTTTGCACATACAGTTTTATGCCAAACTTTCTTGTTTAAATGTTTACCAGTTGTAAATAATTGTGAATGTTTTCGCCACAAGTTAATTCAAAGCTCATCTCCCAACTATTGTAAAAAAAAAAAAAAAAAAATCTTTCTTGAAAGTTAGAGGCTGCGTAAGCTAAAAGCTTCTGAAACGTAGACAGATTAACCAGCACAGTGAGAGGTGGGATAAATACTGTTTGCTAAAGCTGTTGCCCTGAACGATGATGTACTTATCAAAAGTTTAAAAGTAACTTCAGTTTATTGAAAATATAAATGTACGTCACATATACATTAAATCATGTTATTAAAGAGGTGGTTTGGTCCTTGAACAGGCCACCAGTCTTTTTGGAGCGAGCTATTCTCTGCATAGTAACCAACATAGAATTACTGTAGACATGGGATAATTTTACGTGGCCCCCAATGTAAATGCAAATGTTTTTTTTTTTAAATCCCAAATGAGTAAATTTCCAAAATAAAAAAAACTAAATATCTCCAAAAATGCATCAAAATAACAGCAAAATATACAAAAAAAATCACTTAAAATACACAAAATAAAATGACAAAGAATGACTCCAAAAACAAAAATACATACAATTATTCGTAACACAACAACAAACATAAAAGTAACAGAGAAACATACAAAATGACAACAAAAATAAGGAAGCTCTGTCTGTCTGTGTGTGTCGGCGGATCAGCCTTAGATTGATCTGAGACTTTCAACATGGCTACTGCTTGGTTCAAAGGTGTGCAACGTCGGATTTGTTTGGACTGCAATGATACTGTTATTACATTATTTCATAAAATTGTCCATAGGGACAGCTCAGTGTTGACAGGCAGTCATGGTAGCTCAGTATAAGTTGAATGCTGTGTAGAATCTAAAGTATTTCATTGAATTGTCCACTGGGAGTGAAGCCAGCACAGTCACGTGCGTGCCAGAGCCAATCACTGGAGAGCTGGGCCTGATGTCATCCTCGCTGTAACGTTAAAACTGATGACGTTATCACGACTTTCAACATGGCTGTTGCTTGGTTCGCTTGCACGCACTCAGGGGCCGGGCAGAGGCTCTGTGTCCGTGGTGGGCGGCGGGGCGTGTCGCCTCACAGGTAGGCAGAGGCGTAAGCACGAGCCTGCAGGCCGGAGGAACCGTCCCCCCTTTAAATTATCCTCACTAAGACTAATCCTCACCATTACTGAACAATTTCTTATTCTTATAAAATCATCTCAGTGCTACAGCAGCCGTCATTCTCTATCTACCTTACCAATTTCTGTGTTAAAACAAATGATTCAACATACTAAGGGTTTGTGTTTAACACCACTGCAACAGGATAACCATGATGGATGACAAATTCATACTTATTACAATATTCGACCATACATACCATTTAATTGTCCTCAAAACAGAAATTTAACCAGATTTAGCCTTCAAAACACTTTCAAATATCATGCTGTTGCATTACTGTTTTTGCTTTTTCCCAATGGCTAAAAAAGCATTCAAACACAACCTCATTTGTCCATCCATGAAAAAGCTACTTAACCTCCCACTTTTCTATAGCAATACATACTTCCTACGGACACTGCACTAGTTATTCTAAATGCTGGATGATGAATTTCAATAATATGGCCCCCTGGTCTGAAACTTTTGTCGACCCCGTTGCGATAGAAGTGGCTCATCTATAAAATACTGTATAACTTTTAAGTTTTATGTTTTTAAGTTTCACTGTATGATATAACTGATCCGTAAATGCAGTGTACATGTAGCAACCCCAAGAGGAGAACAAGCTTAAACTTGCCATTTTAATTAGATCTCTTAATCTGTAAACAGATGATTAAAAACACACGGACACACACGGTGCTTTGTTCTAAAACTCCCATCAGGTTTAATTAATTTTTAATAAATGTTTTACTGTTTTCATTAACACAACTTCTGTTGAAGGACGAGTCTGTATGTTCACATTTGAATGAATATTGGCTGATTCTCCCAGTCCCCCCAATAGTGCAGGCCCCCAATATTATACAACTTATTGATCTGCTCCCCTGTGTCTTTGAACATGTCCCCAAAACATGAGAGAAGATTAAAGCACACATGGAAGATCCAGCTGTGGATGTCAAGGCTTTTCATGGCTCATTCAAATCACTAGTCTCACACTGTTTTCACCACAGTTGTTATTAAAGTCTTCTTTTTAACCTTCACTGGTATTTCTAATACTTTTTTTTTAATGTACAATTTTTCGTCTTTTTTTCTTGCTTTTGCCTTACAGTAAACTTTCCATCAAAATGTTGGTTCAAACTAAAATAATAACTGCAGATGTGTTCCTAATCAAATGGTTCCTAATGTCCATCTTGTAACCAAGAGAATGAATGTCCATGGTGTCCCCTGCCACATTGTTCTCCAAGTAATCAATTCACTTATTAATGAATGGAAAAGAAGACCTAAATCAGTGGATCAGGTCACATTCTTCCATCACTCTGCTTAATTTCTGATGCTCCCTTGCTCAATTGACATTTTCAGATGTCAACAATGTTAACATGCACTTTAGATTAGATTAGTTTACACTAGGCTAGGCTAGACTAGACTAGACTAGGTTAGATTAGATTAGATTAGATTAGATTAGATTAGTCTACACTCGGCTAGGCTAGATTAGATTATTAGATTAGATTAGATTAGATTAGATTAGATTAGATTAGATTAGATTAGATTAGATTAAACTAGAATATATTAGATTAGACTGGACTAGACTAGAAAACACTAGATTCAATTAGATTAGATTAAATTAGATTAGATTAGACAATATTAGATTAGAATAGACTAGATTAGTCTACACTAGTCTACACTTGGCTGGGCTGGGCTAGACTAGACTATACTAGATTACACGAGGCGAAACAAGGCTAGGCTAGACTAGACTAGATATTAGATTAGTCTACACTAGTAATATCTAATATCTACGACTAGATATTAGATTAGTCTACACTAGACTAGGCTAGGCTAGACTAGACTAGACTAGACTAGATTAGATTAGATTAGATTAGATTAGATTAAATTAGATTAGATTAGATTTAGATTTAGATTTGACTAAACTAGACTGCACTAGAATAGACTATAATAGATTACATTATAATAGATTACATTAGATTCAATTAGACTAATCTACAATAGACTAGGTTAGGATAGATTAGATTAGATTAGATTAGATTAGATTCAACTAGAATATATTAGATTAGACTGGACTAGACTAGAAAACACTAGATTCAATTAGATTAGATTAATTTAGATTAGATTAGACAATATTAGATTAGAATAGACTAGATTAGTCTACACTAGTCTACATTTGGCTGGGCTGGGCTAGACTAGACTATACTAAATTAGACGAGACGAGACGAGACGAAACAAGGCTAGGCTAGACTAGACTAGACTAGACTAGATATTAGATTAGTCTACACTAGGCTAGGCTAGACTAGACTAGACTAGACTAGATTAGATTAGATTAGATTAGATTTGATTAGATTAGATTAGATTAGATTAGATTAGATTTAGATTTGACTAAACTAGACTGCACTAGAATAGACTATAATAGATTGCATTATAATAGATTACATTATAATAGATTACATTAGATTAAATTAGACTAATCTACAATAGACTAGGTTAGGATAGATTAGATTAGATTAGATTAGATTAGACTTGGTCCAGTCCAAAGCAAATAGATTGGATCAGTTTATTGCTGTGTATGATGGATACAATGAGATTCATAAGCAAAAGCTTATTTTCATCATATCCAGATCAAACACCTAAAAAATACTTAAATCCTATTTTATTTATTTATTTAATAAAAACTTATAATTAATGTTTTATTTCTGATAAAACTCACAAACTATGGGACTACGTATTTACAACTTTGGATGTACATTAATACACACTGTCCCACTCAAATAAACAAATAAATACATTTACACAAAAACAAAGACAAAACACTCACATTTTATTTAAGTTTTATTTTGGCTAAACTGTAACTTTAAATACATCTAACAAAAACATGTAATACACTGAGGATTTTGGAACCTAATCCACTAATTAATAGTTGTCAGGAAGAGTAAGGATAACAAATGAAGAAAAACAGGTCCAACATGCATATGGGGTTTAATTGTTTGTCGAAAAGGGTCCTGTTTTCCCTGCAGTGCTGTTCCTCTGAGAATAATTGAATTAAGTTAGTTACATCAATTTGCCAATTTGTGGGCTGAACTATCTTTAAAGAGGTACTACGAAATATAAACGGCTCAGAAGTTTAGCTTGTTCTCCTTGAAAGGCTCAACATTCAGGTGAGTGAGTTAAATGACTCTATGCTGATGACATCTACGTGTGTATAACTTTATGTTATAAAATTGTGGTTTCATGTTTCTTTGCCAAGTGTGACCTGCAGAGCATGGATCTGTGTGTGACCATCAAAGGGGTCTCGTTCCTCTTGCAAACAGCAATGGGTATTTTGGGGAACACGGTGGTTCTTCTGGCATACACACACATCGTTTACTCCGAGTCCAAGCTGCTGCCGGTGGACATGATTCTGTGTCACTTGGCCTTTGTAAACCTGATGCTGCTGCTGGTCCGATGCATCCCCCAGACCATGACCGTGTTCGGTCTTCGTGACCTTTTCAACGACCCCGGCTGTAAAGTGGTCATCTACGCCTACCGCATCAGCCGGGCTTTGTCGGTGTGCGTCACTTGCATGCTCAGTGTGTTCCAGGCAGTCACCATTGCACCTGCGGGGCCTTGTTTGTCCAGACTGAAGCTGGCTACTCCTTCGCTGGTCCTCCCCTCTTTTGCAGGGTTGTGGCTCCTCAACATGGCCATATGCATTGCAGCTCCTTTATTCTCTATGGCTCCTCGTAATGGTACGGTCCCAGCCTTTACCCTCAACCTGAGCTTCTGCCATGTTGACTTCAGAGATAGCCTCTCCTATGTCATTAATGGTGTAGCTCTTTCAATCAGGGACTTTGCCTTTGTTGCATTGATGGTGGGCTCCAGCGGTTACATCCTGCTGCTTCTACACCGCCACAGCCGCAATGTCAGAGGTATCCGGCGCTCCCACGGTGGAGGGGCAGAAACCCGGGCAGCCAAAACAGTTCTGACCCTGGTAGTTCTTTATGTAGTCTTTTTTGGGATTGACAATGTGATCTGGATCTACATGTTGACGGTACCAAAGGTGTCACCGGTGGTGGCCGATATGAAAATCTTCTTCTCATCCTGCTACGCATCCCTCAGCCCCTTCTTCATAATTTCCTCCAACAAGAAGGTCAAAGCAAAGATTGTTTGTTCAGCTGAGCAAGAGATTCCATCATCAGACACTCAAGAGTCCAGTGAAAAATGACATTGTCACTACTCTGACAGCATAGAAATGTATCTAAAAGTTATCTGACCTTATCCTTTTTAAACACTTAAATCTGCTTTTTGTCTGATTGTCTTTGTCGGAAAAGTTTTGCGAATTGCAATGTGGGATGCAGAGTCCTGTAGATAAAAGTGTTTTTACTTCATTCTTACTGTTATTTCTTGTGTTTCTTCACCAGACAAGAAGGAAAGTGATTTGCTTTGCACCATTTTTGTTATAGTTTGTTCCCAGTATTCCCTGTTATTTTACCTCACGTCAAAAGATTTTTCCATTTAAGCCCAAAAATTACCATTTGCGATTGTTTTGCCACAATTTTCAATCCATGAAAACCCCAGAAATGTGTTCGGAAGTCACTTTGGCAGAGTTTTGGGAAGCAAATCACTGCTAGAATGAAGTAAAACCCCTTCTATGCATCTGTGTACGTGACTACTCATCTCACAATGCAATGCATGAGCATTTTCCAAAAATAGGTCAATAGGAGAATGTTTTGAGTGATGAAAACAAACTTTCATCAAAATCAACTTTTTACATATTTTTTCCAGCAAATGATCTGAGGCCTACACCATGTCTATCTGATAAAAATATTAGCAGCTTTAATTGAAGGCGTCTGTTATTAATTGTAGTAATAGACCTTTGACAGCAACTGTGGGTTTTAAAACTGTTTTCTTCTTAACACATCTGATTGTAACAACAACTTCATTTATACAAGTATAGAAAATGAAAATAAAAATCCCTAAATGCATGCATTCCCTTTTTTTTACCTTTATGTAATTATATAATGATTTAAAATATGCTTTTTAAATAAATATCTAACATATAATCCTGGATTTGCTAACCATAATTAGTTAAGTACATTTGCATACTTGCTTTATCCACAAACACAGGCAGGGAAAAAAACTTAAAGGTAAGTATTGTTTTTATTTGTTCAATCGCATAATAATAATAACTACTATTATTGCATATAATCTCATTGCATTTTGTGCTTCAGGCAAAAATAATGCAAATTTTAAGTGTTAATATTTAGTTATAAGTGATTAATAAAGGAAGCATAATAATGGAAATCTTAGAAGTACAAGGCTTATGGGGTTAGGTTTGTGTTTTTATTATTCAATAAAAAAAATAAACTTCAAACGAAAGAAAAATTACTTCAATAAAAAAAATAAATAAAACCTTTTCAATAAAAAAAGAACAAAAAACATTCTCATCAAAAAGAAAAAAGGTGTTCAAATGCGATTATTTGGGTCTCAAACATTCTTTTAACACTTATTTTTATTTGAATTAAAATATTTATTTTGGATTGCAGTAAACTTTTTTGATTGAAAAAGTTTTTTTTGTTTTTTTTTTTGTTTTTTTAAATTGAAAAGTGTAAATGAATAATAAATACAAATTTACCTCCATACAGGCTTTGGTAATTTGGACATAACACAAGCCAGGGAAAGATAATTGATGTTGCAGATGCACACGCTGCGTTTTGATTGGCTTTCACAATTATTTCTCCCTCATTTTGGCCTCTTAGGAAAATATATTATTCTGTCAATACGATTTCTAAAACTATCAAATTATCATGAATACAGAAGACAGTGACTCACTTCATTTATTGTTTGATATAAACCATGATTTGAATGTGGATTTTCACTGAATGTTACGTGGCTAACTTTGCCTGCAAGACAAAACCCGGGACAAATTAACACCGTCGGACAAACCCGGAAAAGGAAGCGAAAGACTGAGGTGGAAAAAAAGAAGAAGTTCTGAACTGATATATGTAAACATGTAAGTTGCCAAAAAAAATTATTAACAGGAAAAAAATCAAATGTGGATTTTATTTGTGTAATGTTTTATTAAAAACGCTCAAATGGAAGTAGAGTGAGTTCCGCGTGTAGAAAGTCGGACAATCTTCATGACATGTTCCTGAAAGTGATGAAAACAAAGTGTCGAAAGATCAGATTGTGATGAAAACCAAAGGATTTGTCGCCCTTTTATCAAAGTCGGTGAATTGTTTCTTATCAGGTGAGATAATGTTTGCTTATGTGTGACAACTTTACCTTTATTGTTTGCTATTTACCTCACTGGATATCTGTTTTCTTACTTTTTAAGAGTTTGTTTTTTCGCTCAGTTTTAACGTTGAGATCAAATGATTTTCCAGCACTGCTCACTTTACTGTGAAATGACCTGATCCGGGTACACCGGGTTTACCATTTTATGGCTATGGCAAGGATTGCCTGGTACCAGGAAAAGGTGAGACCTATTATGTATTTATTAAATTACGTTTATTTATTTATTTTTATTTTATTTAATGTAATTTATGTATTTTATTTTTATTTAATGTAATTTATGTATTTTATTTTTATTTAATGTATTTATTTTTACTTAATGTATTTATTTTTACTTAATGTATTTATTTTATACTCCGAGAGAAGAAGAACTTTTCGTTTGGAGAGTTGGAGGAATGTAAACAACGACTGGAAAAGAAAGCTCAAGGAGATACGGAAAAAAGGACAGTGAGGAGGAGTAACAACAGGAACAATGACTGCAGACGAGAACACATCACATGAAAAAAAAAAACGTTAATGAAAAGATGAAATTATGAAGAAGATGAGAATGTTTGACTCGGGAAATAAACGAGGTTTGATGTAAAATTATCTGTGTTCAAATTAGGGGACGGATCTGGATAAGCATAATGCTTTTTTTTCGCCCTTTACGGCATGCAAAAGGACAAAAAACCAATGATGTGATTTTGCTCTGAATGTCAAAATGAATTTCTGTGATTGCAACCATGTCGGACATGAACTGAATAAATAAAAATAAATAAATAAATAAATCATCTAAAATATCAGCATCAGAATAATTCCCATTAAAAAGTTTAGATTTTTGAATATTCCCAATATTCCCGATGTTACATTTTCGTGGAATTTTTCCACCCCTTTGCAACCCTAATATAACAAGGGAATACAGTATATGCGATCGTGGGTTACCTGGTCATCGTCATTAAGATATGTATCTAACACCAAAACTGCTATAAACCTATGACAATTTTTGTAAATATATACAGGAATTAAAAATTCATCCATCAATTTTCTATAAAATGTTATTCCTGCACGTATAGCGTGAGTCCTGTGCAGGGCCAATCATAAAATGGAATTTGTGATCTGGTTATATAAACTATTGATAATATTTGATATGTGCATGTTTTAGCTCAAAAGACAACAGACTGTATAAGTGAGAGGCAGAGATGATACCTGCCACATATGGATGATGTAAGTGAGGAATGTTGATGTAAAACATGGTTCCCTGCAGTGCTTTTACAAACCTCAAACCTTAATGAAGATTTAAATTTGGCTCCTTGACACATCAAGACTCCATTTGTCACAAAATTATACGTAGATAATAAAAGGAATGTGTAGTACAGGTGTAATGATCAATTATTGATTTTGATTGAATTTATTAACATTTTTGCACATACAGTTTTATGCCAAACTTTCTTGTTTAAATGTTTACCAGTTGTAAATAATTGTGAATGTTTTCGCCACAAGTTAATTCAAAGCTCATCTCCCAACTATTGTAAAAAAAAAAAAAAAAAAAATCTTTCTTGAAAGTTAGAGGCTGCGTAAGCTAAAAGCTTCTGAAACGTAGACAGATTAACCAGCACAGTGAGAGGTGGGATAAATACTGTTTGCTAAAGCTGTTGCCCTGAACGATGATGTACTTATCAAAAGTTTAAAAGTAACTTCAGTTTATTGAAAATATAAATGTACGTCACATATACATTAAATCATGTTATTAAAGAGGTGGTTTGGTCCTTGAACAGGCCACCAGTCTTTTTGGAGCGAGCTATTCTCTGCATAGTAACCAACATTGGGATAATTTTACGTGGCCCCCAATGTAAATGCAAATGATTGTTTTTTTAAATCCAAAATGAGTAAATTTCCAAAATAAAAAAAACTAAATATCTCCAAAAATGCATCAAAATAACAGCAAAATATACAAAAAAAATCACTTAAAATACACAAAATAAAATGACAAAGAATGACTCCAAAAACAAAAATACATACAATTATTCGTAACACAACAACAAACACAAAAGTAACAGAGAAACATACAAAATGACAATAAAAATAAGGAAGCTCTGTCTGTCTGTGTGTGTCGGCGGATCAGCCTTAGATTGATCTGAGACTTTCAACATGGCTACTGCTTGGTTCAAAGGTGTGCAACGTCGGATTTGTTTGGACTGCAATGATACTGTTATTACATTATTTCATAAAATTGTCCATAGGGACAGCTCAGTGTTGACAGGCAGTCATGGTAGCTCAGTATAAGTTGAATGCTGTGTAGAATCTTAAGTATTTTATTGAATTGTCCACTGGGAGTGAAGCCAGCACAGTCACGTGCGTGCCAGAGCCAATCACTGGAGAGCTGGGACTGATGTCATCATCGCTGTAACGTTATAACTGATGACGTTATCACGACTTTCAACATGGCTGTTGCTTGGTTCGCTTGCACGCACTCAGGGGCCGGTCAGAGGCTCTGTGGCCGTGGGGGGCGGCGGGGCGTGTCGCCTCACAGGTAGGCAGAGGAGTAAGCACGAGCCTGCAGGCCGGAGGAACCGTCCCCCCTTTAAATTATCCTCACTAAGACTAATCCTCACCATTACTGAACAATTTCTTATTCTTATAAAATCATCTCAGTGCTACAGCAGCCGTCATTCTCTATCTACCTTACCAATTTCTGTGTTAAAACAAATGATTCAACATACTAAGGGTTTGTGTTTAACACCACTGCAACAGGATAACCATGATGGATGACAAATTCATACTTATTACAATATTCGACCATACATACCATTTAATTGTCCTCAAAACAGAAATTTAACCAGATTTAGCCTTCAAAACACTTTCAAATATCATGCTGTTGCATTACTGTTTTTGCTTTTTCCCAATGGCTAAAAAAGCATTCAAACACAACCTCATTTGTCCATCCATGAAAAAGCTACTTAACCTCCCACTTTTCTATAGCAATACATACTTCCTACGGGTACTGCACTAGTTATTCTAAATGCTGGATGATGAATTTCAATAATATGGCCCCCTGGTCTGAAACTTTTGTCGACCCCGTTGCGATAGAAGTGGCTCATCTATAAAATACTGTATAACTTTTAAGTTTTATGTTTTTAAGTTTCACTGTATGATATAACTGATCCGTAAATGCAGTGGATTTGTGTACAAGTGAACACAGTGTACATGTAGCAACCCCAAGAGGAGAACAAGCTTAAACTTGCCATTTTAATTAGATCTCTTAATCTGTAAACAGATGATTAAAAACACACGGACACACACGGTGCTTTGTTCTAAAACTCCCATCAGGTTTAATTAATTTTTAATAAATGTTTTACTGTTTTCATTAACACAACTTCTGTTGAAGGACGAGTCTGTATGTTCACATTTGAATGAATATTGGCTGATTCTCCCAGTCCCCCCAATAGTGCAGGCCCCCAATATTATACAGTTTATTGATCTGCTCCCCTGTGTCTTTGAACATGTCCCCAAAACATGAGAGAAGATTAAAGCACACATGGAAGATCCAGTTGTGGATGTCAAGGCTTTTCATGGCTCATTCAAATCACTAGTCTCACACTGTTTTCACCACAGTTGTTATTAAAGTCTTCTTTTTAACCTTCACTGGTATTTCTAATACTTTTTTTTTAAATGTACAATTTTACATCTTTTTTTCTTGCTTTTGCCTTACAGTAAACTTTCCATCAAAATGTTGGTTCAAACTAAAATAATAACTGCAGATGTGTTCCTAATCAAATGGTTCCTAATGTCCATCTTGTAACCAAGAGAATGAATGTCCATGGTGTCCCCTGCCACATTGTTCTCCAAGTAATCAATTCACTTATGAATGAATGGAAAAGAAGACCTAAATCAGTGGATCAGGTCACATTCTTCCATCACTCTGCTTAATTTCTGATGCTCCCTTGCTCAATTGACATTTTCAGATGTCAACAATGTTAACATGCACTTTAGATTAGATTAGTTTACACTAGGCTAGGCTAGGCTAGGCTAGACTAGGCTAGACTAGACTAGACTAGACTAGACTAGACTAGACTAGACTAGACTAGACTAGACTAGATTAGATTAGATTAGATTAGATTATATTAGATTCAACTAGAATATATTAGATTAGACTGGACTAGACTAGAAAACACTAGATTCAATTAGATTAGATTAAATTAGATTAGATTAGACAATATTAGATTAGAATAGACTAGATTAGTCGACACTAGTCTACACTTGGCTGGGCTGGGCTAGACTAGACTATACTAGATTAGACGGGACGAAACAAGGCTAGGCTAGACTAGACTAGACTAGACTAGACTAGATATTAGATTAGTCTACACTAGGCTAGGCTAGACTAGACTAGACTAGACTAGACTAGACTAGACTAGACTAGACTAGACTAGACTAGATTAGATTAGATTAGATTAGATTAGATTAGATTTAGATTTGACTAAACTAGACTGCACTAGAATAGACTATAATAGATTACATTATAATAGATTACATTAGATTAAATTAGACTAATCTACAATAGACTAGGTTAGGATAGATTAGATTAGATTAGATTAGATTAGATTAGATTAGATTAGATTAGATTAGATTAGAATAGAATAGACTAGAGTAGTCTACACTTGGCTGGGCTGGGCTCGACTAGACTATACTAGATTAGACGAGAGGAGACGAAACAAGGCTCGACTAGACTAGACTAGACTAGATATTAGATTAGTCTACACTAGGCTAGGCTAGGCTAGACTAGACTAGATTAGATTAGATTAGATTAGATTAGACTAATCTACAATAGACTAGGTTAGGATAGATTAGATTAGATTAGATTAGATTAGATTAGACTTCGTCCAGTCCAAAGCAAATAGATTGGATCAGTTTATTGCTGTGTATGATGGATACAATGAGATTCATAAGCAAAAGCTTATTTTCATCATATCCAGATCAAACACCTAAAAAATACTTAATTCCTATTTTATTTATTTATTTAATAAAAGCTTATAATTAATGTTTTATTTCTGATAAAACTCACAAACTATGGGACTACGTATTTACAACTTTGGATGTACATTAATACACACTGTCCCACTCAAATAAACAAATAAATACATTTACACAAAAACAAAGACGAAACACTCACATTTTATTTAAGTTTTATTTTGTCTAAACTGTAACTTTAAATACATCTAACAAAAACATGTAATACACTGAGGATTTTGGAACCTAATCCACTAATTAATAGTTGTCAGGAAGAGTAAGGATAACAAATGAAGAAAAACAGGTCCAACATGCATATGGGGTTTAATTGTTTGTCGAAAAGGGTCCTGTTTTCCCTGCAGTGCTGTTCCTCTGAGAATAATTGAATTAAGTTAGTTACATCAATTTGCCAATTTGTGGGCTGAACTATCTATAAAGAGGTACTACGAAATACAAACGGCTCAGAAGTTTAGCTTGTTCTCCTTGAAAGGCTCAACATTCAGGTGAGTGAGTTAAATGACTCTATGCTGATGACATCTACGTGTGTATAACTTTATGTTATAAAATTGTGGTTTCATGTTTCTTTGCCAAGTGTGACCTGCAGAGCATGGATCTGTGTGTGACCATCAAAGGGGTCTCGTTCCTCTTGCAAACAGGAATGGGTATTTTGGGGAACACGGTGGTTCTTCTGGCATACACACACATCGTTTACTCCGAGTCCAAGCTGCTGCCGGTGGACATGATTCTGTGTCACTTGGCCTTTGTAAACCTGATGCTGCTGCTGGTCCGATGCATCCCCCAGACCATGACCGTGTTCGGTCTTCGTGACCTTTTCAACGACCCCGGCTGTAAAGTGGTCATCTACGCCTACCGCATCAGCCGGGCTTTGTCGGTGTGCGTCACTTGCATGCTCAGTGTGTTCCAGGCAGTCACCATTGCACCTGCGGGGCCTTGTTTGTCCAGACTGAAGCTGGCTACTCCTTCGCTGGTCCTCCCCTCTTTTGCAGGGTTGTGGCTCCTCAACATGGCCATATGCATTGCAGCTCCTTTATTCTCTATGGCTCCTCGTAATGGTACGGTCCCAGCCTTTACCCTCAACCTGGGCTTCTGCCATGTTGACTTCAGGGATAGCCTCTCCTATGTCATTAATGGTGTATCTCAGTCAATCAGGGACTTTGCCTTTGTTGCATTGATGGTGGGCTCCAGCGGTTACATCCTGCTGCTTCTACACCGCCACAGCCGCAATGTCAGAGGTATCCGGCGCTCCCACGGTGGAGGGGCAGAAACCCGGGCAGCCAAAACAGTTCTGACCCTGGTAGTTCTTTATGTAGTCTTTTTTGGGATTGACAATGTGATCTGGATCTACATGTTGACGGTACCAAAGGTGTCACCGGTGGTGGCCGATATGAAAATCTTCTTCTCATCCTGCTACGCATCCCTCAGCCCCTTCTTCATAATTTCCTCCAACAAGAAGGTCAAAGCAAAGATTGTTTGTTCAGCTGAGCAAGAGATTCCATCATCAGACACTCAAGAGTCCAGTGAAAAATGACAGTGTCTCTACTCTGACAGCATAGAAATGTATCTACAAGTTATCTGACCTTATCCTTTTTAAACACTTAAATCTGCTTTTTGTCTTATTGTCTTTGTCAAAAAAGTTTTGCGAATTGCAATGTGGGATGCAGAGTCCTGTAGATAAAAGTGTTTTTACTTCATTCTTACTGTTATTTCTTGTGTTTCTTCACCAGACAAGAAGGAAAGTGATTTGCTGTGCACCATTTTTGTTATAGTTTGTTCCCAGTATTCCCTGTTGTTTTACCTCACTTCACAAGATTTTTCCATTTAAGCCCAAAAATTACAATTTGCTATTGTTTTGCCACAATTTTCAATCCATGAAAACCCCAGAAATGTGTTCGGAAGTCACTTTGGCAGAGTTTTGGGAAGCAAATCACTGCTAGAATGAAGTAAAACCACTTCTATGCATCTGTGTACGTGACTACACATCTCACAATGCAATGCATGAGCATTTTCCAAAAATAGGTCAATAGGAGAATGTTTTGAGTGATGAAAACAAACTTTCATCAAAATGAACTTTTTACATATTTTTTCCAGCAAATGATCTGAGGCCTACACCATGTCTATCTGATAAAAATATTAGCAGCTTTAATTGAAGGCGTCTGTTATTAATTGTAGTAATAGACCTTTGACAGCAACTGTGGGTTTTAAAACTGTTTTCTTCTTAACACATCTGATTGTAACCACAACTTCATTTATACAAGTATAGAAAATGAAAATAAAAATCCCTAAATGCATGTATTCCCTTTTTATTACCTTTATGTAATTATATAATGATTTAAAATACGTTTTTTAAATAAATATCTAACATATATTTTTTTTAATCTCATAATAATAATAACTAATATTATTGCATATAATCTCATTGCATTTTGTGCTTCAGGCAAAAATAATGCAAATTTTAAGTGTTAATATTTAGTTATAAGTGATTAATAAAGGAAGCATAATAATGGAAATCTTAGAAGTACAAGGCTTATGGAGTTAGGTTTGTGTTTTTATTATTCAATAAAAAAAATTAAAAAAAATAAACTTCAAACAAAAGAAAAATTACTAAAAATTAAAATAAAACCTTTTCAATAAAAAAGAACAAAAAACATTTTCATTAAAAAGAAAAAAGGTGTTCAAATGCAATTATCTGGGTCTCAAACATTCTTTTAACACTTATTTTTATTTGAATCAAAATTATTATTTTGGATTGCTGTAAACTATTTTGATTGAAAAAGTTTTTTTTTTTTTTTTTTTGTGTTTTGTTTTTTTAAATTGAAAAGTGTAAATGAATAATAAATACAAATTTACCTCCATACAGGCTATGGTAATTTGGACATAACACAAGCCAGGAAAAGATAATTGATGTTGCAGATGCACACGCTGCGTTTTGATTGGCTTTCACAAATATTTCTCCCTCATTTCGGCCTCTCAGGAAAATATATTATTCTGTCAATACGATCCCTAAAACTATCAAATTATCATGAATACAGAAGACGTTGACTCACTTCATTTATTGTTTGATATAAACCATGATTTGAATGTGGATTTTCACTGAATGTTACGTGGCTAACTTTGCCTGCAAGACAAAACTCGGGACAAATTAACACCGTCGGACAAACCCGGAAAAGGAAGCGAAAGACTGAGGTGGAAAAAAAGAAGAAGCTCTGAACTGATATATGTAAACATGTAAGTTGCCAAAAAAATTATTAACAGGAAAAAAATCAAATGTGGATTTTATTTGTGTAATGTTTTATTAAAAACGCTCAAATGGAAGTAGAGTGAGTTCCGCGTGTAGAAAGTCGGACAATCTTCATGACATGTTCCTGAAAGTGATGAAAACAAAGTGTCGAAAGATCAGATTGTGATGAAAACCAAAGGACTCGTCGCCCTTTTATCAAAGTCGGTGAATTGTTTCTTATCAGGTGAGATAATGTTTGCTTATGTGTGACAACTTTCCCTTTATTGTTTGCTATTTACCTCACTGGATATCTGTTTTCTTACTTTTTAAGAGTTTGTTTTTTCGCTCAGTTTTAACGTTGAGATCAAATGATTTTCCAGCACTGCTCACTTTACTGTGAAATGACCTGATCCGGGTACACCGGGTTTACCATTTTATGGCTATGGCAAGGATTGCCTGGTACCAGGAAAAGGTGAGACCTATTATGTATTTATTAAATTACGTTTATTTATTTTTTTTATTTTATTTAATGTAATTTATGTATTTTATTTTTACTTAATGTATTTATTTTGTTTTAAATGTATTTATTTATTTTATTTTACATGTATTTATTTTTATTTCTATCTGTCTGTTACAGATCGGTGCCTATGATCAACAAGTCTGGGAGAAATCTCTGGAGAAGGCTGATCTAAATGTAAGGCCACCTTCTTGTTTTTATGTCATGAATGACACATAATAATTTGTCTTTTAACCTTGATTTATTTTATTTATTTAAATTTTTTTTAAACAACGATCTAGGGTTTGGATAGTAAACCTAGGAGGACGGGACACATCAAGTCAGGCCTCATCGATGTTGACTTAGTCAGAGGTAAGTTTAAATTAAAGTTAAGTTCTTAAAGTAGTTTGTTTTGAGCCTGTTTACTATGACAAACTAAATCAAAATAGGCCTTGGTTATGGATACGTTAAACTTATCCGTAGACTTCCACTCTATTCATATGCAGCGCCCCTCATTGGCCAGTTTAGGTCACGTGATAGGTGCACCACGTGACTTAAAGTTCCGTCAGTTGTATTTTAGCTTATATTTATTTTTAGCTACCCCGCTAACCCTTTTATTTTAATTCTAACCCAGGAAATACCCTAAAATGTTTATTTTTATCGGATATGGATTTTTAAAGGTGGAATTTGCCATGTGAAATATGTTAAAATGAAAAAATGAATATGTCAAAAGTGGGATTTGAACCTTTAGAGTTAGAGAATGACATGAAGATTAAATATAAATGCACACATTACAGTAGAAAATAAATAAATGAAAATAGTTGAATATTTTTATGTTTAAGGTTAGAATTTATTTGCATACTAACCACTTCATTAATAATAAATGTGTTAGTTTTTCCTCATTCCTGCTATTGCTGACTATTGTTCTCTGTTTGAGTAATATCACTTCATAAAGGCTTTTCTAACATTCCACACTTTAAAATAAGTAATAAAAGTATATATGTTTCGTGCTGATATTGCATCAGATCAGTATTGATATCGGCCAATAGCTAAGGACGCAATATCGGTATGGTATCGGAAGTGAAAAAGTTGTTTCAGGACCAAATACGTAAATCATATATCATATGACTTTATCGGGTAGTCGTGAACTCTGACCCGGAACATATAAACCGCATGCGTACTGATAACGCTGACTTTGCTTATAAATGTGACCTTACCCCCCCCTTCCCCCCTCAGGCTCCACCTTCAGTAAGGCCAAACCTGAGAGTCCCTGGACCTCTTTGACTAGAAAGGGTCTGGTCAGAGTGCTGCTGTTCCCATTTTTTTTCCACTGGTGGATCCAGGTGACTTCCAAGTTCATCTCCTCATGCATCCTGATGCTCTACTTCATGCAAGGTTTGCTCACAATTTCTACTGTTTTCATGTAAAATATCCTGAAACCTTTCTTTAACAGTATTATCCATTATCTTTATTTCTTCATGTAGAATATTTGCTATTTTCATGGTTAGGGCACAGGGCTCCAGTTTTAATTCATTATCATATTCTTGATCTATTTTGAGTCCTCATTAGTGAGCACAGATTCAGCTGTAATGTCTCCCCTTAGAGACAGCTTTGTTTTGTTTGCGCTTGAGTAATGTTTTACCTCCAACAGTGGCATCAGTGGTGCTGTACTTGGAGGTCCCCGGGGCCAGTGCCAGTGAGGTGTATGGCCCCATGTGTCTGATGCTGCTGTTGGGGACCGTGCATTGCCAGATCGTGTCGACTGAGTCCTGCCGGGGGCCCTTGGGCAACCCAGCCATTGGCTGCAGCACCACCACCACCAGCCCCGCGCGCAGGCGAAGGTAAAGCTACCTGTTACATAGTGTGTTTTAACCTGTGTCAATATCAGCTCATCTAGGTTTCACTTGCTACTATCGCTATGATAAACCTCACCTCAAGGGTGTCAGAAAAAATCGATTCTGCAATATTTCATTATTATCATATCAATCCAAAAAAATGTCAAAATGTATTTTTTTATCTTGGTTTTTAACAAAAAACAACTTAATTGCGCTAACATATGCATAGCACGTAAGTAGGTGTCAGTGAACCACATCAGACCTTGTTAAAACTGTAAGGTTGATTATCAGAGCTATGCAGATGACACATAACTATATCTATCACTGAACCCAGATGACCATGGTCCCATTGAGGTGTTGTGTGACTGCTTAGAAAAAGTAAACTGCTGGATGAGTGAAAACTTCCTTCAACTAAACCATGACAAGATGGAGGTGATTGTCTTTGGTAACAAGGAAAAGAGGACTGCTGTTAGCAATTAACTTGAGTCTCGATCTTTAAAAGCTAAAGACCAAGTCAAAAACCTTGATGTTCTGATCAACTCAGATCTTACATTCAGCAGTCAGATCAAATCTATCACAAAAACAGCTTCTACCACCTAAATAACATCTCCAGAATGAAAGTTTAATGACTCAGAAAGATCAGGAGAAACTGCGCCATGTTTTCATCTCCAGCAGACTGGACTATTGTAATGGTAGGAATCCCCCAAAAGAGCATCAAACATCTACAGCTGGTTCAGAACACTGCAGCTGGGGTCTTAACCAGAACAAAGAGGTCAGAACACATTACTCCAGTTTTAAAGTCTTTACACTGGCTCCCAGTCAGCCTCAGAATAGACTTTAAAGTTCTGCTGCTGGTGTATAAATCTGTGAATGGGTTTGGTCCAGAATACATCAGTGACATGTTAGTCAGGTATGAACCCAGCAGGTCTCTCAGATCTATGGACACAGGTCAGATAGTGGAGCCCAGAGTTCACAGCAAACATGGCGACACTGGTTTTAGTTGTTATGCTGCAAAGAAGTGGAACAAACTGCCAGCAGAGCTGAAGTCAGCATCACATGGGAACATTTTTAAATCAAAGTTAAATGCACTCTTTTTCTCTACTGTGTATGATTGAGAGGGAGATTTTTGCTCATGTTGTTGATGTCATGTGTTTGTTGATGATTTTAATTGATTTTACTGATGATTGTAAATGTTCTTATTGATTTTAAACAGTTGAATGTTTTATCATGTAAAGCACATTGAGTTGCCTTGTGTATGAAATGCGCTACACAAATAAATTTGTCTTGCCTTGCCTTGTCTTTAAATGGAATAATAAGGTGTTAGATCGAGGTTGTTCAATTCCAGGTTAACAGGTATGGAAAAATATGGAATTAGATTTTTTGGTCTGGAAAAGTACAGAAAATAGAAAGTAATGAATGGGAAAAATAATCATGTTTCCAAGATTGTTATCACTGTTCTATTCTGTAAAACATGAAATTGTGAATATCGAAAAAAAAACATTAAATAATACTATCTGATTTATTTATTTCATTTTATTTTTAAGCGATTGCTAGCACACCTACAAATGTTTGCGTGAGAACACACAGACAACTCTGTAGGATAAAATCACTTAATTTGGTGAGAAATTAATTCATTTACATGATACACGTCTGTTTATTCAAACGGGACAAGTTATTTGAATTTTTTTTTTTTTACAGACATCTGTAAATTAGAAAAAAATGTGTGGAATTTTTATATTTCAAGCGTGTAGGAACACAGATTAGGTGTGCTGTTCAGATGTTTAATGACCTTATATTAAACAGAAGGCAGAACTGAAACAATGGAGTTGAATGATTTCTACTTAATGAACAATAGTTGATAATGGGCTTTAACTGAGTCGATACAGAATTATCCAAATCCCGTTGCTTATTTTTTGGACACATCTACTTTCCACATTGAAAAACAAGTTTATGTGCAGTTAAATACATTTTAAATGTATTTATTTTTCTCTCTTACACAGTCCAATCACAGTAACCTGGTGGTTGTAGATTTCTTATGTTGGACATTGTTTAATTTGTTTATTCTACTCTTGATTTTTGTTTTTTTCCTCCTTCAGGCCACGAAAGAGCAGAGGTTTGAAAAAAGAAACGACTGACAGTGGTGACCTGGAACTGCAGGAGCCCCAGCCGTCTGAAGACAGCCCACAACCCGACCAAAAAGAAGAAGGGAGGGTACAGACATTCGTTTTGGTTTCTAGTCTTTGAGGCGAACAAATGTTTGTTCCATGTTCGTCAGGATTCTTGGTTTGATTGGAATTATCCTGTCCTCAATTTTGAGGTGGCTTAGTAGTTAGCACGTCCGCCTCACAGCAAGAAGGTTCTGGGTTCAAGCCCTGGGGTGGACAACTTGCTCCTTTCTGTGTGGAGTTTGCATGTTATCCCCATGCTGCGTGGGTTTCCTCCGGGTACTCCGGCTTCCTCCCACAATCCAAAAACAGGACTGTAAGGTTGATTGGAGTCTCTAAATTGCCCATAGGAGTGAGTGGTTGTCAGTCTGTGTTGCCCTGCGATGGACTGGCGCCCTGTCCAGGGTGTACCCTCGCCTAGCTCCCAATGAGAGCCGGAGATTGGCACCGTCAGACCCCCGCGACCCTGAAAAACAGGAACAAGTGGGTCTGAAAGTGGATGCATGGAACACAACTATAACAATACAGATAATCAAATAAATGACACGAGTCAAAACAGAAGCAGAAAATTGTGAAGCACGACTGGGTATTAAATGTGTTTTAAATTTTGGTCTAAGAAAATTCTAAATTCAAAGCGTTTATTGTCATGTGTACAGTAAAGAAACGTGTTTCCCGGTACAAAAATCTTACTTTGCTGACCACACTGAACGCCATAAGAAGTTAAGAAAGTTATAACGTATTAATAGGAAGAAAAATTGAAATTAAAAACTAAAATGATAGCATTTAAATAATAAAAGATATAAAATTAGAAAAATTAAAAAAATCATTATAAAATAAAAATAAAAAATGTAAATCACAAAATGTAAATAAAATTTGAAAATTAAGAAATTAAAATAAAAAAATAGAATAAAAATAAATAAAATTTGGATACAAAGGGGCAAAAAAACTATTTACATAAATGTGCAACTTAAAAGTAATATATATATATATATATATAGAGGTAAGAAAATATGTGAAAATAGAATATGGGCTGTCACTGAATCATTAGAGACTCTCTCATCACTGCTTCACAAAGCATAAATGGCTGTATGAGCAGTAAATAAAATACAATAAAAGTAATTGTAAAAAAATAGTAATGAAAGAACAGAACAGATTTTTCTTTGATTAGTTATTTTGATTTGACAATTTACAATGAGCTGAAATCGTGGGAAACATCATTGTTGCACACACACAAATCCCAGTCTGTAATCACTTGATTCTTTTGTAATATTCTCACAGAGCAAAAGAAAGTCAGAGTTTGGAGAATCCGATGATCTCTCCAGTGAAGAAGAACAAGGCGTGTTTCAGTCGCCGCTCCAGGAGAAAGTTCAGGAGAAATTTCCTCCTCCGTTTTGTTCAGCACCTGCATCAGTGACTCCTGTCAGGAACAGAAAAACCCAGAGAGTGAACTCTAAACTTCTGCTACGGCCACAGGTAAACGTGTTCATAAAACTCCAGTTATAGGAGTCACATAAAAGTTTAATGTTTACTAAATGTTAATTTGTGTTAATGGCAGGATGGGAGTGGAGCTTTTACCAGTGTGATGCCACGTCAGGTAGAGCGGCTGAGGCCGGGCTCCCATCCCGCCTCAGACACTGATGACACCATGTGGGAGGAGCTTCTCCAAGGACCCGACTCAGTGTCCACGGGGAGCAGCAGCAGTGAGGGGAACGGGAGGTTCAACACTGGGATAACTTCCCTCCAGCAAACCACCTTCAGCAGTGATGATGATGAGGAGAATCTACAGCAGGGCATTCCTGTAGTAAGACTTAGTTTATTATTTAACTTTCTATTAACGCCTGCTGCACCAATCAGGGTTGGGGTCAATTACATTTTTCAATTACAGTTACATCTTCAATTATCCATGTTCAGTTATGGTGACCGCCATTTTTTTTCCAATTACAGTTAAAATTACAATCATCATTTTGCCCTTGAAAGTAAATTACAATTACAGCATCAATTACTGAAGTTCAATTACAGTTAATCACAATTACTGAGCCTTTAGATAAGTAACCATATAAAACGTAACCTTCATCTTGCTTTGTTAGCATCTCTTATGATAACGTGTTGGTTTTAAAATCAGCCGTAGAATACATTAAAAATATTATCTATCATCCAGTTTGTTACCTTGTTACGTTTCCTAATTAATGAAAATACTGGTTTTCATATTTTTGGTGTGGGCATCTGGGATCCTAAGAGAACTGACAGGTAAACTTGATATGAGACTTAGTTAAATTGTAAATTCCAGTTTTAATAGAATTTTCATGCCACTTACAAAGTAAATTAGCAACAGATTTTTTTCAATTATGATTACAATTAGAATTACATCATAATTGTAATTGGTTATCATTTACACGATTACAAATATAACTGACCTCAACCCTGGCAGCACCAATACACAAAGTGAACGAGTTCCTCTCTGTTTTTATCTAGAGTCAGTTGTCATGGCTACAGGCGTGTCACCCATCAAAGGACCGCGTCAGTGCCATAATATGGGAGCAGGGCGAGTGTAAGAAAGCCGACATGTCAGTGTTGGAAATCAGTGGCATCATCCTCACAAGGGTAAGCACTGAGCAGTTCCTTCTCCTGAAAGATGTCAAATACTGTATGTGGCCATGAACTAAATTTATTGTTCAGAAAAAGCTCATCAATGGCAACATGTTTGACACCAGTGTTGTGAATCAAAAGCATGCGTAAAGTTAATTTTTACATGTTTTCACCGGCATTTATTTATTTGTTTGTTTGGCTGTTAGCAGGATAACATTAAAAGTACTAAATTTTGACAAAATTTTCACCAAACATAGACCTTATTCCATGAAAGATTCCATAAAATATTGGAGGGGATCCGGATCAATATACTGGATCAGTAGGGGTGAGAAAAACATCGATTTCATGATATATCTCGAATATAAATACATTTTTTTTATTTAGAAAATAATTTTTTTTTTAATAATTTTTTTTTAATATATATTTAATCAATATTTTTGTGTATTTGTGCAATATTTCAGTGGTGGTTACAATGCTTTCAATGTGTTGCAATGGTTGTTTGATGCACTTGATTTTATGATGGCAGTGTGTAATGCCTGCAGTATTTATGTATGCAGACATTGTATTTTCATATATCTGTTCAGATCAGTGCTTAAACTTACACAATAGGATAAATTATAATTTTTTTATTATTTTTGTGCATTGTCAGTAACTCAGGGTGATTAATCCTTAATGTTCTCACTTACAGTTGTTACAATGCCGTCATTATGTTGTCATGGTTACTTTGAGACTTCTACACAGTAGTTTCAGTGAAAAGAAACTTGTTGCACTTTATTTTATGATGGCAGTGTGTGACACCTGAATTTTCTTTTTTGTCAAGTGAAAAATGTGCAAAAAACACTAAAAATAAATCATAAATAGGATTGTTTTGAGCGAATAGTTTTGACTCAATTTGTCCTCTGAATGATCCAATCTTCTGATGAACATATACAGCAACTTGATTTTTCATCTCTACGTTTAATTTTGATATTAACTGGGTAGAATGTCACGATTTATTGGGATAATGTTGTATCGTGACCCATGTATCGTGATACGTATCGTATTGCAACATCCTTGCCATAATTCACTCCTATGGATCAGTTTAAAAAATCTAAAAGTCCCAACCTCTTTATATTGTCAAAATTTTAGAAATCCATGGCAACGTTCAAAATGGCATACTAACGAACTACTCATACTAAGTTTGAAGTCAATATTAATATGTACAGTAGTATATGCATTAGATAATATGAAAAGATTGAGTATGTGAGAAATACCAGATTAGTTTTTTGACACTTTTATAAATAGGGCTTCTGTTTTGAAGTTAATCAGAAGTTTAGTCAGTAGCACAATGGAGGGTCTCCGAAAATCTCCATAATATCGGAATGTCATTTGTTTGTGAATTTTATGGATCAAATGACCACATGTTGATATTCCATTTGGTCACTTTCTCACTTAAAATGATTTCAGAACTTTCAAAGATGGAGAATCAACAGAGATATTTAGCCTCAGTGTGCTTCAGGGTTTTGTTGTTGTAGGTTCCAAATGCATCCTGGGAAACTTGGATTTATACTTCAATGGGAACAAACATCCTCCTAATCATACTTCTAGTACATAGTAGACATTATATACTCATTAGGTTTGTAGATTAAAGTATGGAGTGCGACATTTTGAATATAACCCATATCTTGGTTTGGATATATTGTAGCTGATCTTTATGAAATTTGGTGGGTTTATTAATTTCATGCCGAGTTTTATCCAGATCTGATCCAGATTGCTCATTCATCTGCATTTTTTTTTCCTTTTTAATGGGGGTTGTGGTGTGCATACATTTGGTCCCTACTGTATGGTTATTAATGGAAGGATAGAATGTCTTCCAAGCCTTTAAAGTGTGAATAACCATGGTAATATGATCTGGATCACTGATCCAGAGAACTGACAATATTTGGCGCTTGGTGAATGTTTTAGCTCTCAGTTCTGAATGTTTTAACAAGTTATTTATGTTGACAAAGTTGATTAAACATGTAATGGTTAACCAGCGTCCTCTGTTTGTCGCTCCAGTGAAGTTGTGGAGCAGGGGATGGGCTACCTGTGCGTGGGGGGCTTTTGACGGCCACGCTGGCGCTGCTTCCCTTCGCCTTCCGTCTGGCGCAGCTATTGGACGTCTCCACCTCGGCTCCAAGTCCGTGTTGGAGATGCTGAAAATGGCCGTGGGTCATGTGACGCAAAAGCCTGTGGCGTTTTTCATCATCACGACAGTGCAAAGAGTGTGTTTAACGGGACTGTCTTTTCATGATGTGTGTGGCAGAGAGGACGTACAAGCAGTTAGTGGTGGCATTTTACAGCAGTAAAAGTAGATGTGGATCTTTAAAATATCAATGTCTAATATTAGACCAGTTTTTTAATTATTATTAGACCCAGAGCTGAAACTACCAATTCTGCTTCTACATCATGGGAACCATTTTTGTGGGTCCATATTTGTTATAAACATTACATTACAATTACATTAAAAATATTGTCAATTTTAAAAAGGCTGAAATACAACCTAATCCAGAAATAAATTATGTAGCATTTCAATATCTTAAAATATTTAGGAAAGGTTTTTTTTTTTTTTTGACAAAACTAAAGACAACAAAATACTAACTATTCATTTGGGAGAAAAGAAAATTAAATGAATAAATCATAATAAAAAAAAACACTGTTGGAACAATGAACTGAAATGTAATTAAAAAGAATATAAAGATATGGCTATATTTATTATTTTACACTTCTTTACATATTTTATAGCTTATTTTTGTGTGTACCAAGGCAGCTATTTTAATTTTAAAACATATTACACATGCATTAAAATAAGTGCAGGAATTGAACTCGTAATCTAATGTTTCAGTTCAAGTTTAAATAGTTTTATCCTCCTACACTCATTCATTCATTTACTCAGTCGTTTTCCTTTATTTGTAAATAGATCAAATATTCACCAACATGTGTCTGTTATGATTTGCTGTCCCTGAAGGCATCTTCGTGTTTGCTCAACAGAGACTCTTATTTGCAAAGTTCTTCAGCCACCTGACTTCAGCTCGCAAGGCCAAGAAATCTGAGATCCCTCATTTCAGGCTGAAGAAAGTGCAGAACATCAAGATGTGGTTGTCACTGCGTTCCTTTCTCCGGGTTTGTCATTTTCGTCTGCCGTCATTCCCTCTGCTTTTCTAGTCCTGCACGAGCTTTAGCTTCTAACAGTGTTTCTTCATTTTTTTAATGAACTTTTTGTTGTCCTCCACAGAGACGAGGACCACAGCGCTCAGTTGACGTTATTGTCTCTACTGTCTTCCTGTTGGCGCTTTCCATTTCATTCATCATTTGTGCTCAGGTTTGTTATACACGGAGGGCTTGGGTTTTCATACAAAATGTTGTGCTTTGTTGACAACGTCAGCTGGAATTAATCCAATCATTATTTTATAGGGATGTAACGATTAATCGTAAGGCAGTTAAAAATCGATTCATAGGTATCACGGTTGATATCGATTTTCTGAAAATTGGATCGCAGTACTTTTTTTAACCAGCAGCCAATTGTAGGCGGCGGGCGGAGTCTGCTAATAGTTTCTTTCTGGCTGCCTTCTACTCTTAAATATGTTAATAAATGATTCATTACCCCTTTAGCACCGAAAGAATATCTGTAATATTACTTGAATATCTGTAAAAGTCACGTTTTTCTATTAGCTCTGTCTGCTAGCATAGCTTCTCTTCTTCACTGCAATAATTTCTGCATGCCAACCGACCACTGGGTTACCAGCGCCCTCTGCTGGTCCAAACAAATATGACGTAAATTAGTGTAATCACGGTTTTTTTTTTTAAAGTCCAATTGTTAAGGCACAAAATACATTTTCAGTTGCACTTTTTAAAAGAAAAAGAACTATTATGCAGTTTTGCATTGTTTATTATAGAACCAGAATTTTAATTAATAGGCTTCATTTTCATTTGTATTATTCCTTTATTTGTTTCATTCAAGATTTATTTTTAGTTAAATTGCATTGTTTTGAATAGTTTATCAAGGGATTCTTTTGACAATTAAATATAAAAGGAAAATAATACAGTATTTTCTAGTTTTTTTCCCAAAAAAAAAATTTGTCTACTTTCCCATTTTGTAAAATAAATCGTGAGAGAATCGTATCGTGAACCCAGTATCGTGAATCAAATTGTATCGGGAGTTGAGTGAATTAGTTACATCCCTATTATTTTAAATAATCATATTGGCCCTCAGTTATTAACTTTGCGTGAAAACTGGTGTAAATTTGAGTGCACATTTGCTCGTACAACAAGACTAAAGTGTGATTTATAAAACATTTGTATTTGACCAAACCCAGCGTACAAATGATTGGGTGTTGATGAATGCAGTGACTGACTTTGATATCATTAACTTGTTACGCCCTCCTGTTTTGGAGGCTCCGCCCACTGAGGTCAAACAAGAAAAGAAGCCTTTCCAAGATGAAAATCAATGTGCTTTCTGACAGTGTAAAAACTGGAATTAAAGAAGTGCATTTTAACGCTCAGTGGAAGATGATCAGTTACTGAGCAGGTGACGTCTGCCCCTTTGTATGCGCTGCCAGCAACTTTGCAACAGAGATCCTGGAAAGACGCACCGAAATGTGTTTATATCAACTTCAGTCCGGACGCTTTGGGCAATAAATATCACACAAGAAATGAACGATCAAAACGCTTAAAAAAAAAAATAAATAAAAATGACTAAATGTTATTCCTTGTCTGTTTATTAAGCCGAATTCAGCCATTTTCAACTATAATTCGTCACATTACCGACTGCAGCATATTTGTAAAATTCTATTCACATTTAAAAGCATTATTTAGTTTACTTCATTTCAATAATCAATTTTGATCTGTTCTGAATGTGTCTGCTTATGCTTAAATGACTGAGGTTAGTTTAATAATTATTTTTAGACTCAGTCAGACGAGACGTGAGATCTGATTGTAACGTAGGTTCACGTCAAAATTGATAAATACCGAATACTGCGCGAATTTGAGCGAATGGTTGGTTAAATTACAACTATTGGGTTTTTTTCGTGTTTTACCTCAGCATTTAGCAGATTGAGATTAAATTTAAGGATTTTTTCTTCTTCTTTTTTTTTTTTTTTTTAACAAAATAAACTTTTTTCTTATAGGTTCTGCACAGTCATAAGACATTGCTCCAGTCGCTGACTAACTGGGAGCTGATGGTGTGGGGCTCCTCTCTCATCCTCTTCCTGTTACGTCTGGCCACGCTGGGCTCAGAGACCAACTGCAAATACAGCAACTCATCAGTGCTCCTCACAGAGCAGGTGAACAACTGCTATTTCTACCTGACAGCCAATCAGCCACCTTGTCTTCTTCCTAAATCCTAATGCTTGAAACTCTTCTTGGGTTGCAGATAAATCTGTATCTCAAAATGGAGAAAAAGCCCACCAAGAAGGAAGAACTCAATATTGTGAACAATGTCTTGAAACTGGCAACAAAACTGATGAAGGTGAGATTTGATTTGTTTTTTTAATGGTGAATTGTAAATTGAATCAAGAAAACATTCATATCCATCAGATTCTATTTAGTTTTCTTAACTCATTACTTTCATTACAGAATATCCTCCTTTCACAGTTGTAACACTAAAGATTTGTTTTTCAAAAAAGCATTTTAGGTCAAAATGTTTAGTGTTTGTGGTTAAGAACTGCTGCTAA